>NC_064265.1:10747500-11994166 GCF_003254725.2 Canis lupus dingo
CTGAAAATACATCATTATTTGGGGATTATTTTACATCACAACATTACTAGAAGTTTTCATATCCTAGCGTGACTCACTAAGACTTTTTTCAAAGGAGCATCTTAGTGGGTGCTGGGGGCAAGAGTGTTTTAATTTGTTCCCCGTACATTTCTGTGAATGTGTAATATTAATCATGATGATAAAATGCAGCACCTTACTTGAATTTTGATATAATGGAGGTGTATTAAGTGCAAGTTTCTGCCATAAAATCTTTGAAGATAGATGCTAATGCTTTGGTGTTGTTTCTAAGGAAGGTGGCTCTATTTTTAGTGGCTCTTTTTTGATTTTATGTTATTATGAAGTTGGAACTTCAGCCATACTAATAAAATAGCAACAACAAACTAATCGAAAAAGGCTATGCTTGAAATTTTAGCTGTTCATATCACATGGGTCACTGTGTACTTAGAAAGGAGCTCAGGGGCGCCTGGGTGGCTCAGTCGGTTAAACATTTGACTCTTGATTTCGGCTCAGATCATGGTTTCACGGTCGTGGGATCGAGCCTCGTGTCAGGCTCTGAGCTGAGTGAAGTCTGTCTCAGATTCTTCCTCCCTCCGTCTCGGCCCCTCCCCACTCAAACACACACATTCTCTCTCTCAAAATCTTTTTTTTAAGAAAGGGGTTCAAAACAGTCCAGCAAAGACCAATTTTTATTTAGAAGAGTTTTGCTGATAAGCATGTTTTACTGTAGCCTAGTTCCTAAGGCACCATTGATTAGATACCTCAATTATCCAGAATAACCCACTTCTCAGCCCTAGCAGAGGGTTAACACTAAGAAAGATGGTTGGAACTAGTAAATTCATTTCAGGTATGACCTGAAAACTGGCATAGACGTGTGGAATTGAAGAACATGAAAAATGCCACCATTGAGAGTACTGTTGACATGTATACTGAAAGTTCCCAGGAAAGATGGCACCAAATTATTTGGGGATTTTTTTTTTTTTTGAGAAAATACAACTTTAAGGGAAAAGCTAGAATTTATAATTGAATTAGAGATTGATACATTCAGGTTACTGAAAGCAGAGATCAGTTAGGAACATTCAAATTAGAAACATATTTATAAAAGTAGGCCCTGGACGATTTTGCCAATTTTTTTTCCAATTTTTTAAAAAATTGTGATAAAATAAACCTAACATAAAATTTACCATCTTAACCATTTTAGGTGCATAATTTCCTCCTTATTTGGGGTAAATATGATATGACGTACACTATTCAAGATGATGATAATGGTTAAAGATGGTAAGGTAAATTATGTGGGTTCAAATCCCAGATCTACCACTTACTCATTTGGCCTCCTATGCCTCAGTGTCCTCAACTGGGGAAAATGGAGATATTAATATGTGCTCCCCTAGGGCTGTTCTTATATTGTCCAGGTCGATGACGCAGCTTGGTGGACAGCCCAGAGAGAGCACTTGACACATGTTGACTTTTACATCATTATTAAGAAGGGGGTCAAAACAGTAACTTTGAGGAAAACTATTTCCCAATCTTTAGTGTCATCTGATGAACAGCTGGCAAGAGTAACTGGAATTCCCTGCACTTAGCAGCAGAGAATATTCCACGTTCATGACAGCTCAGAAGATCCAGGCACCCTACCCTGGATGCGGTGTTCCTGGAAAGTTTTTGTGTAGTGACATAGTTTCCAGTGTCATTTGCTGCAGCCATGGCACTGACGTGCAGTCTGGCTACCCACCAGCTTTTGGGGTGGTAAAGGAGGCAGTAAGCCTGTGCACCTCTACACTGTGGACTCTGAAAACCATGCTGCCCATCCTCAGAATGCCTCAGGGCCACTGGTGAGACTCAAACCATAGACTCCAGCTCTCAGGGGCCAACCAATTAAGCCTAACAAGGCACAAGGAGCTCTTTTGCTGGGGGGGGGGGGCACAGAGAGATGCCCACAGTAATTGGCAACAGCCCTCTGGTTCCCCAGGGCCTATGGATTCTGTGTTGGCAGCAGGGAAGGGCCGAGGAAGGGTCAAGACCTTGAGGGAGGCCAGATGGGATCACCTGGCTTCATGCATAAGTCATGAGCAGCTCTGCTGATGGCTCTGAGCTCTCCTGAGCGAGGCCCAGCACGGCCGATCCCTGATTTGGGGAAAGCAGGCCACAGAGGCCTCCTCTGTGCCAGAGGATTGCTGCTTCGCCACGTCTGACTGGGACAGCAATAAAACTGACTTCCAAGCTCCAAGGCAAGCAATAAAACTATATGCATTACGCAGTGTGCATTCCAGTTGAGCCGTCACCGATGCCCTGGGCAGAAGGTGCCTATCACAGACAGGAAGAATATGTGTTCTCAAACAGCAGTGGTGTTGACTGAGAAAATCAGTGTGCTGGAAGTCTACAGCCTGGTAGGGACAGACACCTGGGTCCTGAGTATTTGTGAAGACACTTGCCATTTCCAAAGTCTACACCTGTACATGCGTATGTATGCCTTTATTGATGGCTTTGTGCTGTGATAAACTGTGTGCTGCACTATTCTCTCCTATAATCCTAACGTAAATGCTCCCTCTGGTAAATTGTACTCAGATTTGAGATGTCAAATGACTTGTCCAAGGACACACAGCAGGTAAGGGACAGAGAAGTCTGAACCATGTGTCCTCTCTCAATCCAGTCACTGGTGATGACTACAAGGGCTCACTCAGTAACTCCCCTCCCCATTCCCACTTCATGGCCTCTGCCCTCAAACTGATCGATCAGCAACAACACTGGCTCCCTGCCCTCTGCCAGACCGAGAGCTGTGCCTTTTGTCCACATTACTGCATTATTAATGCATTTGTAGGTGGATATTATCATTTTAGCAGATAGGAAAACTCTCGTACTTTCTGCTAGCCTGTTTCACGGGATTTTGTAATCAATATTCTCTCCCTGGTATTTCTCTTCTAGTGCTGTTGAAAGTCTTTCCCCTTGTGAATTCTTTACTAGTTAAACTAGCTTTAGAAACAGAAACCATAAACAGTTATGTCAGCTTTGAATGTTATGATCATGTTCAAATATAAGAAAAATTAAAATAAGAAATAAAGGGGTGCCTGGGTGGCTCAGTCGGTTAAGTGTCTGCCTTCAGGCCAGGTCATGATCTCAGGGTCCTGCGATTGAGCCCCACATTGGGCTCCCTGCTCAACAGAGGAGTCAACTTCTCCCTCTCCCTCTGCCCCTGCTCATGTGCACTCTCTCTCTCTCATTCATTCTCTCAATTTTTTTTAAATAAATAAAAACATTACCAAAAGTAGATGTTAGCAGGTCTTCTAAAAAAAAGTGGACACACACAGATTAGAGTCCCAATCCTCTTCCTTGAAAACATAGCTGAAAGTATAAGCAGCTGGCTTAAGAGAGACTGGATTCTGAAAAGAGAATCTCTTAGACCCAGATCTTTTTTTATCACCTCAGTAACCATCCACTCTGGATTTTCAGGAGCAGACCCTAGAGTAGTGTTTTTCTTTTCTTCTTTTTTTTAGAGTAGTATTTTTCAGAGTGTACACATGAATCTCCTGAGGGGACCATGCTGACATGCTAATTCTGATTCAGCAGACACGGGGTGGGACTTGAGACTCTGCATTCAAATGTGTTTCCAAGTAATAAAGCTGCTGTAGATCTAGGACCATGTTTTGAATGGCAAGGGGCTGGAGGTCCTGTGGACCCCATCACACCATCAAACTAGCCCTGAGACAGTATTATTTCAGCCTGTTCACTACACTCTGGATTCAGAATCCAGAAGTGCTTTTCATTGGTAATCTCAGTATCTGGTCTGCAAATAGTTGTTTTTACTGGGGCACGCCCTGGGTGAGAGCTGCTTTATGTCCCAGTAAACAGTAACACTGGCCTCATTTAAAGGAAAGAAAAAAGGAATAAATAAAATTTGACTGGATTTTTTTGGGTGTTGAGTTTGATTAAGTTCTTTACAGGTTTTTGATACTAGCCCTTTATGTACACTTGCAAATATCTTCTCCCACTCTGTAGCTTGCCTTTTAATTTTGTTGACTGTTTCCTTTGCTGTGTGTAAGCTCTGAAACTAATAATACACTATGTTAATGAAACTGAATTTCAATTAAAAAATTTTTTGACAATATACAGCACTAGCCCTCATGACCTTGAGCTCTGAACCTATGAAAGTTGAATGAAACCAATTCAAAATAGCCTCAAATAAACAGCAGACATTTTTCATGCCCTAATGTTTTTACAATTATTGAGTGAAAAATGTATTTGGGAAAGAAGACAACTAGGCATTCTGAAGCCTAGAAATTAATATAATATAGGAATAAAAATGATGATGGGGATGTTGATGATAACAAGAGGTACCATTTCTGAGCAGTTATGTTCCATGCATATGCTAAGCATGTTGCTTACATGCTCAATCCTCACAACAATGTTATGGTAGAAATATTATTATTTCTATTTTTCATATTAGAAAACAGAGATCAGTGAAAACAGATTACTTGGCCAATTATTTACCAAATAATAGTGAGACTTGAATCCAAGGCTTCCCAAACCCCCAAGCCTCTTCACCACTATGCTGAATGAGCTCTTTCATTGGGAATGCAGAACAAGCATCTTGTCAAAGTTCAGACTTCACCCACCTCAATGTAACACTACATCCTAAAGCTGTATCAAATAAACTAAAGACTTTTTAAAAATAAACAGGACAATTGATATTCTTGATTAAAGACATAGATCAAATTGGTTTAAATAAAATATTCCATATTGCAAAGAAACCATTTGGATAGATTCACTGTTTCCCTCAACAAAGGGTTATCAGTTAATCACACATCTGAAAGGTTGCCCAGTTTAGATCTGCTAATCCAGAAAAGACAGACAGTCACAGTGGCACCATTGCAAAGGCCAGAGATGCTCTCAGAGCAAATAGCAAGCAGCATTTGGGTATTTAAGGCACCCCATGTAGAGAGTCCTTGGGATCAGAAAAGAAATCCTGGTCAAATGGCTTTATGGCTTCCCTATGAGTTCAATTCCATTCTTGAAATCCTCTTAAGACTTGATGAATCACCAAACTCTACCTTGAACCTAATAATACACTACATGTCAACTAACTTTAATTTAAATTAAAAACAAAGAAAATACAGATTAAAATACATCTTATATCTTTTTAAATGGCTATCCTTAAAGACAAGAGACATGGTGATGGATGTTAACCAGACTTATTGTGATGATCATTTCACAATATATACATATATCCAATTAAATTGTACATCTGAAATTAATGTTACATATCAATTATATCTCAATTAAGAAAATTAAAAATGATATGAGATGAGAAAAAAATATGTACTTCAATGGAAACCCAAGGAACCTGGGCTAATTACTTTGCTGGTGGTTCCCATTAGCTCAGCATCAAAGAGGGTGACTGTTTATTTAGATTAAATACAATGGAAAGGGGATGGAATGGTCTTTTATTTGTATTTATAGTTTTGGAAATATATAGTAATTCCCTAGAAAATATGTACTTCCAAGAGTAGTAACATCTTATATTTTACACAATCAGCATCCAGTTCAATAGATTCTATAAATGAAATGCCCTAAACACATATCTTTAAAAAACACACCTGACATACATAGAGACATATACAAACACACACATACCATTGTGTATATGTACAGCTCCACAGGAGAACAATTTGCAAAAAGATACACAGTAAGTATACAAATACACTTAAACATATAGCCTATCAGCAAATTGCTCTCCTGTGGAGGATGTGGGGTAAACGTCTACATACCACAGTCAAGTATTTGCTGTTCCCTTTGCCAAGAGGGTAATTAATTTAGGCAGATTACCAGACCTGTAGTGCTAATAGACTGCCCATGAAAGGCTGTTGGATTTTCTGGATCCATCTGCCATAGTTCCTAACATTTCTCTCATTCTGAGTTCAGAAAGAACTCTTCGAGTTGGTTTTATAAATAATTCAGTTGGCTTTTGTCAGAGTGTATTCTGTTACTCAATCTCTCCACTGGGTTTTAAAATTTGAAAGCCATGTTTTGTTTATGAATGCGATAATCTTTCAAGTCTTTATGAGGATACTAATTAGAATTTTTTTTTTTAAGTCTTGTTTCTTATTTTGTTGTTGTTGTTTATCATTTTTTAACCACTGGCTTTTCTGGTTCACCTGTGGCCATTCTTTAGCTACAGACTTTCCTCAAGTGTCCAGTAATTGATTCTTCTTTGTCTATTCATATTCATAAATGAGATCTATATGAGTACTGGTAGCCTGATGAGCCACCTTAGGAATTTATAAGATCTCACTTTGGATTCCTTAGGGAATCTCCCTTAAGCAGAGGCTGCTGAGAGCAGTGGGCAGCCTTGCCCTGGGAGAAATGAAGGAGAAATGAGTCAATTTAAATTTAGAGGAGGAATAGGATCTGAAGGTTGAGCATCCACTTTGGTGGAGGGCAGTGGCTTTGGGGGGCCGGGGCAGCCCAGCACAGGATTCAGTTACCCTTGTACCTACCCCAGGGCATCTTGGAGAAGTTCCTGTGCTAAACAGGTCCAAGGATGGGGCCAGGGCCCAGTCTCTGCTCTCCCTCTGAGCCCCTGCTGCCCCTGAGCCTGGGATTCATCCGAAGTTTCTTAATAAACCTGCTTATTTGCCTGTGGTGAACTGAGGTCCCCTAAATTCTGAATACCCTTTTTGTTAAACTAATTGGTGTCTTCTAGAAGTTTCCCAAATTAGACATCTAGTACTGATTGTTTTCCCTGTTTTCAGTGAGACTATACACTTTGCTTATTTTAATTTTTTTACATTTGTTTACTTTTAAACATATACTGATCATTTTGATGGAATTTGTGGAGGTAGTCAAAGTAAAAACATGAATTTGTTACCACCGTGATTTAAAATCTCAAATCATTTAGAAATGTGTCAATATGTGTGGTTTTAATTTTTAAATATTTTATTTAAATTCAATTTGCCAACATATAGTATGACACCCAGTGCTCATTTCATCATGTGCCCTCCTCAGTGCTCCTTCCGCAACCCTGTTTCCCAGAGTTCAGAGTCTCTCATGGTTTGTCTTCCTCTTTAATTTTTCCCCACTCAGTTTCCCTCCTTTCCCTTATGGTCCCTGTCTATAGGTAGTTTTTATGCATATGTATATATGCATACACATATATAGGCTGCGTGTGTCCAGAATAAAACTAAACATTAGCCACGGTAATTGTACAGATTACAAATTTAAGGATGATTTTCTTCTTTTTACTCATATATTTCTCAAGTTTTCTACCATGGCTATATATTTCCTCCCCCCTTTTTTTTAGATGCTGTAAGTTTTTCTTTATAACAAATTCACATAATATAAAATTCATCATTTTGAAAGTGTATAATTCAGTGGTTTTCATTATATTCACCAAGGTGTGAAACCATCATCATAACTGGTTTGGATCATGTTCATCACCCCCCGAAACCCCATATGTGTTAGCAGTCACTCTCATCCCCTCCCTTTTGAGTCCTGGCAACCACTAATGCTTCTGTCTCTGTAGGTTTGTCTATTCTAGGGCTTCACATAAATGGAATTATACAGTATGTGGCATTTTGTGTCTGACTTCTTTCACTTTCACTTAGCACTAATGCTCTCAAGGTTCATCCTTGTTGTAGCACATATCAGTACTTTGCTCCCTTTCATGGCTGGATAATAGTCCACCGTATGGATATACCACATTTTATTTTGTCCATTCATCAGGTGACAGACATTTGAGTTGTTATCTTTCCAAAGATAGTCAAGAATTCAAACGTTCCCCCATAAAACATATGGTTTTCCTATACTCTTAAAACCTGCCTGGTACCTGCAAATACCTGGACAGAATAAGCAGACATTCTTGCATTAACTGGTAGTCAACGAATAAGCCAAATCTTCTTTTCAACATGGTGATGGTATCCACATATGTTGATTTCTATGGTATTTACAATCATTATTTCAGAACAGTAGATCTTCCTTCCAAGAATGTCATCTTAGAATCTATCTCATTCTGTCACATACAGCATTCAGAAAGCAGTACTTGTGCACTGATTTAAAACCTGCTCGGACTGTGAGGAGAGAAAAAAAATCTATTTTGCTGCCCACTCATAGAGTGCAACCTTTAGAAAGAGATTATTTCCCTTACATTCTCATCAGGGACTGGCAAAGAAAAGTATATCATGTTATTACAGAGCCTGGAAATGTAATGACTTCCAGGTTGCTAAGCAACACTGCAATGTTAAAGGCCCCAGTATCTGTGATCTCTAGAGACACTCTCAAATTTCATTAAAACCTACTCATAACCATTACACAAAAAGTCCATGTGGAGTTTATAAACAGGCTTCGTTTCTTGACATAATAATGAAGGAACAACAATAACAACAAAGCGAGTGGCATCAAAACTTTTGTGATACTTAAAGCTAAATATTTTGGAGTCCCAACTAATGAAATCTATCAAGTTCCTAGGAAGATTTCATAGAAAGCAAGCACTACCTGTTTATAGTAAATAAAAGTACTTAATATCTTGAAAAAATACACTGTGTAGAACTTTTGAGACTTTCTTTGAAGAAAGGATAAATACATCCTAAGTATAAATCCAGAGGGGAAGCAAGGATGATTTGAAATGAGAATTCCAACCATTATCTGCTTCAAGGAAGGTCGTGAGAGTGGCAATAGGAAAAAGCAAAAAATGTCACAGGTTAATTCTTAGGAACACCTTCAAAACATTCCCTCTAGCAATGGCATTGGAAAAGCTAATCTCTAAAACAGAAAGTTATGGCAGGTCTCAATAACGATCACATGGGTACCCCTGGAATGCTGGTGTAGGATGTTGACTAAACACCCTAAGATGCTAATGAGACTTAATCTTTCCATACTGCATGTGTAGGCCACCTAACCTCCTCAACTATCTCCTGAGGTTCTAAGGAAAAAGAGTGGAAGAAGACTGTGCAGTTTGCTCAGCGTTACTCATCAACCCTGAATCAAAATATTACAATATAAGTAAATGTCTACAGACATAGATCAGGAGGGTCACTTATTATCATGGTTGACTTTAAAGGCAAATTCTTAAATGCAAACTATGCCTGCATGTGGGATCATCAAATTTATTAAGTTAAAAGAGTCGTTACAGGATGGCAGAGGGTTCTTATTACCCAAATATTTATTTTCAAAACCCAAGTCTCCATGAACTCTGACTGAGCTGGGAAGCACATGTCTTTGGGGGCATATATAAGCTGATAAACTGATGGGTGGTTTGCTGTCAGGCGCTCACACACAAAAGTGCCCAGCTGGGCTTAAGCAAAATGTTTTTCACTAGTTAGCGTATTTGTGATACACAAATCAATTGCAACATGAAATTCAAATCTTGCAAAACATACAGGATTTCATTACCCAAAACCTTTGAAGAGTGAAGATCTAGGAGATATCTTGGATGATCACCAGCTGAAGAAGGGACAAATATCTTCAGGTGTGAAGATAGGACAGACACTTCAAAAGGGAATGTTAATTTGAATAGCAATGGAAAATTCATGAAGACTTTAAATAGTCTGGCAAATGAATGAGACCATATAATGTTTGTCCTTCTCCGATTGACTTATTTCACTCAGCATAATACCCTCCAGTTCCATCCACGTCGAAGCAAATGGAGGGTATTTGTCATTTCTAATGGCTGAGGAATATTCCAGTGTATACATAGACCACATCTTCTTGATCCATTCATCTTTCGATGGACACCGAGGCTCCTTCCACAGTTTGGCTATTGTGGACATTGCTGCTAGAAACATCGGGGTGCAGGTGTCCCGGCGTTTCACTGCATCTGTATCTTTGGGGTATTAAATCTCCAGCAGTGCAATTGCTGGGTCATAGGGCAGGTCTATTTTTAACTCTCTGAGGAACCTCCACACAGTTTTCCAGAGTGGCTGCACCAGTTCACATTCCCACCAACAGTGCAAGAGGGTTCCCCTTTCTCCACATCCTCTCCAACATTTGTGGTTTCCTGCCTTGTTAATTTTCCCCATTCTCACTGGTGTGAGGTGGTATCTCATATGATCTCATTCATTTAGGGAATATAAAAAGTAGTGAAAGGGAATAGGGAGGGAAGGAGAAAAAATGAGTGGGAATATCAGAAAGGGAGACAGAACATGAGAGACTCCTAACTCTGTGAAAGGAACAAGGGGTGGTGGAAAGGGAAGTGGGCAGGGGGGTAGGGATGACTGGGTGACGGGCACTGAGGGGGGGACTTGATGGGATGAGCACTGGGTGTTATTCTATATGTTGGCATATTGAACACCAATAAAAAATAAATTTATAAAAATAAATAAATAAATAAATAAATAAATATATATAAAAAATAAATAAATAGTCTGGCAAAAAAAACATTCTAAGATGGTGCTAAGAAGGTTAAATGCACAGGCTATCATTCAATTGTGGTAATGTGAAAGACGACACACAAAAAAGTCTAGAATCACTGGTCGAGTTCCATGTGATGGAGTGGAAGGGCCAGGCTACAGGCTGCCTTGGCAGGCTCAGAGCAAGACCCGCCCTCTGCTGTCTCTCATGGGAACATGATCACTCTGGGTGGGGTCACCTCTGCCCTGGCTGAAGTCAGGAGTCCCTGAATTCTGCAGGCTCTCCCTCATGCCTCACCCATCCTGTCTGCCCAGAACAGTTGGGACCAATCTCCTCAGGCACTTCATCCTAGTTTACACTGGTCATTATGCAAAGCCAGGTCTCCCTCTTCCCATGGATTGTCATTCCCAAAAGGCTCTGTACAGACCTTTCTTGGGCTCCCTGTTTATCCCTCTTGAACTTTGTGCACTGTGCCCTTTGAATAGTCACCAGCAAAATCTCTTGTATCTTCAATCTCTTCCCAGAATTTTCCCTTCACTTTGTTGCTCTAATTGAAAGTGGGCTGTTCCCTCAGAATGCTGCCTCTCCTACAGGTACTCACACTTGTTGAACCACTGGACCTGGAGGTGGCTCCTTGGTGCTAACTGATGCTTGCTGACAATTCTCTGTCCCTCCTCCATTCCCCCTTCCTCAGCTTTAAATCTAATATCCCAGAGATTGCCATCTGCTACTCTTCCCTGTTGCAAATATAGGATCACTTGGTCTACAGCTCACTTCCCTTGTCTTCAACACTGTTCTTATCACAGTGCTTGGCAATATCAACATCCACAGAGAGGATTCTTCTACCATCGCTCAGTTCTTTGGCTTTTCATCCAATGATCCTGGATTCCTTCACAATTCAGACACTCACTCCTATGGTTTTACCCTAGACCTGGTCATTATCATTAACTGCAGCCCTCCAGAATCCATATGCAAGCATCTCATATTCTGATCACCACCTCCTATCATTCCTCCCTCCAGCCCAGACCTCTCCTACTTGGAATTCCAGACCTACGAATCCAAGAGCCAACCAGACACTCCCACTTGGTTGTCTGACTGGCAGCTCATATATAACATATCCCAAATTGAGCTCCTGACTCCCCCTGCTCCCCAGACCAGCTCCCCCTGAGTTCTGGCCATCTAGGATTTGGCTTAGACCAAAATTGGAATCATCTTTGACTATTCTTTTTGTCTTGACCTATATCCAATCTGTTGGCAAACACTATTGGTTCTCCTTTCAAGATCTGTCCAAAATGTAACCACTGCAAGCCATGATCAGGAATGTCCTGGACTGCAGTAACCTCCTGGCATCTCTTAGCACCGATCCTCTTCAATGAATTAGTAACCAGGTCAATCTTAGGCTCCTGCTCAAAACTCTCAGGATAAAGGCCAATCTTTACAAGGGCTTACAGGGCTGCAAGGACTTCCTCCCTCCACCTCACCCTTTCTACATTATCTCCCTTGCATCCTACATGTCTACTCTTCACTCAGATATCATCCTAGTAAGACCTTCCCTGGCCATGTTATCTCAAGTTGCAAATGTCCCACTCTACTTATTTCTTTCCTGCTGTATTTTTCCTCTTAGTGCTTTTACTGCCTAAAATATAACATAGTCATATTTATATCTACCCAGTTATCATTTCATTCTCGCAGAAAGCTTCAGTAGAACAGAGATTTTTGTCTGTGTTGTTCACTACTGCATCCTCAGCCTTTAGAACCTGTCTGCCACAGAGTAGGCACTACTTGCTGAGTGGCTACTCTTAGTGAAGACCTTTTCTGCATAGTGTCACAAAATACTAAGTAGTAACTCGTTATAAGAATGCCTTTAGGGGCACCTGGATGGCTCAGTAGGTTGGGTGTGTACCTTCAGCTTGAGTTGTAATCCCAGGGTCTTGGGATCAGGCTCCACATCGGGCTTTCTGCTCAGAGGGCAGCCTGCTTCTCCCTCTCCCTCTGCTGCTCCCCCTGCTTGTGCTCTTTCATCTCTCTCTCTCTCTAATATTTTTTAAAAGGAGAATGCCTTTATAATTTGTTAAAAGACAAAATCAACTCACTTTAATAAATTTCAGAATTTTTTTTTTTTAGATCAAGTCCCAAAATATATCCTAACATTATTTACCACAATTGTTAGGTGGCTAGTTTATGTGAATTCACACCAAGTGGTTATTTTTCAGTATCACTGTTCTGGAACAAAAAGGAACTCCTATGTTACAAAACCATATGCCTAAATTTGGTCAAGCACTTCTGTTGATCAATTACTTATCACCACCACTCACAAGAAGAGGTCATATTATACTTTTAAATTCAAGTTATCTAAAAACTACAATTTAAAATATTCACTCAGGAGCAACTAGGTGGCTCAGTTGACCTTGATTTCAGCTCAGGTCATGATCTCAGGGTTGTGATATTAAGCCCTGTCTTGGGCTCTGTGCTGTGCATGGAACCTCCTTAAGATTCTCTCTTTCTCCCTCTTTATCCCTTCCTCCTTCTCTCCAAAATAAATAAATAAAATCAAATAAAATATATTAAAATAAATACTCTCTCAGATATTTAAATATCAATTGAAAATCATTTATTTTATCTTTAGCTTTTTCCATGATTATTTAAAAACTGAAAATCTGAAACCAAATTTTCGTTCCTCATTACATACAGTGTATCTACTTGAAAACAATCTTTTTAAGGAAAGAAACATTCTTAGGAACATAATATAGATATTAACTATTGTTTCCTTCAACTGGTGGAATTCACTTAAAATTAATGTAGATTATATAAAAGGAAATTATATGTAAGATAATTTTTAAAATAAAAATATTAGAAATATTTAATGTAGGTGTTCACATGGGAAAGATGCTTAGAACAGTTTTCTTTGCTGTTCACATCCACAAGGAAGTATTTTTCAAACACGTTCATCCTAATACTTACATACTTTGAATGCTCATTATTTTGACATGGTTTTATTAAAAGCATGTCATTAAGGAAATCCCACATAACCAAGAGAGTCTGTGGTGTTCTGAATAACAACTGCTGCACAGTGGGGCTGATGATGGTCAGAATGATCACTAAAAATCAGGAAAACTTCAGAATTAGGCATAATTACTATAATTTGAACCAGATAATAAGTCCCTATAAATGGGAATATTCAAGGTTTGAATTAATAAAGGATCCTTCCGAGTAAGCTGCTTCTTTTTTGTTTCTTTTTCCTTATTTTTTTTTTCCTCCCTGGTTGTTAGGATGTTACAGAACATAAAACAATTCCAAGGACTCTTAGCTTCTTATTTACAATGTACACTGGGTGCATTCTCAGGGAATTAATATTGTGGAAGACAGTAGCATCTCTGGCAGGTCTTTCCTCTTTCTGAGAGATGTTCTACCTATTGCCAAGGAGGGCAGGTTGGTCCTTTCCACACTTCAAAAGTTCCCTCTCTCATGCTTACAAATAACCTATTTCTTTTGCTCCATGAACATCATCCCATTTATATAGTTTTTACCCTTTGGTTTAAAAAATTGTGAGAAATACAGATATTCACACAGTGCCAAAGTATCTCTCCAAGGATTGCTTTACAATTGCAACAGGAAACATATCCGCAAGATGGAGAGATATGGCACACAGGCCCTTGAATAAGCAATCAAACTGAGCTCACAGGTGGGGCAGCCGGCATCATATGCTTCCTATGGGATACAACATGAGGGATCATTGCCAGTGAGATATTCTAACCAAAAATGTCAAAAAGAAACAATCATACATTCTAAAATATTGAACATTCTACCAGTCAACTGACTCAGGCTCTTTAAAACGTCAATTTCCTAGGGGAAAAAAACAAAAAGTAAAAAACTCTTCTAGATTAAAAGAGACGAAGGGAAGGCTGACTGGCTCACTGGAAGAGAATGAGACTCTTGATCGTGGGGTTGTATTATTTGAGCCCCACATTAGGGGTAGGGGGTACTTAGAGAAAGAGAGAGAGAATGAAAAAGAAAAAGAAAGCAACAATTAAATTCAGTATGTGAGCCTTGACTAGAATATGGTTCTTTTTAAAGATTTATTTATTTGAGAGAGAGAGAGGGAGGGGCAGAGGAAGAGAAAGAATCCTCAAGCAGACTCCCTGTTGAAGTTGGAGCCCAACATGGGGCTTGATCTCATGACCCTGAGATCATGACCTGAGCTGAAATCAAGAGTCAGACATTCAACTTACTGAGCCACACCAGTGCTCCAACTATCAAATGGTTCTTTAAAAAAAAAAAAAAAAAAAAAAAAAAAAAAAAAAAAAAAGAGCTACGAAAGACATTTCTTTACAACTAGGAAAATCAAATGTGAACTGGAGATTACCAATATTATGAAACTATTATTTTCTTAGGTGTGATAATGTTGTAGTTAGGGGCCAAATGTCATGATGCTTCAACATTCACATAATTCAGAAAACACAGACACATAGAAATAGAGAATACAGTAAAATGGTAACAATTCTTGATAACACTGGTGTCCTTTCTACTGTTCTTTCAACTTTTCTGTGGTTTTGAAACTTTTGTGATAACAAGGTGGGTAAAAGTATCACAAATGGCAATCTCTTTAGAGAAAGTAGAGAAAATTTTTTTTCCCCAGAAGAATTTGAGGAAGTGGGCAGGGAAGATGAACCTCTTGAGGAAAAGTCAAAACAGAAAGACAATTTTGCTGCCCGGGGGACACAAACAGATTGTGCGAGAGGCAGGAAGGTGACCAGCCTCGTCCCAAGGAGCCTCCACGTGGGAAGGAAAGGAGGGAGCAGGTGCATGTAGGGGGAAGATGAAGGAAATGTGAGGGAGGATGAGACATGTTCAAAGTGTATTTCAAGGAAGCTTTCTGTTACATGCACATCCTGAAGAAATCTCTGGCAAAGAGCTGCATGCTCCCTCAGGCTCTTGAGAGGGACAATTGTTTCTCAGCAAGATAGAAGTCTCCATCCCGAGAGGGATTGGCTATCAAGCACTCTATGCCACTGGCCGTTTGCTTTCTGAGTCTGTCTTGCTCCAAAGCTCAGGAATACTTCCTCGGGGAGTTAAGTACAAATTCTAGGCAAGATACTGCTTTTTCTCTGTTGGAAAGAGACAATTCAGTCATTCCGAGTTCCTAATTATCTTGCGACCCTATGGCAATCACTGGTGGAGGAGAATGCTTGTCCAGCCTAACTACAAATGGATGTGTATGCATTCAGGGAAAGATCCCCCTTGCAAACCTATAAAAGCATCCCTCAGATTTTCAGAAGAATTTTCTAAGTGGCCAGATTTCACAAAAATTTATTACATTTACTTTTTACTCATTTACACAGTGTTTCTCTTAGAAATTTCATTGGCTTCACAATCTTCCTTTTTTTTTCCCTTCAAGAAAATAAAACAAAAAATAATAATAAAAGAATAAAGCAAGAACAGAAGGTCTTACTGCAAAAAAAATAAGCTAGGAGGGAGATAGGAATCATTTTTCCTTTTTGTTATACCTCAAGAAACATTTCTTTACCTTTCTAATAGAAATGAGGTCCTTTCTGATCCTAAATCTATAGCTCATCCTAAAACAAAGGATGGCTGCAGAATTTCTAGTTTCCTCATGTGGTGTCCTCAAAGCTTTAAAGACTCGGTGTGAAGAAGTGCTGTCACACTGATTTTTAGCAACAGAGCAGCTCTCTTCCCATGCTGGAATGAAAGGACCAGGGGACATACATGAGAATTTGGAAGGAAAATGATTGTAAGCACAGGGAGATTTTCTGAAAGCCATAGGGTAAAGGGGCTCCAAAAGATAGATACCTGTAGTAATCTTTAATACTAACCCTCTTCAGAGAGCAATCCCGAATTGTACTCCTGCCACCTCTGCTGCACCAAGTAGACAGGTGGGCAGCTGACAGGTGTTAGACACATCAAGCATTTCACAATCACCCTCCCACAGAGCACTTCTCTGCTTTCATAAAGTAGTCAATAGTCTATGTCTAAGCCAGTTTTACAGAACAAGTCTGTGGCGGTTTATGTGTAGTCGATATTTTGAGTGTCGAAATAAGCTAGTTTTAATTAAGTGACGAGTAGCTAATCTATAATCATTACCCTGGGAAAACTGCCACTGATATCAAGTTTAAGGGATAGGTAAACATGGGAGCACCTTGCAAGGTTCTATCGCATTTTTAAAGCTAGAACACAAAGTATAATTATAAAACCTCCCAACTTTCTGGTAAATTACAATAGATAATTAAATTCTTAGGTTTATTCAACATTTTCTGGAGGTTCTAAATACAGACTAAATAAGGAAGGGCACCCTAGGGGCAGAACATATCCCAACTCCATTAGCACAAATTAAACATTCTGTATCTTGAATCAGTTATTGAAAATTGTGACTTTAGAAAGCAATTGTCACAAGCTTGGGACTATAACAGATATTTCAAGAATACAGGCCTTTTGTGTGACACACTGGGGGGAATCTGTTGTGTTATGCTCAAAGATAGCTATCTGATGACTGTGGTTTACCTGTTACTGATGTGCTATTATCTGGCCTTGTAAACTATGGGGCCACATGTATTTTGATGTTACCCTCTCTGGATGAAACCAGCAAGCTCAATTGGCTTAGGGAAAGAAAGTTACCCCCCTATCAGGATGTAAAAAGACTCTTCTTTTTGAGAAGTGCTCCTGGAGGGAGTGTACATTTGGGTGAGTATCCTTTGAGGAAGATCTTCAGGAGCCTGTCTTTTCCTTCTTAACTCCTTACAATCAGGAGGCTCCACCTATCAGGCTTCCTCCATCCAATTACTGACACCAGGTAATAAATCTGGAATGGTCCCTGCTTCTCTATCATATCTGGTTCCTTTAGTCCGGTGAGGTGAGGTGAGCCTGCGAAGCTGGCCTCCTGAAAGCCACAGGAAATCTTTACTTACTTTCTTTTATCTTTCAAGTTCCTGTCCTGTACACATCTGCCTACCCAGTCTCATCCACTCCTCAGAAGCTTGGCAGGGATATTGTGGAGGAGACTGTGGGCTAACTAAATGCCTTATGACGTCCCTCTCAGTGTGACCTATGCATCTGTAAGACACTAAAATGAGCTTATAATACACACGGTGAACAGCAAAAATGAACAACTGCCAATGATGAAAGCAGAGATTTTATAGGCATTTCTTACTCAGCTCATTGGATACCTATTAAATACCCATTCCCTGCCAACTACTATGAGAAAGATTTCCTAGAACAGACAATTGCAATTCAATTAGATGCTGCCACTGCCCTTTTGGTTCAGAGGCCAGAATTTCCTAATTCTAGAAAAATAGTGTCCAAACTCTAAGTGCTACTAAAATTGCTACTGGAACTGTCTGGTCTTTCCTGACCATTTTCTTTCTTTCTCTTTTTTTGTGATATATTTTGTTTAAATTCAATTTGCCAACATATTGTATAACACTCAGCACTCATCTCATCATGTGCCCTCCTTAATGCCCATCACCCAGTGACCTTATCCCCTCCCCCACTCTTCCCCTTCCGCAACCCTCTGTTTCCCAGAGTTAGGAATCTCTCATAGTTTGTCTTCCTCTCTAATTTCTCACCAACTTCCCTATTTTCCCTTTTAGTCCCTTTTACTACTTCTTGTATTCCACATGTGAGTGAAATCATATGATAATTGTCTTTCTCCAATTGACTTATTTCACTCAGCATATTACCCTCCAGCTCCATCGATATTGAGTAAATGGTAGGTATTCATCTTTTCTGATGGCTGAATAATATTCCACTGTATGTATGTGTGTGTATATATATACCACCTTCTTTATCCATTCATCTGTCAAAGGACATAGTGGCTCCTTCCACAGTTTGGCCATTATGGACACTGCTGCTATGAACATTGGGGTACAGGTGTCCTGACATTTCATTACATCTGTATCTTTGGAGTAAACAACCAGCAATGCAATTGCTAGGTCATAAGGTAGCTCTATTTTTAACTTCTTGAGGAACCGCCATACTCTTTTCCAGAGTGGTGCACCAGCTTACATTCCCACCAACAGTGCGGAAGGGTTCCCCTTTCTCCACATTCTCACCAACATCTGTTGTTTCCTGCCTTGTTAATTTTCCCCATTCTCACTGGTGTGAGGTGGTATCCCATTGTGGTTTTGATTTGTATTTCTCTGATGGCAAGTGATGCGGAGCATTTTCTCATGTGCTTCTTGGCCACGTGTAGGTCTTTGGAGAAATGTTTGTTCATGTCTTCTACTCATTTCATGACTGGATTGTTTGTTTCTTGGGTGTGTTGAGTTTGATAAGTTCTTTATAGATTTTGGATACTATCCCTTTATCTGATATGTCATTTGCAAGTATCTTCTTCCATTCTGTAGGTGTCTTTTAGTTTTGTTGACTGTTTCCTTTGCTGTGCAGAAACTTTTTATCTTAAGTCCCAAAAGTTCATTTTTGCTTTTGTTTCCCTTGCCTTCATAGATGTGGCCTGCCAGAAGTTGCTGTGTCCTGGCCCTTTTCTTGTGTCTCCCATTCTAGCTCCCTAAATTTCAGACCGTTTGCTCAGGATGTGTTTCCTCCTTCCAACCTGTGGACGACCTTGCCAACTTCATCCCTAAAGGGATTGTTCCTGTGGAACTTCATTGGTCCCTCCACTGTAGCACTGATTGCACTGTTTTGTAATGACACTGGGCATTTTTCTACTTCTCTAGTAAAAGGCCCTGGAGAACAGGGAACAGGAAGATCATATTTTACTATCTTAGTATCCTTGGTGCCATGATTGCACATAGGAATAATTCTACTAAATGTTTTTACATGAATGAAAGAATATATCTCCCAAGTGCTTTCTAGATCAAAATTTGATCAAAGTCAGCTTGATGAATGAATGCCTACCCAGTCCATGTCAGTAATGGGCAGAGCAGCTGCAAGGCAGCCAGCTGCTTGGAAAGAGCACAAGAAAGGGGCAATCTAACTTGGACTGATACCAGCTCTACCATCTCCTACTTGGTGGCCTTGGGGACATTACTTGACTTCTTTGAATTTTAGTTTTGAACCTGTAAAATGGGAATGATCCCTGGGACTGACCTCTAGAGTTGCCATTAAACAAGACAATGTACCAAAAGTCCTTAACACAGGGACTAGCACAGAGTTATAAATATCTGCTAACTACTTTTTTGGGGCCAGACACTGTAACAAGATGAAGATACAGTGGTGAAGGAGACCACATCACTGCCCTGGTAATATGCAGATGAGAACCGGAAGTAAGCCAACAGTTAGAAAAATGGCTGCCACAGAGATAAGGACAGGAAGCAGTGGGATAGACAGGACGAAGGATTAAATTGGTCTCAGAGTAGGTGCTGGCCTTATACGATTCTGAGTAATCTGCTGCCATTTATCTCTGAATGTACTGAACTCAGTATAAAGTATGAATAGAACTGAGTTTCAGGATAGGCAAGTTCCAGGCCTCAGCTGAGTTGAATGGGCCCCAGAATCTCCAACCGTGTTTTACACAACTTGAACCCACTGCTGATTGACCCAGAGTAATTTAGAAAGCTTAAGATTTTAAAACAGATATCATAGATGGCTGGCCTGCAAAAATGATGGGCATTCCTGCATAGCTAAATCAGAGACATCAGGGTGATGGTGACTGGAAGGGCTTTTCTCTATGAGACAGTAAAACTGGGTATATAAGTCTTGGACTGTCCAGGCTGTTTTTCTTGTTAAGCAGTCATCATAATTTCAACATGGAACATTTTTTATCTTGCTTTCTAAATGAAAAGAAAACTCCAGGAAGAGGCTTCATGGTTCCTTGGAGAAATGGCTAACTCCAGGGCTGCTGCAGAAAACAGGTAGAAAACGAACCTGGAATATCATGTTAAGATGGAAAGTGCTCAATAGCCCAGAAATAAACCCACACCTACATGTTCAGTTAATCTACAACAAAGGAGGCAAGAATACATGATGAGGAAAAGTCAGTCTCTTCAATAAAGAGTGCTGGGAACACTGGACAGCTACATGCATAAGAATGAAACTGGACCACTTTCTTATACCACACACAGGAATAAATTCAAAATGGATTAAAGACCTAAATGTGAGACCTAAAGTCATAAAAATCCTAGAAGAGAACACAGGCAATACTGTCTCTGGCATCATTTCTCTAGATATATCTCCTGAGGCAAGGGAAGCAAAAGCAAAGATAAACTATTAGGATTGCATCAAACTAAAAAGCTTTTGCACAGGAAGCCATCAACAAAACAAAAAGGCAATCTATTAAATGAAAGATATTTGCAAATTATACATTCAATAAGAGGTTAATACCCCAGGGCACCTGGGTGGCTCAGTGGTTGACCATCTGCCTTTGGCTTACGTAGTGATCCCAGAGTCCTGCAATGGAGTCCCACATCAGGCTCTCTACAGAGAGCCTGCTTCTCCCTCTGCCTATGTCTCTGCCTCTCTGTGTCTCTCATTAATAAATAAATAAAATCTTTAACTCAACATAAAAAAAATTTTTTTTAATGAGCAAAGGACTCAAACTTCCAAAGAAGTCATAAAGATGGCCAACAGGTACATGAAAAGATGCTTAACATCACTCATCATCAGGGAAATCCAAGTCAAAACCACAATGAGATGTTATCTCACGCCTGTCACAATGGCTAAAATCATAAAGACAAAACATAACAAGTTTTGGTGAGGAGGTAGAGAAAAGGGAACCCTTGTGCACTATTGGTGTGGACATCAATTGGTGCAGCCACTGTGGAAAACAATATAGAAGTCCCTTAAAAAAATCAGAAATACCATATGACCCAGTAATTCCACTGATGGGTATTTAACCAAAGAAAACAAAAACACTAATTTGAAAAGATGTGGCACCCCTATGTTTATTGCAGCATCGTTTATATCCAAGATATGGAACCAAGCTAAGTGTTCACTGATAGATGAATGGACAAAGATGTGGAGGTATATATGTATGTGTCTGTACATATGTGTTTTTGTGTGTATATACACTATATATACACAATGAAATATATATATATGCAGTATTATACAAATTTATATACTCTACCATAGAAAGAACAAAATCTCGCCTTTTGCAACAGCATGGATGGACCTAGAGAGTACTATGTTAAGCAAAATAAATCAGAGAAAAAAAATACCACATGATTTTAGTTATATGTGGAAGCTACAACACACAACACACAAAAACAGAAACAGACTCAAATATAGAGAACAAACTGGTGGTTGCTAGGGGGAAGCAGGGCAGGGTATGGGTGAAATGGGTGAAGTGGATTAAGAGGTACAAACTTCCATTTATAAAATAAATACATCTTAGGGATAAAAAGCACAGCACAGGGGATATAGCTAATAATATTGTAATAGCTTTGTAAGGTGACAGATAACTACACTCTGTGATGAACGCTGTGTAATGTATAGAAAGAACTGTTGAATCATCACTATGTTGTACACTTGAAACTAATATTAACATTGTCCATCTATACATCAATTAAAAAAAGAGTACACATGTAATTACAAAAAAAAAAAAAAGACAGAAGTGCTTAAAAAAAATGATGGAGGCCTGTCAAAAGCACCACAGATATCCAGAACAGGTTCCCACTGGCCATATAATAGAGAGCAGTGGGTTACAAGACAATGAAGAAAGGAAAATTCATTGAATCTATCATGATAATAATAAAAAGACAAAAAAATTAAATAGA
The DNA here is from genome assembly GCF_003254725.2 of Canis lupus dingo. Lineage (NCBI taxonomy): Eukaryota > Metazoa > Chordata > Mammalia > Carnivora > Canidae > Canis > Canis lupus. Next base: position 10,769,523 of record NC_064265.1, read on the forward strand.
GAAGAAAACATAGAAACAACCCAAATGTCCATCAACAGATGGAAAGATGTTGATATGTGATATAACACATAATACATATCATATGTGTTCCACATACATACAGTGGAATATTACTCAGCCTTAAATAGGGGGAAAATTCTGGCACATGCTACAACATGGATGAATCTCAGATATTACATGAAGTGAAAAAAGCCAGACCTAAGAAGGCAAATATTGTATGTTTCTACTTATATGAGTGACTAAGGGTAGACAAATTTATAAAGACAGAAAAATTTTTAAGATTTTATTTATTTATTTGAGAAAGAAATAGAGAGCATGAGCAGGGTGAGCAGCAGAAGGAGTAGCAGACTCCCCTGCTGAGCAGGAAGCCTGATGTGGGGCTTGATCCCCAGACTCTAAAGTCATGACCTGAGCTGAAGGCAGATGCTTAACCTACTGAGCCACATAGGCTCCCCTACAGACAGAAATTAGAATGCATACAATACCGTTGAACTGTATAATTAAAACTAGTTAAGATTGTAAATTTTAATGTGTATGTTTTATATATATATATATGCTATATGTATGTTATGTTATATGTTATGTATTGGTTGTATATTACATATTATATACTTAGTTATATACTTAATTAATATGATATTAATATATAGTATATATAACATCTATATAGCTCAATTAAATGAAAAGGGATAAGCAGCATCAGAAATGACTTCTGTGTTCACATATATAGGTCAAAGTTACTTGGATTCCACTTTTCTTTCACAAACAGAATCTAACTGGCCCTTTATGTGATGTGTCAGAACCTGTAAAGAAATCGTTTCAAGGTAAATCTCTATCTCCCTTCTAATCTGTCATCCATAATCTGCCCTGTAGATTTAGCTTTTCATGCCCTACAGCTGTCTATCAAATTGGCACAAAAGTAGTCTTGAATATAAGTCTCTGGAGCATCCCCAGCCTCCACTGCCAATGGGACCCCTCAAGGTATCTGAATCTAGAGATAAACACAGACTAACGAGCCAGAATACGATGCAGAGCAACCGAGCCTCCACTTCTTCATAAATTTCAACAACAGCTACTATGTATAATGGGCTCCCAAACCAGCAGAGTAATATTTACAGTAAAAAGAAAAGGAGTCAGTTTTCAAAAGTACTTTCAAATAAATGTCAGCTCTATATATTTATAAAATTTGAAACAAAACAAATGGGAGTTGGAAATGATGGAAGCTAGAAAACCTCCATCCTACAACCACTACAATATTAAATATAATGACTGCCATTGAATAATCCCAATGATAAAAATTCACATCACCAGCGAAGGCGCAAATTAGACACCATGAGTCTCTGGATGGGATGGAGTGAGAAAGACCGTTTCCCTTCTGGAGTTTTCCTAAATCTAGTCGTCAGAAGACAACACACAGACCCAAACTGAATGACAGCCTACAAAATGCCCAGCTATATTCTTCAAAAACATCATGCAAGATAAAGAAAGACAGTAGGACTATTCCAGATTAAAGACATGTCTAACAACATATGTGATCCTGGATTGGATACCAGAGGGGAAAATAAAAAGGCTATGAAAGACACCATTGGGCCACCTGTCAGAATGGGAATATGGATAGTACATCAGTAAAAGAACTGTATCAGTGTTAGATTTCTTGATTTTGATTACTGTGGTTAAAAGGACATCCATTTTGTTTGAAAATGTACCTTTGATGCCTTAGGGGGTGAGAAGGCGCAATGTCTCTAACTTATTCTCAGAAAAAGTCTCTAATTTTATTTCAGAAAAAAATTATGCTCATAAACAAACAGGCAGAACGTGATAAACGTTATCAAGAGGTGACCGCAGAGAAAGGTAACCAGGGATTCTTTTACTGAAATCAGGTGGAAGAAAATCAGTCCTCTCTTCCATCAGCTGCCACTGAAGCCACCCACCCTGACCCTAGCTCCTGTGTAGACTCACCATTCTTCTGAGAATCTTCAACAGAAGCTTCTGCTCTTTTGGGTCCTCCTTAGATGTTAGTAAATCAGCGAAGTTCTCTGCATTTTCAGGAGACAGACTGTCTGGGTTTTCCCCTCCATACAGCTGAACCAGTATGGACAAACACTTGGACGACACTTCAAAAATTTCAGGATCCTCACTTGGAAGCTGCAAATGAACAGAAAGGACTACTTAAATTCATTGAGGACTGTGTTGGTATTCCTCAAGAAACACAGAAAAATTTGGCTCAATGGAGAGAATGTCAGTCCAAGTGAGTGTAAAGATTGAGTAATTCAGAATTTTTTTCAATCTCTTTCAAAATGCATACAAGAACTCAAGGCAATGGGGCACCTGGGTGGCTCAATGGCTGAGCATCTGCCTTTGGCTCAGGTCATGATCCTGGGGTCCTGGGATTGAGCCTCATATCGGGTTCCCTGCTCAGTGGGGAGTCTGCTCCCCACCCCCCCCCACTGCCTATGTCTCTGCCTCTCTGTCTCTCATGAACAAATAAATAAAATCTAAAAAAAAAAAAAAAAAAAACAGTCAAGGTTAATGGCACAAAATGAGGAGAAAGTTCCTCAGTCTTTTTTTTAAGATTTTATTTATTTATTCATGAGAGACACAGAGAGAGAGAGGCAGAGAGAGAAGCAGGCTTCATGGAGGGAGCCTGATGTGGGACTTGATCCGGGGACTCGAAGGTCACGCCCTGGGCCAAAGGCAGGCACTAAACCGCTGAGCCACCCAGGGATCCCCCTCAGTCCTTTCTTGAATCTAAGTAAAGAAAAGCCTGTAACAAGCAGAGGACCAGCATGTATTTTATATGCTTTCCTAATAGGTGAGTACATTCACAAGAATATGTGTGTGTGTGTGTGTGTGTGTGTGTGTGTGTGAGAGAGAGAGAGAGAGAGAGAGAGAGAGTTTGGAGGAATGGAGAGTTTGAGCTTCCAGGAGCACAGCCTATCCATTCTTGCTTACTCTCGACTTGTTTGGGAAAAATCTACTTCCTCGAAGATATAAAGGAACATTCTGAACTTGTCCATGTTCAAATTATTGCCTAAACAGGTGGGACAGAAAACACTGTTTCTGTTATGTATTACAAGGTATAATATGAATGATAATCATACTATAAAGCATTTTCACCTTTTCATTTTTAAAGTTTTATTTTATTTGGAAGAGCATGAGATGTAATTCCCGTGCCATACACTTCACTCGTTTAACAGGTACAATTCAGGGATTTTTCATATATTCAGAGTTGTACAGCCACCACCACAATCAATTTTAGAATTTTCATTACCCAAAACATGAAATCATACAAAATATGATCCCTTCTGACTGGGATCTTTTATTTAGCATGATGTTTTCAGGACTCATCCCTGCTATAGCACATAACAGTATTTCATTTCTATTTTTATTGTCTAAGAAGACCCTGTTGCATGGACAGGCCACATTTTGTTTATCCATTCATCAGTTGATGGACATTTGAGTTGTTTTCACTTCCTGGCTATTATGAACAATACTGTTATGAATATTTCTAAGTTTTTGTGCAGATGTAGGTTATCATTTCTCTTGGGTGTATAGAAATGATTGCTGGGTCATATGATAACATATGATACCTCTATGTTTAACCTTTTGAGGAACTATCAGACTGTTTTCCAAAGCTGCCAGTAGCATCAGCAATGTAGGAGGATTCCAGTTTCTCCACATTCTCACCAACACTTACTGTTATCTGTATGTTTAATTACAGCCATCCTGGTAGATACAGAGTGGTAACTCACTGTGGTTTTCATTTATACTTCCATGATGACTGATGATGTGGTGCATCTTTTTATGTGCTTACTGGACATTTGTACATCTTCTTTGGAGAAATGTCCATTCAGATCCTTTGCCCACTTTTAAAATGGGCCATCTGCCACTTGATGATTGAGACTAAGTGTCCTTATGTATTTTAAAAACAAGTTCCTCAGCAGATTTTCAAAAATGTTTTCTAATCTGTGGGTTGTCTTTTCACTCTCTTGATAGTATCCTTTGAAGTACAAAACATTTTATTTTGATGGATCCAAATGTATCTACTTTTTTATTGTTTGTGATTTTGGTATCATACCTAAGAAACCATTACCTCCTCCAATGTCCTGAGATTTAGGCATCTAAGAGTTTTTATACTTTCAGCTCTTATGTTTATTTTTTCTTCTAAGAATGTTTTGGCTTTTACACTTAGGTCTTTGATCCATTTTGAGTTAATTTTGAATGTGTTAGCAGGGGTCCAACTTCATTCTTTTGCATGTGACTTAATCTTTTATTTTGAGATATCTGTGGGTTCGGATGTAGTTTTAAGAAACAGTACAGAGAGATCTCATACATATTCCATCCATTTTCCCCAATGGAAACATCTATAACTAAAGTACAATAGCACAACCAGGAAATTAACTTTGATATAATCCTTTGACCTTATTCAGATTTTACTGCTTTATTTGTGTTTGTATCTATGTATGTATATATATATATATATATATATATATATATATATATATATATATATATGTATGTATTTAGTTCTACGCAATTTTATCACACAAGTAGATTTGGTAATACCCACTATCTTAAGATAAGGAACAGTTCTAGCATAAAGATTCTTTTCATAGCAAAGGCCAACTCTCTCCCTTCTCCAATTCTAATCCCTGGCAACCACTAACCTGTTCGTCATTTTGTCATTTCAAGTAAGTTACATAAATGAAAGCACACACAGTTTCTTCACTCAACATAATTTCTTTGAGATTCATCCAAGTTTTTGTGAGTATCAACAGTTCATTTCTTTTTATTACAGAGTTGTATCCCATGGTATAGATGTACCACATTTTAACTACTTGCTCCTCAAAGGAAATTTGAATTATTTCCAATTTGGAGCTATCCCAAGTAAAACTACTAAGAGAACATTTGTGTAAGTTTTTACGTGAACATAAACTTTCATTTCTCATTGACATAAATGCCCAAGAGTACATTACTGGGTTGAATGGGAGGCTCGTGTTTAGTTTTTTAAGAAGCTAGCAGATTGCTTTCTAGAATGGCTATACTATTTTACTATTTTATATTCCTAGAAGCAATGTATAAGAGATGCAATTTCTTAGCATCCTTACCAGCATTTGGTGTTATTGGTATTTTTTATTTTAGCCTCTCTAGTAGGCAGGTGGTGATAACTCATTGTGGTTTTAATTTGCATTTCTCTAATGGTAACTGATAGTGAATATCTTTTCATCTGTTCATGTCTTTTGTCCTTTGCTAACTAGATTGTTTGTGGCTTTATTTTTAATATTTCAAAGTTCTTTTAATATTCTAGATATGACTTCTTTTTCAGATATGTGGCTTGCAAACTTTTTCTCACAGTTCGTAGCTTGTCTTTCCATCCACTGTATTCTCTTGCAGAAATAAAATTTTAATTTTGATTAGGTCCAATTTGTGGTTTTATTTCAGAGGGATTGTGCAAGTCTAAAAACTCTGTCTAGCCTTTGGTCCTGAAGATTTTCTATTTTTTTTCCTAAAAGTTTTAAAATTCACATTTAAATAAATTAATTTTGTATCACATATGAGGTTTAGGTAGAGGTTCTTCTATTTATTTATTTTTGCCACCAAATGTACAATTGCTCCAGCATCATTTTTAAAAATTTGTTTCTCCACTGAATTATTTTCACAACTTCATTAAAAAATCAGCTGGGCATGTTTGTGCGAGTCTGTTTCTGAGTTCTCTATTCCATTCCATTGATCTTGGTGTCTCTCTCTCCACCAATAATGCACTGTCTTGTTACTGTAGCTATGAAATAAGTGTTAATACCAAGTAGAGTGTGTCCTCCAACTTCATCTTTTTCAGATTATTTTAGCTATTCTAAGGTCTATTATTTTTCTACATAAATTTTAGAATAAGCTTGTCTATTTATTAAAATTTTTTATTGGAATTTTAGTAGGGATTGCCTTAAAACTGTCAATGGAACTGGGGAAAATTGACATTTTTAGTCTGTTGAGTCTTCTAATGCAGGAACATACACTGTCTCTCCATTTAGGTATGTCTTCTTTCATTTCTTTCCTCACAATTTTGCATTCTCAAGGATATATATAGGTCCTACATACATTGTGTTATATTTATATATTAGTACTTAATTTTCTTCGCAAATTACAAATGATGATTTTAGTATTTGTTTCCACATGTTCAATGTTGGTATAGTAATACAACTGATTTTCGTTTGGTGATCTTAAATCCCAGTCTTGCTGAACTCATGTATTGATGCTAAGAGTGTTTTTGTAGAACCCTTTGAGTTTTTTACATAGACAATTTTGTCACATGCAAACAGGGATAGTTTTAGCTCTTCCTTTCCAAACAGGATGCCTTTTATTTCTTTTCTTGCCTTAATGCACTGACTAGAACTTCCAGTAGTATAGTGAATAAAAATAGGGGGAGCTGACTGACACCCTTGCTTTGTTCTCAATCATATAGAAAAGAGGATTTAGTCTTTCACCATTAAGTATGATATTAGCTGTAGGTTTAGCATAGATGCCCTTTATTAGGTTGAGGAAGCTCCCCCTCTACTTCTAGTCTGATGAGAACTTTGATCATGGGTGCTGGATTTTGTCAAACACCTTTTCTGTAATAATATGGTCATGTGTATTTCTTTCACTTGTTTATATGGTAGAATACATTTATTTTTGAACGTTGAATAAGCTTTGCAAATGTAATAAATCTTGCTTGGTCATTGTGTTTTTATATATTGGTGCATCTAATTTGCTAATATTTTGTTGAAAATGTATCTAAGTTTGGGATCCCTGGGTGGCGCAGCGGTTTAGCGCCTGCCTTTGGCCCAGGGCGCGATCCTGGAGACCCGGGATTGAATCCCATGTCGGGCTCCCGGTGCATGGAGCCTGCTTCTCCCTCTGCCTCTCTCTCTCTCTCTCTCTCTCTCTCTGTGACTATCATAAATAAATTAAAAATTAAAAAAAAAAAAAAGAAAATGTATCTAAGTTTATAAGAGATATTGTAGGTTTAGGTTATGTGTTGTTTTTTTGTAGAGTTCTTTTTAAATATGCAAATATAAAAATTTATTTTAAGTGGCGAACGCTTATTACAAAAATTAGCAAATATCTGGGCCTTTTCCTTTTCAGTTTCTCAGTTTTATAGATGAAGTGATAGAAGGGAGTGACCTCGGTCCTTTCCCATGGCCTCACCTGGAGCGGTCGAGTCTATCAGCTCTCTACCCGTAGAGTTTTTTGTTTTTGTTTTGTTTTGTGTAGCTTAGCATGAGGGTAGTAGTATCTTCATAAAACTCTCCTTAAAACCGGCATTGAAAACTCTTCACATGTTTGGTAGATAGAATTCTCCACTGAAATCATCTCAGTCAGGAGAGTTCTTTTCAGAAACTTTTAGATTATAAATTCAATTTCTTTAATGATGATAGGACTATTAATGATGATAGGTGCTTATCTTAGCTGAGTTTTGGTACTTTTTTTTAAGATTTTACTTATTAATAAATAAATACACACAGAGAGAGAGAGAGAGTGAGAGTGAGAGAGAGAGAGAGAGAGAGAGAGAGGCAGAGACACAGGCAGAGGGTGAAGCAGGCTCCATGCAGGAAGCCGGACGTGGGACTTGATCCCAGGACCCTAGGACCACAACCTGAGCTGAAGGCAGCGCTAAACCGCTGAGCCACCCGGGCTGCCCAGTTTTGGTATTTTTTTAAAGAATTTGTCCATTTCTTCTAGTTACAGAATTTATGAGCATAAAATTATTCAGACTATTCTGCTATTATCCTTTTAATGATTGTAGATCTATATTGACATTTCCCGCTTCATTCCTTATATTAGTAATTTTGTATTTTTATCTTTGTCAATTTGCTAGAGATTTTTCAGTTTCGTTGCGTATCAGGCTTTTGTTTCATTGATTCTTCTGTATTGTTTTCCCGTTTTCAATTTCACTAATTTCTGGTCTTATCCTTATAATTTCCTTCATTTTGCTTGCATTGGGTTCATCATGCCTTTTTCTAGTTTCTGGAGGTGGAAACTTAGATTATTGATTTAAGATCTTTCTACTTTTCTAATGTAAGATTTTGTTACTATAAATTTTCCTCAGTAGTACTTCAGCTGCATTCTACATAGGTTTTTAAAGATTACTTATTTTGGAGAGAGCGAGCGAGCATGAACAGGGGAAGGGGGGGAACGGTAAGGGAGAGAACCTTCAAACAGACTCCCTGCAGAGCATGGAGCCCAACATGGGGCTCAATCCCAGGACCCTGAGATCATGACCTGAGCCAAAATCAAGAGTTAGTTGCTTAACTAACTGAGCTGCCCAGGCGCCCCTGCATTCTACATATTTTGATGTTTTCTTTTTCATTTAATTTTATGCGTTTAAAAAATTTCCCTCATGACATTCTTTTTGCCCCATGAATTATTTAAAGGGTATTTTCTTTTTAAATGTTAGAAATTTTTCTATGGTCTTTACTGACTTCTAGTATGGTTTCATTATGGTGAGAGAACCCTTTCCATAATACTTTATTTTACATTTGTTAAGGTTTATTTTATGGCCCAGGATGTGTGAATGTCCCATGGATACTTGAAAAAAATATCTATTCTGTTGTTATTGGATAGGGTATTCCATATATGTCAATACATCCTGTTAATTTTGTTGTTCAATTTTTCTATATTCTTTTAATAATAAATTTTTTATTGGTGTTCAATTTGCCAACATAGAGAATAACACCCAGTGCTCATCCCATCAAGTGCCCCCCTCAGTGCCCACAACCCAGTCACCCCCACCCCCCCCGCCCTCCTCCCCTTCCACCACCCCGAATTCGTTTCCCAGAGTTAGGAGTCTTCATGTTCTGTCTCCCTTTCTGATATTTCCTACCTATTTCTTCTCCCTTCCCTTCTATTCCCTTTCACTATTATTTATTTCCCCAAATGAATGAGACCATATTATGTTTGTCTTTCTCCGATTGACTCATTTCCATCGAAAGATGAATGGATAAAGAAGATGTGGTTTATGTATACAATGGAATATTACTCAGCCATTAGAAATGGCAAATACCCACCATTTGCTTTGATGTGGATGGAACTGGAGGGTAATTTTTCTATATTCTTGATGATTTTCTGTCTAATTGCTCGAGAGTAGAGTTTTGAAATCCATTATAACTGTGTATCTGTCTATCCTTTTTGCACTACCATTTTTTCCTTCATATACTTTGAGGTCTTGTTTGGCATACCTACATTTGGAATGATTGTCACCTCAATGGCATTGCCCTTTTTTATCATTATCCAATACCCCCATCTCTAGTAATTTTTCTTGCTCAGAAGTCTACTTTATCTGATATTAACACAGACAGTTCTGCTTTTCTGAAGTTAATATTTGCATCGTACATACTTTTCAACCTTTTACTTTCAAGCTGCCCATATTATACTTGAAGTGAGTTTTTTACAGACAGCATATTGTTGGATCATGTTTTATTACCCATTGTAGCTAACTTTGTCTTTCAATTGGTGCTTTTAGACCATTTACATTTAAGGTAAATATTAAGATGCTAGGGTTTAAGTGCAATATGTAAGTTTATTCCTCATCTCCTGTATATTTCCTCTGTTTCTTGTTATTCTGTCCCCCTGCCTCTTTTCTTTTTAAACATTCCTGTGGGCTACTTGAACATTCATTTTATGGGAGTAAGAGAACTTTAATTCTCAGTAGTAGTTTCCTAGGATACCATAACAACGTACCACAAACAGGTGGCACAAACAACAGAAATTTGCTGTCTGACAGTTCTGGAAGCTAGAAGTCTGAAACCAAAGGGCAAGGCCACACTTCCTCTGACACCCATAGCAGATTCCACCCTTGCTTCTTGCTACCTTCTGGCAATCATTGGCATTCCTTCACTTGTAGCTGCATAATTCCAATCTTTGCCTCTGTCAACATGTGACATTCTTCCTGTGTGTCTGTCTTCACATGGTTGTCTTCTTATAAAGACACCCGTCATAATGGATTAGGGACGTACTGTCCTCGACAATGACCTCATCCTAATTACATCGGAAACAACACTATTTCCAAATCAGGTAAAATTCTGAGGTACCAGGAGTTAGGATTTCAACATATTGTTTTGGTGGTGACACAATTCAACCCATAACACTTCCTACCAACTTTATTCCTTTTGTGCTCAGCTGCTTATTTACCTTGGTTTTTCTGCTTCTTGCACTTATGCTCTCCCAAATGTCTAGCTGTCTTTGGCTTTTCTATTTTATGAATGAAAGATAGGGCAAATTTTTATAGGCAGCTGGTATGGATTTTGTTTTCATTTGTATAAATCTCTTTCTTCAGCTGGCTTCCTCTATGTTTTTCAGTTTCCTCAAATTCTACAATGCTTATTCCTAGGTCCTGACCCTATAGTAGAAATCACATCAGAGAGATAGGTCATCCTTTTTACAGTGCAGTTCTTGACTGATTATGCTGGAAAAAAGCAGAGCAAAATGGATAAGGGGTGGCATCTGATTGGTCTGCTTGTTCTAAATGTTAATCTTCAATTAGCCTGGGAAATGCCTCAGGGCCTTTATCAGTTTTTTCACCTCACTCTCAGTTTATAGATCTTCTGCATCTGTTCCTACCTTCTGGTTAGTTTTCTCCTATGTGCGTTTTGGGTAATAGGTTTCTTAACTATTTTGCTTCAGTCCCATCTGCTTTCTATCATCTAGTAATTGCACAAAATTTCTTTTCCATTAACAGCTTCCCTTTCCGTTCTCCCTAAAATTTAAGATATATTTAATCTTCTATTTTTATAGATTGTCAGTACTTGGAGAGGTAGGCAAAGGTATTCTGGCTTCTATTTCAATCTACTTTAATATTTCTTCATTTTTGAGTTAATTTTATTTCATTGTTCAAATAATTGGAAACTTTATCATAAGCAACATTTTCAAAGTGGCTTATTTCTTGGAGAATTGTAAATCCCATAGTGTTTGTGGGGTATTTTTGGTGCCCCTCACCCAAAAAAAGGACTGTGAAAGGTATAAAAATCCCCCCAATCTTCTCTGGAATAACAGGGGAAGTATATAGCCAATTGCCTACAATAACAAACCAGCAGACAAAAACACAGAAAAATGGTTTTTAAGACACTGGATATTAGGCAAAGCAGGACAATGATGCCTAAAGGATGGAAAGCAAGTGAGGTGAGTTCTACTCTTGTAGCACATTCCTTAAATTAAAGAGACATTATAAATTAAAAGTTTCAGAAATCCAAAGCAGCTAGAGCTCACGGGACAAAGTATCAGAGAAAAGACAGAAGGGCAAGGCTCACTCAAAAAGAAAGATAACCTGGATAGCAATTTATCCATCAGATAAAATCAATTTATAGTTAAGGACCTTCCTATAAAGAAAACTCCAGCCCCAAAGGGCTCTACTGGTCAATCCTACCAAACATTCAAGGAAGAAGTAATACCAGTTCTACACAAACTCTTTCAGAAAGTGAAAAGACAACACTTTCATATTCATTTTATATGGCCAGTATTACCATGATACCAAAACCAAAGACATTCCAAGAAAGAAAACCACAGACCCGTAGCCCTCATGAATATGGACAAAAAAATTTTCAACAAAATGTTAGACTGTACCCAGCAACATATTAAAAAGGATTATAGGAATGCCTGTCTGGCTCAGTTGGTAGAACACGTGACTCTTGATCTTGGAATCCTAAGTTTGAGCCTTACATTGGGTGTAGAGTTTACTTAAAATAAATAAATAAAAGATTTGGGTATGTAATTACACCTCAATAAAACTGCATGTATATATATAATATATAAAAACTCTGACAATTCAATAACAAAAAGACAAAATCCAATTTCTAAAAGGGCAAAGAAAATAGACATTTTTCAAAAAAAGGGTAGAGAAATCATCAATAAATACAAGATCCTCCACACTACTAGTCATCAGGGAAATACAAATTAAAAAAATAATTAAAAACACAGAAAAACCAAGAAGGTGAAAGACCTATACACTACAAACTACAAGACATTGATGAAAGAAGCTGAAGATGACACAAAGGAATGGAAAGATATTTCATGCTCATGGATTAGAAGAATATTCTTAAAATCTCCATACCACACAAAACAGTCTACAGATTCAATGCAATCCCTATTAAAATACCAATTGTGTTTTTCACAGAACTAGAATGATTCTAAAATTTGTACCGCATCATAAAAGGCTCAGACAAAGGAGTCTTGAAAAAGAACAAAACTGGTGGCATCATGCTTCTTGATTTCAAAACTACAGTAATCAGAACAGTATGGTACTAGCACAGAAGCAGATACATAAATCAATGGAACAGGATAGAGAGCTCAGAAATAAATCTATGCTTATATAGTCAATTAATTCATGACAAAGGAGTCAGGAGTACTCAATGGGAAAAAAGGTCTAATAAACGGTGTGGGAAAACTGGACAGTTATATGCAAAAGAATGAAAGTGAACCACTTTGTTACACCATACACAAAACAAAATTAAAATGGATTAAAGCCCTAACTATGGACCTGAGACCATAAAACTCTAATTAAAAGAAAGCTCTTGGACATCAGCCTTAGCACTATTTTCTGGATGTGTATCCCCAGGCAAGGGAAACAAAAACAAAACCAAACAAAAACAAAACCAAAGGACTACATCAAACTAAAAAGCTCTGCAACAGCAAAGGAAACCATCAACAAAACAAAAAGGCAACCTACTGAATGTACAAATGGTATGTTTGGTAAAGGGTTAATACCTAAACTATATGAAGAACATATACAACTTAGCACTAAAAAACAAAACAAAACAAAACAAAACAAAAACCAACAATACAATTGGGAAGTAGGCAGAGAGACATTTTTTCAAAGAAGACCTATAGATGGCCAAAGAACACCTTAAAAGATGCTCAACATCATCACAGAATGCAAATCAAGACCAAAATGCGATATCACCTCACACCAGGCAGCTAGTATCAAACAGGTAAGAAATAAGTTTTGGTGAGGATATGGAGACAAGGAAACTCTTGTGCACGTGGTGGGAATATAAATTAGTACAGGCACTACGGAAAACATTATTCACGTTCCTCAAAAAATTAAAAATAGAAATACCATACAATCTAGTAATTTCACTCCAGGGTATTTATCTGGAAAAAAACAAAAACACTAATTTGAAAGGATATATGTTCACTGCAGCATTATTTACAATTGCCAAGACATGGAAGCAATCTAAATGTCAATCAATGGATGAATGGAAAAAGAAGATGTGGGATATTAGTCAGCCATAAAAATGAATTAAGTCTTGCTGTTTGGTATAACATGGACCTAGAGGGTATTATGTTAAGTGAAATAAGTCAAACAGAGAAAGACAAATGCCATATGATTTCCAAAACACAAATGAACAAATAAACAAAACAGAGCAACAAAAAAGAAACAGTCGTAAATTCAGAGAACAAACTGGTGGTTGCCAGAGGGAAAAGAGGTAGGAGGCTAGGTGAAACAGGTAAAGGGCATTAAGAAGTACAAACTTCCAGTTATAAAATAAGTCCTGACAGGGATGAAAAACGCAGCATAGAGAATATAGTCATTAACGCTGGTAATAACTTTGGTGACAAATGTTAACTACTGCTACTGTGGTATCTCATAATGTATATAATTGTTGAATCACTAGGTTGTATACCTGAAACTAATATAATACATCAGTATTGAGTATACTGTGCATCAAGTATACTTCAATTAAAAATAATAAAATATAAAAAAAAATAAAAATAATAAAATAAGAAAAAAGTAAACTACTAAATATCTCTTATGAACACGGATACAGTCAGTCTATAACATCATATTAATAAGTAAAAAAGAAAAGCCATATGATCATCTCAATAGAAAGAGTATTTATCAATATTCAACATCTACCTTTTTAATTTTTTTATTTTTTTACTTTTTTTAAAAGGTTTTATTTATTTATTCATGATAGACATAGAGAGAGAGAGAGAGAGAGGCAGAGACACAGGCAGAAGGAGAAGCAGGCTCCATGCCAGGAGCCCGACGCCAGACTTGATCCCGGGACTCCAGGATCATGCCCTGGGCCAAAGGCAGGCGCCAAACTGCTGAGCCACCCAGGGATCCCCTAACATCTACCTTTTTTTAAAAAAATATTTTTAGTTTATTTATTCATGAGAGACACACAGAGAGAGCAGAGACATAGACAGAGGGAGAAGCAGGCTCCTCATAGGGAACCTGATGAGGGACTCGATCCCTGGGCTGGAATCTCACCCTGAGTTGAAGGCAGATGCTCAACCACTGAGCCACCCAGGTGTCCCTCAACATCTATTTCTAACAAAAACTCAGCAAATGAAGATAGAAGGAAACTTCCTCAACCTGATAAAAGGCATGCTTCACCCTGAGATCAAAGACAGGATGTCTGTTCTCACCACTTCCATTCAACATCAAATGGGAGTCTCTGCCCAGAGAAGTCAGGCCCAAAAAAGGGGCATCCAGATTGGAAAGGAGGACACAACTGCTTATTTGCAGAAGACATGATCCTTTCTGTAGAAAATCCAATGGAATTTACAAATAAACTCTACTTTTATACCCATAAATGAGTATAACAAAGTTACAGTATTCAAGAGCAACATACAAAATCAACTGTATTTTTATATGTAAGGAACAATTGAAATTGGATCTAAACAATACTATGTATAATAACACCTAAAAAAATTGAAAAAAGCTTAGATGAGACAAAGGATGAAAGACCTGTATAATGAAATACACAAAATATTGGTAAGAGAAATTAGAAGGGACCAAAATAAAGGGAGGGATATACCTTTTTCTTAGGTCAGATGGTTCAATTTTCTTAAAATGACATTCTCTCCAAATTAGCCTACAGAGTCCATGCAATTGCATTCACAATCCTAGTAGTTTTTTGGTTTTTGTTTGTTTGTTTTGGTAGAAACTGATAAGTTGATTCTAAGTTTCATGTGGAAATGGAAAGAACATAGGATAGCCAAAACAAATTTGAAAAAGAACAAAAGTTGAAAGACTAACATTATTGGCTTTTAAGACTTATCATAAAGGTGCTCAAACAATATGACAAAACACAAACTTCAGTCTGTACCTTTTACCTTATACCTTATAAGGTATATCCGATACCTTGAAATTAACTCAAAATTGTTGATAACACAGGTGAATTCTAGTGCTAAGACAGCCCAGAATCACTGGGGAACATCCATACTCAATCAAAGAAACTAAGTCCTCAGGAATTGCTGAAACTCATTTCATTCTTAAAAAAAAAAAAAAAAAAAAGTGGCGGATAGACCAAAATATAAGACTTAAAGCTATAAAACTTAGAACACTGGGAGAAATCTTGAATTTGGATATGACTGCAAAAGCATAATTTACGAAAGGAAAAAAGGTAAAATGAACTTCATCTAAATTTAAAAATTCTCTTTAAAATACACTGTCTAGTTCATAAAATGCTTAATAAGTTAGATATTACCACCACTTACCCCATCAAACAGTGTCCCCCTCTTTAAAGAGACCCATGAAGAAGCCTCAAAGAGTAGAAAATATTTCCTGATCCCAAGGAACTGTCTCCCCGCCAACCTGTCCCACTTTCTGGGCAAAGTACATCTCCTAAATGGTTGTATTTCCATTTCTGTGTGGGGACCAAGATTCTCAAAGCCAAAACCATGACTCAACTTTAGCAATTATGTTAGACTTCATACCTGTATAGAAACTTCACCCTATCTCATCTTCGTTATTTATGTTTTCTACTTTATTTAGAATTGCCAGACTTTAAAAAAAAAATGAACACCCAATTTAGTTACAATTTAAGATAAACAAGGAGTCTTTTCTTAGTGTAACTATGTCCATTTGGCATCTTGTATTTTACTGTCAACACTAAATTTACTGCAAACATTCTTATCGGCCAACTCAAACGCTAATGGAAGAGATAAATACGTATATACACACACATAACTTAGAAATATCTCAAAGTAAACTTATACTTGAATTCTTAAAACTATTTTAAAACAATTAAAAATCACAGTTGTGTGTCCCTTTATTCAACTTACACAATACAATAATGCATTTGAAAGTTGTTCTCATTTTAGATTTTATTTTAAAAGTACTTCCTGGTGGTAGCACTTTGTCAAAAATACGCAGGAATATTTATTTTCAGAGATGAGAACAAATTAACCAAGAAAGAAAGAAAAATCCCTTATAATGCAGTATTTTTTATTTTTATGCTGTTTAAAAGCACCTTGAGAACAGATTCGGTCTTATTGTTAGGATCTCTTTAACAAGATTTCACATTTGACCATCCATCCCTGTTCTTCTTCATTTTAATATATTACTCCTGCCCAAATTCAGCTAAAGAGGCAGCAGAAAATATCATTAAGCTGATAAATGGTGGTAATTCCAGATAACACAGCCCAAGGAAGCACTATTGTCCACAGACTTGACATTGCCCCTTGCCCTTGAGAAGGATATTTTTTAGTCTCATTGACCCCTGGGCAAATTATATTCCTAAAGGTGAACATTTAAAGGAAAGAAAACCTGCCACTACCATTATTGATTTAGTTGTAAGTCTATATATCATAGACCAGAGTGCTAGAGTAAAAAAAAGAAAAGAAAAAAAAATCCCCAAACAAGTTGAAAGTCATAGGTTGATCAAATTGGCCTTGACTCAGGGTTCCTCTAACTGTCCTGCCCAACTCTTGTAGCAAAACTTTACATTTTTCTTGTAACTACAGAATAGGGAAATAGAGCTCTTTTCAAAACTCAACGCATAATACCCTCCAGTTCCATCCACGTTGTAACATTTAAAATAAAACTGAAGGCATTCAGTTAGGAGGGATTTAAATGATTCTACTGAAGCAGCAAAGCTGCAGAAACAGCAGAGGGATTTAAGTGGATTTCACTGACATGGGATCAGAGAAAGATGCTCGAGAAAGCCACTTGAGAAGTAACCAAATGTTCCCTCATGTTTCCACTTGTGCTTCTTACAATCTGTTTTTCACCCAAAAGCCACAGTGGTTGTTTAATCAGATCGTATCACTCTTCTTAGAACCTCCAGTGACTTCTCCCTGCATTTAGAATACAGTCTAAACGCCTGGCGGTGATCCACAAGATCCTGAGCAATGAGACAGTATGACTGCAGTGAATGTGCCAGAAGCTAGGCAATGCAGAGAGGAGAGCGAGAGGACATGGAGCCTACAGAACATCAGTTAGGTCCTCATGCACTGCCAGAACCACCACTGGCTGGCAGAGAGATTCTTAGGGAGATATTATAGGCAGTAGATATTATATTGGGTGGTAGCCGATCCTCCCACCATGGGTGTGGATTTGGGGAAGCTCTGCCTTAGGGAGGCCTCATTGTCAGTTCTACCACCACCCTTCCTCAGAAAATTCAGGAATGCTTTATCCTGTGGTCCCGTTTGGTTACTTCTCAGCTTCGATTGCTCTAGGGGAAAGTCCGGGCACCAATTTGGAAGGCATATACTATACTACTTGGTCTTCTGCATGTGAAAGTTGGAGAAGAGCATATGAGAAATCATCTGGAGCTGTTCATAGAGCCTGTGGAAAATGCCCCGGTTCTACATCATCCCCTGAGGCCAGAGGTGCTGTGGAGTTTCAGTGAGAAGGCCAACACCTGCCACCATGCTGGCACCTTCGTGGGATTTTTTTAGGCCAGAGGCTTCCTCTGCCCTAGTTTAACCCTGCTACAGGTTTCCTTTTGTCCTTCAGAAATATGTTGATCTTACTACTGATTCCTGTTTCCCTTTCTCTGCATCATTATAAGTTACTTCTTTTCGAATTCTTGCACTTTTCTTTTAAAGGCATCCTGTGAGAGATAGGAGATGAGTGTGCCAGAGAGAACAGTGGAAAGAGGCTATCCTGTCGGAAGATTTTCATGGCAAATCTCACATTTATCCTATAGGATCATTTTGATGAACTAAAAAAGTGTGGATGGAATTAGGATAAAAATTAAATTTGAATATGAATTTGGGAAGAATCTATATTTTTTAAGTCTTACTGCCAGGTACCCAGCGTGTCTCTCCATTGATTTAGGTCATATATCATGTCTTTCAAAAGGTTCTACAGTTACCATGTAATTTTCTTTTCTTTTTTTTTTTAAAAGACTTTATGTATTTATTCATGAGAGACAAAGAGAAAAGAGACACAGGCAGAGGGAGAAGCAGTCTCCCTGCGGGGAGCCCGATGTGGGACTCGATCCCAGGACCCTGGGATCACGACCTGAACTAAAGGCAGATACTCAACCACTGAGCCAACCAGGTACCCCCTGAATTTTCTTGTTACATTTATTTTCAGCCTTTTCTATGGGATGGTTTTAGTCACTTCTGTAAAAGCCCCCCCACCCCATTTCTATTCCTATGAGACAAATGTCAGCAAAAAGAAAAGCTTTTGGTTTTTGGGTGTTACATTATAATCGACCAACTTACTAAACTTTGCTTTTTAGTTCCAACAAATTTTTTACCTCAATCTTTTTTTAGGTATAAAAATTGTATCAACTTCAGTAATGATCATTTCTAGATTTAATATTTCTCTTATCTCACAGGATTATCTATAAGTCCCCATCTCCTTGCCAATCACTGTTGATTATTAGTGGTAGAGAAAGGTATTCCTCTTTTAAAAATTGTAATGAAAATGCCTTCAGTTTTATTTAAAATGTTTACAACGTGGATGGAACTGGAGGGTATTATGCTGAGTGAAGTAAGTCAATCGGAGAAGGACAAACATTATATGTTCTCATTCATTTGGGGAATATAAATAATAGTGAAAGGGAATAGAAGGGAAGGGAGAAGAAATGTGTGGGAAATATCAGAAAGGGAGACAGAACATAAAGACTCCTAACTCTGGGAAACGAAATAGGGGTGGTGGAAGGGGAGGAGGGCGGGGGGGTGGGGTGAATGGGTGATGGGCACTGAGGGGGGCACTTGATGGGATGAGCACTGGGTGTTATTCTGTATGTTGGTAGATTGAACACCAATAAAAAATAAATTTATTAAAAATAAAAATAAATAAAATGTTTACTATTAATTTATAGGAAGTAACTTTCAATGTGTACAGAAGATTCACTGTCTTAAATAGTTTTAAAAAATGAAGAATGGCTAGTTGAACTTCCTAGCATTGATTATGACTATGTTTTTAATCTCCTTCAACTGCCTAAAATATTAAATTATGCTTTTCTAGTGCTTGAACTTTCTAGAATTCCTGTATCATATGCTAGTTGGTTATATTGGTTCATTAATATATTGTTAGATTTGACTAATTTTTAAAGATTTTCTTAGCTATATCCATAAGTAAAAGTGATCTGCAATTGTTCTTATTTTAAAGTAGATTATGGCATTAAACTCATTATAGCTTTAGGAAAATGAACCAGAAAGCTTTCCATATTTTTCTATACTCTGAGTTAAACAGCACAGGAATGATGTGTTCCTTGAAAATTTAGAACTCACATGTATAACTACCTAGACCTCTAATCTTTTAATGATAATCTTACAGATGCAAAATATCACATTACTACAATCCAGTTGTCTGGTGGGTTTTTTTTTTTCATATTTTAAGCTTTTCTTTTGATAAGTAGTGGAACTCTAGTATTTACCCTTCTAAAAGAGAAAAATGTTCTTTCCCTGCAGCTACAGAAGAGCAGATTATATTCTGTTCATAAAATAGTCCTTGAAAAGATAATTTCTAATAAAGAAGTCTTGTAAAACAGAAAGGGTGATTGTGCCCTATGAAATCAATGTTTAACTTTTAAAACATAAATAACTCTGATTGGTTATTCTACCTAGTAATGTTTGCTTTGATGATAATACTTATATTGACAACCTTTAATTTCTACATGGTAAATACATACTTGTAAGATTTCTTTTTGGATTGGCATATCCCGCTTTTCCACCTGCTTGTGGTATAAACAAATTAGACTTTGTGGATTCCTATTAAACAATGAGATTAAGAGATTTACATCACCAGTGATCAAATTTTTACCACTTTTGAAGCTTGATATTTTTATCTATTCTGATGCCAATTTTGATAATTTATAATTTGCTATATAATCTACTTCTTTGTATTTCCAAAGTTAATGCCTTGCTGTGATACATATTTCAAATGTGAGTGCCTGTGTGTCCTTTTTCTAAATGCTACAGTCACAGAATATGAAACATTACTTTTACCTGTAAATGGACAAAGCAATTTTAGAAAGACTCGGAAGATGTGGTGCTGGTAACAATGTAGGAAAACAAGTACATTTCTACATCTTTAATTAGCATATAGACTGCTAAAATCTTTTGGAAAGTTATATGGTAATGAATATTTATTGAAATTTGAAAGCACCTTTTAACCTAGCCATCTTACTTCTGGGTCTTATCTAATTAATGGAAATGTAGAAGTACCAAAAACCATATAAAGATGTGTATTGTATCATGTTTATAATAGAAAATAAATGGAAACAACTTGAATGGCCATCCATCAGGAGATGTTTGAATTGAATAAATATTAGTACATTTATACTATGAAATACCATGCAGCTGTTAAAAAGAATAAGATTGATGTGTAAATATTGACTTGAAAGATGCCCATAATATGGAGATAAGTAAAAAGTTACAAAATATCTGTATATATACTATGGCTCTATTTTGTTAGGAAGGAGACCTAAAACAAAACAACAAAAAAAATCAATGATACAAGTGCATGTGACTGCAAGCAAAGTGAAAAGAACTGCAAGAACACATGCCTAATGTACCCAGTGGTTACAGTAAGGGACAGTTTAGTTCTACTTTAGGGGGTGACTTTAGTTTTACTTTAACCATTTCTATACTGTTTGAACTGTTATAATGTGCTTAACGCCGCCTTGTTTAACTCAAAAATCTGAAACAGTGTTAACTATACACACAGATACATAAATACAAACATCTGGCATAAATCTGTCTTCCTTTCCCTAAAATTTAAAAGAGGGTAAATATCCTGGGTGCCCTCTGTCATGACCCTCAGGTACTGACACGAGGCAAATGAAAGATTTATTATAACCAACAATAATGCCTGGAGAAAATGTGAAAGGCTAAACCAATCTTTAACAGCTCCACTAACAGACTAGCACTTCATATGACCATCAATTAATGAACAAAGCAATTTGCAAATACTACTTTTTGGCTATAAGATTCAAAAACGTATTACAGATTATATAGTTTATAAATCTGTTAAAACTACTGTATACTGGGGACACTTAGTCTGTTAAATGTCTGACTCTTGATTTTGGCTCAGGTCATGATCTCATGGGTCATGGAATCGAGCCCCATGTCAGGCTCCCTGCTTGGCGGGGAGTCTGCGGGAGATTCTTTCCCTCTGCCCTTCCTCCCACTTGAGTACTCTCTCTTTCTCTTTCCCTCTTTCTAAAATAAATAAATCTTTTAATGGGCAAAAGACATGAACAGAAATCTCACAAAGGAAGACATAGACATGGCCAACACGCACATGAGAAAATGCTCTGCATCATTTGCCATCAGGGAAATACAAATCAAAACCACAATGAGATACCACCTCACCCCAGTGAGAATGGGGAAAATTAACAAGCCAGGAAACAAAATGTTGGAGAGGATGCGGAGAAAGGGGAACCCTCTTACACTGTTGGTGGGAATGTGAACTGGTGCAGCCACTCTGGAAAACTTCGTGGAGGTTCCTCAAAGAGTTAAAAATAGACCTGCCCTATGACCCAGCAATTGCACTGCTGGGGATTTACCCCAAAGATACAGATGCAGTGAAACGCCGGGACACCTGCACCCGGATGTTTCTAGCAGCAATGTCCACAATAGCCAAACTGTGGAAGGAGCCTCGGTGTCCATCGAAAGATGAATGGATCAAGAAGATGTGGTTTATGTATACAATGGAATATTCCTCAGCCATTAGAAACGACAAATACCCACCATTTGCTTCGATGTGGATGGAACTGGAGGGTATTATGCTGAGTGAAATAAGTCAATCAGAGAAGGACAAACATTATATGGTCTCATTCATTTGGGGAATATAAAAAATAATGAAAGGGAATAAAGGGGAAAGGAGAGAAAATGAGTGGGAAATATCAGAGAGGGAGACAGAACATGAGGGACTCCTAACTCTGGGAAACGAACAAGGGGTGGTGGAAGGGGAGGTGGGCGGGGGGTGGGGGTGACTGGGTGGCGGGCACTGAGGGGGGCACTTGATGGGATGAGCACTGGGTTTTATGCTATATGTTGGCAAATTGAACTCCAATAAAAAAATTAAATTTAATTTAATTTAAAAAATAAAAATAAAAATATTACTGTGTACTGAATGCAGGATATTAAAAAATACCTGAAGTCCTCTTCATATTAAAACCATTCCTTTCTAAAGAGCTCCTCTGGAAATATAGGTTTGAGCTAGAGAATGTACCCCCAAAGGAAAAAGAGAGTAAAAGATAATACATTTATCCATAAAAAGGGTTTTTATTCTATTAAAAGAATGGATATTTTAGAATAAAACTGTAAGGCTAATAACATTCCAAAAAAAAAAAAAAAACACTTCTTAACAGTAAAATCTTATCTAACGAGGCAATTTTTACAACTGGAGGAAGAAAATTTTCTAAAATCAGTTACACATAGTTATGGTTTTATTATCTAGATAGACATTTATTATGAATTCCATAAGGTAAAGTCTCAGCTCTATAAACTAATGGTTCATTTATTCAAAGAGACTGATCCAGAATTAAAATTAAATTGAGACTGTCTAAAGTTTTACACTTTAGGACTCTGTTGCCCTCAAAACACCTTTACTGGGATCTCTGCCCCCATGTACCTTCGTGATCAGCTAGGCACTGCCGAAGACTTGATCACTGGAGCTGAAGTGGCAGTTTTCCCACCAATAGAGCTGTTAGGGCAGCTAATTTTAGAGCTACAATGAAATTGCTGGAAATACCCCCGGGTACATTATTTCAGCACATTAATGAGGCTGTTCACAAAGAGAGTTTATTACAATGAGATAGATGTTTATTAGATCAGTAATATGATTACAGAACATGCTGTATGGTAAAGGCCTCTGGGAGCCATAGGCAGGATAATTTTGCAGGCATTAAACAAAACAAAAAAGCCAAACATCATTATCAAAACTGCTAACTTCACTGTATCCCGGTTATGGATAAATACCCGCACTATTAAATATCCACATAATTTTCTTGCTTCAAGTATGATGCATAGACAGACTTTCTGAGTTTAAACAAAATCAAAGACTTTTGGTGGGGGGTAGAAAAAATAAAACAAATCCCACTCGGAGTGTTTGCTGCTCATTTTAAATATGGCCCACTTCTAAAGACACCCAGGAATTGTATTTCAAGGCTGTAGCCATAATGGGTTTTTCACTGCATGTTATTGTACTACTGAGTAATAAAGATAACACCAGCATCTATAATGATACAACAAAGATAAAAACAAACACGGGGGGTAGGGGGGAATTTACTATGTGCCAAGTACTTTGCTCGGAGTTCCTGAAGCATTGGTTGTCCTCCCAACAATCCTATGAGGTATTAATACTTTCTCTTTTTTTTTTTTTTTTTTTTTGTTTGATGTAGAAATGGATACTTACTAACTTCCCCATGGTCATTCTTCTGGTAACCGATAAAGCCAACTTAACCACAGGTAAGTAAGTGGATGTTCAGAGATGACCCAAATGAATCATGGAAATGCCACCATGTCTTGCCAAACAGGCTCACACGGAATGTCAAATCAATTAGTTAACATTCTTTGGTTTTCCCTTTGTAAAGATGCAGTCATTTCTCTTTTTGTTGCTATTTCCTGTAAATGCACAGCTCCAAAAATGCTATCAGGCTATTAACCCTACTGACAACAAAGCAACAGCAGTTTCTACAGTTCAAAAACCCAGCACACATTTTAGGAGGCCAAGATATTTAAGGACCAGGTTGACAAAGTAAAATGCAATTAGTATGACTTTGAAGTAGGTCAAGGTTTCTTTAGAGAGATAGATACATAGATACATAATATATAGATATTAGATAATATATCTATATTATTTATCTATATACACATAAAATGCATGGCAAATTACTCATTATCCATCAAGGAGTTTTTTTTTTTCAATTAATTTATTCTCTTAAGGGGGAATGTGAGTGGACAGAGGAAAGGGAGAGAGAATCTTTAGCAGACTCTATGCTGAGTGCAAAGCCCAATGCAAGATCAATCCCACAACTCTGAGACCACCACGTGAGCCGAAATCAAGAGTCAGACACTTAACTGACTACACCAACCAGGTGCCTCAATCAATGGAGTTTTCAACAGTTTTCTTCGACAATCCCAAAAGAAACAGCATAATTGAGTCTGACTGTTTCTCTCTGATGAACCAGTAAAGAAGTTTTTCCATGGGGGAAACCAATCCTGAAAATACTACTTTCCCTAGAGGATCACATTATAGTGCAAAGAATAAACATAACCACTTATATTAAAGAAATGGTATTTTTATAAAATAAAAATAGTAGTAGCAGGTGCTACTCCCACTTATCTAATAATTCTCTGACAGAAGATACATAGAATCAATGAAACAAAATCTTAATAGTATTCGATGTCTGAACTCTTTTACAAATATGACACCACATAGATGTCCACCTTACTCCTTATAACACAATAATCCTGAATAAATCAAATATCTAAATGTCAAACAAAGCATAGAAACACTAAAAGAAAATATGGCAAATATATTTATATAACCTTGGAATAGGAAGACCTTCAAAACATGACAGGAAACTCAAAGGCATGAAGGAAAACACTAAAAAAATTCACTACTAACAGGAAACCATCTTTATGGCTAAAATACCAATAAAAACTAAAAATACAAAGAGAAAATGAAAACATATTTGTTATAACAAAAGAAACTTAATATACAAAGAACTTTAAAAAACCAATAGGAAAAGGTAAACTAAGTAGAAATAAATGGACCAAGATTACACTAAAGGGATTTCTAGAAAAAAGACCCACAATGAAGTGAATACAAAACATCAAAGACCTACAATGTTTCATATGTCAGAAAGGCAAAATGTTACAAAAAAGTCAGTATCAGCAGGGCTGTGGGGGAAGGAGCAGTTTCTATTTTACTGAGAATGAAAATTGGTACTCTACCTTTTGAGGACAATTTGGCAATATATATCAAAATTAAAAATTTATAACTCTTTCACTTAGCATATTAAACAATTCTCCAGGGACACAGCCAATAGGGGTTATGTAGATATGCAGGAAGAGATTTATTATGAAGGACTGGCTCACATAATTATGGAGGCTGAGAAGTTCCACAACCTTCCACCTGTGAGCTGCAGGCCAAGAAAAGCTGGTGGTCTAGTTCTCATCTAAACCTAAAGGCCAGAAAGCAAAGGTGATGGGTGGAGCTTGGGGGCATGGTATAAACCTACTTTGAGTCCGAAGATCCAGAAACCAGGAGCTCTGCTGTATGAGGGCAGAAGAATTTGATGTCCCGTCTTAAGCACAGAGCAAATTCACCCTTCCTTTGCTTTTCTGTCCTATGTAGACCTCAAGGGATTAGATGAGGCCCGCTCAAGCTGGTGAGGACAATCTGCCTTACTGAGCCTACCATGAAATGCCAATTACTTCCAGAAACACCCTCAGAGACACACCTAAAGATAATGTACCATGCATATTCACTAAACACTCAGAAGGGAACTATTCTGCTCATACATCAGGATGACTGACTCACTTTCATTTGCCCTTTTCCGAATCATTTATGTGAGGCCCCGGCATGAAAATATCTCACTTTATTATTATTTTATATTCTTTTATATTTGCTCAGTATTAATGCTCAAAGTGTTTCCAACTAATTATTAAACAATAACTATTACACAAAAAAAGGAGTTTAGTTCTTCAATATTCAATTTATTTTACTCTCAGTGATAAATTAAGAGAAACTGATTACTGGGTTAAACATTGAATTTTCTGTATTTGCAGTGTTTCTGCATGATGGATTTTGTAATTATCTTGGTCTCCACATTCCAAACAGCTTTGAGGTCTCATTTACATGAAATGTGAGTTTCCTATTTTTTGCCTCAAGTCTATCTTTAATTATGTACTAAGCCATAATTACAAAATAAGTTATGAGTTGAAAATTTTACCCTTCAATTCACACTGACAAAAAGAAAGATAGGAACAGCTTAGCCACACAATGTATACTTAAATTTACTTCTCTGTAAAATGAGTGGTTGTCTGCTATATTTGAAAATGTGCAGACCAACAAGGCCTGTCAGTGATGGTGGCATGATTACAGCAAATGAACTCCATGTGCCACGTTTTCAAAGATGTCACACTAAAGTTCTTGAAGATGGCTTACTCCCAAGGACAGACTTGGGACAAGTTAGGACAGTAACCTAACTACTGAAGACCACAGGGAATCCAGTCAAAGTGAAAATAAAAATACCTATTAGAAGATACATACATATGTTTATAACGCTAAAGAATGGTAAACTGGTTTCTTTTTTTTTTAAGAATGATAAACTGATTATTAATGAGTATGCTAATGAGGTCAAATTGATTGAGGTTGATGTTTCCCAATTATTTCATCATATCATGAAGGCATGGCCCAAAATAAGTCAAAAATTGTTAAATAAAATTCTATATGAGAATAAATTATAACTTTGATCTAAATATGAGTACAATTACTTTCTGGCCCAAGGGATACTTCGTTTTTATTTTATTACTGAGTACAATTGATACAAATGTTATTATTAGTTTCAGGTGTACAACACTGAACTTCTCTATATATTATGCTATGCTCACCCCAAGTTTATCTTCCATCTATCACATCTCAATGCTATTATAATATCACATAAAATATATGTCTAAGATTTCCTATCCTGGGGCTTTTATTCCCATGATTATTCATTCCATAACTGGTAACCTGTATCTACCACTCCTTTTCACCCATTTTGCCCATCCTCCCACCCCCTTCACCCTAGCAACCATCAGTTTGTTCTCTGTATTTATAGGTCTCATTCTGCTTTTTATTTATTCATTTACTTAATTTCTTAGATTTCACATTTGAGTGAAATCATATATTTGTCTTTGTCAGCCTGATTTATTTCATCTAGCATAATACACTCTAGGTCCATCCATGTCCATGTTGTCATAAATGGTAACATCTCTCATTCTTTTTTATGGCTGAATAATATTCGTATGTGCGTGTCCCATTTATTGATGGGATATTTAGGGTGCTTCCATATTTTGGCTAATGTAAATAATGCTGCAATAAACACAGGGATGAATATATCTTTCTGAATTAGTGTTTTCATTTTCTTTGGGTAATTACTCAGCAGTGTAATTACTGGATCATATAGTATTTCTATTTTTAACTTTTTGAGGCATCTCCATACAGTTTTCCATAGTGGCTACGCCACTTTACATTCCCACCAGCAGTGCACGAGGGGTCTTTTCTCTCCACATTCTTGTCATTACTTGTTATTTCTTGCCTTTTTTACTTCAGCCATTCTGACAGGTATGGGGTGATATCTCATTGTGGTTTTGATTTGCATTTCCCTGATAATTAGTGATATTGAGTATCTTTTCATGTATCTGTTGGCCATTTGTATGTCTTTGGAAAAAATTTCTATTCAGGTCCTTTCCCCATTTTCTGTTCACATCTTTTTGTGGTGCTTAGTTGTATAAGCTCTTAATATATTTTGGAAATTAATCCTCATTAGATAAATCATTTCAAATACCTTCTCTCATTCAGTAGGTTGCCTTTTTGTATTGTTGACAGTTTCCTTTTATGCAAACGCTTTTTATTTTGATGTATTCCCAGTAGTTTATTTTTGCCTTTGTTCCCTTGTCTTAGGAGACATTTAGAGAAATGTTGCTATGGCCAATATCAGAGAAATTATTGTCTTTGTTCTCTTCTAGGATTTTATAGCTTCAGGTCTCATATTTAGATCTTTAATCTATTTTGAGTTTATTTTTATGTATGGTGTCAGAAAGTGGTAAGTTTCATTCTTTTACATATAGCTATCTAGTTTTCCCAACACCATTTATTGAAGGGACTATCTTTTCCTTGTATATTCTTGCCTACTTTGCCATAGGTTAATTAACCATATACTCATGGGTTTGTTTCTGGGCTCTCTATTCTGTTCGATAGATTTTTGTGCCAGTACCATACTGCTTTGATTATTATAGCTTGTAGTATATCGTGAAATCTGGAATTGTGATAATTTCAGCTTTGTTCTGCTTTCTCAAGATCGCTTTGGCTCTTCAGGGTTTTTTGTGGTTCCATACAAATTTCAGTATCATTTGTTCTAGTTCTATGAAAAATGCTACTGGTGATTTGATAGGGATTGCATTGAATCTGTAGATTGCTTTGGGTAGTATGGACATTTTAACATCAATTCTTCCAGTCCATGAGCATGAAGTTTCTTTCTTCTTGTTTGTGTCATCATCAATTTCTTTCATCAGTCTTTCATAGTTTTCAGAGTACAGGTCTTTCATGACCTTAGTTAAGTTTATTCCTAGGTATTTTATTCTTTTTGATATAATTATAAATGGAATTGTTTCCTTAATCTCTCTCTGCTACTTCATAATTAGTGTATAAAAATGCTACCTAGTTCTGGGTATTAATTTTGTATTGTGCAAATTTATTGAATTCAATGATTACTTCTAATAGATTTTTCTTTTTTTTTTTTTTGGTGGAGTCTTTAGGTTTTTTTCATGTCGTCTGCAAACAGTGACAGCTTAACTTCTTCCTTACCAAATGGATGCCTCTAATTTTTTTATTTTCTGATTACTGTTGCTAGGACTTCCAAAGGGATACTGTAAGAATAGGAAAATGTAATGTTGCAGGTAACCAATATTTTTTTAAGAATGTTTCTGGTTTTTTTTTTTAAAAACACTATACCATTTATTTATAAATTATCATTATCTCAAGTGAATTTTAAAATGATATGCCTTCAAGAGGCCCACAGAGTTCTTCTTATCTAACCATTATCTTGGTGGTAGGAAATGGTCATTATAATTCCCAATCTTTCAAAAGAACTGGATGAAAATGCTACCTTTACACATTGTGTCAATTGTTTTCACTAGGTCACTGGATAACGACATGGTAGGGGCTATCTGCCTCAAACAGTCTGCCTGAGAAGAGAGACCAAGCAGCTATGGTCTTTCGACAGTAATTAAAGAGCAGACCCAGGGGCTGCTATTGGTGATGTCCTCTGTAGCAAAGGGACACAATCCAGCTCCTTTAGGAAAGTCATCAAACATTAATTACAAATCACAATGACCACAAGTAATATAGATCCAAAATCTCATCTGCTTTTTTCTAAAAGAAATTACTAATCTGATCATTTCATGGATATAGCACAGATCCCAAGACAAGGAATTTACTGAGTCTGAAAGTAGAACATTTTTATGTTCTATAAAGTTCTACTTTAAGTAGAACTTAAAGTTTTATGCTAAGTCATATCTAGTACTTAGATAAAAATATACATAAAATATATATCATAGCACTACAGAGTGTATTTACTGCCACTTTTAGTTCTGTTCTTAGTTTTCACTCAACAGAGCTGTATGTTGACCTTTACTGGCAGAACTAGAGTGAATTCTGTTGATAGCAGCTACTGTGAGATTTGCAGAACTGGTAAATATTTATGAAGTTTTCTTACTGTGCTGGCCACTGGCAAGAGGCTGGAAAGGATGTGTGCTCCTGAATCATCCAAGAAGCTTCAAGTTGCCTATCAAATTTGAGTCTGGGATTTCCAATCCTATATTTAGGAACAAACTCACTGTTTACTAAAAATGGTAAGGTATATTAGGAAAAATGCTCAAGATTCTGAAGCTAAAATACACTCCAGATATTTCTCTCCATCTGATGGAGAGAATGTCAGGTATCTTTAGAAGGGAAAGAGTTGGCAGTAAGCTAGCAGTAAGCTGCCTTGCTTGATTTCCATGTCTTACATATTATACTCTGGGCAGAGCAAAAAGCACCCTTGGTCCTCACTAATGCAGTGAACAGATGCCTCTGTGGCTTCCTTCTGGCCACTCTTGGAGTGGAAAAAGGTTTCTGAGGCTGAGGTTGAATGTCAATTGTCCTGTGCCCTCTTAAAGCATCCCTGCCCTACCTCAATGAACATCAAGCCTTTCTGTTTTATCACCTACACCCCAAATGAAAATGGAAAAAATCTGGATGCCATCGCTGATTTGCCAGAAATGTGCACATACTGGTTTGTTAACTTTCCCAAGGAGGCAATCCAAACCTACCACTTTGATTTCTTACTCTAATTAAGGGAATTTCAAGCAGTATCAAGCAGATGGAATGACTTCTTGAAGGGATGTGAGAGAGAGATTCTGTTTATTTTTTCAAGCTCTTTTGGTCCTTTTAGAGTACCTGAGAGTTAGGTTCTGGAGGAAGAGAAGGCCACGGGGAAAAGTGACAGAAAATCATGTACAGACATGACATGAGGTTTGAGACTAGGGAATGGGAGGGTAGGGTGACAATGCCACAATGTCAGGGGACATCTTAAGAGTCAGGATCACTATTTTACTTTTTCCACGGTCAAAATACCTACTGTGTATACAGAGTTCATGTTTATTATAACAACAACAACAAGGAGGGGGAAGGAGACAACACAGAAAGGCATTTTTTAAAAAGCAAAAAACATTGACAAATATCCTGTTAAACCCTTAGTATAAATAATCCCACCATCATTTCCCTTTGTGCACTTCATATAAACATATATTGAGAATAACATAAGTCAGCTCATAATATAATTTTGTTTTGGCATTTAGTATATCTTATTCATGCAACCCACAATTATTTATTAAGAGCTTGCAGTGGCTTAGCACTTTGAAAAGTGCCAGGGATAAAGCTGAGAACTAAACAGATATGTGGCTGCCAGTCAAGACAGTGTGTGACTTCAAAATTTGCACCACTATCTCCACCATAATGAAAATAAGAAAAAAATTAAAGATATAGATTAATATCTCTATGGACCAGAAACAGAACAAACACAAAGAAGTCTGAGACTCAAAAGTACTGAGAAGCAGCAACCAGGAGATGGAATTTCCAATGTAAGTGAGATCACCATCCCATGTAGATCAAGGACAAAAGCCAGATCCAGAGTATGAAACAGGGGTTAGGGTTCCCTGTCCACAAAAGGAAGCTGAAGCTGCTGCTCTAGCTTTCAGGCTCTAGCTAATAAAGACGTTTCCTCTATTGTCGAAAACAGCAGCAACTGAACCTGAGCTAAGTACCCTGCAGGCTCAGTGCCTGCATCTATGATAAACTCCAGTTTCACCATGAGATGGAAATTTCGGCTTCATATCTCTTTCTGGATTGAGGGACCCAGGGAAGAGTTGAGATAACTGCAGTACCACTAGACAGAGAGGAGTTGGTGCAAAAAAGAAACAACAGCACCACAAAACACAAATAACTCTCACTCTTGAAAAGCCTGAGTAGGAAGGAAGCCTGAAATGGAAAAAGAGAACTGCCAAACACAACAACTACCAGGTGTATTAACTCAGAGTGAAATGAAAATAATTGAGGAAAATAATAAAGAAGTAGTAGAGGAATGACTTCCTATTTTTTAACAATTTTCTTGATGCATACTTGGCATACAATAAACCAAACATAATTAAAGTGTACAGCAATCAAGATACTGAACATATTTATCCACAACCTTCAAAATCATCTTTTCACCAATATCTGACCAAATTTTGATTACAGTAGCTTCACAGTAAAGACTTACTATGAAATCATTAGTGTTAACCCTCCAAATTTTTTCTTTTTCAATGTTGTTTTGGCTATACAAATGTCCTTTGTACTTCATGTAAACTTTAGAACCAGTCAATCCATTTCTACAAAAAAGGCAGGTGGGAATTTGATTGAAACTGCATTGAGTTTACACATCAATTTGGGGAAAACTGGTATCCTAACAATATTTAGTCTGCCACTTGTGAACAAGGTATATCTCCATTATTTATAAATTCTTTTATTTCTCTAAGCAATTTTTTTGGTTTTCAATCTTTTGTCAGATTTATTCCTATAAGTATTTCATATATTTCTGCTACTGTAAATAGCATTATTTATTTCAATTTCCAAACATTTATTGTCAGAAATAAAATAGATTTATGTATATTGATCTTGTTTCCTGCAACACTGCTAAATTCTATTATTTCTAGTAGCTATTTTTTAGATTTCATTGGATTTTTTTTGACAAAGATAATCAAGATATCTGGGAATAGAGACAGTTTTACTTTATCCTTTCCAATCAAAATAATTTTTTATTTCTTTTCTTGTCTGATTGCACTGGCCAGAACAACAGTACAATGGCAAGTGGAAACAGTAAAAGTAGGTATCTCTGTGTTCCTGACCTTAGAGAGAAAGCATTAAATCTTTCAACCATCAAGTATGATATTAAATGTTGGTTCTTTATAGATGTCTCTGCATCTATTAACATGATTATATGGTTTTTCTTCTTAGTTTGCAAATGAAGTATACTAGTATGTTTCTAGCCAATCTTTGCATTACTAGGATAAATCCCAGTTGATGATGATGCATTATCATTTAATGTATTTGCTGGATTCAAACTTAAAATTTTACTTAGAATTTTTACATGTTCATGAGGGATACTGATTGGTAATTTTTCTTTTCTTGTAATGTCTTTGTATGAATTTTGGTATTGGGGAAATGCTAGTTTCAGAATGGGAAATAGTATCCCATTTTCAGTTTTCAGGGAAAGTTCACTTAAATTTGGTATTTCTCAGAATGTTTATTTGAATTTACTACTGAAGCTATCCAAGTCTGGAGTCCTCTTTATGGAAATATTTTTCTAAAAGTTCAATTTTGTTAATAGCTATAGAACTATTCAGGTTTTCTTCTTTACTTCTTTCTCTTCTCTTCCTTCCTTTCTTCCTCCCTCCCTCCGTTTCTTCCTTGCTAGATTTCTGAGCTTTGAGAGTTTGGCTCTCTCAAGGAATTTGTCCATTTCATCTAAGTTGCTGAAGTTAGCATAAAGCAGTTTCTAATATTCCCTTATTTTCCTTTTATTATTTGTAAAATCTGTGGTGATATTTCTCCACATTTCTCTCATTCCTGATATGGGCAATTTGTGTCTTCTTTCATTTCTCCCTATCATTCTGGCAATGGGTTTAGTAATTTTGTTGATCTTCTCAAAGAAGTGGAATTTAGTTTCACTTATTTTTTTCTTTTTTTTATAATAAATTTATTTTTTATTGGTGTTCAATTTGCCAACATACAGAATAACACCCAGTGCTCATCCTGTCAAGTGCCCCCCTCAGTTTCCGTTACCCCTTCACCCCCACCACCCGCCCTCCTCCCCTTCCACCACCCCTAGTTCATTTCCCAGAGTTAGGAGTCTTTATGTTCTGTCTCCCTTTCTGATATTTCCCACACATTTCTTCTCCCTTCCCTTCTATTCCCTTTCACTATTATTTATATTCCCCACATGAATGAGAACATATGTTTGTCCTTCTCCGATTGACTCATTTGACTCAGCATAATACCCTCCAGTTCCATCCACGTCGAAGCAAATGGTGGGTATTTGTCATTTCTAATGGCTGAGTAATATTCCATTATATACATAAACCACATCTTCTTTATCCATTCATCTTTCGATGGACACCGAGGCTCCTTCCACAGTGGACGCTATTGTGGACATTGCTGCTATAAACATCGGGGTGCAGGTGTCCCAGTGTTTTATTGCATCTGTATCTTTGGGGTAAATCCCCAACAGTGCAATTGCTGGGTCGTAGGGCAGGTCTATTTTTAACTCTTTGAGGAACCTCCACACAGTTTTCCAGAGTGGCTGCACCAGTTCACATTCCCACCAACAAACAGTGTAAGAGGGTTCCCTTTTCTCCACATCCTCTCCAACATTTGTGGTTTCCTCTCTTGTTAATGTTCCCCATTCTCACTGGTGTGAGGTGGTATCTCATTGTGGTTTTGATTTGTATTTCCCTGATGGCAAGTGATGCAGAGCATTTTCTCATATGCATGTTGGCCATGTCTATGTCTTCCTCTGTGAGATTTCTCTTCATGTCTTTTGCCCATTTCGTGATTGTATTGTTTCTTTGGTGTTGAGTTTAATAAGTTCTTTATAGATCTTGGAAACTAGCCCTTTATCTGATAGGTCATTTGCAAATATCTTCTCCCATTCTGTAGGCTGTCTTGTAGTTTTGTTGACTGTATCCTTTGCTGTACAAAAGCTTCTTATCTTGATGAAGTCCCAATAGTTCATTTTTTTTCTACCATTTTCCTGTTTCCTATTTCATTGATTCCTACTTTGATCATAATTATTTCCTTTCTTCTGTTTATTTTGGGTTTCATTTGTTCTTTTTCTAGTATCTTAAGGTAGAAGCTGAGCTCACTGATTTGAAACCCTTCTTATTTTCTAACATAAATGTTATGGTTATAAACTTCCCTCCCCTTAAATGCCATTTTAACAGGATCCAAATTCTGACAGAGTGTTTTTATTTTCATTTAGCGAAATGAAAATACTTTCTAATTTAATTTTTTATTTTTAATTTGATCTATGATTATTTAGAACTATGTTGTTCCAAATATTTTTAAATATTTCAAGTATCTCTTATTGATTTCTAATTTAATTCCATTATGATGGGAGAAAATATTTTATATGAGTTGAACAATTTTTAATTTATTGAGCCTTCCTTTGTGGCTCAGAATATAATCTATCTTCCTAAAATGTTCAACCTGCACCTAAAAGAATTTGGTTTTTTCTTTGGCTGGGTGTTCTATGAATGTCAATCAGGTCACACTAAATGATAGTATTACTTAAGTATACCATTTTCTTGATTTTATTTCAGTTTCTTCTATCAATTATCAAGAGAGAATATTGAAATCTCTGGTGAAAACTGGATTTATCTTTCCATCCTTGCACTTCTAACACTTTTTTTGTTTTGTTTAGTTTATTTAGGACTATTATGTCTACTTGATTAAGTGATCACTTTATCATTAGAAAAATGACCTTCTTTATTCCAAAGTAATAATCTTTGATCTGAAATTCATCTCGTTTATTATTAAAATGGGCATTTCAGTCTACTCTTGACTAGTATTAGCTTGGCACATTTTCTTCCATTCATTTTCTTTGAACCTACTTATGTCTTTATATGTACAGTTAAGTTTCTTGTAGACAGTATATACTTGGGTCTTGTTTTTTTTACCCAGTATGACAATTTCTGCCTTTTAAATGAGGTGTTGAGACTGCTTACATTTTATGTGATTGTTGATACTATTAGGTTTAAGTCTATCTTCTTGTCATTTGTTTTCTATTTGTTCCAGAAGTTTTTGTCTCTTTTCTCTCTTTTTCTGTCTTCTTTTCAAGATTTTATATATTTGAGAGAGAGAGAGAGAGACAGAAAGAGAGAGGGATCATGAGCAGGGGGCAAGGGTAGAGGGAGAAGCAGACTTCCCATTGAGCAGGGAGTCTGATGCAGGACTCGATCCCAGAACCCTGGGATCAAGAGCTGAGCTGAAGGTAGACGCTTAACCAATAGCCACCCAGGCACCCTTCTTCTGTCTTTTTAATTAACTGTTGTTTATTATTGCATTCATCTCCTTGGTTATTAGTTATGCCTATTTGTTTTGTGCAGTTGATGCTTTAGGGTTTAACAGTATCATCTTTAATATAATACCATCTACCCTCAAGTGATCTTATTTCATGCTAGTATAGGAATCTTAGTATACTTTCACTTCCTCATTTCCAGATTTTGCATTTTACATAAACACATGCTTTTATAAACCTCACAATACACGTAGCTATTACTGTAGTTTAAATGGTCAATTATCATTTAGACAGATGCTAGAAACTGAATTTAATCTTGTTAAGTGTAGGACACCTGGGTTGGCTCAGTGGTTGAGTGGCTGCCTTCAGGTCAGGGAATGATCCCAGAGTCCTGAGATTAAGTCCCACATCGGGCTCCCTGCATGGAGCCTGCTTCTCCCTCTGCCTACCTATGTCTCTGTGCCACACCCCCTCTGTGTCTCTCATGAATAAATAAATAAAATCTTTAAAAAAAAATCTTGTTGAGTGCTTGATATACATATATTCCTAAAAATAGTCACAAGGTATTTTTTTCCTGGGAGGCAGTTAATTGGAAACAGTTTCATCCTTTCAGATCTTTTATGATGTGTTAGGTGGGTCTGGAGCAGTCCTTAGTCTAGCACTAATTATTCCCCACTACTGAGACAAGATCTTCCTTTCCAATGCTCTGTGAATTAAGAATTTTTTCCAGTCTGCCTGGTGGGAAAAAGAACTATTTTTGGCCTTATGTGAATAATTGACTCTATTCTCCAATCCTCATGGGCTGTTTGTTCCTGGCCGTGGGTTGTTTCCTCATATACATGTACTCTGCTGAATAACTGAGCGAAACCCTCTGCAGTTCTCTGAGATTCTCTCCCTATGCAACTTTCTGCCCTGGGCACTCTGGTCATCTTGTTCTGTTCCTCCTCTCAACTTCATCTCAACCTGGTCTTCAGTCTAAAACAAAAATCTCATAGCATACTCTTGTTTAAAACTGTTCCAAAATGCACTATTACTACCATAGAATGAAACTACAACTATGTTGGATGATTGACATTAGAAGAAATGATGCCTTAGTTTCCTGTAGATTCTTCAGTATAACCCAAGAGCTCACTCACTGTGACAAAAAAAAGCTATAAGAGTTGAGACAGGGAAGTGGCCAATCTACAGAAAAAGGTTTACAACTGGGAAACAATAAGCAGGCCATACAAGGCAGGTTTAGAAGTGACCATTGGGAGCTAGTGCCCAGGTGCTATAGACATTGAATTTCAAGTGCCACAATCTTGGGAAACAAGATAATCTTCAAGAATTCTATAGGGGAAAATCAATCCAGGGAGAAGGACTAAGACTTTTGTACTAAAGGAGTAGATGGCATATGGGGGCCAGATTTCTTCCTTTCTTAAAGTGCTTAATTTTTAATTTTGATATAATTTTGGACCTACATGAGTTACAAGTAGTAAAAATGAACTCACTTTACTGCCCTAAATAGTAACATCTTATTATGCCATAGTATAGTTACAACAAACAAGAATTTAATATTGAGACATTACTATTAACTAATTTATAGACCTTTGACAAGTTTTGTCAGTTATTCCACTAATGTCCTTTTCTAGTCCAGGATCCAATATGGGATTCAGATAGGATTTAGCTATCATGTCTCCTCAGGTTCTGACAATTTGTGATAATCCATCAAGTTTTTCTTGGATGTTAATGACCTAGACACTTTCGAAGAATACTGACCAGTTAGTATGTAGGATACCTTGATTTGACTGATGTTTCCAAATGATTAATTTTGGTAAATGCATTTTTGCCAGGAATATCAGGAAGTGATATTGTACACCTTTCAGTGCATTATACCAGTAGGTATAGGATGGATATCAATTAGCTTATTACTTGCAGTATTAACTTTGTACACTTGGTTAGGGTGGTAACTATCAGTTTTCTGAACTGTAAAAAAGAAAAAAAAATAAAATTTTTCTTTTACTTGGTATTTTGTGGAGAGGTAATTTGAGGTTTTATTTATTTCTCATTATACCTTTACTCATTAATTTTAGCATCCATTGATAGTGCCATATTTCATTTGACTTAGAAAAGCAAAGTGACACTGGTTATTTAATTAAGACTTACCCTTAGTGAAAAGGCTTACATATGTTTTTCACTATCTGTCTCTGACAATTTTTCAAAGTACACGTCTTGTCATTACATTGGAACACCCTGAGTTCCGATTCCACCATTACCATCAGAGCCCCAAACTTCCAACTTACGCCTATGAGTATGTCCTCTGTCTGGGGTGTACAACCCCATAGTCCTTCACCCACCCCCATACTATATCTGCTCGGTACATTGTCATCCATTCTTCAAACAAAATTCAAAAAGCCCTGGAGGATTTGGGGAAGAGGAAGAAGCATGGGGAACCTATCTTTCCACCTGGACAACAATTGCAGGGGCAGAATCTGCCTGGTGGAACTTCCTAGGAATTGTGGAACCTACTGAAGGCTTACAACTTCTAGGAGAAGATTTAACAGTAAACAGGTTAATTTTGGTCAATTTCTGCTCTTAGGACAGTAGTAGTTGCCCATTCCCTACCCCAAGCCCCATGACAGGCAGCTATTCCTGTGTTTGGGGGGCAGCTTACACAAAGCTTACAGGAACTAAGATAGACCAAAAAGACTCAGTCCTCCAAATATCAGGAATAAGTTCTTTAGGTACTGATTGCTGCTTCTGATTACAGGTGCAGACAAAAAGGCAGCCAGCCACTCTTCTTGCACCTCATTGTTGAAAGTCACACCCCCTCTGGATACAGTGACTTGCAGATTTAAAGAGACATCATCCTTTCCCCTCACCCTACTATTTTTCCTCTTTGGGGAACCAGATGTTGAAAAGCAGTAACATATACTAGGAAAATTAAAAAGTAACCACATGTAACCACCACATGCCCAGGGAAAGGCACACACTTAGAAAAGACCTGGAAAGACCTTACATTTGGCAGACTGGTCCTCAGCACAAAGACAATCTACAGCAATCAAAAACATAAATTAACCAAACAAGAAAAAAATTAGCAAACCCTAGGGATAGTGGGAAAATCTTATTTGCAGAGTTACCACTATTAGATTCAAATGTCCAGTTTTCAACCTTTTTTTTTTTTTTTTACTATCAAGGCATGCAAAGAAACAGGTAATCAGGTAATTGTGGCCCATTCAAAAGAGATAAGTACATCAACAGAAACTGTTCCTGAAAAAAACCTAACAGTAAATGTAATAGACAAAAACTTTAAAGCAACTATCCTATGCTTTAGGATAGGATATGCTCTAACGTACTAAAAAAAGCTGTGTAGAAAGTCAAGAGAACACTGTACAAACACAATGGAAATGCAAATAAAAATAAAAACCTAAAAAGAAATTATGGAGATTAAAAAGTAAAATAAATGAACTGGAAAAGTACACTAGAGAGATTCAAAGGCATACTTGAGCATGAGGAAAGAATCAGTGAGCATTAAGACAGGAAAATTAAAATTATTGATTCCAGGGAACAGAAAGAAATAGATTGAAGAAAACTGAACAGAGCCTAAGAGATGTGTAGGACACCATCAAGTGGGCCAACATATACATTTTGAAGGTTTGAGAAAGAGGAGAGGGAGGGAGGGAGAGAGGGAGAGAGAGAGAGGCAGGCAGATATAATATTTGGAGAAAGATTGGTTAAAAACTTCCCAAATTTGATGAAAGACCTGAATATAAACATCCAAGAAGTTCAATCAGCTCCAAGTAAAATCAACTAAAAAAACCCAAAAAAAACAAAACAAAAAAAATCCTACCCATATGAAGACACACAAAACTCAAAATTTCAAAGGCCAAAGACAAAGAGAATCTTGAAAGCAACAAAAGAGAAGTGTCCTAAGTCTCAATAGGTTTTAAATGATAGATATCACACAAAATATCTTGCCCAACAAGATGAATTTAGAAATCAGTGAAAATACAAAAATTAAGTCATTCACAAATTTATAGAAATTAAACAACACATTCTTAAACAACCAACAGAGCAAAGAAATCATAAGGGAAGGTAGAAAATACTTACAGATGACGGAAAATGAAAACACAATACACCAAAATTTATGAGACATGGCAAAAGCAATGCTAAAAGGGAAATTTATAGCTATAAATGCTTATATCAAAAAATAAGAAAGGCCTCAAACCAATGGTCTAAATCTACAACTCAAGGAACTGGGGGGGAAAGAAAAAGAAAAAAAAAAAAACTAAATCCAAAGCTAAAAGAAGGAAATTAAAAAACAAAACATTAGAATAAAGATAAATAAAACAGAATAGAAAAACAGAGAAAAATCAATGAAACCAACCAAAACTTGGTTCTTTGAAAAGATCAACAAAATGGATAAACCTTGGGGATCCCTGGGTGGCTCAGCGGTTTAGCACCTGCCTTTGGCCCGGGGCGCAATCCTGGAGTCCCGGGATCGAGTCCCACATCAGGCTCCGGCATGGAGCCTGCTTCTCCCTCTGCCTGTGTCTCTGCCTCTCTCTCTCTCTCTCTCTCTCTCTATCATGAATAAATAAATAAAATATTTTAAAAAATGGATAAACCTTGAACTAGATAGAGAGAAAAGAAGAGATGATTCAAATTACTAAAACCAAAAATACAAATGAGAATATTATGGCCAATTCTATAGAATTAAAAAGGATTATAAGAGAGTACTTGAACAACTGTAAGCCAACAAATTGGATACTCTAAATGAAATGGGTAAATCCCTAGGAATATAAAACCTACCAAGACTAAATCACAAAGAAATAGAAAATATGAATATACCTATAATTAGTAGAGAGTTTAACTCAGTAATCAAAAATCTCCTGACAAAGAAAAGCCCTGGTCCTGTGGCTGCACTGGTGAATTCTATCAAACATTGAAAAACATCTAGTTCTAATCCTTTTTTCAAACTTTTCCCCAAAATGGTAGAAAATATTTCCCAACTTGTTCTGAGAGGCCAGGATTATCCTGATACTAAAGCCAGACAAAGACAGTATAAGAAAACTATAGATCAGTATCACTGAAAAACACTGATGCAAAAATCCTCTTAAAAATGCTAGCAAACCTAATTCAGCAGCATATTAAAAGTACAATACACCATGAGCAAGTGGGATTTGTTCCTGGGATGCAAGATACAAAAATTCCATTAATATAATACATACAAAATTTGACCAATATAATATACTACAATACTACTGAAAGCAATACACAGAGTCAGTGCAATCCCTATCAAAATCCCAATTATGTTTTTTCAAGAAATAGAAAACCCCATCTAAAAATTAATATGGAATTTCAAATGACTGTAAGTAGCCAAAACAATTTTGTAAAACAACAACAAAACTGGGGGACTCAGACTTCTTGATTTTAAAGCTTACTATAAAACTACAGTAATTAAGTCACTGTGGTCCTGGCATAAAAACTGACATACAAACAGAATAGAGAGCACAGAAGTAAACTCTCCCATATATATGGTCAAATTAATTTTCACAAGGGTGCCAAGGACATCCCATGGAAAAAAGGACAGTTTTCCAACAAATGGTGCTGAGAAAACTGATATCCACTTTCAAATGAATGAAGTTGGAACTAACATATACAAAAATTAGATCAAAATGGATTAAAGATCTAAATATAAGACCTAAAGCTATAAAATTCTTAGAAGAAATACTGGATTAAAGCTTCATAACACTGGATTTGGCACCAATTTCTTGAATATGACACCAAAGGCATAAGCAACAAATGAAAAATTTGCACAGGCACATTGGGCCATGAAAATTTTGTACATCAAAAGATATTATTGACACAATTTTAAAAAAAGCAACCCACAGAATGGGAGAAAATGTTTTCAAATAACATATTTAAAATGGGTCAATATCCAGAAAATATACAGAGTTTTTAAAATTCAACAACAAAAAAACCAGATTCTAAAAATGGGCAAAAAATATTTAAATCAATTAATAACCAAAGTGAAGAAATACTTAGATAATAATACACTTATACTTGGTGACTTCAATCTAGCTCTTTCTACCCTCGATAGGTCTTCTAAGCACAACATCTCCAAAGAAACGAGAGCTTTAAATGATACACTGGACCAGATGGATTTCACAGATATCTACAGAACTTTACATCCAAACTCAACCGAATACACATTCTTCTCAAGTGCACATGGAACTTTCTCCAGAATAGACCACATACTGAGTCACAAATCGGGTCTGAACCAATACCAAAAGATTGGGATCATCCCCTGCATATTCTCAGACCATAATGCCTTGAAATTAGAACTAAATCACAACAAGAAGTTTGGAAGGACCTCAAACACGTGGAGGTTAAGGACCATCCTGCTAAAAGATGAAAGGGTCAACCAGGAAATTAAGGAGGGGGCACTGAGGGGGGCACTTGACGGGATGAGCACTGGGTGTTATTCTGTATGTTGGTAAATTGAACACCAATAAAAAATGAATTCATTATAAAAAAATTAAAAAATTAAAAAAAATTAAAAAATAAAAATGGGCAAAAAACTTGGATACTTCTACAAAGAAGATATGCAAGTGACAATCTACACATGAAAAGATGTTCAATGTTACTAATAATTAGGGAAATGCAAATCACAACCATAATGAGATATCACCTCACATCCATTAGGATGCCTACTATCAACAAAATGGAAAACAACAAGTTATTGGTTTGGATATAAAGAAATTTGAACCCTTGCACACTGTTGATGGCAATGTAAAATAGAATGGCTACCGTGGGAAACAGAAGAGTGGTTCTTCAAAAAATTAAAAACAATTATCAGAGGATCTAGCAATTCCATTTCTGGGTATACATTCAAAAGAACTGAAAGCAGGGTCTCAAAAAGATACACCTATGTCCGTAGCAGCATTATCCACAACAACTAAAAGTTAGAAGGAACCCAACTGATCATTGACAGAGGAATGGATAAGCAAAACATGGTACATAGATACAGCAGAGTATTATTTAGCCTTAAAAAGCACAGAAATTCTGATACAAGCTACAACATGGATGAACCTTGAGGATGTCATGCTAAGTGAAATAAGCCAGCCACAAAACAACAAATACTGTGCTACTCCATTTATATGAAGAACTTATGGTAGTCAAAATCCTAGAGACACGAAGTAGAATGGTGGTTGCCAGGGGTTGGGGTGAAAGGGAATGGATATAGAGTTGCAGTTTCACAAGATGAAAAAATTTATGGAAATGAACAGGGGTGATGGTTGTACAACATTATGAATATATTTAATAACAGTGAACTGTATAAAAAGTGGTTCACATGGTAAATTTTACATATATTTTACCACAATAAAAAAAAATTGGAAAAAAATCCATCCAGCCCTTCCTCCTTGGCCCAACTCATGTAGTTAGTTGTTCCCGCCACAGGGCCTGATGGCACCTACAATCCTATCACAGGATCTGCTATATTTTATTGGGTGATGGATTTGCTAGTTTGCAGCTGTTCCTTGACCTTATGCATGATGCTTATGAAGATCTATTGGAGATCCTGTCTGTTTTCTGAGGAGTATACTCTGGATCTCTGTAATTCAAGAATTTGTTGTCAGGAGGCTGCAGGTTTACCGCTGAAATTGCTGCTAGACATTTCAGTGAAAGAAAAGTTGTCCAGAGGACATGATGGGAGATGAATAGTGGAGGGAGATGTGGCAGTGGGATTTTCAAAAAGTCTAACGTAGAATAGCTGTTGGCTGCCAGAAAAGGGATGTCACTCATTCACTAGAGGGTAGAAGGAAGCTGGGAAAGGACAGAGAAGGTAGAAATTTAGTATTATAAATTTTTTTTTGCTGAGGAAAATGGGATTATAAAAGGTAGAAATGAGGACTTAAAACCTTTTACGATTATGAAAGTAATAAATGTTCAATTTATAAAATCTGAAATACACAGATGGGTGTTCCAAAAACAGAAATCACATGTACTTCTACCACGGCAGG
Source organism: Canis lupus dingo (assembly GCF_003254725.2). NCBI lineage: Eukaryota > Metazoa > Chordata > Mammalia > Carnivora > Canidae > Canis > Canis lupus. The sequence continues at coordinate 10,813,063 of NC_064265.1, forward strand.
CACTGTGGAATACGCCTGTCCTATCTACCCCTCTGCAGTTGCAGGCAATCATAAAAATGACCGTGCAAACTTTAACCATGCAAAATGATCCTAATGAATGGGGAAATTACAACTATTCCATGACCTTTAAAACTTTTCATTTCTCAATATCAATTACAAATGTACACTGATATGCAGGAGAATAAACAATAAACCTAGTATTTATTGCTATAACCCAAAACACTAGAAACATTGAGAATTAAGATCATTTTTTATCTTGTTTTGTTGTTTTCTTAACAAGAGTAGTTTGGGGTACCTGGGTGGCTCAGTCAGTTGAGTGTCTGATGCTTGGTTTCGGGCTCTACAACAGACATGGAGCCTGCTTGGGATTCTCTCTCTCCCTCACACTCTGCCCCTCCTGCTAACTGCCCACCCGCCCCCGGCTATCTGAAAAAATTAAAAATTAAAAAAAAGAGAGAGTAGTTTGAATAGTACTTGCTGCTTTTTCCTCATGTAATTCACTACACAGAGAGTGTATCGTTCCTATGCCTTTGGGAAACTGTCTTATTCCTTTCTAACTCTGGCTCGACTCCCAACATTTTATCCTTTTGTGCTTTCACTGTTGGAATATATCTCCCAGAATTCATTTTTTAAAAGATTTTATTTATTTATTCATGAGACACACACACACACACACACACACACACAGAGGCAGAGACACAGGCAGAGGGAGAAGCAGGCTCCATGCCAGGAGCCTGATGTGGGACTCGATCCCGGGACTCCAGGATCACACCCTGAGCCAAAGGCAGACGCTCAACTGCTGAGCCACCCAGGTGTCCCTCCCAGAATTCCTTTAATGTAAAGGGTTTTTTGTTTTTGTTTATGCTTTGTTTGTTTTGTTTTGATTTGGTTGTGAGTTTTTTGTTTTTTTTATTTTTGCCTGCATTGCTTCCTCTGAGACTTCATTCTTTTCTTCAAAACCACATTCCTTATTTATAAAGGTGATCTCACTTCCACTAAATTCCTCCAGCTGCATATCTAGAACCTCTTCAGTGGCATCATTGTCAACATTCCTAAACTCTGCTGCTTCTTCTGCAACTCCATTTACATTAGATTCAAATTTCCCTTCCAACATTAATGCTTTGAGCTTCTTTGTTGCCCTTCTGTCTTTGCTGCACAATTCGCTCTTTTGATTATCAGTTTTTGTAAAATGCTACGTGGATTTATTACTAGAAGACAAGGAAGAAACATAACCATATGCTTTGCTGTCTGTGGATGAACTAAATCATAAATACAAAGTGAATTATAAAAATAATGCTAATTTAAAGTATATATACATTTTGGATACATATAAATTTTTGATGATATATACTTTGAACTTTTTATTACATTTCAAATTAGCATCATTCTATAATCAATATATATTCTGATATTTTATTTAGCCTTATATTACAAATATTTTCCCATGCTGTTAAATATGTTTGGGAAATAGGATATTTAATGGCATAGAGACTTCTACCCTAAGAATGGAAATTAATTTCCCATTGAGCAATATATAAATTATTACCAAAGTGTTTGCTACTGTGAGAGTTTAATGGTGTGAGAATATGTTTACAGAAGTCATTCAGTACTTCTCTGATTATTTCCTATGCATAAATTTTCTAGAAGTAGAATGGCTACACTAAAGGATGTAAATAATTTGAAGGCTTTTGATACAGACCTATATATTTTTTTATTTACCTCTTTTTTTTTAAGATTTTATTTACTTATGAGAGACAGAGAAAGGCAGAGACATAGGCAGAGGGAGACCCAGGCTTCCTGTGGGGAGCCTGATGTGGGACTTGATCCCAGGACCCCAGGATCATGACCTGAGCCAAAGGCAGGCACTCAACCACAGTCACTCAGGTGTCCCTATTTACCTCTTTTTGTCCCCAAAGTCAGCTTCCAACTGTGAAGATTGTGTTACATTTTTAAAAATTAATTTTCTGTTATTCATAGCATGCTTCAATGTGTTCAGCAAAATTAACATTGGACATTTGCACTTTTGTTGTTGTAAATGGCCCACTCAAGTCCTTTACCCACTTTTCTCTTGGGTTCCTCTGTCCAATTCTAGGTGATTTATATGATCTCTTTCTATAAGTCATCTCTTTATAGACACTGCCTCAAAAATGAACAAGTATGGAACCCCAAAAATCACAGGCTATTATTTGCCTTCCTGCCTTTTGTTACATCAGTGAAATGCATAAATATAAATTCACACCACAATTCTGATGTGTTTTTAGCTGGTTCTAATAACTTTTAGAGCTGGTTATGAATCCATTTACTAACACTCACTTACCTCAGTGATGCACATAAATTCAACCATTAATTATAAATCTTTTTTAAATCAAAGCAAGTGTACTGGGAACAGAGAATAAAGTACACCTCAAAATTCTTTATTTAACTAGACTTTGATTTTGGCATGACCCATGTTTCATAGTTTCATATTCAGTTCTCTGTCCCTCAAACTCCTACTTCCTCATTTTCTTCTATTGATCTGTACTGTTACCCTGGTCTTGTTTTGTGAAACAAGTGACATGCTTTCATATTAAAGCATTACTATTTAAAAGAAGTCCCGTAAAGGGGGCAATAAGAATATGGGAGTTTGGGTAATCATGGGTGAGAAGGATTTTCTAGAGGAGCTGCTTTCTGGCACCAGTCATACTCCATCACGTAAGTGAACACTTGCCTATTCAACTTTGCACTAGCAGATCTGGAGAACAACCAAATGCTATTTAAAAACCTATCATGGGACACTTGGGTGGCTCAGTCAGTTAAATGACTGACTCTTGATTTCAGCTCAGGTCATGATCTCAGGGTCCTGGGATCAAGCCCCGAGTCAGGCTCCACACTTACTGGGGAGTCTGCTTGAGGATTCTCTCTCCCTCACTCTCTGACCCTCCCCTGCTCTCTCTCTCTAAAATGAATAAATTAATTTAAAAAAACCATATTGCTATATTGCAAACACTTCAAGATAAAGGTATAAAAAGTAATGGCAGAAAACACACCTGCAGTTTTGGGAGTCTTTCCCACAGCTACCCAAGTCTAAACACTGAACATCAGGATCCTGAGGGGTCTCCTGTTAGAGAAAGTAATGATGCTGTGGCTTATATTTTGATGGCTCAAAAGCTTTTATGCTCACCACTGCTGTGGGGAATTCTAGGGCTGGGTTTTTATATTTTGCAGTTAGTACAAGTATAGCAATTTCCAGAAACAGAAGTCCTTGAGCAATGCTACCTGCCCTTTTGTATCCTTTCCTGTCAATCTGAGGCACAATATGGGTTATTTCAGGAATATAGGCTGCCCAGTGAAGGTCAGGACAACTCCTGCCAAGAAGAGGTCAACCTCTAGAGAGAAATCCAGATGATGTAATTTTTAAGCAAACGAGCTGGTAAGCCATATCATTTCCACTCCCTAGGAGGTGCTGGCTTAGCCAGGGCAGGACAACAAGGGTACAGACAAACTCACTGGATAAATTTGTACATGAACCTATGCCCTACCAGATGCAGGTCTATTCTTGGTTATACTAAAGAAAGGTAGAAAACATACTGCATTTGTTAGCAATTAGCTCCTTTTCTTATGCAAATATTAATCAAATCATGAAAGTAAAGCTGAAAAGAAGGGACATCTAAGCCAAGAGCTGAAAGCTGAGGAAGAGTCAGACAAGTAGAAGGAGAAGGAATATGTTCTAGACAGAGGCATGGGAAATCAAAGTACATTTAAAGAACTGAAAGAAGCTGGGATGCCTGGAGGCTCAGTGGGTGAGCATCTGCCTTTGGTTCAGGGCGTGATCCTGGGGTCCTGGGATCGAGCCTCACATTGAGCCTGCTTCTCCCTCTGTCTGTGTCTCTGCCCCTCTCTCTGTGTCTCTCATGAATAAATTAATAAAATCTTTAAAAAAAAAAAAAGGCGTGATCCTGGGGTCCTGGGATCGAGCCTCACATCGAGCCTGCTTCTCCCTCTGTCTGTGTCTCTGCCCCTCTCTCTGTGTCTCTCATGAATAAATTAATAAAATCTTTAAAAAAAAAAAGAACTGAAGGAAGCGAGGATATAGAACACAGATTAGGGCAAAGAGAAACAAGAGATGAAGCTAGAAACTAAGTGTCAAATCATACATGTTTATAGAACCTATTAGAAGTTAAAATTTATCCATGAAGAGTGGGGGATCATTGAAAGGTTTTAAGCCAATGAGTGACAAGTCTTGCATTTTAGAGAAAGCATGCTGCTTCCACTGTGAAGACGACAGTGGGCAGGGCAAGAACGGGCATCCCAAGGAGAAGGCCCCCAAGGCCCTGCAAGCACAAGACGGTGGTGGCCTTTATGACACTGCCCATGGGAGTGAAGAGAAATGACAGTTGTGATGTGATGAGCTTCAGTGGCTTGACTGAATAGGGCAGGATGGCAAAGGAAGAGAGGCCAAGATGATGCCTGCAGTCTTGGCTGGGCAACTGAGGGGAAGTGCATTTCATTCACTGACACAGGACACAAGAGGAGAAACAGTTTTAAGGAGGTGATTATGGGTTTGTTTTTACCCTGTTACGTCTGAGATGCTTATGGTGCATCCAGTGTAAACTCCCAGCAGGCAGGTGGGCAGTGGTTAATTGGAGAGAGGGATATCCCTATTAAACAGGGCACTAACTCCTTGGAGCAGTTGCTTAGTAAAGAACTATCGAGACGCCCAACTTCTTGGGTTTGACTTGCAAATGGACTACTCAGTACCTCTGGCCTCCATCACCATAAACCATAATCACTATAAACTATCACCTAGATTTCAGGCCACTGATGATGAGGGCAACATGCAAGAGAAGGAACAGACAAGTCCAAGCCCATTACTATTTAAAGAGAAAAATCTACTTGGTTATTTCTTGAGAGAAAGAAATTAGAAAATAAAAAAAAAAGAAACCTCCCCCCGCCCCCATACTTAGTAGGGTACAAGTTTTAAAATTGCACAGTGATGTCAGAAACACGAATTGGTAAGTATCATGTTGATACAGACTAAAATGTTGCTACTGGCAGAATCCTTAACTGCTTTGGAGATGGCTCAGGTCCCTACTCATCTAGCACAGGAAGGAGCTCACATCCTGATGCTCGGTGAGGGCTGCCATCCGGACCCGACTGCAGAGAGCCATGATCTCAATGGCCAAGAAGCCATGGTTAATGTGAAACATATAGACCAGGCTACATACTGCATCTCAGACATACAATAAAGAAAAGTTTTCAAAAATAGTGATCTCCTTTAACTTTGAAAATGCCTACCAAAAAAAAAAAAAAAAAAGAAAAAGAAAAAAAAAAGAAAATGCCTACTTTTAACTGAGGGAAAAGGAGGCTGTAGCATAATTCCTTAGAGCAATCAGTTATCTAGTTATAAAACTTGTAGGATGTACAGCCTAGCTTCTCGTTTCCTCTTCTTAAATACAATATTTAATTCAAACAATTACTTTGCTTTATTTTTTTTTCAGGAGACATGGTCAATCGGTTATACCTTTTATTAGCCAGATCTTATACTATGTTCCAGTTGAGGGTTCCAAGATCCCCCTGAAAATGTGAATTGTGCACAGACCTTGGCATATAAGAAAGTGTCCACATTTTTCTGGGAAGAGGGTCTAGAATCCTCAGATTACTAAAGCAGGTGACATTCAAAACAGACTAAGAATCACTATGGCTATGTTCTAGTATGATTCTACTACAGCATATAGTAAAAATATAGAGCATAAATTAGGGGTTGACAGATTTTCTTTTCTCTTAAGGATATGTTTACTTTTGTAGGACCATTATCTGGAAAGAACCTCAAAAGGTAACAAGTTCATCCACCTGCCTTTAGGCGAAATACCTCCAAAATTATCCAAGTCAGATGAAAACTGAAAGTCTGTTTATTTCTCCCTATGGGAAAGTAATTCCAGCACCTCATTCTGTAACCTATTACATTTTTTAACAACCACTATAAAATTTATCTTTGGTCTATATGTGCTCTAGTTTAGGTCCTAAATTGCCTTATTACTATTTTTCTTCACTTTATACACAGCGATAAATGTGTGTTAATCTTTTCCAGAGAAGATAGATGGCAATGTTCTTGTCACAAGCCATTTTTAAAACCAATGATTCTGGTGATCAATGTGTATATACACAACACAGCTCACACAAGTTAGGCAGACGTCTGGCCATATACTAGAATGTAAGTGTGATCAAGTTACTGGTAACAAGAGTTCACTGTCTCAAAGAGCTAGGGGGAAATCTCACAGATGACACAGGGCAGGAAGAAGAGACTCTCCTGCTGTTTTGGTCAGTCAGAAGTGTGAATGTGAAGCATCTGGTGAAGATCCAACTTAACCACCGGCCCAGAAAGTGTGGTCCGTCAACAGCCCTCAGCCCTAGACTGACGTGTGATTATAGTTCCCTTGCCCTCCCCAAGGGAAACTGTGCACTCCAGCCTGCCATGTACGCTGGTAACCTGACTCCCTACTCCAAAGCCTAGCTTTGCTTCCTGTGGTCCTCTTTACATGAATACTGGGCCTCCCACCAACAGTGGCACTCTGTCCCAATATTGCCTAGGATTCATTTGCACCCTGAAGGGTTGTTTCCTGCTTTCCCCGGGCAGTGGACCCACTCTGGCCCCACGGCAACCCAGGAAACTTGTCCACTGTCCTGCGGGTTGCAGTCATGACTTCTCCAATAAGATCTGACCCAGAGCGTCAGTGTAGGGGTGCTCCAGATCAAGTCTGCCCTCCGTTGAGTACTCTTGTTCAGCTTTCGGGCACCTTACAGAGTTCTTCCTAAATCTTAGGGTTACTCTTCTTTTTCATAGTTAATAATGTTTTATATTAAAATTCTCCTATTAAAAAAAAATTCTCCTATTTAAATCACTGTGTGGTTTCTGCCTTCTGATTGGGCGCAGACTGAAATAATCACAATGAAAACTTATTCTTTGATTACACTCATGGGTAGTACTTGCTAACAGTGCATCTTCTATTGTTCTTAGTTTTCTTTCTAGTTTAACTGTATTGTGGTTAAAGAATGTGGTCTGTACAATCCCTACTTACCAGAATTTATTGATATCCTTTTAGCTACTGCATGGCCAACTTTTCATTTTTTTATTTTTTTATTTTTTATTATTATTTTTTTATGGCCAACTTTTTAAAGATGTTTCTGGAAAACTGAAAAGAAGGTACTGTTTCTGTTTTCAGGGTACAGAGATGGATCTGTTTCTCTTAGCTCAATCTTATTAAAATATTTATACCCTTTATACAGGGGTCAGCAAACTTTTTCTGTGAGGAGCCAAATAGTAAATAATATAGACTTGTGAACTATAAGGTCTGTGTTGTAACTCAACTCTTATCAAGGAGCAAAAGTAACCACAGACAATATGTAAACAAATGCTCTGTGTGGCTGTATTCAATAAAACTTTACTTACAGGGATCCCTGGGTGGCGCAGCGGTTTAGCGCCTGCCTTTGGCCCAGGGCGCGATCCTGGAGACCCGGGATCGAGTCCCACGTCGGGCTCCCGGTGCATGGAGCCCGCTTCTCCCTCTGCCTGTGTCTCTGCCTCTCTCTCTCTCTCTCTCTGTGTGACTATCATAAATAAGTAAAAATTAAAAAAAAAAAAAAAAAAAAAGAAAACTTTACTTACAAAAATAGGCAGTGCAGGGGCAGAGGGCACCTGAGTGTTCCTGGGAGCCAGCCCTGTATCCATCAGGCTCTCTGCTTAGCATGGAACCTGCTTGTCCCTCTCCCAACCTCCTCTGCTCCTCCCTGTGCATGCGCACGCATTCTCTCTCTCCCCCTCTCTCTGTTATTTTAAATAACAAAATCTTAAAAAAAAAAAAAAAAAAACAGTCAGACAAATGCAGAATCCACTCTAGGTAAAACTTCAAGGACACTCTTTTTCACACATATATTATAGACCAGGTTTTGGTGTTTACTACATTCTCAGATTTGCTTTCTTTAAATAGGTCAGTTTATTCCAATTAGATTTATTATCAAACTTCTCTTTGATCTTAATTGTATTCTTATTCTATATTTTCTTTCTAAATATTTTTAATAGTAAGTGTAAGGTTTAATGTACAAAAAAAGCTTTTAACAGAACCAAGAGAAGGATTCTACAATGATAAGGAATAAAATTCACAGGAGGATAAAACTGTGAACCTTTTTGTGTCAAATATTAGAGCATGGAACTATATAAACAAAAGGACCAAAAACACACAGGATGAAATTCAAAAAACTCAGCAGTATTGAGAGGTTTAACTCCTCTTTCTCATTGCTTCACAGACCAAGTAGATAAAAATAATGATGCAGAGCAAGGGTTGATAAACTGTGGCCTGTGGGCTAACTCTGGCCCACTACCTATTTGTCAATTTTTAAAATTTTATATTTTATTATTTTTTCAAAGATTATTTATTTGAGAGAGAGACTGAGAGAGAGACAGAGAGAGAGAGAGAGAGAGCATATGCTTGGAGGGGCAGAGGGAGAGGTAGAGAGAATATCTCCAGCAGATTCCCTGCAGAGCGCAGAGCCTAATGCAGGGCTGATCCCACAACTTGGAGATCAGGACTTGAGCTGAAATCAAGAGTCAGAAGCTCAACAGACTGAGCCACACAGGTGCCTCTTCATCTGTCTTTCTCAAGATATATCTTCTTCATTTGTCTTTTTAAATATTTTTCTCTATAAAGATAATTACTATCCAATGTTTCATATATTGTATCAGTTTATATATATATATATGCATATATATTTTTTTAATTTCATGTCATTTTGAGTCTCTTATATAAGAGAGTCTAGTTTGTGTTAGTCTTTCTTCTGTTCATTGGAGCCTCATCTGTTTTCTGCCCTTAGCCTTTCTGGGTTCAGCCTCCACACTCTGAACTAGAGCGCCCATGTTCTATTTTCCATGTAGTTTCATTCAAAAGATATTTTACACCAAATATCCTTCCACTCTGGGGCTTGGGGATGTTCCCTCAGGTTGCAGGATGTTCCCTCACTTCACTGTGAACTCACTGCCACTTTTTTTGTGGGTGCTCTACTCTGCATATGCCATTATTTAAAATAACCCAGAATTGATGGATTTTTTTCCTCTCTTTTTCTCCTTACCCCATTGAACCAAACCTTTATTTGCTAAATACAATTAAGTCGAAGGAATTATTCATCCAAACTGCATTTGCCTTCCTTTGAAAGCCACAGAGCAGAAAAAGACAAATCCTAGTAGCTTTGACAGAACTGAGGAACTATCTCTGTCAAGACTGAAAGCTACCAGACCTGAGTTCCCAGGGGGTTATAGGGACTCTCAGCCCTTGGATCCCCGAATCTGGAGAGGTTTTCAGGAGTCTTCATGGAATTTCAACAACCTGCCCTCTGACTGGCTGCTCTGTAGGAGTCATGAGTCTAGGGACTGGGTCCTCTTCAAGTTTGGGTCAAATTGTTTAGTTGGTCCAAATTCCAAGTTTCTGCTAAGCTCTTTCCATATATTTGGTGGTCTTGTGTCATCCTATTTACTATCTCTGTAGAGATTTAGGGGAGTATGTCCTAGGTCGACGTGCATGCTTCTGCATTCCTCAGGAGTCCTATATGCCAAGTTCAACTCTAAAAATATCTTTGTGAGAGAGAACTGGTCTCCATAATGATTTCTTCTTCCTTCTTGGAATTTATTTCTTAAATTTTCTACCACCCATTAAGATGGATTTGAGAATCTGCCTTAAATGCCTGCCTATTGAAACGAGTGATAAGCCATCTAGTTTTAAAATAAAGTAGAAATTTAGGGATGCCTCTAGTGGCTTAGTGGTTGAGTGTCTGCCTTTGGCTAAAGTTGTGATTCCCAGGTCCTGGGATCAAATTTTGCATTCGGCTCCCCACAGGGAGCCTGCTTCTCCCTCCACCTAGGTCTCTGCCTTTCTCATGAATAAATAAATAAAATCTTTTTAAAAAATTAAAATAAAATAAAATAAAATAACGTAGAAATTTAGTATTTCTGGGTCAAATAATCTTCTGAAATTTCTTTTGGTTCTAGCTTGGAAAGAACTAAAGTGGCAGAGAAATTCAAGGCATCATGAAATTCAAGTAAAATGACTTTCACCTCAGCAATGTTCTGAAGGATGCACAGACAGGTGAGCTCTTACCAGAGGAATGAGCAGGCTGATGAGGTCTGTCAGAGGTTTGCTCAGCAGCAGCAGGTCCTCCGCAGCCTGAGTGTCCCCTCCTGAACCAGACTTCTGGGCCTTGAGCAGGGAGAAGAAAAGGGAGGGGTGTTGGAGATTAGTCAGTTTGGCCATAGGAGACAGATCCACTCAGTGTAGGAGAGGAAGGGGGCTGAGGAAGCAATGCCCTGTGGCCCCCTGAGGAGAAGCCAGCCTTGTTGTAACAGGACACAAAGAGCACACCCAGTGCCACTGCCACCAGCACGGGCTACACAGGCAGACCTGGGCAGTCCACAGCAATACCAACACTGTCCCTGAAAGAACAATGTTGGTGTTCATGTACTATGGAGGGGACTCTATCTTTCCAACCATGCTGAGATGAGGTGCTGTCACCCCCATCTTTCAGGTGAGAAAACTGAAGTTTAGAGAAGTTAAATAATTTGTCAAAGGCCCTACAGACAATGAGACACAAAGCCAGACTCCAAATCCCAGATGTTCATTTCTCGGGGGCATTTTTATGCACACTATCTAATGCATACCATCATCGTATAGTTCTGCTAGGCTTGCCTTCTCTGTATGCATGTGCATGCTTGAATAGCATCTAGAATATTAGAACCAGTACACGGGGAGGCCCCAGACACAGGTTGACATTGCTTAGGAAGGATGGGCTTAAATTGCATTGGAAAGAGGAAATGAGGAGTGAGTGGCTCTACTCATAAGTGTGTCTTCTTCCAGGAGTTTTATGAGGTGGTCTAGTCTCTGCTTTGAGGGGTGAATAATTTTATATTGAAAAAAAGGCACAGACTATTGTGTTTGCTCCAGTATATACACATTTCATTCACACACTTTCTGTTTCTAATTTTACTCAGAAGGAACCGAACTACTTGTATGTAATGATCTCTGCCAGAGCCTTCAGAGCAGGCTGCAGACTGCCTGTCTTGGATTATTAGCCTGGACTCCAGGACCCTTCTCATGAAGGCCCAACTCCTTCTGGACAAAATTTGAGCTGCTTGCTTTCTCTGGCTCAGAGGGACTCGATTAAAAAAGCATACACCTGCCTTTTAACAACCTGCACCTCTCTATAGCCAAGGGGAACCACAATAATCTTAGCACGGAGCTTCCCTCTCCGCTCCCCACCCCCACTTCTGGCCTTCCCAACTGACTTTACCAGAAAGTAGGATTTCCTTGCAGAAAACAAATGTGAAATCCCAACCCAGAGGTCTGAACCCTTCTGACCCTTGGCTGTTGATCCGGCCTTCTGGAGCACAGTGGGAGATAGAATCCTGGCCTTTTCACATTAACACATCATCCTTTAGAGCAAACGGATTCTCTCTTGGGAAAGATCAGACAGTCTTGCAAACAAGCACCTAGGCTGGGGGTGGGGGGGGGCATGATGGCACTGCTTCCTTCCTAAACATGTGGAAGCAAGCAGATGGTGCCACAAGAACAAGTGGACCCTTTGGGACTCTTCCCATCAGGACATCCAGTGTCCTCCATATCCTCTAAATCTACATAGTCATTTCTTATTGTTCCCAAGAAACATCCAGACTCTCCCCACCAAGATTCAGGTAACACCTCCTTGCAAAGCTGCCAAGGGTTCTGGAAAGAGCATGCTGCCTCTCCACACAACAGAGAAGTTCACACCAGAAATGCAAGAGAAACTTCTCTCCTTACAAAAATATGGGACTGCAGTGGATGCTTTGTGCATGGAGGGATCCCGGCAGGGGCTCCCACAGTAAGAAAAATGGAAGCTGAGCAACAATTTCAGAGGCCTAGGCCCCCCTCCCCTCTCTATCTCAGGTCCCTAATGTCACACTCCCTAGAGGCAACCTCTTGGTACCCAGATCTATGGCCCACTGTGTGCATTTTGTAAAGGGCTCTCTCCACAGCAAGGAAGTTCTCTTTCTGCTATGATATAGCTATTGTCCTCTCCATTCAGGTCCTCTGCCCTTGCCTCTGGTCACGACTCACTTGCCTCTGTCATGGCCATAGGGTAACTTGCCCCACTCCCAGCCATCCAGTGTTCTTGACCCATATAGTTATAGTCTAAGCAAGAGAAGATGGTAGACTGCACTGGAGCCTAAGCAACAGGGTTTGAGAGAAATGACTGGACTTACTAGATATTTAAGGTAAAATCTATATTAGTGGTAACAGATTAGATGTAGAATATGAAAAAGAAAAATTTTAATGATGACTCCCAGGTTTCTAGTATGCACAGCAGGAGGAAGGTGGCTGACCTTATGGGCAGCAGAATGTTTTGGGGAGGCAAATGCTGAATTTAGTTTTGGACATGTTGAATTTGAGATGACAACGGGGTGTTCTATTTAGCGATCCTTTTGAGAAAGCTGCTGGATCTCTAAGGAAGAATTTCATGGGAGGACTCTGGGTGGAAATATAAACTTAATATTCTTAAACAGATAAAATCTGGGAATGTCAACTTATGAGCCATTTTTATTATTAAATGGCAATATGTCATTACTCAAAATGAGATAAAGGAGTATAGCATTAAAAGATAAAAATAAACAAATGGCCAGGGGAAATATAATTCTATTCTATCTAACTGCTACATGAATCTAGTGACAGGTAGTAGGTACTCAAGAGAGTTGTTAAATGAAACACGGAGGTGGGCATCTGGGTGGCTCAGTTGGCGAAGCACCTGCCTTCGGCTCAGGTCATGATTTCAGGGTGCTGGGATCGAGACACCCACATCAGGTTTCCCACTTAGCGGGGAGTCTGATTTTTCCTCTCCCTCTGCCCCTCCCCCTTACTTTCTCTCTGTCAAGTAAAGAAGTAAAATCTCTTTAAAAAAAAAAAAAAAAAAAAAGGATCCCTGGGTGGCGCAGTGGTTTAGCGCCTGCCTTTGACCCAGGGCGCGATCCTGGAGACCCGGGATCGAATCCCACGTCGGGCTCCCGGTGCATGGAGCCTGCTTCTCCCTCTGCCTATGTGTCTGCCTCTCTCTCTCTCCCTGTGACTATCATAAATAAATAAATAAATAAATAAATAAATAAATAATAAATTAACTAATTAATTAATTAAAAAAAAAGAAACACAGAGATAAGGCAGTTGTAGAGAACAGGAAAGAGTCAGTTCCTCAGGTAGCTGCTCTCTGACATCCCTAGCAGTTTAAGTACAAAATGGACAAGCTGCAATGGTGGGGCCCAGGCCAGTTCAGCACTCACCGTGCTCCCCAATTATCATCACATGTGTACTCACAATGCACAGATGACATGATTTGGCCCCTACTCTGTAGGGTCTTGTGGTCTGCTCAAAAGGATAGCATGCTTACCAATGACTGGGCTGAAGGCAGAGTGTGAAAAGTGACATAGAGGTGGACCCAGTTGGAGTGGGTGAGGGGAAGTAAGAGAGGGTGACATGTGACTTTGTCATTTTGATGGTGGGAAGGAGGTCTACGGGGGAATAGTGTGGAGGGCGGTGTTTCAGGGGCTGGGGACAGTAGGAAGAAAGGCACAGGGAGTGAGATACGAAGAGCCAAATGTTTGGTGTGGGTGTGGACAGCGCAGAGGCCTGGCAGACCATGCTGGAAGGTACCCTAGGGCTGGATCATACAAGGCCTTGACAATCTCACCAACAAGTATGAAGAGCCCATCTCAGATAATGAGATGTCGTTGAGGTTTGCCAAGGAAGGGAGAGGCATGGTGAGGATTACAGGCAATGGCAGAAAAACCTCCCTTGCATTCAGCAACCAGGCAGAGGGTAGCTCATGGGCAAGAGCAACAAGGGGAACATGACAGAGGAGTCCAAATGGATAATTTCCAGAGCTATGGAAAACAGACTACAGCCCTCACTAATGATAGTCTTTAAGTGTGTGCAAGTCAAAGGAGGACTCATGGCCACATTCCAGGCTTTGAGCAACACCACCAGCACGTCTGCAGCACCAGCATAGAAATAGTCCATGTTCTAGGACTATCATTTCACAAATGATAGTCAAGGCTTCCCCAACCCCCAAAACTCGGCTAGGTTCTCTTCCCATGTTTACCCTGCAGCATTCTGTAACTCACAGTAGCTGCTGCTCAGAGATGTAATGGGATGATGATTTCCTTGCCATTTGTGTAGTGACGGTCTTCCCTCTGAAACTGCAAGCCCCCTGAGTGCTAACAGCCTTCCTTTCCAGATCCCTGCTGAATTCTCAGAACCTAGCCCTGTCCTGGGTGAATAAGTACAAAAACAAACCATAAATCACTAGTTCATAAGCCTGTCAAGAGTCAGTTTAGTCTCTGAACTATTTAGAACTATGGCCTGAGCAGCCTCCCACATGCCAGGACACAGACATGAGGAAGTCGTGGTCCACAGGAAGCCTTCTGGAAGCAGGAATGTGAAGTGTTCTTGCTGTTAATGATGCAGCAGTCATTTCCTGCTTCCCTTACCTGAGCCCGGCATATACAAGACACCACCTATATACATATATTCACATATATTTTCTTCTCTCATTTAAGTCATACAATGACCCTATAGGGCATTTCTTATCATTTCTACTCTGTACATGAGGAAATCAACATTAGGCAGGTGAACTTGCCCAGGGTCATACAGGTGGAAGGTGGTGTGGATAGGATGTGCATCCAAGGCATTTTCACTTGCAAGGCCCATAGCATACCAGTGAGTCTGGAGCATGTACTGGTATATCCACTTCCATATCTCCCCCATACAACCCCCAGGAGGTTAAACCAGGGCTGACTTTGAATAACAAGGCATGTTGGCGCCAGGGACTAAATTTCCGATAGAGAGTCTAACAGTGCCTTCCCATGGTCCCCACCTCCAAGAATACATTCTTATATCGTATCACTCTCTTCCTGAAAAAGAAAATCTAAGCACTTATCATTTTAAACACTGGCAACCCTCAATTCTTCTACTTTACAGTAGTTCCTGTTAGAAGTAGATCACATTTTGAATGCAGAAGAATCCCCAGGGTGGAGCATGTTTATAAATGGAAGAGGTGACTTTGGGTTTGGAAAGTACTTCTAGCTCCGTGTTCTAGGAGGATGTGTTTTTGATACACATGCCATTTCTTTTTCCAGCTCTTTCCCCTGATTCAATTTCAAAGACTCTGTCAGGACTGACACCAGTATATGAAGATCAAAGTCATAGTCAAGGCCAAAAGCAATATGTGACAGGTATTACGGGTGAAGATTTAGAAAGATGTTAGCAGTAAAACATATAGTGGTGTGGAAGAAATGAAAAAGTAAGACATAGTGATCTACCAGTATACTAGAAAATTTTTAAAAAACAGAATAAGAAAATATTTTGTATTAAGGAGTTTTAAAGATCCTTGAATCTCTCTTTAATCACTTGTAATAAAAGGATTTCTATTGTTCTGGAATTTTTAAAACTTCTGAACCCTTTTATCTACAATCTACAAAACATAATCTTTTACAGATTGATATCATCAAAGCATCTTGCAAGAGTACCTATTGACTGCACCTTGAAGAATTACCTAAAACCACTGTCAAGGCTGAAATAAGAAACAACATTCTCTGAAAAAAACACTAGAAAAAAAGAGGAAAAGAGAAGAGAAATCCGTGACTCAGGATTACAGAAGTACTTAACAGTGCTCTGTTCATTTGCAATGACTATAGATGAGCAAATAAAAAGAACCGGGTTGTTTGAAGGCCACTTCCACCTACCAGCTTTACAAGTTTGGGTTAAACACTAACTATAATGTTTACTGAGGGGATCTTGGAATTATTTATTAAACCATACTAGACAAAGCTAAACACTTAACTGGCTCAACTTGGGATAAAAGATACCATTTATCAGAATGATGAATACTACAGACTAAACCAGAGTCTGGGGAATCATTCTTGGCTCTGCTACTATGACTCCTGGCAAAGTATCAAAACAGCTTGGTTTCAACTTGAGCTTCTGCATCTAGTCAAGCCAGGATACTACCATTTGATGTATATCTCTTGCAATTTTACCAGGATTTTAAATATAGCAATGAACTCAGTTTGGCTGTGTGCTTTCACATAATCTAAGTACCAGCAGACTCATTTAGTTAAATGAAATACATATGTGTGGGCACCTAATACTCAACAAAAAAAAAGTACTCAAACCAACATTCCCTTCCTTTCTTACAGCGTGACACAAAGTAAATCCAGGTTATAGTTTGGGGCAAATTGACTTTTTCAATGATCATACTGATTATACTTCTTAGTCCTCAAAAACCGTCTTGCAATTCCATGTTACTGGTCATAAAAGGAAGTGAGAGAATTTGTGTGTTGTACATGTATGTCTATGTGTGTACCTGTGCGTATAAAAACACGTGTATGTGTGTGTGCATGTTTGCCTAAAATCTTAATCCATTGTCCATAGCAAGTTAATGCATCCTATTGAGTGTAGGCTGGAGTGCCATCCCAACACTGGAAAGATGGCACACTGCTGGGCTGGTCCAAGGGTGCCTGTAGGCAAACGGTCTCCATCAGGAGACTTCCCCAACTGGGGCCTGGCTAGTCTTTCCTTTGTCCTTTCTTGCTTTCCTTTCAGATTGTGTGATCACTGGGAGGGCGCCTAGGTGGCTCAGTCAATTAAAAGTTTGGCTGTTGGGCAGCCTGGGTGGCTCAGTGGTTTAGTGCCGCCTTCAGCCCAGGGCATGATCTTGGAGACCTGGGATCAAGTCCCATGTCAGGCTCCCTGCATGGAGCCTGCTTCTACCTCTGCCTGTGTCTCTGTCTCTGACTCTCTCTGTCTCTGTGTCTCTCATGAATAAATAAGTAAAATCTTTAAAAAAAAAATTCTACTTCTTAAAAAAAAAAAAAGTTTGGCTGTTGATCTTAGCTCAGGTCCTGACCTCAGGGTTCTGAGTTCAAGTGCTGCATTGCGTGGAGCCTACTTAAAAAAAAAAAAAGGGGGATCCCTGGGTGGCGCAGCGGTTTGGCGCCTGCCTTTGGCCCAGGGCGCGATCCTGGAGACCCGGGATCGAATCCCACGTCGGGCTCCCGGTGCATGGAGCCTGCTTCTCCCTCTGCCTGTGTCTCTGCCTCTCTCTCTCTCTCTGTGACTATCATAAATAAATAAAAATTTAAAAAAAAAAAAAAAAAGTTTACAGATTGTGTGATCACATTATGTGTCCTTGACATTGGTCACCCCAATGACATTAGTTGGTCATGCCCAAGATGGCTTATCTGGTAGTCTCTACAGAATCATATGTTCTTCAAAAATAAAGACAGATTAGAGGAAGATCAGAGGAGAGAGAGAAGGGGAAGTGTGACATGGTGTAGGGGTATTCAAGGCACAGCAGAGACCCTGTACCTGTAGAGCCAGCCGGACAACACTGGATGTATAGGTCAGCATCCCGTGCAGAATATCAAGCAGGGAGAAGAGCAGCGCAGCCGCTGTCTCATTGTTGTTCTTATTGTCCACATCCAAGCACAGTGTGGCAGTTTCAGTGAACAGGTCACAGACGTGACGGACCAGTCCTAAGGGTAAAAAAGAAGGGTACAACATGCTTCATAAATTACAAAATAATGTGTCTCAGAAACCCAATGGGGCAGGCGTATGCGTTCTACGTTGTGTAAACTCAAAGCAGTCCTTCAACTGCACTCATAGCCCCAGGCATGGTTTTTAAAAAGGCAGGTTTCCAGGTCTCACTCCCAGAGTCTGCTCAGGAGCCTGAGATGTGTTAAATAAGCTCCCCAAGTGATTCGATGTGAGGGTTCCCCAAATTACACATTGAGAAACACAATCCTACGTGAACAGGCTTCACAAAAAGAGAGTGCTCCCGGGCACCAGAAGGAAACATGTTGCATAGGAACATCCTGTCCCCAGGTTCTCTGAAGGTACAGTTCTTCATGATGTGGATCAGGCTTTACAGGAGAACCCAGGGAACCCAAGGATCTACAAGTTATTGGGTCACTCCAAGAGGATAAAGCAATGAAGTGTATTTTTTTCCACATGCATTCCAAAAAAAAAAAAAAAAACTGAAATGAAGATCAACTATGATTTTAAGAAATTTGACATTTGGAAATTTCTAGGTTCTATCATTTTGTCTCTGAAAACCTCATACTAAGTTAATAGTGCAGGTGGTCTTCAACTTTTAGTTTGATGTAGTGTATCCCAAAAAAATGCATTTTCACAAGTAGGGGCATTGTTGCTTCCACTGGAATTGACATTTTTATTGATATTATTATGTAGCATTACTCTTTGAATTCACAAAAATGATTTAGATGTAAATGTGGTGAAAATACAACACACAGTGTTATAAACCAAAAATGGTGAACAGGACCTTTGGCATCAGTAGATCATCTGAATGTTCTAGAAAATTAAATCTTCAAAAATAACTATTTTACACAGCAGATAGTGGGGGGAAGCATGGTGAGGAGCTATACTGTAAGGTGGACTTTACTGGTCCTGCAATCCATTTGTCCCTAGTTTTCAGATGATCAATTGGATGAAAACTCTGCCAAGTACATCCATCCAAGCTTTGGTATCTCTTCCAAACAAGGCCATTGTCATTTCCAGGAAAGCAATTTAGTTCTCCTAGACAAATGCAGAGTAATTCTTAGATTTAAAAAGTAATTAATTTTGTCACTGAAGGCAGAAAGAAACCAAAATTATAGAGGCCTCATTCAACATTGCACTCCTTGTGACAAGGGCTGGTACAAGTCACAAAGCTGAGGATAAATATATTTGAAGAGAAGGTAGAATTAACTATTGGCAAAATTTCTTTATTAATGACAAAGTTTTGAGGTTTTTTTTTTTTTTTAAGATTATTTATTTGACAGAGAGAGAGAGAGCATAAGCAGAGAGAGCAGCAGAGGGAGAGGGAGAAGCAGACTCCTGCTGAGCAGGGAGCCTGACATGAGGCTCGATCCCAGGACCCTGGGATCATGACCTGAGCCGAAGGCAGATGCTTAACACACTGAGCCAGCCAGGCTCCCCTCGATGACAAGGTTTGCTTGCACATATCATCAATGACACACAGTATAGAAAAGCAATTATTATGACATGCACATGACACCAGAAGGCATTCTCCTCTGAGGTAGGCAGCATCACTCACTCGCGTGCCATGAATCGGCACACTGGTATTCATGAGCTGCAGGTAGGGCAAAAGGGCTAAAAACACAGTGTTTGGTAAATACATGTTGCAGGAAGTTTTCCTTTGAGGGTTTATGATTACTTTGTGACACATCATGTAGATGGTCAAAGGTGCAGAGGGTGAGTACTGGGGAAGTGTAGCTATGTGAACAGCAGAGAAGGATGTGGCTTTTCCGAAGGAGAGGTGGACACCTGGACATCCAGCTACCTGCTGCTTGATTCACACTAAACAGCTGGTAAGCAACAGTGAGCCATCTTCCTAATCTTCATGCAGGCTTCAAGGAAAGAGTGCAAACAATGACTGCAATCGAACCCCCACTGGGATGGAAAGTCTTTCCGGTCTGCTATGTGGAACAGCAGGCAACAATTGCCAAGCTCTGACTTTACACACTCAAGTCACCAGCTGTCAGGGAAGGTGCTCATAGGAGATTAGAAATGAAGCATGACATGAAGTATTTCTCCACAGCAGTGATAATGCCAGCAAGCTCATTAGTATGATGTCAAGTGGTCTATTCTCAGCCATATATTCAGTGCTCTTTATGGCCAGAACTTTCACTTCAGGGTCAAAATACATGTTTTTCTCATTTAAACTTTTTATTATGGAGACGAAGAAAGACACATGATGGTTTTGTAAAAGGAATCCCCATCACTTTCCTCAATAATTATCAATAGTTTTGCTCATCTTAGTTTAATCTATCTCCACTTTTTTTCTTATGATTTTAAAGCAAATACCAGACATAATCTTATTTTTTCCTGTAAATACTTCTGTATAGTCAACAGATAAAGATTCTTTTTTAAAAAAACATTATTACGACTTAATAAAATGAAATTTATTTACTATGGGTGATACCCAGCCTATGTTCAAAACTCAACTGTCTCAAAATTGTCTTTTTTAGGATTAGTTTGCTGAAATCAGGATACAAACCAGGTCCACACATTTCATTTGGTTGCAGACCTTAAGTCTCCTTTAATGTCTAACAGTCTTTCCACTGCCTGCAATTTTCATGCCATTTATTTTTGGAGAAGTTAGATCATTTTTTCCTGTAGATATTCTTGTGGTTCCTCCATCCCTGTATTTCCTGTAAAATGGTAATTGTAGTGACCAGAGACTCCATTTAATTCTGGCTCAATTATTTTGGCAATAAGACTTGGGGCTGGGTCTCTGCATGTCCTGTTGCATCATATCTGGAAGGATACACTGTCTAGTTGTTCCACACTTAACAATGTTAAAATTGATCAAGTTCAGGAGTTGTTAACCTAACCCATTCATTGTAAAGTTTCCCATCAAATGTTACCTACTAATGACCACTGTCTAGTCCCATCATTTCATTAGACAACGGTTATATAGTAAGTTTCTAATTCAATCATTCCTTCTGTATTTTCTCAGCTGGTTTTCTTCTATAAAGAATCTTCTTGGGGTGCCTCAGTGGCTCAGTCCATTAAGCATCTACCGTTGGCTCAGGTCATGATCCTGGGGTCCTAGCATGAGCCTACATCACATGGGGGGGGGGGGGAATCCCTGCTCAGCAGGGAATCTGCTTCTCCCTTTCCCTCTGCCCCACCCCAGCTCCTGAGCTCTTAAATTCACTGGTGCACCCTCTCTCTTTCAGAGAAAGAAAGAATCTTCTTTTATCAATGGTTTGGGATCATAAAATATGGTTTGTAAAGGAAAGACAAGATATATGTTTGATAAACGTTTCTTTGTTATCATTTACCAGTTTTCAGAACCATGATTTTGGAGTATTAGCAATTACCAAATGTGACAAATGGGGGAGTGAATGGGGAAGCGAGAAAATACCAAAAAGTTACTAAATTAGTTCATTTTGTAACATCATTGTGAATACAGTGGATTTTTAAAGAATGCATTTTATGGATTTCAATGGATTCAATCTTTTTTTTAAATGTTCAACTTATTTCCATCTTTGGCTATTAACAGCCCCTTGAAAATGTCCTAGCCTTTGCTATAATATGTCCCAATTTCATCTCAAGAATTCCTGCCTCAAAGATATTAAATAAAATGAATTAAAAAGCTTTATGAAAAAAAAAAAAAGCTTTATGAAGAGTTTAAAAAATAAAAAAATCCTGTCTCAGACTGGGCATTAGCTACTTCTCCAAAAATCCTGGTTTGTTTTAAGAAGAAACTGTATTTAGAAACCATAGTCTGAGGACCAGGGATGCTCATTGCTACAATGTCATTGATTCAGTAGATAGAGATAAGAAGTATACATCCAAAAAAAAAAAAAAAAAGAAGTATACATCCATAAAAGAAAAACAATGACTTCATACAAATACTTCCAGTTTCAGAGTCCAGAAATGGGCCCACACTTATATGGGTCACACAAATTTCAACAAGTGAATTCTTTACAAAAACATTCTTTTCAAAAAAAGGGGGTGGAAAAACTGAGTATCCATATGGGGAGAAGGATTCTTGACTACTACATCATATGATTTGCAAAATTAATTTCACATGAATCACAGATCTGCACACAAGAATTAAAACTGTAAAGGTTCTAGAATAAGATATAAGAAAAGATATTTGTAACTAGGAGGCAGGCAAAATTTCTAAGGTCTCAAAAAGTATGGATCATTTAAAAATGAATAAGTTAAACTTCATCACAAAATTATTTACAACATATATATCTAATAAAGAACTTATATCCAGAATACAGTTCATATAATTCAATAATAAAAAGATAATCAATTTTAAAGATGGGTAAAAGACTTAAACAGTTTGCTAAAGATGTTGGTCATTAAGCACATACAAAATGTTTAATATCATTAGTCACAAACAAAATGCAAATTAAAATCACAAGATACCACTACACATAAACAGGAATAATTAATAATGAAAAAAGCTGACAACACCAAATGTTGGTAAGGATATGGAGTGACCTATACTCATCCATTGCTGATAAGAAATAGTTGCAGTTTTTCTTAATTTAAATAAACAGCATATTACCTAGCAATTCCACTCCTAGGTTTTTACCCAAGTGAAAACCTATATCCACTGAAAGACTCATTAGACCTTTGTTCAAAATAGCCCCAAACTAGAGTATAGCCTAAGTGTCAATAGGAGAATGGGTGAACACATTAAGATATATTCATACAATGGAATACTAGTCAACAGTAAAAAGAAATGAGCCACTGAATCCCACAAGGACATGGATGAATCTCAAAAAGGATGTTGAGAGATAGACACTACAAACAGGTATATAAACACAATGGTATGAATACATTTACATAAGGTTCTGAAAAAAAACCTTTTTTTTTTTTTTTCCCAGAAAAAAACCCTGAGATCAGAACAGTAGTTGGCTCTAGGGAAGGGGCAAGATAGAACCTTCTAAGGTGATGGAAATCTTGCATACTCTGACACAGCAGTCTGTGTGGGATGACAGCATTTACTGAGCATTGCTCTATGTCTGGCAATGGGCCTCTACTTGGCTTTTTACATTTTTTAAAAAATTTTTTAAAGATTTATTTATTTATTTATTCATGAGAGAGACACAGAGAGAGAGAGAGAGGCAGAGACACAGGCAGAGGGAGAAGCAGGCTCCACGCAGGGAGCCCAACTTGGGACTTGATACTGGGACTCCAGGACCGCTCCCTGGGCCAAAGGCAGGCACTAAACCTCTGAGCCATTCAGGGATCCCCAAGCTTTTTACATTTAATACCTTACCTGAATTCTATAACAGATCTGTTAGGCAGATGCTAATATCTCCATTTTATATAAGTGAAAAAAACAAAAACAAAAACAAAAAAACTCCAGAACAGGTACTCAAATAACAAATTCAAGGTCAAGGTTATTCAAATAACAAATTCAAGTGAACTGTTCTTGTTAAGTACAAGTTACAGAAGTGATTTGAATCCATGTATAACTCCAGAGTCCATATACTTTTGTCCATATACTTAGACTCTTAGACCAACCAGTGGGGAACTGAGACCAAAAGACCAATGAGTAGGCTACTGTGATCATGCTGTAACCAAGTGGTGGTGGGGAGCAAGGAGAAAGGCAGACACATCACTAAAGAAGTGTGATTTGTTATTTGGTGGCAACAGTGGAATGGAGCCAGAAAGGGTAAGGAATAGGAGAACTGTGTCAGCACTGGAAGACATGGGGAGTGAGTTTTCTAGGCACTGTAAATTAGCTTTTAAGACATGATGAGTCTGTGATAACATCTGAAAGCCAATGCCCAGAGGCAGCTGGAGATTAAAAACTAGAAACTGGATGGTAGTCGAGACTGGAAAAACAGAAACTGAAGACAACCAGAGAGAGTGGAAGAGTTCCCGGAGGACAGTCAAGGCAGACAAGCAAGATGAGCAGCACTGAGCAAATCCCAGACAGGGGCAGGGTTTATAGAGGAAAGGAAGGAAAAGGTGCTCATAGTGAAATCATCCTGATAGTATCATCATCATGTCATAGAGAAAAAGGAATGATGAGAATTTAAAAAGAAAAAAACTGTCAAGGCTGTTTAATTGCCACAGTTCATAACCCTGAAGAAAGTTCACTGACTGGGTCATTTCCAGGCAATTGATGCCAGTCTTTGGTAATCCTTTGGCCTGAAGTCAAACTTCAAGTTACTGGATCTTTCTTGGTGCACTTTCCTCATAAACCCTGTACGCTTTGACATGTTTGCTTCCACACTGCGCCCAGAATTTCCCCAAGAGGGAGTTAGGGAATACTGCTTCTTGGAAGGAAGGACTTGAATCTGCATTCACATAGGCTGACAACATAAAGCTACCCACATTCACTATGGAAAAAAGTGAGGGACCACTGCTTCTCCCCTCATCTTACCCCAGGGGACTCAAGGATGGGATTGTGAATATTGGCAAAGCTCTGTGAATAACCTGAAACACAACACATTCTACTAAAGTGAAGGAATAAATCTAAGGAGGCAAATGGAGGGAAAGGAAGTTAACATTCCCCTATTTGTTCTTTTATTCTCCACAGAGAAGTGTTAGTCAAGAGAAAGATACCCTCACCTCCGAGAGAGAGAGAGAGATAGATAGAGAGAGAGAGAGAGAGAGAGAGTCAAGTTCAAGGACATTGCCAGGGCTGTATTCTTCACAGTGAAAATTCCCCCCAAGGATTCAACTGTCAGTGGGCATGAGTGTATGGCTCTTTCCACTCTACTCTTCCACTGAAAATACTGGTATACAGCATAGTCAGAGGCCTCCATCCCTGGAAAAGGCATGGGCATTCCTTTCATTGTTTGGGTTTTCTTTTTTTTTCCTCTCTCCCTTCTCTCATCCAGAGCCAGTCTGAGATTTAGTAGTTACCTGTGGCTTAAGTCAGCTCTGTTCCAGAGCCTGGGCAAATGTACAGCCCTTGCTGTGTCTCCTGCCTCTGTTGGCACAAGCTGGTACACGTCTGTGTGAAGCAAATAGGGAGGTTCTCCTGCTTGAGTGTTAAGATGCAAGACTGATATTTCAATACTAAGGCAAATACAAAGGGAAAGACACAGCCTACTTTGTTTCTAGTAGGGGGACCTAATATAGGAAGTAAGGCTAAACACAGCCTTTTATGGAGACCAGCACAATAAAGAAGATTTCTGTGCCTTGCTTGCCTATGAGCTCCCTCAGAGATGCTGTACAAAGGCATCTGAAATGGTGCCTTAGCATTTCCCAGTCCTCTGGTCAAATGCCACCATAAGAACTTAATACTCCATCCTAACACTTCCAAAAGAAATCAGAATTCATTAAGCCACAGAACCCAAGAATTACTTTGCATTAATTACACCCAACTCATCAAAAATAAAATCCAAGAATTATTTTGTATTAATTATAAGCAAATCTCTAAAGGAGTCATCCCCATGAGTTATTTTCAAGTGTTTAATGTTCTGGGAATATTAATGTGCATGAGCTATTCCCAGCTCCTCCGGTCATTGTGTCCTGATTATATTATTACTTCTTCAAAATCTGTTAGAGAGTTAACATGAGAGCACACTTTGAAACTCCAAGCTTTTGAAAGCAATTTCTATTTCTATCATTAATGATTCAAACACAACATTCTAAATCCAAACATAACCTCCCCAAACTGAGGCTTCCTTGTGGATAATTTTATATTTGCATCATAAAACATGTGGCCACTTCCCCTTTAGTGAACTGGTTCACTAAAGTCACCCTGAACAGACAATCTGGAAGAGGAGTATAAAAGATAAAAGTATCTGTGAAATTTGATGTGGGAAACTCATTCTTTCCCAAACTGATCACTGCCATACCCCAAATGCAGAATCACAGCAAATCAGTTGAGTTAAAAGTCTACTTTTAAACAGAAAAAACATGCAGGGTGAACGTGGTAATGCCCATCTTGGACACACTGGCAGGGTAAATGGAGTCGTCTGTGAATTGTAGGGTTGGAAGCATCCAAGCATACAAAACCTGTTCTGGCTGAAGCAGCCACCCACACCCATAAAGACATGACCCCAAATGACCCCGTTTCTCAGGCTCAACACTTATGAACCATCTGAGTGTGGGTTTTTGCCTCTGTTATTCCAGTCCCTTCCTAAGAGACCCTATGTGTCCACATTGTGCCCCGGTCTCCATTCCCCTGTGCATTTGTGGCCCCAATTCTGCATGCCCTCCACCTTGGGGCTTTGGCTTCACCCTATATTTCAAGCCTTCACCCTCACACCCTGCCCAGGACATCAGGGCCAGACTCCCAAACTGGCCAGCTTTCCTCAGTCAGAGAGGGATGCTGAACAAGTTTCACTTGATGCATAGGACATACCAATTCATGAAATGAAGTAACCCGCCAAACCCAAAAACTGACAGTACTTCATGGTCAGAGGCTGGCATTTCTCAAATATGCCAGAGGCTAATGTTTTATTTTTATTTTTTTAAAGATTTTATTTATTTATTCATGACAGACACAGAGAGAGAGAGGCAGAGACACAGGCAGAGGGAGGAGCAGGCTCCATGCAGGGAGCCCGAAGTGGGACTCGGGACTCGATCTGGGGACTCCAGGATCACACCCCGGGCTGAAGGCAGGTGCTAAACCGCTGGGCCACTGGGGCTGCCCGAGGCTAATGTTTTAATTAAAAATCTCTCCCTGATGGCAAGTGATGCAGAGCATTTTCTCATGTGCATGTTGGCCATGTCTATGTCTTCCTCTGTGAGATTTCTGTTCATGTCTTTTGCCCATTTCATGATTGGATTGTTTGTTTCTTTGGTGTTGAGTTTGATAAGTTCTTTATAGATCTTGGAAACTAGCCCTTTATCTGATATGTCATTTGCAAATATCTTCTCCCATTCTGTAGGTTGTCTTTGAGTTTTGTTGACTGTATCCTTTGCTGTGCAAAAGCTTCTTATCTTGACGAAGTCCCAATAGTTCATTTTTGCTTTTGTTTCTTTTGCCTTCGTGGATGTATCTTGCAAGAAGTTACTATGGCCGAGTTCAAAAAGGGTGTTGCCTGTGTTCTTCTCTAGGATTTTGATGGAATCTTCACTTGCCATCAGGGAAATACAAATCAAAACCACAATGAGATACCACCTCACCCCAGTGAGAATGGGGAAAATTAACAAGGCAGGAAACCACAAATGTTGGAGAGGATGCGGAGAAAAGGGAACCCTCATACACTGTTGGTGGGAATGTGAACTGGGGCAGCCACTCTGGAAAACTGTGTGGAGGTTCCTCAAACAGTTAAAAATAGACCTGCCCTACGACCCAGCAATTGCACTGTTGGGGATTTACCCCAAAGATACAAATGCAATGAAACGCCGGGACACCTGCACCCCGATGTTTCTAGCAGCAATGGCCACGATAGCCAAACTGTGGAAGGAGCCTCGGTGTCCAACGAAAGATGAATGGATAAAGAAGATGTGGTTTATGTATACAATGGAATATTACTCAGCTATTAGAAATGACAAATACCAACCATTTGCTTCAACGTGGATGGAACTGGAGGGTATTATGCTGAGTGAAGTAAGCCAGTCGGAGAAGGACAAACATTATATGGTCTCATTCATTTGGGGAATATAAAAAATAGTGAAAGGGAATATAAGGGAAGGGGGAAGAAATGTGTGGGAAATATCAGAAAGGGAGACAGAACATAAAGACTCCTAACTCTGGGAAACGAACTAGGGGTGGTGGAAGGGGAGGAGGGCGGGGGGTGGGGGTGAATGGGTGACAGGCACTGAGGGGGGCACTTGACGGGATGAGCACTGGGTGTTATTCTGTATGTTGGTAAATTGAACACCAATAAAAAATAAATTAAAAAAAAAAAATCTCTCCCTGCCCCCATCAAGTCCCACGTCCAGCTCCCAGCCTGCTTCTCCCTCTGCCTGTGTCTCTGCCTCTCCCTGTGTCTCTCTGAATAAATAAATAAAATCTTAAAAAAAAAAATCTCCCTGCCCCCAAAACCTGAAAGGACACTCTATATGAGAGTATCTTTAAAACAATCTTGCCCTAGCTCCCCTGAACCCACAGTGTTCCCTGGACCCCCAAGATTCAAACAGAATGGGTCTAGCACTTAACTCCACAGAGGAGAACACCATATTGAATTATTCCAAGTATATGATTTATTCTGGTCACCTATCCCAGGAGACCATAATGCCCTTTTCTGTTTGAGGCAGAGAATCACTGCATTTTAGCAACGTGGAAACCTACTTCTATATCCCCTGCTCTATGCATACTTGGGAGGTAAAAGTTTTGGATAGAAAAGCTCAATTACAAAATCACTGAAAAGAGAAGTTTAACACTTGAAGGATTTATGCACTGAAGATAAAGTAGCTTAGAACTAATTTGCACAAACATAACCAGAGCCATTTTTGAAAGGGAGAACACAAAAAAGTAGAAGTGGATGCTAATTTCATATCCAATACTTAAGATCCAATGCTGTTTATGACTAGTTCAAAAGTAAATTTTATTAACTTTCCGATTTCTACCAGGAAATCGAAGGTATAACAAACGATTGATCATATATGTACAATGCTCAGGAAAGTGCTGGAAGAGAGTAGGGTGGAAGAGCAGGGAAGGAAACATTCTCAGGAAGAAGTATGACCCCTCTCAGCAGCAATACACTCCGGGATCTGCCCCAAAAGTGTGGAAAGCTTTGTCCAATGGAATTTTGACTTCAGTGTAGCACTTGCTGAAGTATGAAGAGGCTTTTATGAGCTGGGCCCTGAGCTAGAGCATATCCTCTGGAGTTTGACATACCACATCTTCCCTCCTTCCTTTTTTCCTTCTCTGTGGTCTATCTGAGATAATAGGTAAACATTCAAGAAAGAACACGCATCATTCCTTCAATCCCGAGTTCATTTGCAATATGCTGAGCATTTGCAATGTAAATTTTATAGTGCTCAATAAGGAAGGAATGAGAAAAAACCTCAAGAAATGGGCCCTTCCCTTCAGGGCCCATGGGAAGATAGCCATGTGTGAAACAGATAATGGAATAAAATGACAGCTTGGTGCTATCAGGCAGTGGGAGTGATGATCCAATTCACACTTGTCATTTTGTCTTATACTCTGTAAAAATGCAATTAATTATTTGTATGTAAAAAGTATGACACAGACAATACAAATATCCCTGACATCCTATTTCCTCAAAACCCATCATACATAAGGGTTTGCTATAGAGGGCATACGAAACACATGCAAATACAAACATACATATATGCGTGGAATGTAGTCTATAGCTTGCTATTTTTCACTGAAGAATGTATCAGAAACTTCTATATCTTACCACAGTATACATATATAGTGTTAACTTGTTCTTTTAAGGAACTGTTCTCTCAAGGGAACTGTCCCTTTTTAAGATGAAATTCCATGATACAGCTAACAATCCCAAGAAGGAGGGGTAAAGTTCAGGCACCCCTTGGTTATTGTGTAACATTCTCTCTACACAAAGTGACTGTCCCCAGCCACAACCAGCTGTTTCATTCCAGAAATGGGGGCAGCAAAGGCAAGTTCCTCTCTAAGGAAAACACTGAAACATTTGAAACAGGGAGTGGCAGTGGCAATGCCTCATTTCAAGGACCAATGAGCAAGAACACTAGGCTGTAGTGAGGGTGGAAAGGAAAATGATGAGAGAGGAAGAGAAACTTGGGGAGACCCAGAGGCTCTGAATGTCATATTTGGGCCCTTGGTTCCAGCTGTCTCTGGGGGCCAGGAATTAATCTTGGGCTGAGTTCCATCAGACATGCTCTCACTGGTAAGACTTTTTTTTTTTTTTTTAACATAGCTAATCTGAATTTCTGATACACATAGGTAAAAGTCCTAACCAGCTCAAGGAACTGTGAGTTCTAATTGTGTTTTTAAATCTTCTTTTTGTGTGGCAGAGTATCAGTCTCCCAGGTATCAAATTTCAAGTTCCTTATGTTCAAAAGCACCATGCTTTCTTGACTCCATGCATTATCCACTTCCCTCACCTTCCCTTTCTTTCCATCTTTTTTTTTTTCCAGAGTCAAGGTCTTCCTGCAGTTCCAGGTCACCTTCTTATCCCCAGAGGCAACTAGTTTCACTCTTTTACCTACTTATCATTTCCCTGCATTTCTCTAGATAATACACACTTGTATTTTTTGAGTTGTAGGCATTATCTGTTGACTTCCTCCTATGCAGGGAGGACAGTGTAGCTCTTTCCCCATGCCCTACCTCACATGTAAACAGCTCCCACTCCTTATCCCTCCACTATAGGCATCTCTACCAATCAGATTGACAGTAATTACATTGTTATGACTGTATAAACACTATTCCCAATTAAGTCCCATGGAAAACTATGATTATTTTTTCTTTCCTGGGCAACTTCATGTTTTCTCTAGAGTTAATAACTTTGAAGACTTGACTCATTTTAATGGTGCTTTGGGAGTGTGGTAGGATGAATAATGCCCCCTCCCCAAAGATATCCATATCCCAATTCCTAGAAACTGTGACTGTCACTTTATATGGCAAAGGGAACTTCGCAAATGTGATGTGGTTAAGGATCTTGAGATAGATTACCCTGGATGATCCAAAGGGGTCCAATGTAATCACAAGAGTTCCTTTTGGAGTGAAGCAGGAGGTCAGAGTGAACAGGGGATGTAAACACAGAAGTATGAGGCTGGAGTGACACCGGGCCGAGAGGCAAAGGACTCGGGCAGCAGTTTGGGTTTCCAAGGCAAGGAAACAGAGAAGCCTCCAGAAGGAAAGAGGCCTGCCAACATCTGGACTTTAGACTCCTGACCCCCAGAACTGTACCAGAATACACTTGGGTATTGTTATAAGCCGCTAAACTTGTGGCTTTGTTACGACATAAATAAGAAGCCAAATACAGGGCAGCCCGGGTGGCTCAGTAGTTTAGCGCCACCTTCAGCCCGGGGTGTGATCCTGGAGACCCGGGATGGAGTCCCCAGTCGGGCTACCTGTATGGAGCCTGCTCCTCCCTCTGCCTGTGTCTCTGCCCCTCTCTCTCTCTGTCTCTCATGAACAAATAAATAAAATCTTTAGGAAAAAAAAAAAAAAAAGAAGAAGAAGAAGCCAAATACAAGCAGGAAGTAGAAGTAATTCCCTGTGTGGAGCCTCCATCCTGACCCAGAAGGCCTTAGCCACTTCCTGATGCTGAGATGCACTTTCGAGTCCACCTCAGCTGAGGGACCAAGAACTTAGAAAACCCCAGTCGGATGATATGGGAGACGCTCTGTATTCACTACCTTGTTCTATGGGAAAAATCTATGCAGTGGCTCATTTTGGGTTGGCCAAAAATAGGGAAGGAAACTATATCATTCAAATTATAGCACAGGAAACTCCTTGGACCAGGAGCCACATGTCTCAGCACTATCAGAACCTAACAGGATGACTGTGGTCAACTCACTTCATTCTCCTGAGCCTTAATTCCCTTGTTAGAAAATAAAAGAAGGAGCACTCTGTGGTATTGGAGGTTTCTCTTAGCTCTAATGTTTGACAAGTCAGAATGTGGCAAATGAATATAATATTCATTTACTCTAAACCTATTAAAACTCCACAGGGAAAACACTTTCCACATACTATCAATAAAGATACAAGATAACAATCCGGTACTATTTATAAATCAATACTCTAGAGCTAAAAATGAGATATTAGAATAAGCCATGCAGAGAAACTGTGATGATAGTAAACACCTATATTGCTCTTACCATGTGCCTAGTACTATTTTAACTGCTTTAACAGATATCTAACCAAAAGTTCCTTTGACTCCATTTTACAGAAGATGAAACTGAAGTTTGGAAAGGATGAGTAACTTTGCCACAGCCATCTGGCTCCAGTCTATGTTATTACTCACTCTGCAAGACTGCATTTTTGTAACTGAAATGACTGCAGATGGAAAAGGAGGAAAAGAAGGACTATCTGTGAAGTTTATTTTGTGAATACAAAACAAAATACAGGGGCACCTGGGTGACACAGTAGGTTGAACATCTGGTTCTTGGTTTTGGCTCAGGTTGTGATTCCCGAATCTTGAGATGGAGGCCCACATTGGCTCCTGCATCAGCGGAGAGTCTGCTTAAGACTCTCTCCCCCTCTTCCTCTACCCCTCCTCCATGCATGCAGGAGCACGTGCACACATACACACACTCCCTCTCTCAATAAGTAAATAAATAAATCTTGTTAAAAATACAAAAAAATGGGCAGCCCAGGTGGCTCAGCGGCTTGGCGCCGCCTTCAGCCCAGGGCCTGATCCTGGAGACCTGGGATCGAGTCCGACGTCGGGCTCCCAACATGGAGCCTGCTTCTCCCTCTGCCTGTGTCTCTGCCTTTCTCTCTCTTTCCCTGTGTCTCTCATGAATGAATAAATAAAATCTTTTAAAAAATACAAAAAAAAACCCCAACAGGTTTTAAAAAGATATAATTAGGAACAGATAAGGCTAAGAAAGGAAGGGGGAGGGCAGCACATACCAAGTGGAATCTCTCACACCACTAGAGAAATATAAAGGGCTAAAAAATAAGTAAACAAGTAGAAGGGACAGAAAATTGCCACACTGTGCCTTGAAAATAGATCTGCTTTGTTAAAAGTCTTATTTTGCAAAAGTTATTTTAGCATTTGTACACAGCAGGTCTGTTATCCCATGACAATCTTCTACTTCAGTTACATCTTTCTGCATTAGTTAATTAACAGGTGCCACTCACACAGTGAGCCCATCAAGCTGCTGCTGCAGGAGACATGGAGCAATATTAGATATTCAACACCAGTGCTGTCAAGTAAATGACAACAATCAGCAGGGAATGCATTTCATTTTCAGTCTTCTGGTGGAAAAAATAAATATTAGTTAGGAAGAATTTGATATGTACTTTCTACATATCAAGTTTCTGAAAAAAATTTGAAGTCATATTGGAAATCAATTCAAGCTATAAAGGAACTTATAAATGCTCACTTAAATACGAATCTAAAAAATGAAGCCTGCAGAAATAACCATAGAGGAAAATAAATGAAGAAACATGGTTTAAAAAGCTGAAGAGCATTAAAAAAAAAAAAAAAAAACAAACAGAAGAGCATAACACTCATTCTTTACCTCCTTGCACTTGACTTTCTGATGGCTCTTATCACATCTAATCTTTCAGAAATGCTGCCATCTTTTTTTGGCTTATAGGATGCTCTACTCTTCTAGGTTTCCTCCCCGCCCATTCCTTCTCAGTTTCCTGGAGCACTTTTCTCCAAAACCCCACAATCAAGTGTACTTATCTGATAAATGTCTGTGTTCCCTACTAGACCATAAATCCTACAAGACCAGAAAACGTATCTGTTTGGGTTATTCCTATCTTATCTAAGCCTAGCACAGACTGTGGCTCATAGCAGGTTCTTGAGAAACGTGTGTTGAGTAGCTAACATTACATGACCAAAGAAGGGCTCATTCTAGAAATTCACAGCTGATTAATCATTAGAAAACCCACTATGGGAAATCATACTTAACAGTATATGGAAATAAACAAAGATCACCCAAAGGAGAACAAGTGGAGGCTATTCAAAGCTTGCTATAGCAAGGGAGTCAGCTACTACCACTTGCATTTGGCAGAGACTCAAAGGCAGGCAGAGGAGTCGGAAAGTTTTATAGTAAAAAGGCAGGAAGGCTTTGGGTATGCACTGATTCAAGGTTGTTGGTATGGGAAAGCTGGAAGCAGGTTGACTAGAAGTAGGGCATGTTATACTATTGGTTTAGGGAGCAGATTTGGCTTCCTGGGCTAGGTGCTACAGAGACTGGGAGTTAGTCATATATGAACTGGCCAATGGCCATTTCCATAAAGCCTCTCAGTAGTGGAGGCATACCCACTAAGGCCAGGAACTGGAAAAGGATGCTCACTCCCAATCTTCATTCAAAATTCTGTTGGCTAATTTAGCCAAGGCAATGATATTTAACTACTCTGATAGTTAATAGGCTTCTCTACAAGCCTACTGAGGGAGGGGATCAATGAGATTTGAAATCATTAAAAAAATGAAGCAGAACTATACATATTGACATATACATATATTTATCACATCAAATATGGTAAACTAAGAAGAAATACACATAGAATAACAGCATTTAGAAAAGGCATTTTAAGAGTCATTTATTGAACATGTCCTATTTCTTAAGCACTGTGCTGTTTTACAGACATGATCTCATCCAATCTGCCATGGCCTCCTAAATTATCCTCACTACCCTGCAGATGAGAAAGTTGGGACCTTCCAGAGAAATGGAAGTGAGGCACAGCTCCAGACCCAGATTCTTCCTCATTACCTAGTACTGCTTGGTAAGCCTTGTACATGAGGAGAACCCAGCTCATCAACCCAGGTAAGGTCACTTTTAAACTTTATACCTTTCTGCATTAATGAAATGTTTACATTGAATACATGTTGTTTTTATATTCAGAAAAGTTACAGCTATTGCACATCTCTAAAAATTAAAAAGAATGAATGATAGAATACTTTTTAAAAAATATTTCATGTATTTATTCATGAGAGACACAGAGAGAGGCAGAGACATAAGCAGAGGGAGAAGCAGGCTCCTCATAGGGAGCCTGATGTGGGACTCGATCCTGGATACTGGGATCATGCCCCGAGCCAAAGGTAGATGCTCAACTGCTGAGTCACCCAGGTGTCCCAAATGATAGAGTACTTTAGACACTTGTAGACCTGTGACTAAAAGCTACTGTTCAGAGTTCAGACTGAGCCTCTGAAACACCATGGACTCATTCTGATAATTTTGTGAGGCTTGTTCCACCTTGAAGGGAATCTAAAGAGTCTTAGCCATGAGAAGCTTGATACCAAGGAAAGAAATACTACCCAGTGTCTTGTAGGACATCCAAGTGCTGGCTTTGCCTGTTTAGATGGCTTCGGCACAGGGGCATAATGTGAAAATCAAGGATAGAGAAAATGGAGCTGAAAAAATGATACACTCTCATCATCCTTCCTGGAAGTCTCTGAGCAAAAGCAGTCTCATCCATAAGCTCCAACCTGGTCCCTCTGCCTTCTACAAAACTTCCACCCCCTGCCTCCCTGTCTGAGTCACTCACCTCATGTAAGTCTCCCTCATATCTCCCTTCATCTGTCTTTTTCAACTAAGCCAATTTCTCAGTTCCAAAGGAAAACTTCAACTGGCCTTGCTGCCCCTTGAAAATACCATCCTATCCATTTTTCTTTTACTGACAATGTAGACAAATCTGCTTCCTTTCTATTTTTTTCTGCTAGTAAAGCCACTATTAGATTTTTCAAAAAGTACTTTACCATAAGCACTTCATCTCTTCTCAACACTTGTTTCTCACTGCTATCCTGGGTTCTCTATTGCTCATCACCAGCTGGTTTGTCACAGAATACTTCACTGGACAATGGGATGGTAACAGGATCTTTCTGAAGACCAGAGCATCTGGAGGGCCCCTGGTGTTATGCTTTCATTCTCTAGCTTGGCCCAGAGCTTCACAATCAGTGGGTGAATCTCCTCTGATAATACAACCAAATCCTACTAACAACTTGATGAGGCAAAGAGCAACACCATCTCCCTTCCCAGCACAATCCTTTCCTCTCATCTGACTTGGGTAGAAGGGGACAGACATTTTCCCTCCTAACCTTCATCTCCCCTGAGACTATCTGCAAAGTTCTTCCCAGCATAAGAAATGTACTTGTGGTGTTTTCAACCTAACAGCACTAACAATACCCTGAGAGCCAGTAAACACAAGTTCGATTGTGGATTACTTACTTAACTGATGCTACTCCAGAAAGACAATCTCTCAGATGTCACCTTCCACCAATCTTGGCTAGCAAAATTCTAATTGCTGGATTCTAATTATAAAGCCTAAAACACAGGGTGTTAATACACAGGTTATGACCATGATTATCCTCACATATGAATTCTTTCACTTTTCCAACTTATTAATCCAATTTGGAGGACACGAATCCCGAATCCCAAATCGACATCTTCAGGAAGAGGTAAAAGGCATAATGAGTTTTTCCTGTCCATGAAATCTGAAACTTTTTTGGCAATGCCAACTCTTCCCTCTCAACACAAATGCCTGACACTGAGTCCAAGTTGCGCCCCTTTTCCCACACCTCTGTATGCTGCATCAGCTCCTTTTCCATTCCAGGTTTAACTTGTAGGTATCACCACATACCTACAATTACTGTTTTCACCTCCTGAAGATCTGCTCCCAATATCCATCGCCATCCTGCCAGCAGGGTGGCCTAATCTTGCTCAACATCAATGCTGGAATGTCCCCACACCACTGAGAGAACCTGAGTATTGACCAAGCCATCCCTTATCTGGCCAAGCATTCAAGGCCCTCCACACTTTGGTTCCAGCCAAGCCTGCCAACACAGACTCACTTTTCCAGTCAAGATGTACATTCCCTGTCCTCTGTGATCTTGTCCTTCACTCCTGCCTCTGTGTTCTGCTCCCATTGCTCTTTCTGGCTAAGGTAGCCTCTCTTCCCCATCCTGCCTCCAGCCTCCACCTCACTTGGCACACTTTCACTCACCACTTTCTCCTTTGAAAGCTTGTTTACTCCATCCATTTTGCAATACTATCCTGTATTGTTACTTATCCTTTCACATAAAATGCTTCTCCCTAACTAGACCACAAGCTCCTCAAGAAAGGAAATATAACGGAAATGAAAAAATGTATTTTAGAAATATTGAGTACACAATATTTGAATTGCACAAGGTGCTTTTTGTGAGTTCTACAGTGTCAATCATTGTTTCAAATATAGATGATATTCAGCAAATATTTTTTAAATGAACAAATAAATGACTAATTCAGACCACTGCCGCTTGAGCGTATGAATATATCTTGTGCATCATTCTACCCAGAGCCCATCTCAGTGGACTCAATAAATCTGCGTAAATGACAGTGAGAAAAGCAGACAGAGGAAGGGGACAATGTTTAGGTGAAGGTTATGAATATCACAGGTTAGACTTTGTTGTAAAAGGAAAAACATTCAGTGTAAGAGTAATAGTTGCTTAGAAGGTAGAAGTGTCATTTATAACAACAAAAGATGAGATACTTAAGAATAAATGTACCAAGAACTCTCTAAGATCCACATGAAGAAACAAATATTACCAAAGGATAAAGAATCAGACAAACAGGGACGCCTGGGTGGCTCAGTGGTTGAGCATCTGCCTTTGGCCCAGGGCATGATCCTGGAGTCCTGGGATCAAATCCTGCATTGGGTTCCTTGCATGGAGCCTGCTTCTCCCTCTGCCTATGTCTTTGCCCCTCTCTCTCTCTCTCTCTCTCTCTCTCTTTCTTTCTGTTTCTCATGAATAAATAAAATCTTTTAAAAAAGGAAACAGACAAATGGAGAGTCATACCATATTGACTAGAAAAACTCAAAATCATAAACATGTTGATTCTTCCTAAAGTAATCTATGAATTAAAAGTAATTGCAAAAACGTTAGGAGTCAACATGTTTTTTTGAAACTAGACAAGCTAATTACAAAGTTATTGTGGAAAAAATCAAAAGGTAAAATAGCAAGGAAACTCTTAAGATAGGTAAAGTAGTTAGAAACAGGAACTATCCCAACCGAATGTCTAACTACATAATAAAACCATGAAAATTAAGAGTTTGGCACTGACATGGGAATAAATAAAAATCAAAGAGAAAAATGAAAAGTCTAAAAATCTGCACAAAAACATACAGCTATTTAATACAATGGCATTGCAGATTGATGGTGAAAAGATGGAACATTCATTTAATGGTATTACTGAGGAGCCATCAAATAATAAATCTTACTTTCAAGACTTAAAACCAAATAAGATCCAGGTAGATCAATGATTTAATAATCAAAACTGAATTCATAAAAGTAACAGAAAAAAATTAAGGATAGTTTAGAGTTAAGAAAGCATTCCTAATAGAATACAAAACCCAGAAGCTATAGAAGATTAAATACTACTTACTAAAACTCTGATTTCTGTAGCAAAATACATTATTAAAATGAAATATCAAATAACTAAGTGGTAAATATATGCACAACATATCACAGGAGTCAACTTTCACTTACCTGTAAAGAACACCAAGAAACTGATAAGAAAACACTAGAAACACAGGAGAAAAGTGGTCAAAGAAAATGAACAGAGGAATATTTCCAAGGGAAGGAAATACAAATGGCTCTTACATAAAAGAATAAATGCTCATAATAAGTAAACTTCAAAATAAAAAGAAACCGGGATGCCTGGGTGGCTCAACAGTTGAGTGTCTGCCTTCAGCTCAGGGCATGATCCCTGTCCTGGGATCAAGTCCCACATCAGAATCCCTGCAGGGAGCCTGCTTCTCTCTCTGCCTATGTCTCTGCCTCTCTCTGTCTCATGAATAAATAAATAAAATGTTTTTTAAAAATTAAAAAATAAAGAGAGACTAAGAGAGGACTGTGATATCTAGCCATGACAGTATACATGGTATCAAACTCATCCTTCTATATAAATAAGATTAAACCTAGACAAAACATATGACATAACCCTTTTTCAGATGTTAGATAACAAACAGTACAGGACTCTGTTTCCTGAGAGAGGAGATGCATGAAATAAGCCCTATAATCACCCTGGTATTTTTTCTGTCTTTCCTGGCATTTCTCATATTGAGGTACTTTCCAGATGAAGGCATGGGGTTGTAGGACTCAGAGCAAAGCAGCCTCGCTTTGCTGCACAGCAGGAGACTAGAGCTAGGGTTTGCTGAAACAGCTGGAGTTTACCAGGTAAACTAATGCAGAGTGTGCAGCTGCTCAAAAAAGCAGTTTTTTAGAAATCTGCATAGTGGTACCCTAAAGTCCTGGGTCACATGCCAAGATGTCAGTTGGATGAGATTCCAGGTAGTGTGATAGACAACAGCTCCCTAGAAGATGTGGGTTAAAGGGAGAGCCTGAAATTGCACAGAGCTGGGAGACAAGGAGTTCTGGCAATCCAGAGAGAATAAATTATGCTAAATACTCTGAGTAATGAACTGAGACCTCAAAAAAGCCACATCTTATTAAAAAAACCCATGGGAACAAAAATTAAAAACAAGGCTTGAAAGAGTCAAGCTGAACTACCAGTAAGTTAAATGACAGCTAAAAAAGAACTCAATATTCTCTAAAGACATCAAAATTCAGACTCCTTATTGTGCCGGCAGAACTGCTACCATGCAATAAAAAATTATTATACATCGCAAAAAATCAGAGAATGAGAAAATGTAACCCATAACCAAGAAAAAAAATACATTAAATGGAGACATCAAGATGACCCAGGTTTTTAAAGCAGCTTATTAAAACATATTGAAAGATATAGAAGAAAATATGGTCATAATGAATTAAAAAATCAGAACTCCTTAAGAAATGAAAACAATAAAGAAAATGGAAATTCAAAAACTAGAAAGCATACTATCTAAAATGAAGTTTTCGCTGGTTGGCATCAAGAGAAAACGAGAGATGGCAAAAAAAAAAGTGTCTGTAACATAAAAGATATATGCAAATTATCCCATCTGAAGAAAAGAGGAAAAGTGTAAATTTTATAGAATAGAGACCCTAACAAATCCAAATAGACTATTATATATACACACATATGCAGTATATACATAATAACTGGAGTTCTAGAGGAAAAAGAGAAGTAATGGGGGAAAAGAAATATTTGGAAAAATAATAGCTCATGGTCAGCCAAATTTGATAAAACAAAACAAATCATAAACTTGCAAATTCAAGGAGCTCAACAAACTACAAGCAGGAAAATTATAAACAAAACCATACCAAGATAAGTTAATAGTCAAATTAAAGAAAATCAGGGATGCCTGTGGGACTCAGTGGTTGAGCATTTGCCTTTGGCTCAGGTCATGATC
This sequence comes from Canis lupus dingo, assembly GCF_003254725.2. Taxonomy (NCBI): domain Eukaryota; kingdom Metazoa; phylum Chordata; class Mammalia; order Carnivora; family Canidae; genus Canis; species Canis lupus. Next base: position 10,852,465 of record NC_064265.1, read on the forward strand.
CCAGGGTTCTGGGATCGAGGTCCACACTGGGCTCCCTGAGAGTAGCCTGCTTCTCCCTCTGCCTGTGTCTCTGACTTCTTTCTGTGTTCTCATGAATAAATAAATAAAATCCTTTTTAAAATTTTCAAGAAAATCAAATATATCAGAAGTAAAAAGGGACATTTCCTAATGATGTAAGGGTGACAATCATAAATGTAAGAACACTTAATAACAGAGTTTCAAATACATAAGACAAAAACTAATACAACTAATAAAAAATAGATCTAGTCATCACTGGAATTTTTAAATACTTCTCTCTCAATGATAGAACCACTGAAAAAGAAATCAGTATATAGAAAATTAGATAAAAAAATAAAATCTGAATAGCTCTCACAATTGCCTTGAGTTCAACAAATTTTACAGACTATACAGATATACAGACTATATCTATATCCAACAACTATTACAGAATACACATTTTTTTTGCCAGTACACATGAAACCTTCAAAGACAGACCAAATGCCAGGCCAAAATAGCAAGCCTCAAAAATTCCAAAAAACTGAAATCATACAAAGTGTGTTCTTTCAAAATAATTAGAAAGAAATTAGAAATAAGTAACAATAAAGTATCTAGAAAGCCCCCAAATGTATGAAAAGTAAATATACTTCTAAAACACAATCAAGTTAAAAAAGAAATCACAAGGAAAATTAGAAAATAAGTCAAAATGGGTGATAATGAAAATACAACAGGGCTCAGCTGAAGATCTATAGTTCTAGATGTTAGAAATGAAGAAAGCTTTAAAATCAATTCTCTAATTCCTCACCCTAGGAATCTAGGGGGGAAATCCTCTCCCTTCAGGTAGGCCCAAAGTAAATAGAAGGAACTAATAAAGATAAAAGGAGAAATCAATGAAACAAAATAGACAAATATTACAGCTTCTTTTAAAAATTAATAAATTGATAAAAGTGAAGAATAAGAAAAGCACAAATTAAAAATACAATAGAATACTATTTTGTAATAAAAGGAAATGAAATATCAATACATTCTACAACATGGGCATACCTCATAAATGCCATCAAAGTTTAAAAAGCCAGATACAAAAGATGATATATTGAATGATCCCATTTATATGAAAAGACCATAAAAGACAAATATAAGAAATCAAAAGCTGAAATGGGAAATCTGATCCAGCAAAAAATCTGCCCTAAATCTCATGTCTCTGTATTATTTTCTGTCTTATCAAGTTTGCTGACAAATTAAATATCATGCTCAATTAAAATGGACCCTAAGTGCTTCCCCTGGATCCACTTTATTCATTCAATCAGTCATTCTCTTGCCAATACTTTTATTGAGGTAGGAACTCAATTCTTACAGGCAAAGAGCAATTGAACATTGGTTTTCAAAGTTATTTTTATTGATGAAAACTCTTTTGCTCAAATGTATCATGAAGATCCCCAATATGCAAGATGATGAGAGTAGGGGTGCTCTGTTGAAATGAAGAAAAGGTATGTTGCTTGTGATCTACCTTTGAACAACTTCTCTCAACCATCCACTTTCCCCTTTTTTTGGAGGTCTAGACAATCAAGAGTTGACTACATTCAAAAGAAAAATCCAAATTAAATATTTGCAAAACTTCTGAAGCACCAAAATGGAATCCTAGCATTCCTTGGCAAAGTGGCAACTTTTTTTCTGAACTGTAGGGTGCTGAAGGCAGGACACCTTGGGCAAATTTTTATTGACTGGCATAAAATGCATGGGTAGGCTCCCAGCCTGGGTATAATCTACCACAAAATGCAAAGGGTGGGAGTTAAGTGTTCACTTCTACACAAAGTAGTTAAACTGGAGGATTTTTCAGTTGTTCAATTTCACTTTTGGACTTTTGCTATGTGGCAAAAAAAAAGTTTTTAACATATTAAAATTTTAATTACCGTATTAATTCTGCAAAAGCTTGCCAGCTTTACAAAAATGATGATGATAAAATAATACCTGCTCAGCACAGTGAGGCAAATGACAAGGTTGTCTGTGGCCGGGGACTCCCTGCCTAGAAAGCCCACCATGCCCGTCCTGCCCACCTGTCCTCATGATGTATCTAGCCTATATAACCTACACACAATGTACCACATACCATGGCCCAGAGTCTCCTGCAAGCTTTTTTCCCTTGTCTCTGCCAAGAAGATTCCTCATAAGGATTTAGTACTTCATAAGAGCTCCTCGGCCAAAGGTTCACTGGACATTCTGTTCTTGCCTAAACCTGCTGCATAGTCCCTATTTGTCCCTGTAATAAGTGTTAAATTCGGAAATTTGTTCTAATTTTACACTTTAAGCTTTCAACTATTTTGCTAAAACATCTATTAATTCTTCTGTTCCATTGCTGCTTTCATTTGAACTCCGAGTTGAATATTTGATCCACTTATCTTCACTTTTCTTATTTAGAATAAAAAGAATTCAAACCTACTTAATCCAAGAGTTTAACTGAAAATACAGAAAGCATAACATATAGATTCTCTGAGCCTTTTTCTAAATAATCTGTAATTGTAGTTCTGATTTTTCATTAAATATTTTGATAGAATCAAAAGAACATATAAATAAATTATGAAGCATAATAAAATGAACACCCATAAATGTTATACTCAACATGAAAATTAAAATATGACCAATTCCATTTAATCTGTCTGGATAATCCTCCCTAGATACATCCACTGTTCTACATTTTATGTGTTTTATTCCCTTGCTTTTGCTTCCACAGTCTTATTATATGTATGTATCCCTAAATATATTGTTTGATCTTGGGTTTTATAAAATTGGTTATTATACTACATATGGAAACATGTGGAATTGTGCAGCTTGTATTGTTTTCTCAATGGTTTGTGCATTTGGCTTTGACATTCATCTCATGGCTAGAAAATATCCTAGTGTAGAATTTCACCATATATATATATACTATATATATCTGTTCTTCTACTGATGTTTACTGGGGTTGTTTCCATGCTGAGTATTTTTGTATATTTCCCTTGATCAACATACACAAAAATTTCCCTAAGATTTGTAGAAAAGGAATTGCTCAAAGGATATACAGATGTTCAACTTCACAAGGTAGTGTGTCTACCATCCACAGTGGAGTTATAAATGCACACCTCCATAAACAGTGTTCACTTAAATCCATAACTTCACCAGAGATCCAGAGCCAATCTAATAGTATAAGATGGTATCTCATTGAGAACTTAATTTGTATCTCCCTATTATTAAAAAGGCTTTTTTCTATTGATTATTTCATATTTATTTATCACTTACATCTTCTATAAATGCCCATTTACTACTTCTTCTTAATTTTCTATTGGGTTGTCTTTGTCAGTTCTTCCTGAATACAGGGAGCTCTTCATGACCCAGGAAGTTAATGCTAGGTCAGTTACATATGTCAAAAATAGCTTCTCTTGACTTATGCCTCATCTTTTTACTTTTAGATGGTATCTTATGATAAACAGATTTTTAAAAATTTAAAGTACTCAGGATCCCAGGGTAGCTCAGCAGTTTGGTGCCTGCCTTCGGCCCAAGGCGTGATCCTGGAGTCCCGGGATAGAGTCCCACATCGGGCTCCCTGCATGGAGCCTGCTTCTCCCTCTGCCTGTGTCTCTGCTTCTCTCTCTCTCTCTTTCTCTCTCTCTGTCTCTCACGAATAAATAAATAATATCTTTAAAAAAATTTAAAGTACTCAAATAAATCAGCCTTTTTTATGATTAGCGTTTAAAAAATCTTTAAATATCTTAAGATCATAAAGGCATTCTCCTACATTTTCTTCCAAAAATTTTACAGGATAGTCTTCCACATTTAAATATATAAAACTCCTGGACTTGGTTTTCATGAATGGTATCAAGCAGGGGTCTAATTTCTGTTTTGTCCTCATACTGAGAGATAATCATTCTTGGAGCATTTACTGAATACTCCATCACTTCTCCAGAGATCTGGATAGCCCCTTCCATCATGGAATAAAGGTAGGGCTCTATTTCTGAGTAATCTTTTAATCCCTTTGGTTTTTTTGACCATATTGTAACTCTCACAAGAAGTCACATTACTGCAACAAAACTATCTCAGGGAGATGGACATTTCTTAAGGTCTAATTAATGTCCCAAAGGGCCATCAGTGGATGTCTCCTGCTTCTGGTACAGGGAGCACAGAGGCAAATAACAAAGCCAACAAGAGATCAAAACTTGGTTGTTAAATCAAATATGCATAAAACATTCCAAGGATTATCTATAAAAATAATTGTGACATCAGCTCCTCTTTATAATATGAGCATGCTGTGATCCAAGGCTGACCTAGGAAACAGAGAAGAGGGCTTGGTTTTAGAGGTTTCAGGTCATGGTTGTCAGCTCAAGTCCTGTAGGGCATCCTCCCTTCCTCCAGACTTCTTCAGTGACAAGGAATCACATGAGAAGAGCTCTCAAGGTCCTGTCCATTCTTTTTTTTTTTTTTTTTTTTTTTGAGAGAGAACTAGAGACAAAGTATGAGCAGAGGGGGAGAGGCAGTGAGAGGGGGAGACATAGACAGACCCCCTGCTGAGCAGGGAGCCTGATGCAGGGCTTGATCACAGGATTCTGGGATCATTCCCTAAGCGGAAGGCAAACACTTAAGTGACTGAGCCACCCAGGCGACCCAAGGTCCCGTCCATTCTAACATTCTCAAAAATAGTTACTGCTAATGCCATAGGATACCTAAATTCTTTACTAATCAGTTATGTAGTTTAGAGTGTTGAAAAATATTAAAAACACTGAGTTCTGAGCTGGCTGCAAAATTATCCTAAATAATGATGTATATCTTTCAGTTTAACTTAAAATATAACATATATGTAATTTGTATGCATGCTTTATACATCATGTGGGGTTTTTTTTGGGGGGGGGATCGTTTAAAAAAAGAAGAAACCTGATGATTAAAAGCTAATATTTTACTGTTCTAAAACGTCAAAAAAGAAAATAAAAAAAACACACTCTGTCCTTCTGAAAAAAAAAAAAATCTGAATCTTACTCAGGATGCCAATAGATTTTTATAGTCAGCAAGGACCAAAAACAACAACAAAAGCTTTTGCACAGGGAAAGAAACCATCAATAAAAAGGAAAGGCAATCTATTGAATGGGAGAAGATATTTGCAAATGACATATCTGATAAAGAGTTAATATCCAAAATATGTAAGAACTCCTGCACCAAAAACCCCAAACAATTCAATTAAAACAGAGACACAGGACCTGTACAGACATTTTTCCAAAGAAGACCTACAGATAGCCTACATGAAGAGATGCTCAACATCACTAACCATCAGGAAAATGCAAGTCAATACCACAAAGATATATCACTTCACACCAATCAGAATGGCTAGTATCAAAAAAACACAAGAAAAACAAGCATTAGTGAGGACATAGAGAAAAAGGAACCCCTACACCATTTGTGGAAATGTAAATCGATGCAGCCATCATGGAAAACAGTACAGAGGTTTTTCAAAAATTAAAAATAGAAAAATTTAAAAATTAAAAATAGAAAAAATTAAAAGTAGAAATATACTATAATCCAATAATTCCATTACTGAGAATAAAAGCACTAATTCAAAAAGACACATGTGCCCCTATGTTTACTGCAGCATTATTTACAATAGCCAAGATAGGGAAGCAACTTGAGTGTTCATTGATACCTGGATGCATAAAGAGGATGCACATATATACACACACAATGAAATATTATTTGGCCATTAAAAGGAAGGAAATCTTGCCATTTGGGACAAGATGGATAGACCTAGAGGGTATAATGCTAAGTAAAGTAGATCACAGAGAAAGACAAATACCATATGATTTCACTTATACATAAAATCTACAAAACAAACAAAAAAACAGAAGACTCGACTACAGAGATCTGGTGGTTGCCAAAGGGGATGGGGGTGGAAGGATGGGTGAAATAGGTAGAGGGGATTAAGAGGTACAAACTTCTAGTTATAAAATAAATAAGTCAGGGGGACGAAAAGTAAAACATAGGGAATACAATCAGTAACACTGTTAACTTCATATGGTGACAGATGGTGACATTTATCTTGTTGGGCACGTCATAATGGATATAATCATTGAATGTCTAAGTTGTACACCTGAAGCTAATATTGTATGCTACTGCTCTTCAATTGAAAATAAATTTTAAAAATGTTATCACTGATACCACTACCACCACCAAAAAAGCAAGGCCATGTAAAGAGAAGCTAGAACTAGAAACACTGACTTCTAGTACTTCAACATTCAAAACTAGTCATTGGAATCAGTGCTTTAATTTCAGCCATAGTAAAGGCCATTTTGGTTGCGTCCAAAGATATAAAACCAAAGCAAAGAGAAAACAACAAAAACACTCCATGAAAAATTTTACGATTGTTATTTGGGGTGCTTTTTTTTTAAACTGGAAGTATAAAAAAATAAATAAATAAACTGGAAGTATAATTGGCAGTGTTATATTAGTTTCAGGTGTACAGTATAGGATTCAACAATTCTGTACATCACTCTGTGTTCATCATCGTAAGCGTACTCTTCATCCTCATCTATTTCACCTATCCTACCATTCACCTCCCCTTTGGAAACCACCAGCTTGTTCTCTGTATGTTTAGTCTGTGTTTTTGTCTCTTTTGTTTTGCTTCTTAAATTCCAACACTAAAAACAAAACAAACAAAAAACAAAAACAACCTGATTGGTGACTTGATTTTTTTTAATTTTTTAAAAATTTTTTATTTATTTATGATAGGCACACAGTGAGAGAGAGAGAGAGGCAGAGACACAGGCAGAGAGAGAAGCAGGCTCCATGCACCGGGAGCCCGACGTGGGATTCGATTCCGGGTCTCCAGGGTCGCGCCCTGGGCCAAAGGCAGGCACTAAACCGCTGCACCACCCAGGGATCCCTGGTGACTTGATTTTTAATTAAGACTAGGGTATATTCAGTTGGTCAGGTAGAAAATGTGTCCCTCGCACCTGCCCCCCACCCCCACCCCCGCCACACACACACACACACTGGTATGACTCTTCCTTCACATCTCTGCTCAAATGCCATCTTAAAAGACAGGCTTTCTTCAGTCATCCTGTGCACAACCCCCATGTCCAATGTTCTACCCCCTTGTGGGTCACATCATGATCTAACATATATTTGACACACAGATTGCATTCTGGGGGAGAGAAACCATAAAGGATCACTATCAAGACCAAAAGCCTTTGTTTTATCCACTAACCAGTGCCTAGAATAGTGGCTGGAATCCAGTTCTCATCAAATATTTTAAAAAATGAATATGTGAATGACTAAATGGATGGAAATAAAAGCCACTTCCGTTATTTGGGACTATAAAAGGGCTCAGGGCTTCAGACTGATGTATGCAAATATGGAAATATAGAGCATAACTTTGAATTTCATTTTCCATCAATGTCTGATTACCTACTGATTAAATCTGACAACCTCCAAAGGGAGAAAAATCATTATTAGATCCCAACCTATCGTCTATAACAACCTAAATGTAACTAATGATACATTTTATTATACATAATAGCTTTTAGAGGGAAAAATATATGGCCATACTGTCACCATAAAATTTTTCAAGGAACTTTGCTCTATATTTGAACACAGCCATATAAATGTATAAAAAAGTATAGTTATACTTGACTTATAAATGTAAACTGTAAACATATTTAAAGTTGTTTGTAAATACATCATTTTGAATCCAATCATGAATTGTAATTTAAAATTCACTGAGCTGTTGCTTTCTATCACACATATATTATGTGTATACACACACAGAAACAGACACAGTGTCCCTTCAAGGGAAGAAAACGAGCATTTTTCTCAATGACATCTAGGTGCCATATTAAATTTTCAATATAACTAACTAACAAAGACATTATCCCTATCTTCCAGATGAAAAAGTAGTCCACCCATGTACTGGCTGGGTGCAGGAAGGTCACACAGCTATCACATAGTAGTCAAATGACAATCCAATCTAACTGACCTGAATCTAAGGCACCCATTTACCCCATGTTAAGCCACTATCTGTATATATAAAGAGTACTTGACTCTTTTAAGGAACCTTTTCACTGATGTGTAGTGGATATATAAGAGAGTATAAATATCCTAAGCACACAGATAAATTTTCCTCAAACTCAACACATGTAAAACAGCCCACAGCTAAAGACAGAGAACATTACCAGTGCCTAGATTCCTCTTGTACCTCCTGCACACATTACCGCCCTCCCCCAAAATCATAACTACCCTGACTTCTAAAATTAAGAATTAGCTGCTGGTTTTGTATTTTGTACAATTAGAATCACATGTTATGTTCATGAGATCCACCTATATGACACTAACAGTGCAGTATTGCTATGTGGCACTATATTTGTGACTACAGCACATTGTATAGAAATATTCTCATGTTGATGGGTTTTTGAACAGTCTCTAGCATTTTGTTATTACAAACATTATGCTATCAACATCCTTGTACATATTTCCCAATGTTTTGTAGGTTTGAGTGCGTAAGTTTTGTCCCTTAGATTTATTCCTAAGTATTTGATTTTTAGGATACTAGTATATATGGAATCATCCTTCAATTTTTTTATTGTTAACAGAAACTTGGGTTTTTTTTAATATCAATCTCATATTAAGTGATATTTTATAGTGACCTTATAACTGGTGACCTTGATAAATTTGCATATTAATTCAGTAGTGCATTGATTCTTTTGAATTTTCAAGGTTCACATTCATGTCATCTGAAAATAATGGTACTTTTATTTCTTTCTAATTCTTATGCATCTTTTTTTTTTTTCTGGTACCTATTGCACTGGATAGGACCTCCAATACAGGTTTAAAAGTAGTAATGGTAGACATGTTTGATTTTTTTCAATCTCAGGGAAAAATTATCATTATTTTGATATTCTGATATTCAATATGACCTTTGCTTTGGGTTGTTTTTTTTTTTTTTGAGATATTCTATATCAAATGAAGGTAATTCCCTTCTAATCTTAGTAAGCCAATAGTTTTAAAATCATAAATAGGTGTTATATTTGTTAAATGTATTTTCTGCAGTGTTATTCTTTTAATTAGCTATGTAGCAAGAAACCAAACTAGAAATACCTGTCTCACATAACCAGTACATACATTAATGCAATCATCTTAAAATTAGATTACAGAGCACATTAACATTTTTAATCAATACTATAGTTCCTTCATCCTACACTGCTGGCCCCAACATTCATTTACGTGGAGGGAGGAATCCAGAAGAGAATCTCAGGCCTCCAGAGCACAGAAGCAGAAGCCAAAGAGAAGTTACTTGGGCTGCTATATACATCTACCCACTCATTTTATGGCCCTGGAGATGATTATTCCAGCAATACAAACAAGCTGAGAGCATGGTTAGATGGGTTTCTTAATTGTGGATAGAGTACGTACTGTAGGGAAGAGAGTGGAAGCTGACAATGATTCATTCACAACTTTCTTTTCCAAGTTTTAAGGCAAGAAGCAAGAGAATAGCAGAAATCCTGGGTTATAGTCACATTTTTCTCTTGCTACTGCTTTTTCTTCTTCTCTTTTGGAATTGTCTTTTACAATTTTTCTTTACCTTTCCACCAATTTTTCATCACCTCCTGTTAATTTTTTCTCTCAGATCTCTTTTCTTGCTTTCCAACAAGAAAAGCAAGTCCTTCATTAATGAACCCTTCTCCTGTTCTCTAGCACTGAAGCAAGTATTTTCTTATTTTTAATTAGAAGTCTCCAAAGTGATATATCCATTGGAGTGTGTTAAAAAAAAAAAAAACTTAGGACTTGTTATAATTATTTTTTTCACTGGATGTATTCTTCTTCTGCACAAAGCTAGGGGTACTTGAGTATCCAGACAAGAGGCTGGGGACAGGAAGTCCCAGGGAGGCAGAGTGGGCACTGAGTTTTGTAAAATTTCACCACACTGGGACATCATAACAGTTCACGTACCTCTGGTTCCATGGATGTATCAACTGTACTATGTCACTTTGAATTAATTTAAAAATTAACAAAATAAAAAGTAGACAAGTGCTTTATAATGATCCCTGCAACAACAAAAAAGTGAAATTGAAGGTAATACTAATACACAGGCACACAAAGATCCAGAGTGATTTTGCTCCCTACAGTTTTCCTCCACCACATCATGATGTTAAAAACAATGACAAGGTAATTGGATCTGAAAAGAAGCTTTAAAAACGACAACTACTACTGTTACAATGAACTTGCTACGTATTTTGTATTGATACTTTAGCTAGAAATATGAATCTGTCAAAATTAACAAGAAAATGTAAAACTAAGCACCCAAATAGAAAATAAATCTCAAAAAAAAAAAGAGAAAAGAAATCTCTGTATTTCATGTGATTCTAATACCATTCAACGTTTTATGAAACGTAATGATAAATATACAGAAGCCCTTATGAGGATTCACACTGTACAATAAGTCAGAGAAAGCACAAACCATAAGGACACTTTTCTTCTCATGGTAAAAACGGCTAAAATAACATCCAACTGAAAAAACAGAACCTAACATTTAATCTTTATCTATGAATATCGTTGGCAATATCTTTAAAATATTGATGAAAACTTGAAGCAGCAAGTATTAGAACAAATTCTGAATTATGAGAGGGTGGATCACAGTAAGTTATTTCAGATTTATTTCAGTCATAGTCTTAGGAGATTCTGCTCCTACCAAAAAATAGTCAAATAATTATTTTTGCTATGAGTCACTAAAGAAAAAAATGAGCTGGAAATGATATATTCTTGACAGTCAATAATTTATTTACTAGAGATGTTTTTATTAAAACCTGTGTAAGTAAAGTCACAGAATATGTGCTTTGATATCAATTTTTTATAAAATTATTCTTAGGATAAGGTTGGAAAGACAACTTTAAGTGAAATTTGTTTCTCGCCTCATTCACTGACAAACTGCTGCAGTAGGGTTACTGATTAGCACAAATATACAATGTGTTAGAGGAAAAATAACAAAAATAAATATCCATACATATGACTATATGCATATAAATAATTTATGGAATATGAACTTTGTCCAAGACAACATTCTGACTTCTTTACATTCATTCTCAGGTAACATCTGCAACAGTCCTCTATGCTGGATATTATAATTAAACCTACTGTCACAGGTGAGGCCACTGGACCCAAGGTCATAGTGGCTGTCAGTTGTATAGCCAGAGCTGGAACCCAGGCAACCCAGCTGAAGAGTGCCTGATCCAAACACTAGGCCACTGATGTGGTTAGTTTTAGAAAAACAAGATCTTTACAACATTTTGTAATAAGATGCAGAATGATCAGAAAAACACATGGATTCATTGATTATCTCATGGCTAAGATGCTACAAAAGTTGTTAAGCTTGAAGATGATTTATGCAGTTTTTTTTTTTTCTTTACAAAAAAGTACTTGCTGAGATTCTTTGATAACAAAGAAGTTTTAGGTATGCTATCCAGGAGGTATTTACACACATATGCACACTTCATTCTTTAACACACTCTTCACCCATTCCTCGAAGGTGAAGAAGTTTAAACATTGAGTGAAAACGTTAACTACTAATAGAGAGCATTAAAAAAAAAAAGATATTTGATAAAGTGTCCAGCATCATCTGAATTGGGTGGCTAAAAGCACTGTAGGAAGATAGTTCCCTAAAAATCTCAAGTCTATTCCATAAGGAAAATCAGAGAGAGAAAAAAACCTTTAAACATATAGTGCAGGAGGTGTTTTTGTGTGTGTGTGTGTTTTTTAAGAGCCACGGCCATTATATCATACCATATACAAAAATTAATTTGAGATGTTTCATAGATCTACATATGAAAGGTAAATGATAAAGCTTTAAGAAAAAAGCACAGGAGAATATCTTTGTGACTTTGGCTAAATTTCTTACACAAGGTACAATAAAACATTAACTGTTAAAAGTTTAGATATCATTAAATTAGTGACATCTACTCATTAAATTTGCCATTGAGGAGTATAAAGCCCACTACAGAATTGAAGACAGTATTTGCAATATACAAAGGAATCTCATCTAAAATACATAAAGAATCCTATAAATTAGACACCAAAAAAGCCAATGTTAGAAATAAGTGAAAGATATGTATGTGTTCTCTAAAGCACACTTTAGAAAAGTGTTTGGCAAAATCTACTGAAGACTAATCTACATCCTTCCTTAAGACTCAGGAATTCCAAAAAAAAAAAAAAAAAAAAAAAAGACTCAGGAATTCCACTTGTAAGCGTATGTGTATATGTGTGTGTGCACGCGCATGTATGTAGCCAAAATAAATGAGGGGATATGGCCACAAAAACGTGTACAAGAATATTAACAGCAGCTTTATTCATAATAACCATAAAGTGAAAACAAGCCAAATGCTCATCAATAGGAAAAGAGAAGGATGCCTGGGTGGCTCAGTGGTTGAACGTCTACCTTTGGCTCAGGGTATGATCCTGGTGTCTTGGGATCGAGTCCTGCATCAGACCTACCATGGGGAGCCTGCTTCTCCCTCTATGTCTTTGCCTCTATCTGTGTGTCTTTCATGAATAAATAAATAAAATCTTTTAAAAAAATAGGAAAAGAGAAACTGCAATATAGTCATACAATGGGTTACTATATAGCAATTTCTTAAATTAAAAACACTTATAAAAAGGAATAAAGTGAATGACTTTAACAAGAATTATGCTATGAAAGTAGCCAGACCCAAAAGTGGATATATTTTGTATTTCTTTGATATGAGGTTCAAGAGCAGACAAACTAATCAATAGTTCTAGAAATCAGAATACTAATTAGCTCTGGGTGAAAGGTGGACTGAAAATGAATTTGAAGGAACTTTCTGCTGTAGTAAAGATGTTCTTAACTCTGGATCTAGATGTTGGTTTCACATATGTTTTACATATGTTCATCCATATGTAAAAATTCATTAAACTGTATGCTTAAAATTAGCCTACTTTATTACTGCCCGTTAAAGCTCGATAAGAAGTAAATAAAATATGACCAAAAAAATTTGAAGCTATTTTCATACCCATTTAAATGTTTTCCAAGTAAATCACAGTAGGTCTTGAATCTATATAAGAATGCAAAATGTTTCAATTAGTTTGTTAGAATAGGCAATGTTCTGGAAAAATGATATTTTGCTAAATAAATAATTAACAAATCTTTGCATAAACGGTTTATGGTCTTGAAAAGAGGTCTCATTTAGGAAGCAGAGTCAATAGTGCACATTCTCCATGCAGCTCTATGCACTGTTATGAGGCTCATTTTTCAGCTATACCCACCATTAAAACCAAGTATCAAAATTACTAAATCAGAAGAAAATAGAGAGGTCACAGAGTAGGAATAAATATTTACAAAACACATATCTGAGAAAGGACCTGTAGCCAAAATATACAAAGAATCTTTAAAGCTCAACAATAAGAAAATAAACAATCCAATTAAAAACCGGGCAAAAGGGATCCCTGGGTGGCGCAGCGGTTTAGCGCCTGCCTTTGGCCCAGGGCGCGATCCTGGAGACCCGGGATCGAGTCCCATATCGGGCTCCCGGTGCATGGAGCCTGCTTCTCCCTCTCCCTCTGCCTGTGTCTCTGCCTCTCTCTCTGTGTGTGTGACTATCATAAATAAATAAAAATTAAAAAAAAAAACTAAAAAAAATAAAAACCGGGCAAAAGATCTGAACACATACTTCATCAAAGAAGATACACAAAAAAAATAAGATACACAGATGGGCAGCCCCGGTGGCTCAGTGGTTTAGCGCTGCCTTTGGCCCAGGGTGTGATCCTGGAGACCCGGGATCGCGTCCCACATCAGGTTCCCAGCATGGAGCCTGCTTCTCCCTCTGCCTGTGTCTCTGCCTCTCTCTCTCTCATGAATAAATAAGTAAAATCTTAAAAAAAGATACATAGATGGCAAATAAGCCTATGAAAAGATGGCCCACATCACATGGTGTTAGGGAATTGTGAATTAAATGAGATAACCACCATGAAATCTACTAGAATGGTGAGAATTCAAAATGCTGACACCAAATGCTTAGTGAGGATGTGGAGCAACAAGAACTGTTGTTCTCAACTGGTGAGAATGCAAAATGGCACAGTCACTTTGGAAGACAGTTTTGCACTTTCTTATAAAACTACACATAGGCTTACCATACAATCCATTGTGCCCTTTGGTATTTACTCACATGAGCTGAAAAAACTTTATTCATAATTGACAAAACTTAGAAATAACCAAGATGTCTTTCAAGTGGATACACAAACTGTGATAATCCAATGGAATATATATGGTAAATACAATGGAATATTATTCAGCAATAAAAAGAAATGAGCTATTAAGCCACAAAAAGACATGGAGAAATGTCTTAAATGTGTATTGTGGGTGAAAGCAGCCAGGACAAAAAAGCTACATACTGTAAGATTCCAAATATATGACATCTGGGAAGGTAAGACTACAGAGACATTAAAAAGATCAGGGGTTTGGAGTGCGATGAAGGATGAATACACGGAACACAAGAGGTTTTAGGGCACTGGAACCATTCTATATGATCTTGCAATGGTGGATACAAGACAATGTGCATCTGGCAAAACCCATAGAATTAATTATACAATACAAAAGGTGAACCCTAAAGTAAACTATGAATTCTATATAATAATAATAATAATGTATCAATACTGGTTCACCAATTATAACAAATATTAACATTAGTGTGTTACAAGAGAGCAATCTGTGGGGAGTGGGGCGGAGGAAGGGGGAGAGACAGGAGGCCTCTCTATATTTTCTGTTGAATTTCTCTGTAAGCCTAAAACTGTTTTTAAAAAAGGTTTATTTATTTGAGGAGAGAGAGCATGTGCAAGAGCATGAGTGGGAGGAGCAGAGGGAGAGGGAGAGAGAATCTCAAGCAGACTCTGCACTGAGCATGGAGCCCAATGTGGGGCTTGATCTCAGGACTCAGATCATGACCTGAGCTGAAATCAAGAGCCAGATGCTTAACCACTTGGGACACCTAGGCACACCGAAGATTTATTTATTTGAGGGGGGAGAGGGAGAGGAAGAAAAGGAGAGATGGTCTCAAGCTGACTCTGTGTTGAGTGCAGAGCCTGATGTGGGGCTGGATCTCGTAACCCTGAGATCACCACCTGAGCTGAAACCAAGAGTCCGACACTTAACCAACTGCACCACACAGGTGCCCCCTAAGACTGCTCTTCTAAAAAAAAATTTTTTTTAAGTCTACTAATTTAGAAAAAATAAACTAAACCAAATCTGCAAACTGCTCTCTAATAAAATGCTAAATCATATTTTCAAAAATGATGAAGCGTATCTGATTAAAAACTAAAGTATTTCACACATTAAAATAAATAAAATTAGTTTAAAAAAAAAAAACCTTATTTCATTTGTGTATCATCATAAAGGGAGCCAAAGAGCCCCTGCCTTCCCCCATCTCCACAAGGACACACAAAACACTGCTATAGATCCAGACTCTGCTTTAGGGAGGAGAGAGAGATAGATTTTGAAGAGACTATAAATAGACTTGCAATCAGGCTATTTTCAACCAGAAAAGAATTAGACAAGAATTAGACTCATTTAACTGGAAAGTTCATGTTTGGGAGAAAAGTTTAAGATTGTTTTTTTGGTTTTTTTTTTTTTTTTTTGGTTCTTCTTTTTTTTCATTTGGACTTTGCTATGCAGTTGAGATGCAGCTTGTGAGAGGTTTTCATCTGTACATACGTACATTTCTGCCCCTCAACAATATATGAGTCTACATCATAAGCAACATATATCAGACATATCACCTTTAAAGTAACATAACCCACAAGGTCAAAACCGGGTTTCTATTTCCATGCTGGTATTCTGATAGCACCTCGGTGGGCTCTCCAGATTTGGGTGGCTGGTTTTCCTTAAAGAGACAGCCACCTTGCCAGACTCAGAGGCAAACCCCATTGACAGTGTTCAATGCTAGATGGCTGCGTCTTTGAAAGATGAATGCCATTTGGGATTCTACTTCTTACAACTGCTGCTGTTGCTCTTATTATTATAGGAACTGTTCTCTCCTCATCTGATGGCCTCACAAGCACATACCAAATGCAATTATCTTTAATTAATATAATTTTTCAAGTTCATTTGTTCCTTCATTCAATCAAATATTTAGAACAAAAATGACAAGCTTGATGTTGTACCAGAAAAAAATCCGGATAAGCATCCTTTTATCCAATATCAAACACCTGATTAGGGTCTTAGTAAAACCCTCTGGATTGGCCATTCTGTCAAGACATGATTCGGAGGACTGAACACTGAATGGTCATGTCACCAATCTGTTTAGTGCTTCAATTTCATAAGATAGACTTGTGCCCAAACAATTATCCTTTCTTTTTTCTTTGTCAGAATGCCAGAGTGAATGCCATTTCTAGCTGTAGAGTGCAGCTGGTGGAAGCCCAAGATAAAGGAATGCATGTCTTTATTCCCTAGGCAGAGATGCCTTTTCTAAACACTGGCCATGTCTCAAACAGAAAGAAAATGCAAGCCACTGGCCACCAGGGACATCGAGAAGATGCTACACCGTGTCTACAAAGGAGGGACCTCAAGTCATCAGTAATTCTTGCCTCAAAGACAGAGGGCACTGTTCCAGTCCATTTCTCACAGCAAACAGAACTAAAGCAAAATCTTGGTTCCAAATGAGAGGCAGAAAGTGCTGAACAGTTGGTAGTAAGCACTTTGTATCAAATACTTGGTGTTCTGGAAACAGAGGTGAGCCAGCCATTGCTCAAGGCATAGGGGGTAAAGGGAGCTAAGGTTTAGAACCTCTGCATCTTGGGGTCATCCCAGCTGCTTTCCCACTGTGGGCGTCCCATCCTCAAGTTTCTGCACCTTGTTGGCCTTGCTTCCCTCATTTGCACAACAAGGGGTTCAAATAAGTGACTTTTAGGAATATCCCAACTCTAGACAATGGGATTCGAAAAAGGGTTACTGAATGAAATGGAAGGAAACAAAATCCAAATCAGACAACTGTGTCCAACCGGAAAGGAGATCTTTTGGGCATGGGGCAGTGAAAGATAGGTGTTAGGAAGGAGGTGAGGACAAACTATGATGCTTAGACAGATTCCTTTGTGGTACAAGTTGTTAAGAGAATGGGAGATAGCCATTTATAGCTAATATCCAAGAGATACCCCAGAAAAAGACTGGATTAAGTCCAAAGTTTGGTGCTTATATATACGGAAGATCACTTTATTGTTTGCCAATCACCCCTTTATATTATCTGTAGGTGGAAAAAGATGATACCTTACATTTTATCAAAAATGTTAATGTTACATCATTGCTCTCTGGGGACTCATTTTTTTAAGCGTGTAAAATTCTACCTGCTTTTACAATAAGATGCATATACTGATGTTTGAAATCTAAGTCATCTCTTGACATTTGACTAAAAGTCAAAGCAGTGGACCACAGGACAAATAGAACACTTCACCCATGAAGGTTGACTATTAGCTTCGTTTCATGGTCTGTAAATGAGTTATTAAACTCCTCTATAAAGTTTTATTACTGTTCTAATCCCATTAATAACTGTCCTCGGTTTAAATGGCCTACTGTTTGCTGAATATGCCAGCGAAGTGCTGCAGTAATTGCTGCCTGACATTAGATTTTTCTCCCTCTAAAACTAAAGATATAAGAGAGCAGGCGTTAGAGACACCACGCAACACTGATTATGTCCTTTAAAGGAAAAAAGGAAAGAGCCAGATGTTAGCGGTCTCTCTTTGTATGGGGATAACCTGCTTGATTCCACATTTCTGTCTTTAGTTTCTGAGCATTTGCAGCCTAGACAGAAGGAAATAAAAGTGAATGTGTGTTTCAGCACATTGTGAAACCACTTAGGGAGAAAACAATTTACATCTTAATAGCTTCCTTTCATTACATTAACTCCTCCTCTGCTTTTCATCTTGGAGACTGCAGGAATGTTTGCAAACATTGGCAAGGATAGGAAAGAATCACAGACTCTTCAGAGTGGTGAGGAAGCTCTAGAGGCCGTAAGCCAGCTTCCCACTAGTGTTGGAATCGCTTCTCTGGCTCATCTCCCTTCCAGACATGTGGCAATCACTTTGCCCAGAAGCTGACCTCTCCACACTGGTCTTCAAATCACTGGAAAGATCTTTCTTATGTTGAACAGGAAGTGGGTACCCTGGAACCTTCACTAGGGCTCGAGGTCCTGCCTTTTGGAGCGACTCACAGCATAAACCCCTCACGAAAAAAAATAAAATAAAATAAAATAAAGTAAAATAAATAAAATAAAATAAATAAAATAAATAAATAAAATAATAATAAATAAATAAATAAATAAATAAATAAATAAATAAACCCCCTCACGTTTCATGGCAGAGGTGGACACCTATCTGAACACAGCGCTGGGAGCTCATCAGGCCTACAAGCCAACATCCCAGCATCTTCTGTCACTCTTTAGGATGAACGGCTTCCAATCATTCCACTCCAGAAAAAACTGCCTCACCATCATGGGTGCCTTAAGCCAAGCAGCCTCCAGTTTCATCTGCAATGTTTCTTTAGTGTTTCATCCAGAAGTAAACTCAACATTCTTCCTCACACCAGGAGACATCAAGAAGCCCCAAGGCTGAGATATCAAGTGTGACCCTACTGAAACGCAGTGGGGTAGGGATTTGGAGTTCAAAGTACATATGACCATGTAGGGGAGATATGGATAGGAGTAAATTCATAACTGCCGTCATGAGAAACTAACACAAGAAACATTTTATTCATTTTGAACATTTCACACACTTATAATTAGTAAAATAATAACTTGAATTATTTCTTTTTACTTGGTTGATGTGTGGTAAGAAATTTTCAGGATCTTTTGATCCTACAGTTTCAAGAAGTTGCTTCTAAACTAGATTTACTGTCTTGCAAAATACATGTATATGAAAAATATATGTTGAAACTTGGTCTCTTGTGTCCAAAGTAGCTGGCTGGCCACAAAATATTCACGGCTGTCTTTCCAAACTGGGCAATCATCACTGGGAAGTGACTGTTCGGTCTTGTACCCCACTGCCTGAACTCTCTGAAATCTATCATGGCTGTGACACTGGCTCTCACCCATGGAATGTGAGCAAGGGTATGTGTGTTCCTTCCAGTTAGGATTCTTTCTCAGTTATGGTAAAATACGTATAACATAAAATCTACCTTTATCTCACAGTGTACAACTGAGTGACATTAAATACTTTTACAATGTCATGTAACCATTGTCACTGTATCCAGACCACTTATATCATCCCCAAAAGATTTTGTATCCATTAAACAGTAACCCCCCATCCCCTTCTTCCTAGGCCTTGGTAACTGCTATTCTTTCTGACTCCATGAATTTGTCTATTTTAGGTACCACATATAAAGTGGAGTCACACTGTTATTTGTCCTCTTGTGCTGGCTTCTTTCATTTAGGGTGTTGTTTACAAAGTTCATCCATGTTGTAGTATATATCAGAATTTTATTTCTTTTTATCACTGAATATTATATTGTATGTATATTTTGTTAGGTACTCCGTATTTTGTTATCTATTCATCTGTTGATGAGCACATGGGTAGTTTCTGCCCTTTGGCTATTGTGAGTAATACTGCAACTAACATTTGTGTTTAAGTATCTCTTTGAGTACTTGTTTTCAATTCTTCTGGGCATACACCTCAGAGGTGGATTGCTAGGTCATATGGTAATTCCATGTGTTTAACTTTGTGAGGAATCACCATACTGTTTTCCACAGCAGCTGCACCATTTTACATTGCCATCAATGTAAGTATTCCCATTTCTCCATATCCTTATCAACATTTCCCTCTTAAAAAAAAAAAAAAAACAAAACTAATTGTCATCCTAATAGGTGTGAAGTAGTATCTTATTATGGCTTTGATTTGCAGTTCCCTAATAACAAATAATATTGTGCATCTTTTCATGCGCTTAGTGGCTATTTCCATGGCTTCTTTTGAAAAATGTCTATTCACGTCCTTTGCCCATTTTTGAATTAGGTCGTTTGTGTTTTTGTTGTTGAGTTGTAGGCATTCTTTATGTATTCTGGAAATTAATCCCTTATCAGATAAATGATTTGCAAGTGTTTTCACTTCTAAGCTGGGATTCTTAAGAAGGTGTGCCTTCTTCACTGTTTTACTCTTCTGTCTGCTGGATAACGAAAGACGCTAAGTCTCAGGGGAATAATAGAGCTATGAAATGGAAGGAGATGGACACCACATGGAAGAAAGCCACCCACTACCAGAAAGGCCACGTATTCTACTATTTATACAACTGAGGAACTTCCTTTGTATTAATCTACTAAAATTTTGGTTCCTTTTCCCCAACCCAACACAGTCCTTTTACCAAATGTTCACAGTCCTCCTGATTGTATGATCTAGGAGTTCATGATTTCCATCCCCTAGATCACATGGCCATTAATGCCTCTTAAATATGGTCTCAGGCATTCCTTGATCAACCCTCCTTTTTTTAAAATTAGCACAAACTAACAGCATCATCATTTTGTTGAGACAGACTTATCTGGAGTTCTGAAATCTATTACTCTTTTTGTAAATGACATACTTTCCATCCTATGAACTTAGCACCCCTATTTCTCTGTAACTTTTTAAGAACAATGACTGAATATAAACTTGCAGTTATAAGATGAGTAAGGTGTGGGGATCTAATGCACAGCATGGTGATTATGGTTAACAATCCTGTATTGTATACTTGAAAATTGCTAAAAGAATAGAACTTATATGTTCTCACCACGAAAAAAGGTAATCATTGATATAACTGCATTATATGTATACTAAATTCAAACATTTATACATCTTAGATATTACACACTGTTATATGTTAATTATCTCAGAAAGAAAAGAAAGAATTCACAAATAAATAATTACAAAAAATAAAAATGGCTTGGAGCTATTTTTCAGTATACTGCATTATAACCTATTTGAAATGATAAAGCTTAACTTATTTTAAATGGCTGACACTGTCTTGGAATCAAATAATTTATCTTGGGCTTCACGTCTCTCATTCCAATGATCTGCTTATATGGTCCCATGTGAGGAACACTTAGCTATTTTTAGTGCTTACTTTTAAATACTTAAGCTAATTTTATTAATTATACATGAAAGTTTTACATATATTATCATTTAATCCTCCAAACATACAAAATAGGTACCATTATCCTAAAGAGATTAAAACCCAAAGTATCTCACAGATTAAGTCACAGACTCATGATTCTAACTCAGCTATTTCAATTGCCATATCATGTGACCCTCTTTTACTTGCATGCTAACTTCTCAAATTCTTCCCTAAATAATAGGTTTGCCTTTTTTTTTTTTTTTTTTTTAAGTGTTTCAAAAAATCTCTCAGGAGAGCTTTGAAATATTGAGAGGAGGCAACTCTGGGAAATGAACAAGGGGCGGTAGAAAAGGAGGTGGGCGGGGGGTGGGGGTGACTGGGTGACGGGCACTGAGGGGGGCACTTGATGGGATGAGCACTGGGTGTTATTCTATATGTTGGCAAATTGAACACCAATAAAAAATTTAAAAAAAAATATTGAGAGGAGGCCTATAGATTCACACCTTCTATTATACGCCCCTCCCTCCTCTTTAACATATTTTTAATTTCATTCAATCAAAAAACTTGTTAAATGTCTTTTTTCCTTTTACTGAAGAAAACTTTTTGGATAAATGATAATATGGCTTTGATATTTCTGGGTGTTTCTGGCATTACGAAGCCTAAGTGAGAGCTGGTAAAGATATTCCTGGGAAGGAGAGTAATGGTGCACAGGCCCTTCTAATTCAAAGAAACCTGAAAAGAGAGATAAGTGGACAGTTGCATCTAACACCTAGTCCATATTTTAAAATCAAATACAATAAAAGATGAAAAACGAGATCACTGCTCAAAATTGCTCTGCTAAATCCAAGATTATGGTCTCAGCTTCTGCCAGTGATTTTCAGTGTGCTCCAGAAAGGATCTGCCCTTAGGAGATCAGCAAGCAGGATCCCAAAAGTGAGGAATTAGATAAGAACTGAAGAAAAAAATCAGTCAGCAGCTCAAATTGTATTCAATTTGGCGGCCTTAAAAGAATCCAGCACACAATGCCTCATGTAAACATATGTGGAGGGGAGAAAGATACAAGGTACATCACTACAGATGAGGTCAACAGATGGAAAACACAGGGTCAGGGCATTCTGTGGCTGAACTCATGAGCAAAGTCTCAAAGCCCTTACTCCAGAAATGGAATATGAGCACTATACTAGGTGGTCCACTTTCATTCAGTCAGTGCATATTTACTTAGCAACTCCCATGCATCATGAACTGTGGAGGGGAAGTCAGTCGTGCATGGCAAAGGCAGGTTCTGGGCTTCATGGGGATTTCTTTCTAGCAGATGACAGGGACATTAAGCAATTAACTGCTACTTCCTATTTTAATTAAAGCTGTAGAAAGCACAACAGTCTCCCTGAGGGAATATCAGGGAAGGATTCTTTGAGAAAATGGTATTTGAACAGAGATCTGAAGGCAATAAGGAGGGAAGAAGGATGTGGAATGGCACATGGGAAGGTGGAAGGTGTGGGGTAGAAAGAAGCATGATACACAACAGAAATTGAGATGGGGTGAAGGAAGCCAAAACACAGGCAGCAGATGGAAAAGTGGCTGGAGATGAAGTAGATGGAAGAGGAGCTCTATGCTATGTTAATGATTCCATTCTTGTTCCTACAAACAGCATAAAGTTAATGTAGGGAGCAATATAAGATCTGCCCTTGAAATGATCATTCTGCCTGTTGCTATATGAAAAACAGACCTGATATCCTTAGGAGTCAGGAACACAATTAAAACATTTGAAATTTAAAAAAAAAATTTTTTTAAGATTTTATGTATTTGAGACAGAGAGAGAGCGAGAACAAGAAAACACACACATGAGCAGGGAGCAGAGGGACAGAGGAAGAGGGAAATGCATGCTCCCCACTGCAGTAAGCCAGATGTGGGACTCCATCCCGGGACCCAGGGACCACAACCTGAGCCAAAGGTGGACGGTTAACTGACTGAGCCCCCCAGGGGCACATGAAATTTTAAAATTCAGAGCAAAAGAATTCCTGAATTTCAAAATAGACAACCCGAATAGACATTGTACCAAAGAACAGTCACTAAGCCCAAGAAAGAATGCTCAACATCATTAGCCATGAGGGATATTCATGTCAAAAATTATGAGAGCTATCACTTCACACCATTAGGATGGTCATATAAAAAAGACACAAATAATCTCTTCTTTGTTCTTGATGGCTAATCCTACCAACCAGAATAGGTCACTCTGCATCATTTTTTCTAAGATATGACATGCCTTTTTAATCTGCACACTTACTTATTTATGAAGCATTTTCTATAGTTTTAAAGTATTTATCTGTTCAATTTGCCCAGGTCTCTCTCTCTCTCTCTCTCTCTCTTTTTAGAGCACCAATCATCCTTATTATGTTCTATCTCCTTTGCCCATGATATTGACCACTTCCTCTACTTGTATTTTTAAATCGCCGGTTTCTTTTGTGTCCTTATGAAGACTTCCTGCTACCTGATACTTTCCGTTGTGTTGACTCGGTTTTTTGCAGCTCCTGGTGTGGCTTTCATGTCTGTTGACAGGTCATTTCCAGTGTAACAGGCTAAAGTTCCCTTCTTCCATTTCTTCCCAAGCTCTCCCAGTTTGCTGTTCATCTCTTTCTCTGTTCCACGTCTCCCCCTGAGCTCCTGCATCTCTCCTTGAGGTCCTTCTTCTAGAGTGAGTCTATTACATCCCTCAGACTTAGAAAATGTGTGTCCTTTCTTTACCTTTCACATAAGTTCCCTTCCTCCAGGTTTTATGAATGGTTCCTTCCTGAAGGTTACTCAGCTTTGAAAAATAACAGGTACCTGCTGAAGAAATATGGACAGGGCCAGGGCCAGGGCCATGGCCAGTGTGG
Organism: Canis lupus dingo; assembly: GCF_003254725.2. NCBI lineage: Eukaryota > Metazoa > Chordata > Mammalia > Carnivora > Canidae > Canis > Canis lupus. The sequence continues at coordinate 10,876,408 of NC_064265.1, forward strand.
TGGGCAGCGTGAGTGGAGTCAGTCTGCAGCCTCCATATACATCTCTTCAACATTCAAGAGACCAGTGTGGCCATGGCTAAGTCAATCTGGACAAAGCTCTTGCCAACATCCCACCTTGCCACGTTTTTTGAGGTCACTGCCTTCAGCTGGAAGGCAAGTTCAGAGATGACAGAAATGGTACATGAGTGTGGTCTCCCCTGCAGCCCCCTCCACTTCCCCTGGGTGCCCTAATGCCCCTGTGGTTGGGAACAGTTATCTTTTTAGGGACATCACCACCTGGCTGACTTGTATCTTGTCACGCCAGTCACAGACTCATTAGATGTATCATTCAGGGCTGTGGCACATATTTGAGGAAAATATACACCTTGTTTAAAGTCTAAATGAGGTGTATACTGCTCATTTTTGTACAGAATTCATGTTATTTGGCAGGTATGCCTCAAAGGTTTTGGCTGGAAGTTTTGCAGGGTTTTTTTCTTTCCCACTGAAGATGCAGTTGGGCTTCTGTTTTATGTGGACTTGGGGATGTAGAAACAAAATTAAGTGTTTTTTTTCCCCTGTTACATTATCCAGAAACATTCAGAAGTTCCTTAAAAAAAAAAAAAAATCGAATCTGCAATTCATCTAGCAAGTAGTTTTTTACCAAGCATAGCACTAAAATGTAGTAATAATAATAGCTATTATTTGTTGGAACTCTATTATTTGTCAAGTGCTTTACATACATGATCTCATTTAAATCTTCCCAACCCTGCAAAGAAGATTTAAGCTCTACTTTATCAACGAGAAAACCAATTTCATGGCCCCACTGGGAGGACAGAATAGGATGATGGAATTTCAGATCTCTAGATTTTTCATTTCATGGAAGAAAAGCTCAAATAATGTACTCCCTCTGAGAGTTGGACATATAAATAACATGGTAAGACAGGGGACTGGCCACAGCTCATAGGCAGACATGCCCTCAAGAAGCAAAGACTTGACAGTCCAAGCTTGAGTTTGCCTAATAACTCCTATGTCCTGAAACCACTCTCCAAAATCCTGCCTTCCACAGGTCAGTGTTTTTTATTGTTTTCTGTTAGAACCTCAATCTAACTGCATACATGAATTTATCATTGGAAATTTACAGATACAGACATTTATATATAAGAATTTCATTTTATAGCTTTCTGGCCAGGGAGTATTTTGTTAACTAAGGCATCTCTCCTGAGGGGTTTCAAAAGTCTCTTATAATTCATTCACCTGCAGAATGCCTAGATAAATATGACTGCCACCTTACAAGTAGGCAACCAAGGAAATGGGGTAAAGGGGAGAATACTGGATTTTCCTCTGATTCATTAAGTACAGTAAGCTATTGGTTAGTATGAGTGGCAAAGCAAGAAAAGATAAACTTTGTCACAATATAAGCTGAAAGAGAACCTTGTGACTTACCTCAGAATTCCACTAAAGGAAAATACTGTCCGATACAGATCAAGCTCAGTTAAAGATTTCCCAGATACTTAGTTTTTTTTTTTTCCTTTTATAAGGTTTTATTTATTTTAGAGAGAGAATGAGCATGACAGCAAGTGGGAAGAGGAGCAGAGGGAGGACAAGCAGACTCCACACTGAACACAGAGCCTGACTCGGGGCTTGATCCCATGACTCTGAAAACCATGGCCTGTGCTGAAATCAAGAGTCAGAGACTAAGCCACCCATGCACCCCTCCAGATACTTACTTTTATCTCATCCCCACACACATCTTTGAAAACTGAGGCTGCAGTGTGTTCTAGTCCAAGGAAAAGATATATCCTAAGATTTAAGCTGGGATCTTTGTTGTCTCCAAGTTTTATTACAAGTCTACCTTTATCCAAATATTAGCTTAACAGAAAAGGGTTGTCAAAGCATCTTTGAAAAAGAAAAGCCCGTTTAGCATCCACCTTATAGCTCACGTAAGTTTGGTACCATTATCCTAATGAATAATTTCATGTCAATTTGAGCAGTGCCCATTCTATGTCCAGTTAAACTTCAACTTTTTTTGAAAGCACTCTTTACACTGCTACAATACCATTTTGCACATTTAAGATGAGGGTAATTTCTAACAGAGAAAAGCTACTGAATTAAATGTATTCTTCATATAGGCATTTACTTTAGATTTATGTAGAAATGTTTAAAAACTCTTTGAGGCAAATAAGGGCAATCTGTTAATGCAAAAGGTTTAGTGATATCAAGATAGTAAGAAGTTAGAAAAATTCAAATATGTAATGAAAGTGTTATTTATTTATTTATATTTATATATTTTTTACTGGAGTTCGATTTGCTAACATATAGCATAACACCCAGCGCTCATCCATCCTGTCAAGTGCCCCCCTCAGTGCCCATCACCCAGTCACCCCAACCCCCCACCCACCTCCCTTTCCACCACCCCTTGTTTGTTTCCCAGAGTTAGGAGTCTCTCACGTTCTGTCACTCTCACTGATAAAAGTGTTAAACATATACACGTTTTTGGATAACAATACTTTAAACTAGATTATTTGTGTTTTTTTAAACATTAACATTTACATATTAAGTGAAAGACATCAAACACAAAGACCACATATATAGGATTCCATTTATAGAAATGTCCGGATAAGTAAATCCATAGAGATAGAAAATAGATCAGTGGTTTCTGGGGACTGGAGAAGAAGTAAATGGGAATAACTGGAAGGGGAACATGGAGTTTGTTTTGGGGTTTTTTTGAAGTCATGACAACATTCTAGAATTAGACAGTGGATATAGTTGTATAAACTTGTGACCATACTAAAACCACTGAAATAGGAATTTTAAAATGTTGAACTTTGTGGTATATGAATTTGATTTCAATTTTTAAAACTATAAACAACTAAAATTTCACTAAATACATTAAAGTATTTTTTAGAACCATCTTGAGAAACTTTAACACATCAATCCTTAAAATCTAAGTTTTTCCTCCCACATCATGGAATCCCTAAGCATAAGTGCACAGAAACTGCTGTTAGGTACAACAGGGCATTTAGAAAGCTGGGGGTTCAGAAAACTGAGGTGGAATGCTTGGGCCACTAAGGAAATTAGGCCTCAGCAGTCAGGGAGTCACACTGGGCCCTTTGTTTCCTGAAAGACTAGCATGGCCATTAATGCTTGACGGACCAGCTGGACTGCATCCAGAACTAACCAGAACTGTAGAAGACCCCAGTATCATCAGGTCCATTAGAGTTGATGCTACTTAGGCAATCTGTTCATGTTAAGGCACAGCTTAGCCTGGAGTGAGCTCCAGCCAACCTACGGACACAAGAGTCAAAATAACAGGATTTTTGTTTTAATTTGCTGATTTATGGGGTGGTTTGTAATCTGACAACAGCCAGTAGAACCTGAAAATAAACACCATCTAAAATAAATTGGTATAACTGAATAAATTCTCAATAACGGATGAAGTAAAATGAATGTCAAAATCAAGGAACACCATGCATTTTGAGAGATACGTTAAGAAGGGCTACTATAAATAGCTACACAGGGTAGTAAAGAAATAAATAGGGCTCAACAGCTGTGAAAAAAAATCATAATGTATTTCTGGCATCTTAAACAGTGAGATATTATAAAACAAATTGTGATATCACCATCATCTAAACTGTACCTGCACACTTAATTTGGCCAAGTATGGTATTCCCCCTGCAGGGAACTGAAATAATCAATGTTGTCTGAGTAGCTCTGAAAGGGGAAACTAGAATCAACTAGGGTAGAAATTACAGAGAAGCCAGTTTCAGCTCAATATAAAGAAAATCTTCCTAACAATTAGAATTTTTCAAAGGTGGAGTGTGCTGCTTTGTACAAAAAAAAAAAGGGCTCTCTAATGCCAGAGCCACTCACACAGTAATCTCTCAAGGTGACAGCCAATAAGAGATTCCAGCCCCAGATAGGAGCTAAGTCACTGCAGGATTTTTTCTAAACTGGATCATCATCAGCCTCACCTAAAACACTGGGCTGATCTTTACAAGTTAGCTGAGGGAGGCAGGTAGGTAGGTAGTCTACCAACCAATTACTTAATTCTCCATTAAAACTGAACTGCAGGGGTGCCTGGATGGTTCAGTGGGTGAAGCCTCTGACTTTGGCTCAGGTCATGATCCCGGAACCCCATCAGGTTCCCTGCTCAGTGGGAGTCTGCTTCTCCTTCTCCCTCTGCTCCTTCCCCACCCCCTATATTCCCATGCTTGCTTGCTCATGCACTCTCCCTCTTTCTCTGAAATAAATAATCTTAAAAAAAAAAAACCATACAACACTGAACATCAGTCTAGTCACAAGTTTCCAATTGATTTTATAGCTTTCAATGGCTTTAGACAAAAATAACGGCCCTATGCAACCCAAACAGACCAACCAGTTCTGCTGACTTTTCCTGCTGCTCTTTGCTAGTGTTCCCTGTACTACAGCCATGTCCACCTCCCTGCCATTCTTCTGACAGGCCAACCACATACCCGCTTTGGTTCTGCACTTGCTTGTTCAGTTGCCCACCAACACCCAGTCACCTGCAGGACTCACTTCTTCACTTCTTTCACGTTTTTACTTTATCATCTTCAAAGCAAGGCCATCTTTGGCTACCCAAAGTAGAGTTTCTATCCCACACTGATCCAGGCATTTCCCATCCCTTTCCTCCTTTTATTTTTCCCTCAGTACTCCTCACCATGTAACATCTAATGTTATCTAACATAAACCTCTTCATTTATTTGCTGTTTATCTTCTCGACTGGAACATGAGTTTCAGGAAGGCAGAGATATTTATCAGTTTTATTCATTGCTGTGTTCCTTGCACTAGAACAATCCCTGGCATGCATGTATCTGTTGAAAAACTGAAAGAACTAGATGGGGAGGGGGTATCAAATTATCTGCTTTTGTAAATAAATTTTTATTGAAACACCCTATTCATTTCTTTATGCACGGTCTATGGTTGTTTTGGAGCTCTAAGAGTGGAAGTGAGTAGCTGCCACAGAGGCTGTGGCCACAAAGCCAAAATAGATACCATCCAGCTCTTTTCTAGAATAGTCTGCCGACCCCTAGTGCACTGGTTGTGGTGCTGTATGAAGTTGTGGTTCTAAATGTCTAGGTAACTGAAATAGATTTGAGATGGCCCTATGTTCTTTGCAGCTCCTGGAACCTCCCTTCTAAACCAGCCTGACTTAGTGATTTCCCTCAACCTACAGCATGTGATGGAGGGGGCATGAGATCTCTGAGGGGCTTTGCAGCTTCCATGCAGGCTCTTCCTGAATGTGGCTGCCTTGTTAGGAAGCCTGAGGGAGCCCTCCTCGAGGATCCAGGCATACAATTGAGCCCAGCCCAGGCTGCCAACCCACGGGGTGGGGAGAAAATAAATGACTTATTATAAGTGACTTAGTTCTGGGGTGGTTTATTATCTAGCAAAGGCTAACTGACTATAAAATTTATTAATTATCATTTTTAGATTAAACCCTTAGGACAGATGTCTACTTTTCTTCATATACCTTCATACTATTATAAGGGCAGCAGGCTCTTCCTTAACATACTAATTTATATCCAATTTTCTGTTATTTCTTTTTTTTTTGTTATTTCTTTTTTGTTATTTCTTAATAACTAAATTTTATAGATGTTGACTTATAAAGATTTAAGAGTAGTTTTGAGAAACTTTGGGTTAGTTATTGTATAACAGAGGTTGGCAAACCATGGCCAGTGGGATGGCCACCTAATTTTGGAAATAAAATTTTATCGAAACTAGGTCGTGTCCACTCATTTATGGATTTCAAAGGCTGATTTCCTGCTATATTAACAGTACTGAGTAGTAATGACAAAGACTATGGGGCCTATAGGAAATGTTTGCCAACCTCTACTGTACATTATTTTGAATCTTAGTCATAAAAGTAGAAGAATATAAGACAGCTATCAAGTACACCTTCAAAGCCCAAACAACTCTCAGTGATTTTCTGGTTTCTTAAGTAAACACCAATCCAGGGAGTCTTATAATAAACCTAGTAAGAAATGAATATTTTGATTTCTGACACACCATAAACCAATGGAGACAAACATAATTTCTTTAAATGCTTCTTTCAAGGTGCTACAGTTTTTTGGCTGCTGCAGTCTGTCATGTAAATACATCTTTCTGACAGCTCTGCTGGTAAAACTGAGCTGGAATTAATATCCATTATTGAAAGGTCACTGCACAGGGATAAGCTAGCAGCCAGTTTTAAAATGTTAATAACTCTGATATTTTTCAAATGTAAACAAAAGGTCTTACTTTATTTTGTAATTCTCTCCCCTAAATGGTTCATTTACAAATGAAAATGTTTAAGCAAAAAAACCCTGAATTACACAATGCAGTTGCATGCTGGTGATATGTAGTGGCTCTACTTACCAGAGTTTGTGTGCTTTGTGGCATGGCTACCAAGTAGCAGACACTGTACCGCTACATACTTATTTGAATCTAAGATGCCACTGATCAGAAGAAACAACCTTTTATTATATACCACTAAGAAAAAAAAAATGCTGCCAACTGCATCATGGCACACACTTTATCACTTAGAACCCCATCCTACACTCAGTGTAAGTGCTCTGAGACTTCTGATGTGGAGTTTCTCACAGATTACCTTTATATGGATATAAAAAGGAATATATAAGTAAAACTGATTGGTTAAGTTCTTCTAAAAAGTTCTTCCCCTTTGGAGGAGGACTCTTGTCATTTTTCAACTCAGAACCATGGATGTCCATTTTGTTCCACACGCTCTGTACCATCAGAGCACGGATACAAGAGAGCATAGCCGGAGCATGCCCACACAGCACTCTTACCATTGTAAGTGCACAGTCTGAGGATGAAACTCAGCTGACACTGGCCTAATACAGTGCTAATATGAGGCACTTGAAAGCAAGAATAATTATTTCTTCTTCTACCTTATATGGAGATGATTTTTAAGGATCAATGTTGGAAACATCTCTGTTTGGAAGAGGGAATTTAATTCTGTGTGAATTGTAATAAATATGTAAACCAGTAACTGAGCCAGAACTGATCTGAAATAAAGATTACCAACACTAAATTCAAAGCAACCACGTACATTCAAAGCTGTATGGTGGCAGGTTGCCAATGACTCTTCATGTGGCCACACTCCAGTGAATCTTAATACACTCTGGGTTTGCAAACATGCATCGGGTCTTCACCCAGCCCTGGAAAAATCAACCCACACATTGAGTAGCCAAGCAGTTTGGAAAGCAGCAGAGCAATGATAGAAAATCAGACCTGGTGCTCCTCTCCAGAGACTGGAAGCAGACTCTTCTGCAGGCCACAGGAGCTCCTTCCTACCCCTCCTTTCTATCCTCTGCTAGCAGGGGCCGGCAAGGAGTTCCCAAAGTCTGTACTCTGGGAATTCCACTACCCTTCCTCATCCTGCCATCTTTGCTACCTGACACCTCTCCTCAGACTTACGACTGTGTGGACTCACCAGGCCCACTATCTATTTCTACTTCAGCTGCCACAAACAGCTTATGATCCCAAATCATTCATCCACGATCTCCTGCCATCAAGACAGAAAGACAATTTGGCACATCATCTTTCAAAGGCAACAGCCTACCCATTCTCAACCCCCAAACCCCTTCCACAGTGACCTTTGGAACACAGACTCATCAGCAAAATCTCTCAAATTGTCCACCCCTTTCTATCTGGGTGGTGTCACCTTATTACATACTGCTGCTTCTAGACCAAAGATTGGCAAACATTTTTCTTAAATGGCACTATGGTAAATATTTCAGGCTTTAGGGGCCACGCAGTCTGTATCTCAACTATAGACACTGTCATTATATAACAAAACCAGCCAAAGATGCATGTAAATGAATGGACATGTCTATGTTCCAACAAAACTTTATTTGTAAAAGCAAACTGCCAGCCAGCAGGCTATAGTCCACTAAATCTCAGATCAACAGTCTCTACCACCTGCTTCCTCTCTCCCAACACCCTCAGACCACTAAATCACTTCCACTTATTCCCTGAGCACAATATTAACACAAACATTACTAATATTATTACCATTAACTAACGCTACTCTTGCCATAATTATTTTTGTGATTTCAGTTCACTCCACAAATCCTGGAATGGGGCCAGATACCATGAGAACTGAAGCTTATATGGTTGGGGGTGAGGACAGACTACAAGAGGGAAAAATATATATATAAATGTAAAATTTCCCCTCTGTGAAAGAGGGCCTTGACACATAAGCTTCATTAGCTTCCTGGTAAATCTGTCTGTGCTTCTTCAGGTGCTCCGGCTCTAACAGCCCATTAAACACAAAATCTCTGTAGCCATCGGGGTCACCTCATAAACAATCCTTCTATGCCTGATCTCTCATTTCCCTAAGTTCCTGTCCTCTAGCATTTTGTCCTTCATCCCACCTCAGCCATGTATTTCCATGCATTCACGAACCCGTAGCTGCAACCTCTCTAATCTCAATTTCAGACGTCTTGACTCCTTACCCACTCTCTCGGCCAGCCAATAGGGCTACTAAGAATCCTACAAGCACTACTTCACAGTATCCTAATGCTCAGTCCAAGTTAGAATGCTTTGAAGGGGTTCATGGGTGGGTTTTAAAAAAAAAACATTTTATTTATTTATTCATGAGAGACATACAGAGAGAGGCAGAGACATTGTCAGAGGGAGAAGCAGGCTTCCTGCGGTGAGCCTGATGCAGGACTCGATTCCAGGTCAGGATCCTGACCTGAGCCAAAGGCAGATGTTCAACCATTGAGCCACCCAGGTGCCCCCTGGGTGGGCTTTTTGTTTAATGGAATAAATGCCAGTAAGATTTACAGGAAACCAAGTGATATCACCAAGGTGGTGATACAGATTGTTCCTGACTTTGCTCCTCTCAAAACAAGTCACAGCTACTCAGGAACCAGACACCATTGAGAGAATTCTAGAACACAGAGGTGATGCTGAAGCATACCCCTGTATGGAAGACACTGAGACAGACCACATTAGAAGGATAAGAGAAGCAGCTATGTGTTGGCCACATTGTCCCTCCCCCAGGTCACCAGTCAGCCATAAGGAAAGTCCCTCTGAGCCATCAATTCCTCCAGCAGGGAAAAGGGAACCCACAGGGATGGCCAGCAACCCCCCAACATTGTGGGTGGCTATGCAGGAGCCCCGAATCTCATCTTGCACCACAGGGATCACAAGGGGAATCTGTGGGGCTCAAAGGCTGGATGTCTAACAGTGAAGTGGGGAGGGGCTAATGACATCCAGCACAGGGATCTTGGCAGACTGGACTTATACCTGGGGAGCCCAAGTCATAATCTCAATGAATAGCTTTCTCATCTGTAGATTCACGTTGGGGGTACACTGTGACAAGAGGACTCAGTGCAGGGTGCAGATCTATCTGATTTGGATCTTTGAACCAGTTTTGCCTCCCTAGTGCCCAGTTTGCCACACCCAAGCAAGAAGCTGAATCACTGCCTGGGCTGCTATGCAGAGTGAATTCCAACATAATCTGACCAGAAGGGCTGGGGAAAACTGGAAGCAGTGTGGCCCAGTAGCACTTGAGCCAATAGGCAGGTGAGCAGGAAGAGCTGATCACCCCCAGAGGAATGCCAGAACTGGGTATGGAGCATCCCTGTACTACACACAACAGGGGGATTCAGGCATGGGAGTGGCGACACAGCTCCACCCACCGTGAGAGTTATCATCTGGCCCCATCTGACCAGAAGAGCTAGTGACAAATCCCAGAAGCTGTGCAACCTGACGGCACTTGAGCCAAGAGATGGGCAAGCAGAGCCAAAAGTTTGCAGAGCAAATCCAGTGGCTCTGTTCAGTCAGAGAAGTCAGACTGTAAGTTGGCTTCACTTAAGACAACAAAAAGCTTTACCAGCTTTAGAGCTGCTTCTCCTACTGTGCCCACCCAAGAAATCTAATTCAGAGCCCTGCTGATTGCTGAATATAGCCTTCAGCCAATCTGACCAGGGAACCTAACCAGAGCATGCAGGAAATTATATGGCCCATTCAATAACCCAATATACAACAAAGAGCACAGGTTATGGTTTCTCCCATCTGTAGAGCCAAACTGGAAGCCTCATCTGACCACGGAGTTCAGTATACACTGTGACCTAATTCACATTCTCAAATGAGTTAGACAGATGCTCTGTGCCATCCTGCTGCCCTCCCAGGACAGGGAAGCTAATTCATAGCTCCAATCTACTACTGAATAAAGTAACCCAGTCTTAACCATCTAGTAAACCTAATCAGAGAACCCAAGCAACCATGGAGCTCATCCCACTGCCTCAACTCAGGTAGGGAACGGAGCCAGCAGTCCTATCCAACTATTCAAGCACATCTCCATCACTGTCCTCAGGGGACAAATAGCTGCCTTACCACAAAATAGACCAAAATAGCCCATTCTACCTGCTCAAGGTAGACACACTCAGAAACCCAGCAGACACACTCAGAAACCCAAACTGAGCTAACTGGTGAAGAATCATCTCTGCCAAAGCAAAGCTGTAAACTTGAGGGTCTTGATTACTCAAATGTGTGGATATCAACCAAAAAAAATCAGAATCATGAAAAGTCAGGTAAATAGCACACAACCAAAGTAAACTAATAAAGTTCTAACCGCTGCCCCAACCCCCACCCCGCCAAAATGGAGATCTACATACTGGTAAAGAATTCAGAATAATCCTTTTAAGGAAGCTTAGTGAACTACAAGAAAACACAGGCATGTAAATGAATCAGGAAAACAAAGTATGAACAAAACAAGAAGTTGAACAAGGAAATAGCAGCCATCAAAAACCAATAAAACAGAAATCCTAGAGTTGAAATATACAATAACCAAACTGATGAATTCAATAGTTTCCAAAGTAGACCCAGCAATACAGAAGAACAAACCAGTGACATGGAGTGTAGGACAAGGTAATTACACAGTCACAGAAGCAAAAAGAAAAAGAGACAGAAGAGTGAAAAAGTCTACATGAAATATGGGGGACACTATGAAAAGAAACAATATTCACATTATGGAGGTTCCAGAATAAGAAGAGAAAGGAATAGGAAGTATATTTAAAGCAACAATGGCTGAAAATGTCCAGAAAAACGGGGAGAAAAATGGATATCTACACGCATGAGACCCATAGGACACCAAATCATTTGAACTTGAACAATTACACAGACACAGTCTAATAGTCAAAAGTCAAACACAAAGAAATAAAGAACAGTAAAAGAAGGAAGTTACATACAAGGGCACCCCCACAAGACTACTGACGAATTTATAAGCAGAAACATTTAAGCAAGGAGAGAATGGGATAGCATATTTAAAATATTCAAAGAGAATAGCTGTCAATCAAGAATTCTACATCCAAAAAATCTGTCTTTCAGAAACAAAGGAAGAATAAACTTTTCTCAAAAAAAAAAAAAAAAAGGAGATCATTACCGTCAGAACCGCCTTACAAGAAATACTAAAGGAATTGCAAACGAAGAAATAAAACTATCTCTATCTGTAAATGACATTATTTTATATATGGAAACTCTAAAGACTTAACCGAAAAACTGTCAGATTTAATCAGTAAATTCAGTAAAATTGTAGGAAACAAAATTTAAAAATCAGTAGCATTTCTATATATTAACAATGAATTTTCTGAAAAAGAAAGAAGTCAATCCCAATTCCAATAGCATCAAAAGCAACAAAACGCTTAGGAATAAATTTAAGTAAGGAAGTGAAAGATCTCTACTCTGACAAGTGCAAGATATTAATAAAAGAAGTTGAAGAAGAAAGGAAGAAATGGAAAGGTATCCTATCTTCATGGATTGGCAGAATTAATAGTGTTAAAATGTCAAAACTATCAAAAGCCATCTATATATTCAATGCAATCCCTATCAAGATGCCAATGACATTTTTTTTTTACAGAAGTAGAAAAAACACTCCTAAAATCTACATGGACCCATAAAAGAACCTGAATACCCAAAGAAATCCTGAGAAAGAAGAATAAAGCAGGAGGCATCACAGTTCCTGATTTCAATCATGAATATAAATCTGTTGTCATCAAAACACTATGATACTAACAAAAATAACCCAGACAAATAGATCAATGGAAAAGAATGAGGGGCTCAGAAATAAATCCAAGCACATATAGTCAATTAATATTTGACAAGAAAGCTAAAAATACTTGAGAGATAGAATGAAACTGGACCAATATTTTATACCTCTCATGAAAATTAATTCAAAATGGATTAGATATTTAAATTTAAGACTTGAAGTCAAGAAAATCCTACAAGAAAATATAGGAGTAAAGCTTCTTGACATGAGTCTTGGTTATGACTTTTTTTATGTGATACCTAAAGCATAGGCAACAAAACCAAAAATAAACAAGTGGGATTACATCAAACTAAAAAACTATATAGCAAAAGAACCCATCAAGAAAGTGAAAAGGCATATGAAATGAGAGAAAATTTTTTCAAACCATACATCTGATAAGAGGCTAATATCCAAAATATAAAAAGAAACCATACAACTCAATAGCAAAAAAAGTAACCCAATAAAAAAATGAGTAAAGGACCTGAATACACATGTCTCCAAAGAAGGTACAGAAAAGGTCAAAAGGTTAGTGAAAAGATGCTCATTAGAAAAATGAAAATTAAAACCACAATGAGATACCATCTTAATGCTTATTAGAATGGCCACCTTCAATAAAGACAAGGAATAACAAATGCTGGCATGGATGAGAAAAAGGACCCTGGTACACTGTTGGTGAGAAAGTAAATTGGTGCAGTCACTATGGAAGATAGGATGAAGGATCCTCAAGACATTAAAAATGGACCTACCATATAATTCAGCAATTCTATTTCTGGGAATATTTCCAAAGGAAATGAAAATACTAAATGAAAAAGATAGCTGTACCCTCATGTTCATTGCAGCATTATTTACAATTACTTAAAGGTGGAGGTTGGGGGGAGGATAGTCAAAAGGTACAAGCCCCCCCCCCCCGTAAGTACTAGGGATGTAATATACAACCTGATGACTATAGCTAATGCTGCTGTACGATATATAGGAAAATTGTTAAGAGTAAATGCTAAGAGTTTGTGTTATAAGGAAAAAAATTTGCATTTCTTCTTTCTTTTCTTTTTATCCTATCCGTAGAAGATGGATGTTAGCTGAACTTATCATGGTAATCATTTCTCAATATATGCAAAAAAAGACCAGCATGCCATATGCCTTAAACTTATACAGTGATGTTATGCCAATTATTTCTCAATAAAACTGGAAAAAATGCTTATAAGAAACTAACAAAGATTTTGCTAGACTTATATTGTAAGAAGCACCACTGATGTATACTAAAAAGAACAGGGGTAATTGCTTTTAGAATGAAAAGAGGTTGTAGGACCCCAAACATCTACAGATAGGAATCAGGCTTAGAATCTTACTCAGCTACAAATATCTTTTTTTTTATTTTATTTATTTATATACGATAGAGCGAGAGAGAGAGAGAGGCAGAGACACAGGCAGAGGGAGAAGCAGGCTCCATGCCAGGAGCCCGATGTGGGACTCGATCCCAGGACCCCAGGATCACGCCCTGGGCCAAAGGCAGGCGCTTAAACCACTGAGCCACCCAGGCTGCCCAAATATGAGCCATTCTTATAGAAAAAGAACCAGAATCCAGAATTTAGAGGCAAGAACCATAGAGAAGCATTTGCAGGGAGAACTACTCTCAAAGCAAGGGATTTTTTTTTCCCGCTGTGGAACAAACATGACTCAGGAAATGTGTCTGCCCAAAATTTGAACTGTCATGCATCAGTGACAGCTATGTACTTTTGGTTTTTCCATTTAAATGAGAGTTCCTATGATGGTCCTTCTTTCCATGTCTCCTCATTGTAGTCTAGAAATGTGGCATAGAAGACAACTTGCATCCTCAGTTCACAGGTCTTTGAGTTTGAGAGGACCAAAATTAAAGGAGCTACACCAGACAAAAATTTCCCCAACAGGTCTCATGTATATCTAGACTTAATTTAGATGACAACATCCTTGCTATGAAGTCTAGAAGAAACCAAAATGTCCTTCGACTGGGGGATGGATTAAAAACAAAACAAAACGAAACAAAAACCTGTGGTATACCCAGACAAATAGAGTATTATTCAGTGCTGGAAAGAAATGTGCTAACAAGACATGAAAAGACATGCGGGAACCAGAAATGCATATAGCTAAGTGAAAGCCACCAGTCTTAAAAAGCTACATACTGTAGTATTCTGACTATGCCATTCTGGAAAAGACAAAACTATAGAGAATAAAAAGACAATTAAAAGGAGAGGCCATAAATGGGGGCAAGGGTTACATGGGAAATCTGTCTCTCCCTCTCAATGTGGTTTTAAAACTAAAACTGGTCTGGGACTCCTGGGTGGCTCAGTGGTTGAGCATCGTCTCCCTTTGGCTCAGGGTGTGATTCCAGGTCTGGGGATCGAGTCCTGCATTAGGCTCCCTGTGAGGAGCCTGCTTCTCCCTCTATCTATGTCTCTGCCTCTCTCTCTCTGTATCTCTCACGAATAAATAACTAAAATCTTTTTTTAAAAAATTAGAAAAAACTGGTCTAAAAAAATAAAGTCTTTAAAATTCTTAATTTTAATGTTATAGGTATGCATAAGATGCAACATAATGCCATCTTCAACTCCTCCAATCTCATTTTCCAAGATGCCTTGGACTAACTATATATGTTTTTATTCTGATTGATAGCAATAAGCCTAACTACCATGCTTATACTTCTTGGTTTCTCATCTATAACATTCCTACAGGAGGAAGGAAACTTTGAGCCCTAAAGGAAAATAAATGAACTTAGAGAAACTACCACAATCTCACCACATTTCCTATTTTTTCTGATAACATTAATATTATTTATAGATTCTCAAATATCTACTTTGTCAACTTTGAATAGCACTTCCCGAGTCCCTGCTATGTATGATGAGGAAAATAACAAATAGGCAAAAATCAAGACTCAAAATGAATTCTAAGAAGCATGTACCTTGTTCATAAAGCAGCTTCATATTTGAATCTTTGCAGGCAACCAGATTGTTGAGCAATGCAATCACACTTTGCATGGTGTTACCCAGGATGTTCTCCTGATGCTCCTGCAATAGATCACAATTTTCATCATAACTATACAGAATTGCAATTACATCATGATAGAGACAAATGATCAAGTGACCTCCATCCCTTCATTCTTTGCACAAGGTTAAATGATTATCATTCTGCGCTCTAATGAAGCAGATCCTCCTGCGGTAAGGCACTCCCCATCAGTGAGTTAAGTCAGCTGGGAGGCAGCACGAATCATTCAGAGCACCAGTACTACTGCATGCAGTCCCTACCTACAAGCTAAGTGACAACCACACAGCCCTCTGTGCTTTAGATGGGTGACAGAAGAGTCAGAGTGACTAGAATCAACTAGGTAGAGCTTAGGAGACCACACCTGAAAGTAACTGAGGTTACAAAATAAAGCTACCAGGTCACAGAGTGATGACATGCATCAGAGTGACCAGGGGACCCTTGATGGACACATGGTTTCCAAAGCTTACAGAGACACCAACTTTGCATCTAGCTCTGAAGCTGCTCTGCCACCAAATGTGTGCCTCCCAGTAATGACAGTCACTTGATGTTACTGGTCTCACCATCTAGGTCTGCTTGATATTAAAGGGGTTTGCTTTTCAAATACTGGTGCCTAAAAATTTCTACATTTCTTTAGAAACACACACTTAAGAGTAGATGTTAATGTCTGAATGGTCCACTGACACCAGTTTAAGAAGATGAATATGGAAGCAATGGTCTGCCATCAATTTCATCTAATTATTCATATAGTTGGCTGGAAGGAAAGGGTGATTAATAAGCACAAGATGACACAACATGTTACTCATGATAAAGTAACTAATGATACATAGGAAACCTATTCTAGTCAAGAAAAGAGAAGCTAATAAATCTTTGGGGTTTTTTTTCCTCACTTTTTTTTGGTCCCATTCGATAAAATAACACTTATGTTCCTTTTTCAAAGACTAGCCTGTCAGCAAATATAGGTCAGTTTCATTGGCGAGAAATCCATTGTTCCTCCGATATACACATTTCTTACAATTAAATGCACCTTTTCTATGATGTTCGTGGTAATATTTTTGCCTCCTTGTGAAGCCAATGCTTCAGTTTTCCCTTATACTCATAGGGTGGGTACCACTTGTTGGTATAGGCATTTTCTTTAGTATGAAAGATAACTATCCAAATCCTCACTACCCCTGAACACTATGAACCCAGGACTGTACCCTGGCCAACCAGGTTCCTGGACTCCAGAGTCCCTGCAAAATAAAGGCCTCTGCCAGCCCCACAATTCAGTTTGCAGAGGGGCATAAAGCCAAGGTGTGCTCTGATAATTAAAATGAACTATATTCATTGACGGTCTCTAGGATAAGATATTTGATGCAAGAAATAAAAAAGAGACCAATAATCCTATAGCCAGACTGGGAGAAATGGTTTCTTTTCTTTTCTAGCCATTATCAAAAACATTATTGTTTTTTGTTGTTGGTTTTTCAAACCATTCATACACTATGGCCTTTTTTAAAATATTTTTTTCTTTATTTATTTATGATAGTCACACACAGAGAGAGAGAGAGGCAGAGACACAGGCAGAGGGAGAAGCAGGCTCCATGCACCGGGAGCCCGACGTGGGATTCGATCCCGGGTCTCCAGGATCGCGCCCTGGGCCAAAGGCAGGCGCCAAACCACTGCGCCACCCAGGGATCCCCACTATGGCCTTTAATATAAAGTGAAGGCTTTGTAAAGAGTAGAGAATTCTATTTAGGTACTCTTCTCTCTTGTATATAAATATGCTTCCTCCATAGTGCTGGGGAGAAGGAGTCCCTGCTCCTGCTCCAGAGGATGCTGTAGTTCTCAGCGGTGGGGAGGTGGGGGGGGGGGGGGGAGCTAACATAGCTACTACTGTGGCCCATGTCATCATTTCTCCCAGGAA
The DNA here is from genome assembly GCF_003254725.2 of Canis lupus dingo. Taxonomy (NCBI): domain Eukaryota; kingdom Metazoa; phylum Chordata; class Mammalia; order Carnivora; family Canidae; genus Canis; species Canis lupus. Next base: position 10,893,360 of record NC_064265.1, read on the forward strand.
GAATGAAATACATGCAAAGAGTGGTTGAGAAGGTATAGAAATGAGTTAAACACACTTCCATTAACTTCTATCAAATTGAGTTATTTCATTTCTCTTAGCAACTTTAATAAGATTTGTTCTTGCTGTTCACAACCCTATTAGCCTATAGGGGTAAATGATGCATTGGAAAACACCACAGTAACTGAAAGTCAGAGTAAAGGATTATAGGAAGGGAGAAAACAGGGGGGTACATATGTGGGGCCATGGTTGTTCTCAGGCACTCTGCAAGCTGGTGTAAAGACAAAAGGGAAACTCAAATTTGGTTCAAAGATGCTAGGTCAGAGTCAGAGGGGAGGGATGATCCTGATTAAACACTGGATTCCCCATTAGATGCTCCTCTAGGGCAGCCCTTCTGCCCAGAAAGCTAGGACTGAGTTCCAGAGTAAAAAGATGGTAATAGAAGGCTGGATAAAGTCCTGATGTCTTTTTTTTTTTTTTTAATCCTCATGGCTTATGAATAAAAGGAGTCCACACCACTGGCGTCTCAATGCATGCAAGTAAAGCAGTGCAAGCAGAGAAAGAAGTGGCTGAGGACTTGCAACAGGACCTTTGGCACAGAGTCAGGGGGCCTAGGCACCAGCAGCCTCTGTGCTGATCTTGGCCCTTGAGGGTAAAGCAGCCATGTGGGCCCAAGGCGAGTGACAAGGCAGTGCTGACAATTTGTAGATCGGCACTCTGTGCCATGGCCTGTATCCCAGGCACGTAACCTGCAATGCATCTCATTTAATCCTCAGGGAGACACTGAAGTGGCTACAGTTCTCCTTTATCTACAGATAAGGATATTGAGGTTAGCGAGGTGAAGTGTCACTTGCCAATAATCACCCGACACTTCGACAGTGAAGCTGAGACTGTCCGTGGGATGGCAGAAGCCATGCACCTAATCACCCTACAGCACTGCCTGGTGACCACAGTGATGGGCTACAAGGGAGGAGAGACAGTATCAGAGCCACCAGCGCATCCCAGGTAAACCCATACCACCTGAAGACCCACAGGGTGAGGTGGGGGGAATCTAAAGGGGCCCAGGTTAGGGGGTAGAAAGAAGCAGAGAAATACTGAGCTGGGGCTGCTATGGTAGCACCGCCCTCTCTGGGCCACCACCACTGGCATCTCCCAGCTTTGTGAGAGCCCTCCATATATACCACAATGTTGTAAGACCTACAACCCACAAAGGAAGATGGAAGTGGTAGGCAACTATAAGAAAGAAAAGAATATTACTCCAAAGGCTGGAAATATGTAACTTAAGCTCCCGACCACAGCCCCATTGCTCAGACACCAGCATTAGCCCTGGCAGATGGGTAAGAAAGGCAGCTGAGCTCATCAGAGAAGGCATCACTGATGGTGCACAAAGCCACAAAAGGCAATCCCACTGCATTTTAGGATTATGACGAAAGTATTTAACTCCTTTATACATAACCCATCAATAAGCACGGCTGACCTAATTTGTGTGCCTAATGCCATCATGTATGGACATTTAATAAACAGAGCACTTGAGAGTTCTAATAAAACGTAGCGTTTGCCAGTAGAGATAATTAGAATTGAAGCAGCAAAATTCTAGTGTTTGGCAACATAGATGAAACAACTTCATTAAAATGTACAGCTTCAGCAAATGAAAGGCAGGGGAGCACTGGACCCTGAAGAATCAGCCTTCTCGAAACTAATTGCTTCAGTTCTTAAAGAGGACAGCTCTGAACTGCCAAGGGCAAGGCAAGGAAACACTACTGAAGAATGATCAGCCTTCCCAAAGCAGTCTCATTGTAAACAAAGCATTATACTTTATTCTAATATCTGAGGACGGAAGTGGCACTAGAAGACTTCAGATGGCCAGACTCAACAGATTGGCAGGGGTCTCAAGAGTCAAGGCAGGAAACACCTTTAGCAATTGAAAGTAATGATGAACCACAGTCACACTCTCTTGCCCTTGGTGTGGGGTCAGAATTCCAAAGACAGCAAATTAAAAGACAATCACTGGTCCCCTGGGAGGTTAGAATCCAAGGGGAGGCTGAAAAGCAGAAGCACATTCCAGTGTTATGCACGTGAAATTTATAATCTCTTGGGAAGAAACACGGGCCTATCCTATTCAACACACAGTGAGATCACATTTCAGGGAAAAAAGTGTTTGCACGTTGTACTACAGGATGCTGGTGTACTGTGCACGTGCTCACAGGGTGCAAAGATGCTGCTCCAGGACAGAGTGGGGTGTCCACTCACTTTCCTTTTTATACCTTCTCCCATACAGCTAGATCCCAAGACATCTGGAGCCCATAAAAGACGCTTCGGAGCATTTAGATGAAATAAATGTATTGGAGAAGAGGACACTTTTTCATATTATTGATTTTTTTTCACAGGGCTGTACCACACACAGCTCAAACTCAACAGCATCTAAACTGAACTCATCCTGTCCTTCCCTGTCACACATCCCTCTTTGGTTTCCGATCTCAATGAGGGCTCTACCATCTGTCGACCAAGCAGCCATAAATCCTAGAATCACCTGGAGCTACCGCCTCTCTCCCGCCTCCCACACCCCATCAGCGATAAATGCCCCTTGATTCTCCCCCACCCCCCTCTTTAAGCTCTCCTCTGCCAAAGATAGGGTGCTTGGCATCTTTGGCTGGGACTGCCACAAGCTCCCAGTAGAGTCTCTGCTTCTCACTTCCTGTGCTCCACTGCTAACCAGGCTCTTATTTCTCAAGTGGTAGGACTCATCCCCATTCCTAGGGCCTAAACCTGGGGCCTGCAGGCCCGAGGAGCATACTAGAGTCCACTGTAGCCCAAGGGGGAGAGTCATGGCCTCCCACCATCCAGTTTGTCCAGAGCCTGGGGGATTCAAAGGCTGGAAGGGTGGGGAGGCCACCAGAACCAGGGGATGGCATTAGTGAGGGGCCTGTAACTCCAGTGCTCTCAATCCCAGAGAAGAATCGTGGATTCTGGATCATGGATTTTCAAAATATCCTCGTGACTTATTGAGCCAAATTCTGACTCCTGGAGGTAAGAAACAGGAAAGAGAACAAGCTGGAAGGAGCACAAATTTAAAATCAATTTCTCTCATTTCCCTCATAAATATATATATACACGGGATTTCCTGGGTCCTGGGGAGCAAGGCCAGGATTTGGGCATCCGAAGGGGGAATGCTTGGGGTATGAAGTTGGTACTGCAGTCACTACCACTGGGCATTTGCTCTAGCAGTTGTGAAAGAGCCAAATAGCCCCTCTGCCCTGCAGTCAGGGCTGCTGGGGCCTTAGCAGGCTCTCTGGAGGCTGAGGAAGAACCTCAAGCATGCTCTTCCCCATCCGTAGCCAAAGACGTGGGACTCTGGCCCTAAAAGCCTGGAGGTATTGAGTTAAGTCCCTTCTTTTATTTGGGTCATCATATTTCTGATTAAAGATAAGAGAGAAAAGAATTTAAATTTTTTAATTTGACTGACAGATTATTATAGAGGCCCTCTAGCAGCAGCAAATACAAGTTCCTATTAGCAATACATTCCAGCTGGCACAGAAGGGAGGCTGTGGGACCAAATGGTACCACTTGCCAATCAGTATACTGAGCTCAGCTTGAGAATTCCAGTCCTCACTCAACCCCAGTGGCAGAGTGCTGTGGATACCCTCCTGGCAGGTTAACTGTGATCACTTGGCTTGCTCAGCCCTCCTGCTCTTTCACATTATTTAAAAGCTTCTAGAGGAAACTTCTATCCTCTGGGCTCCTGTTAAGACTCTACGCCTCAAGGCAGGGACACTGGGTCAGAGCCAATGCTGCTCAAGCAGGAGAGCCCGGGCAATGGGGATGGAGGGAAGCAGCAGGGACCCGTGTCCCCAGGGGGAGACTGTGCCCGTCATTTGCCCGCCGGGGGTGTTGACAGGCCCAACTGCCCCACAATGCCCCAACTGAGCTAACCCAGGCCCGAAGTGGGGGGGGGGGGGATAAGAAAATACAAGCATGCCTCCAGACACACAACTCCTTCCGCCCCCTGTCACATCCCTAGCACTGACAAAATAATAGATAATTGTAAAATGTTACAAAAATAAAGCCTTGACAAACCAATTTTCACTCTTAAAAAAATTCAGGCTAGATGTTGTTTGCTGAAGCCAGGAGCTGTGGGGATGGCTGCCCTTCTTGTTGGAAAGTGCCATCGTCACCTTCCTGTGCCTGACTTCATCACAGCCTACTGCATGACTGGTGGCTCATCCAGTCCTTGCCTAACACCGAGCCCTTGGAGGGCAGGACTGAGATTTTTAATCATGTCCCCAGTGCTAGGTGCAGTGCCTGGTAGGTGGAGGCCTCTGGTAAATTAACGGGAAAACAAACTGGCTCAGAGTTGCTCAGGGGAATACAGCTGGGGAAGGGACAGGTAGCTCATGGGATTCTCCGTCAGGGAATTAACTTGTCACTGAATAGAAATTGCCTTCAATTAAATAATTGATAAATATTTCTTGAGCAACAAAAATCATCTTCCTCAAGAAGTTTAATAGGTACATACTTACTTTTGAATATTTGCAATAAATGATAAATTCAGACCTTCCTACTTTAAATAAAATACATAAAATCTCTCCCATGTGAAATAGTTGTCAAGAACTCATGAAGCACTTGCATCAGCATGGAAAATACATACTCCAAAAATTCTGAAAGGTGTTGACACAATTTTTATAAGATTTTTTTATTTATTGAGAGATAAAGAGCACGAGATGAGAGAGGAGCAGAGGGAGAAGCAGACTCCCTGCTGAGCAGGGAGCCCGATGCAGGGCTAAATCCCAGAACCCCGAGACCATGACCTGAGCAAAAGGCAAGATGCCTAATTGACTGAGCCACCGAGGTGCCCTGATGCTGACACAATTTTAATGGCACTCCTCCATTAAAAATGACTGCTCACGAATATAAAGAAGTGTCCCATCTTAAAGAAAGAAAATATTACATAGGGTGAATGATAATATCAATACATTCAATTATCACAAGACAGTTTTCAATTAACAGCTGTCTTCTGCAATGGCAGTTTGCAATGTGCCCACACTGGGAGTTTACCAAGTATTAGTAATCACGACTCCTGTCTCAAAGGAGTACCAGCAAAGTCTGCAGGAGAAAGACAGTGGTGATTGGCAAGTTTATTTGAACCCAGGTGTTCAGTGCACATAAACAGCGTAGTAAAGCAGAAAGGAAACCAGCCTGAGGAAAGTAAGAACCCTTGGCCTGCCTCAAACCAGTAGGCTAAGCTAAGTGAAGCAAGAATCATACTAACAGACTTTGGAAGAATCTTAGAGAACTTTCGAGTTCAATCTCTTGATTTTAAAGGTAAGGAAATTGAGGCCCCATTAGAGAATATGAGGAGTAGACCAGGACTTCAACTCAGAAGTGCCTCTTCCTTCCCCATCACCTAACTTTGTCCTCACAGTTCTAAAAATCACATCAGGGAATGCAGAGTCAAGTAGGCAACTTTAAAAACTGATTTTTATTTTTTACTTTTTTACTTATATATATATATATATGTGTGTGTGTGTGTGTGTGTGTGTGTGTGTGTGTGTATACAGCATGACATATATATACGGTTGCAAACTGGTTGCAAACACTGGAGTAATAATATAGGCACTGTTCCCAGGAGCTATGGATTCAGTTGCCTTTAACATCTCTCTGCTAGTGGTAGGTGGGCTATTTCTGAGGACATAGGAATGCCTCAACATAATACCTACTGACCTCCCACACTCCAAAAGCACACAATGTCTGGATCACACTGGATATTTCAACTAGCTTTTGTTGCACAGGGCTGTCTCTAAGGTGGCAATGAAGGCCTAGCCATCTCACTACCTGAGTTGAAATTTTAAAGGAACACCGTTTTCCAATAAATTATTCTGAGCAGGTAACAAATCAGACGTCAGGGAACTGCAAATACATACATTGGATATTTACAAACCAGCAGCATAAGGCAGCCTAGACCTTTGTCACTCACCCTGGAATTTGGTACACTTGGTATTTTATGTATGATCACAGTTCTGTTCTCAATCTCTATAACCGAGGGCAATCAGCTTTCCTTTTCTTAGACTCTACTTAGATAACAACAATCATATTTGTATAATATTTGTATAATCATTTGGAATATTCAATACACTCATTTTTGGCCACACAATGATAGAAAGTATACCATCTTGGGGAATAAATTGGTCGTAATGGGATAAAAATCACCTGAGAAATTTTTCATCTCCTAGATAATAAAAAAATTTCAGCAAAGACCCAAAATATTAACTGGAATTGAAGATACTCTAATACAAGCATAAACTGAGTACAAGTATAAAAGTATTAATATGGGTCATGCTGGACAATTATGGGCAGGGTAAAGGGGTCTTGTATTGGAAAAAGGTTTGGAAGAAGGGATCAAAAAAACAGATACTGAGCAGACAGCAGGGCATGTGCTGGGAACACAAGAAAAATAAGGAGATTCCAAAGGAGTCAGAAGATTGGCCAGCATGACCAAGGAAGAACGTAGCCATTTACATTTTTGGAACCTAGAAGGGGGCTACTGAGAGCTTAAATTAATTTCTTAGACCAAGCCAGTCTGGGCATCTCATAAGGACCTTGAGATATCAGCCGAAACCAGATACCCTTCTTCGACATCTGTTCTGGGACAAACCTCTATGGGGGTCTTGGCTGTATGCTGGACAACCAAGATTCATCTATGGAGTGTCCATTTGTTCATACTCACTGCCTCTGGATCAAAGCAACAGTCCCACCAGTCCCTGGGAAGTCCCTTAAGTTCAGGAATGAGGGAGAAGGGAGGAAGAGACAGGGAAGGGTATGGGACTTTCATATTTTTAATTCTTGTATCTCAATAAATGAGCTTTAGCCTCAAGAAATTACATATCAAGATAGCTTCAATAAGTTTTCTTCAAGCAGGTCAAAGAGAAGATCAGAAATTAGAATGAGTGCTAAATAGGGAAGGACAAAGGATAGAAGGGAGAGAGACTGGGGAGGATGGGAAGGAAGAAAGGAGGGACTACTGGATTTCCTCAAGAAAGAAAAATGAGCCCAGAAAGGATAAGCTCAGGGTGCCAGCCCAAGTCTCCAGATGCTAAAACACAAAGTCTCTGCATCACAGGGCAGCTGGTCACCTCAAATAGGAACTAAAGGTCAGCCAAGTGACCCAGTATGTATCTGGCCACTGGGTGCCTCCAAATAAATGCTGACCAACATGTCAATGGGAGATGCACAAAGACAACAACTCAGGGCCCTGCCTATCAGCACTGCCTAGTATCAGCCCCCAGGTAATTCATGCCATTCTCAACAGACAGGGAGGAGAGGAACAAAGGATTCAGTTTCATGCCAAGCCCTTCAAGCTATTTCTCAATTCATGGATCACATGTGTTAGGATTGTTTTCTTGCTGCCACACTCTCACCTAGCCCCCCCCGCCAACAGTCCCCATGAGTATATGGAATAATAGTGTCACAGCCCCTCCTGGGTGTGAATTTTGATTAGCTGCAAATGAAAAGATGTGCAGTCCCCTTGCACAGACCAGCTGACATGGGATTCTCCATTCTGTTGACTTGCGTGACAAAATGGATGGGCATGTCAAGTTTGTTTGTGTGGGGTGCACAGAGAGGGGGAGCTGATCTTTAGGGCAGCTTCCCTGAGCTGTCCCTGGGTTTCTGAGACATGCATATGCCACTCAAGAAGGACTGGAGTCTATTCATCACCAATCTTATTGGCTAATCTTAGAATTTCATCTCTCAGGGCACAAGTGGCACATTAAACAACCAAACCAAACACACACGTGCACATACACAAAAACATACCTTGAAAACTGTTAGGGAAAGTCATCATAAAGATGTGACTGCCAGTTGACTCCAGGCAACTGGAGGCTCCTCACCAACTCCCCGTCCTTGGAATGTGGGTTCTGCTGGCCTACCCAGCTCCCAGAGGTTGCTTCAGAGACATAGCCTCGAGATAGTGATGTGGTGTTGAGAACACCTGCACGGTATAGATGACTGAACCCAGTTAAGGCCTCTATTTATAAACTTTTAATGTTTGGCAGACAGGTGCAGAGATCCACTGCCTTGCTGCCATCCAAGATAAGCCACGTATGTAAGTTCCCTTTGCTTATTAAATTGCCACCTTCCACCCTGGAGTGACCTGCCTGTTTCTTTAATCTCTCTCTGCCCTTCTAGTACCAGCGTTGGTTTCATGGTTGTAGAGAGTTGTAGACAGTTGTGAACCAAAAGCAGAAGAAATAATCACTACAGCTTCAATTCTGAAATACTTCACGTCACTATGCTCTGAAGTTCAACACAATGTAGGCTCTGCTCCATCAGAACAACTCCAACTGCAATGACTTTGAGCCAAGTCATCGTCACCAGGTCCAAGGGCAGGGCAAGAGGCAAAACCTCAGACAGTTGGAAATGTCATTTAAAGCCACACAGAGGATAGGGAGCCCTTCCCTGCCAGCAACTGAGCAAGACAGAGCACCCAACTCATTATTTTGCACAAGCTGCCACATCCAGATGCAGGGTTGAGAGTTCTAGCAGGGTCACGCAGAAGGGCAAGCCCTTCCCCTGACACCTGCAGAAGTGGGCAACCAGTGAGAAGTCCCCTGCTGGAGTTTCAGGCTGACCTCCAAGGTCCTCCTCTCTTTTAACATCCTTCCATGCTAAACCCAATGCTGTGTCTTCCGGCAATGGAGAGAAGACAATGGAGTAAGCACTGCTGAGAGTTGTTTATAATGCAACCAGGAGGATATTGAGGAGGTGGGGCTCATGCACATCTTGTCTCAAATTCTCAGATTCTTTTTCTCTAAACTCAGCTAAAAGTCAAAGAATCTACTTAGTTTATAATGGACATAAATGGATTTTCTGTCTAACATTAGCCCTAGCAACCAATCACATGTAGATTAATGTAACTGTAGATAATCAGCATCAATCACCTTTTCTTCAATATAACTTATGTAAATCCTCTCTTTCCACTTTACTTTTTTTTAAAAAAAAGATTTTATATATTTATTTGAAAGAGAGAGAGAGATAGGGTGCAAGCAGGGAGAGGAGCAGAAGGACTAGCCCATGAGCAGGGAGCACATGAGCAGGGAGCCTGAGATGGGGCTCAATCCCAGGACCCTGAGATCATGACCTGAGCCAAAATCAGGAGTCAGCCACTTATCAGACTGAGCCACCCAAGCACCTCCTCTGTTTCCATTTTTTTTTAAGATTTTATTTATTTATTTATTTATGAGACGTAGAGAGAGAGGGGGAGAGAGAAAGAGAGAGAGAGAGAGAGAGGCAGAGACACAGGCAGAGGGAGAAGCAGGCTCCCGACATGGGACTCAATCCTGGGTCTCCAGGATCCCACCCTAGGCCAAAGGCCAGCGCCAAAATGCTGAGACACCCAGGGATCCCTGTTTCCACTTTAAAAACTCTAACCTCCTTTGTCTCTCCACAGCACATTTTTTATTTCAATCAAACCTCTGTCTCCTGGATTGTAATCCCAAAAACTCCCAATTAAAGCACATATTTTATTTTGCAGCTCGCAAGTTTTGTCTCTGACGCTTTTTAAATGAATATTTCAAAGTGAGGTTAAATAATATCAAATCTCTATGCTTTCTTATAGTCAAACAGAACAGTTCTGCAGTCTCAAATATTTGCTTGTGGATTGTAGCAAAGATCACTCAAATATGAGTTTTAGCACAAGACAGGTATCCCCTATCCCCATCTTTTCAACAAGCACCTAATCAACCTAAGAACAAAAGGTTGTTGGGTGAAACAATGTCCTCAGAATCCTGCCTTTCCTCAGCCCCTAGAAGAATCCTAAATACTACATGCCACCTGAGTTACCATGAAGTCCAACTTCATCACATAAGTATTGTGAGAGGGAAGCAGAAAAGAAGGCTTAGGAATTATTATCCTCTTAATCACAGGATTTTACAATACAGAAAACAGAACTGCCTCAGACGGAATGAATGTAAGCTCTCATTTTTTTAAAGTAGTTTGAATGTGAATTTGCATAAGTTTTAAAACACAAATACATACATGTATATATACATATATATGAATATATATATACACACACACACACACAAACAGACCTGAAAACCTTTATAAATATGTGAACAATCTGACTATTCATTATGTTGAGTAGTTTGCCCAGTTGATATCCTTTTGTGTTACAGAAAATAGTATATACTACTTTGAAGGTAAAAAAAATGAATGATCACTGCACACAATTGAATGTCATTCCTTCGATATTCCTAGTCATTCCTTGAATATCAATTCCTGGTCTACTAAAGACCAGCCCATGTCAGGCCCACCCTAGATCATGATGACATGCCCCAACCCACACCAGACACCTTCCTTTGGGAAGCTGATCATCCAGCGGGAAGGCAAGGAAATAGAATGGGCTGAGGGGAGCATGGTGTGCTGACTATGCTTACATACAGGGGGCGTGAGACCCTGGCAAGCTAAGAAGACCAGAAAAGGTTTTAGGGAGATGGGAATGGAGCTGGGCAGGAACAACCAGCAGGCTTGGAAAGGTCTAGGACTTGAGGAAGGGCACCAACCATGGGACTTGGGAACCTGAGGTTGACAGAAATGGTACATTCCAAAGGCACCCTGAAGCTGACTACTCTGAACAGCTGTCTAAGACTTTTGGAATCCATACTAAATCTCAGCTAATAATAAGTGCCTGGGAGAGTAATTTCTTTTGGATTCAGTGGAGTTAAAAACAACCTAGATATACTTCAATTAAGAAAAAAATCTAAAGGGGTGCCTGGGTGGCTCAGTGGGTTAAACATCTGCCTTTGGCTCAGGTCATGATCTCAGGGTTCTGGGATGAAGCCTCATGTCCTATTCCCTACTCAGCAGGGAGCCTGCTTCTTCCTCTCCCTCTGCCACTTTCTTATTCTCAAATAAATAAATAAATAAAATTTTTAAAAAATCCCTAAAAGCTGGAAGTACATTGTCACTATAACTCACAGGAATAAATCAGTTACATCACCTCTGCACAGAGTGGGCAGGAGTGGCTCTGTGTCATTTTTTAGGTCAGCTCCCCAGGGCCCACTCCCTGCTAGCTTCTCTCAGCTCCTCACCTTATCCATGGCCAGTCTTCATCACCTGACCTCAGTGTGTCATCTTCTGCTTGTACTCGCCCCTATTGGATGGAATTCAGACAGAACCTAAAGTAACCAAAGTCCACCTCTGGATGGAAAGACCAACACTCTGTCTTTTTAGTAATACCAAACAGAAGCTGCACTACTTTCTAGGGACTTTTCCGATATATGGATTCTTACCTATCCCTACCTATGAAGTTGTACAGTCTGTAAAAAGCTAATACTGTTTCTGATTGTGTTACTATCTACAAATAGGATTTAGCTGTGGATATGCTTGAGGGCCAATTATCTCACCCTTGTAGGGGCTGGTTCTGGGTGATGACTGAAAGCCAGATTGGGTATGTACAGAGGGATGAGTATATACTTGGAGCCAAAGGAATTATAACTTATAAATAAATAAATTATAAATTTATTAGGAATTCTTAAAAATCCTCAGAGCTTCTGCACTTCAGAGACCCTTATCGGTAAGTCTTAGTTTTGTTTTCAACTCTAGAATCAAACTTCTTTTGTATGAAAGCTCTTAGATAATGATACTTATAAGTTTAAAGAGATCAGGTTAGGAAGAGAATGTAAGATACTTTGGATGTAAGACAGTGATATCAAATAGCAAAAATGAAAGAACAGTATATTATTAGCTGTTTTTGTTTTTTAATGGAACTCACAGGCTTCTGTGTGCTCCCCACAAATGCCTCAAAGTTGCCATGTGGATGAAAACCTAAATGAAGTCTCAGAAAAGATAATGGAGCTTTAATGATGGAAATAGTAAGAAAATTAAATCTCATCATGTTCCATTAAGCATGCTCTTAGCTCCCATTTTTACTAAATTATTTTAGTATGATTTTGCCTCTGTCTATTGAAATAACCTTTTATGGCAATTTGATTTGCAAGCATAAATAAGTCTCATTTATTTTTCACTATGAAACCCTGTGGGATTAATAAGAAGAGATGGATCATCAAAAATCCTAGCCATTCTGCAATCAGGAAGTAGCCATTCAGAGAGATGGATACTTTGTCTAATATTTTATATTTATATCCATGAGGAAAGCATTACACTATAATTAGGGTCTCATTCAACGACAACGTTTCACCTGCTAGAGGGACCATCTTCAACAGCCTTGGCTTCCATACCAGCCTTGAAAGGGAGCCAGAGTCATCCCCACTTCCTGTGCTGGAGGGTCATCTCACCTCCTCAAAACTTAATCCTCAAGCTCATCTTCCTCCATCCACTCTTTAATGGACTTTTATCATGTTTGGAGTGCTTTGTTACTATTGGCCAGAACTGCTGGAGTGTTTGCTTCCAGAAGGATGCCCCAGGACAGCCACCTAGATATGAGTCCTAAAGCACAGAATGGTGAATTGTAAGTCATCAGGCACTTGGTCCAGGGACGGGCAAACATGGAACACAGCAAAGGATAACAGGAGTGGCTCTTTAATTCTAGGCTCGGCAAAGAACAGAACCACCTGTCAGAATATGCAGGTGGGGTTTTAAATTTTTCCAAAGCACACTTACTTCCAAAAAGTATAACGATGAATAAGGTATGAAGTATAACTGGGAATCACAATTTGTGAATTAGAGGGGTCTCTAGGCCAAATCTTGATGACTTCTATCAAGAATTAGAGGATTTAGGAGGGAAAATTCACATTCAGCAGGAATGATAACTATGGAAGGAAAGGCTGGGAGACCCATCACACCAACTCATGACCAGGCATAAGTCCACACCTACTTTCTATTCTAATTCTATTGTATTGACTGTCTGCTATTGTAATTCTATATTAAGGACTGAAGAACACAAAACGCAATAAAGAATGAACTTATGAAACAAATTCCAACTATAGACCATTAAACTAAGCAAGGATATAATTATTGACATGTCTACACCCAGTAATATGACAACCCTCAAATTTGGAGAAGCAAAGAGAAATACACAAAGACATACTAATAATGGGACACTATATTCACTTCCCTCAATTTAAGGAAAATTAATTAAGATTAAGGAAAAAAATCAGTAGGATATATCTTATACATACAGGATACAAATATATATATATATGCCAAATTCTGAACCCTATAGACAGTTTTCAAATGCACAGAAAATTCATGAAATGTACCATAGCATATACAGACATCAAATTTCCCCCAAAATAGAAATCTACTCATTGTACCAATACTATAAATTTTAAAACCAGACAAGTTTTTATTAACTGCACTTTTAAAATTCTTGAGGGAAATACAGATCAAGATTGAAAACCTTTAAGAAAATAAATATAATGAAAACATTAGAATTCAGGAGGTACTGCTAAAGCAGCTTATAAGATGAAAACATATAGCATTAGATATAACAATAAAAATACTAAAATAAAGGAAGTATTCAATTTTTAAGTTCTAGAAAAAAATGAAGTTAGTGAAAGCAAGCAACAGGATGAAATTTAGAAAGATAAAAGCAAAATTTAATCAATCTGGAGAATTCTGCTTCTATTAGGATATGTTAGGTTACAAAGTACTTAATTCAATTTGTTACTTGTTTCATGGTTGTTTTCATAATTCTTCTTTGTTCTTCTTCTTGCTCTCTTCCCTTGTGGCTTTATGACTTTCCTGAGTATCATGCTTAGATTCTTCTCTTTCTTTTGTGTGGTTACCAATAGGTTCGTATATAACATCTTATATACATAACACTATATTAAGTTAATGGATGCTTAAGTTTAAATCTATTCTAAAAGCACTGACTTTTTGCTCCCACTCTCCATTTTATATATACGGTGTGATACTTTACATCCTTTTATTCTTTGAATCCCTTGACTGATTTTTGTAGATATAATTGATTTTACTGTTTTTGTGCTTTAACCACCATAGTGGTTTTATAAGTAATCAATCTACAACTTTTATTATATGTTTGCATTTATCTGTGGAATTCCTCCCTCCCACAATTTTTTTTTTACCCCTAATTATGGCCTTTCTTTCCACTTAAAGAATTTCCATTAACATTTCTTGTAAGGTTGGTTTAGTGGTGATGACCTCCTTTAACTTTTGTTTGTCTAGGAAACTCTCTCTCCTTCTATTCTGTACCTTGCCAGGTAGGGTATTCTTGTTCACAGGTTTCTTCATTTCAGTACTCTAAATATAGCATGCCACTCTCTTCTGGCCTGCAAAGGTTCCACTGAAGAATAAGCTGATACCTTTATGGGGTTTCTCTTGTATGGAACGGTTTTCTTTTCTCTTCCTACTTTTAAAATGTCTTTTAACACTATTTTTGGCACTTTAATTATTATGTGATTTGTTGTGGACTTCCTTGAGCTGACTTTGCAGGGGGATCTCTGTGCCTCCTGGATCTAGATGTCTCTTTCCTTCACCAGATAGAGAAGTTTTCAGCTATTATTTCTTCAAATGAATTTTCTGCCTCCATCTGTCCCTTTTCTGTTTCTGAGATCCCTATAGTGTAAAAGTTAATTCTTGATATCATGGGCTTCTCATTTTTAGTTTTCTTTTATCTTTGGCTGTTCACTTTGGTTACTTTCCATTGCTGTCTTCCAGCTCACAGATCTGTTCTTCTGTAACCTCTATTCCACTACCGATTTTATCTAGTGTCTTTTTGTATGTTTGTTTGTTTTCGTTTGTTTTTTGGTTACTGACTTCCTTGTCTCTGACTGGTTCTTTTTTATATTTTCTATCTCTTTGTTGAAGGTCTCACTGAGAATCCTCCACTCTTTTCTCCAATGCAGTGACTATCTTTACGACCAGAACTTTGAATTCTCTGTCAGTCATATTGCTTATTTCATTTCAGGCTTTTGCTGTGGTTTTGCCCTCTTCTTTCATTTGGAACATACTCCTCTGTCACCTCCTTTTGTCTAGCTCTCTGTGTTTGTTACTACATTTTAGGAAGGTCAACTGGTCTCCTCATCCTGAAAGTAGTATCCTTATAAAAAAGCAGCCCTGTGGTGCTCCAGAGCAGAATGCCCTCTGGTGAAACAGGCATTTTTGGGGTTTCTTCTTATGTGGACTGTGTATACCCTGCTGTTGTGGCTGAGCCATGTTTGCCTTCAGTATAATTGGCTGTAATGACTCACTTTCCCTGCTATGGGTACACTAAGCAAAGCTTCATCCCTGTGCTATCAAGGGGACTGTCTGGGGCTGCCACAGACTTAAAGTTGGGTGATGTAAGCACCCAGATCAAATGCTGGCCCCTAGTCCATCTGCTGGGGCTGCAGTCACACAACATTGCAGGGTGCTCTCCCTATACTAACCTAAAAGGCTTTTGTGGGTTAATTAATCTATGACAAAGGAGGCAAGAATGTACAATGGGGAAAAGACAGTCTCTTCAACAAATGGTGCTGGCAAAAGCGGACAGTTAAATGCAAAAGAATCAAACTGGGCCACTTTCTTACACAATACACAAAAACAGACTAAAAATGAATTAAACTTAAATGTGAGACAGGACCATAAAACTCTTAGAAGAAAACATAAGCAGTAATTGCTTTGACAATGTTGCCTTAGCAACATTTTTCTAGATATGTCTCCTGAGGCAAGAGAAATAAAAGTGGAAATAAACTATTCGGACTGCATCAAAATAAAAAGCCTTGCATAGCAAAGAAAACCATCAAGAAAACAGGAAGGCAACCCATTGAATAGGAGAAGACATTTGCAAATGATATATCCAATAAGGATAATGTCCAAAACATTAAAAACTTATACAACACCAAAAAATTCATTTAAAAAATGGGCAGAAGGGGCAGACTGGGTGGCTCAGTAGTTTAGCGCCGCCTTCAGCCCAGGGCATGATCCTGGAGACCCGGGGTCGAGTCCCACGTTGGGCTCCCCGCATGTATCCTGCTTCTCCCCCTGCCTGTGTCTCTGCCTCCGTGTGTGTGTCCCTCATGAATGAATAAATAAAATCTTAAAAAAAAATGGGCAGAAGATCTGAACAGACATTTTTCTAAAGATAACATATAAATGGCCAACAGACACATGAAGTGATGCTCAACATCACTCATCAGGGAAATTCAAATCAAAACCACAATGAGGTATCACCTCACCCCTGTCAGAATGGCTAGAATCAAAAAGACAAGGAAGAGCAAGTGTTGAAAAAGATGTAGAGAAATAGGAACCGTTGTGCATTGGTGGTAAGAATGTAAATTGGTGCAGCCACTGTAGAAAACAGTATGAAGTTACCTCACAAAATTAAAAACAGAAATATCATATGATCGAGTAATTCCACTACTGGGTATTTACCCAAGGAAAAAAATTTCAAAAAGATATATGCAACCCCATGTTTACTGCAGCATTACTTACAATAGCCAAGACACAAAAGCAACCAAGTGTCCATCCATAGATGAATGGATAAAGAAAATGTGATGTATATATACAATAGAATGTTACTCAGCCATATAAAGACTGAAATCTTGCCAGGTACCAGGCACATGCCCCTAACCTGAACACTAAACATAGCCTAGTTCTAACCCCTAACCCTAACCCTCTGGGGAGGTCTCTGAACTGTAGGATGCCAGGCATAAGCTTTAACTCCAACCCTGAACCTAGGTCTGAGAAAGCAGGTTCCTGAACATAAAATAAGAAGATCTGAGAAACAGTTTAGTTATTCTGGAGGAGACCCAAACATTTAAGAATTGGTAATATTTCTGAAAATGGGTCTGAAGGTAGAGACTAAAAATAGAAGGAATAATTGAATATCTATTTAAAGAATATTTAGAGCCCCAAGTCCTTCCTTGCTTCAACTCAGTAGATGGCTACATCTATTTTCACCCCAGCAGAAGACTGGAGTTTTATTCTCTGGAGAGGTCTCTGAACTGCAGGATGCCAGGCACATATCTTAACATGGACTCTAACCCTAGCTCTAGGCCTAAATCTAACTCTAACCCTAGATCTGAGAAAAAGGAAAAAGATGTAATATACACACAAACACACACATACAGAAATAACATTCACCCTTGGGGAAAAAATGAAATTTTGCCATTTGCAATGATATGGATGGAACTAGAGAGTACTATGCTAAGTGAAATAAGTCAGTCAGAGAAAGACAAATACCATATGATTTTACGTATGTGGAATTTAAGAAACAAAACAAAGGAACAAAGAGAGAGAAGAAAATAAAGAAACAGACTCTTAACTATAGAGAACTGCTGGGTATCAGTGGGGCGGCAGGGTGGGGAGGATGGGTGAAGTAGGTGATGGGGAAGAAGGAGTGCACTTGTGATGAGCACTGGGTGTTGTGTGGAAGTGTTGAATCACTATATTATACACCTGAGACTAATACTGCACTCTTAACTAACTGGGATTTGAATAAAAACTTTTTTTAAAAAAGCACACTTATCTTGATAAGCACTAATGTATAAAATTGTTGAATCATTCTATTGTACACCTGAAACTAATATAACACTGTATGTTAATTGTACTTCAATTTAAAAAGTATATTTAAAAAAGAAAGAAGAGATGGCTAGTCAGGAAAAGGACTCCAATACAAGTACTCAAATAGTTCTCCCTTAAGGTATTTGTCAGATTCTGAAAGTACATGAGGCATTAAGTTCGAGAATGAGGCTGGGACATTCTGAAATATAGAGTTGAATCCCATGGTCTTGCAGGGCTGAGGGGACACAGAACTATCAGGTGTTAATAAAAAGTCCAGGAAAGCCAAATCAAAAGAACAGGACTATACCAGAGTTAAAACCAAATCATGATAAAATAGCCCTGACCCAGCTTACTTTCTAATTGTATTAAGATGGTCAGCCTCTATCTCTAAATGATCAAGGAAAAAAAGATGGGGGTGGTGGCACATGGGTGGCTCAGTCAGTTAAATGTCCACCTCTTGATTTCAGCTCAGGTCATGATCTCAGAGTTGTTAGAGTGAGCCCTACATCAGGCTCCGCACACCGAGCCTGCTTAAGATTCTCTCTTCTCTCCCTCTGTGCCTCTCTCCTTCCTCCGCTTTCTCTAAGAAAAAAAAAAGGTGGGGCTGCTCTCTGATAGAAGATATACAATCAGTAATCTCTACTGTTTTTGCATAATATACAATGAAAAATTGCTAGACATGAAAAGAGGCAAGAAAATTTGACCAATATTAAGAGGGAAAAAATGCTAGAGTTATCAAAAAAGATTTTAAAATAATTATGAAAAATAAATAAATAAAAAATTAAAAAAATAAAATAAAATAATTATGAATAATGAAGAAAATAGTGAGAAAATAGATGAAATAATGGATAAATTCAACAGAACACTGTAATCTATTTTAAAAAATATCAAACAGGCATTCTAGGACTGAACAATTAAATATCTATATTAACAATACAATGGATAGGCTTGAAAAGTAATTTACATACAACACTTGCTTTTGTGTTCTGGAAGACAGGTTAAGAAAGTAAAAACTAAGCAGAAGGGGAAAGAAATGATGGAAAATAAGACTATAAGAAACGTGTAGGACACAAAAGATTTAACAGGTGTAATTTGAGCCCAGAATGAAGAGGGAATGAGCAAGAATGAAGGAATGAAGCAGAAGAAATATTTAAAGAGGTAATAGCCATGTACTTTCTGCAACTGATTAAAAAATATTTCTAATTAACAAAAAATCTTAACCCACAGATTCAAGAAGCTCAGTTAATTCAAAATAGATTAAAAAAACACAGAAACATATTATAGTAAAACTGTAGAAAACAAAAAACCAAGTGAAAAATCTTAAAAACAAAATGTCAATTTCACAATAAAAAGTTACCCAATGATATTCTTTCTATCCCCCCATTTATTTTGGTTTTCAATGACTAGAATTTAATATAATATAACGGATGCTTCCATCCCTCTCAGAAGTGAGACCATTATAGTCAAAGGATCATCCAAGCCAGTAAGTATGGCCTGTGATCAGTAAGAACTCTTATAAGAAACAATGGGTTTGCCTTTATATTCAAATGCTTAATATTAAAAAAGAAGTAAGTCAGTCGGAGAAGGACAAACATTATATGTTCTCATTCTTTTGGGGAATATAAATAATAGTGAAAGGGAATATAAGGGAAGGGAGAAGAAATGTGTGGGAAATATCAGAAAGGGAGACAGAACGTAAAGACTGCTAACTCTGGGAAACGAACGAGGGGTGGTAGAAGGAGAGGAGGGCGGGGGGTGGGAGTGAATGGGTGACGGGCACTGGGGGTTATTCTGTATGTTAGTAAATTGAACACCAATAAAAAATAAATTAAAAAAATAAAAAAATAAAAAAAGTATACATTCTCTTAAATTTAAACATATTAAATTAGCTATAATTAGCAAAACCTAGGGATTAGAGAATAAAAATCTAAAGAATTAATTTCCTATTTCAGATTGTCAATGTGTCACCTGTAGAACAGGATTCGGGGGTGGGGGGCAGAGACAGACAACTGCATTGAATTTACCTTTATTTTCTCTAGATTATCATAACCAATGTCATCATTGCAAAATATTTTACAAGAAGGGAAGAGGAAGGGAAGGGGGAAAGCAAGAGGAAAGGAAAGAGCAGACAGTGGGTTTGTGTTGTTGGGCTTTTTCCAAGTAGTCCAAAATCACTTGGCTCTAAGGATGAAAAGTGAAAACAAATCCTCTGAAAGTCCCTGGTGCCTCTCTTGATTCATCTCAGTAGTGCTTCAATGGCAATGAAGGAAGACACTAGAAATTCAGCATCTTCTTCTCCCTAACAGAAACTGGCACAGGTAAGGGGAGGGATTTCAAAGCCTCCTCTTATTTAAGTTAAAATTATTATTACTTGTTAAATATACAAACCTGACAGAGAGGATACAAATGAAAACTAAAAACAGAATGTAGACATCAACACATTATCCTCCTTTCTAAGTTTATAAATATGCACTTACTGAGCATCTACTCTGTCCCAGCACTGTGCTCCTGTCCACCCCACATTCTCACACACCCAGTGACTGGATGTGCAGTGGCTTGCAGGGTTGCATCATCATGGTGGGAAACATTCTCATAACCATTGAGTCTGTACATCATCCCTTATAATAAATCAAATATTTATGGAACTGAAACACACCTTAATAGAAAAGATCCAGGTCTTTACTTTTCTAGAAGTAGGATTTGGGTAAAAATATATAGAAGTACTGAACCACTTGAAGAAGAGTAAGGAGGAAAAGATGAAATTAAAAACAATTTTTAAAGATGTGGGACTTTCTCTAGAACAGAGGTTAAATGGAGCAGACAATGAAGCTTGGAAAGAGATTTAAACATGTATAGGTCTTCACATCATGTTAAAAATGGGGACAGATAGGCTATTTACAAAACAGTGCAGAGAGGAGTACTTAACAAGAGCAGAGGCAGTAGACTGGAGTAGTTCAAGGTACCAACTCTGGATCAAGACAGTACCAACTCTTACCAGCCTGACCTCAGCAAGTTACTAACCTCCCTGTGCCTCTGCATCCTTCAGCTGTAAAATGGGGGAGGGGAGGAGGAGAAAAACTTCATAAGGTCACTATGGGGATTACAAGTTAGTGTGTATAAAGCAGCAACTGGTATATACTAAACGCCCTAAGCTTATTTTAAATAAAGTAAATATTAGAGAAAACCAAACTTAGATCTTTATGTCAAAGTACAATTTACAGCAAATTTTAAGTAGATTTGAAAGTTCAATGTCAAAAAATAAAACCACAATCATAAGAGAGAGAAAGAGAGATGCTTTTCAAATCAGGAGGAGGAAAAGCATGTTAAAGATTAATATCAAAGACCAAATCTACAAAGCATGTAGATAAGGAGTTCAAAATTAATAAAAATGTCTTTGTCTCAAATCACCATAAATGCAACTAAAAATCAAATGACAAACTAAGAAAATATGGGAGTCATATACAATAAGTTTAGTGTAATATGTAAAGAGTTCTATAAATCACTAAGAACGGGCCGCCCAGGTGGCTTAGGGGGTTAGCACTGCCTTCAGCCCAGGGTCTGATCCTGGAGATCCCGGATCGAGTCCCACATCGGGCTCCCTGCATAGAGCCTGCTTCTTCCTCTGCCTGTGTGTCTGCCTCTCTCTCTCTCTCTCTCTCTCTCTCTCTCCCCCTGTGTCTCTCATGAATAAATAAATAAAATCTTTAAAATATATATATATATAAATCACTAAGAAAATGGCAAACATGTATACAGAAAAATGGCCATAAATAGGCAATTGACAGAAGAGTAAATAAAATTTCTAGTAAATGTCTTCACTGAAAACTTTATTGGTATTCAGAGAATTGCAAATGAAAATTATGAGATCTGCCTATAAAATATAGATTTATATAGCAAAGATTTATAAATGCATGTGTATGCATTTATTACTATTGGCATGAATCTAGAAAATAGATGATTTTATAAACTGTTCTAAGGGATATAAATTGATATACCTCTTTTGGAAATTCTACCTTTACAAATTTCTCCTGAAGATTAAGAATATGTATAAAGACAGAAATGTATGAATATTTTAATCAATAGTCACCTATAAAAATAAAATTCATTCAAAGCACTCATAAGTATTTATTAAATGCTATGTTGAGATAAGTTTTGTGAATCTAGCAGTTAAGTAGATATAGTTCATCCCTCACAAAGTTTTCAAATTAGGAGAAATGAGAAGAGAATGGAAAAGAGCTAAGTGCCCAATGATTGCTTAAAAGCAATGAAATAGAATTATGCTTATTAAAAAGTAAAAGAGATGTGTGATAAATGCAAATTAGAAAACTGTATTAATACTTAGAATAGGAGCATATGCAA
This sequence comes from Canis lupus dingo, assembly GCF_003254725.2. Taxonomy (NCBI): domain Eukaryota; kingdom Metazoa; phylum Chordata; class Mammalia; order Carnivora; family Canidae; genus Canis; species Canis lupus. Next base: position 10,915,176 of record NC_064265.1, read on the forward strand.
GATTGGAAGGCAACACACCTGTTAATATGACTATCCCTTGCTAGTTGGGAAAAGTTGATTTTTATTTCCTTCTTTCATATTTCAGCATCTAAATTTTTTAATGAAAATTTTGAAACCGAAACATGTATGTATTTGAGAAGGAAATGGCTCAAGAGATATTTATTCATTCATTCATTATTTAATCAACACTACAGATAGGCTACTTCCATATGCCACATTCCAGGTATCGCTCTACCCTCATGGAGCTAAAATCATAGTGAGCAGAGACATGAAGTAGACAAATAAGCAGGAAAAACATCAAAAAGTGTTAAGGGCCACATTAAAAAATAAACCTGGGTGTTCTGATAGCAAGTAAGTAAGTACTTTAGCTAGAATGGGAGCAGAGGGAGGCCTCCCAAAGGAATTAAGATTGAGATTTTAAGTTAAATGACAAGTAAAACCAGTCATACCAAGGTGAGGAGTGGGCATTCTAGGCAAATGAAACTGTGAAGATCCAAAGTGGAATCCAGTTTGACAAGCTGGAGCAACAGGAACGGCCTAGGGTGCCCAGAGTACATGGGTGAAGGGGCCTGTGGTAGGAGATGGGGAAAGAGAGGTCCAGGGGGCGGATGATGGGGACCACTGGAAGTCCATGTAAAGAGGTTTCGTTTTATTTTTCAACAGGATGTCAAGACAAGGAAGGTTTTTCAACTGGAGAGTGGGAATCAAACACATAAAGCATGCGTGGACTGCCATCAGGGATTCCCAGCTGAGACTGAATCTGTTAATTTAAAGAGAAACTAGTTGGTATAATGGCATGTTTTTCTCCAGGAGATTTTAATTGATCAGATGCTAGTGAAGAAGAGGAAGACAGCTGGGCTTAATGAAAGCTGGAGGTCTGACAGGTAAGGGATAGGTGACAGGGTGAGGGCATATGGGAGCTTTCAAGGGCTGGAGGTGGATAGATTATGGAGCCAAGGAAAGGCAGGGATGACATAAAGAGGCTGGCAGACTGACTGAGGGTGGCTGGATCAGTGACCTGGACAACTCCTTTGAAGAACTTCTGAGAGAACTACTATGGGTGTGGTGTGCTAGAAGAGGAGGGCAGTCAGAGAGGCGGCTGCTCAAAGATGGACTGTGAAGGCAATGTACTTATGAGAGTGACAATGTCAGAAATGTGTCCACAGGGAGGACAGGTTGTGCAGGTGATGGAAAAGAATAACAGAAAACGGGTGAAAACAGTCCTCAACATGAAGACTGCAGTCACCCAGAATGAGGACAGCAGTAGTCACAGAAAGGAGGAGAATGTGCCAGACTCCAGAGCGACACAGATGCTACCAATATTCTGGGCCAGGAAATTCCTTCGTGTGGTGGCCATCCTATTTATTAGTACATCTCTAACCTCTGCCTTCCAGACCAAAATAGCATCCTCCTCTGAGTCTGTTACAGTTCCCTTGGGTTGAGAACAGGCTGGCCCTGCAGACTCCTCATGCAGCAGTCAAGGTAAAGTGTCACTCAGGACCGTGATCTCATGCAGCATGGAGATAACTGAGAAGGCAAATCCCACCCAGAATGGATACTCAGATATTCTGCTGTCTTCCCACTCCACGGTGGGGCATAATGTAACGGTCTCAGGGCAAGTCCCACGTGCCATTCACATGGCAACCCAAAAGCTACCTCTTACATGTTCTCTTGACACAGGGCCATCCCAAAGGATTCTTGGGGAAACGGAACTGGCTCCAAAGAACTTTTCCCTATGTAGACCAAGGAAGATACACAGAGGCTTTTCTTTTTTAGGCTCAAAACTTGTATGGATTTGCACTCATCAGGACATGGTGAATTGTGCATTTATCTTTTATATCTTAAAGAAAATGTGGCTTTTCCTTCCCCTTCCCTCATAGCACACTCCAGGCTGAATGTTCTAGGCAGATTGTCTAACATCTTGCACAATCAAGACCCTGGTAACACCAAACAATGAATTCAGTGTAGGACTACTTTGTATTATTGTCTGGGCTCACTCCCCACAGAGGAACAGAGTATTGAGGGTATTCATGGGAAAGGGACAGGTTTCTGGGCAGGTCCTAAAGAGGCAGTAACTCCCACATTCAGAGAGGTAATCTCTGATTACCATCCTGAGCCAACGGAGTTACCAATGGACAAATTTTTTTAAAGGCCAGAAAGAGATATACTCCTCAAAATACAAACTTAGAGATTTGGGTGGGAACCAGCTCTGCATAGCAGATGAGCTCCAAGGTAAATGTACAATTCATCACAAAGCACATGGAAAAAAAGTGAAAAACAAAACTCCTAAGTGCAGCAACTGCACTGCGTTCTCTTAACATGGGCTCCCTGCTCAGCGGGGAGTCTACTTCTCTCTCTCCCTCTACTTGCCACTTCCCTACCCCCACTCATGTTTCCTCTCTCTATTTCTCTCTCTCCCTCTCTCTCTCATAAACAAATAAAATCTTAAAAAATTTCATTTCTAAGCATGCTTTTCACTACTGGCAGTCCCTGACTTCCCAAAGGGCTCAAGCTAATAAACCTCAAGAGTTTTAAGGCACCTTAGAGATGAGTGGACCCACTGAACATCACAAGAATTTCCTATATGCAAAACTGACCAATGCAGAGACATCCAAGTTGGAGCCAACCAGTCCCTCACTCCCCCAGAGCAGGCTCCATTGCAAGCAAGAGTGGAAGCACCTGACCTTGCTCCAGTCTGCCATTCCTGCCATCTATCTAAACAGCTTTACAACACACATATCTTCTAACCCCCTAAAATATTAATTGCTAAAATATGGCTCAACTGGAGCTATGGAAAACTATAAAACATTTTATAGTGAAATAAAAATAAAAATCCAGTGCTTCAACAGACACAGAGCATCTCAGGAGACCAGACAGAGAGAGAGAGACATATGTGAGCAATCTCCCAGAGCACATGAGTAATATATTTCAAAGGAAAACCTGTCATGGAGAGCAAAATGAATTATTTTTATAATGAGACATAGAAATTGCCATAGTTATTTGGCACAGCAGGAATTATTCACATGTGAATCATTGGGGGCAGCATCAGAATAAAAAAAGAACATTATTTCTGCTTTGACCAATACAGATCAAGAAATATTAACGTGAATTTTAATCTAAAAAAAACAGCCAATATATGTGGGTATGTTTATCACCCATCAAATACACAAGCACAAAAAGACCCAAGCAGAATTTCATAGTTAATTTCATTTCCTGCTTCTACAAAGACTGCTCTGTATTGTTCTCATGATTGCATCCCTGGTAGACTTATTATAAAATATAGTTAAGTGGTTTTCTGTTAAGATCCCATTATTGCTGTAACAAATTACCACAAACTTAGTGGCTTAAAACAACAGAAATTTATTACCTTATAGTCCTGGAGGTCAGAAGTCTGAGATGGATCTCATTGAACTAAAAACCAAGATGTTGGTAAGGCTGCATTCCTTTCTGGAGGCCAGCCTTTTCCAGCTTATAGAGCCTCATGGCATGCTTTGGCCTGTGGCCCCTTTGCAGTGCCAAAGCTAGCAATGGCCAGATTAGTCTCCTGCATTTCATTCCACCACTTTGAGAGCTCCTTGTGCCTCCTCCTTCCACATTTAGAGGTACTTGTGATTACACTAGGTCCCCTGAATAATCCAGGATAATCTCCCTAAGGTCAGTTGATTAACAACCTTAATTCCATCTGCAACCTTAATTTCCCGCTTGCAAAACAACTTAAAGTTCACAGGTTTCAGGGATTAACACAGGGACATCTTAGTAGGTGGAGGCAATATTCTGCTTACCACAGGTGGAAACTCTAAAAAACATTCCTAACTATAGCAGAGAATCTACATAAATGCAGAAAAAAGATTACTCATTAAAGGTATTTTTTAAAATGGCAACATTGTGAATAATAACTACTGGTTAATATCTACAAAAATAAGAAATCTCTATTTGTTAGCACTGCTTTACTGACATATTCTAAAATGTACTTTTCACATAAATGGTTCCCTGCAGATCTTCCTCAATTAAATGTAATCAGTCATGTCAAATCCTTGCTTAATGTCCTTCCAAGACTCATCAGAGGACACAGGGTGGAGAACCCTTTGGCAGGGACAAAGGTCTTCACAGTATGGGCCCAATGCACCTGACACCAACCACTGCTCCCCCTTAGGCCTCACTCATTCAATGCAGGCCTTTACTGAGCACCTGCCATGTGCCATTGCCTGATGGAGGTGCAGGGATAGAATAGTAACCAAATCTAACCCAACTCCTGCTGTCTGAAGTCAGGCATTCAGTGATAGACTTTAATCAACTAATCACACAAAGCAAACATAAAACTGCAACAATGACAAGTGCTGTAGAGAAGTCTGGAGTGCTGTGAGCACCTGGGACAAGCATCTCACCTGGTCCAAAGAGCCCCCATGATCCTCAGGAGGCGGCTCAAGAGGCACTGTTGGAAGTTACCCTTGCCAGGAGAGCAGCAGTCATGTGGGTAAAGGAAGGTGGGGGTGGGGGGAGGAATGCACCCTTGGAGGAAGGGGATAGAGCAAGCACACACTTCTGCTGGTGCACAACACACTCCATCAGGCAAACTGCAGCACTTCCTGCTCACAAGTGTGCCCCACTTGTGGAAGGGGCTCTAGTCACCCCAAGCCAGAGAGCTGGCCTGCTGTTACCTGTTATAACTTACATGATAATGAACCTGCTGATTTCTGTTGGCCCCCATAGTAAACCATGAGCTCTCTGAGACCAAGCCCCCCAGCAGTGCCTGATGGGACTGATCGAATGAATAACAGTGACCATCACAAGTCACACACCAACTTCTACATCATAACACTTCCCATGTCTCTCCTTGATGCTCTCACGAAACAGACATAACTCTGGTTAGCACCCATTATTTCTCACAAGGACAATCGGTAAGTGCAGAGCAGCACTGAAATCAAGAGATAAGGAAGTGAACAAAATATTCTAATGAAAGGAGAAAGGAATGATTAATGATGTTTTTAAAGGGAATTAATATAATGGATAAAATCAGTAGAGTTGGTAAAACAGCTAGTGACTTAAGGAGGAAAAAATCATGAAACACTAGCTATCAAAATATAGACAAAATGGAAATAGTCACAAATACACCAAATTAGGAAGATGATCCAGTAAATAACCATATATGCTAAAGAAATAGTTATAAAACTCCTCTCAAAAAATGATGGATTTGGATGATACTTTAGAATTATTCACATTTCCAGAATAAAGGAAAAAAAAATGTTAAGAGGAACTACTAGGGAAGCAGTTGTTAAAGTCATCAAATACTAATAAAAAAAAATACATGAAGAGACAGATCTCCCATATAGCAAAATTACAAATAATTTATGTAGATACTGTGCCCTCGAAAAGACGGAACTGAATTCTGTGTCCTTTGAGTGTCAGATGAGCTTTATCTGACCTGCTTCCAAAGAGTAAAACATGGAAGTGGGGGGCGGGGGAGTAACATCACACAGGAGAAAGCTGATAAACCTCAGCCACACTCAGTGACAGAGCATGTTGACTGCCTGAACCCTTCATGTGATGTGATTCAAAAACACTTCACCTCTGTGGTATTCCTACCCCAAACCCACGACTGTCTTATCCTGAGGAAAACAAAAAACAAAACAGGGCACATTCAGATTATGAGACATTTTTCAAAATGCCAGGGCTACTCAAAACCACCAAGGCCATCAAAAAGAAAGGAAGTTTGAGGAGGAGATTAAGGAGACTCAGTGTATTGTACTGGGTGATGCTGAGAAAAGAAAAAGGAACCATGAACAGCTAGGGAACTCTGAGTCATGTGTAGGATTGCTAACTGTGACAAATGTAGCATGGTAAGATAAGAACTTGCAAGGGGGTAAGTACAAGGAACTCTCTGTTCTACCTTCACAGCATTTCTGTAAATCTGAAACTACACTAAGACAAAAAGGTTTTATTTTTAAAGTGGTCAGTGAGCTAGAATCTCCTTAAAAAGAACCATACCAGGGAGGAGCTAAGACGGAGGAGGAATAGGAGGAGGGCCCTAGCTTGCCTTGTCCCTCTAATACAGGTAGGTAAGTATCAGATCATTCTGAATATCCAAGAAATCGATCTGACACCTGACAGAACAAGATGCACAACTAGACAGAGAGGAGGTCACATCATATAAGGTAGGAGGTAGGAGGTGCGGAGCTTAATTTGGGGGAGAAACGGATCACAGATGCTGCATGGGGGGGGCGGGGGGGAGCCTTGATCAGAGAGAGAGGCAACAGAAAGAGGAATGCAAGGAAAACACTTTCGCAAAGCCACTGACGGGAAAACAAGAGGGGCTGATTTTTTAGAGTTTTTACCACCACTGGGGCTCAAAGACCAGTTTTAGAGTTCTACAGCATGGCCAACATGGAGCCTGGTGGGCAGAGCAGTGCTCCTGTGGAGAAAGGACAGATACCTGGGAGCAGATCTGAGGATCCCCCTGGGAAGGAGGCACACTGGGAGAGATGGTCTCCCCTTCTCAGAAATATCTGGGAGAGGTGGCATTGCCTCTCCTGGGACAAGAAAGCCAGTAGGCACCATCTCCTTCCTTTGCCCTACAGAACAGGTGCAGAGACACCTGCTGAGGGCAGCTACCCTGGACACTGGCTCTTTGCTGCACTTTACTCCAAACTCCATGCCCTTGTACTTGGGCATGACCCACATTCTGGAACAAACCTGCATCAGTCCTGACACAGTGACACCCTCCTCCAGAGGACCAGTGTGGGTCCACTCCAGCCAGGGCCCTAAATTTTATGTAGGTTTAAGACTCAGCTGACTTGCCTGGGATAGAACACAGGTATACCATGCTCCAGGCATGCAGACTGCCCAGACACTGACAAGGCAAAAGCAGGGATCTGAGGGATGCCTAAGACAAATTAGGGGAGATTATCTGTTCTTCTGGGAGGGCTTCCTGGACAGCAGTGGGTGTGAACTCCCCTCTCTAAGGAGTAGGGTAAGGGGCTGCTGCCATTTCTCTCCCCTGCCCCTCAGCATAAACTCAATTCAGTAAGCAGCACAGCACCAACAGTGGCAGCCTAAACTGCTTGCAACAAGCCCTGCTACCCTGCACTCTGTAGGTGCTGCTTTTCTGGGAAAGTATGCCAGAGAACCAGAACAGCAGGCCCCTCCCCCAGAAGACCAGCACAAAACCATCCCCACCTCTCCACATGTACCATGCCTACTGACCATAGAGGTCTACAAAGCTTCAGCTATAGGAGAAATAGCATCAGATCTGTTTTAACAAGCAGTCCAAAGTACACCTAGTTCAAACTCCTCACACTGTGGTCAGGTTCCAAATACTCCCCACAGCAGGCAAGGAGAAACTCTGCAGAGGACTGACCTGAGGGAAAGAACAGTCAAAAGATAGCAGCAGAGTATACACACAGCATATACCAGAAACACTTCCTGAAGAGCCAGGCCCTGAACAGTGTAGAGCTCTTCTTCATAAAGCCATTACTCTTAAGAAGAGGAAATGTAACAGGCTTTCCTAATACAGAGAAAAGGCAGAGACCTAGATAAAATGCCAAGATGGAAGAATCTATCCCAAAAGAAAGAAGAAGAAAAGGTCATGGTGAGGGATCTAATTGAAACAGATATGACTAATATGCCTAGTCCAGAATTGAAAGCAACAATCATAAGGACACTAGCTGGACTTGAGAAAAGCATAGAAGACACCAGGGAGATGTTTATTGCAGAGACAAAAATTCTAAACTAGTGGGGCTGAAAAAAATGCTACAAAATGCAATACCAACTTGATAATAATGACCACAACAATGGAAGAAGCAGAGAAACAAATAAGTGATATAGAAGATAAAATTATGGAAAATAATGAAGCTGAAAATAAGAAGGAAGAAAAATATTGGATCACAAATACAGACTTAGGGAACTCAGTGACTCCATAAAGCACAATAACATTCATATCATAGGAGTCCCAGAGGAAGAAGAGAGTGGAAAAAGAGGCAGAACGTTTATTCGAGGAAATTACAGCTGAAAGTTGCCCTAATCTGGGGAAGAAAACAGATATCCAAATCCAGAGGGCACAGAGAACTCTCATCAAAATGAACACAAGCAGGCCAACACCAAGACATATCATAATTAAATTTGCAAAATATAGAGAAAAGGAAAAAATCCTAATAGCAGCAAGGCAAAAGAAGCTCCTAACTTATGAGGGAAGACAAATAAGGCTAGCAGCAGATCTCTCCATAGAAACTTGGCAGGCCAGAAGACAGTGGCAAGATATATTCAATGGGCTGAATGGGAAAAATATGCAGCCAAGAATACTCAATCCAGCAAGACTGTCATTCAGAATAAAAGGAGAGATAAAGAGTTTCCCAGTCGACCAAAAACTAAAGGAGTTCATGACCACTAAACAAGCCCTGCAAGAAATGTTATGGGGGGCAAGGGGGCACCTGGGTTGTTCAGTGGTTCAGCATCTGTCTGCCTTTGACCCAAGTCATGATCCTGGGATCCTGGGATCGAGTCCTGCATGATGCAGTCTTTCATGAATAAATAAATAAAATCTTTAAAAAATGTATTAAAGGGGATTCTTTGAGAAAGAAAGACCAAAAGTAACAAAGGCTAGAAAAGAAGAGAAAGTCTCCAGAAACAATGACAGTGCAAGTAATAAAATGGCACTAAATTCATACCTTATCAATAATCACTCTGAATGTAAATGGACTAAGTGCTCCAATCAAAAGTCATAGGGTGTGAGAATGGATAAAAAAGCAAGATCCATCTACATGTTGCATACAAGACACTCATTTTAGAAATAAAGACAACTGCAGATTGAAAATGAGGGGATAGAGAATTATTTATCATGCTAATAAACATCAAAAGAAAGCTGGAGTAGCAATACTTCTATCAGACAAACCAGATTTTAAACCAAAGACTGTAACAAGAGATAAAGTAGGGCACTATATCACAATATAAGGATTTATCCAACAAGAAGATATAATAATAATAATAATAAATATTTATGCCCTCAATTTGGGAGCACATGAATATATAAAACAATAACAAACATAAAGGAATTCATTGATAATAATACAGTAATAGAGAGGAATTGAACACCCTAGATACAATAACACACCAGAAAATGAACAACAAACAATGGCTTTGAGTGACATGCTGGAGTAGACGGACTTAACAGGTATATTCAGAACATTTCATCCTAGAGCAGCAGAATACATATTCTTTTTGAATGTACACGGGATTCTCCAGAAGAGATCACACACTAGGTCACAAATCAGGTCTCAATGAGTACAAAAAGATTGAGAACATACCAGGCATAGTTTCAGATCACAATGCCGTGAAACATGAAGTCAACCACAAGAAAAAATTTGGAAATATCATAAATACATAGAGGTTAAACAACCTCCTACTAAAGAATACATGGCTCAAGCAAAAAATTAAAGGAGAAATAAAAAATACATGGAAACCAAAGAAAATGAAAACACAATAGTACAAAATCTTTGGGATGCAGAAAAGCAGCGATAAGAGGTAAGTATATAGCAATACAGGCCTACCTCAAGAAACAAGAAAAATCTCAAATAAACAACCTAACCTTACACCTAAAGGAGCTAGAAAAAGAACAACAAATGAAGCCTAAAGTCAGTAGAAGAAAGAATATAATAAAGATTTGAGCAGAAATAAATGATCTAGAAAGAAACAAAAACAGTAGGACAGATCAATGAAAACAGAAGCAGGTTCTTTGAAAAAATTAATAAAACTGATAAACCCCTAGCCAGACACACCCAAAAGAGAAGAGAAAGGACCTGAATAAATAAAATCATGAATGACAGAAGAGAGATCACAACCAACACCACAAAAATACAATTACAGGAGAATATTATGAAAAATTATATGCCAGCAAATTGGGCAAGCTGAAAAAAATGGATAAATTCTTAGAAACATAAAAACTACCAAAATTGAAACAGGAAGAAATAAAAAACTTAGGACAGACTGATAAACAGCAAAGAAGCTGAATCAGTAATCAAAAATCTCCCAACAAAAATCTACGGCCAGATGGCTTCCCAGGGGAATTCTACCAATCAATTCAAGAAGAGTTAATACCTATTCTTCTCAAACTGTTCCAAAAAACAGAAATGGAAGGAAAACCTCCAAACTCATTCTATGAGGTCAGCATTACTTTGATTCCAAAACCAAAGATCCCACTAATAAAAAGAAGCACAGGCCAATATCCCTGATGAACATGGATACAAAGGTTCTCAGCAAAATACTAGCAAATCAATCAATCAAACAGTACACTAAAAGAATCATACAAATGGGATTTATTCCTGGGCTGCAAGGATGGTTCAATATTCACAAATCAATCAATGTGATACACCAGACTTAATAATAAAAAAAAAAAAAAAAAAAGGAGGGCACCTGGGCGGCTCAGGTCATGATCCCAGGGTCCTGGGATTAAGTCCCACATAAGGCTCCCCTCAGGGAGCCTGCTTCTCTCTCTGCCTATATCTCTGCCTCTCTCTGTGTCTCTCATGAATAAATAAAATATTTAAAAAAAATAAAAAGAAAGGATAAGAACTATATGATCCTCTCAATAAATACAGAGAAAGCATTTGACAAAGTATAGCATCCATTCGTGATAAAAACCCTCAATAAAGTAGGGACAGAGGGAACATACCTCACAAAGGCCATATACAAAAGACCCACAGCTAATATCATCTTCAATGGGGAGAAACTGAGAGCTTTTCCCTCTACTGTCATGAAAAAGACAGATATCCACTTTTACCATTGCTATTTAACACAGTACTGGAAGTCAAAGCCACAGCAATCAGACAAGAAGAAGAAATGAAAGGCATCCAAATCAGGAAGGAAGAAGTCAAACTCACTATTCGCAGAATGCATGATACTCTGTAGAAAACCCAGAGACGTCACCAAAAAGCAGGAAAGAATATCCTGTGGAAAAAGACAGTTTCTTCAACAAATGGTGTTGGGAGAATTGGACAGTGACATGCAGAAGAATGAATCTAGACCACTTTCTTACATCATACACAAAAAATAAATTCAAAAGGGATGAAAGACCTAAATGTGAGATAGGAACCCATCAAAGTCCTAGAGGAGAACACAGGCAGCAACCTCTTTGACATTAGCCATAGCAACTTCTTCCTAGATACATCTCCAGAGGCAAGGGAAACAAAAGCAAAAGTGAACTATTAGAACTTCATCAAGATAAAAAGCTTCTTCTGCACAGCAAAGGAAACAATCAACAAACTAAAATGCAGCCTTTGGAATGACAGAAGATTTCTGTAAATATCATACCTGATAAAGGGTTAGTTAGTATCCAAAACCTCTAAAGAATTTATCAAACTCAATACCCAAAAAACAAATAATCCAGTTGAGAAATGGGCAGAAGACATGAACAGACATTTCTCCAAAGAAGACATACAAATGGCTAACAGACACAGGCAAAGATGCTCAACATCACCCATTATCAGGGAAATACAAATCAAAACCATGATGAGATATTATTTCAGACCTATGAGAATGGCTAAAATTAACAACACAGGAAACAAGAGATGTTGGTGAGGATGTGGAGAAAGGGCAGCTCTCTTACACTGTTGATGGAAATGCAAACGCCATTCTGGAGAACAGTACTACTAGGTATTTACTCAAAAGATACAAAAATAGTGATTTGAAGGGACATAGGAACCCTGATATTTAATTTTTTTTATTTTTAATTTTTTTGTCTTTTATTTTTTTTTATTGGAGTTCAATTTGACAACATACAGCATAACACCCAGTGCTCATCCCATCAAGTGCCCCCCTCAGTGCCCGTCACACACTCACCCCCACCCACCGCCCACCTCCCTTTCCACTACCCCTTGTTCGTATCCCAGAGTTAGGAGTCTCTCATGTTCTGTCTCCCTCTCTGGTATTTCCTACTCATTTTCTCTCCTTTCCCCTTTATTCCTTTTCACTATTTTTTATATTCCCCAAATGAATGAGAACATATAATGTTTGTCCTTCTCCAATTGACTTATTTCACTCAGCATAATACCCTCCAGTTCCATCCACGTTGAAGCAAATGGAGGGTATTTGTCGTTTCTAATGGCTGAGGAATATTCCATTGTATACATAAACCACATCTTCTTTATCCACTCATCTTTCGATGGACACCGAGACTCCTTCCACAGTTTGGCTATTGTGGACATTGCTGCTAGAAACATCAGGGTGCAGGTGTCCCAGCATTTCACTGCATCTGTATCTTTGGGGTAAATCCCCAACAGTGCAATTACTGGGTCATAGGGCAGGTCTATTTTTAACTCTTTGAGGAACCTCCACACAGTTTTCCAGAGTGGCTGCACCAGTTCACATTCCCACCAACAGTGCAAGAGGGAACCCTGATCTTTAGAGCAGCATTATCAACACAAGCCAAATTACAGAAACAGCCCAAGTGTCCATCAACAGATGAATGGATAAAAAAGATGTGGGGGGTGTATGTGTGTGTAATGGAATGCTACTCAGCCATAAAAAAAGAATGAAATCTTGCCATTTGCAATGATGTGGATGGAACTAGAGTGTATATGCTAACTGAAATCAATCAGTCAGAGAAAGACACACACCATATGATTTCACTGGAATGTGAAATTTAAGAAACAAAACAGATGAACAGGGAGGAAGAGATGGTAAATCATAAAACAGACTCTTAAATATAGATAAACAACTGAGGGTTGCTGGAGGGGAGGGGAGATAGAGGAAGGCTAAATGGGTGATAAGTATTAAGGAGGGCACTTGTTGTGATAAGCACTGGGTGCTATATGTAAGTGATGAATCACTACACTATTCTATTCCTGAAACTAATATTCTATTCCTGAAACTAATATTTTACACTATATGTTAACTAAAAAGAATTTAAATAAACTTGGGGGGAAAAAAGAATCATGACCAGACAACTTCAGAGGTGAATTCTATAAACAAATTTTATGAATGAGAAAAAATTTCTATGCTTTATTCAAACTAGTAAAAGACAGTGACACTATTAGATCATTATAACTTATAGCTATGCATATAAATTATGTATGATACCAAGAGTAAAACCACTAACAAAAGTATTCAAAGAGATAATCTCAAAAGCACTATAGACAAAGCAAAATGGAATTCTTAAAAAAAAGTCCAATTAGTCCACAGGACAGCAGAAAAAAAGAAAACAGAGAAACAAAAAAATAAAAGGAAAAAACAAAAGGCAAACTTATGAACACATGAATAGTTATATGAAATATTAAACATATAAACACATCACTGAAAAGACAGACTTGTAGAGTGGATGAGGGGGAGGACCCAACTATATGCAATCTACAAGTAACTTATTTAAGATATAAAGATAAAGGTTGGTTGAATCTTAAAAGGATGGAAAAAGATATGCATGCAAAAATCTATCAAAAGAAAGCAGGTGTGGCTGTACTGATACTAGGAAAAAAGACTTCAGGGGAAAGAAAATTAGAAGGAACATTGAGAGATATCACATAATAATAAACAATAAATAAATAATGATAAAATTACATGATGCAAACCACCAAGAAGTCGTGAACATCCCATATATGCATGAATGAAACAACACAGCTGTGAAACACCAAAGCACTACCAACTGTGAGATAAGAAAAGAGAAATGACAAAGCTACAACTACAGTTGAAGGCTTCCACACCTCTGCAGTTGACAGTATAACTGGAGAGAAAATCAGTAAGGTTATAGGAGAACTTAACACCATCAGCCAACAAGATTTCATCACGTTTATACAATACACTCCACGGAGTAAGAGCAGAATACACATTCCTTTCAGAGGTCCACAGAACCTAAGCCAAGAGAAACCCCATCCCGAGATGTAAAACAAACCTCACCAAATGCACATCAACTGAGTTATGCAAACACAGTGTGGCAATGAAGGTCTTCTGGTTTTGATACTGTACTATAGTTATATAAGACATAACCACTGCAGGAAACCAGGTGACATGCATGGGACCTCTTGGTATTTCCTTGCAAAACTATAAATATTTCAAAATATAAAGGTAAAAAAATCAGTAGTGGACTTGAAATAAAAACTAGAGATTAATTTTATTTATAAATACTTGTACAAAAATCCTAAAATGTTGTCTGCATATAAAACCCAGAAGTACATTGAGAATAATAATGCACTATACCCTTACCTAGTTAAATAGATTTTTTTGTGTGGCTACCTAACACCTAAGGCTATTTTGTGGCAGATGCTAGATGAGGCTAGAGACTTCTGATGAGGTATGGCTTCTTATTCTCACAGCACTATTTCAGATGAGGAAGAGAACAAAGGTCTCTCTGAAATCTGCAGGATGGAATGCACTCTGCCATGCAAAGAGATGGGAGAAGAATATTCTGGGGAGAGACTAGTAAAAGCAAAGGTCCTGTGGTAAGAGAAAGTAGCCCTATGCATAGCCTATTCAGTAAACTGAGGGGTCAATATGGTGAAAGCAAAGTCAGGAAGGGAAAGAGAAGAAATGAAGTGGATGCAGTAGCCATAGCACATCCCATAGGGTTCTGAAGGAGTTTGATTTTATGACACACATACTGGGAAGTCACTAAGAATAGAAGTACACTGCTGACTGTCCTTACATAAGACATCATCAAGCGACATAAAGTATATTTCTGGATCACTTGAGAGTAGTTAATTCTGATACAGAAAAAAAAAAGAAGAAGAAAATGGGATGTGTGTGACATGTACAGGTAGAGAATATATGTGCTGAACACGAATGGAAATGGATGAGAGCACCAAAGGATTCAGGATTCATTAAACATGCATGAGATATCAGACCCTAAATATTCATGATACACTAAATATAAAACTAAATACAAAACCATATTTGGAAGCACCAAATATTCACTATAACCTGCAGTTTTAGTTAAGCCACACACTGGTGACATCTATTCAAGTCCTGTGTGTTCTTTGCTGAAAAACACAAATAAGAGACATAAAATCCAGCTTTGACTGTAAGTTTGTCAAAACTACAGCCAGGGACAACTGCACACATCTCAGTGTCCCTCTTCTACAGCAAATACATACTGTTGGTCTGAGATATTTTCTGTTGATGGGCCGTCTTTCTCACATTTCAACTCTGAGGAGGCTGATGCAACAGACAGGTGTGAGATATGAATACACTCTTACCTGGGACTTGGGTATATATTTCATCTTGCTTGTACTCTACTTAAAGTATGTTAATTTACCTTAGCCCTTGCTCTCACTGTGTGCTTAACTGACGCAGCAAATTGTGTGATGTGAATTTTTCTATTTGCCCTGTGATCTTTTATGTCCAATAAACTCTTGGCTGCTTTGTTTACTAGTACATTCGGAGGTGACCATTATATAAATTACACAAAGTGGGTTACACAAAGATGTGTACTGAAAACCCTACAGCAATCACTAAAAGGAAAATATTCAATTGATCCAAAAGATGGCTACAAAAGACAGAAATAAGAAAGAAGGAACAATAGAAAACTAGTAATATTATAGATTTAAATATATTACCATTGCTAATTACACTTATGAAAATGTTCTAAACGTCTCAAACGGAAAACTAATATTATAAGATTGAATAAAAAGGCAAGCCCTAAGTACATCTTCCTTCAAGAAAACACCTCTTTAAATATAAAGGCATAGATACGTTAGAAGTTAAGGGATAGAAAAGCACACCTGCCTTACTAATAACACTGATCATGGAAAGCTACAGTGATGATGGTAACCTCAGAAAAAGTAGATCTCAGGATAAATAACCTTACCAAGAAGAAAGAGCGGCATCTCCTAATGATAGAGTTCTATTCCTCAGTATCACAAATAATTTAAATTTTATTTTTACATAGAATAACAGAGCTTCAAAACAGAAAACAAAACTGATATAACTAAAAGCAAAATAGCCAAAGCCACAAGACACTCTCTTACCTTTCTCTCAATAAGTAACAGACCAGTAGCCAGAAAAATGAGTAAAGATGTAAGACTGAACAACACTAACAACTAACTTGACCTGACATTCATAGAACACTCCAGTCAACAGCAGCAGAATATACAATCTTTACAAGTATGCAGGGACCATTTACCAAAATAGACCATATACTGGGCCATAAAACAAGTCTAAAGAAATTATATAGCATGCAAATCATACAATGTATATTTTCTAGCTACAATCAAATTAAATTGAAATCATTAAAAAATATATTTAGTAAGTCCCAAATACTGCAGTTATATAAGACACTTCTAAATAATCCATGAATCAAAAAAGACATCACAAAGGAAATTAGAAATTACAGAGAACTAAATGAAAATGGAAACAAAACATCAAAATTTGTGGAACGGAACTACAGCAGTGCTTAGAGGGAAATTTATAGTATCAAATGATTATATTACAAAAACAGACAAGACATAAACCAACAACTTCAGCTTCTACCTTAAAAAATGAGAGTAAGAGCAAGAAATGAAATCCAAAGGAGAGAGAAGGATATAAGAGCAGAAATTAATGAAATAGGGGGAAAAAAAGAAAAATCAATAAAACCAAAGCTAGTTCTCAAAGCAGAAAAAATTAAGTAAAACTCGAGTGGATCAAGAAAATAAAACCTCAATTTCTCATTGCTGTTCAAATAAGCAACATCGGAAATGACGGGGCACCACTACAGATTCTTAAGACACTAAAGGGTTATGGGAATATCATAAACAACTTCATGCCAATAAATCTGACAATGTAAATGAAATATACAAATTTCCTTAAAGATATCAAGAAGAAATAAACTGAATAACATAGTGAAAATCAACTTACACTTTGAACCCATGCTATAAAGATAATTCTAGACCTAAATTGTTTCACTGGTGATTAGTAAAAATTTAAGCAGAAAATAGCACCAATTCTATTAAAAAAAAAAAAAGAATCTATTCCAAAAAACTAAAGAGAACAGAAGACGTTTCAACACATTCCTTGAGTCCAACATTTCTCTGCTATAAAAATCAGAAAAAGATTAAGAGAAAATAAAATTTCAGAGCACTATCCTTCATAGACATAGTCACAAAACTTCATAACATTTTTGCTAAATAAAAAGCCAACATTATATAAAAGAAATTAATAGAGCATAGTCACATGTAGTTTAGATCTAGGTGGCAAGTTTGGTTTAATATAAACATCAATAAATTTACTATATTAAAATAATTTTTTAAAGAACTATATGATCATTTCAACAGATGCAGAAAAAAAAACCCATCACAGTAAAATCTCAGCATATTAGGAATGAAAGAGAACTTCTCAGCCTATGAAAGGACTCTATGAAAAACATACCACACACTTCAGACATAATCCTTTCTCCCTAGGATTTGGAAAGAGCCTAGGATATCTGCTTTTACCACTCTGTACAATACTGCACTGGAGGTCCTAGCCAGTGCAAAAAGGGAAAGAAAACAAAAGGCATACAGATTGTAAAAGGAAAAATAATAGTTCTATTTATAAATGTCATGATCATTTATGTAGAAAATTCAAAAGATTCTATCATAAAGCTATTAGAAATAAAAAGTAAGTTTGGTTAGGTGGCAGGATACAAGGTCATTATGCAAAAATCAATTGTATTTTTATTTTATATTTATTTATTTTTAAATATTTTATTTATTTATTCATGAGAGACAGAGAGAGAGGCAGAGACATAGGCAGAGGGAGAAGCAGGCTCCATGCAGGGAGCCCAATGTAGGACTCAATCTGGAACCTCAGGATCATGCCCTAGGCTGAAGGCAGACACTTTATCCGTGAGCCACCCAGGTGTCCCTCAATTGTATTTTTAAATGCTAGCAATAAATAACCAGAAACAGAAGTTAAAGAATGCCACTTACAAGAGCATCAAAAATATTAAATACCTAGAATTAAATTTGAGAAAGGTTGTGTATTACCTTTCTATACAATGAAAACTACAAAACATTGCTGACAGATACCACAGAATACCCAAATAATAGAAACATACCATGTTCATGGATCAAAAGACACAGAGTTATAAAGATGTCAGTTCTCCCTCAAATCATGTACGGAGTCGATAAATCAACAGGCATTTTGGGAGAGAAATTGAAAAGCTGATACTAAAATCTATGGAAATGCAGAAGACTACACATGTAAAATAATGGAGAAGGGAAAGTCCAGAGATAGAGTCACACATAAATGATCAATTAATTTTTGACCAAAGGTATCAAAGTAATTCAACAGAGAAAAGATAATTTTTTTTCAGCAAATGGTGCTGGAACAATTGGATACCCTCAAGAAAGAAAATAAACCCAAATCTCACTTCACACCATATACTCAACTATATTTCAGATCTCAGTGTAAGAGCTAAAACTATCAGAGAGGGAGGCAAACCATCAGAGACTCTCTTAACTCTAGGGAACAAACTGAGGGTTGCTGGAGAAGTGGTGGGTGGGAGGTTGAGGTAACTGTGTGATGGGCTTTAAGGAAGGCGCTTGATATGATGAGCACTGCGTGGTATATGCAACTGATAAATCACTAAATTCAACCCTGAAATTAATAATACACTATATGTTTACTAAATGAATTTAAAAACAAAAAAAAAAACAAAGTAAAAGAAAGCACATGATCAAATTTTATGAACTTGGTTTTGGCAAGTATTTGTTAAGTAGGATACAAAGAAGTATCTAGTATTAAAAATAAAACTACTTGAACTTCATCAAAATTGAAAACTTTCAGTCTTCAGAAACTTTAAGTATTCAGAACACTACCATGAAAATAAAAAAACAAAACACACTGCCATAAAAATACTCAGAATATACAGCTGACAAAGTACTTGTAGGTAGATATAAAAAAGAACTCTTACAACTCAGTAACAAGAAAACAAACAATAAAAACAAAGGGCAGAAGATTTGAATACATACATATACAGATGGAAAATAAGCCCAACAAAAGTAATAATCAGGGGAATACAAATTAAGCCACACTGATATGCTACTACAAATCCATTAGAACGTCTAAAACAAAAAAAGATTAATCATACCAAGTGTTAATGAAAATGTGGAATAACCACAACTCTCATCTCCTTAGCAATGGGAATTTAAAAGAGTAAGCCATGTTCCAAAATGGCTTTGCAGTTTCTTAAAAGGTTAAACATTACCTATTCTATATGCCACCTACTCCATTCCTAGGCATTTACAGTGTTTCCACACAAAAACTTATAGACCAATATTCATAGCATTATTCATAATAGTCCCAAAGTGGAAACAACCCAAATGTCCATCTACAGATGAATGGATCGCTAAACTGCAGTATATCCATGCAATGGATAAAGAGTTTCCACGCAATGTGAAGAGTTCAAATGGTACAGAAATGTCTAACATAGAATGTTATCTTCCATAATATCACACCACACAGCTTACTGCATATTCTTATTCTTTGCAATGGAACAATACTCAGCAACAAAAACAAATGAACTACTGATATGTACTACATCACTAATGAATTCAAAATAAGTTTGCCCAGTGAAAGAAGGAGTCCATTAAAAAAAAAAAAGTTCATATCTTATTACTCATCTATATAAAATTCTATATGCAAAACTATCATGTGAAAGCTAATTTAGAGGGGCTGAAAGCCAATTAATAGTTGCCTGGGACAAGAAAGGCATCTAGAGAGATGGATTACAAATAAGAATGGAAATTTTAGGGGGATGTTGGAAATGTTCATTATCCTAATCACACATACATATGTAAAAACCCATCAAATTATGCATTCTAAATACATACAGCATATTGTATGCCCATAGACAGTAAACAATAAGTGGAGATCCAGTGAGTGAATGAGAAATATATTTCAAGTCACCATAATGACAATTACAACAGCAAACAGTGTCGGAACAACTCAGTGATAGAGAAAAGGAGGTGTGGGGAAGAGAAAAGCTGGATTTGAACTCATTCCATACAACAAAGTTATCGTAGGGCAAAGATTTAAAATGTAATCATGACACTATAAATGGACAGAATACAAGATTAATATCATATAAACTTGTTGAGGAGAAGTCCTTGCCCAAGCATGCTGAAAAACATAGAAGCTTTAAATAAAAAATAAAATAAAATATAAAAGAGGGGTGCCTGGGTGGCTTAGCTGGTAAAGTGCCTGCCTTTAGCTCTGGTAGTAATTCCTGGGTCTATCCCCCTCCATGGAGCTCCCCGCTCAGTGAGGAGTCGGCTTCTCCCTCTGTCCCTCCCCCTGCTTGTGCTAGCCTGGGCTCTCTGCCTTTCTCTTTCTCTCTCTCAAATAAATAAATAAATAAAATCTTTTTTAAAAAGATGTATTTGACAGATATCAAAAAGCAAACTGGTCGAAAAAACAACTGACAAGTGAATGATACCCATTGTAAGTATGGCACAGTTGGTACTATTTTATACTACTGCTATGTGAGAAATTTTATATTAACACTTTTGAGAGTAATATAAAATACAAAAGATGCATATACTTTGGCACACTAATTCAACTGTTAAAAATTTAGAGAAACTCACAGAGATACAAAGATATGGCAAAGATATTCTTCTGTTGGTGTTGCTCATATTAGCAAAAAAGGTAAAGGGAAAAAAACTTTAAGTATTCATCAGTGAAGATTGGCTAAATAAATGGTGTTAATAATGAAATATTATATGGCCATGAGAGACTAAATAATACATATGTGCACATGCACACGCGCGCGCACGCACACACACACACACACACAGGTGTTGTGGACACTATACAGTAAGGCAGATACAAAATAGAATATTTATTATGGTTCTGTTTTATACTTTAAAAAGATACAGATATAATACATGGGTGGAAGATAAGAATATGAATTAAGCTGTGCAGTGCAATGTGATACTATAGAAGATCTTTACATTCTATGTTAGACATTTTTTTTTAAGATTTTATTTTTATTATTTAACAAAGTAAGCAAGTACACAAGAAGGGGGAGTGACAGGCAGAGGGAGGAGAGAAAAGCGGATTCCTTGCAGAGCAAAAAGCCCAACTCAAGGCTCTATCCCAGGACCCAGAGATCATGACCTGAACAGAAGGCAGATGCTTAACTGACTGATTCATCCAGAGGCCCCCATGTTAGACATTTTTGTACCATTTGAACTCTTTACAAGTAGGCACTGATTTTGTTACCAGAGATAAATAAATCTAAAAATCCTATGTAATAATTTGCCCTTACTGGCTTCTTCTCACAGTCTTTCTCCAATTTGGTACCTTTAATAAATCCAAAATGCAATTTCACTTGCTAGTGCTATTTAAAAAGCTTTCCTTTCCCCATAAATCTGTAAACTGCTTCAGTCCATCAGCTTTCCTAGCTCAGTCTGAAAATCCTTTGCAGCTCTGGGTAAGCATATAAATTCTGCTTTTTCTTGCTCATCCAAGAAAACAAACACAAAAGAGCATCAAAAGCAAATGCTAATAGATATTTGTGGCTTTAATTGAAACTAGTAACTTTTTGCTGACATTTCTACTTTCTTAAAAAGTGAGTATTCTCAATAGTTTTGTTCATGAATAAACTTTATCGAATCCTACATTACCAAAGAAGTTTAAGAAAAAGTAACATTCAGTGGTTACATATGAAGAATGGGTAATCACTGATTTTACACTAGGTCCTTCCAGTGAGTCTTTGTATTTACCACGAGTCATTCTACTCTGTTCCCATCTATCAAAGGGGCCGAAACACAAAAGTTTTGGAGTCATGAGACTGGCAATGCCTGATGACCACAATGGGCATTTTATTTTTTAACACAGCCTGAAGCCAAAGGTGGTCAATGGCCAATGAATGGACATCCCCAGACACTCCAGAGTAAGGAAACCAGTAAAATCAAATGGTATCAACCAGCCATGAACAAAATTCAGGGGAGCTATGACCAAATTACCTTTCATGGGTACATCACTTGGCCCATCTTACTACTTCATCGTCCCCCCACCATCAAGGAGACAAAGATCGGCTGGTGACTGCAGTCTAGGGAAGAAGGATCTAAATATAACAGCCATGCCTTACCTCTCTCACTTGTTCATGAACAAATCAATACATACTGAGAGGCAAAAATCAGGAGGGAAATGTGCTCGGCACAAATAAGGTTATACACAGCAGGGTTTCTTCCCTAAGTGGAATTCACAATGTCACTGAGGATACAAGATGTAGCAAATCACCTAGTACAGCACCATCCAAAAGAAAAAGATTGCAAACCACATGTTTTAAATGTTCTGGAAGCTGCAATAAATGAAAAGATAAAATTAATTTAATGATACTTCACTTAGCCTGATGTAGCCAAAATTATTATTGTTTTTTAAATTTTTATTTATTTATGATAGTCACACAGAGAGAGAGAGAGAGAGGCAGAGACACAGGCAGAGGGAGAAGCAGGCTCCATGCGCCGGGAGCCCGACGTGGGATTCGATCCCGGATCTCCAGGATCGCGCCCCGGGCCAAAGGCAGGCGCCAAACCGCTGCGCCACCCAGGGATCCCGAAAATTATTATTTTAACATATAATCAATACAAGAAAATTAATCACCCACTTAACACTTTTTTTTTTTTTGAAATCTGGTATTTGACACTTAGAACACAACTCAATTCAATGCTCTGCGTGGCTACTGGTTACCACACTGAGAAGTACAGTGTGCCCTAGTTTACCCTCTGTTTGCAAGTCTAATTCCATAACCAATTAGGAGTAAAAACCAAAAACTCTAAAAGCTACACCCTTGTGAAGTATATATCACTTGTCTGTTTCTATGCTTTTTAACTAGACCGTCTCCTCAGAGAGAAGGGAGAAGGAATACTGTTTCCTCAAAGTGAAGCCCAGGGCCTAGGGCAGAACTAACTAGAAAGAAGAATGATGATAAAACTCAGGATTCCACCGGCTCAGGAGAGGCCATATGTAACACATTCCCAATATGTACCCTTGTAACTGGCCAGAGATATCTTAAGCTCTACTTTAGCATTTTTTGCAGTGGACCTAATATGTGGTTTTTATCTTAATAAAGTCCATCTTCCTTGAAACCAGTTGGGCTAATTATGCAGAAACTAGTTATGCTTTATGCCACGTTTGCTGATACAAGTTTATTTTGTTTAGCTTCGACCCATTTATTCGGCTAACCAGGTAACAGGATACTGAGCAGATCAGTCATTTGTTCAGTAGCTATACGGGCAACTTCATTCAATCTGGCATCAATAGATTACGCTCCATCCCTAGAGAGCTGTTTTACAAATACAAATTGATGACATAAGCTACCAAGAACAGATCTATGCATATCTATTTCCTCCCCCTCACATACACACACACAAAACCCACCTCAAAGCACATATTCTAATGACAGTATGTGAGTAGTGTGTAAAGTCATCTTTATACAACAGCAGTTGGGTTATACAGCTCCATTCTGCGAACTACAGAAATCCTGAATAGGTATTCACATAGATTAAAGAAACAGATTTCTCTTATATCAAGTACTCTGTATAACTTTGAAAGGCTCTTCCTAAGTCAAGCATTTTGAAATTTTAATGGAATCTTGTTTTCTACTTTAGAAATTCACACCCATGTGCACAGCAGAATTATATTAATGGCATATTGGACACAAGTGTGCAGATTCTTAATCTTATAAAGAACTTGTCTTTTTCACATACCTAAAAGAACCAATTCACATCAGATGGGTTGCAACTAGAAAAGAGCAAAGTAATTTTAAAAGCCTGATGAATGCTCAGGACTGAAAACATTCCTTAAATGTAATGTGGCTGCCAGTCTGTACTATGTTGGTGTCTCCATGATTAAATCCTTCAGGCTCCGAGGGTCCATAAAGAGACTCTTTTCTAAAGATACCATTGACTTGAAAGATTTACTCAAGCCTGCTTCGGCTGCTATCCTCAAGATTGTTAAAACAATATAATTGTCAAACTAGTGTATTGCTAATCCCATTTTTATTGTTAACATTTGCCATCCAAATTGCTCTTTAATTGTTTGTTTTGGAACAGACACATAAAATATCATGACAGCAATATTTTGGCACATATTGGAAAATCTGCCATGAATAAAGATTATTTTCCAATAAAATACAGTTTGCCTATATTACTTGGTATCAAAATGATTTACTGAAGTAGGCCAAAGCATAAACCACTAAAATAAAATGAAGAGAGATTAGAGTTATAGCAAAATCCAAAGGCTGATTCATCCAAATTCATACTTAAGACACATTTAAAAGCAACTTCTACACTTTGGAAAGTGGCAAAGGGGGAAGAAGAATGCCTTCTATCCTGCTCCACAGGCAACTCTGCACTCCCAACCAAGCCACTGGGTCCTTCTGATGGTTCCCATTCTTGGGAACCTGCATTTGTAACACAGATTCAGACTGCCTCAGCATGCTAGACCTGAAGACTGTGCAGAGGAATCCATTCAGCTTAACCCAGCACACACTGCCTGAGCCTCCAGACTCCACCCAACACATTTGCCTTGCAAGGTGAAGGAAAAGGCAGTGCCCTCAACCAAGTGGGCCCTGCCAGGGAAGCTGCTGTGACAGTTCCTTTTTTATAAGCAATCAGCTAACCTGGCTTTCCTCATCACTTGGCCTGCCAAGAGCTGGGACACTTGCCACTCGGTCTCAGGATTAAAACCATTCTGCTTGCTTCTGGCCTGAATGTGGTGTTAGAACTCCTGGGCCCTTGGATCAAACCTCTGAGACCAGCCCTGTGTTTTATGTCCCTCGCCCTATGGCTGATTTCAAAAGCCTCACTGATGGAGATTTCCAGAGAACTCACAGAATCCAGCCCTCAACCAGTCTCAAGTTTTCAATATAATCCCAGGACCCTAAGCCTGATTCTCTATGAGTCCCAACGTCTGGCTGAGCAGCCTAACCTCCTCAGTACACACAGCCCCTGAGCTAGAGGCTCAAAAAGATTTTTAAGTGGAAGATACTATCTGATTTTGAAAAGCATCAATTATTCACAAAGCCAAACAAATATGAAACCACCACAATATAAAGCCTGTAGGATCCATGCCCAAACTATGCTCCAGCCTCACTCCCTGCAATTCTCCATGGTCTCTGGTCCAGGCACATCTAAGAACTCACCATCCCCCATGCTGGAATGCCCATTCTCCTCATGGCAATTCTCTCAAGGCCACATTCAAAGGTTACTTCTTTTGGGAGACTCCTTTCCTTGCAGTGAGCAGGGGCTCCCTCCCACTCCTGGAGTCCACAGCATTCTTAACCTCCTTCTCTGAAGCTCCCACACCACTCCTGTCCAATTATGTGCTTGTACATCGCTCTTCCTGCATGATGAATCCAGGGGGCCAGTTAGCTATCCAGACAGGAGGGAGCACTGTGCCTTCTGAAGAGGCGGTTATGACTAGAGATTTTTTTTTATATATAATAAAAACTACTTTCAGTTGGTTATGTCTTTAACAAGTTGTTCTGTTTTTTAATTTTTAGTATAGTTGACACACAGTGTTAGTTTCAGGTGTACAACACAGTGATTTGACCAATCTATACATTATCCTCTGCTCTTCACCATACAATGACAATGCAATGCCACGGACTATATTCCTTATGCTGTCGGTGCCTTTTATTCTCATGACTTTTTCATTCCATAATTGGAAGCCCATACCACCCACATCCCTTTACCCATTTTGCCCATCCTCCTCAACCCTGGCAACTATCAGTTTGTCTTCTGTATTTATAGATCTGATTTGGCTTTTTGTCTATTTGTTTTCTAGATTCCACAAAGAAGTGAAATCATGTGATCTTTGTCTTTCTCTAACTTATCTCACTTAACATAATATTGTCTAGACCCCACCCATGTTGTTGCAAATGGCAAGATCTTATCCTTTCTATAGTTAATATTCCTGTGTGTGTGTGTTTATATATGTTCATCATCCATTCATCTATCACTAGGGTTGCTTCCATATCCTGGCTACTGTATAACGCTTGGATAAACGTAGGGATGCATGTATCTTTTCAAAGTGTTTTCTTTTTCTTTGGGTAAATTCCAATTAGTGGAATTACTGGATCATATGGTATTTCTATTGTTAATTTTTTGAGGAATCTCTATACTGTTTTCCACAGTGGCTGCATCAATTTACATTTCTACCGAGTGCATGAAGGTTCTGTTTTCTCCACATCCTTGCCAACACTTGTTATTTCTTTTCATTCTCGCTGTTCTGACAGGTGTGAGGTGGTATTTCATTGTGGTTTTCACTCGCATTTCCCTGATTATTAATGATGTTGAGCATCTTTTCACGTGTCTGTTGGCCATCTGTATGTCTTCTGTGGAGAAATGTCTGCTCAGGTCTTCTCCTCATTTTTTTAATTGGATTGTTTGGGTTTTTGGTGTTGAGTTGTATGGGTTCTTTACATATTTTGAGTATTAACCGCTTACCAGATATATGTTTTCAGATGTACTCTCCCTTTCAGTAGCTTTGTCTTTCTGTTTTGTTGGTGGTTTCTTTTGCTGTGCAAAGCTTTTTATTTTGGTACAGTCCCAGTAGTTTATTTTTGCTTTTGTTTCACTTGCCTGATAAGACATATCTAGAAAAATGTTGCTATGGCTGATGTCAAAGAAATTAGTGCCTGTGTTCTAAGACTTTTGTGGTTTCAAGTCTCACAGGTCTTGATTCCATTTTATTTTTGTGTATGGTGTGAGAAAGTAGTCCAGTTTCATTCTTTTGCATGTAGCTGTCCAGTTCTCCCAACGCCATTCACTGAAGAGATTGTTTCTTTCCCACTGTATGTTCTTGCCTCCTTTGTCATAGATTGACCATAAGAGTATCCTTATAGGAAGCTCTATAAGGGCTTCCTATTCTGTTCCATCAGTACTGTCTGTCTATTCTTAGGTCAGTACCATACTGTTCTAATCACTATAGCTCTGTACAGTATCTTGACCAGTTTGATCCATACTTAAAGTTCTTTGCTCTACATGCTTAAGGTTTGCACATGGTTATTTTTATATAAATAGGATATCAAATTCACAGTTCTGCTTCTTACAGCTTCACTTCCCTCCAGGCCTACAGAAAAGACAGAAGCTGCCTGCAATTCCTACCCATCAGATGAGAAACATTTACTTTCTTACTGCAAAACATGTAAGAAAGAATGCACTGCTGGTAAGAGAACATTCTTTGAGGAACTCTAGAAAAGGAGGAAGTTATAAAGCCCATATCAGGCTTTAAGTACATCAAAAGAAGCTGGAAAACAGTTATGGGCTAAGAGGAGAGAAAAAAAGTCATCAGGAGATCACAATGGACCACCAGCTTTTGCTTTTTTTAATGGGTGGCTAGAAAACAAGCAGTAGCCAATATGCAGGACCCCGAACAATCTTTTCATTATGTCTTTTCTGATCAAACTGCTGCCAAGAAGCTGCTACATGTATGTAGATACCACATAGGGCCTTGAGCATAGGAACCAAACCTAACTGAAGTATATACTGTATTTCCCTGAAACTAGGAATCCTTCAGTTCTAAGATGCATCATTATTTTATTAAGCCCTAAGAAAGAAAAATGCTGCCAATTAAACTATGACATGATTTCTTGTTACTCAGAAAGTTCATTTTATTTTTATTGAAAGAGCCCTTTTAGACATATTCAGACATATATTTTTATAATGCATCACTCTTGGGTATTTATAAAAAGAAAAAGAAAAGTGAAATGAATCAGTTAAGGCAATGACAAGCAGGTCACCTGGCTGAAAGCAATTGTAAAATGCCAGTGATTTGAAAAGTACATCCCAGTTTCAGAAATGGTAAAATCTGAAAAAAAAAAAAAAAAAAAAGTGCATCACAGAATTACTAAAATGCTGTTTCATGCCTTGCTCAGTGACAAAAATTTAGAAAGGACAAGGTAATTGTTCACAGGATAACAGATTCAATTGATTAAAAAATGTATTTATACAGAGGGGAAAGTTGAGATTATTCAACTCAAGAAAGACAAAAGAAGAAAAGGGATTTAATAATGTTCTTCAAGGACACCAAAGATTTGTTCCCAAAAGCAGTGATTTCCAACTGTTTTATTAACTTTTTTTTTTTTTTTTGCAGCAGGACCTTTTTAAAAAAAATTTTATCCTACAAGAAACTTGAGTGTCGAGCTGTTCTGGTTAGAGGGCAAGTATCATCCCAGTCATGCCTGGGAGGTCATAGGGCTCAGGACTGGCTGAGATCCTCACCTGGAGAGTAGTTGTCACCTCTACCCACTCTCTCTGACAGCTCCAACACATGACAAAGGTCTATATCATGGCATTAACCAATTAAATTAAACATTTACCATGGTTTGTAAAATATGAAGGTAGTCATTATACAAAGATTAATGAAGCACAGAGGAATCTTGGTAACCCTCAAGAAGGAATTTCCTATATGCAGATTTGAGACTCCAAGGTGATTGCCAAAGGTAGGATGAGAATTTTTCATCAGTTATAAAAGGAGCTGTACTGACCTGAATAGGTTAAAAACACCCCGACACAGCAAGGGGCCCCCTCTTAAGGCCTGTTCTAGCTCAAGTGCTCTCCATGTCTTCAGCACTGGTCTCTACAAATGCAAGCCTGATGTGGCTGGGTTTGGCCAGCTTTCACTCTTGCCCCATGCCCAACCAATCCCAAACCAGGCAGTTTACTGTACCCACTGTCCTCTAAAACAAATGCAATGTCACAAGTCACATATACCCTATGAAAACGGGGAGACACACAGGCCACTTGGCAAAGCTGAAAATCCCTATCAGATAGCTCTCCAACTCCATGTGTCTTCCTCTCATTTTCTCTATTTCTTCTTCTGATACTGCTCATAAAATTCCCTTACTATTTGAAGCAATTCAATCCAGGCTCAAACCTTGCACATTTCACCAGCACAGCAGCTCTGTGTCATCTTGTTGTCACCAGAGCATGCCTTGGGAATACCACCCACCCCCACCCCTGCATCCATCCAAACCATATAGCTCTGCAAACCCAACCCACACTCCTGGAAGGAAAAGATTCACCTGCACCATTTAGCCATATCAACACACAAGCAACCTGTAGATTAATAATATTTCAGGATGATTAAGTAAAGCTAATTTTCCATGGGTACAATTATCAGACTAGGGTTACTGCTCCACTGAAGACCAACGTAGGTTAGGCCAATCTGGCTGGGGAAGTGTCCCCTCCTCTGTCCCTTGTGCTCTAAGTTAGCTATATACAGAAAGCTTTTAGTGAAGGGAAATAGCTGACCCAGGTACAAGAGAACAGTTCTTCAGCTAAGGGCACTCTGTTGCTTTAAATACCAACTTAATTTCTAGCCTACTTCTCAAACCTGCCTTTGCTATAAGCAGGGATTCATCAGAAGGGAGAAAAGTCAACTCTGCAATCCCATTTTACCCTCTATACATAGGAACCATAGAAGAAAGGTTTTCTTTAACAGACGGTTTTCAATTGCATAGCATTCTATACATAGGGGAAAAAATGATGTATGGAAGTTAAGCTCTTCTACATTCTAAAGAACATAACTTTCTGACCATAAGCACAAAACTGCTGATGTGACCCAGTGACTACCAAGTCAGAGGGCTTCATCAGAAAATTCATACTGAAGTGCAGCAGTCATCCTTCTGCCCTTCTGCACAAACCAACCTCAGATAAAGAGTTTGTGAAAAGAGGGCAGGCCATTAAACAGTGTTTCTATACAATTTCAGAGCTGGATGAGAGCTCAGATAGAGAAACAGGGACCTGATAAGGTGAAGTAAGATGATAAAGGGCACAGAATCCTTCTGGATAGAGTTAGGGTTAGAACCCAACCCCACAACATGGTCAAAACCTTAAAGTTTTTTAAGTGTCACTTGAATTCCAGATACACATTTCCCTTCTTACCAGAATTACTTCAAAAATGAGTGGGATCAGTTTGCTCTCTTCCACAAGTCTGTTAAAAAGAAATAAAAAGATAACCACACATTAGATAACTCTTTAAACTACCCTGATCAAGGAGCACCGCAGCCCCATGTTTTATTACTTAAATTCTGTGAACTAAAAACCAGATGATTAAATACTCATTTTTAATACACTGAACTACATCTATTAAATACAAGAAATATGGGGCTCTTTCAAGTGACTATTAGCTTAGCCTTACTGATCTGTAGCAAGTATAATCTTAAGTAGATTGACATTTATAAATGTAAAAATTAATTAAAATTCACAATTATTATAAAGACTATGAGACTAGACAATGCCAGCTGAAATCATGTGACCAGCCTTCACTGCACAGTTAAATTAGAAGCGTGCCACACTGTAATCTCTCATATATGCCTCATTAGCTATCTTCTCAGTATTAATGAATGAATGTAAAATGATTTCTAATCTTTTATATTTTTAAAAAAACAGTAGACCCCAATCACCCAATAGACTTTGGGAACTTTCTCTCATCCACATTAGTTATGAATTATTATTTATTGTGACAGAAGATTGTTTTCATCCAACTTAAGAGAAAATAGCCTCAACAATTCTTACTAAAAACAATACTTCAGTCCCTAGATATCCTTTCAGTCCAGGGCAGTAAACCTTTTTCTGTAAAGGGTCAGATGGCAAAGATTTTAGGCTTTCCTGGGCTACACAGTCTCTACAGCAACCACTTAACTCTGTCACTACCTTGTAAAAGCAGGCATAAATAATACATAATTGAAAAGCATGGCAGTGGTTCTAATAAAATTTTATTTACAAAATCAAGGATGTGCTATATCTGACCCATAAGTTATAATTTGCTGATTCCTGGTCTGTTTTAAAAATAAATCAGATTCCTTCATTTTATTAGCATTTACTTTGTATGATAAACAATAGCACTTAAGCATGCTGCCTTCATTGCGGGTATGTACAGTTTGTCTATTTCACAGAAAATGCCAGATGGATAGGAAGGGAATTTGTCATCGGGCCTCTCTAGAGCTTGTTTGTCTATGATAATACACTGATAAAAGAAAAGCCTATGAGACTTGCCAAAAATAG
Source organism: Canis lupus dingo (assembly GCF_003254725.2). Lineage (NCBI taxonomy): Eukaryota > Metazoa > Chordata > Mammalia > Carnivora > Canidae > Canis > Canis lupus. Next base: position 10,946,129 of record NC_064265.1, read on the forward strand.
ATCACAGTGTTAATAAATATGTGTTAAGAGAAAGTGAGGTATGGCAAGAAGTCTCAAAGACTGCAGGGAGTGCTTAGAAAGCCCCTCAGTATCTAGCAGAAATAAATATGATTATTTCTGTAGTTCCAATATATTAGGGGATAAGGTTTTGACTACAAATATTAAATTTATTTACAGTCTCTCACTTTCCTGGGCAACTTGAAGGTTCAAATGAGAGGCTGAAGCTCCTTACACCACAGGCCTAGGGCAGGACCAGAAAAGTACAGACTAAAAACATAGTACAAGCTCAGGCCAGCACATTCCCAGTCATCTTCCTCAGCTCCCAAGATGTTGACCATCTCTTTCCCTAAATTGGCTCTCTAAAATTTTACGATATATACTCTTACTAGGTCCGGACGGAAATGACATCTGAGAGTTGCCCTAGTTCTTGGCACCCCAGCCAAGAAAGTTCCCAGGACATGGGCTCCACTTCTTCTCCCATGGTACCTAGAAATGAGAGCTGCTTCTTCTACACTCTCCCTCAACATTCAGATCCAGAAGCACCCACTCACAACACCAGCACCCTCGTGACAGTATTTTTAAATAAACTCTACTGCTAGGACATGACTGTAGAAACTTCTATAATTCATTCTTATGAATTACAACTAATCCTTATCCAGGGCTTCTGCATGATGAGCAGGCTGGCTTGGACTACCTCTTCAGGCCCCTTCAACTCTCAGCTCTAGCATGCCAGGCTTCACAATTTTCTAAAACTGTGAATGTCCTTTGACAGGACATAATTCAGAACTACATCTGGTAAATGAAAAGGGAACTCGAGCTAAGTAAAAGCAATTTCAGTTAAAAAAAAAAAACAGCATTTCTATGACATTTTCAATGATTCATAAACTAAGTGCAAATTCAAAAACCAAACAAACCAACCTCTAAAGCAAGTATGGTACAAGGACAACTGCAAATGTTTACAATGAGTTAAGGCAGTGTTTTTTCAGACTGGGAAATGACCAATAAGTGCACAATGACATGAATTCACTGGGTATTGACTAGCATTTTCTTAATTAAAATAATGAAATAGAGAATATCCAAAACTGTCCTGTCACACGCAGTATGGTTCCACGACATTTTTGTTTTGGTTTTAGGTTTATAGATTCATACTGGGTGCTGATATAAAATGCATTTTTCTTACATGGGTCAAAGATATCTGAAATCCCCAATTTTAGATTGCTTTGGAGACAATATTTGCCTTCAATATGCTCTTAAACTTTGATTTTTAAAAATCTCTCTCCTTCTTTTAACCACCTCCTCTCATACCACAGTTGGCCCAATTAGTGGCTCGGGTTTCCGATGATCAAACCCTTGATGTGCTCTGAGTAACAGAACAATCTTCTCAGAGCTCTCTTCCTTTGATTTGTACTCTGGAGAGCAGCCCCAGTGCTCAGGCCTCTGTAGAGCAGGGAGGACAAGGCTTACCTCCAAAGAAAGCTGATGTGGCTGAGTCTCAGGGAATTATTCAGGCAGTAAGTCTTAAATTATTGGAGTAGACTTTTGCAAAAGACTATCTTATTTTTGGGCTCTCTTCAGTGGCTGGCCACCATGATTTTAAATCACCAGCATCATTTTACTACATCAGCCTGTTATACCCTACACTCTAAAATAATATAAAATGTCTACGTGTTTATGGACAGCCTGAGGACAAGAAGTAAAAAGATTTATCTGGATTTTTCTGGATTTTTTTTTTTAAACCAAAACCAACAAGAGACCTTTCTGAAATTATCCCTCAACTTCAAAGGACTATGAAGATATTAACTACATCACAGTATACTATTCTTTGTTAGCCATCTAAGCACACTGTTTTTAAGTAATTCCAGATGGAAACTGAAATACCCTGCACTCCCCAACATAGGACCACTTGACATTTGGCAGGAGGGGGTCTTGATTTTTTCTTTCCTTTAATGATACAATTTAATAATCGATTGTATGCTGCTAAGGAGTCTTCCTTACAAAATTTTGATTCATAAGATTCACTGGGATTTTATATATCTGTGGTTTATATTATTAACAAAAAGGGTGTTGTTTGAATTAGAATTGAATACACTTAGAAATGTCTTTAGGAGACATTATTGGCATTCTAACTCCCTCCTGTGCCTAAAGTAATCGTTGCTCTCAGTGTTGGGAAACTTCTTTTTTAAGATTTTTTAAACAATTATTTATTTGAAAGAGAGAACAAGTACCAGTGAGTAGAACGGGGTCGGAGACAAGGAGCAGAGGGAGAGGGAGAAGCGGGCTCCCCACTGAGCAGGAAGCAGGACAAGGAGTTCTGGTCCCAGGATCCCCGGATAATAACCTGAGCTGAAGGCAGATGCTTAGCCGACTGAGCCACCCAAGTGCCCCAGTGTTGGGAAACTTTCTAAAAGTTTTATTTACTGATGCTTCATAATTCAGTCTAAATATAAAGTATATCTAGTGACAGATACAAATAACTAGATGCAATTTAGGTAGGAAAAGTAGGAACAGGGAGATTCCTCTGTTTCTGTTCAGAAGTGAGTTGGGCTTCATTTCAAACCACTGTTAACATTTTTTAAACTTTCCTTTGAAACATAAAGACTATCTTGAGTTGAACCAAGAATAAGAATTAAAAATAACTAAATAAAATGCTACCATACTGCTATTTATTCAGGGAAAAGAGGAGCCAGGAGGAGGTACAGGGAGGGAAAGGAAAGTCTCTGCCTGCCTTGGGCTCAGGTTTGGAAGACAAGGAAAGCAGCCCCAACAGTGATTAAATGGGTCTAAGGAGACACCAGGTTTGGTCATGGCACTGCAGTGTCAGGTTTGCTTGCCTGCTTCTGGTTTTTACCTGCCCATGTAGCAAGCAAGCACCAGAAACCAAGATCCTCCATCTCCACAGTCAGCCCTATCCATTGGGGACACTGTTCATCCCTCCAAAGGGCTTCTCCATCTACTGTCCCTGCATTTCAACAATTCATGTTGTCATATAAATCTTACTTAGCCCTGGAGATTTTTTTTCCTGAAATCTATCTCAGCACTCAAACTATTACTAACCCTATTAAGTATTTGCCATGGGCTAATCTTATAAACTCAAAATCCATACCTTCAAACTTGGGAGTCAAATAGCTTAAGAGACTCTGAAGACTGTACAAACAGAAGTAAGTTCTAGCAGAGATAACAGGTGATAAGGGAACCAATCCGGAGAAAAACCAACAAGCCTAGACCAGGAAGAAGAGGTGTTCACAAGCGTTGAAAGAATTGGCCCTATACTGAGAGGGTGAGCAGGGGGAATGGCACAGCCTGAGAAGTAAAAGGATGACGTGAAAGATGGAGCAGAATGATGTAACCTTGGACGCCATACCAAGAAGTCTAGGTTTTACCCACAGGTTACAGGGATCTGATGAAAGATTTTAAGCAGAGAATGACACAGTAGGATTTACTGTTCAAGCTCCAATCAGACAGTAATGTGTAAAATGAGCAGGGGAAGGAGTACAGTCCAGAACATTCCTACTCAAAGGATGGTCTGCAGACCAGAACCAGCCTGCACACTCTCACAGGTCTGTGACAAGACAACTACCCAAACTGGAAAGATTGTTTCTGTCTGTTGGGTCTGATGATAAGAAATTTGAACTTTGCAGCAGTTTAAAACATGACTCCACCAAAATATGATGAAACATGGGATATTTGCATATAGCTGCAAAATAGTTCCCCACAAAGAAATTTACAGTGGAGAAACATGGCAGACACCATCTTAACCAAGGGAGCATGTTTCACATCACCAGAAATAAGACAATGACATCACACACACCCTGATATCATGCACTGAGGAGGACACACCATTGCTTTGGAGGTACTTTTGCCAAAACTACAAACCTCAATCTAATCATGAAAAAAAAAAACCACCAAACTCAAATTGAGCGGCATCTTACAAAGTAACTACCCAGTGCACTTCAACAGTGTTAATGCTATAAAAGGCAAGGGAAGAATGAGGAGCTGTCCCTAACTCAGAGGGATTCCTATTAGGTAAGAAGACTAAATGCAGTGTAGAACCCTAGATCAGACCCCAGACTAGAGAAAAGACATTAGTGGGAAAACTGACAAAATCAGAATAAGATCTGCAGCTTAGTTAATATTATTGTATCAATGTTAATTTCTTGGTTTTGATAACAAGTTGTTAACATTCGTGGAAGCAGGGTGAAAGGCATATGGAAATTCTTTGTACTACCTTTATAACTTTTCTGTAGGGATAAAATTATTTCAATATTGAAAGTTTTGGTTTTTGTTTGTTTTGGGGCTTTTTGTTTGGTTTGGTTTGGTTTTGCTTTATGGCTCCCAAATTCTTTGACTCCCCTCTCTGAGTTGTGGGATCTGTGTCATCTCTCCGTGAGGCTGGGCAGGTTTGTAATGGTTTTGACCAACAGTGTAGTGCAAAAGTGACACTGTATGACTTCTGCTTATATTCTGAGTATCTTCTTCAGATTTGACTTTTATAATATTTTATAAAAATATGTTTCCTGGTTATCTTTTGTGGCATAACAAACTATTCTAAACTTAGTGTCATAAAGCAATGACTACTTTATGATGCTAGTGAATTATTTGGGTCATGGATTTGGACAGGGCATGCTGAGGATGACCTGTCCTCATTTGCTGATGGCAGCTGTGAAGATACAAAGGTTGGCGTTGGCTAGAACAGTAGGGGGGCTGGAGGCATCTGCAGACTTTTTTATTTATTTAAATTCAACTAGCCAACATATAATACATCATTAGTTTCAGATGTGGAGTTCAGTAATTCATCAGTTGATCTGTAGGTTTCTTTGCTCACATGTCATATGGGGTGACTCAGAAAAGGCTCAATTAATTCTGCCCAGAGACCACCTGCTGCCACCCTCTCCAAATGGCCTGGCCTCTCAAGCATAGCAGCTGGGTGCCAAGAGGGAGCATTCCTAGACAACCAGGTGGAAACTGCCTGGGCTTTTCACCCTCAGCCTTGGGACACACAGTATCACTTCCACTGCATTCTAAATGGCTAACAAGCCAGTCTTTAAGGTCAGCTCAGCCTGGAGTGGAGGAGAAACAGTCATCTCCTGATGGGGAAGTAGACAAAGAGCATGAAGGATGGGAGATTTTTTTGTAATCATTTTTTGTAAGACTCAATCTGCCACAGCACTGGTCCACAGCACAATGAAATTTTAAAAACTGTTTCTTCTCCACAGTTAGTGTAAGTTAGTTTAGAACCAGAGAGACTGGTTAACAGTTAATAGTAACAGTTAATAGGCTACTACAGCAATCCAAAGGAGTCATAACTCAGGCCTCATATTTGTTTTCTATTGCTGAATAACAAATTAGCACAAACTCAGTGTTGTGAAGTGATACCCATTCCTTCATTAATTCAAAGTCCTGTTGGTCAGAAATCTAGCTCTGCATGGCTGGGTTACCTGCTCAGAGGACCATAAATCTGGAACTAAGGTGTCAGTGATGCCAACTTCCTCTTTGGAGGCTGGGTGACAATGGGATATGTTTTTAATCACATTCTTTTGTTGACAGAATGCAGTTCCTTGCAGCTGTAGGACTGTGGGCTGTCTTTCCTTGTTGGCTACCAGCCATGGGTCCCTCTCAGACCCTACAGGCTGCTCACATTCCTTGGTAAATGGATTCTTCCATCTGTAAAGCCAGCAAGCGGACTCTCCTTCATGTAAAATCCTTGAGCTTCAAATCTCTTTGACACCCCAGTCTCTGACCTCTAGGCCACTCCTAATCACTCCTATGATTAGTAAGCTCATCTGGATGATCTTCATATTTTAAGGTCCATTAGTTTGGGACCTTAATTACATCTGAAATGTTCCTTCACAGCAGCACTAAATTACTGCTCCACTGAGTAACACCTTCTGGGAATCTGGAAGGCCACCTGGAAATTCCATCCATTCCACTCGCCTCATCTTTTTTTTTTTTTTAAAGATTTTATTCATTTATTCATGAGAGACACACAGAGGCAGAGACACAGGCAGAGAGTTGAGGGACTCGATCTCAGGATCCTGGGATCATGACCTGAACCAAAGACAGATGCTCAACCACAAAGCCACCCAGGCATCCTCTTACCTCCTTTTTAAAGGAATAATTCATATTGAGTTCTTTGAATAAGCTGTTTCTGGTCAACTTATCTAGAAACCCTAAATAGATGCTGGACTTTTTAAAACTTCAACAATGCTGGTTAGGAGTTTAAGAGTTACTATTTGTTTATAACTGAGGACTAGACTACAAACAAAGCTTTTTCATTTCTTATGACTTACATAATTTGCCAGCCTAGTGGACCAACAGCAATCATTTTAAATTAAAAAAAAAAAAAGATGTTAGACCATCTTTAACATCAAGCTGAATTTCAAATTATTGGTCCAGTGAATCAGCTTCAAAAAGAAATGGTTTTATAATGTGTAGCTATGGCATGATATTATGTCTAGCCTGAAAGCAGGAATATTTGTAATGTTTCTCCTTGAAATGTTTGCCCTTGCCTGCAATGCTTGCTAATCCTCTTGCACAGAATTGCAGAAGTCTTACCAAGGGTACACATCTAAGGAGGTATTTTTCACAAGAAAGGGGCAGGGTTGAAATTTTAGCATCTCTGGCCAAAACATTTTTAGATCTGGTCATTTTACAAAGACCCAAAGAGTCCTTCGTAGGGACAAGCATTATACCTCTTCCTTGAAGAAGTTTATACCCCAGTGGGCAAAAAACATCTACAACATAAAAATAACTTAATTCAACTTATAAAGCTGACTGCTTCTTTTGCTGAGAAAGTCTCAAAATTAAGTTAAAATACAAAGCTATTCCAGAATGTACCTCCCACATGCAGAACCTCCCATTGCCTCAAAGAGCATGAAAAAGATAGGAATTTCAGTAAGAAACTGTGGTTAAGCACAAAGCAAATATTTTCCAATAGAAAGGAGATTTATATACATTTAAAACTGTACATTATATCAACCACTGTGCCAAATGCTTTTCATCCATTACCTCAGTGGATACACAATATAAGCCTGTGATGCCCCACATCTGTTGAACAAGGCCCCAGCCTACCTCCACCACAGAAAGTACAGAAGGTGAGATGGAAGAGCTGTGCCCCAAAGGACCTCCACACGGTATGTGGACCCCATGTGCAAAAATCTCCCTGCCTCCCTCTAACTCCAGGTGCTACCAGTGCCCGAAGGTCACAGTTTGTCCAGGGCCTTACACTAACTGTCCCCACACAGGCAACAACATTCTTGTTCACCAGCCCAGGGCTTTGGTTCCTTTGTCCCCACATCCTTTCTGCTCTGCCTGGGTCCTGGGCCCTGACCCTTTGTCTTTCTGAAGACTGTGGCTCTGCAGCTGGTTCCTTTTCTCTAATAATCCTTTGAATCCTTGGTACTCTTCCCAAGACATGATTGTCTGGTCACATAGCTCTAGATCTGCACTCCAGATAAGAAGCATGTGGCTTCTTGCACCAGAGCAGGGAGGGGACTAATCGAAAAAACCACTATCAGTAAGATAAGTGAGATAAAGGACTGGCAAGGGCACAAACCAGAGACAAGTCCCTAAGGGGACCACCAGATTTCACATGTGGCCAGCATCTCTTTTCTGCTACAGATGTGAGCCTAGCACTATAAAAAAGAAAAAAAAAATTGTATAAAAGTCCTTAAATTCTTTTCAATTTAATGAACCTACCTATTTTCCATGGTCCTTTTTTGTCCTGTTACTTAATGAAATGTAAGAGGTTTTTTTTGGAATCTACTTAAAGTCAGGTTAAGATCTGTCTCTCTTTTCTTTCACACACTCATTAATGTACTGAGTATCCATTAGGTGCCATGCATTAAGCTAAGTTAGAGTTATATCAGGTATTATAAATGCTAGGAGAGATGTCTATAAAGGGTATAGAAGGGGTGCGCCTGGCTGGCTCAGTCAGTAAAGCAAGCGACTCTTGATCAGGAGTTGTAAGTTCCAGCCCCACGATGGGTGTAGAGATTACCTAAAATCTTTTAAAAAAAAAAGTACAGGAGTGACAACAGAAATACAACTGACCCTTGAGTAACACATGGGGTAGGGGCGCTGACTCCCTGCAGTTAAAAAAAAAAAATCCATGTGTAACTTCTGACTCCCCCAAAACTTAACTACTAATAGCCTACAGTTGATCTGAAGCCTTACCAATAACATAAACAGCCCATTAGCACATACTTTGTATATTATATGATTATACACTACATTCTTACAATAAAGTAAGCTAGAGAAAAAAATGTTAAGGAGATCATAAGGATGGAAAAATACATTTACAGTACTGTACTGTGTTTATAGGAAACAATCCACCTGAGTAGGCCTACACAGTTCAAACCCATGTTGTTCAGGGGTCAGCTATAGTCTTTTCTGCCTAAGAAGCCTAACAAAGGCTTCTAAGTGAATCAACAATGACAACAGTACACACAGTTACCATGTGGAACTTGGTTCCCACAGGTGTACATGTGGTAACTCACTGGATCCTAACAACAACAACAACAAAAAATCCTAAGAGTCAGGTAATATGATGATGATGATGAATTTTTTCACATGAGAAACTGAGATACGAGGAAGTAAATTGGTCAAGTGACAAGGAGGTAGGCAGAGATATTGACCGGGGCGGCTTAGATCACACCCCACAGTACAGGTACTTCTTGAGTTGAACCCTAAAGGAGGAGTAGGTTATTGACAGGCAGAGAATAGATGCAGGGAGAGGAGGAGGACAGGTAGGGATGAATTATGCCCTGAGCAAAGAGAACAGCATAACAAAGAGCTCATTATAGGAAGTGAAAAGCAAGTGAACAGGCACATTTGTTGCAGTAGTAGAAGGAGTGAAGAGAAGAGAATTAAAAATCAGGCTGGAGGAATAAACCAGAGCAGATCACAAAAGATCTTGTCAGCCATGCTGAGGAGCTTAAAACTTATCCCCTGGATGTGGGTTGGTCAACTCCAGCCTGCAAGCCAAATCTTGCTGGTCACCATCATTTCTATGGCCCAAAACATACACATGGTTGTTACATTTCTAAATGCTTGCAGAAAAAAATCAAAAGAATGTTTCATGACATTTGAAACTGCATGAATTTCAATTTTCAGTGTTCATAAAGTTTTCTTAAAACACAGCCATGCTCATTCATTTATATATTATCTCAGGCTGCTTTTACAATGCAACACTAGGGCTGAGTAGTTGCCACATGGCCCATGTGGCCGGCAATGCCTAAAATATTTACTATCTGGCCTTTTAGAGAAAGTTTGCCAAGCCCTACTCTGGGTGACTAGCTGCTACTATGAGCCTGATTAGGCAAAATTAGGTCATTTCCAGTTTTATATTTTTACAATGGTTATTCAGGTTACAGTGAGGAGGATGGACTGGAAACAAAAAGGACTGGGAACAGGAAGATCAGTTAGCTGATAATGACTACTCTCAAAATAAGAAGAGATAAGCACCAAAGCAGGTGTAAATTGGAAAAGAAAAATAAGAGAGATCAATGAGGTTGTATCAATAGGATTTCAAAATCTACTGGATGCAGGAGAGAAAGAGGATACAAGAAATACAGAATGACTCCAGGTGCTTGATCTGTCCTACCTGGGGCCACCACGATGACCACCACCGGAACAATTCCCATCACAACAAGCAATCTCATGGAAACTACTACACATCACACACTGGGTATAATCAGCACCTTACCTCTCACCCAATCCTTACCATGATGTAGGAATGAGTCACCTCGTTCTATAGAGACGGAAACTAAGATTGAACCTTATCCAAGTAACATAGCTAATTAATTTCTGAGTTCATAATGTTAACTGCTCTAAGGCACTATAATATATAGAGGGTAAACTTGCTTTGGATTAGAAAATGAATTAAGTTCTGAAAAATGAGCGACAAGTAGAAGTAGACTGAGGGTAGAAACCCAAAGCACACCAACATTTAGAGGGTTGACAGGAAAAAAAAAAAAAAAAAACACCCAGTGGTGTCAATGTTCACAGAATGCAGGAAGCAAAGATGTCAGTGAATGGAATGGAAGAAAATTAGAAAGAACACCTTAACACCCTACTCAACCTCCTGGATGTTTTGACCTTAGGTTCAGTTCCACTTTCTATAAGTTATACTTGTATTACACTGAGTAACTCTCCAAGCTTATTTCAGGAGTTATTTCTAAGATCAATATGTGATACTATGGTACTAACAAACAATATAGAATGATGATTAACTTGAAGCCACTGAACTGCAGGCTACCTCGCAGACTCTCAAAACCACCAAGATGAGTGATGGATTATCATTAATGCTAATGTTTGATAAGAACCACTAGCCCAAATGAGTAGGTGTGTTTTTAACAAATAAGAGTTTTTTCCTGATTATAGAAAATAATTATTAGAAATCACACTAAAAATAGGCAAGATCTGAATAGATATTTTTCCAAAAAAAAACATACAGATGGTCAACAGGTACATGAAAAGATGCTCAACATCATTAATCATTATGGAAACATAAATCAAAACCACAATGAGTTATCACTTCATACCTGTTCGAATGACTTATCGAAAAGACTAGAAATAACAAACGTTGGTGAATATGTAGAAGAAAAGAGCACCCTTGTGCCCTGTTGATCAGAATATAAATTAATGCAGCCATTGTGGAAAACAATATGGAGGTTCCTTGAAAATTAAAAACAGGACTATCATACGATCCAACAATTCCACTTATAGGTATTTATCCAAAGAAAACAAAAACATTAATTTGAAAAGGCATAGGCACCCTCATGTTCACTGCAGTATTCTTTATTATAGCCAAGATACAGAAAGAAGCCCAAGCATCCATCGATGAGTGGATGGAGAAAGAAGATGTGGTGTATGTACACATACACATACACATACACACACACAGAGTGATATATTATGCAGCCATTTAAAAAAAAAAACTAAAAACCTTGCCATTTCTGACAATACGGATGGACCCTGAGGGCATTATGGTAAGTGCAGTAAGTCAGATAAAGACAATTACTATATGATCTCCCTTATATGTAGAATCTAAACAAAACAAATAAACAACCCAAACAAAATCCAGCTCACATATACAAAGGAAAGACTTATAGTTACTAGAAGCTAGGTCTGAGTGGGTATGGAAGAAATGTGTGAACTGTTTTGATTTTTTTCTTATAGTTTAAATAAATTGAATATAAATAAACAAATGAAAAAAGAACAAGGCAGGCAGATATACTCTACCAGATACCAAAGTTTATTATAAAACTGCAATATAACAGAGTATGGTATTACTTTATAACCTCTGACAAATCAAATTAGATGGAGAGAAAAAATCTTATTTTGTAATACCTATTTATATAAAATATGGAAATACAGAAGCATGAAATATAGCATATTGCCTTTGGGAAAAGTAGAAAAACTGTACAAAGAAAATATCACAATCCCAGGGCTGTAACAAAATCATTAATAATTGATTTTGTTAATCAAAATCAGCTGGGTGGCTCAGCTGGTTAAGTATCTGCCCTCGGCTCAGGCCATGTTCCCAAGGTCCTGGGATTGAGCCCGATGTTGGGAGGGAGAGGAGTCTGCTTCTCCCTCTCCCCCTGTCTCTAACCTTGCTCGTTCTGTCTCTAATAAATAAAATCTTTAAAAAAAAATCAGGAAATTCTGAAGTATTATTTACTTGTCTTCTATTTATATAAGGCATAGGATCCACCTCATCTGGAAAATAACAGCTACCATTTCTTGTGCATGTTACTCTAACCCTTGCACAGCCACATCTCATTTAATGTCTAATGACACTTATAGAAGAAGACACTGAAGCACAGGCTAGTAAAGCAATTTTCTCACAACCACTCACAAGCCAGTAATGATTCTGGAATTAGAACTGGAATCTGCCTAATTTAAACTATATTACATCAGAATAGAGGGTGGGAGAAAACAGTCAACTCATACCATATATACTGGGGCTTATTAAAAATATTTTCCTGGGCAGCCCAGGTGGCTCAGCGGTTTAGCGCCACCTTCAGCCCAGGGCGTGATCCCAGAGACCCCGGATCTAGTTCCACGTCAGGCTCCCTGCATTGAGCCTGCTTCTCCCTCTGCCTGTGTCTCTGCCTCTCTCTGTCTCTCTCATGAACAAATAAATAAAATATTTAAAAAAATAAAAATAAAAATATTTTCCCATGCCATTAAATACTCATTTAAAATATGAGTTCTTGTACCTTCATAGTTTTCTAACCTATAAGGTAGCTAACCCTCTATTGAGGGATCCTTGTTTTCCACTTTTTACTATTACTCACTAGGAAAAAAAAACATAGTAGTTAAGGGATCACTTCAAAGGAGTTCTAATCCTCACTCAATTGTCCTAGCTCTGTGCTCCTGGGTGAGCACAAGCTTATTTTCTTTGTATGTAATACCACCGCCTACTTCATTTTGTGAGGTTGAAGAGTAAGTAAGATTGTGCGCATGAAGCATACAACACTGTCTGGAACATATTAAGCTCTCTTTGAAGACAGATACTACCTATCTTTACTTTCATTGTGATTGCTGTTTTTTATTAGAGAGAGAGAAAGAGAAAGTGTGAGAGGGAGTGAGGGGGTGGGGCAGAGGGAGAAGGAAAGAGAATCTGAAGCAGGTTCCATTCCCAGTGTGGAGCCTGACATGGGGCTTGACATGGGGTTCAACATAGGGCTCGATCCCAGGACCCTGAGACCATGACCTGAGCTGAAACCTGGAGTCAGATGCTTAACTGAGCGAGCCACCCCAGGGCCCCAGCTTTTATTGCTGTCTTAAATAATGTATTAATGGACATTCTCATATACAAATATTTGTGCATATCTTTTACTATTCTCTTAAGAAATATTCCTAGAAGTTGAATCAAAGGACATTTAAAGTTTAACACATATTGACACCTTGCATGTCGCAAAAGATGTGCTAATTTATAAAACTAAGTTTCACTAGCTTCTCAACAAGGTGCTGTTAAAAAAAAAAAACTGCCAATTTGACATTTTTATTATCTTAATGGAATTTTCTTGATTACTAATTTAGGGTTACTCTCTTTCATATTTATTGTTAGGAAGGCCCTTTTCATACCCTTTGTCCATTTTCCCTTTGGACTATCCTACTTTAGAATTTCAAAATAACTAATGAAGTCTGTCTCTAAAAGCTGACGGTTTTGTTTACTTTGTAACAGTTGAATTTATAACTGCAAGTAGACAGAAGACACACACACACACACAAAATAGTACATTTTGAGGGTATGAAGTGTCTCAGAGGCATTTACCTCAATGAAGACCCATGGTTAGTCTCCTTCACTGCCTGGGGTTTTTTTCCAATGTTATACTCTATGGCAAGGAATCCTAAGTGATAACACATGTTCAAGATGGTAATAAAACTGTGCCAGGAAAGTCACAGAACATTTGAAACTCAGACCACTGTTTAGTCTGGCAGCTCTCATGCTCTTTAATTATATCACAGAGGCCCCGTCTGTACAGCAGACAGCAGACACTGTAATATATTCTGACCAATAACTGTTATCACACAAAATCAGAAGACTTGATAAGGAGGAGGATATGGTGTTGAGACATGAGAAATAAATTGGGAGTCTGTATTTTATGCTTCATGTTACATTCCATTCCATTGGGCTTCACTTTGTTCTATGGAGTTGACAGTGACAGGTCTACACAATATGCTCACAGACAATGCATGGCTTTATCAAAAGTAGATAAACAACAACAAAAATGAGTCTGTAGCAAAAGTACTGTACTATTTCTGAAATGGTAAATTTTCTTGGTAAATCACCAAAAGAGAGTACAAATATTAAAAAAGAACTCTGATGCTAAAATCGGCCAAATGGTACCAAAGGATCTATTCTTTCAGACTTTAGAAGGTACAATGATCATACCATTTTCTAGCTGTAAAAACCAAAGAAATAAAGGCTTATAAATTAACTGTATGAATCAAAAAGAGACCCAATAACCATATAAACACAAAATGTAAGGGCACCATAGAAATGCTTTATAGAAAGACAACGGTATCATCCCTCTTTGCCACTGTTCTCAATGCTGCACATTTTAACACCATTGGAAGCAAAATAAATTTGTTTTACAAGTACAAAATAACCAAAAGGCATTAACTGATGAGTCAAAAATCAAAGAAGCCAATAAGGAAAGCTGGAAACTCCCACCAAGTAAAGATAAATATATATATTTATCTTTATATCTATATATCTTTATATATAGATTGGTTCAACTGTCATCTCTACACATTCCTTAATGAGCCTATAAAATAAAGATGTTAGCCTGATATTGAAAAGACAAGTAATTTAAAGACTATTCCTTTTAAATCCTGAAGATAACGATGCCGATGGTGGCTGGAGAAAAGGAAACCTGTTGATAATGGGAGAAAATAAAGTCGATTGCTTTGATGCCACACCAAAGTGTACATGAAAACCAAGTATTGCACTGAAGGTAACAATGCTTAGATGGCTAATGGCCTTGAGAGCTTGTGAAGGTTGGCTTTTCCCAATGCCACCATAACAGCCATCTACTCATGGGCACTGCCACTCCCACCCTGCACCATCACTTCTACTGGCACACAGACCATCTTGAGCTTTCACCTCTTCACTAAATTAGCTGGGAAAGTTCACTGTTCACTAACAAACACAACAATGTCTGCACAAACCCCACAGAAAGGTTCCTCTATACAACTCAAGTCATTTCTCAGTAATTCCTACACAATTGAAGAGCCTGCCACTGAACACTTAACTTAAGCCCAACACTTAACTGCTCAGGTGTATGATCTAGCACTGGAATTTACATCACATCCTGACAACCCAGGTTAGACCTCCTGCAGTCAAGTAACCATGGTACTTGAGCACTATGATCTTTGCAATGCTTCCATGTTGCCTTGACAATGGCCAGAGTTTGCAGAACAGTCGCTGGCTCTGTCTGGAGGTCCAGCAAGCCTAGGGCCGTTGACAGCGAGGAAATGAGAAGATGATTAGGGATGTGTGGGCTGTAGTGCACTGCCCACTTGTCCAGGGCTCCACCAAGTTTCACTAGTAAACACCTGAAGAATCACAGCCCCAAAGTATGGCCCTAAAGGTGTTAAGTCTGTGCAAATAATGAGTGGGTGATAAGATATGACCAAGGGCATGGCACACCTGAGATTTAACCCACATTCTAGGTATATATGTAGCAAGGAACTTGGATGACACTCACTTTAAGCAGGAGTTCAAAGAGAATGTGTAGGAATGCTCCGAAAACCTATACAATCCTCAACTCATAAAAACCACTACCCCTAAAACCTAGAATGCCCAGGCTAAGCCCTACCTCTCTAAGAAGGGTTCTAGACGGAGACCCCCAAAAAGGTGAGTCCCTCTGTTTTATCTGAAAGGGTTAAAAATAACAGTAATTAGGAAGTAATTAGGTACACAGTAATAATAATAATAATAATAACAGTAATCCTGAACATACTTTAATGGTTTATTATGAAAAATGTAATACTTTTTTCCACAGGGAAAATAATTATTACTTATTTTTAAAGGCAAGTATAAAAAGAGGACCTCATAAAAATAATGATCACCACAATCACCACCACTTTTCAGTGACCAAAATACCATTTTTACTATGTGTCTTATAATAGGAAACAATGGATAATAACAAATGATAACAGTCCCAAACAGAAATGCATAAACAAGTCTTTCATACAGTGTTAGTATTGTTTTCATAAATATTCTACAAATGGGAATCTATGATCTAGTTTCCAATTATCTAAATAGAAATGCAATACCTTGACCTCACAATTCATTGACTTCATTGCTTCCAAACACTTTTCTTATCCCATCCTCACGCATCCAGTTTCTACAGTTTTAGGGCCCTAATGGCAACTTTCACTTCAAAAGTCTCACTTACAAGCTTCCCAAAGGCACAACACCACTTCCTAACATCCCAGCTCAATGATCTTTCCACGCATGCAGGGGTTCCAACACTTCTCCATTAGGGAACACTGCAGGGGACAGGATGTCAGTCTACCAGGGGACACCTCCTGGGAGACAGGATGTCAGTCTAGCAAGCCACTTCTTACCCTCTTGCTTCATTGGTTTTAGCCTTCCTCCAAGATTAAGTTGGGCAACTTTTCTAATAAAGGATCAGAAAGTAAATACTTTTGGCTTTGCAAGCCATATGATCTCTTTCAAAACTACTCAGCTGTGCCACTGTAATGCAAAAGCAACTACAGACAATAAGCAAATCCATGTGGTTGTGTTCTGATAATATTATCTTTACAAAAGCAGGTGGGCTGGATTCGGCCCATAAACTGTAGTTAATCAACCTCTGTACTAGATCATTCTCATCAACATAGAAATGTCTCTAAACTATTGCTCATTCTAAAAAGAAACAAGAAATGCCCTATCTCCTCCCAGCTCCCCATTTTCAGCTCTCCTTTAGAGCCAAACTTTCTCCAGAATTACTGAGGCACCATCTCATAATTCCCTCCTCAATGAACTATACCAAGCTTTTGCCCCACATGCCAGTGAAAATAACCCCTAAGGAAGTTACTCCTACTGCCACAATAATGTTTACTTCTCCATCCTCATCTTACAGACACTCACAGGAGCATCAAACATTGTGAGTATTCCCTTCCTCTGGGAGTCCCTGAAAATCAGAGGCTTGCTGCTTTATTTCTGACGCAAGCATTCAGGCAGCCAGTCAACTCTACTATTTTCCCAGGGAAGCCCTGAGCACCGGCTCAAAAATAGCTGGCCTCAACCTCACACTCCCCATTCTCAAATGCTGCTTTCTGTTCTTTGCACCACTAACTAAAATTAAGTTTTTTTTCAATCAATTTCCTTGTTTATTGTCTATGATCCCCATGAAATCATAATCTTCATGAAAACCAGGGAAATGTCTGTTCTATCTCAGTGAACACAACTATTTGTGGGGTGATGCAAGGAATGAATGAAGAATATTAATTTTTCTTGCAGGTAGAAAACTATCAAAACTGACTCTCTTCTGAAGGTCCATAATCCTATGACAGAAATAAACTGCAAAACTTCAAGAGCTTCTGTGGAGAACCAAAAAGAAGCAAATGAATTTTCCTGTGGGCAAGTAAGGAAATACTTCAGGGGAAAATGTTAGGTATCATTTTGTTAAAGGTGGTGATATCCCTGAACATCTATTTAGACACAGAAGGAAGGAACTGTGAATTATTGTTGATTGTAGCCCCCAAAATACCAAGGGCCACTCTGACTAAACAACTAAATGCTGGCTTCTGACATGACATGCAGTGAGTGGCTCAAACCTGGGCACCATGTGGCTAGAGACATTACCATGTCGGACTTTTAGCCAGCCACTGCCTGTTACACCATAAACTATCATTGAGCCCACAGGAGTCAAAAGAGAAAAACTGAAATGACCAAGCATATAGGCAATGAGAAAGTTCGAAGATTAATTTGGGTTTTTTGTTTTGTTTTGTAAGATTTTATTTATTTGATGGGGGGGGGGGAGCAGAAGGAGAAGGAGAAGCAGACTCCCCACTGAGCAGGCAGCCAGATGCAGGGCTCAATCCTAGGACCCTGGCAGACACTTAGCCAATTGAGCCACCCAGGAGCCCCAAAGATTATTTCTTTTTTTTTTTTATTGGAGTTCAATTTGCCAACATATAGCATAACACTCAGTGCTCATCCCATCAAGTGCCCCCCTCAGTGCCCGTCACAGTCACCCCCACCCCCCATCCACCTCCCTTTCCACCACCCCTTGTTCGTTTCCGAGAGTTAAGAGTCTCTCATGTTCTGTCTCCCTATTTCCCACTCACTTTTTCTCCTTTCCCCTTGATTCCCTTTCACTATTTTTTATATTCCCCAAATGAATGAGACCATATAATGTTTGTCCTTCTCCGATTGACTTACTTCACCCAGCATAATACCCTCCAGTTCCATCCACGTCGAAGCAAATGGTGGGTATTTGTCGTTTCTAATGGCTGAGGAATATTCCATTGTATACATAGACCACATCTTCTTTAGCCATTAATCTTTCGATGGACACCGAGGCTCCTTCCACAGTTTGGCTATTGTGGACATTGCTGTTTAAACATCGGGGTGCTGGTGTCCTGGCGTTTCACTGCATCTGTATCTTTGGAGTAAATCCCCAGCAGTGCAATTGCTGGGTCATAGGGCAGGTCTATTTTTAACTCTTTGAGGAAACTCCACGAAGTTTTCCAGAGTGGCTGCACCAGTTCACATCCCCACCAACAGTTCAAGAGGGTTCCCTTTTCTCCACATCCTCTCCAACATTTGTGGTTTCCTGTCTTGTTAATTTTCCCCATTCGCACTGTTGTGAGGTGGTATCTCATTGTGGTTTTGATTTGTATTTCCCTGATGGCAAGTGATGCGGAGCATTTTCTCATTGGCTTCTTGGCCATGTCTATGTCTTCCTCTCTGAAATTTCTGTTTATGCCTTTGCTCATTTCATGATTGGATTGTTTGTTTCTTTGCTGTTGACTTTAATAAGTTCTTTATAGATTTTGGATATTAGTCTTTTATCTGATACATCATTTGCAAATATCTTCTCCCATTCTGTAGGTTTTCTTTCAGTTTTATTGACTTTTTCTTTTGCTTTGTAAAAGCTTCTTATCTTGATGAAGTCCCAATAGTTCATTTTTGCTTTTGTTTCTCTTGCCTTCATGGATGTATCTTGCAAGAAGTTGCTGTGGCCAAGTTCAAAAAGGATGTTGCTGGAGTTCTCCTCTAGGATTTTGATGGAATCTTGTCTCACATTTAGATCTTTCATCCATTTTGAGTTTATCTTTGTGTATGGTGTAAGAGAATGGTCCAGTTTCATTCTTCTGCATGCTGTCCAATTTTCCCAGCACCATTTATTGAAGAGACTGTCTTTTCTCCAGTGGAGAGTCTTTCCTCCTTTGTCGAGTATTAGTTGACCATAAAGTTGAGGGTCGGTCCACTTCTGGATTCTCTATTCTGTTCCATTTGATCTATGTGTCTGTTTTTGTGCCAGTACCACACTGTCTTGATGACCACAGCTTTGTAGTACAACCTGAAACCTGGCATTGTGATGCCCCCAGATATGGTTTTCTTTTTTAATATTCCCCTGGCTATTCAGGGTCTTTTCTGATTCCATACAAATCTTAAAATAATTTGTTCTAACTCTCTGAAGAAAGTCGATGGTATTTTGATAGGGATTGCATTAAACGTGTACATTGCCCTGGGTAACATTGACATTTTCACAATATTAATTCTGCCAATCCATGAGCATGGAATATTTTTCCATCTCTTTGTGTCTTCCTCAATTTCTTTCAGAAGTATTATGTAGTTTTTCGGGTATAGATCCTTTATCTCTTTGGTGAGGTTTATTCCTAGGTATCTTATGCTTTTGGGTGCAATTGTCAATGGGATTGACTCCTTAATTTCTCTTTCTTCAGTCACATTTTTAGTGTATAGAAATGCCACTGACTTTTGGGCAGTGATTTTGTATCCTGCCACACTGCCAAATTGCTGTATGAGTTCCAGCAATCTTGGGGTGGAGTCTTTTGGGTTTTCTATGTACAGTATCATGTCATCTGCGAAGAGGGAGAGTTTGACTTCCTCTTTGCCAATTTGAATACCTTTTATTTCTTTTTGTTGCCTGATTGCTGAGGCTAGGACTTCCAGTACTATGTTGAATAGCAGTGGTGAGAGTGGACATCCCTGTCTTGTTCCTGATCTTAGGGGAAAGGCTCCCAGTGTTTCCCCACGGAGAATGATATTTGCTGTGAGCTTTCCATAGATGGTTTTTAAGATGCTGAGGAATGTTCCCTCTATCCCTACACTCTGAAGAGTTTTGATCAGGAATGGATGCTGTATTTTGTCAAATGCTTTCTCTGCATCTATTGAGAGGATCATATGGTTCTTGTTTTTGCTTTTGCTGATATGATCAATCACATTGATTGCTTTACGAGTGTTGAAGCAACCCTGCATCCCAGGGATAAATCCCACTTGGTCATGATGAATAATCTTCTTAATGTGTTGTTGGATCCTATTGGCTAGTATCTTGTTGAGAATTTTTGCATCCATGTTCATCAGGGATATTGGTCTATAATTCTCCTTTTTGGTGGGGTCTTTGTCTGGTTTTGGAATTAAGGTGATGCTGGCCTCATAGAACGAGTTTGGAAGTACTCCATCTCTTTCTATCTTTTGGAACAGCTTTAGTAGAATAGGTATGGTTTCTTCTTAATCGTTTGATAGAATTCCCCTGGGAAGCCAGCTGGCCCTGGGATTTTGTGTCTTGAGAGGTTTTTGATGACTGTTTCAATTTCCTCCCTGGTTATTGGCCTGTTCAGGTTTTCTATTTCTTCCTGTTCCAGTTTTGGTAGTTTGTGGTTTTCCAGAAATGCGTCCATTTCTTCTAGGTTGCCTAATTTATTGGCGTATAGCTGCTCATAGTATGTTTTTAAAATTGTTTGTATTTCCTTGGTGTTGGTGGTGATCTCTCCTTTCTCTTTCATGATTTTATTGAGTCTTTTCTCTCTTCTTTTTAATAAGGCTGGCTAATGGTTTATCTATCTTATTAATTCTTTCAAAGAACAAACTCCTGGTTTTGTTATCTGTTCCACAGTTCTTCTGGTCTCGATTTCATTGAGTTCTGCTCGAATCTTTATTAACTCTCTTCTTCTGCTGGGTGTAGGATCTATTTGCTGTTTCTTCTCCAGCTCCTTGAGGTGCAAGGTTAACTTTTGTATTTGAGTTCTTTCCAGTTTTTGGATGGATGCTTGTATTGTGATGTATTTCCCCCTCCGGACTGCCTTTGCTGTATCCCAAAGATTTTTAATGGTTATATCTACATTCTCATTAGTTTCCATGAATCTTTTTAATTCTTCCTTAATTTCCTGGTTGACCCTTTCATCTTTTAGCAGGATGGTCCTTAACCTCCACGTGCTTGAAATCCTTCCAAATTTCTTCTTGTAATTTAGTTCTTATTTCAAAGCATTATGGTCTGAAAATATGCAGCCGAGGATCCCAATCTTTTGGTATCGGTTAAGACCTGATTTGTGACCCAGTATGTGGTCTATTATGGAGAAAGTTCCATGTGCACTTGAGAATAATGTGTATTCAGTTGCATTTGGATGTAAAGTACTGTAAATATCTGTGAAATCCATCTGGTCCAGGGTATCACTTAAAGCTCTTGTTTCTTTGGAGATGTTGTGCTTAGAATACCTGTCAATTGTAGAAAGTGCTGCATTCAAGTCACCAAGTAGAAGTGTATTATTATCTAAGTATGTCTTAACTTTGGTTATTAATTGATTGGTAAACTTGACAGCTCCCACATTCGGGGCATAAATATTGAGGATTGTTAGGTCTTCTTGTTGGATAGATCCTTTAAGTATGATATAGTGTCCCTCTTCATCTCTCACTACAGTCTTCGGGATAAACTTTAGTTTATCTGATATAAGGATCGCTACTCCTGCTTTCTTTTGAGGACCATTTGAATGGTAAATGGTTCTCTGACCTTTTATTTTCAGGTTGTAGATGTCCTTATGTCTAAAATGAGTCTCTTTAGACAGCAAATAGATGGGTCTTGCTTTTTTATCTAGTCTGAAACCCTGCGCCTTTTGATGAGGTCATTAAGCCCATTCACGTTCAGAGTTACTATTGAAAGATATGAATTTAGTGTCATCATGACACCTATTCAGTCCCTGTTTTTGTGGATTGTTCCCTTGGACTTCGTCTTTCTATTACAGAATCCCCCTTAGTATTTCTTGCAGAGCTGGCTTGGTGGTCACATATTCTTTCCGTTTTTGCCTACCTTGGAAGCTCTTTATCTCTCCTTCTATTCTGAATGAGAGCCTTGCTGGATAATGTATTATTGGCTTCATGTTCTTCTCATTTAGGACCCTAAATATATCCTCCCAACCCTTTCTAGCCTGCCAGGTCTCTGTGGAGAGGTCTGCTGTTAATCTATTATTTCTCCCCATAAAAGTTAGAGATTTCTTGTTTCTTACTGCTTTAAGGATCTTCTCTTTATCTTTGGAATTTGCAAGTTTCACTATTAAATGTCGAAGTGTTGAACAGTTTTTATTGATTTTAGCGGGGAACCTCTCTATCTCCTGGATCTGAATGCCTGTTTCCCTTCCCATGTTAGGGAAGTTCTCAGCTATGATTTGTTCAAATACATATTCTGGACCTCTGTCCCTTTCGGCGCCCTCAGGAACCCCAATTAAATGTAGATTTTTCCTTCTGAGGCTGTCATTTATTTCCCTTAACCTCTCCTCATGATCTTTTGTTTTTCTCTTTTTTCCTCAGTTTCCTTCCTTGCCATCAACTTGTCTTCTGTGTCACCTGCTCTTTTTTCTACCTCATTAACCCTCATTGTTAGGACCTCTAGTTTGGATTGCATCTCATTTAATTGATTTTTTAATTTCTGCCTGATTAGATCTAAATTCTAGAGTCATGAAGTCTCTTGAATCCTTTATGCTTTTTTCTAGAGCCACCAGTAGCTTTATAATTGTGCTTCTGATTTGGCTTTCTGACATTGAATTGTACTCCAAATTTTGTAACTCTGTGGGAGAGAGGTCTGTTTCTGATTCTTTCTTTTGAGGTGAGTTTTTCCTTCTAGTCATTTTGCTCAGTGAAGAGTGGCCAAAAACAAGTTGTACTTGATAGCAGCGCAAACTCTTCTCACTGTTGCATTGCAGCTGTTCTCTCTTAAATCTCAGGCTGAATTCGTTGGTTTTCAGGATGATTTGAAAGTTATCTAGGTAATTTGATGAGGACAGGTGACTCTGGGACCCTACTCCTCCGCCATCTTGCCCCCTCCCCCCCAAAGATTATTTCTGATGAGAGAGCCAAACTATCTCAATGGACCCAGCTGAAGACCATATGGTAAGGATAGGCAATGAAATGTTTATCAGCTCACCATGAACTTAGGGAAAAGCTCTGTGATAGTAACAAGATAATAGAAGAAAATAAGCAGAAATATATACATCTACCAGTAGCAGGCAAAAAACCTGTTAAGAGTTTTTCCTTTCTGAAAACACAATGTCGAAACAGATTTCAATTGCTGTTGATTTTCCTCACACGTCATTAAGGAAAAGAGAATGCCCTGAATCAGTTCCTAAGGTTTTAGGCTCATACCCTTCTGTAACTCTATCAGTATCAGAATGCAGGGGTGGAATGAGAAAATTAATTTAATACTTACTCCATGAGTGCTTATGTAAACACCTACATTTGCGACATAGGAGATACAGCGATGAATTATAGCATGATTAACATAATAAAGAGTGATTTCAACTCCGTTGATGTGCTTAAAGTCATCAGCACAGGAGTGTCCCAAACCTAGGAGGATAAGAGAAGGAAGAGGTTCCACTGAACCAGGAACCAGGATCATATTATTAACCAGAATGGTGCCAGGAGCTGCCACATTGATAAAAATCAAAGAAAGATGGTGCCAGCACCTAGTGATGATTGCGAAGGGAAACAACAGAGAATTATGCATTGGGGCTGTTAATAGATCCACACGACAATAAAGATGACTGTGTTAAGGTACTGGACCACTCTTACAATAAATGTGATGCAATGAAACTTAAAAAAAAATAAGACTCCAAAGTCCACTGTGATATTCACTTGGGTTTGTTTTTAAAAGTGGCTCTGCTGCATAGTACAAAGAACAATGGACCAGGAAGTCTGATCCAAAATCTGATCTTCTTCAAATTGACTTGAACTTTGGAGTACACAAATTCCCTCTGGGGCCTCGTTTCCTCATGTATAAAACGAAGACCTGAGCCCAGGGTATTAATCATGTCCTTTTTATTCTGTATTTTTGTTTTTTTCACATCTTGAGGTCTTGCCAATTCTGGAAGGAATGCCCTTCCCAGGGCTGACTAATTCTCAAGAGACAGCAAACAACTCTTCTTGAAGCTCTCCTTTCTTATGCAGATCAACCAATCCAGAGCCATAACCCCAATGGCCTCCTTGGCCACTCCCGGTCAAGCTGATGTTCCCCAAGGCCAGGTACTGAACCAGAGCTGGCCCCTATTCACCCTGGGGCCAGGTACCAAGTGACCAGAGATAGCCCCTACACTCCCACAATCCAGTGAAATTACTCAAACTAGTCAAGCCTACACTTGCTCCCTGCCTCCTTCATTCGTAAACTACAATAAGGGCTCTTGTCTACACTTTGCTGTCACTTCCCCTGCCTCTTGACTAATCCTATTGCTTCTTCACAGGGCTGCCTTTGGTGCAGTACACACCTCCTCTTTGGATCTGTGAGTATAACAAGCTATCTTTCCCAGGGCAGTTTTCTCCTGTTTCTCCAGTTTTCTCCAACAGACCTAAGGACATCTTGCAAAATACCAAAAGCTTTACTGAATTCCCTCTCAGATTGAGTAGGCCTCTGCCATACACAATCAGGAAAGCACTATTTGCAAAGGTATACAATAAACTCTAAGTGCTTTCCTTAAATGTAATGTCACACCAAAAAAGTAAACTGAAACCATCCACTCTGACCTAGAAATGGCCTTCGATTGATTGTGAGGCGCTATTCTATTAACAGTTTTCAAAGACAGTTACCAACCACTGGAGGTTCAAGAAAAAGAATTTTCCTGAAAAAAGTAAAATGCTGTGCTAAGAGCAAAACAATGCTTATAACTGTTAAAGGGACCATCTCAGTGGAAGTACACAAAATATCCCAGCAAGGTTGATCATTAGGGTAATTTTCATTTAATTTCCAAATTCTTCTCAACTAATATTTAAGGACCAACAATATGCGTGTTACGCAAGTGTGCAGCACTCTAATCCCAAATTGAGGTGGAGAGAAAGGAAAATAAAGTTTTTGGTTTAAGGAGCTGATGAAAGGAGGAAACTCAAAATTGCCCAGTATTTTCAATCTTTTATATTTGCTCTATCCCCTGAAATGACTATACTTCTGTAAGAAGTGCAGAGATGTACCCAATTTCAACAAGTGGCTAGGAGCACTGGGGAATGGGCTATGTCCACGAAGGAGGAAAGATAAGGTAAAAATAGACACTCAAAGGCTCGGTGCCTATTGCAAAACCCCTGGGTTTTATGCTGCGAGTGCTAGTAAAGAATAAATGGGAAAGCCACAGAGGAGTGACCCTAGAATGGAAATGGGAGCTGCCAAGACTCAGATTGACTTGCTTCTCATGATGATGCTTTTTGATATCCATAGGCAACTTGAGAAGCAGCCAATTATTTCTGGAGAAATCAACTCATTCTCATTTTAACAATAAAGTGTTACTGATTACATAGTTATCTTACTCACAGATTTCATCAGAGGAAATATTTAGCTGGGTAAATTCAGCTAACTGAGAAGAGCCAAAACACCTAACTGGCTTATTTTAACTACAGGGAAACCTCTCAAACCTCTCTGATATTTCTCATAATTGGGGTTTTTAGTTTTATCAAACTATAAAATTTAAGTTAAAATATATCAGATATGGCAAAAAAATATATTTATTTAATTTATTAATATAAATTAGGGGCATCTTGGTGGCTCAGTCAGTTAAATGTCTGCCTTCTGCTCAGGTCATGATCCTGGAGTCCTGGGATTGAGCCCCAGGCCCTGAATCCTGAATTGAGCTCCCTGCTCAGCGGGGAGCCTGCTTCTTCCTCTCCTCTGTCCCTCCCCTCTGCCCTACTAGTGCACTCTCTCTCTCTTCATATAAATGAAATCTAAAAAACAAAAAAAGAGGAATATAAATCAAAAGGCATGCAATTTGTTTCTGTTATTAAAATTTTTTCCCCCAATTCTTCGTAGGGCATTGGAGCTCTGGTTTTGATCAGCGTCATGAAACATTTCTTTCTACTCTCAAGGAGGATACCTTCTCTAGGAGTACTTCTTTTACTAGTTCTTCCATTAATCATATGAAAAGGAGAAAGGGGAAGGGGGAGGAGGAAGAAGGGGAATACTTGCATAGCATTTTCTGTGGACTGGATGCTAATATTAACCCTATTTTCCAGATGAGGGAACTTAGGTACAAACAGGTTAAGAAACTTGGCCAAAATCATACAACTATTTGAGTTAAATTCCCTTAGGGTCTCCTATAACCTTAGGGTCCCTTATTTCTGTATCATTCAGTAGTTGCTGATTGGATGGATGGATGGATGGATGAATAAGTGAACCAAAAACCAATGAGGGAAGTCAGCTGAAGCATGGTGACTATAAAGGCAGGAGTATTTTTCACTGAAAGCTATAGCATGGATTCACCATGAATTTCATTTAAGAGATCACTAAAATTTTATTCTTCTAAAGGCATTTCTGTGAATCTTGTCATAAAACAAACAGCTCTAACATTTTTTGAGCAAACTAAAATGGTAATTCTTAGATACACAATAGAAACCACCTTTTGCAATTCGAGATAAGAGGTAAATTTTGTTCCAAAAGAGCTCAAGAAGTTAAAATTCAATTTGTTTGTTAAGGAAGATTTGCTGAAAGCTAATTAGCTCTTAATGAAAACAAGCTTCTGGTTACTACTGTTCTCCCTAAGAGCAACGGTTTGGTGCAACCTACTGTAAAATTGAGAGAGAAAAGGGCAGAGCTCAGAGGAATTAACACATCCCTTCTGATAGTAAAATTGGAACAACATGGGAAACAATTTACCTTTCTGTTATAAACCCAAGAAACTAGATTTACCAGGGCAGTGGTGCTTTAAAAAAAAAAAAAAAAAAAAAAAAAATCCTGGTCAGATACAATGCAGATTTGATCATGCTCTTGTCCCTTATTTGAAGGAACAATAAATTCTCAATTGTACTCTAAGTTTTTGAAGACTTCTTTACCACTAAGAATCCTACAAAATAAGAAAAAACAATGAAACAATGTTGCACTTGGCATAGAATGATTTAATGTTCCAGTGGTTATTATTTGGTACTCTAAACTCTTAATGCAGATGACCCTAGAACAACACTGGTTTGAACTGCTTGGGTCTACTTATACAAGGATTTTTAAAAAAATAAATATAGTACAATACTATAAATGTCATCTCTTCTCCTTACAACCTTCTTAACATTTTCTTTTCTCTAGCTTACTTTATGTATGTATATAATACATATAACATACAAAATATGTGTTGATCGAAAATTTATGTTATCAATAAGACCTCCAGTCAATACTAGGCTTCTAGTACTTAAGTTTTAGGGGAGTCAAAAGTTATGCAGAGTTTTGACCATGCCTCTAACTCCTACATTGTTAAGGGTCAATTATATATGCAAGCTACACTGACTATATTTCAAAGAACATGATGCAGATGAAGCTAAGAAGTTAGATTTATAATAAATGATTTATTTTATATTACTAGAAATCTGTATATGAAAATTAAGGCATTCTACTCTTGATATACACTTAAGATCAGCATTTTGCCTAAAAGTCACTGCTACCAGGTGACGGGACAACCTCCTAGGTTAATGAGTTACCATTCTAAGACACAGGTCAAAGTAAAGTATAGGTAACACTCTTCTTAGGGCTAGAGCTAACTTTGTTTTAGTTACAGTAAGCAACTAAATATAATACATTCACAAAAACTGACATGTTAGACCATAGAATCAAATAAAAATTAGCAAAAACAAAAATATTATCTAATCACAAAGCAATAAAACTAGAAATTAGTAACAAAGAGGCAATATTCACCTACACAATGGCAAATTTCAAACACAGATACACATTAATGTGGTAAAGGTTTGGCACAAATAGATATTCTCATACACTGCTGGTGGAGAATAAGCTGGCACAACCTAGATTGGGGGCATTGAACAACATTTTTCAAAATACAAATGTTAGACTAGTAGTTCCCAAGCTTGTCTGCATACTGTAATTACTTGGAGAGGGTTAACATTACTATGCCTGTGTCTAGCCCTGGAGATTTTTATTAAGTTTGCCTGGGATGTGGCCAGTCTTTAGATTTTTTTAAAGGATTCCCCTGATGACACTAATGTACAGATAAATTTGGAAATCACTGGTTTATGTACCCTTTGATTAAGTAATTCTACTTTTCATTACTTATTCTACACATATATATTCACACATGCAATGAATGGCCTATGTCATTAATCATAGCTTTGTTTTATGATATCAGAAGTTTAGAAAAACATAAATGTTCACCAAAATGGAACTTGTTAAATAAATATGGAGTATTTATAAAATGCAATTCTTATGTATCTGTTAAAAAGAAGTACAGATGGTATGTGAATTATATCCCAATAAGCTGTTGTATGTATTTTTAAAAAGAAGTGCAGAATGGTGCATTCAGCATACTACCAACTCTATGAAAAACCACACACACACACACAGGTAAGAGTGGCTTTCACCTTGAGTGAAAATATGCCTTTCTCTGTATACTCTTTCAAATACTGAAATCTGTAATATGTTATTCATTAACTCCTAAAAAATATTTTTTTCTTTTTTTTTAAGATTTATTTGAGAGGAGAGCATGCAAGTCAGCACACATGCATGTAGGGGAAGGGGAAGAATAGAGACAATCTTCTCACTCTCATAACCCTGAGATCATGACCTGAGCTGAAACCAAGAGTCACACTTAGCCAACTGAGCTACCCAGGCACCTCTTAAAAAATAAATTTTAAAAGTTAAAATGAAATATAAAATCAATCTGGTCATATCCTTCTCCAAGCAAACAGAATCTATATAAGCAAACAGAATCTGTATAAGCTAACATTCAAAGGGGCATGAGAGAACATTTTGGTGTGATGAAAATTCTCTATCTTGATAGAGGTGGTGGTTGCACAATTATACACACTTCTCAAAACTCAGAAAACTGTATACCTAAAATGAATAAGTTGTAGCCTATGTAAATTATTCCTCAATAAACCTGACTTTAAAAAAAAATTTTTAAAGCTTATATGACAACCAAACAATGCCAGTAGGAATGCAAATTGGTACAATGAATCTGGAAAATTCCTCAGCAATATCTACTCAATCTGGGCAAGCACAAGCTCTATGAGCTAGTACTTCTACTCCAGCATCGGTGCCCAAAAAAGACGTGTACAGATTCACCAAGGAACATTCAAAGGAAAACTTATTGCCAAACCATTCAAGACAGCAAAAAAATAGGAAAGTTGTTTAAAGTAAAATGGATTAGCAGACTATGGTTTATTTGCTCAATGGAAAGCCAAGTAGGAAGTGATTCAGTTTGAGGAGTGGCACTGCCAAGACCAAGGAACTGTTGGCAAAGAGCGTGAGCAGAAAAAAATACAAATGCCCCAACAATAAAATGAGTTAGTTAACCTCACTCATGATAAGAGAAATGTGAATTAAAATTACTCTGAAATAATCTATTTCATCATGCTGGAAAAATTCCAAAGTTTAATGACAAATTCTGATGGGAAAGCTGCAGGAAAACAGGCATCCTCAAACATGTCTCTTGGAGACGCAAGATGGTAAAATCCCTATGTTGGAAAATTTGGCCATATCTAAAAAAAAGTTTTCAAATGCATTCATCCTTTGTTTTTTTTTGTTTTGTTTTGTTTTGCTTTATTTATGATAGTCACACACACACAGAGAGAGAGAGAGAGAGAGGCAGAGACACAGGCAGAGGGAGAAGCAGGCTCCATGCACCGGGAGCCCGACGTAGGATTTGATCCTGGGTCTCCAGGATCGTGCCCTGGGCCAAAGGCAGGCGCCAAACCGCTGCGCCACCCAGGGATCCTCTGCATTTATCCTTTGAAACCTAAATCCATTTTTAGGAATTCATCCCATAAGATGTACAAGCATACATACAAGATGATACAGAAGATTATTCATTGTTTGCAATATCACAAGATTAGAACTCAAGTCTATCCACTGGACACTAATTAGATAAATTATAGTATATCCATACAATGGAAGATTCTGTAACTGTAAAACATAAGCTCTCTATATATTGCTACAGAAGCAAATGTTGGGGTTAAGTGAGAAAAACAAGGGTCAGGAAAACATACATAATATGCTACTTGGGCATAAAAGGGAGAACTGGAAAAAGTACATATTCACATTAGCTTATAGTAGGGCACTACATAAACAAAGGTAGTTAGCCATTTGTGATCATGGGGAAGTGAAGGAAAAATAGAATGGATAGAGGGAGGAATAAGACTTCTCAGTATCTATCTTTTGATATATCTGTATCTGTTTTATCTATCTATCTATATTTTTTCCTCCAAGGAAATCTATTGCCAATTCCAAAATGTTACACTGTTTTTTAAACTCCAGCTAGAGAAATAAATACAAACTCTGAGGTCTAATTACATATAACTTTTCCGTCTTCATCCCTCCTCCAAGGCGTGTGAGTAGACTTTGCAAGCTACTCATAGGTTGCTACAGCCTCTGGGCCTAGGACTTTCCCATTTAAAGTATGGGGTGGGGAGAGGTTGGGGAGACAGCAGTAGGCTTTTAATGCTTTGTTCTTGATCCCTGGAGCCTCTGTCAAGACTGTTTGCCTCTTTCATAGGAAAAGAAAACAAAGAGAACAGAAGAATGAATCCAGAAAGAGACCTTACATACAGCAGAGGTGCTTTTTAAATGGGTGCTGGAGAGTCAAAAGTAGTTTTAATTAACAAAATTATTTGGATATCTTTGCACTCAAATTTATCTTGCCCATTCAAACTGTTACACTGTATTATATAATTCAAAAATTATTTTTCTCATTTTAAAAACTATTCGCCTAAGTAGAAATCTTTGCATATATATATATATGGAGTTTTTCTCTACAAGAGATACTTTGAAGAAGAACTGAAGATTGAAGGTTGTGCACCTTTTAAAATTAAATATAGTAAATAAATATTAAAAGGTTCAACGTTATCAGTAGATAGTAAATGCAAAATGAAATCTCATTTTGGCAAAGATATTGCCAAAGGTATGAATAAATACTTATATAAAAAAATCTCCTAATAATTTTGACAAATAAAAAGACAAATTTCAGAAAAATATAGTGATACTATACGATTTTTTAAAAAATCAACAGCCAGAAAGCAAAGCCATTTATTTCTGTATATGCATATTGAATTTAAACAGCCAGAAAAGATTCAGAAGAGACACACACCAAAGCAACAGCAAGTATTACCCCTGGGACAGAGACCTGTGTATGGCAGTGTGGGAGGGAAATGAGGAAGCCTGGAGGACCACTTGATTTTACTGCTGGATTGTAATACACATACAATATATTCAGATGTGACTTGTCACACTAAAGCAAGGAAAAACATTTTTAAAAATTAGTTCATTGAAGAGCGCCTGGGTGGCTCAGTCAGTTAAGCGTCTGCCTTCAGTTCAGGTCATGATCCAGGGATCCTGCTTAACGGGGAACCTGCTTCTCCTCCTGCCCCTCCCCGTGCTCATGTTTTCCCTCTTTCTCTAATAAATAAAATATTTATAAAAAAATTAGTTTATTGAATTCTGCGTGTTAACATTAAAAAAGAATAAAGTGTCTCCCAAGTGTATTCATTTTTAAAATAAAAAGACTGTATATATAGGTCATCAATTTCACTAGGTTCTTCCCCTCAGTATGAGGCAATTCAGATGAATTTCATAGAGTTGGCAAGAAGAAGAAAGAGCCTAGAAAACATGAACATGACTGATCAAGAGTCAACATTAAAAAAGTAAATGCAATCTACCCAATCTAATGAGAGGATATCATCAGTATACAGTATTGGCATCTGGTATCAAAATTCCAGGAAAGAAGTAATTGTATGACTTTATATTTGACTTCTAATACAGATACATTCTTTAGAATGAAATATCTTCTGTAGGAAGAGAGAACAGTGCCATTGAGTGATGAGTGCAGAAAGCTCATTGGTCAAACTTTTAAAAGGCTAGAGAGACACAGGATTTAGAACTAGGAAGGGTAAATGGTCCCCAATTTCTTTTGCAACATGGCACAGAGAGTACAGGGTAGCATTTATATGTCACTCTCTAGAAATAAGTGAGGCCACTCACAGCAGAAGGCAATAGGCCTGGAATCTACAGCAGCCTCAGCACTACAGATGCCCCAAAGCCCAAGAGCACCTTGGCACCCCTGTACCTCAGTCATGGCATACCTCTGTGCCCTGGCCCAGCTAAATTCAGAGAGTATCTACAAACAGACTTTCCTGCTCCCTAGTAATACTGCTGGTGGCTCATCATTATGCAAGACCTTCTGTGGCAGAGCAGATGAAAAAACAAGGGGTTTGGGGCTGTGTGACTTAGTTCTTTCCTAAAGACCAACCACAGAAGTGCATTACACCTGCAGATGGTATCTGAACCCAAAGGTTCTCAGACATCACCTAACAACTAAAACTAGCTTTCTCCTAGGGCCTCCTCTTTGCCCCATCTGTAGACCTGGGGCTCTCTCTCTGACAAACTATCCTGCACCTGCCTGAAAGCAATTGCCAGCATCCTAGGAACTAGTTCTAAGATATTTGGGATCATCACACATAGTAACTTCAATAGAGGCCAAAGCTCTCCTCTGCTAAATGAAACTATGTCAACTTAACAAAATGGTAGAAAATAAGTCTATAGACATTACACAGATTTAATAAACTGCTCAGTACAATAGGAAGCACTAATTGACATTTCTTAAAGTACGTGTGTGAGGGTTTTTTTTTTCCTCTTTAAAGACTTTACCATTCTGAAGCAATCATGAGTCTCACAGTACAAAAAGTCCAGTAAGAGATACAAATAGAGACCCAAAATTGCATCAACATGAGATCGCACAAGTCACCAACCTTGACAAATGAACTGCTTCGGTAACTCAAACCTTGGTCTCCCAGGATCTCATCATCTTTAACATTTTTAGAATATATGAAACTCATTTTATAGATGAAAGACAAGAAAAAGAAACCTGGAGTTACACTACCTGGTAAAAGTTGGGTTGTGTTCAGTCATGGCAACTAGCAGCTTCAGAGCATATGCTGGTACTGGGTCAGGCTCCGTGAGGATGTGCTCATACCTGCAAGGATAAAGTGATTTTAAAAAATAACAGGTTTGTCACTGAACCTTTCCTCCAAACAACAGAAGAAATATGCCATATGGTCAAACATAAAGACACTGAAATAAATGTATAAGGTACAGGACCCACACAGGATGCTTCATGTCCTGAAACTTCAAAGAGCTTCACCCGACAATGGCAGTGAGGACACTGACCTGCCTCACAGAGGTCTGTTTTGGGGAAGATTCAATAAGACAATCCAGGAAAAGATGGGTATTGGGCTGCACGCATAGTAAGAGACCAATTAAAATTAGGCATTTGTGGCAGGGTCCCCAAGAGCACCCTCAAGTTCAGAGAGGTGCTCATGGTGGAGACTCAGGAGAGCTACCCCACCAGATACAGATGAATCATGAAGGAGGAGGGGTGGACAGGCTTCCTTAGGCTCTCTTCCACCCGAGCAAGGTCAGACAGAGCACAATCTTCTCCAGCAATGAAAATGCAGTGCATGCATGGGGTGTTTCTGCCTATGAGAGACTCAAGTGATCATGGTTTTTACTGGGGCTGGACACACCAGCAACCTCTAACAGGAATCAAAACCCCTCCCAGGAAGAAAGCAGGCATTCAGCATCAACCCTGCTGTCTACACAACAGCCCAGGTAGCCTGACCTCCCTTTAGCAGTTAAACGGAGTCTGGAAACACTCTGGGCACCAAGTTCTAAGATGCCAGCCTGCCAAGGGCCAGCTGATAGCCCAGGAAGCAGTCCTTTCTAAGGAGAGCAGTCTCAGGCCTGCTCCATGAACTCTTCTCTGCACAGTATTATTCTAATTAAAACTTAAAAATCTGAAACGAAAATCACTGGGGCCCCTGGGGGCTCAATTGGTTAAGCATCTGCCTTTGGCTCAGGTCAGCCGGCACCCGGCTCCCTGTTCCACAGGGAACCTGCTTCTTCCTCGCCCTCTGCCTCTCCCCCTGCTTGTGTGCTCGTGCTCACTCTCTCGCTCTCTCTCTCTCTAATAAATAAATAAAATCCTTTTTTTAAAAAAGAAAATTCCCAGAAAGAATAAAAATAAATAAATAAAAGTTCTTTATTATTAAAACTTTCCACAACACAGTTCAGACTGCACCCCCCATGTGATCTGTGAGGCAGACTATGTTGTAACCTGTTCAGGTTCAGCTATCCAGTACACAGCACCATGGAGGTGCTCAGGAAACAACTGTCAGGCAAAGGAATGAACAAACAGAGAAATGGACACACAAGCAGATAAACGAATTTGAGTTTATGACTCAACTCTAGAACAATCACCAACTAAAAAGGGAGTAAAATATCCCCCCAAACCCAAAATGTATATTTAAAAATCCATGACATGAAGCGGATGCTTTTCATCTTGAGAATAGGGCCCCAGGCTCTTACTCAGAGCCTACTTACTCCCATTTTGGAAATCATTCTATAACAAGCTTAATTATGCAGCCTCTAATCCCACAGCCATTAAAAAGGAGCCAAGTAAAGGGAGGAGAGGGACTATGACAGAAAGAGTGGGACTTGAAGGCATAAGAAAAAAAAAAAGAAGCAAACCCAAGAACTCCAAACAGAGAGAAGCCTGGGGAGCATTTAACAGAGCAGCAGCAGCTGTTCATACCTCAATGGGACCACAGGGCCCATTACACACCATAATGCTCAAAATGGGGGTAGTGAGTCAAGAAAATGTTAAATTGGGTAGAGTGCTCTGTTTAAGAAGGCAGGAAGCACCATATTTTACAAAGGTTTCTCATAAAACATTTTTAAATTTTAGCAATTAAGAGTTTTGCCTACTTATGACAAAGATAAAAGTCAAAATACCCATCATTCATATACAAGATCATAAATGTTAATGAGTCAAAGAGAATGTCATGTTAAAAAATACAATACAACCTAAGCCTAATTTTAGGAATGAAAAAAAATCAAATTTAGGAAAACAATACATTTTACCTTATGAATAAAAAAAAACAAGGAAACAACTTTAAAGGTAATAAAAATGTAGTCATAAAATTTTAACATCCAGTTTGAACTCTTTTTAAAAAATGAGCAACTCAGCATATCAGACAGATATCATTATTCCTTTCTATAAGAGTCTTGTAAAATAAAAAGCTCTCATATCCTAAGTTTGGGGCACCCAAGGCAATTTAGTGGTTTGCTAGAAAGACTCACAGAAAAGCTGTTACACTAACAATTAAGATTTGTTACAGTGAAAATCAGCATATATGAAAGGCACATAGGGCAGAGTCCAGGCAGGACTCGGAGCAAGCTGTCATTTGTCCTTTCCCAGCGGAGGTATGTGGACAGAGCTTACCCTCCAAGCAACACTGTGGACAACACAGGTAAATACTGCCAGCCAGGGAAGCTCCCTGGAGCACCGGTGTCCAGAGTTTCATTATGGGTAAGGCACATGGGCAGGAAGGGTCTGTGTGGAGCCTCCAGCCCCTCCAGAGGTCAAGCTGATATGTCATGGCCCAAGGCCCCCACCAAAATTCACATTGTTAGCATAAAGTATCTAGCATGGCTCAAGGCCCCATGTATACAGACTCTCTTAACAGGCAGGATATTCCAAAGGCTCAGAAGTTATCTCCCAGAAAAAGGTTAAGGGCCAGTCTCTTTGTAACAATGTAGGGCTTAAACATCCCACACTTGCTAAGTTAACTCTTCATGACACACATCCTGAGGCATTGAGTTGGATAGGAGAAAGATGCACTCTTCTGCTGCCTACCAGTATTCAGAAACTATCAGCCAGAGACTTTCTATTCAAGTGAGGATGGGAGGCTTCCAACAAGTCACACATACACACACACTCTAGATGCTGGGCACCCCTTGTCTCCATTCCCAGACTTAGCTAAATCACAGAGGAAAGGACCCCAAACCTACATGAATTTTAAACAGCTTCAAAAAAAAAAAAAAGAATTTTAAACAGCTTCCTATGTAATCTGTACTTTTCTTGTGTCAAGAACAAGAAAAAATATGGACAACTGGTTAGGAATGTAATAGACAATCTCAATAAGACTGAGAAAATACAAAATATTTTAACATAGAATTAACAGGAATGTGTAGAACCTACATTTAAAAAGAACACACGGATGAAAGCTTAACTGCCTAAAATTCAAATGTTGTGGGATGAGATCATCCGACCTTGAAATGGGATGTAAAGATGAAGCCCGTACCAGCCTGTGCATGAGGATTTTCCCAAAGAATATTATGTTTTTCTCCCCCTTGAAAAAAAGGGTAAGATTCATAATAGATATGTTTAGAATACTAATATTGAATATATTGAATATACTTCCATTTCATCAAAGATAGGTTTGTAATGGTCAGCGAGAACTAGCCAGAAGAATGCTGTGATTTATTAAGCTTGTCTTCTGAACAGAGATAAAGCAGCTGAGCTGATACTAATTGGATCTCACACTCTTTTGAATGTGACTTGGCAGGAAAAAAAACAGTGATAAGTCTAGACTCCTGAAAAGGTTTGGAAGGAGAGTGACCAGAGGAAGAACTGGTCCATTCTGATGGACAGAGGCTGGAGAGGAACATTCCAAGTGCCCTGAGCCAGGATACAGACTGAGATCGTGGACAACATAACCCGCCCCCCACCACTCTTGTCCTTCTAGAATCCTCCCACATAAGGAGTCTTTTCCAGGTCCCAAACAGCTAGAACCCAGGCAGGAAAAACCATTCGTAGTCAATCAATCCACATCTATCCCAAATGAGAGAAAACTTCTAAAAACCACACATTCAGGAATCGAAGGGATGGTCTCCTCCCTATCTTGCTAAGCGCCTAGTGAAACTGGTGCCCAGTTAGGTAAACTAGCAGGAAGTGGAAACAGGCTATCAAAATAACTCTGCGTTACTGGGAGAAGCTACTCTGGGGAAGTGAGCAAAGAACTGGCCAAGTGGAAAGAAGTATCTATTCTGCTGGGGGAAAGGAGAGGCCCATATCTTGAAGAGGTCCACTCTGTTTGGAGTTAGCCACAAATGCACATTTCTACATCGCAATGGAGTGTGCTCTGAGAATTTGGGTCGGGGGGAGGGAGAGAAGGATTCTAGAACTCCCAAGGAACTTTAGAGGGAAGTATAATGAGGAAGATCCCTAAATGAAAAGCTAAATGAAAAGCTGAATTACTTTACAAAATCACAATAAGTATTAAGTGTTGTGGGATCAGGAATATACATATAAATTAAAAAAACAGAAAAGTGATACACATTGGACAAGAAAGAGTGATCTGTACTTAAAGGTACTAATTTAGATAGACACTCAAATCATAAAATGATCAAATAAAAGGAACAAAGTAAAACATTATGATGCTTCTGCTATATAAAAACATTTGTGATTTAAATTTATCTGCAAAATAAAATTATCTAAGGAAAAGATAAAGTCAAAATACTCTGTCTATCCTGATTTCCATCAGAGAATGCCAAGTTCATGTCTATTTTAACATAGGCTATTTGTGGTTAAGGGGTACAAAGATGCAATAAAGAATCATCTGGATGTCCTCTAAGCCACCAACATATAAGCCAGGTAGTCAAACTCATGACTTTTACTGGATATTATTTCAAAGCCAGATAAACATCTCTATGGTGTATTGCCACTAATGGAATTCACTTACAAATTCCAATTTCTAAGAGAAAATACAATTCTAATTTGTCAAAAACATAGCCATCTCTGAGATTCTAAAAAACAAAGCCTTAATAATTTATGAAGTCATTATGGCCCTGATGATTGCACAGGTCACAAGAGAATTATAAAGAAGAAAGGCAATGCTCATTTTCCCCAGGAGAGAAATGCCAAATGCCATATTGTCATAAAAACACTGTAAGCACATTTATATCAGCATGATCTCTTTTCAAAACACACAAGGCTAAAAGAAAATATGAAAACTAAAATACATGTTGGCAAAGTAATTCCAGCCTAGCAAAGGCAAATTCCTATAGAGATTTTCTCCATGGCTTACGACCTCCCGTAAAGCCTTTCTGGACTATCCTACCTGTATCAACCCCTTCCATGTCCCTCTTACTACCATTCTCTAACCCCTGACACTGTTTTACGTTTTATAATTAACTGAATCCACCTTACATATTTATCTGCTTACTGCTTTGTCTCACCCACTAGAATGTAATTGCACTGAGGGGCAGGGATCCAGTCTTGCTCACCATATAATCCTCAGTGCCTGGCACATGGAGATCACTCAATATATATTTGTTGAAAGAAAGAAGGAACAAATGAAGGAAAGAGGGAAGGCAGGAGGGCTTTAAACTTTGTAGGCATAGTCATACAATCTAGTATAAATGACATCATTTACTTTTGTATGAATATTAAAATTTCCTCTTTCCCAAGAAAGCAATGGTGTCTTTCCCAAGTGAAGGATCTAGCTCCCACTTATGGTTAAATACGGAAAGAGAAATGCCCTCACTTTATGAAACAAGTCTCCAAAAAAAAACATTCAGTCAGGAGAAGACTACTTTCGAGACTACGAGTTCATTGATAATGACTTTGATATTTAACTTTTGAGAGGTGCCAATTTTAATTGATGTAATCACTCTGGACTTAAGTTCCAGTAAACATTGCCTCGTCTGTATGAACCTTTCAAAGAAAATTTTGTCTCTCTGCTGAAGGAAATCATAGCAATTTCCTGAGTATATATGGTTATCTTCCAGAAAAAAACTTTTTCCCATGAATCATCCAGATAACTTGGTTATATTAGTGGTATTGCAACTACCTTAGGGAAGAGAAGCTGAAGGAGGCAAGGAGAGGAGAAGTGAGAACATGTGCACCAAGTGCCACAGAGCCAAGATTTCATTATAAGTATATACTAATCCCAAGAAGCAGACTGCGAAGTGCCAACACCACCAAATTGAGCATGCAGAGTTTTCTCAAGCTGGTATCAGAAGAGGAACTCAAAAAGGTTGCAAGCATGAGGGAGGTCTGATATAAAGATGGAGGGACCCGTGAAAAGATATGTAGGCACCTAATGGGATGTAGGGTGGCACAGAAACAGGAACTTTGGACCTACAATTATGTACTGGGGTGAATAATGGCCCCAAGTGATATATATGTCCAAGTCCTAACCCCCAAGACCTGTGAATGGGACCTTATTTTGAAGAGGCTTTATAGATGTGGATAATTTAGGGTAGGTCTTAAACATAACGACAGATGTCCTTACAGGCAAATTCGAGGCAGACACAGGAGAGAAGGCCAT
The DNA here is from genome assembly GCF_003254725.2 of Canis lupus dingo. NCBI lineage: Eukaryota > Metazoa > Chordata > Mammalia > Carnivora > Canidae > Canis > Canis lupus. The sequence goes on from NC_064265.1 coordinate 10,985,244, forward strand.
GTGAAGACAGAGATTGGGGTGGACACTGCTATAAACCCAAGAATGCAGGCAGTCATCAGAAGCCAGAAGAGAGGCATGGTTTTTCCCTCAGAGCCTCCCAAAGGAACCAACACTGCCAAGACTTTGAACTTCTGACCTCCTGAACTGTCAAAGAATAAATTTCTGTTGTTTTAAGCCAGTCGGTGTGTGGTAATTCAGCCTTACTGATGCAGACTACAAGAACTAATGCAGACTACAAGAACTGATTCTGCCAATAACATGACTGAGCCTAGAAGCAGCTTCCTCCCATAGTCTTCAAGCAAGGACTCAGACCAGCAGACACCTGACCTCAGTGGCATGAGATCCTGAATAGAGAACCCAGTCACACTGTGTCAGACTTCCAACCTACATAGCTAAGCACATGTTGATTTAAGCCACTAAGTGTGTGATAATTCATTATGCATCAATATGCATCTAATGGAACAGTTAAGAGTTTAATATTCTTATAATTATTATATTTGTTAATACTCAAAATGCAAAGTTACATAAAAGTTTTGATGGTGAGCATCTTTTTGTTCCTGATCTTAACAGAAAAGCCCTTGAGTAGTATTTCAAAACTGTGATCAGAAGAGTTCTGGGAGATGTTACTAGGATAAGCCATAGGAAATAGTGTCTCAACATCATAAAATGTTGAGAAACACTGAGCTTCAGAAAGTTAAATGGGTGAATTGTGGAATTCAAAAGCCAAGGGATAGTAAACACACAGAACATTTCAGAAAGAACATGTGTTCTGTGGCAGGTTTATGAACATTACACAGGCACACTGTTGAAGGAAGTTGGCTTCAATATTTAATTTATACTTAACTAAACCTTTCTATTTACAGGACTTACAGACTTCTTCAGTTAAAAAATAGTAATTTCTGAAATATTTGGCTCTACCAGACAGCCTTATGTTCCATAAGGGCTGTGCCTATCTTGGTCATTATTATATCCCCAGAAACTAAAACTATGTGGATATAGTAAGATGTACTCAATTAGGATCAGGTGAACAAATAAGCTGGTTAAGAGAAAAAAACAAAAAAATAAATAAAATTTAAATTTAAATTTAAAAAAAGGAGAAAAAACATTCTCTCCCCAGCTCACTTCACGTAACTATCACATGCAGGTATCCCCTGGAAATAAGTTGGCCTGTTTACTGTTCACTAGTCTGCCCCTTCCACACCTTTGCTTACCCCATTCTTGCCTAGAAGATCTACTCCTTTTCTATGCAACCCTACCTACATTTCAAAGTCTAACTGAAATACCACCTATCAACGGTGTAATAATTCTCCACATAGAAAAGGCACTAAACAAATACTTACAACTAAAGTTCATCTCTTCAGAAAGCAAAGCATGTATACTGTGAAGAGGTGACAATTCTTTTACATTAATTTATTAATTTATATAGAAAGCAATCCATCCATGATATTTATGATAGATGAGGTTATGGTTAATTTTAAGTGCTAACTTAACAGGGCCACAGGGGCAGAGACAGCGACACTTGATCAAACATTATTCTAGGTCTGGATGAGGGTAACATTTGAGTCAGTAGACTAAGTAAACCAGATTGCCCTTCCGAAGGTGGGTGGGCTCATCCAAGCCGTTCAAGACCTGAGTAAAACAAAAAGGCCAAGTGAAAGTGAATTTCTCTGTCCTACTGCCTTGAGCTGGGGCACTGTTCGTTGGCTGGCTTCAGGCTGGAAATACCAGCTCTTCTTGAGTCTCCAGCCTGTCAGTTTTCAGACTGCTCTGTACTCTATCAGCTGTCCTGATTCTCAGGCCTCTAGTCTCAAACCAGAACTACCCCATCGGCACTCCTGGGTCTCCAGCTTGCTGACCATCCATCTCAGGACTTCTCAACCTCCATAGTCATGTGAGCAAATTTCCTTATTGTAAATCTCCTTCTCTCTATATATAACCCTATTGGTTCTTTTTTTTTTTTTAAGATTTTATTTATTTATTCATGAGAGACACAGAGAGAGAGGCAGAAACATAGTGAGAAGCAGACTCCCTGCAGGGAGCCTGATGTGGGATTTGATCCCAGGACCCCAGGATCATGCCCTGAGCCAAAGGCAGACACTCAACCTCTGAGCCACCCAGGTGTCCCCATCTTATTGGTTCTATTTCTCTGAGACCCATAACTAATATTTAGTAAGATATTTACTCTTACAACTGAGTTTTCATTCATATCTCTAGCAGTTCTGATAAGCACCTGGAACACAGGTATTACATGGTATTTAACAAGATTAAATTACTATCCTCCCTGAAAATTTCATTAAAGCTTTTAGAAAAGACATCCACTCTTTCCCTAGGATCAACACCCAGGAGCTATTTAACCACCAAATAAAAAGAGCCTCTCTGAGAACAATGCCACATAGCTGCAGGCAAAGCAGAGATGGTGAGAAAGACACAACAAACACACAGGACTGTACGCATCACTCACACCCCTGAATCCAGCTATATTTAATGCCAGCAGAGCTCATAATGTGAGCACATAATTATTTTCCAGATTAGTTTTGAGTGTTACCACTTGGAAATAAAATAGTTTTAACTAATACAACACTTTTGAGTGAAAACTGAGAAGCCTACTATATATATGTGCATGAAAAGCCTAACCTCTCAGCTTTAGCCAAAGTCTTGCTTAAAGTCAAAGAAAGATTAAAACTTTAACAAAATTAAAAGTATGGATGTTAATATGCATATTTGCCAAACTAAAGCCAATGTCATGTCACTCTTATAAACTGCAGAAACTTCACAATTCTTTTATTAAAGTACAACTGACATACAATATTTTCTTAGTTTCAGGAATACATCATGGAGATTCGGTATTTTTATACATTACAAAATGATCCCTGTGATGTCTAATTATTACTACCTGTCACCACAGAGTTATTACAATATCACTGCTGGCATTCTGTAAACTGTACATGACATCCCTATAACTAATTTATTTTATAACTGCAAGTTTGTATTTCTTAACTCCCTTCACCTATTTTGTCTGCCCACCCCACCCCCCTTTGGGTAACCAACAGTTTATTTCCTGTATCTACCAGCCTGTTTTTGTTTCATTTGTTTAATTGTTTGGGTATTTTTTTAAGATTTCACATATAAGTGAAACCATATGGTATTTGTCTTTCTCTGTCTGCCATATTTCACTTAGCATAATATCCTCTAGGCCCATTCATATTGTCCAAACGGCAAGATTTCTCATAATTCTTAAACCATATATTTACCTACTCAGAGAAGAACATGAATTTTTTATGATTAACATTTCTAAACTTATAATCACCAAGAGTTATCACCAAAGACTAAACTCCTTGCCAAGATTTCTAGTTTTCTAGAGTCAAAGTTAAATGAATGCATTAGGTAGATTTCATTTTTAAGTTTTATGAACATTTACTGAGCCCTTACTATATATACCAGGTAGGCACAATCAGCAATATCTATTTTAACAGCCACTTCATACCTCCGATGTACTATTACTACTACTTTTGTACAATTACAATCTTCCTTTTAAAGGTTAATAGAAAATAATGTACCTAAAAATAATAGTAGCAGTGTTACTACTATGAAGAGTGTGCCATGCCCTATGCACTATACTATTTTACAAGTGGTATCCCATTTAATTGCCCACAAGTATCTTCTGAATTATATACTATTGTCCCCATTCTTGGAAAACATATACTTCTATTTTTCAACTGCATGTGGTTTCATTTGTATTTTCCTCTGTAATTCCTCATCACTGGAAAAGGTAAAGATATATATTACAGGGACTACATATATTTATTCCATCTCAAATAAGTAAAACAAAAGCACTGGATTATAGATTTAACATTTTTCATTTTGCAAACTCCTCCAAAAGTGGGCAAACTTCAGATAATACGAAATTTTATTTCAAATTTGCATAGGTGTTACCAGTGATTAGTAAACTGTAAAGTCCTGTTAAAGGAAATCCTGTCCCTACCATGGGGGCACCTCTCAGGTCCTGAGAAATGCTTCCCTACAAGCTGTTAGCAGATATCCAATGTACATCTCAAAAATTACATTTTCCACAAAAAAAAGAAAATCTATTTTTAGGCATTTTCTTATCAGAAAGATGCATATAATTACATATAGTTTAGAAGTGTAAGATGGCTCTGAAAGCATGAATTAATCTCAGAGAGAAGGTTCTAATCTTATATTTACCCATATTAGTACAAACATACACACTCAGAGATAATAAATGGAACCAAAAATACATTTACTGATAGTTTCTCACTGAGAAAGCTCCACATAACAAAGTTTTAAATTTTGTTCCATAGAGATAACCACTTTCTTGCTTTGGGTATCAGAAGTATTCTTATAGTATATATTCGTTATCAGGAGTCTCCCTGAAACCAACTGCAGCAGTGTAGACATGAAAAGAAACAAGGGTAAAAAAAAAAAAAAAAGAAAGAAACAAGGGTCTGGCTCTATAAACTGAGCCATCACAGATCAAGTTCCAAGCGCTAATCAGTCAAGACAAGTCCCCTCTGCCAGGAGGAGGGCTGATACACACTGGCCACACACTTCATAAAATGAACCTTCTTAAACCGACGATGAGTGCTTTGGAACATAATAAGATCTGGTTGTTACATATTGTGGAAATTAATTTTTTTTTTTTTAAAGAGAACCAGTGATCTGGAGAAGTTGAACAAACTGAGGGGAGCATTTGGTGAAACTGTCACTCCTAAAACCTGCAGCCCAGGCCCTGAAGGAAGCCATGATCAGGCAGGCACCAGTGCAATGCAATCCAGCATTTGTAAAATTTCCTTTAATAGTGATATCTGGCATACGTTTTTCAACTTTAATTCCATTAAAGTTTTTGAGTTCCATTCCAGACCACCAGGGTAAAGCAAATGTGGCAATAAGAACAGGTCAAATGAACTTTTTGGTTTTCCAGCTCATATATAAAAGTTAATTTGCACTATACTGTATACTCTATTAAGTGTACAACAGTATTAGGTCTAAAAAAATGCACATACGTTGATTTTAAAAAAATTTTATTACTAAAAAACTAAAGTTTGAAACGTTGTGGAGAATTACCAAAATGTAACCTAAAGACGTGAAGTGAGCAAATACTATTGGATAAATGGTACCAATAGACTTGCTCGATGGAGGGTTGCCACAGACCTTCTGAAGCACAATAAAGCAAAGCATAATAAAACAAGGTAGCCCTGTACTTTTGTTTGACAAGACTCATAGTGAGGTAGAAAAAAATTCAATGTGCTTCAATTATGTCATTTTAGAGTTTCATGCATTTAGACTGGGTCCTCTCAGTCATCACCCTACTAAATGTTTGGTATGTGCATAGTGGAGTCAAGGAAAAATATGATCCCATTGTATTAATTAATAGTCATTATTATGTGGTGTTCTAGCACCACCACCAACTCTCCCCGCCCCACCAAAATATCCTGTTTATAAATAAGCTTTTTTTCCATTCCAAGAGTTTGGGGTGAAGGAAGATTTCTTTCCATCTCTATTATTTCAGAGTAGAACTAGGAAACATCCCAATTCCATGTTCCAGTAGTCTTGTAATGTTGACCCTGAATAATAAACTTTACCTCTCTGGCCACAAACCCCTTTAAATCTGCATAGCCTCAGAGTCATGTGCCTTTGGGAAAACAGGTAAGGCTCTAAATGGATTCTCCTGGGTTCTATGCAGTGTAGGCACTGCTGCTTCTGTTTCTGGACCTCTTTTACAGTGAGTACATAAGCATATGTACAAAAAAATAAGGACATCGAGCCTCCAATTCCATCATTAGACCTAGTTTGAAGGAAGCATCCTGAACATCCTACACTTCTCTGCATGAATGCAGCACATGGGACTTACTGGGGAAGTAAGACATCTCTAATGAGAGCCAGCAGACTGCTGTCAAAGTTGACATTCGCTTCCTTCTTGCCATCCCCAACCTCCTGGTTCACGAGTAAAGATGTGGTCTCTGAGAGCAACCGCAAGCTGAAGAGCCTCCACTCCACTTGAAAGAAAAAAAAAATGCTAAGAATGTGAGTACGTGGAGACAGAATGAAGACAGAAGTGTACCCAAGGCATTCTTGTTGACATGGTCACACTTACCATTTTGGCTCTGAACCAAGGAGACCAAGGGTGGCAGGATGTAGTCAACAACCTTAAAGAAAAGATGTAAAAGACCTGGTTCAAATCTTTCTGATCACAACACTGGTATTAACTACTATCTGTGCTTTTTGCACTGACAGAATCACTAATCAAAAGAGGGGGGAGAATCAATAGCTGAATTTATCCTGGATTTAAGTTCTGCATGACATTTAATAAACCACCAAGCTCATTTAACTCTGAAAAAGTCCTCAGGTCAAAATGACAGTATGATCATCAAAACAGTAATTCATCAAACCTTCATAATTTATAAAGGAACTTTAGTATATAACACAAAATCTGGTTGGCATGGGTTGACATTAAACCACCAAATTAATATATATAAGCTGGTGATCATTACTCTAGTTTAAACTACATAATCAAAATATTGGGGGAAAAGGAGACACTCAATCCTCACGCTTTATTAAATACATCAAAGAGCCATGACAAATTAATCTTGGGTGCTAAAGAGATTCAAAGATGTAAATCTACTACACAAACTACTTCTAGGATTTCCTCACTCAGAGCACAATCATATATGGTTTGAAATCTACTCTAAAATAACCAATTTATTCCCCTGGATGAAAATAAACAATAAAAAAAGGACAAATTGTTTCCACAGTCTGATTTGGAAACCTACTCCCCCATTTAACGTTTGGTGACAATAAACAAAATTCGTGTTGTTTACATTTGAATTTATTCCTGATCCTGAAATATGTACATGTACTTGTTCTCTCTACACTGATAAAAGGGCAGGAGAAACGGATCACAGCCCAACAATACCATCTTGCGGTCTAAACCAATGAAAGGAAGCCCTCCACAGGTAAAGATCTCCACAACATGGATAATAGCCCATCAATGTCAACCTATTCTAGCTCCACCTTATATAATAAGCTTATGTATAATATTGTATCTAGATATTTATGCAAGAACCCTAAGAACTAGAGATGTTTTGTTTACCCTCTTCCATTAAGTGATGTCACATCACTCAAAGCATAGACATCATGCTGCACTAAGGAATCTGGACAGTTCTAAACTTGCAGTTATATCAAAAGCAAAAACCATGCCAAGGAAAGAAATGTATCCTACTATTAACACCTATTAACATGATCAACACCTATCTTAAAGATTTTGGATAAGTAGGACTGATATGTGATCTAAGTTTCCAATTCAAGTTTGAAAAACTGTTAAGCATGGCCAAAAAGCAAGATCATCAGAGAGAAGATGAAGAGACAAAAATCATCAGTATTCCTATAAGCCTACATTGACCAATTAAATAACAGAAATAAGATACGATCTACAACTACAATAAAATTCTAAGGAATCTATGATATTATGACTTTTACAGGAAAAAAATGCAGAAAACATTTACAGGTATGATCATCGATAGACTTCTGAAAAAAAGCTTCAGAGTTGTCACAATCATCTTTAAAGCAAGAAAAATGCCAAACAAACAAAATCAACAACTCTTCTCAGACACCTCAGAGAACTGAGGTCATGGAACAAACAATTGTCCTACAAACCAAAGAGCCAGGCAAATACAGAGAATCATAGCTTAGTAGGCACATAAATCGTCACGGGAGCCAGCAACTGGTACAAGAACTGCAAAAGTCACTGAGAAATTGTCAGAGCCTGAACCCAGTCTTAGTGGATCTTCCACACACCCAGGAGTTTACTTTCCAGAATCCTCACTAGATGCTCAGGGTAAAGATCAGAGGCGAACCTCTCACGATTCCAGCAGAAGGAGGAAAAAATTAACCATTGTGAAACATGCTCAGAGCATTCTTTTCTCCTTAACTAAGGCCTGGACACAGGGGTCATTATTTTACCAGAACCTAACTGACACGGGAAGGACAGACCCAACTCTGGCATCCTCTAAGCCTTCCTCTCTCCCCTGTGGAGGGAAACAATTGAGAAGGACTTGTCGAGGTCAAATGCACAGGCTCACAGAAAGAATTCTGTAGGACTGTGGGACACTTCCTCTCCCGCCACAGCTTACCATGACATTGACATGGCTCCTGTATGATAACACAGATGACAACTGAGAGTTGCAAGACACGGGCTTTATGTCAGAAGGAGTTATTAGAGAAACCCAAAACAATAGAAGAGATGAAAACAAGGACTCTGGAGGGAATTGCAGCCTCTGAAACCACAGGTTCAGCAAACCATGAACACGATGTGGCTTCAAGCTTCACACACGTAAAACCTCACACTAATGATTCATTTATCAGTTCATTTTACCTGATAGATCATATGGAAGTGAAATATTCAAAGTGTTGAGAGAGAAAAACACCAGCTTAGAATTCTGAGTGAAACTATCCCTCAAAAGTAAAGGAAGAAATAAAGATTTTCTCATGAACAAAAACAGAAGACAAAGTCTGCCAGGAGACCTGCCTTGCAAGAGATGTTTTAAAAAGGTCTTCAGAGAGGGGGACTTGGCCAGCTCAGTCAGAGGAACATGTGACTCTTGATCTTGGGATTGTCAGTTCAAGCCCCACATTGGATATAGAGATTACTTGAAAATAAAAAAAAATTTTTATGGCAGTTCTTCAGAGAAGAAAAATGATATTAGGGCAGAAACTCATTTTTCCTTATCAGAGAAGGAATAAATGAAGGTAACACATAGTCATTGATGAGAAGACTCCGAGAGGTCACCTCTCCTCAAATTAACCCATAATTCTAATGTATATTCCAAGGAGGTTTTCATAAACTCTTCATATCGATTCCACAATGTATTTGGAAAGTAGTGATACTGTTATAGAAACAGAAAGATGGATGTAAATCAAAAGGGACACACTAGTGGGTGAACAAGGCTTAACTTTGAATAAATTTTTCTCTTCCTCATTTTTGAAGCTGCTCCCTCCCCTCACTTGTTTTTTTTGTAGAATCCTTGGTTCCAGGAACTCAGTATCAATATTGACATTGAGCTGACCCCGACATCTCACTGATGTCACTTCAATATATACTTAACAAGATTCAGATGGCCATACCAGTGTTAGTCATGAGAACACCTTAAAGACATGATGGAGACAGCCAGCAGGACATGTACCAGATTCCTATCAAAACCATTCAGACCCTGTATCTTCCTATAAAACCCCTCAGTCTCATACTCTGGGTAGGCTTACAGTCTTGGAGCCATTAGCTTGCTACAGCCTCCCGTGCCTGGCAAAGTAATAAAGTGTCTCCCATCTTTATACCCTAATGCTGTCATTCTGTTACATTTTGGCTCTAGAGCACAGAGGTTAGTTTTCAACAATGGGAAAAAAAAAAAAAAAAAAAACAAGAATAAAGAATTTTCAACAAATTGTGGGCAGGAATGATTTACTCTCCCAAGTTTCCAGGTTTATCGTAACAGATGGAAATAAAGTGGTACAAGCATAGGGTTAGATAAAGAGATTTAAGGAATGCAACAGAGAGCCTAGAAATAGACACATATGGGAACTCAGCAAGAGGCATATAAGAGCATTATCAACATAAACAAAAACATATAGTGCAAAAACATATAGACTATTCATTTAAAGTTATAGGTATAATTAGCTATCTGTTTGGTAAAAAAAAATACCACCAGAGAACACTTAAAAAAAAAAAAAAAGATTAGGGATCCCTGGGTGGCGCAGCGGTTTGGCGCCTGCCTTTGGCCCAGGGCGTGATCCTGGAGACCCGGGATCGAATCCCACGTCGGGCTCCCGGTGCATGGAGCCTGCTTCTCCCTCTGCCTGTGTCTCTGCCTCTCTCTCTCTCTCTCTCTCTGTGACTATCATAAATAAATAAAAATAAAAAAAAAAGATTACAGGAGGATTAAATATCTACCAGTTTAAAAAAAATGGCTTTTAAAGGAAAATATGATAGCATAGTTTTGTAATATAAAGTAGGAAAGGGCTTCTTAAATAACATTTAAAAAGTGCAATCGAAAATTTAAAAAACATTTGTATCAGATGAGTCCCCATAAACAAAATGAGAAGAAAAGCCACTGACTTCAAAGAAGTTCTACAATCTCCATATTTGACAATGGATTAATATGCTGAATAAAAGAAATCAATGGAAAAAGACAACTCTCAAAACTGGATAAAAGATAGGAACAAGTAGTTCCCCAAAGAGAATACACAAATAGCCAACAAACAAACATGTGAAAACTACTCAAACCCACTAATCGTCAGAGAAATGAAAATGCGTGTCAATGAGATACATATACCCAGTTAAGAAATCATATTAATATCAAGAACTTGCAAAACTAGGGGAAAATAGGTACTCGCATACCACAATAAATCAGTAAACCAATATAACTTGGATAAAGAATTTCACAACAACCAAAGCTGAAGATGAACACACCCTGCAACCCAGCAATTCCATGTCTATGTGACATGTTCAAAGATACTCATTGAAGATCTGACTTCAAGAGTTCAAAAGTGGAATGTGTAAATTTCTTATCATTGTATTTCATGAAAGCAATCAACTTGTAAAAAGATCTGACAGCATGACACTCTGTAGCCTGAAACAATATAGCCTTAAATACATATTAAATGTAAATTTCAGTATTAAAAATATATTTCATGGGGCACCTGGGTGACTCAGTGGTTGAGTGTCTGCCTTTGGCTCAGATTGTGATCCCGGGGTCGCATCAGACTCCCCAGAGGGAGCCTGCTTCTCCCTCTGCCTGTGTCTCTGCCTCTCTCTCTGTGTCTCTCATGAATAAATAATATCTTAAAAAAATAAAAATATATTTCATCAGTTTTAAAAGAAGAAATCTAGTTCATTATAAAATCATTTAATTTTTTAATTAACAGTTTTCCTTTGAATGACTGAAGGCAATTATTGTTGTATCTCAGGATGATACAAATTCAATCCTTCCAACTGAGAATGATCCTTTAGAAGTAAACAGGTACAAGATAGTAATGGAGAAATAAAATGCTTGCTACAATATGTAAATGAAGACTACAAGACAATTCAGAAGATTATTCGACTATTCACCTTTAATTCATATTTTTGCTGAACAATGACTGTTGATTACATTATCAAATGAAAACTACCCATAAAAACACAGAGTGAAAAATAGAAATAAAATTACACTGAAAATGTCTGGATGCTTAGCAATTCAAGCAAGGCAAGGGAGATAAAAACTGAAAAACAATTTCATCCATTTTAATTATATTCTATTCAATAACTACATAAATCAAAATAATATATGGTTTTCAGGGAAAGATCGCTGGTTTTAAAATCCTAACAAGGAAAAAGACCACATATCTTTGGGAAAAATGTTCGCTTAGAATTAAACATACAATGATTTGAGCAAAAAAGAACAGATGAAAATTAAAGTTTTAAAATGTTAGTTATTTGGGAGTGTAGAGCAAAGAAACAGTTCTTGGAGTAGAATTTTAGCAGAAATTTCAAAGAAAATTTAACAAAAGAAATTTAAGAAAGTGAAACATTTCAATATATTCCCATACAAATCAGAAGGCTTAATAAATCTACTTTCAAAAAATGCAAGAAAAAAATTTGTATAACTGATACATCTCAACATTTACACAAATATTAAGTGTAAGTAGACCTACAGAAGACCTACATATATACATACACACACACACACACAAATGATTTTGATGAGCTCGCAGTAGGTAGGTATGGGGATTTTACCACCACCATCAAAATTTAATAGCAACTAAGGGATAGAAGGGAAATGGACACAAATGTGAAATAATTAACATTATGTAAATTGGAATGTGTGGGTGAGCCAGAGTTTCCTGGCAGAGAGGGAGATGTATTTTATTGTTGTCACTGTCCTTGACGTAACTAGCTGCTAAGAGTTAAAGTCCTTGAGATTCATCTATAGAAGGACTTAGGCCTTTTTTTTTCCTATTTTTTGAGATATTTAGAGTAATTTACTCTGAATTTATTTTGAAAACATCCAGATGAACCTTAAAACAATTACCTGGATATATAAACTACAAGATACCAGTCAGAGAGGAGAAAGTAACTCTACACTGAGAGAGCAGATTGGCTCATGATGACAAACTCAGCAAAATTCTAGCCTCTGGCCCCAAATCCCTGGAAATCATACAGTCACTCACACACAGAGGCAGAGAGGGTGCTCAAGGTGAGGCAGCAGATCATGGGGCATGCGGGGCAGGGGGAAAGAAGCACAGGATTGATGATTACCTAAGGCCCAGCATCAGGGCAAATTTGTTCTTTTTTTAAAAAGTATCTTGATATCTGTATTTAAGGACAAATGATTTCTTCTATATCCCTATGCAGTTTATTTTGCCTTATGCATTTAAAAACATGTTTCCGAGAATGAGTTTATGGAATTCATCAGAATGCCAAAGGCTTCCAATGTACAAAACGTAGCAACAAATCATGGTCTGTTGCCAAGAGTACCATCTCATTGGGCTCACTGGATTCTTGTACCCTTCCAAGGGTGGGCTACTTGCCCGATATTTCCAGTCAATCCAGAGAGCTTTAAAAATGGACTCATTTCACCAAAGAAAATAATCCTTCTAACAAAAGCATCAAGATGAAGACACTTCACAGGTGTGAACTTCTGATTAGAGTCTTTCAAATGCTAACCAACCATCTCTTGAGGATGTATTCCTGATAGCATACAAACTAACCTTTCCGAGGGCAGACATTAAAACCGACTGGTGCATGTATTTTATACCTCTGTGATTAAGTATTTTCAAGTAAATTACACTAAGTATCTCAAATAATATGGAGAGAAACCTTAAAATGACTCATGAAATTATTTCACACTTCTCTCCCTTCGCATACCAGATTCTATCTGCCTCTAAACCCCACGGCTCACCCAGGAGCCCAATCAGGAGTTAATTCCCACCTGTCTTCAAGATTTAATTCAAGAATAAAATCATCCCTAAAAATCATCACCAGATCCTGTCAGACTGAGTAGGGCTCCTGGCTACACCCCATGCAAACCACCAATACAGCACTTTTCAAACCATGCATGGTCCAATCTTTATTACATTGGTTTCTTCCTCCCAACCAGTACTGAACCTATTCAGAGCAGGGGCTTATTCCAGCTCACTAGTGTATTTTCAGTGCTTTGTGAGGTTTTTTGAGTTTTTTTAAAAGATCTTATGTATCTGAGAGAAAGACTGCAGAGCAAGAGTATGCACGAGGAGAGGCTGGGGGAGGGTGGTTAGGAGCAGAGGGAGCAGGAGAACCAGGCTGTCTACTGAGCAGGTAGCCAGATCCCAGGACCCCAGGACCATGACGTGAGCCAAAGGCAGATGTTTAACTGACTGAGCCACCCAGGCACCCCTCAGTGCTTTGTTCTAAAGAAGTGGTTTACAAAAGGTACTTATAAAATACGTGAGTAATAAATACATAAATCAAAGACCCAAAATTTTGGGGGGTCTACTCATTATATCACTGCTATAACTCTATTCATCTTATTAATATGAATAGGGTGTAAGAAAAGTTTTGAGGGATCCCTGAGTGGCTCAGTGGTTTGGCGCCTGCCTTCGGCCCAGGGCATGATCCTGGAGTCCAGGATCTAGTCCCACATCGGGCTCCTTGCATGGAGGCTGCTTCTCCCTCTGCTTTCTCTCTGTGTGTGTCTCTCATGAATAAACGAATAAAATATTAAAAAAAAAAAAGTTTTGAAACCTAAAAGGTATTTGTTCTACACAATGGCAATTTATCTTAAAAAAAAAGAAAAGAAAGACTGACCTAATTTGCTTTTGTATCCTAGTTGTCAGCTGAGGTCACCCCAAACTTCCAGTTCTAAATAAAATTCTCTGGCCTGCACACTATAAGAAATCTCGAGTCCTCTCCCAGATTTCTGGGAAGGCGCAGTGGTTTATTTACTTTCCCCATGGTTCATTGGTGACTCTGCGTTTTTATATACTCTAGGATTTTATTATCTTCTCACCTTCTATTGCTGTTTGCTTCAGAACTGATTATACAAATGAACGGTGGTCCAACTGTCTATGACAGTTAGGACTCTGTCCCCTAGCCTCTACAGGAAGCAAGCAGGGAAGCCAAATCCCACCTGCTGCCAGCAGCTCAGGATGGTCAGGGTTTGGTGGCTGACTGCCAGCTTCATGCTTTTTTGTACTCTGACCCTTCCAACTCAAGACCAGCCACCAAATGACAATTATGCTCCCCTAACCAATCCCATAGGAGGCCCTGTTTCTCATTAGTCTGTCTGCAGCTCCCCTATGGCAACAAAAATAGGCTTTAGGTCTTCCCCCTTTTTTATTTTAACACTGAAGATTTTACACCCTCTGCCTGCCTTTGAGTCTCTGCCAAATGCAGCAATGGTGCTGACTTCTTGCTACAGCAGGCTCCAAATCAACAGCTTCTGCCTGTTGTCGTCATTCAGGTGGTCTTCCCTGATCTCCAACTTTCTCAAGGTACCATATGAACACCGAGACAGAAAGTAGTCCCTTTTAAAGGACGGAATTTAAAATCTCACAAGTTGTCAATACGTACACCAGACTTCACTGAGGGTTTGCAGTGATGCAGATTGTTTAACAGCAACAGCAACAGCAACAATTTGCAATTAAACATTAAACATCTGGTTTTTAGTTGTGTTTGAATCACCTGCACCTTTTTTCCCCCCATCAACCTCCCCATACAAGCTCTGGGGCTCCTGCCCTATTGCCTGCCTCTTCTAGCCCCCCCTCTTTGTTCCTGCCTTCTTTCCTCTTTGTTTTTCCTCTCACCTGCCCCCACCCAATGCCTGTTCATTATTTACACAAATTTTACTTATCCTTCCTACCCCTCTGCCCATGGCTGCTTTGTGCATCCAGGCTTCAAGGCCACACCTAGAACCCTACTTACAAAGGAAGCATAAGTCCAGTACAGATCCATCTATGGCCTAATGGTTATAAAAAGGCCAGGAAGATGTTTCGAGGTAACAGGTTTTCTCTGTCTCCCAGCAGACCATACTGCCTGACACACAAAGAGGACGTCCTCCTCCACATAATCTGAGACCCACACCCCTCCCAGAGATCTGTCCATTCTCTCTTCCAAATACACTTTTAAACAGCGTTCATTATTTTCTTCCTTAACACCCACGAATTTTTTACTAAGTTTTTAATTTTAATTCCAGTGTTGTTAACATACAGTGTCATATTAGTTTCAGGTGTACGAAATGATGATTCAACAATTCTATACATAACACCCCTTGATTTTTATCTAAACTTGGGGCTGGTTGCCATAGACCCAGAGAGATTCAAATCCTGTATCATACTGACACAAAGAATGATTGCTGATTAATCATGTTACAGAATGCTTCTTGATTTTAAAATCATAAATGGGGAGTGCACTCTGACTCAGGATAGAACTCAATCTGTGTTTCATGACAACCCAATCCAAATGGAAACAATGAAGTAGTAATAAAGAAAAAAAAAGGGCAAAAACCTAAAAACCCTCTTTATCAAATCACTTTTATTTAATTTTTTTTAAAGATTTTATTTATTTATTCATGAAAGACAGAGAGAGAGAGAGAGAGAGACAAGCAGAGGAAGAAGCAGGCTCCATACAGGGAGCCCGATGTGGGACTCGATCCCGAGTCTCCAGGATCATGCCCTGGGCCGAAGGCAGGTGCTAAACCGCTGAGCCACCCAGGGATTCCCATCAAATTACTTTTAAGTCACAATGAGGAAACCATGACAATATCCAACATTGCATATGACAAAGACAGTGTTCTACACCTTTGATTTTTTTTTAAAGATTTTATTTATTTACTCATGAGAGACAGAGAGAGAAAGGCAGAGACACAGGCAGAGGGAGAAGCAGGCTCTGTGCAGGGAACCCGATGTGAGACTTGATCCCAGTACTCCACCCAAGCATCCCTATACACCTTTGACTAGCATGGCTTTGCTCACTGGTACTAGGTCTCCCTATTAAAAACAAGAAACTGGGATGCCTGGGTGGCTTAGTGGCTGAGTGTCTGCCTTTAGCTCAGGGCATGATCCTGAGGTCGAGTCCCACATCAGGCTCCCTAGAGTGAGCCTGCTTCTCCCTCTGCCTCTGTCTCTGCCTCTCTCTGTGCATCTCTTTTTTTTTTCTCTGTGCATCTCTCATGAATAAATAAAATTTTAAATAAGTAAATAAATAACAAGAAACTGAACCATCAGAGACAATACATAGTGAGTACCTTTTGCTGCTGTGAAGTTAGATGGTTTGTTCATCAGTGCTTTCCTCTTCTAGAATCTTCCACAAAATGTATAAACAACATAGACACCATTTAAGTAAATACCATTGCAACTCTAATCAATCTCCCCTGCACTAATGATTTCTATCATAAAATTGCATCATTCATTACTTATTTTAGTTGTGAGGATAATATACCTGTGTATAGAGCAATCCAAGGAATTTTAATATTTAATTGATGCTTGCAGCATTGTTTTCTTCAACAAAGAAATTAATCCGTGGTAAAAATCATTTAAGGACATGTCCAGAAAAAAAAAAAAAAAAAAAGAGTTGTAGTTCACCTTTTTAAAAAAATGCACATTCCAAAGTCTAGGGACTTTTTATTTCTTTGCTCAAAAACTGGACCCCCCCACTCAAAAACTAAGTGTGCATATGTATGTATATTGCTTGTTGCTAATGAACCTCAATGTCCCAAAAGAAATGAAAGTCTTTGACTTAGAAATGCTGATAGCTCTGGGACACATAAGCTAGACAAGCACAAAGGCATTGAAATATGTAAATAACACTCACATGGCTAAACCTTACTTTTGTTTGTTCTTAAAGCCACTGATGCCTGAGATGATACTTCATCATTTAACAGACTGATTTTCCATTTTAAGAAATGAAGAACATTAAGTTCAATAGTTTTAAATAATCATGTAACCATATTCAGATTTTTTTCTCTTCACAAAGAAAGAAAGCAACAATCTAACCTGTGGAAAGTATATTTCTGAAATAATCATCTATGATGAAAGTATGCTTTATACTGTTATTTCTGTAGAGGGGTGGTTTTCCTATTTTTTATTTTATAGATGAAAGTATATCATTTGAAAAGTGAAGTCTACTATTCTAGGCACTCAATTAAAATTCTTATCCTACATTTGAAAATTAATCACCACTTCCTTCATTGCAGCAGGCCTTGGAAAATCTAGTACATCTGACAGCACAATAATTAACATGTTCACACCAACTGCCAGTCCCCTTTCCTCCACACAAAGTAATATTGGACATACAGGGAAAACATGCCAAAGACATGAATTCCACCTCTGCTAATGGCAGAGTGGGTCATGCACAGCACCCTTTTTGAGGAGAACGACTAAGAAAACTAGACACAACTTGCTTAAATCCTCTTTACAACATTAAATACCTAAAAAGATGGTAAAGAATTCCCAAGGCATAAGATATTGGCAAAATTTCAGAAGACTGGCACCTGCCATTGGCAGTTACTGGGACTGGGAGACACAGGCACTACTGTGTACTTCGTACACTACTGAGGGGAAGGCAAAATAGTGAGCCCTATGCATTTACCCTTTGATCCTACAACCACCACTCTGGAAATGGGCCCTGAAGATACGCCTCTAGTCATAGGAAACCATATATGCACGAGGTTATTTGTTTAGAACTGAAAAATATTAGCTACTACCTAAACATCCCAACACAGGAGATGGGTTGAATAACTTATGACCCACATACACACAGTGAAGCACTATGCTACTTCAATGAAGAAACAGGAAGAGCTCTATGAACTGAAATGGAGTAATTTCTAACATCCATTATGAAACGAAAAAGTGCAAAAAATATAGTATGTTACCTTTTGTACAGGAAAGAGCGGAAATAAGATATCTGTCCTCTTCACAAAACAGAAACACTGAATGAGAAACCAGAAAACAATGAAGCCAGCTACCTGTAAGCATAGGGAAGGTATGATGGAGCCATGAGGTGAGTGGAGGGAATATCCACCCAGGGGAAGAAAGTGACACTGCTCTGAACAGATCTTTTTCTAGAGCTTAGGCTTTTGGAAATGCTATTAACGCTATTATCTTACACATACTCAAAAAAATAAAGCCAAAAAATGATAGGAAGGGGTAAAGAAAACCTATAATTAAAAGCAGATTGAAAACAAATCAACTGCATTGCAGGTGAGTATTAGAACTACTCTAAAAGGGGAGGAAGGGAACCAATCCAAGTACCTTATGCACATAGCACAGAGTACACAGCCCCAGTCATGCCTGGCTGACAACTGGGAGGCAGAGGAGAGGGAGGAATTCCCTCCCTGATTCCTTGACTTCATTAGGTTTGTTTTTGTATTGGCGAGGGTAAAGCCATTCTGTAACAATTTTAGATGCACTATACAATTAAGCAAATGAGGGAATATGATGCTGTTGGAGGCCAGAATTTTTACAGAGGAAGAAGGGACACACAAATATGAAATGGGGGAAGGCAAGAAAGAATCATGTGGACATGGACTGGATTTGAAATTATTAATGTGAACTCATGATTTCAAAATATGGATATGTGTGTGTGTCCATACAAGCATATGCAAGCATGCATATGAGTGTGTCGTTCATATGTGTATATATATGTATCCATTTCCTAGCTCTGTTTTATGTAGACATTTCCCAAAAGCTAAGACATCCTAGGAAGGAGGATCACACATAGGGCCCTAACCAACTAATGTCATTTTCCATGAAAAGGAATCAGGGTTCCTCAGAGAATTGACGTGGAAATGACTAGCTCAGAGCAGGGAAGCTAAGAGCTGAGGCAAGAATATCTTGCTATGTCAGAAAGTTAAAAAAAAAAAAAATTAACTCAAAAAAATGATGGGGAATGGCACAGGCACGTAGGAGCCAACTTGAAAGGCTTTACACTGACCAAGTCTGGTATAACATGAGCACCAAAATAATTTCTGTAATGAAGTCATTGATAAAAACAGGAATTTGTGGTACACAGAATGATGGTAGACAGAAAAATGCCCACCATCCTTATCCCTGAAACCTGATCATTTCTAATCTTACACAGCAAAGTGGTTTTGTAGATGTGATTAAGTCAAGGATCTTGAGATGTTTATCCTGGATTAGACAGATGGGCTGAATATAATAAAAAGATTTCCTTAAGAGGGAGAAAGGAGGGTAAGAATCAGAGAAGGAGATGTGTCGACAAAAGCAGAGGTCAGGGGGGCTGCTGGGTAGCTCAGTTGGCTAAGCATTCGACTCTTGATTTCAGCTCAGGTCATGATCTCAGGATTGTGAGATCAAGCCCCGTGTTGCAGTCCATGCTGGGCATAGAGCCTACTTAAGATTCTCTCTAGAAAAAAGAAAAAAAAAAAAAAAAAAAAGCAGAAGTCAGAGAGAGAGAATACTTGAAGATGCTAGCTACACTGCCACCTTTGAAGATGTAAGAAGGGGCCATAAGCCAAGGAATACAGGCAGCCCCTAGAAGCTGGAAAAGGCAAAGAAAAAGAATATTTCCCTTACAGCTTCCAAAAGGAACACAGGTATGCTGATACCTTGATTTTACTCCCAAAGACCCATTTTGTACTTCTGACCTCCAAAACTCCAACATAATAAATTTGTGTTGTTTTAAGTCACTGAAGTTTTGATAATTTGTTACAGAAGCAATAAGAAACTAATACAGAATATAAGTCCATACCAGTGACTGATTAAGAGATATGCTAATTCATATCAGTTACTTTGCAAAAAAAAAAAAAAGGCTTATATTTACCAAGATCTAAACACTTTTTAACTTATTTTTGAAAAATACTTTTATATTATGCAACCTTTTTATTCAATATAACATACATATATAAAGGTATACTAATTCTAGGCATATGTCTCAGTTAACTTTCACAAGATGGACAGACTCATGTAACTAGCACCCAGATCAAAAAAAGACTTTGTAATAACATTGCAGAGCTCCCTTATAGCTCCCCCTTCCAGTTACTACCTGCCCCAGGAATAACCACTATCCTAACTTGTAATAGATGAAACAACCCTGTTTTTAAATTTAATGCAACTGTATTATGATATTTTGTATTTGCCATCTTTGTCTCAGAATTAACTTTGTGAGATTTATCCATTTTCTTAAGCATACTTATAAATCATATTCTTTGCTTCATAGCATTCCATCATATGACTAGTCCATAAATTGTTTACCCATTAGACTGTTGATGATGGACATTTGAATAGTTTCCTGTTTGGAGTTATAACCAGCCTTCTATGTGTATTTCAGAGAACATACATTCACATTTCCATTGAATGTATAATTTAGAGGTGAAATTGCTGACTCATGGTATATACTACATTCGGCTTCAATAGCCACCACCAGTTTTCCAAAGTATTTGTATTTGTATTTGAACTTACATTCCCACTAGAAGTTTTTGAGAGTTCCACACCTTACATCCTCACCAACTCTTAATTCAAAAATCTGGTTTAATTAAAGATAAATTATTCAATATTTATTAGCCTCCAGGCTTTAGCCTAAAAATTTACAAAAGGGCAGGACTCCATTTAAAAAAGTGATGCCCATTTAGTTTAGATTTTTAAAGAAACTGAAATATATTTTAGCAACTTATGTATATTATTGCCAGAACTTTCTAATAATCACTTTTATTTTTCCCTTTGCTATTAGTAAATTTTTTTGAAACCCCCATGAATGGGAACAAATTCTTTATACAATCAAATCATTGTATATTTTTTACTGCTCTGTAGGCCACACTGTTGATTTCCAACTCCAAAGAACCAAATGGTCTAAACTCCGGAAAGAATCGGAGTTTAGCAATTGTGCTCATCAAGAATTAAATGCATGTAATCACTTCCATATAATAAAGTATTGATCAGCAGCCTTGAACACAGTTTGTGCTAACATTTCAAACAATGTAATGCTCCTTGGAGTGCTGGATCTTCAATTTCATGTATTCCAGTCATGCTCAGGAAGTGGTAATTAGAAGATTTCCCATGGGTTATAGCATTAAAAAATATTTTTTATGAAGACCATGAATTGCAGTGGTGCCTTTCCTATCATAATATGGGCTGTAGCTATTATGATGACATTTCATGTTTAGTAAATAGACTAATTAAATGTCTGCATACATATAAGCACAGATACTTAAAAATATTGGATCTTAACAAATTATCCATGGGGTTATTGTTCAGTAGGATAAAATATCAATAAGCAACAATGGAGCAAGTAAGAGCTCAATGAAAAATTGAGAAATCACTGCTGAGAAAGTGACCATAACAACAGTTTCTGGTAATAGTGAGTATGGTTATTTGAATTAACCCTCTCACTGAAAACAGTGCAAAATGTCAGATAAAATATAAAAGAACAAAATCTTAAAAGTATTTAAGATCTGAAAAAGACAGTGGGGGAACTTTCAGACCAATTTCTTGAATGAAAGCCTTAACTACAGAGTGGAGTAGAACACATGAGTGCATACCTGATTGTGCCCTGGAGGCGCCTACCAATAAGACAAGCACAAGCTCCAGTGAGGCCACGAGGGCCAGAGAGAGAGATGTGAGTCCAGGACTCCCCAGCAGATGCAGTTTTGTATAGTCTCTTACCCTGGGCTGGGAACTGAGGATTACACTCTCAGAGTAAAGGAGCAATCAGATCTAGTCACCAACCCCTCCACATACATTAATACTCCTGGGAACTGCTGAGGAGGCTCCCCTGGAAAGTTATGATCTCAGACCTATCATCTGTATTTTATTTAAAGGTCTGTATTTTACTTAAAGAAAAGAGAGCTTCTTTTAAGTTCAGCTTGTAAAGAGTTAATATGGATAATGTAATTTTAGGATAAGCAGTAAAAGAACAAGGAGTACCTAAATGCCAATCTTCTGCAGAGAAAAAATTAATGAAAAAAATGTAAGTCATTAGGAAGAAAGATAAATTAGATGTGGGAAAAGAGAAAATATATATGACAAAGTCTGAAAGAATACGGTAAAATGATAGCCAATATACTAACAATTACAGTAAATGTAAATGGAGTACATGCTCCAGTGAAAGTTAAGTATGGGTCAGATAAGATTTTTTTAAATACTATATGATATTTACATGACACAGATCTAAAACATAAGGATAGAGAGATGTTGGAAGGAAAAAAATGAAAGAGATACATCAGCAAATATTAAACAAAAGATAGTATGTGTGATTATACTAAATGAGACAAAAGAGGCCTTAAGGTAAAAAGCATTACTAGAAATAAAGGTCACTTCACAATGAAACAAAGATCAGTTTCATAAAATGATATAACTTTAAATTTTCATGCACCTAATAACATGGCATCAAAATACATAAAACAAAAACTGAATTATATAGGGCGATATAAATTCATAATTGCCTTAAAGGAGATTTATACATACTTAGTAAGTTATAGAAAAATGACACAGAAGTCAAAATCAAAATCACAGAAACAGCTGGACAAGCATTTCATTTAAAATATTCTCGGGATCCCTGGGTGCCGCAGCGGTTTAGCGCCTGCCTTTGGCCCAGGGCGCGATCCTGGAGACCCAGGATCGAGTCCCACGTCGGGCTCCCGGTGCATGGAGCCTGCTTCTCCCTCTGTCTGTGTCTCTGCCTCTCTCTCTCTCTCCCTGTGTGACTATCATAAATAAATTTAAAAATTTTAAAAAAAATTCTCAAACAGCCAATAAATGTTTGAAAAATGACTTAGTCACATTAGTAGTCTTGATCCTACCATTTAAAACTATGGTGAAATATCATTATATATTCATTCATTATAAAGCTTGAAATAATAGGAGTTGAGAAGGATGTGGGAATCAGATACTGCACTGCTGGTATAAATATAAACTAGTACCACCTCTTTGGAAAACACTATGGCATTTTCTAGACAAAATGAGTTTATAAATATTCTATAACCACTAATTCCATTCCTATGTATGTATCCTAGAAATATTGCATGTTTATGTGGTGCAAAATATATTCACAAGAATCTCCAGAGCAATATTTTGTAAATGCCAAAAACCAGAAAGAGCCTAATGTCTATCCAGAAAATATAAGTAAATTGTGGTATCTGCATATACTCAACATTAGGATACAATACACTAATGAAAAATTAAACCATAGAGATACTTACAACACAAACCATAGAGATACTTACAACACGGATGTCCTACAGACACTGAGCAAAACAAGTCACAAATGAACACATAGAGTACAGATACAAAGTACAAAAGCAGGCAAAACCAATCTATATTGTTTAGGAATGCATAGACAGGCCTACCAAGGAATGCATAGGAATGATTACGATGAAAGTCAGGATAGTGGCCCCTCTCCCAGGAGGAAAGGAATCATGATTGAGGGGAATTCAAAGCTACACTCATGGTTTTTTAACTGAGTGGCAATTTCTTGAGCACTGACTTTGCAACTATTTGTTAAACTATACAAGTTCTAAGGCACTTTTAAAGGGGGGGAGGAGGAGGAGAAGAAGAAAATATCCATAAAAAATTGGTAGAAAGTTTCTAACCCTAAAAAATAATTATTCTCTCTCTCTTGAAACATGTGTCCTCAGAATCCCCAGATGCCATGTAAGAAGTCAGGCCACCCTGAAGTCACTCTGCTGGAGAGACCACATAGAGGATGGAGAGAGGTGCCTGAAGAGTCCCAGCTGGAGGCAGATATGTGAGTGAATGAGTCTTCAGATGATTCCAGCCCCAGGCACCACTGACTAAAGTACTTGAAAGATCCCAAGTTCAAACTGCCTTGTTGAGTTCAGTCAACCCCTAGAACCATTAGAGAAAATAGAAAGTGATAACTAGGGGACTCATCTTACCTGGCTTCTTTTCTTGAGGCTTTCTGTGGCTGAGAATGAAATCACATAGCCTCTCCTCCCTCCTCTAAAGTCAGCACTCAGCTCGCCTAAGGATAGCTTTAAGGCAGAGGTCCTGAATGAAATGCATGCAGTTTCACTGCCCAGAAGACACGTGCCAATGTGTAAAGACCTTCCTGTTTGTCACGGGGCAAGGTAGGAGTGGGTGCTACCCATATCTAGTGGGTAGAGGCCAGGAATACAGCTAAACATCCTACAATGCCCAGGACAGCCAACACAAAAAGGAATGGTCTGTCCCCTAAACGCCCATAGTGCAAACACTGAGAAACACCGTTCTAAGAGTTTATGCAGTTGGTTGGGTACAACAAATAACCAGGAAAGAAGCAGCAAGCTGGGCTAAGTTTGGGCCAGAAGGGAAAAAGAATAACAAGCATAGGAAATCCCAAAAGGGTGCCTGGGTGGCTCAGTCAGTTAAGTGTCTGCCTTCAGCTCAGGTCATGATCCCAGGGTCCTAGAATCGAGTTCCACCATCAGGCTCCCTGCCCTGCAGGGAATCTGCTTCTCCCTCTCCCTCTGCCATTACCCCTACTTGTATTCGCTCTCTCACTGTCAAATAAATAAATAAAATCTTTTTTAAAAGGAAATCCCAAAGAACTCAACAGGGAGAGAAGACACTTATGTTCATTTTGGGGGGCGGGGGGCCAGCTTTTCTGAATGGTTATTTCATGTGAGGAACACATATGAACCAAATATATGCAAACTAGTCTCTTTACTTATAGAATTACTGAATAAACAAAAAAAATCTTTCTCACAAGCTGCCAGAACTGACCGTAGAGCAATAGTCTTTCAACAAAATAGGATACTGTATTATTGCTTCAAAAGCCGACAACGTGATCTTGATAAATTCTTCTGATGCCATCAGTCCTAGGAATACAGTTAATTATTATAGGTGTTTATTTTCATGTGCAAAATCACCATATCAAAGTACCTCAAACAAAGACGTAAAATGTCCCATGATTTACTCACCTATGGCTCCATCTATGTTAGTTTCTCCTGAGTCTACAGATTTAATATGACTCTGTAAAAAATAAAAAGTATTAAGTGAAGATTTCAAAATAAGTCTGAAAGAAAATATGTTTTCCCCAAAACTGTACCTATCATTCTTACTGAAATAATTCCCGAAAGGTATTAAATACTACGTACATATTATAAACACTATAATCATGGTCTTAAAATATGATATGAAATAATATATATCTTATAAACCATAGTCATTTTTTAAACATAGAGATCACTATCCATGAGATTTAATACTGGAATAAATTCAATAGCAATGAAAGCACAGAAAGGTCATCCTATAAAAGTGAAGATAATCCAATTAATACATAACCATGTCCAATATGCTACACTTACTCACTCCTTGGAAGTTAGTACGGATGCACCTAATCAGGTGAAACAGTCCTCTCAAAGGAAGGTTGGGCCTTATCTGCCCTGAGTGTACACTGCATCCGAATGCAGCAAAGCAAGGCCTGCCTTCAAAGTTCACCACTGTTATTAGTCCCTCTTCTATATGTCCTACCATTAACCCCAACACCAACACCAACGCCATGCCTCCATGCAAGATGACTCCCAACACTGTTTTAGAAGCAGGCCTGAGCAGCACAGCTATGAGCTCCCTGGGTGAATTTCCCAGTCTGAAGCTGAATGCACCACACAGAAGAGGTATTCTGTGAACATGAGCTGAATGAAACAATAATAATAAGCAGCATGGCCATGTTAGTGATGTATGGAAGCACAATACTGAGTTCTGGCTCCTGGCTTACAAAATAATACGTATATAATATTTTATATATAAACAAGCAGCAATTAAAATGTAAGATTACTCTGGTATAAAAAAAAAAAGTGAGCAATTAATCTAGAGGGAAAATGAGTCTACTATGACCCAATGGTTCTTCTCAAAATACTTGATAAATATAAATGACTATATATCACATATATAGTGAACATCTGTTTAGGCTTTTGTGCTATAAAGAATAAAGAAAATCCTTAAATCCATATTTGACTTAAGAACTAAGACATTCCAGGGGCACCTGGGTGGCTTAGTCAGTTGAGCATCCAACTCTTGATCTCAGTTTAGGTCTTGATCCTGAGTTCAAGCCCCATGCTGGGCTCCATGCTGGGCATGGAGCCTACTTAAAAAAAAAAAAGAAAGAAAGAAAGAAAGAACTAAGACAGTCCCATTTTTTTTGCATGAGTTTCCTCCACCCCATGTCATTTATTTGGAGATAACTACTGTCATGAATTTATCATTTCCTTGACATTTTTTAATAGTTTTACTAGATATACATATGTCCCTAAATAGTATACTGTTTGTGTATTTTTGGTCTTCACTGAAATGGTATCAAACTGTATACAGTTTATACAAACAGGACAGTATATAGCCATTAAAATGTGGAGAAAAAGAAAATTGTAGAGTTATGGGAAAATACTTAGTCAAAGTTAAATAGAAAAATATTGGGGTGCCTGGGTGGCTCAGTCAGTTAAGCATTGACTCTTGGTTTTGGCTTAGGTTGTGATCTCAGGGTCATCTAGCCTCATGTGAAGCTCCGTGCTCAGCAGTGCGTCTACTTCCCCTCTTCCTGAACCCCTCCCCCTGCTTGCTGTCTCTCTCTCCCTAATAAAATCTTTAAATGTTAAATAGAAAAAACACAGAATACATATATATACATATGTATATACACATACAGCTCAATCTCAACTACATGCATCAGCATAAGTTTTATACGTATGTATATATATGTTACAAACACAGTTTTCTACACACACAATGCACATATGCAAATTGAAAACACTATGTAAACAACAATAGGTTAACACATGGTTGTTTCTGAGAGTAGAGGAGTTATGGATGATTTTTTCTTCATATCTAATTTTCTACATTTTCTTTAATAAGCATATTTTCATAACTTAAATAAGTACAAGTTTAAGAGAAAATCTCAAAGACATACATTCTTTGAAAGTTGAACATACAAGACTCTTTAAATCGTTTTTTTCAGTCTATGATTACTAAAAAAGAAAAAATGTAATAAATAATAATTTTTTAAAAAGGCAACATAAGCCTGTCATAATTTGGTTGATATAATTTCACAAAATTCCAAAATGGGCACATAACTTTTACTGAGTAAATATATGGATTTGATGTTGAGTAAAATATTCAGAGAAAGATGTCTTTTGACTTAAATAAGTCTACTTAAAGATCTATGGATTACTAAGCAAAGAAAGAAGGTACAGTTTTTATACTACCATCTTTCCTGTGTATATATTTTTAAATATAGATATTACACAAACATAGATGAGGACAAAAATTTTGGAGGAAGACATCACAGGAAACCACCAGCAGAGGTTTTCTTTAGGAAGACAGAATGCTGGCCTGGGAGGTGGGCTTTTGCACCATTTGCACTGTTGGAATTTTCTAGCCATATATGTGTATTAATTTTTTCCTTTTTTAATGTCAAGAAGGGTTCTCTATATAGTGAAATTATGGACTTCTTTTAACTTATTTTCCTCCTTATACTTTCTGTTTAATTAAAAAAAATCCCTACTGAATGTTTCATTGATTTACAAATTTTAATATCTTTTGATACATTTCTTCTTCTACTAAGCATGAAGGCATATAAATTAGGAAAAGAAGCCAGATGCACCAGTGTGCAGAGAGAGGTCTCGCTTGAGATGAGCAATCATGAATTTAAAGTGAGACCAGTTATAAAAAAAAAAACAAAGTGAGACCAGTTATTTCATTGAGTTTTTGTCTCTCCATATTCAGCCACTCAAAGCAAGAAGTAGGGAATTATATTGCACCAGAATTAGGGTTTGCCAGAGGAGGACACCAAAGGAGGGAAGCAAAGGGAGTTACAGGTTTGTGTCAAGCAAGAATGTCAGCTGAATAGGGACTCGAGGCTGAGTGAAGAGAAAAGTGAAGTCACTGGCCCTCAGGAGGGCAGGATGGTGATCAGAAAGTGCTAAGACCAGTTTCAGTCTCAGAGGAATCTATGGGGAGCAGAGGGGAAGTAAGGTGAAAATCGGGGATGGTGGCCAAACTGTGGCACTGGAAATGTCTTAGGTGCAGGCAGCTGAGAGAGGGTTACAAGCTCCTGAGGAAAGAGGTGGTGGAGAGGGTAAGAGGCTGAGATGCTGGAAGCATGGTCCGTAGTGAAATCTGGTTTTCCGAGAACGTGGACAGACGCAGCATGGAGACACTAACAATGAGATCAATGCTGGAAAATTCTGAGGAATGAGGGGCAATGATCCAGGAATCTGTGTGAGCACAGCAGAGGAGTAACACAGGCTATCTTCTGAGGGTGCAAGCTTCAACACTGGAAATTTTAGCAGAGAAGCTGAAAGGATGGCCACCTGCTCCACAGCCAGGCTTCCTGGGTAGAGGAGTGTGAGGCAGAAAATGGTCCTATCTAGAGGGAGAGGCTGTGCCATGAGTGCAGGCCAGGGCTCTGCAATATCATTCAATACTACAGAGAAGTCCGGAATGAGCTCCTACAGCAAACTATGTATATGAATTAATTTGCTGTTCCTAAAAGGAAGGGGGAGCTCATAGCAGGAATACCTGTATGGCAGTAAACAAGTACATAGCATCATATTTTTTAAAATGTAAGAGTGCACTCTCTTTGCTGTAACTACTGCAACTGAAGTCAATACCTATCCACAAACCAACATTCGCTGAAAACAAAAATCTGCATAAGGCAGGAAATACATCCCTTGTAAAATAATTATCTCAATGCCCAGGATAAGTAAACATTTATGAAGTAATGGAGATTATGATTACATTTTTGTATACAAACCTATCAGAATAATTTTATCATTTCTTGCCTTTGAAAATGAAAATCGTTGAGGTCTTTTTTTGTAGAAAACTATATAGCCATTGCACTGCCATTAATGCACTTTAATAAACTAAATGAGGCCAGGGCTTAAGGAAAAAAAAAAAAAAACACAACAAAATCCTCTTCCTCAGCTCATTAATCAAGAGCATTTTCAAAAGGACATAAGAAACACAGTGAACATTAGGTTATTCCACATCACGAGTTCCTGAGCGTATTTCCTTAATGTCACTGCTTCCTATTTCCCAGCCCAGTTCAACAGAGGCCCCAGAGAACTATGGTATTTACCGCAGGATTTCCCCATAGTGCTTCCCCAGAGGCTCACACTATCCCTAGATCCTTTTTTTTTTTTAACTGGAGAGAAAGAGGCAAGTATGATGACACAGTGCTTCTGTTAATAAGAAGGAAAAATAGCTATTATCAGCTATGTAATCCTCTTTTGCCTAGACCCTTTGAAAGCTTCATAATGGTTTAAAGGTGCCCTGCTAAATCATTTCCAAATACTTGCTTCTTTAAAATATAAGACGACCAAAATTTTGCTTTAGGTAGTTAAAAAATATGTTTACAAAATGTTAATTCTGATACTCCTGTGTCCATATGTAAGAAGTATCCTGAAGTTTTCTACCAAAAATATAAAAGATGTCTATGGGTCAAAACTGGCAAACAATTGCCTAGTGCCAGCCTGAAAAGCAAAGCCAACAGGAAGTGCAATTCCACCGCTCCCTCCAGCCTGGCCTCTTTGGGACTCTTCTAATGAGCAGCCATCACACCAGCCCACCTATGGTCTCCGTACCTGTTCAAGGCAGGCCAGCAGTTCCCGGACAGCCACTGTAGAGGAAGCCCAAAAAGTTCTGGGCAACAACTTGCTGCCACTGTACACAACTATTAAAGATGAGCCACGGGCAGCCCTGAGTGACTCGGCGGTTTAGGGCCACCTTTGGCCCAGGGTGTGACCCTGGGGTCCCAGGATTGAGTCCCTTGTCGGGCTCCCTGCATGGAGCCTGCTCCTCCCTCTGCCTGTGTCTCTGCTTCTCTCTCTCTCTTTCTCTTTCTTTCTCTCTCTCTCTCTCTCTCTCAGGAATAAATAAATCTTTTTTAAAAATAAAATAAAAAAAAATAAAGATGAGCCACACTTGAATACCTCAAATTAAGGCAAATTAAGCTACTCTACCAGATACATTTTGAAAAATGTTGAAAATAATATTTATCTCCAGATAGAACAATAAGGCTTTCAAAACACAGTGCTGGGGTGCCTGGATGACTCAGCAGTTGAGTGTCTGCCTCTGACTCAGGTCATGATCCCAGAATCCTGGGATTGAGTCCTACATTGAGCTCCCCATAGGGAGCCTGCTTCTCCCTCTGCCTGTGTCTCTGCCCCTCTGTGTGTGTCTCTCATGAATAAATAAAAAGTAAATCTTAAAAAAAAAAAAAAAAAGCCCACAGTGGTAAATACATACACAAGAATGATCTGGCCCCTCAGGCCACCAGGATAGAAGGTGCCCTGTGCTCTGGACAGTTTCACGAAGCCATTGTGTAGACTGCTCTATAGAACACATAGACCTGTGCAGCCCCCTTCTCTCCTCACAAAAAGCCAAAACAAAACAAACCCTCTCAAATAAGGTCAGGAAACTTTTGCCTAAGCAAAATTTAAAAAGATTATTTCAAAGCACAAAACTCAAGAGGCTTTAATATGCCAATCTGCACTGTGAATTTCTAAGAAGCAGTAGACTGTTGGATGAGTTGACTTTGCCTGGTGGCATCAGTAGGGCACTGTGACTTCCATGATACCTTTGGCATCTTCTGGATAGATTACGAATCAATTCACAGAAGTACAACCAACTCAACAGTTGATAATAAATGCACAAGAAGTCTGGAGATAACTAAATCCAGGTTCCTCATTTTAGTCAATACCTCTTTCCTTTTACTAGTTTTTCATCAAAGCCTTCAACACTGAGTAAAAGAACAATGCACACATAGCTAAGGCCAAATAATAGATGTGATGAGAAAAATAATGAAAAAATTCTGGGACTGGCCATGATCCAAACTAGGAAAATAGCCTGAAAAAAGCCAAAAGATATTTTCCATTTTATTTGCCTAAATTCCATCTACCTGAGTGACATTATCAAGGAAAAAAACTGTTAGAGATTTTTTAATATACTAATTATCTTTCAATCAGGCAAGTTATTTTCCACTCCCTAAAAGGGCTTATTAAGGAGACCCTACAGACTACCTCTCCACTCACAAAGAGTTTGCCCAATGAGTGAAGATGAGGAGATTCCCCCTTAATGTGGCCTCCTCCCTCGTCCAGAGCATTGCATTAGATGGAGCAGATGTGTTCTCCCTAAAATACAAACATATAATTCCTGAAGGTCCATAAAGACTTCTGGTTGTAGACACTTGCTGGTTCCTTGAAAACCTAAAGTGTACTCAGTTAATGTAGGAAGAGGAAAGTACTCCACAGAAGAAAAAAATAAAAGAACAAGCAAGGACAATTATCCACATCCCAAAAAAACAAACACTGTGCCAAAAGATTCCAAGATGGCCACTAGGGCAAAATTACCATTTCCAGGCAACAATAATTTAGTGCAGTGGATCAATTACAGTCATGCCAAGATGATACCTATATTGGACTTAAAAACAGATTAAAAAGCAAATTAAATAAGGTAGTAAGTGAAATTCTACTAATTGCAAATCCATGAATGCACAACAATGAAATTATGTACTTTGCAGACCTTGGAATTCAAGGCACTTAGGATGATAAAGATTTGGTATGAGATACAAAAGGACCCTAACTGCATTGTCTGAACACATTTCTTAAAAAATCAGTGACCTCCACTCAACATTTGTACTTCAAAAATTCATATTTTACTCTATGATGAATCTTCTAGAACACTACATTCTCACTTGTGGAGGACAATCATTTTTTTTGTATTCCACATTTACAACAACATGGAGATGTTGACTTCATCTTAACTAGAAACCTCTATGGCGTTTTGAAAATCTCAGTTAAGTGTTATTAATATCAAGGTAAGACTGGAGATATCGTATGACAGATGTCTTAACTCCCTCTCTGTGTAGCACCCTATTTTATCAATGATATATAGTGCAACTATTCCAGACAAGGAAAAAAATAATACAATTCATGAGCCACAAAGAGATTATTTTTTGCAAGCAAAAATGAAGTGAAAGATAGGATAATGATTTGTTTTTCATTGCTACTCATCTCATCAAAATTAAAGAAAAAGTTAAATTAAGCTTAACTGAGAGAAATGCCATGAAAATGCCATGAAAAGAGACACTACGTATAACTGGACAACATAAGCCAAAGTAAATAATGATGATAATATATTCCCAGCATTCCATTCTCAACAGGTTTATGATTTTAAATTTTTTCATAACGTTTAGTACCAAAACCTATGAGAGTGTTTTCTATGGACTTATTTACCCTACTTGGGCAGTATCTGAACAAAATACATTATCAGGAGAGAATGTATTTTTTCTCCAAATGTCAAATTTTATTACAGTCAACAGATAAAAATATAAAAAGGTCACATCCCTAGAGACAAATAAATACCACAAGGATTTTAAAATTACTTCATTCTGACACCAAATTCCACAAACAGCAGAGACAGCCACATTTTTATTAAGAACGTGAAAAATTCAGTGTTACTCACAAGGAGAGTTCCATAACTGAAAAGGAATTCTTCTGTTACAACTTGAGGTCGAAATACCTGTGTGATGAGAGTTTCCATAGATTAAATCCTGAAAGCCAGGTATAAGAAAACAAAATGAAAATGTTTTATCTGAGAGGGATCCCTGGGTGGCTCAGCGGTTTAGTCCCTGCCTTCAGCCCAGGGCATGACCCTGGAGTCCCGGGATCAAGTCCCGCATCAGGCTCCCTACATGGAGCCTGCTTCTCCCTCTGCCTGTGTCTCTGCCTCTCTCTCTCTCTCTCTTTCTCATGAATAAATAAATAAATCTTTAAAAGAAAAAAAAATAAAGAGAAAGAAAATGTTTTGTCTGAGTTGATGTCTCTTAGATTCAGTGTACCAAAAAGGTAGTCACATTTATATGTTTTTCTTCCTAATAAGACAGTACCTGAGAAGTTACGAGATGAAGCACTATAGGCATCAGAGGTAGATACATCTTCAGCTGTTTTGCTTGGACCGTCGAAGGGTGTTTACGACCAGAAACATTGGCCAAGGCATTAAGAATGTCACCTGCAAAGCAGATCCCAGAGCACATGTGAAGATTACAGACCACAAATACTTAGGGACCACCAGTCACTGCCTGAACACTTATGGGACTGCTGTGGTAATTACTCTCCAAATGAAAGAAGTGGGTAGGGGCTGTGTTATTTTATTCACAGAAAGATTATAATAGAAAACTGTGGCCTCTGAGAACACAATGAATACAAGCTGGATCCTCCATCTAGCAATGGAGTATCTAGCAATTTTAAATCAATTTGATAGTAATGGTTTTAGATATTATTCTTCCTTTTCCTTTTTTGTCTTTTCCAAATTTTAACCACGAGCACTTCTCATTTCTATAAACAGAAAAAAGTTATTTAAAAAATTATAAGTGAGGGGTGTCTTGGTGGCTCAGTTGGTTAAGCATCCGACTCTGAAATCTCAGCACAGATCTTGATCTCAGGATCATGAGTTTAAGTCCCACATTGGACTATAGTTCCAGTCTACTTTAAAAAATAATTATAAGTGAACAGATTACAGATTGCAATTTTTAATAATAGAATAGGATGATAGCAAAACAAAGATCAATTCCCAAAACTTCCCACTGGATGATAAGTCCAATCATAAATAAAACTTGTGATGTAGACATCTGAATCTTAGCATCACATCCTAAGACAGGATGAGTCTGGCACAAAGAAACTCAACTACCATTTGACCAGACTGTAGCCTTCAATTCAAAGTTTTATAAAAGGTTACAATTAAAAGAAAAGAAAAAAAAAAGCTCTATTTTCAATCATTAACACACACACACACAAAAAAAAAAAAAACTCTCAAAATATTAGTAAGGAGGAAAAAGATACTGTCAATCAGCCATGAAGATATTTTCATTATCCAGATTTATACTCTAAATTTCTGAGTCTAAAGATATTTTACCACAAGAGCTTGGACCAAATTTAACATTTTTAACATTTCTGGTATATAGCTACATCTGCTGGAAAAGCATGGAATGGGATTTAAACAAAATGTATGCATTCCTTAGATTATTTTAATTTCTCCAAATAACAATGAAAACAAGAGATTATCTGGAATAAATGTCTTTTGTAAATCATTATTAGAAATTTTATTTAAATTTTTTCAAACCAAAGCAATGTGTAAACTTTGAATTGAATATAAAAATTCTTTAATATTTAAACTCTAATGCCTATGGCATTTTTAAACTCTTTTAACGGTAAATAAGTGTGTGGCTGTAACCCGAAGGAAAAATTTTTTTCTTCAGAATAGGCAGAGAGAAATCTTGAGAAAAGTTACCCAAAATAAGAAGCATCAGTCCAATTCCAAGCTCTTAGAGTGCCTTCCTTGTGTTTATTTTCCAAAATTGCCAGTTCACCACAGATAACACCTCAGGGTAACCTTTAGCCTGCTTGTTGCCTGAGTCATGCCACCGATGCAAAATAATTGCAAAAACAGATAAAGCAAATCTTGATATCTTAAAACTACACAATCAAGGAAAGGTGTCACTATGCTCACCTGTGATAAGCAAGAAGCAAGAAAAAAAAAAAGAGGCAAAACCTAAAAGCCCATGCACAGAAAGGCAAGCAGCAAGGGGCCTAAGGATGAGCCTCTGATTTACCCAGGATCCGTGGCAGTTCCTGCACGATGTGACGGATGAGAAGGTCCAGGCATCTGGACAGGTATTCATTGCTGCTTTGCTGCTCCTTGCCTGGAGTGGTCTTTCTGCTGTCTCTCTCGATGTACATCACCAGTCTACATACAGGAAAGTGCAAAAGATTACCTCTCATGATAAAACAGTTGATAGCATCTGTCTGAAAATGCCGCCAAGGCAAGTGTTTCCAGGGGGCACAGTCCCAATCATGCTGACATTTGGAATTGTTGCGATTTGTCAGGCACAATCTATTTCTGCCTTAGAAAAATCTAAACGTTTATGCAGTAAGAAAATAAGGCAACTTTGGATGTATCTGCCAGTGTATTACAAAATAATGCCCTGATTTCATTTAGCCTTGGCCCGTGAAAAGAAACCACATTCTTCAGATGACAGATGAAAGGCAGAAAAAGGCATCTGGGCAGAAGAGTGCTCTTCAAGTTTCAAAGATTCAAAGTAGAACCACAAGTTGTCTGCACTTCTGTTGGTCATCAGTACTAAACTTCCTTGGAACCTCAGGCAAGTCACATGAATTCCAGTTCCTTCGGTAAATTGTATACGTAAATCCAAAGAAAAAGTTTCATTTCAATACTGAGTGATACAGAGAGCACACACTATATCGAAACATCTGGATTTCACATGTCCCTTTGTCTCCTAGTTTTATGATCTCTGACATTTAACAAACATGACTTCTTCAACCCACTGGCATTCAGTAAATCAATCTCTGACCAACTGTGCCTAGCCCACACCCTGGGAACATATTGGACCATCACCCTAGACACTGAGGGTGTGCCCAAAAACTTTTAGGTTCACATTTCATCTGCTTTACTGGATCCACCAGGTACCTTCCCAAATGCCCACTGACTTCAATTCTCAAAAGGGCAGTGATTTCACTGATTTCATCACATAAAAGTCCCTTAATATCTCCCATGTCATCATCCTTCTTCCCATTCCCAGCTTCATTGGCCTCACTCATACCACACAACTCCTACTTCTCAGGATTTCCAACCAACTCCTACTCTCAACTGGAAAGAGGTGGTTTTGCACACAACACACACAAATATATATATATATATATATATATATATATATATATATATATATATATATATACACACACACACACACACACATACACACAAAGAATACTGAAATCATAATGCTTAGCATTCATGTGGCTCTCTTCGTAGATCTGGTCATGCATTTTGCTATTTTTACTCACTATTACTTGGAGCTCTACTAGTGAACACACATGGCCAATACCAAATCAAGTTTACGTTTCCACCAGCCAGTTAATATCTTCTGTTCAAGTCCTTGATTTCCATCCTAGCCACACTTTAACAAATACAAGGCACTAATCAAAATGCAGGGAAAATACTCATGAATCAGCAGAAATGTATCAATGCTACTTAAAGAATTCACAGCACAAAACTTCTTGATGGTAAGTAAACCACAGAAATGAGACCCCGTGACTTCATGATAAGTAGAATCTAAGAGCTTCAGGAGATGTGCTACAATGTCTGGGAGCAGCCTGCTCAGCCAGTCAGCCTGGAGCTCCCAGGAACAGGCAACACACAATCACTGTGGCTGGGAGCTTCCAAGACAAGAGT
Organism: Canis lupus dingo; assembly: GCF_003254725.2. Taxonomy (NCBI): domain Eukaryota; kingdom Metazoa; phylum Chordata; class Mammalia; order Carnivora; family Canidae; genus Canis; species Canis lupus. The sequence goes on from NC_064265.1 coordinate 11,021,460, forward strand.
AGCAACTCCAAGAACTTCTTAATTACTTGGCACTGTTCCCTCAGCCCAATCCAAGGAGTGAGACCTGAAAATACCAAGGATGGGGAAACTCATCTTCCTTTTCTGCCAGCAAGAGGGGTTGCCTGACATCTCTCTGCCCAGCCTTACCATCTGTCCAACAGCTTTTCCGAAGTGAAAGATTATGGCGTCTTCTCCAAGATGAGTATTTCAAACATACCCTCTAATCATAATCTCTCTTGATCCTACTTGCACATTCTTCCACTGTGACCATTCCTCAACTTCAGGGAAACTTCTAAATGAATCCATGACATTTTCTTCCAATCCATCAGCTTCCTCTTTTCTTCACTTACTTCCAACTTCGACTATATCCCATCATCTATCATTTCATTACTCTTTTGTCCTCTTTCCTTTGCAGCCACCTAGCCAAATGAACTCTGGATCAATCCAATGATCTGCTTTCTGGATGCCTGAGAGAAGGCTACTGAAGCTAAACTCTACGATAAATGTGTGGCACCACTACTGAATGGCCCAGAGCAGTATCAGCAATCTGACTACATTTCATTGGTCAATATATTCTCAGTCTATTTTCAAATTTTTCTTTTCTTCAAATCCCCAAGTGTTCACTCTCTCATGAGACTCTAAGCGAGTGATTTTACCTCCTATTGTACAAAGAAAATAGAAAGCATCATGAAGGAACTCTCCTTCCTAATTCTCAATAAGTGCGCCTACTGTGCATTCCATCATAACCACATTTCCTCCCATTCCAACAATGGCCCTATCTCTTCTTCCCCCTAGGCTTTAGATTTCATTCTCTCTCACCCTTTCAGAACCTTAAAACTGCCAATTACTCATTTTCCCTTTTATATATTTACTCTCTCTCATTTAACAAAATACTTTTCATGTTCTTCTAGCAACTTCCTCATTGCCTCTCTAGACCCCTTCTTATCAAACCTCTAAAGAGAAATCTCTACCTAACACTTCCATAGCTCCTTCTACTTATTATTCAACCCACCCAAGTCTGACTCAAAAGGGCGCTACTCATCACTTGACAACCTCCATGAGATCAAATCCAGGGAACACCTGTCAACAACATTCAACATTCAACACTGTTGTCACTCTTCCTGTTCCTCCATATATCATGACACCATACTTTCCTAGTTTTCTTCTCTAACTTCTTTAGTTGGTCCTTCTCTATGTCTTTGGTTGACCCATGCTCCTAAATGCTCAAGTTTATCAAGACTCAGTTCTATGGGACCCTGGGTGGCTCAGTGGTCAAGCATCTGCCTTTGCTTCAGGTCATGATCCTGGGGTCCTGGGATTGAGTCCCACATCAGGCTCCCCGTAGGGAGCCTGCTTCTCCCTCTGCCTATGTCTATGCCTCTTTCTCTCTCTAATGAATAAATAAAATCTAAAAAACAAACAAACAAAAAAAAAGATTCAATTCTAGATCCACTGCTCTTTTCTTAGTACCATTTGACCCAGGTAATCTCATCCCCACCAATGATTTGATCTTCCAATTACATATCTGCAGCCTAAACCTGATCTCTAAGCTACAGACTTATATAGCCCACTGCTGATTTGACTTTTGCTCTTGTCTCAAAGGCATTTCAAAATCTACATATCCCAGATAAACATGATGATCATCCCAACAAACCTGGTTGTCTTTCAGAACATAATGTCCCATTATGTAAGGCATCACTCTCTACCTTATCAAACAAACCAGAAACCTAAGAGTCATCCTTATTACCTCCCTTCCTCTTACTTCCCACACCAAGTCAATCATTAAATGCTCCCTTACACTATTCCACTCCCAGTCATGTGCAAGCTTCCATACTGCCTTCTCCTGGGCATCTATAGTAGCCTCTGAGCTACCATATATCCTTCTAACCCTTATACACCCTACATCTATGTGGATCTTGCCCATCAAGTTGCTCCTGCATGTAAAGCCTTTCAATGGAATCCCACTGTCCTTAACACGGGTGTTCTTACAACTCTCTATCATGATCTTCAAGACCTGTAAGGTCTGGCCCCCGACTACATCTCCAGGTTTGGCTTACTTTCTTCCCCTCCAGTTACACTGGTCTTCTTCCAGCCCCTCTCCCCTTCCCCAGCAACAAGGTATTGCCTCTCTGCCTCCAGGGCCCTTCTATTCTCTCCTTGCCAGTGAACTCCTACACATACTTCATTATTCACTGCAATGATGTTTCCCTTAAATTAAATCTCTCAACAATATAGTCTCAGAACACAGAATACCTGAAGGCTCTTACTCAAGTACAATTTTATAATGTATTTTTGATTATCTGATAATGTTTATCATCCCAGAAAATTCAAAAATACCTTAGGGCAAGAACTATATCTGATTTTGCTCACCACATCTTTCTACTTCTAGGCACAGTTCCTGATATGAAATCAGTGCCCCATAAGTATTAAGCTGACTAGACACATATTGCTGTTGAAAGTACTCTAAGACTTTACCTAGTTCTCTGAAGCAATTCTTTGGTCTTTATTTTTCTCAAGATCTTTTTCTTAATTCTACTGTTTGATGTGTTTGACATTTATATTGCTGGCTTACATAAGAAGTAGGAAATGAATATTTTTAAGAAGAGCTTTTTCTCAGGAAGAGATACCATAAGTAAAATCAAAAGACAAAGGAAGGAAAAATATTCTCCCATTTGATTCATCAAAGGATGAATGGATAAAGAAGATGTGGTATACAAATACAATAGAACATTATGAAGCATAAGAAGGAAATCCTGACATCTGAGACAACATGGATGGATTTTGAGGGTACTGTGCTAAGTGAAATAAGCCAGACAGAGAAAGAAAATACTGCATGGTAACACTTTTATGTGGAATCTAAAAAAACAAAAACAAAAAAAAAGTCACACTCATAGAAACTGAGAGTAAAAATGTAGTTGCCAGATGCTGGAGGTGGGGGGAAATAAGGAGAGGTAGGTAAGAGGGTACCTTTCCTCATACCTTTCTCATAGAGCTTTCCTCTATGAGAGCAATAAGGAGGGGGAAATAAGGAGGGGTAGGTAAGAGGGTACCTTTCCTCATACCTTTCTCATAGAGCTTTCCTCTATGAGAGCAATAAGGTCAGGGGATCTAATGTAAAACACGGTGACTATAGTTGAGAACACTATCTTGTATAACTGAAATTTACTAAGAGAGTAGAACTTAAATGCTCTCAAAAAAAAAAAAAACGGCAAATCTGTGAGGTGGTGAATGTGTTAATTAGCTAGATGAGGGAGTCCTTTCACAATGTATCAAATTACCACAATCTATACTTTAAATATCATATAATTTTATATGTCATTTATACCTCAATAAAGCTGAATTTCTTTTAAAAAGATAAATTAGGGGAAAATATTTCTAATTCATATCACAAAAGGCTATTTTACACATACATACACACAGATATATATATCTATATACAGATATATATCTATATCCCTATATGTATGTATGTATGTATGTGTGTGTGTGTGTGTGTGTATATATATATATATATATGCCTCCCAGGTATCAATTAGAATAAAACTAAGTAGCCAAGAGAAAAAAAATGAAGGATAGGAAAAGGTAGTACACAGAGAAAATAATATAAATATCCCAAGCAAAAAGATGTTATACTTTGCCTATAATAAGAGAAATGTACAGTTGGCCCTTGAACAAGGTAGGGGTGCCCCTGGCATAGTTGAAAATCCACATAAAATTTTTGATCCCCTCACCTGAAAAAACTAAATTACTAATATTGGGACCACAATAAATCACTCTTTACTGTGATATGCAATTTACCTCAGAGGTGAACTGCTGCTCAAACACGGAAGACTAGTGTCACATGACATTAAGCAGATACTCTCAACACCTCAACTCACTGCAACTGCAAAAGGAAGTAGCCACAAAATTCTTACAGTAATACAGTATGTGCTACAGTTAATTTTATGTCACTATGATTTAATACTGCATCATTACATTTGTTTCTCTCAACTACAAATGGCACCCTGTATAATCTGTATACTAAGTTTTGATAAATTTTAATATTTTTAAAAATATTTATCTACTTATTTTAGAGAGCAAGCGAGCGCACACATGAGTGGGAGGAAGGGCAGAGGGCAGGAGAAAAGGGGAAGCAGACTCCCTGCTGAGCACGCAGCTCTAAGAGGAGCTCAATCCTAGGACCAAGATCACAACTTGAACCAAAACCTGGAGTTGGATACTTAACCAACGAAGCCACCAAGTGCCCCAAATTTTTCTACTTTTTATGATAGATTTATATGTATTTTATGGCAGTAAATAATAAAACAGACTAGTATCTACATATATTTTATACATTCATGACATACTCAATTTTTTTCAATATTCCTATGCTATGTGCTTCATCTGTTTTTTCAAGTTGTCACAAATCTCCAAAAAAATTTCCAGTCTTATTGAAAAAAATCTTCATATAAGTGGACTCATACAGTTCAAACTCATGTTGGTCAAGGGTCAACTGTATATTAAAATAACTCTTTTTTTGCCCTCAAATGGCCAAATGCAGAAAGTTTGATAGCAAAGACTACCATCAAGACTTGAGAACACTAACACCCTAGTACTACTACTGGTGGAAGTATAACGACACAAATCCCATAGAGAGCAGATTGGTAGTACCTTCAAAATTAAAAATCTAGCAAATCTACCTCTAGGAAGAAATTATTACATATATACTTGTATACATGTGACACACTTATATTTTCCTGCCTTTAATAGGAAGATACTGAGGAGGAAGATGCCAAACAAAAGAGGGCTGATTGAATAAAATATGGTCCATCATTATACTGTAACTATCAAAAAAGCCAAGGAAGCTCTCTATATACTACAGGGAAAGAACTACATATAAGATACATTCATTGTTGAGTAAAACAAGCAAAGTTCAAAACAGTGTTTTTTTGTGTGTGAAAAGAGAAAAATAAGATCTATCATCACATTTGCTTGGATAGAAACTACTCTGGAAGGAAACATAAGCCATAAGCAACTAATAATAATGCTTAATTTTGCATGATGGTGCTCTGGGGCTATGGAACATGAGGTGGAATGTATCTCTCACTTTTGATTTTTTTTTTTTTTTTGGTTTTTGAACCATGGACACAAGTTATCTACTCAAAACATGAAGTAATATCATTATCCTACAGAGTCCATTTTTTTAAGTCACAGGAATAAAAAGCACAGCATGGGGAACATAGCCACTGATGCCATAAAAGTGTTGTATGGCAACGGATGGGAGCTACACTTGTGATGAGCACAGGATAATGTACAGAGCTACTGAATCACTATGTCGTTTACCTGAAACTAATGTAACATTGTTTGCCAACTATACTCAGAAAAAAAAAAAAAAAAAAAAAGACAGACAGACAGAAAAGTTGTTTAGGTAATGTAATTCTCAATACACAAGATACTCTACCAAATGATAAATAATGCTAAGTACAGGCAAAGAGACTACTCCTCTTGGTAAGATCTATAGAGATATGCTTTCTCATAGTGCCAAGCATCAAGATAACTTTTAAAATAGTAGACCAACAATAGTACCACAGCAGTACCCCAAAAGTTTATTATAGTCCCTGGCCCATTATGATTTCTAGATTTTTTTTCTCCTTTCCTTCAGGAGGGTTATTTCATCTAACAATATTAAGATGGAGGTATCACCCAAACCTGTATATATTTCCCTGCAGCACTATCTAAAACTGTGATCCTCAACAAATTTATTAAACTCTTAAAAGCTTCAGTTCTTTAATTATAAATAAGATAATACTGCCTGTGTTGTAAGAGACTGCTGTGAGGATTCAATGAGCTAGTAGCCTGGAGTAGGACACACAGTCAATTCTCAAGAAATGGTAGCCAGTACTACTAATTATTGTTATTACTAATATTAATAATTATTATTACCCCTACCACCAAACTCAAAAAACTGCTTTCTTGAGTGCATGGGTCTTAAGAGAAGGAACCCAGAGGGCAAATTACTACTCATCCTACTCCCTTACTCACAAATCATCATGTTAGAAAATCTTGCCTCTAGCTTCCTCTGCATTTGGAACCCTGCCTCAAGTGATTACAATAAGAGAGAGTGTACTGTCTTTCTGTAGAAGATGTGGAAATACAGGTCATTAAAACTTTACTACTCCTTTTGATCTAAGAAAAAATGTAAACATTTTCTGTAAGGAATAAAATAGCTATCAGGTCCGTTTTGTTTTAAATGAACATACAGAACGTACTGCTATTTATTTACCCACTCTTTTACTAAAAGACATTATGGCTGCTGTCAGCTTTTTTTCTTACAGACCATTCTGCTGTGAACACTGCTGCATCTATCTCCTGGAGTACAGGGGCAAGAGTAGCTGAGGTATGTATATAGGAACAGAAGCATGAAAGTTCCACATCACTGCACTGCCCCACTGCTTCCCAAAGTGGCTGTCCTAATGTACTCCCAACAGCCAGGTAGGAGTTGCCTCTGAGTTACAAGCTCATCGATATCTACTGGTGACAGATTTCACCTTTACCGATCTATATCTTGTGGTTTTCATTTGAATTTTCATCCTAATTAACACAGTAAGCATATTTTTGTATTTCTTTATTCATACTTCCTCTTTTGTGAAATACCTGTTCAGGTGTTTTGCTCATTTTCCCACTGAGTTTTCAATCTTTTGTTACTGACTTAGAGGCATTATTTATATGGTTTAGATTTACCCTCTTCCCCTTCTTTTTTCTTCTTTTTCTTTCTTCTCCTTCTTTTGGTCTTTCCCACTGGAGTCTTCAATTCATTGGAAACTGATTTATCATATGGATTGGGAAGGAATCCAAATCCATTACTCTTTCAGGTAGATAACCACTTGCCTGGTACTAACTAAAAAGGCACTTCTAAAACTAAGTGTGAAAGAGGAAGAGTAAAATAACAAATATGTGGCAAAATATGATTCAAAAGCAACTGATCCCTAAATTACCTCCCCTACCCAATGAATCTAGGTGACTGTCACTGAACTTGTACCCAGGCACTTACTGAAATCTGGAGGTTTATTCTCCAGAGAAAGTAAAACAGGATATTTCTAGATTGGGAGAAAGTAGACCAAAGCAACAAGACCACTGCCTAAGTGCAAACGGAGAGACTAAATGAGTTCCCACTAGGGCTTCCAGCCCCCTTCCACAAACAGGCTCCTAGGATTCTGTCAGCCAGGTCCCTGCTTTCCAGCTGACGACTAGAATGTTCTTTATGCTCTTTAGCAAAACTAGCCCAAAACAAACATATCAGAAATATTAATGCTGAAGTTTCACATTTAAAAATGCCTACACAGATGATCTTAGTGTGACACTCAAAGTCAAGAAAATTTGTCCATGCACTGAGAACTTCTAAAACAGGCTGTCATTCCTTCAACTCTTAACTATGACCAAACACTGCCACTTATCTGCAGGTATGATTTTGCTTGACATTATATATTTGCTGATATTCATCTGTATGTACTCTTTTTCATTGTTGTATAGTATTCCAGTATATGGACCTACCACAATTTATTCATTGCTGATGGATGTTGGAGCTGTTTTAATTTATGAATAGTGCTAAGAATATCTTATGCTGGCACATGTAAGCATTTCTATTGTATCTACACCTGTAAGCAAAATTGCTGGATCACAAAGCATTCCTAGATTCAGTTCAGTAGACACAGCTGATGATCAGTTTTCCCAAAGTGATTAGGAAAATTTACACTCCAAGAGGCAAATATAAGAATTATAGTTTCTCTACATTTTTGTCAAAATCTGCATGATCAGGCTCTATAATTAGAGCCATTCTGGTGGGTATCCACTGATATGTCATCACAATCCAACTGAATTTTCCTGATGACTAACAGGTTATGCATCTTTTTGTGTGTTAAACGGCCACTTGGAAATGACTTTTGTAAACTTCCTGTTTAAGTCTTGTGTTCATTTTAATTAAATTTTTAATTTTATTATTTTAATTAATTAATTTTTAATGGTAGGACTAGGATCTATTAAACTGTGTCTTAGTAAAGGTGCTGGGGCTTGCCCATGGTGGTCTTGATGTATAAAGCCCAGACATTTTGCCAATTCTTCTTGAGCAATGACACTAGGAAATTGACAGCTAAGTGGATGTTGTACACGAGCTCATCATCTATCATCTTCACGTGGCCAACAGCCACTGCCAGACATAGCACCTTCTTCATCTGGAATTTGATGGTGGACTTCACTTCATCCACTTTGGCCACCATGTTCTCACTGTGGGTAAGCAAGGAAGAGAACTTGCCAGATTTATTCAGGCCTGGACCTAGGATTTGTGGGATCTGCTTGATCAGAGATTCTGAAGCCAAAAAGGCAACATATTTCTTGGCCAACTTCTTGACTAGTTTTTTTTTTTTTTTTTATTCTTGTTGAGTTTCTTCAGCACCTCAATGTCCATGTGGGGAACATCCACTGCCTTGGCCTCATCACAGTGCTGCTGCTCCCCCAAAACACACATGGAGAACTTAGGGCAGGGGGTGGACTTAAGCCTCACGGTGCCTGAGAAGCGTTTGTCCTTCTGAGGGTCATAGTTCTTCAGGCTGATCTGCAGCTCCACCATCTCCAGAAACTTCCGGCACTTGCACTGGTTCCCGGGCAGGACCTCCCGCACTGCCTTGTACAGGGTGTCGTGGGAGACTTCGCTGCTCATGGTAGCTCACACCACAGTAACCGGAAAAGAGAGCCCTTTTTTTAAAAAGATTTTATTATTATTTGAGACAGACAGAAAACAAGCAGGGAGGACGATCAGAGGGAGAGGGAGAAGCAGGCTCCCCGCTGAGCAGGGAGTGTGATGTGGGGCTCCATCCCAGGTGGAGATCACTACCCCAGCCAAAGGCAGACACTTAACTGAGCTACCCAGGTACCCTCTGTGTTCATTTTCCTATTGGGTAATCCCCTTTCAGTTCTTTAGATATTGTAATTAAGAGCCCATTGTTAATATCTTCTCCCATTCTGTAGGTTGTCTTTTAGTTTTGTTGACTGTATCCTTTGCTGTGCAAAAGCTTATCTTGATGAAGTCCCAATAGTTCATTTTTGCTTTTGTTTCTTTTGCATTCGTGGATGTATCTTGCAAGAAGTTACTGTGGCCGAGTTCAAAAAGGGTGTTGCCTGTGTTCTTCTCTAGGATTTTGATGGACTCTTGTCTCACATTTAGATCTTTCATCCATTTTGAGTTTATCTTCGTGTATGGTGAAAGAGAGTGGTCTAGTTTCATTCTTCTGCATGTGGATGTCCAATTTTCCCAGCACCATTTATTGAAGAGACTGTCTTTCTTCCAATGGATAGTCTTTCCTCCTTTATCGAATATTAGTTGACCATAAAGTTCAGGGTCCACTTCTGGGTTCTCTATTCTGTTCCATTGATCTATGTGTCTGTTTTTGTGCCAGTACCACACTGTCTTGATGAGCACAGCTTTGTAGTACAACCGGAAATCTGGCATTGTGATGCCCCCAGATATGGTTTTCTTTTTTAAAATTCCCCTGGCTATTCGGGGTCTTTTCTGATTCCACACAAATCTTAAAATAATTTGTTCTAACTCTCTGAAGAAAGTCCATGGTATTTTGATAGGGATTGCATTAAACGTGTATATTGCCCTGGTTAACATTGACATTTTCACAATATTAATTCTGCCAATCCATGAGCATGGAATATTTTTCCATCTCTTTGTGTCTTCCTCAATTTCTTTCAGAAGTATTCTATAGTTTTGAAGGTATAGATCCTTTACATCTTTGGTTAGGTTTATTCCTAGGTATCTTATGCTTTTGGGTGCAATTGTAAATGGGATTGACTCCTTAATTTCTCTTTCTTCAGTCTCATTGTTAGCAAATGACGTATCAGATAAAGGGCTAGTTTCCAAGATCTATAAAGAACTTCTTAAACTCAACACCAAAGAAACAAACAATCCAATCATGAAATGGGCAAAAGACATGAACAGAAATCTCACAGAGGAAGACAAACACATGGCCAACACGCACATGAGAAAATGCTCCGCATCACTGGCCATCAGGGAAATATAAATCAAAACCACAATGAGATACCACCTCACACCAGTGAGAAAGGGGAAAATTAACAAGGCAGGAAACCACAAATGTTGGAGAGGATGCGGAGAAAAGGGAACTCTCTTACACTGTTAGTGGGAATGTGAACTGGTGCAGCCACTCTGGAAAACTGTGTGGAGGTTCCTCAAAGAGTTAAAAATAGACCTGCCCTATGACCCAGCAATTGCACTGTTGGGGATTTACCCCAAAGATTCAGATGCAATGAAACGCCGGGACACCTGCACCCCGATGTTTCTAGCAGCAATGGCCACAATAGCCAAACTGTGGAAGGAGCCTCAGTGTCCATCGAAAGATGAGTGGATAAAGAAGATGTGGTTTATGTATACAATGGAATATTACTCAGCTATTAGAAATGACAAATACCCACCATTTGCTTCAACATGGATGGAACTGGAGGGTATTATGCCGAGTGAAGTCAGTCGGAGAAGGACAAACATTATATGTTCTCATTCATGTGGGGAATATAAACAATAGTGAAAGGGAATATAAGGGAAGGGAGAAGAAATGTGTGGGAAATATCAGAAAGGGAGACAGAACGTAAAGACTGCTAACTCTGGGAAACGAACTAGGGGTGGTAGAAGGGGAGGAGGGTGGGGGGTGGGAGTGAATGGGTGACGGGCACTGGGGGTTATTTTGTATGTTGGTAAATTGAACACCAATAAAAAATAAATTTAAAAAAAGTAAAAAAAAAAAAAAAAGAGCCCATTGTTGATTATATGTATGACAAATACCTCCTTGTACCCTATGTCTTATCTTGTTATTCTCTTAATGATGTCTTTTGATGAACAGAAGTTCCTAATTTTAAGGTAATTTAATCTACCAGTGTTTTCCTTCCTGATAGTGCTTTTGTGTCCTATTAAAAAAAAAAATCTTGGTCTACTCCAAGGTCATGAAGATATTTGCTATCTATTGGAAGCTTTATTGTTTAAGTAACATTTTTATATTATACATGCAATCTACCAGAATTGACATTTTTGTACAGTGTAACTTAATACACTCTCTATAAACTGATATCCAAAATAATCCAGCACCATCTATGTAAAAACCATCTCCCACTGCCTTCCCCCTATCTCTTCTGTTCTTCTCCATGTTTTCTATCCTATCTCTCTATCCTGATCCCCCTTCACTTCAGCAGATTAATTCTCTCTTCAGCTGTGCCTAATCCACTGAGCTCCTACTTTCAGTTATTTTATTTTTCAGTTCTGGAATCTCCATTTTTATTCACTGTTATCTTGTGGTTTTTGTTTTTTGTTTTTGTCATATTATCTTATCTCCTCATAGGCCTGATTACTTTCTATTGAGAGTTAGATTCTATACATGAAAACTGGAAGAATATTTTGAGGCCAAGGATTAGACTTCACCAGACAGGATTTAAGCTTGCATCTGGAAGGCAGCTGGTGTATCAATGAGCCTGGATCACCTGAAACCACTCAGAGATTGAGATGATTCAAAAGTGGGCTTCTTTCCTTGTTCCAGGAAATCCTTTATATAAATAACAAGCAGTCCAGAGACAGAAAACAGAGAAGGTATAAATGTTTATCTACTGGAAATCAGGAGAGCAAAAAGAAATCCTGCCAAAATTCACAGAGTATCAAAAAAGCAAATTAACTCTTGTCTGTAAGCAACTGATTTTTCCTCAGCATTTAAATTCTGTTACAAAATGTAATTATGTTTTACCTATCATAGCTTGAAAAATCTCTTTTTATAAGGCAAAAACTACTCAAATAGTTTCTCAACACTAGCACAGACTTTTAACACATAAGAAAATATCCATTCCCTCTGCTGGGAGAAATAAAAAACTGATGGGATCCATAACAATATCAAACTAACTCTAAAATGACACTCCATTTCTTTGTGCTCTCCCCAGCGCCTTCCCATTACAGGATGTGTTTACACAGGCTATAGTAGGATAGACTGACTTTACTGACAATGGAACATTAGCTCCTAAAAGAATTCACATTCTATGAAGAAAATAAAATGTGGGAACATTTGAGTGTAGTGTCCATAAACACTTTACAGTTGCTCTACAACAAAACTGTAAATGGTATTTCTTAGGCATTCTACAAAGAGATCAAGTTTAAAGGATCAACACTCTGAACTATAATCCAAGTAAACCACAAATAAGTAAGATCCACTTCTCTTCCCCTCCCCCACTACCTTTAATAGAATTATTTCTGCCCAGGACATGTCTGCTTCCCAATCTACTGCCTGCCCCCCATTTCCTTCTATTTACCACTATGATTCATTCCCAGTAATGTGACCACAATTTTACTTCCATCTCCCAAGGAATCTTTATGCTCATTCCACACACACTTCCACCTTTATGCTTCCCTCATCTGCCTCATGCTGTACCACTAGGCTTCTATAGCTAAACTTGACATGCCCTAAATTCATTCATATCTCCTGTACTTACATCAGTGCAGTACCTTCAGTAAAATGAGCTCAATGAGTACAAGGATAATGATATTCATTTATTCATTCAATTTATTCACATTCATTACAGTGTCCACTACGTGCTCAGCATTTTTCTAGATGGTGAGGATATGGATCGTGGAATATACATTTGAGTGGGAAGAAGACAATTAACAAATAAATAACTACAAGATACTTTACAAGGTGATAAGTCCTAAAAGAAAGTTAAAGAAGAGTAAAACAATTAGTTCCTTGCCAGAGAAGGCGTCTCTGACAGGATGACATTTAAGCAGAGAGCAGAAGGAGTGAAGAAATGAGCAACGTGGAGGCCAGCACAAAATGTTCCAGGCCGTTGGGAAGGCACATGCAACATCCCAAAAGCAAGCATGTGCTTAGTGTGTTCTGATGTGGCTGGAGCACAGCGAAAGAAAAGATCAGAGAGGCAGACTCTAGATCTTGTGAGACATTAGAGGCCATGGTAAGAAACTTGAATTTCACTCTCAATGAGAAGGAATGGCATTATCTGATTGTGGGTTAAAGACAGCGCTCTGGATACTGTGGGAAGGACAGATTACTCAAATGTAAAGAAGAAATACCAGTTAAGAGGCAACTGTAATTGCTCAAATGAGAAATTGTGTTGGCTTTTATGGGGATGGTAGTGTATAAATGGTGTCAATTGATGAGATTCTAGGTATTTTAAGGTACAAATAATTAGACTTGCTATTGCTTAGATGCAAGATGTGAAAGAGAGAAGCCAGGAATAACTCCATGTAACTAAACAACTGGGAATAACTCTATGTAATTAAACAACTGAGAATAGCAGAGCTGCCACTTATTGAGAGGGGTAGAGACTAATGGAATTGCAAGTCTGGACAAGTGTAGATATCAACAAAAACATATGTTACTCAGATTTGGGATGGAATAACTAGATAATACTACTGAGCGTGTTGAGTGTTATTGAGATGGTAGAGTCTGGGAGTGGAGATGGAGTTGGAAAGCAGGTCTGGTTGGTACATATTAACTTGAAGATTCCTCTTAGGCATGCCACTGAACATTGAACACTTGGCGATCGTATAAGCCGGGAGTGGGAAGAGGTCATTTAAGGTGCCTACCTGCAGATAAAAGGTTTTGAAGCCACTGGATTGGATGATCACCTCAGGACAATAATGAGAGGGAAACAAGGAGGGCCAGGAATGAAGCAGAGTGGGGAGAATCAGCTAAGAGAGCCTGAGGTGGAAAGAAAACAAGGATTGTCTGTTAAGTTCATACTGTGAGCTCCATAACTACAAAGGTAAATTCTAAGTCCAGGTGGCAAGTTGAACCCAAGTATTTTACTTCCCATGTTTTCATCTTCCCACAGGAAGTCCACTGTAGCCCTAAAAACAGGAAACTGTATCACCATTCACAGCCAGAGCCTTGAAAGAATTTCCTAAAGATGATGGTGCAGGTACAAGTGCAGCAAGGGAAGGCCCAAGTGCCCAGAATAGAAAACCTGCCTGGGGAAGTGGGGAAAACCCCAGTAGTACACTAAACTCTAAATGGCAGGGGAAAAAGACATAGAGGCTGACAAGGGGAAGTAAGTTTCTCAACCCTATGAATGACTCTTAAAGGAACTGCATACCAGCCAACTTTGCACAAAGGCCATGCTAACTAAAAGGAGAAGGAACACAGAGTTTTGTAAAAAGGAAGGAAACATTTATCTTTGTCTTTCCATCAAGGTAAGTGTACTCTTTAACCTGCTCACCTGTTTCCCACATCTCCCCACCTCCCTCCCCTCTAGCAACCAGCAGTTTGTTCTCTATAGTTAGGAGTCTGGTTTCTTGGTTTGTCTTTTTTAATTTGCTCCTTTGTTGTTCTTAAATTCCATGAGTGAAATCATATGGTATTTGTCTTTCACTGGCTGACTTGACTCAGCATTATACTTTCTAGCTCCATCTACACTGTAGCAAATGGTGATACTTCATTCTTTTTATGGCTGAATAATATTCCAGTGTGTGTGTACACCACATCATCTTTATCCATCATCAGTCGACGGACACTTGGGCTGCTTCCACAGTTTGGCTATTATAAATAATGGTACAATAAATACGGGGGTGCATGCATCCATATCAGTGTTTTTGCATTTTTTGGGTAAATAGCCAGTAGTGTGATTATTCGATTGTAGGGTAATTCTATTTTTAATTTTTTGAGGAACCTCCATACCATTTCCCACAGTGGCTATACTGTGGTTGCATCCCCACCAACAGTGCACAAAGTTTTCTTTTTCTGCACATTCTCAATAACACCTGTTGTTTATTGTGCTCTTGATTTTAGCCATTCTGACAGACAGGAGTGAAGTGACAGTTCATTGTAGTATTTGTTCACTGTAGTTTTGATTGCATTTCCCTAATGATGGGCAATGGTGAGCATCTTTTCACGTGACTATTGCTCATTTGGATATCTTCTTTGGAGAAATGTCTGTTCATGTCTTTCATCCACTTTTTAATTGGATTATTTGTTTTGGGGGTATTGTTTTGAGCTGTATTAGTTCTTTTTATATCTTGGATACTGTTTATCAGCTATGTCCTATGAACAATTCTTAAAGGAACCACATACCAGCAAACCTGGTACAAGGGCCATGCTAACTAAAAGGAGAAGGAGCACAAGATTGTGGGAAGGAAATTTTTTAAAGCAAAGGAATGACTCGATGAAAAGTGGCATATTAAAGACTATTAATCTGGTAGTGGCAGGAAGGATGAGAAAGGGAGTAAACCAGACAGGCAATTAGATGTGACATGTGTACGAGTGGAAGATAAACAGAAAGGAACTCAAGAAGAACAGACTGCCTGGAAATGGTGCAAATAGGAGACAAGATTCCCATAATCTATTCCTGAGAGAATGGCACCTACACACTGTGGGAAGGTGATTAGATAGGTTTTAAAAATGGAGAAGACACACACCTTGTTTTAATTTAATCCATGCCCTTCCTTGAAGATGCCTGCACTCCCTGACCATCTTTAGAACCTCCCAGCCCTGGGACATCTCCACTCCCTTCAAGTTCTGCTGAATTCACTGTGCCCATCAAAAGCATTGCTCCATTGTCTGTTTCTACTGTGGATCTTCCCACACTACTGCCATATGTTGCAAACTGGGGATATCCATCTCATTCAGATTCATCCTAGACAACTTCACAATTGGTTCCTTGCTGCAGCTGTATAGTATTTCCAGAGAACCAAAACACTTTACGTTGCTTCACTACACACTAAGCCCATTTTTTACCTATATACTGTACATTCTTGAACTCATAATTGGTATGTTCCCCCATACAGCAAAAATTTGTATTTTAAATAGGAGATGCATTTTTCTCCCATCTCCTTGTCTGAACACTCAGCAAAGCATCCAATTTAAAACTTCTGTTCATAATTAAAGCTACTGTCTCTCAGTTTAGGGTAGCCAGGTAATAAATGGTGTTTTGGCCCAAATTCAAATTGCATTCACCAAACATATCTACAAACCTAATCAGTGATTATTTCTTCAGTTCCTAAATTTATAACTGGGACAAACTCAGCAACTAGCAGAATCCATTCACTGGCTATCTGATCTGTGCTGTGAGTGCTATTATGATCAGAAGGGATACATGGCAGTGTCTGGCATGTCCTCTAACAAGATAGTAAGCCATACCAGCAGAAAACCAAACCACAGAAATTATACCAATAGCAAAAAACTGAAAGGTGCAGAGGTGATAAAATCTATTATGTCCCCATTTAAACTTCCTAGTGGGCCAGTGCAGAATCTTAGAAAATGACTATGATAGATCTTGAATGACTCAAGGTTATCCAAAATATGAACCGGCTGTGACTCCAGCTGCAGCTGGGATTTAAGATTTAGTATCCGTCCTGGAACAAATCAACACAGCCCTGGAATTGTAGTTGCTACTGCCCTGACAAAGGCTCTTTTCTGTTATCAGTGTGGAAGAACCACCAGCATGCATCTGCTTTTACTTATCAGAGTAAACAGTAAATGTTCACTGCCTTGCCTTTGAGTTATGCCATTAAACAGTTTGCAAAGACCTAGATCATCTTGATGTCTACCCAACACCACACTTGTATGCTACTTTGTGGACATGAAGCTGATTGGACCTGAGGAACAGTTAGCAGCAGGTACTTCTGTTGGCTTAGTAAGACATATGAGAGATGGCTAAATCCCATAAAAAATCCATGGGCCTAATAGTCCTCAGTAAAGTTTCTGGGGCTCACTGGTCTAGAGCATGTTGGGGAATCCCTCCAAGTCAAAAACAAGTTATTGCGTCTTCTACGGACTATGACCAAAAGAGTGGGCTTTTGTGAACTTAGAAAGCAAAATATACCATCTTTGAATGTGTTCTTCATAACTAATTTTCTGAGCAATCTATTTAAAAACTTGCTAGTTTTGAGCAGGGTTGGTGTGAATAAGGGCTGTGCTGCACTTCCAACCTGCAGTGTGAGCTACTCTGCCACTCAGGCCTCATGACCTAACACAGCAAGTGATACTCTGAGTGTCTGTGGTACACAGTGGTGATAGAGGGAGCCCCAGGGAAGCACCAACAATATGCATGGATTACAACACACATATTTAGGGATTCTATGGTCTGAAGGGTTGTATACAACCAAAATACACATGTTGGAATCCTAACACCCAATGTGATGGTGTTAGAAAGTGACTAGGTCATCTTTGGGAGGTGATTAGGTCATGAAGGTAGAGCCCTCATGAATGGAATTTCCTTATAAAAGATCCCAAAGAGGTCCTTAGTTCCTTCCTCCATGTGAGGATACAAAGTCTGTGACTGGAAGCCTCATCCAACCATGCTGGCACCCTGCTGTCACACTTCTAGCCTCCACAACCATGTTTCTGTTGTTAATAAGCTACCCAGACTTTGGTATCTTGTTATAGCAACCCAAACAGACTAAGGAGTTTTAGAGCAAAGCCACATGCTCACCTGCAGATTACTATTCTTTTGAGAAACAGCTCCTGATAGAGAATGAATGCATGACTACTGACACCAAATTATCACGTCATCTGAGTTACCTTTCACTACCTGTATCATTAACCTGAAACACCAAGCCACTAGGTTGGGCATGCAGAGCAGTAATCAAGTAGATTGATCAGTATAAGAGACTGAGCTGGAACGGGGTCAGAATGTACTAGTAAGCTGCATAATTAGGTAGCTGAGATTCCTCTGACACACACTCTTCTGATTCCCGCCTTACCCCTGCTTCTTAATCTTGATTAAGAATTATCTATGACCAACTGACAGAAGAGAAAAAGCATTGAGCCACTCAATGGTTTGGTACAACATGCTGGCACCAAACTGAAGTACACTGCTGCAGTTTATAAACCGAATTGCAGGAGTTCCTAAAAAGGAAATCCTCCCCAGTTGGTAGAGCTTCAAATACATTTTGTTGTATTACATTTTTAAATTGAGATATAGCTACAAGTACAGATGCACACTGATTCATAGGCACTGGCTAACAGCTTAGGAGGATAGTCAGGGACTTAGAACAAGATATAAAGACTGATTAACAAGTGCTGAGAAAGGGGTATGTGGGGAGATGTCTCTGAATAGGCATAACACATGAAGACATCTCTGTACCATGTAGATGCCTTCAATGGGCATCCATGTCAGAAGAGGCTCTCAATAATCAGGTAGACAAGATAACTTGTTCTGCAAATGTCATTCATGACTCTCCAGCCACCCCAGGACTCGCTCATGCAAGGCCCACATGCAAAATGGCCAAGATGGCAACAGTGGAGGCTATGCATGGGCTCAGCAAAAGAAATGCTCCTCATCAACCATGACCTGGATATTGCCACTCCGGCCAACAAGAGAAGCCAATGCTGAGCCACCAGATTGGCCCCATTTCCTGGGGAGACCAACCAGTCATCTAGCAACAAGTAGGTTTATGGCAGAGGCAGTGAACTCTCCTTAATGGAATAGTTACATATCCTGGATACAGATTTGCTTTCTCTGCCCATAAGTGTCTGCCAGTGGCACCAAGCATGAATTTAAGAAATGCCTTATTTACCATACTGATAATCAATATAATACTACATCTGACCTGGGAACTTATTAAGAGCAAAAGAAGTGTGGTAATGTGTTCAAGTTTAATTCACTCATCTCAGCAAGCACCCCTCTAGCCAGGAGCCCCTGGCTTGGCTAAAAGGAGGAACGGCCTACTGGCAACTCATCATGGTGCAGCTGGGAAATAATGCAATAAAAAATTATGTTCTGGGGGTGCCTGGGTGGCTCAGTTGGTTAAGCGTCTGCCTTTAGCTCAGGTCGTGATCCCAGAGTCCCAGGATCAAGACCTGCATCAGGCTCCCTGCTCAGTGGCAAGTCTGCTTCTCCCTCTGCTCCTCACCCAGCTTGTGCTATCTCAAATAAATAAAATCTTTACCAAAAAAAAAAGAAAAAAAGAGTGAATGAATGAAGAAAAGAAAGAAAGAAAGAAAGAAAGAAAGAAAGAAAGAAAGAAAGAAAGAAAGAAAGAAAGAAAGAAAGAAAAAGAAAAACAAGCTAGCCTGTGTCCTGTCTTACAGCATTTCACAGGATTTCTTACTTCTCATCTCTATGACCCTGAGGCTCTGCTAGATTGGTTCCAAAGAAGGAAAGTTCCCACCAGAGGACACAACAATCCATTTTAGGTAATAAAGAGGGTTACTCTATTGGTTAAAAGTGAGTGGTCATGATTACATTGTAGACAGGGGCAACTAGAACCAGGGGATTCTGTAAAGAGCCTCTAGGCAATTCCATAATAACTAAAGTTAATGAAAATCTCAGCAAGCAAGAAAAGGTAGGCTCACTGAGGATTCATATCTTTCAGGTAGTTGACATGGTCAGAAAAGTACAAACCTGTGATGCAAGCTTATTTATAACAGTGTAACTACTGATTCAAAGGGATTCCTGACACACATTTTAAATGCCCTCAAAAAGGTAGCTTCAACAACTGGTTAAAAGTTGTCCTTTAATCTGTACTTTCAATATAAGACAGTGGTGTATTCTTTCCCTTAATATGACATTATGATAGGTAGAAATAGTGTTTGGTTATCATTTTAATTTGTATTTCTTTGATTCCTTGAGGCCAACTATCTGTATCTTTATGAATCTCTTTACAGTATATGGGTTAACTCTTTGTTATATATGATGCTGCATTTAAGATTTAAAAATTTATAAATAAAATTTTGTGCTAACAAAATCTGTAATTTGGGGAGTATATAAAAGTTTCTAATCTATATATAGTCAAACCATCAGTATTTCCTTTTATGGTTTCTTTCATTGCTTTTCTACTCAGAAGTTATTTTTGTCCATATTTAAACATATTTTCTTCCAGCTGTTTATAGTTCCTTTTTGGTATATAATTCTTTAATCCATCTGGAATTGGCTTTTGTATGGGGTGAGCAAAGAAAATTTTTCCCACACAGTTAACCAATTATACAGAATAAATGTTTCTTTAAAAAAAAAAAAAAAGCCTTCAAGATCAAAGTAGACTTTTTCTTCATTTTACTAATTACCATATTAATAGTAAGCTCTGAGGAAAGGGGAGGGGAAAAAAAGAAAACCTTGAAGAAAATATGATCCATCAGGAGCCACTGAAATTTCAGGCTCACAGAGCAAATCTATACAATGAGCTTACAAGACTCTTCATCCTCTGAAAGGGTTATCATTTCTAGAGACACATAAGACCCTATTTTATCACCTGTCATATTCAATATAAGTATGAAACCATTTGGAGAAATAGGTGAACAGTTTGGGGCCATCATATAATTTTCATCTGATCCTGACAGCTCATTTCACTGCCTGTCATGCTAGATAGATTTGAAAGCTGACATCATAGAAAATGTGCTGATATTTAATCCATAAAAGGCCAATGGTGATGACAGTAAGCAGGAAAAAATATCTACATAATGTAGCAAAGGTTATCATGGGCTATTTCTTTTTTGTATATTTTTTTATTGGAGTTCGATTTGCCAACATATAGTATGACACCCAGTGCTCATCCCATCAAGTGCCCCCCTTATCATGGGTTCTTGATGTGAGGTTTCCAGTTCTCAGATGGGCAGCATCTTGGTTAGTTCAGAATTCTAGCTGCTAGTGGAGTTCCAGGCGACAGGTAAGGAAGGAAGAACAATTTTGCATATAAACTCATCTCTAAGAATTTTAATACCTAACCTTTTGCATACGTTTATATTTAACCTTGCATTTTATAGACACCCTAATAGAATACCTAGGCTGCAAAGCACAAAGCAATAAATACCAACTATTTTCCATACTTTGGCTGTGTTTCTGGGAGTAACACATTCATAAACTTAATTTACAAAGTTGAAACAAAATTTGAGCTTTGACTACCTTAAAGATTCCCTTAATCCTTCAAAATCACCTGGAGCCTATTGCTAACATTTTTTTTTCTTCCTTAGATTTTAATTACAGGACTGAAACATTCTTACTATAATAAGGTTAAAATAAAAATGAATAAAAATAAGAAACAATTTCCTGAATAAAAATAACAATCTCCCTATCCCACACCCTTCCCCCTGATATAACCCACTTGGTATTATACTTCACTGGTTTTTCTTAAAACAAATTTTTATACAAATAGAAGACTTTTTGCCATTTTTATGTTTTATAAAAATAACTTCATTATATGTGGTTCTGCCCTTTCATTTTGCCACTTATCTATATATAATAAACATACCTCTGAGTTAATGAAATGAATCACTTACTTATATTATAGCTTTACCATCATTTCAATATCAATGGAGAGTAACTGTATTTCCAGACATTAACCACTAGAAACAATGCTACATTGGCACCCGCAGGCATACATCCTGAATAATTCATACTTCTATTTCTAACACCAAATGCAGGCCTGTTAGAACCAAAGTGATCTGTATTGTTAACAGTCATAGATGTTTTTAAATTACTTTCCAAAAAGTTGCACCAATTTGTATTTCCATGAGCAGTACTTAAAAGTGACTTCGGATTTCCAATTATGCCAAGATGGAGTTATGCCCCATCCCTCCCAGATCTTCCCTCTTATAACTAAAAATTCCTGGACATAATATAAAGAACAAGCATAAGATGACTTTAAAATATGCGAGTTGCCTAAAGAATAAAGAACTTGATGAACAATACAGCCGTGAGTCTCTTCAGTTTCCTTATTGCTGCTCACATATTCAGAAAAGGATGCTATAGAAGATTTCAAACCAGAACTATCCAGAAAAAGAAAAGGCCTGCTTCCTTTACCCAAAGCACCAGTAGAAAGATGGTGGCCTAAGGGCCAATTTGGTGGGGGTTTTGGAGGTTTGTTTTTTTTTGTTTGTTTGTTTGTTTGCTTATTTTTTAGAATACCTGCCCTACTTTGGCAAAACACCAACAGAAAACTGCATACAGCCCTCTCTCCCTCCTCTACAGTTTCAGTGGAGCCAGGTAGTGGACCACCCCAAGCAGCAGGTGGTCCACTCTGATTCCCCAACTGAGAGGTGTGAACAAGGCCAACAGGGAGCTAATCTTCCATCCTCTGCCTGGTAGGAGCAGACAGCAATGATCTGATCCTACCACCCAGTGCCCCACCCTGGGAATAGCATCCTTGAGATGAGCAGGCAACTGATCCTCCACCCCCTGCTCAACCAAAGCAAGCCACTCTCCAATTTCCCAGAGGATGGCATCAGCATATCTCAGCAGGAAGGTATTCTTCTCTTCCCCAACCAGCAGAAGCAGGATGCAATCTGATTCCCCCATTAGTTAGTGTCAGTGGGGTCCAATGATGAGCTGAGTGTCCATTTCTTAATAAGCAACAAGACTTAATAATAGAGTAAGGTGAAGACACAGAATCTAAGATAAATAGGCAAAATGTCCAAGACACAATCAAAAATCATTAATGGCAGTAAGAACCAGGAATAACACAACTGGAATCAAAAAGACAATCAATAGATCTAATACCAATATGAATCAGATGCCAGAATGACCTCATAAGAATTTTAAAAGTCATAATAAAAATGATTCAAATTCTCTTAAAACCAATGAAAGAACTGAAAATTTCAGGGAAAATAAAAGCTATAAAAGAAAATGTAAAATACAGAACTGAAAAATATAATAAGCAATATAAAAAAGTCACTGGATGGGCTCAATAATAGAATGCACGAGAGAGAGAACATAATCAGGGAATTACAAACAGATTAATTATATTTACAAAATCTGAAAAACTGATTTTAAAAAATACTTAAAAAAAAAAAAAAAGCAGCAGGGCTCCTAGATGGTTCAGCCAGTTAAGCACCCAACTCTTGACTTCAACTCACATCATGATCTCAGGGTTGTGAGATTGAGCCCCATGATGGATGTGGGTGGAGCCTGCCTAAGACTCTCCCTCTCCTCCTCATCTACCCCCACAAAAGAAAAAAAAAAAAAAAAGGCAGAGTCTCATGACTTGTAGAAGAATTACAAAATACTTTACACGAGGATACCTCATTTTATTGAGCTTGCAGATATTGCATTTTTCCAAATTGAAGTTTTGTGGCAAGTCTGCATAGGTCAAGTCTATCAGTACCATTTTTTCAACTGCATTTGCTCACTGATGTCTCTGTCACATTTGGGTAATTCTCATAATATTTAAACTTTTTCATATTCTTTATTATATTTGAATTCCCACAATCTCATGATAAAACTTTAGTGAATGAGGAGTTGCTTTTATGAAAGCAAACAAAGCAATTTCTTTTTTAAGATTTTATTTATTTATTAATGAGAGACACAAAGAGAGGCAGAGACATAGGCAGAGGGAGGGAGCCTGATGTAGGACTCAGTCCCAGGACCCCAGGATCACAACATGAGCCAAAGGCAGATGCTCAACCACTGAGCCACCCATGGGCCCAAACAAAGCAATTTCTTGAGATGGAAATCTATTTCTGGTAAAGATGCTATGAAGATTGTTGAAATGACAACAAAGCATTTAGAATATTACATAAACTTAGCTGATACAACAGGATTTGAGAAAACTGACTCCAATTTTGAAAGAAGTTCTACTTCGTTAAAATGCTATCAAACAAAATTACATACTACAGAGAAATCATTCATGAAAGGAAAAGTCAATCATTGAGGCAAACTTCATTGTTGGATTACTTTAGGAAATTGGTATAGCCACTGCACCCTTCAGCAACTACCACCCTGACCAGTCAGTGGCCATCAATATCAAGGTAAGACCCTCCATGAACAAAAAGGTTACAGCTTGCTGAAAGCTCAGATGATGGTTAGCATTTTTTTTTTTTGCAATAAGGTATTTTAAAATTAAGATATGTACATTGGGTTTTTTTTTCTCACAGTAATGCTATTTCACATTTTATAGACTTTTAACTTAAGACTTAAAAGTTTAAACATAACTTTTATATGCACTGGGAAATAAAAAATTAATTTGACTCACTTGATTCTAATATTGTATATATTTGCTTTATTATGAGTGGTCTGGAACTGAATGTGCAATATCTCTAAGGTCACCTATATTTGTATTCTCAGAGGAAAGAAAGAATGGAACTGAACAAGTATTTGAAGGAATAAGGCTTAGAAAATTCCCACATTTAGTAGAAGAAATATACCTACAGATTTAAGGAGCTGAACAAACTCAAAACAGAAGACACTCAAAGAAATTCACAAAGATAAATTATAATTAAACTTCTAAATCCTAAAAGACAAAGAAATTATCTTTAAAACAACCAGAGAGAACTGGCCCATTACCTATAAAGAATACCAATTATAATAACAGATATTTTCATATGAAACTATGAAGATCTGAATGAAGTGTAATATTTTGGGGGTGACTTTAAAAAACTCATCCACCAAAGTTTTAACTGCAGAGAAATATGCTTTAGGAATGCAAGAGAAATAAAGATTGCTCAGAAAAAGATAAAGTAATAGTTCCTTTATAACAAACCTATCTTTAAACAATGGGCTAAGAAAGTTCTCTAAACATAAAGGAAACTATAATATCAATCTAAGAATATCAAAAAAAGTAAAGAAGAACATCAGAATGAGTAAGTCCAGGAGTATACATAATAGTCTAGCCTATATTAAAGGCAGAGTGGCTTTACTGACACAATGAAGTAGATGTCACAGAAAATAAAACTATCAGAGACAAAGAGGAACTTAAATAACGATAAAAGCATCTATCTACCAGGAAGACATAATAACCCTAAGTATGTATGCACTAAACAATGGAGTCTCCAAATACATGTAGTAAAAATTGTTAGAGCTGAAAAGAGAAATAGACATATCCACAATTATAATGCAGACTTCATAATTCCATTTTCAGTATTGCTAGAAATAAAAACTTTAAGTACAAAATATCTAAAAAACACAACAAAATAAGAGAATCTAACAGACAGAAAGAACACTCCACCCAACGAGTAGCAGAATTCATAACCGTTTTAAGCACCCATGGAACATTCACTAAAATGCATAACTTACTAAATTATAAAATAAACCTCAAATTTTTAAGAACTGGAATCATTCAGACTATTTTCTCTGACCATAACAAAATCCAACTAGAAATCAATAACAAAATAACAACAGAAAATCTCTCAGCATGTGAAAATTAAACAACACATTTCTAAATAATCCATGGATCAAAGAGGAAGTTTTAAAGGAAGTAAAGATGCAGAGAACTGAATCAAAGAAATTTTTAAGAACAACATAAAGTATGTACAAAAGCAGCAAAAGTATTGCTGTAAAGGAGACTTATAAAACTCGATCTACATGAGAACTTTTATAGAGAAAGGTCTCAAATCAATAATCTTAGTCTCTACTTTAAGAAATGAAAAAAATAAAAGAGCAAAACAGGACCAAAACAATAAGCAGGAAAGAAAGAAATGATAAGAATCAGAGAAGTAATGACATTGAAAACAGAAAAATAATAAAGAAAACGAATGAAACAAAAAGCTAGTTACTTTTACAATAATTTCTACTACAACAGATCAAAAACAGGGCACAAATTACCAGTATCAGGAATGAAAAAGGGATATTATTACAGATCCTTCAGCAGTTAAAAAATAATGCCAGAAAAAAAACTTTATTTTCATTAATTCAACAACCTAGAAGAAATGGGCCAATTCTTTAAACACCATAAATTACCAAAACCCAACTAAGACAAAATTAATAATCTGAATGTTCCTGCAATAATTTAAAAAAAATGGATTTGGGTAAAATGCTCCAAAAATATTTAAAATGAATCTTCAGGCCTAGATGAATCCATTGGAGCAGTCTACTAAACATTTAAAGGAAACTTAACACCAATTTTATACAATCTCTTCCAGAAAATAGAGGAGGAAGGAACATATCCAACCCTCCCTTTATGAGGCCAGTATTAAATGAAAGAAAGAGAGAGGGGCAGCACCGGTGGCCCAGTGGTTTAGCGCCGTCTTCAGCCCAGGGTGTGATCCTAGAGACCTGAGATCGAGTTCCACGTCAGGCTCCCTCCATGGAGCCTGTTTCTCCCTCTGCCTGTGTCTCTGCCTCCTCCCTCTCCATCTCCCTCTCTTTCTCATGAATAAATAAATAAATTGTTTTAAAAGGGGGGGGGGACCAAGAGATGCCCCCTGGCCCACACACACACTGTCCACCCAGGAAGAGGGCAGATTTATTTTCTGATCAGGATAATGAAGATACTGTCTCCTTCTGAGGGTAAAAGTTGGGCAGGTCTGCAGCACCCCATAAAATAGGGGCTTCCTGGGCAGCCCCGGTAGAGCAGTGGTTGGCGCCGCCTGTGGCCCAGGGGTGATCCTGGAGACCCTGGATCGAGTCCCACGTCGGGCTCCCTGCATGGAGCCAGCTTCTCTCTCTGCCTCTCTCTCTCTCTCTCTGTATAAATAAATAAAATTTAAAAAAAAAATGGGGGCTTCCAAATCCTGGAGCTCCTTGGCAAAGATACAAACCACCTCCTGGTTCACACAGCATCCACCTGGTCCTGCTTGCACATTGTTCCCTCCAGCATGGAACCTGGGAGTCAAGAGGGAACCAATTCAAATATAATCCTCACGCTGACCACTGTGCCTTGGTTAATCAAGTCCTGTCTCTGACCCAGGAGTCTATGTCTTCTGCCTGCATCTATGAAAACCAGCAGGTTTACATATTAGCTTACAAGTAGGATGAAACCTTTCAGTTCTTAAAAACTATTTATTGCTAAGTAGTTATTGTAAAATAAGGAGTCCCTTGTATAAATATGCCACAATTTATTTATCCATTTACATTTAGACATTTCTGCTCTTTGAAAGGCACTCTTAAAAGATTAAACAGGCAAGTCACTGATGGAGAAACAATACTTGCAAATCACAATCTGATAAATAAATTCTATCATAAATATATTTTAAAAATAAGAAAATAACCCATTTTATAATAGAAGATATGCATAGATGGATCAACAAAGAAGATATAGAAATGGCAAACAGGTACATGAAAAGGTGCTCTAAATCATAAGTCACTAGGGAAATGCAAATAAAAACCCCAGTGAGATAGAACTACACACCCAGTTGAATGGGTAATGTTAAAAAAAAAAAAAACTAACCAATTATAAGGAATTGTTGGCAAGGATGCAGAAAAACTGGAATTTTCAAACACTGTGGGGAAAATGTAAAACGGTGCAATTACTTTGGAAAATAGCTTGTCTATTTCTTAAAAACATAAGACCAACTGGGACACCTGGGTGACTCAGTGGTTGAGCATCTGCCTTTGGCTCAGATCATGATCCTGGGGTCCTGGGATTGAGTCCCTCAGAAGGCTCCCTGCAGGGAGGATGCCTCTCCCTCTGCCTATGTCTCTGCCTCTCTCTTTCTCTCCCTCCCTCCCCCTCTCTCTAATGAATAAAAATAAAATATATTTTAAAAATCATAAGACCCAGCAATTTCACTTTTAGAAAGTTACTCGAAATGTTAAAAAGTATATCCAAAGATTTATCCAAAAATGTTCATTTTTTAAGTTAATTCATTTACGAGTTAAAGGATTACAAAATAAAGATTTCCAAAATGATAGAATTAGGATAGAATTAAAAATTCTATCATTTCTCCTATATTGATTAGCTATGAAACTTTTATAAGGAAAAACTTTGCCAAATCAACTATTTGGTTATTCTGAATGACTGTCTGTTAAATGCTAGGTAAATACTGATTTTGGCCCCCGACTGAACAATTTTCAGGATAATGGTCACCCATCCTAATAAAGGTTATTTATTATAATCATGACCTCAGGAGGAGGGGCAGGATGGCGGAAGAGTAGGGTCCCCAAGTCACCTATCCCCACCAAATTACCTAGATGACCTTCAAATCATCCTGAAAATCTACGAATGCGGCCTGAGATTTAAAGAGAGACCAGCTGGAATGCTGCAGTGAGAAGAGTTCGAGCTTCTATCAAGGTGGGAAGACGGGGAAAAAAAAATAAAGAAACAAAAGGCCTCCAAGGGGGAGGGGCCCCGCGAGGAGCCGGGCTGAGGCCGGGGCGAGTGTCCCCAGGACAGGAGAGCCCCGTCCCGGAGGAGCAGGAGCTGCACCAACCTTCCCGGGCGGAAAGGGGCTCGCAGGGAGGTGGAGCAGGACCCAGGGAGGGCGGGGATGCCCTCGGGCTCCCAGGGACACTAACAGACACTTGAGCCCCGGGAGAGTGCGCCGAGCTCCCTAAGGGCTGCAGCGCGCACGGCGGGACCCGGAGCAGCTGGGGGGGGCTCGGGGGCGGCTCCGCGGAGGGGGCTGCGGGGCGGGAGCAGCTCGGGGGGCTCGGGGGCGGCTCCGCTGAGGGGGCTGCGGGGCGGGAGCGAATCCAACAGCACAGGCGCCGGAGCACAGGGCGCCAGGACACAGCCCAGGACCCGGCCTCCCCCGGGACAGGCAGAGGCCGGGAGGGCCCAGGGCAGCGAGGACGCTCCTGCCCCGAGCTGAGCAGATCAGCGGCCCCGCCCGGAGCCTCCAGGCCCTGCAGACAGAGAGCTCCGTGATTACTGCGGGAGCTGACTCCAGGGCTGCAGAGCTGGCCCCGCCACTGCTGTTGTTCCTCCTGGGGCCTCACGGGGTAAACAGCCCCCACTGAGCCCTGCACCAGGCAGCGGGCAGAGCAGCTCCGCCAAGTGCTAACACCTGAAAATCAGCACAACAGGCCCCTCCCCCAGAAGACCAGCTAGACGGACCAGTTCCAGGGAAGTCAAGGGACTTAACGTATACAGAATCAGAAGATACTCCTCCGTGGTTTTTTTTTTTTCTTTTTGATTTCTGATTGCTTCCCCCACCCTTTTTATTTTTCACCTTTCTTTTTCTTTCTTTTTCTTCTCTTTTTTCCTTTTTTTTTCTTCCTTTTTTTTTTTTCTTTTTCTCTTTTCTTTCCTTCTCTCTTTCAACTTTTCCCAATACAACTTGTTTTTGGCCACTCTGCACTGAGCAAAATGACTAGAAGGAAAACCTCACCTCAAAAGAAAGAATCAGAAACGGTCCTCTCTCCCACAGACTTACAAAATCTGGATTACAATTCAATGTCAGAAAGCCAATTCAGAAGCACTATTATAAAGCTACTGGTGGCTCTAGAAAAAAGCATAAAGGACTCAAGAGACTTCATGACTGCAGAGTTTAGATCTAATCAAGCAGAAATCAAAACTCAATTGAATGACATGCAATCCAAACTAGAAGTCCTAACAACGAGGGTTAACGAGGTGGAGGAACGAGTGAGTGACATAGAAGACAAGTTGATGGCAAAGAGGGAAACTGAGGAAAAAGACACAAACAATTAAAAGACCATGAAGATAGATTAAGGGAAATAAACGACAGCCTGAGGAAGAAAAACCTACTTTTTTTTTTTAATTTTTATTTATTTATGATAGTCACAGAGAGAGAGAGAGAGGCAGAGACACAGGCACAGGGAGAAGCAGGCTCCATGCACCGGGAGCCTGATGTGGGATTCGATCCCGGGTCTCCAGGATCGCACCCTGGGCCAAAGGCAGGCGCCAAACCGCTGCGCCACCCAGGGATCCCGAAAAACCTACGTTTAATTGGGGTTCCCGAGGGTGCCGAAAGGGACAGAGGGCCAGAATATGTATTTGAACAAATCATAGCTGAAAACTTTCCTAATCTGGGAAGGGAAACAGGCATTCAGATCCAGGAAATAGAGAGATCCCCCCCTAAAATCAATAAAAACTGTTCAACACCTCGACATTTAATAGTTAAGCTTGCAAATTCCAAAGATAAAGAGAAGATCCTTAAAGCAGCAAGAGACAAGAAATCCCTGACTTTTATGGGGAGGAGTATTAGGGTAACAGCAGACCTCTCCACAGAGACCTGGCAGGCCAGAAAGGGCTGGCAGGATATATTCAGGGTCCTAAATGAGAAGAACATGCAACCAAGAATACTTTATCCAGCAAGGCTCTCATTCAAAATGGAAGGAGAGGTAAAGAGCTTCCAAGACAGGCAGGAACTGAAAGAATATGTGACCTCCAAACCAGCTCTGCAAGAAATTTTAACGGGGACTCTTAAAATTCCCCTTTAAGAAGAAGTCCAGTGGAACAATCCACAAAAACAAGGACTGAATAGATATCATGATGACACTAAACTCATATCTCTCAATAGTAACTCTGAACGTGAACGGGCTTAATGACCCCATCAAAAGGCTCAGGGTTTCACAGATTGGATAAAAAAGCAGGACCCATCTATCTGCTGTCTACAAGAGACTCATTTTACACAGAAGGACACCCACAGCCTGAAAATAAAAGGTTGGAGAACCATTTACCATTCGAATGGTCCCCAAAAGAAAGCAGGGGTAGCCATCCTTATATCAGATAAACTAAAATTTACCCCGAAGACTGTAGTGAGAGATGAAGAGGGACACTATCTCATACTTAAAGGATCTATCCAACAAGAGGACTTAACAATCCTCTATATATATGCCCCGAATGTGGGAGCTGCCAAATATATCAATTAACTAATAACCAAAGTGAAGAAATACTTAGATAATAATACACTTATACTTGGTGACTTCAATCTAGCGCTTTCTACACTCGATAGGTCTTCTAAGCACAACGTCTCCAAAGAAAAGAGAGCTTTAAACGATACACTGGACCAGATGGATTTCACAGATATCTACAGAACTTTACATCCAAACTCAACTGAATATACATTCTTCTCAAGTGCACATGGAACTTTCTCCAGAATAGACCACATACTGGGTCACAAATCAGGTCTGAACCGATACCAAAAGATCGGGATCATCCCCTGCATATTCTCAGACCATAATGCCTTGAAATTAGAACTAAATCACAAGAAGTTTGGAAGGACCTCAAACACATGGAGGTGAAGGACCATCCTGCTAAAAGATGAAAGGGTCAACCAGGAAATTAAGGAGGAATTAAAAAGATTCATGGAAACTAAGGAGAATTAAGATACAACCCTTCAAAATCTTTGGAATGCAGCAAAAGCAGTCCTAAGGGGGAAATAGATTGCAATACAAGCATCCATCCAAAAACTGGAAAGAACTCAAATACAAAAGCTAACCTTACACATAAAGGAGCAAGAGAAAAAACAGCAAATAGATCCTACATCCAGGAGAAGAAGAGAGTTAATAAAGATTCGAGAAGAACTCAACGAAATTGAGACCAGAAGAACTGTGGAACAGATCAACAGAACCAGGAGTTGGTTCTTTGAAAGAATTAATAAGATAGATAAACCATTAGCCAGCCTTATTAAAAAGAAGAGAGAGAAGACTCAAATTAATAAAATCATGAATGAGAAAGGAGAGATCACTACCAACACCAAGGAAATACACACGATTTTAAAAACATATTATGAACAGCTATACGCCAATAAATTAGGCAATCTAGGAGAAATGGGACGCATTCCTAGAAAGCCACAAACTACCAAAACCGGAACAGGAAGAAATAGAAAACCTGAGGAAATTGAAGCAGTCATCAAAAACCTCCCAAGACACAAAGCCAGGGCCAGATGGCTTCCCAGGGGAATTCTATCAAACGTTTAAAGAAGAAATCATACCTATTCTCCTAAAGCTGTTTGGAAAGATAGAAGGAGATGGAGTACTTCCAAATTCGTTCTATGAGGCCAGCATCACCTTAATTCCAAAACCAGACAAAGACCCCCCCAAAAAGGAGAATTATAGACCAATATCCCTGATGAACATGGATGCAAAAATTCTCAACAAGATACTAGCCAATAGGATCCAACAATACATTAAGAAAATTATTCACCATGACCAAGTAGGATTTATCCCCGGGACACAAGGCTGGTTCAACACTCGTAAAACAATCAATGTGATTCATCATATCAGCAAGAACCAAGAACCATATGATCCTCTGATTAGATGCAGAGAAAGCATTTGACAAAATACAGCATCCATTTCTGATCAAAACTCTTCAGAGTGTAGGGATAGAGGGAACATTCCTCGACATCTTAAAAGCCATCTACAAAAAGCCCACAGCAAATATCATTCTCAATGGGGAAGCACTGGGAGCCTTTCCCCTAAGATCAGGAACAAGACAGGGATGTCCACTCTCACCACTGCTATTCAACATAGTACTGGAAGTCCTAGCCTCAGCAATCAGACAACAAAAAGACATTAAAGGCATTCAAATTGGCAAAGAAGAAGTCAAACTCTCCCTCTTCGCCTATGATATGATACTCTACATAGAAAACCCAAAAGCCTCCACCCCATGATTGCTAGAACTCATACAGCAAATTGGTAGCGTGGCAGGATACAAAATCAATGCCCAGAAGTCAGTGGCATTTCTATACACTAACAATATGACTGAAGAAAGAGAAATTAAGGAGTCAATCCCATTTACAATTGCACCCAAAAGCATAAGATACCTAGGAATAAACCTCACCAAAGAGGTAAAGGATCTATACCCTAAAAACTATAGAATACTTCTGAAAGAAATTGAGGAAGACACAAAGAGATGGAAAAATATTCCATGCTCATGGATTGGCAGAATTAATATTGTGAAAATGTCAATGTTACCCAGGGCAATTTACACGTTTAATGCAATCCCTATCAAAATACCATGGACTTTCTTCAGAGAGTTAGAACAAATTATTTTAAGATTTGTGTGGAATCAGAAAAGATCCCGAATAGCCAGGGGAATTTTAAAAAAGAAAACCATATCTGGGGGCATCACAATGCCAGATTTCAGGTTGTACTACAAAGCTGTGGTCATCAAGACAGTGTGATACTGGCACAAAACAGACACATAGATCAATGGAACAGAATAGAGAACCCAGAAGTGGACCCTGAACTTTATGGTCAACTAATATTCGATAAAGGAGGAAAGACTATCCACTGGAAGAAAGACAGTCTCTTCAATAAATGGTGCTGGGATAATTGGACATCCACATGCAGAAGAATGAAACTAGACCACTCTCTTGCACCATACACAAAAATAAACTCAAAATGGATGAAAGATCTAAATGTGAGACAAGATTCCATCAAAATCCTAGAGGAGAACACAGGCAACACCCTTTTTGAACTCGGCCACAGTAACTTCTTGCAAGATACATCCACGAAGGCAAAAGAAACAAAAGCAAAAATGAACTATTGGGACTTCATCAAGATAAGAAGCTTTTGCACAGCAAAGGATACAGTCAACAAAACTCAAAGACAACCTACAGAATGGGAGAAGATATTTGCAAATGACGTATCAGACAAAGGGCTAGTTTCCAAGATCTATAAAGAACTTCTTAAACTCAACACCAAAGAAACAAACAATCCAATCATGAGATGGGCAAAAGACATGAAGAGAAATCTCACAGAGGAAGACATAGACATGGCCAACACGCACATGAGAAAATGCTCTGCATCACTTGCCATCAGGGAAATACAAATCAAAACCACAATGAGATACCACCTCACACCAGTGAGAAAGGGGAAAATTAACAAGGCAGGAAACCACAAATGTTGGAGAGGATGCGGAGAAAAGGGAACCCTCTTACACTGTTGGTGGGAATGTGAACTGGTACAGCCACTCTGGAAAACTGTGTGGAGGTTCCTCAAAGAGTTAAAAATAGGCCTGTCCTACAACCCAGCAATTACACTGTTGGGGATTTACCCCAAAGATACAGATGCAATGAAACGCCGGGACACCTGCACCCCGATGTTTCTAGCAGCAATGGCCACAATAGCCAAACTGTGGAAGGAGCCTGGGTTTCCATCGAAAGATGAATGGATAAAGAAGCTGTGGTCTATGTATACAATGGAATATTCCTCAGCCATTAGAAACGACAAATACCCACCATTTGCTTCAACGTGGATAGAACTGGAGGGTACTATGCTGAGTGAAGTAAGTCAATCGGAGAAGGACAAACATTATATGGTCTCATTCATTTGGGGAATATAAAAAATAATGAAAGGGAATCAAGGGGAAAGGAGAGAAAATGAGTGGGAAATATCAGAGAGGGAGACAGAACATAAAGACTCCTAACTCTGGGAAACGAACTAGGGGTGGTAGAAGGGGAGTAGGGTGGGGGTGAGGGTGAATGAGTGACGGGCACTGAGGGGGGCACTTGACGGGATGAGCACTGGTGTTATTCTGTATGTTGGTAAATTGAACACCAATAAAAAATAAATTTATAAAAAAAAAATCATGACCTCAAAAAATTTTTTACATTAGTATTTTAATATATTGCAATGATTATTCTTTTTAATGCTCAAAATGCCATATTGGCCCAAGAGAATGTCGTTCAAGTTGGATCTTATGTTCTTTTGACATGACCTCAAGCAGTTTTTAATAATTTTCTTGCTTTCAGGAATGACATGTCCTGGGCTCTATTTTGCTTATCTCCTGCATGAATGTAAAGCTGTGCCAAATACAGAGGCCATTTGCAAAAAAGGCTTGGTTCCTTCTAGTGGAAAACAGCATTTTAGGGATTAAAATTTGTGATGGATTTTTAGTAGATATAAAACTATAAAATAAGTAATTTCTTTCAAAAGAGACTAAATCAGTGACATCTGGGTGGCTCAGTGGTTGAGCATCCACCTTTGGCTCAGGTTGTGATCCTAGGCTTCCTGGGTCCCCTTAGGGAGCCCTTATCCCTCTCCCTCTGCCAATGTCTCCGCCTCTCTCTCTCTGTCTTTCATGAATAAAGTCTTAATAAGAGAGAGAAAGATAGAGAAAGAGAGAGAGAGAGAGAGAGAGAGACTAAATCAAATAAACAAAACAAAAATTTTAAAAAACTAAATCATGAGTTCATCCTGATAATTTTGATTTAAATTAAGGATGATAGGATTTTACTTTTTATTTCATAATTGTATGTTTTCTTTTATGATGAAAATCTTGGTTCCTGTTACAACTGGCATAATTATTAGCTTTCTCTTCCTGTACATGTATGTATATGCAGTAGTTTCAAGCCAGCAATATAATTATTAACACCAACAACAAGAACAAAATACAGCTGAAAGTTTCATAATGGGGTTTTGTGGTCCCTAAAATATATACCAATGGAAATACACTACCAAGTATTTTGATTTAAAAACACGTTTACATCTCTTCTCTGGGGAATTATACCGTAAAGTTATTTTTCCATTTTTACACACTAATTTCTTTTTATCATTTTTATTTTTATTCATGTACATTTACATGGTTTTTAAGTCTAATTCATAGGGATGCCTGGGTGGCTCAGTAGTTAAGCATCTACCTTTGGCCCAGGGCGTGATCCTGGAGTCCTAGAACCAAGTCCCACATGGGGCTCCCTGTATGGGGCCTGCTTCTCTCTCTGCCCATGTCTCTGCCTCTCATGAATAAATAAATACAATCTTTAAAATCAATCATCAAAGTCATAAACCAATTATATTCAGAGAAGAGCTTTCATCCCTACCCTTTCTCCCTATTCTCTTCCTCTATAAATTGTCATTTTTTCTTAATTTTTCATTTATCTTTCCATTCTCTTTTTGAAAATATTAGTAAATACATGTATCTTTTCTGTTCTCACCCCCTTTCTTATAAGTACTGTTCTGCACCTTGCTTATTTTCGGGATAATAATATATCTTGGGGACCACTCCATGGTTGTGCGTGTATCTAGTTCCTCCTGGTCCCTTTTCCATAGCTGCCAAGTCCTCCGTTATGGGAATTGTTGTTGGCAGAATCCTAAAGATGTGCCTCTCCCAAGATTCCCACCCCTCTGGCATCAGACACTAATGTAGATACTAGGGTGGAGAGAATTTGAAGAAGTAATTAAAATCCCAATTCAATTAAGCTAAAAATACAGATTATCTCTATGCATCTAACCCAATCAGGTGAAACCAGTAAAAGCAGAGTTTTTTATGGCTGGTGGCAGAAGAGGGAGGTCAGAGACATTGAGGAGGATGGAAGGGATTCAAGGAATAAGTAGCCTTCCTGCTGGCATCCAGGGGGGAAAGGAGACAGCTCTGCTGTGAACTGCTGATAGAGAGAAAGGTCGGTCTCTAGAAGCTTAGTGCGATCCCCAGCCAAAAGCCATGAAGGAGACAGGGACTTCAGTCCTACTGCTGCAAGGAAATAAATTCCACCAACAATTAGTGAGCTTGGAAGAGGACCCTGAGCCTCGGATGAAGATTGCAGCAGCAGCCAACACCTTCCCTTCAAGCTTGTGAGACATGAGCAGAGAGTCTCACTACCCAGAGCCCTGACTCTTGACCCAGGGAAACTACTGGATTAATTATGTGCATTGTCTCAAACCATGGAGTTTGCAGTAATTTGTTACAGCAGAAATAGAAAACGGAAGGAAGGAAGGAAGGAAGGAAGGAAGGAAGGAAGGAAGGAAGGAAGGAAGGAAGGAAAGGAAGGAAAGGAAGGAAAGGAAGGAAGGAAGGAAGGAAAGGAAGGAAAGGAAGGAAAGGAAGGAAAGGAAGGAAAGGAAGGAAAGGAAGGAAAGGAAGGAAAGGAAGGAAAGGAAGGAAAGGAAGGAAAGGAAGGAAAGGAAGGAAAGGAAGGAAAGGAAGGAAAGGAAGGAAAGGAAGGAAAGGAAAGGAAGGAAAGGAAAGGAAGGAAGGAAAGGAAGGAAGAAAGAAGGAAAGGAAGGAAAGGAAGAAAGAAAGAAAGAAAGAAAACTAACACAAGGTTGCCCACAGTTCTCTAGCCAATCTCCTGCTTCTGCATATTTGCATTGTTTATAATCTTCTGCCGTAACAAGCAATGCTTAGTGGATATGTCACTTCACTTCTTTGCTAATAACAGATCTTTGCACGTTCTATCCTAGAAGTGAGATGGCTGGGCAAAAGGTGAAAACATGTAATTTTTCTAAATATTGTCAAATTCCTCTTCAGAGTAGCTACTATACTTTATATTCCCACCAGCAACGTATGACAAGGCCAGTTTCCCCATGTCCTCACCAAGAGAATATGTTTTCAGACCCTGCCCATGCACTGAGCCAGAAATGCTATCTCTGCTGGTTTCCCTTAGAATAAGTAGTGAAGTGCATTCCTCTTACAAGGAAGCTTTCACATCTACTCATAGGTTTAAAGGTCCTCCTCATTCCCCTCTCCATGAAGTGTCTGTTCATAATCTTATTCTGTTTCTGCCACATCCCTTTTATCTGTTGACGAGTTTTGGCTTCTACATCCCATGTTAGAGGCTTCCCTTAAATATCTGGTGATTCTTGAGGCCCATTTATATTTTTAAATGATGCACTGAAGGGAGGTGTGTGTACAGGAGTAGGCCACTCCAAGAATGTCCGGCAAGGTGTCACTAGCTGCAGAAGGGGACATCCAAATGGCAGCCCCTATGGTACTTTTATTGGGTTTTGGTCAGCTTCCCAGAGATGAATCTCCAAATTCTGGCCAACAGTACATAGCCAGGCTGCTAACAATCTGCAAGTGCAGTAGGATAGGGGGTGGAAGTCCTCACCCTTCAGAGTATGTAGACTTGCGTACAAACCTCAGATTTCTCACAAGGCACCTCATCTCCCTCTTATCTATATGTGGAAATACCCAAATTGGCAGCGTTTCCAGTTCACACGATCCAGAATGCATTTTCAAGTCTCCCACTATGGCAGAAGAGGTGGAGTCTCCTGACTATTTGTGTTGGAGGAGGAAGGTGGGAATCAACTCTTCATGCAGGTTCCCTATCAATCCTGTCTTGAGTCTCCCCTCCTCACCACCGCCATCAAAGGTAGCAGGCACCCCTAAATTCCCAACCTTTCCAGAATTCTGTCACACAGTCATCAGGTCTCCTCACAGCTTTCCCCTTGCAGACAAAAAGGGATGTCAGCAATCTCCATTCTGCTAAATGAGCAAGCATTTACCCACCAGCTTTCCAGCTTCCAAAATACAAAGATGAGGTGACAGCGCTCATCAGCTTTAGCCATCTTTCCCTTTGCCTTTATAGTTTTGTGACTTTCTCACTCCTTTACTCACAGGTCTGTACAGGATCACAAGAGGACATGTCCAAGCAGAAGACAATTGCTAACATTTCTTCATTTAGAAATCTTCCATCAGTTCCTTTCCTCCCCCTGGCATTCGGGGCATGTGAGGGGTCCTAGAACCATACTCCATCTTTCCTATTGTTTTCACATGGACTGTCCAGGTCTCTGCCATAAGTTCTGTGTGGTAGGTGTGAACTTTCATACTGCCTTTCAAAGCACTAACACCATCCTCAGCAGAGGCCATGCTCTTTTTCTTCCTCTGCTGAATTTCAAAATACTTCCTCTCCATAGTTTCCATTACTTCTTAAAATTCTGTCCATCCCATCTGTTCTGCCCCAGTAAGAGCTGCCTG
This sequence comes from Canis lupus dingo, assembly GCF_003254725.2. Classification (NCBI taxonomy): domain Eukaryota; kingdom Metazoa; phylum Chordata; class Mammalia; order Carnivora; family Canidae; genus Canis; species Canis lupus. The sequence continues at coordinate 11,059,687 of NC_064265.1, forward strand.
TTCTTCTTTCTCCTCCTCCATCCAGTACCATGTCTCTTTCAATGGACTATGACAAATCTGCTTACTCATGACTTTACCTACTCAGTACTGGACCAGGACAGGTTGTGGCAAAGAAGCAGGTGGTGAGACAGAGCTGTTCTCTTCAAGTGCAAAGAAATGAGGTCATCTGCCTGCAGCTTCACTGACCAGGGGCAGACTGCCCCCCTTTCAGTCTTGCTCCTGACCTCCTGGAAACAGGCATGCTGGCCCCATCAACCACATCCAGAAAGCATCTGCATCTAAGATCCTGCAGAAGTCCCAAGGTCTGCTATTCACCAAGGTTTGGAGGATAGCAAGTCAACTCTGCCACACAGCATGGGGAGAGTGGAGCCTGTCCTTACTTCTCCAGCAAGGCTAGGCCTCATCTTCCAGGCTCCTACTCTACATGCATTCTACTCACTGTATTGCTCCAGAGAGATACCACAGTAGAAGTTAGAGCCAGGGTATGCTTTCAGGCCACCATTTTCCCACCACTGCTAAAGTTTCTAAATATTCGTTCAGACACACAGATATCACAGCAATTTCCTAGGAGGACCAAAGATTTTATATCCAAGCTTTGATGGTCTGAATGGTTTAGTTCTTTCCCGTTTCTGCAGTTGGAGTTAAGAGGGGTATTTGAGACAGGATGATCAGAGTGGCTCTCAGAAGAAGAGACCCTTAAACTGACCAGAAACCTGAATGACCTGAGGAAGCCAGCCATGAAAACACCTGGGAGGATGAGCATTACAGGTACAAGGAACAGTACTTGGGAAAGGCTCTGAAGTGAGTCTAGTAGGCTTACTGTGTTCAAAAAGCAATAAGAAAAACTATGTGGATGGAATGGAGTGAAAGTCAAGAGTCATAGAAGACAGGCTAAAAGTGGGCAGAAGCTAGGTGAAGTAAGGAAGAGGAGGCCATGGTAAAGAGGAAGCCTATCATTTCAACATGACAGGATGTTTTAGAAGAGTCTGAGTGGGGAAGAAACAAAAGCTGATCGACACTGTGTAAGAGATTCTCTAGTTGCTACATGGAGACCAAACTATGAGTCCAAGAAATGATGTAAAAACATCTGTTGAGAAAACTATATTATTTGTCCTGGTGAAAATAATGGTAGATACACAGAGTAGAGGCAGCAAAGCGAATGGAGAGAAGCCTTTACAAACAGACAAGAACAACTTCTGCTTCCATTTCTAATAGACTAATGGACAGGATACATGCTCCCATTTGAAACAACTGTAAAATATATCATCAAGACAGTATGGCACTGGCATAAAAACAGACACACAGATCAATGGAACAGCATAGAGAATCCAGAAACGGACCCTCAAAACTCTATGGTCAATTATTCTTCAACAAAGCAGGAGAGAATATCCAATAGGAAAAGACAGTCTCTTAAACACATGGTGTTAGGAAAATTGGACAGCCACATGTAAAAGAGCAGAACTGGACTGCTTTCTTACACCATATGCAAAAATAAACTCAAACTGAACAAAAGACCTAAATGGGAGACAGGAACCCTCAAAATCCTAAAGGAGAACACAGGCAACAACCTCTTTGAACTCAGCCACAGCAACTTCTTGCTAGACACATCTCCCAAGGCAAGGGAAACAAAAGTAAAAAATGAATTCTTGAGACTTCATCAGGGTAAAAAGCTTTTGCACACCAAAGGACACAGTGTAATATTGAAGTTTTTAAATTTCAATTTTAAAACTAAAAAACAACCTATGGAATGGGAAAAGATATTTGCAAATGTCTTATCAGATAATGGTCTAGTATCCAAAATCTATAAAGAACTTACCAAACTCAACACCCAGAAAGCAAACAATCCAATTAAGAAATGGGCAGAAGGCATGAACAGACGTTTCTCCAAAGAAGACCTACACATGGCCAACAGACACATGAAAAAATGCTCAACATCCCTCAGCATCAGGGAAATACAAATAAAAATGACATAGAGATACACCTCACACCTGTCAAATGGCTAAAATGAACAACTCAGAAAACAACAGATGTTGACAAGGATGTGGAGAAAGGGAACACTCTTATGCTGTTGGTGGAAATGTAAGCTGGTACAGCCAGTCTGGAAGACAATGTGGAGGTTCCTCAGAAAGTTAAAAATAGAGCTACCCTATGACCCAGCAATTTCTCTACTGGGCATTTACCCCAAAGTTATAGATGTAGTGATTCAAAGGTACACATGTACCCCAATGTTCATAGCAGCAACATCCACAAGAGCCAAACTATGGCAAGAGCCCAGATGTCCATCAACAGATGAATGGATAAAGAAAACATGGTGTCTATATACAATGGAATATTACTCAACCATCAAAAAAGAATGAAATCTTGCCATTTGCAACAATGTGGGTGGAACTAGAGGGCATTATGCTAAGTGAAATAAGTCAGAGACACAAATATCATATGATTTCACTTATATGTAGAATTTAAGAAACAAAACACATGAACATAGGGGAAGGGAAGGAAAAATGAAGTAAGAAGAAAACAGAGATGGAGACAAATCATCAGAGACTCTTAAATCTGGGAAACAAACTGAAGGTTGCTAGAGGGGAGGGTGGGGAGGGGGGATGAATTAGCTGATGGGCACTACGGAGAGCACTTTAAGTAATGAGCACTGGGTGTTGTATGCAACTGATAAAACACTAAATTTTACCCCTGAAACTAATAACACACTATATGTTAACTAAATAGAATTTAAATAAAAAGCTAAAAAAACACAACTACAAAATACATGAAACATCAGTTTTCAAGACACTGGATATAAAACAAAGCTCGACAATGATCCCTAAGATGTGAAAAGAAAGAAGGCTCTGTAGGAGCTTCTATATACCCTTCACTTAGTTCTGATTAGCCTGTGACATAACGACATGCTAAAAGGCAAAAATCAAGGAAGAATCTAATAGAATCCCACAAATGCCTTCCAAGTAATGAATATGTTCAACTAAGATCACACGCTCATGAACTAATATTGGTATATGACAGTACCTATCTATAAGAAAAGACATTTTCAAAGATCAGATACACAAAATTAAGCTAGGAATCAGCACTGACATAGACATTTACAACTGATTTGATGAGGATGACACAAATTTTGACCCCTATTTAAGCAAAATGTTATCTCTCCCTCAGAAAAAAAAAATTCTGTTCTTCTCATTTTCAGACCTGTATTACCAAAAAAAAAAAAAAAGTCCTCATTTATTAGTATATTTTTACTATGGTCATTTTAAAACTCTGTATGTTTGTTTTCTCTCTTTATAGAAGCACATTCATCAATAAAAAAATTGTGGAAATTTGTTTTTTTCTTGGTTACACATGTATAAACAGCCACATTTTGCCTCTTAACCCATAAATCCTAAAATATTCACTCTCTATTTACAGGAAAAAGTCTTCCAATCTGTAATCTAGATAATCTCAGCAATTCTAGGGTCTCCTCAGTATTCTTCAATAAGTAAAAAACTAGATCAAGAGACAGTCAACCATATACTCAAGGCTCCTCTGGGTTGTAATTTCACATGGACCAGACAGTCCAGATGTTAATCAAAAGCACCAGAGCATGAAGAGAATCTGTGGTGTGTCAGACAGCTTCTCCTTTTAGAGAAGGTAGGTGGAACCCACGGAGAGTGAAACCTTCCCAACCTACAACCAGTCCAGAAACTTCTCCCTGCTTCTTCCTCTACACTTCACTAGACTGTTCTGCTGGGCTTCTAGCTGCTCATTCCAGAATCTTACAAAAGTGAAAACTATGGCCAAACCACCAGTCAAGAATGCCTCCCAAATGCCTCCCAAAGAATGCAAACCAGAACTTTAATACCCTGCCTTGGACTGTCATCAGATCTAGGGACCTCTGGCTATTTCCCACTACCCTGCTTCAGCTCCAGAAGTCTTCTCCAGGTCCTCAGTACTTCTCAGCTGAGGTTTTATGTGGAAAATTAAACCCTTAGAAAAGTCTAGGGGAAAAAATTTCAATGTTAGGTACACAGAAGCCAAGAAATACTACTAATAAAACAGGTTCCAAACTGATGTTATTGATGAAATCATATCAGAGAAAATCATACCTTGCTTGGCAGCTGAGCAGCAACATCTCGTGGTTATGAATCAAAATATATAAAAGAACCAGGAAGGCTTTTGCTCTAATGGAAGTTGAGGGGCTGTCAAGTAAACGGATAATTGTAGAGACAAAATCCTGTAAGATATGAAAATATATTTTGAGAAAACATGAAATGAATAGAGCAGTCAACTATCAGGGTTAGTCGTGTATAATAACTACACAGGTAGCAAAAAAAAATAATAATACCAGATACTGTCTTTGCATTCTTAATTTGTGCCAGACTCTATACTAAAATTTAGTATGTATTATCTCACTTAAACCTGAAAACTAGCTGTAACAAGTGGACAATATTATCTCACTTTTTTAAAAGATTTTATTCATCCATTTGAGAGAAAGAGCACATGAACGGGGGCAGGGGTGGGTATAGAGGGAGAAGGAGAAGCAGACTTCTTGCTGAGCAGGGAACCTGATGAAGAGCTTGATCCCAGAACCCCAGGATTACAACCTGAGCCGAAGGCAGATGTTTAATCAGCTGAGCCACACAGGAGCCCCAATATTATTACTATTTTGAAAAGTTAACCAATTCAAAAAGTTGGACTGAAATCAAGGTCAGTGGAACAACAAAGCCTGCTTCTTAACCACTCAACAACCTAACCCACTAACAACCTATTGTCACAATTAAAATGTGACAATAAATAACTGGAACTGGAAGTAACAACTGCATGTACACATGAACCTCTGCACAAACCTGTGTATTATACAGAAAACACGTCTCTAGTTTACACATCTAAGGTCTACTGATATAAGAATACTCAATATGACTTAAAAGAAAAACCTATATTTCTATAACGTTCTTTAACTAGAGGCATAATACAACACAGAGGAATGCATAATAAGATTAGCATTATGTTCCCTTCTAACAGACTGGACATTGTTTCAGGTGCCTATTGATATGCAAAAAGGAAATGCAACACATACACATACACACACAGAGTCAATGAATGTAAGCAGGCAGGAATAGACAACTGTATTGTTAGCAAGATAGCTACAGAGAGCAAGAGTAGAAGTTCTCAACAGTCCTTAAGAGAAGCAAGCACCGAAGAGTGACACAGTTATGTTCAAGGCAAATGTAAGCAGTTCAAATTTTTGGCCACGTCACAGTCCTTTTACACTGGGTGCTAAGTTGCCAAACAGGAAGAATTTACATCATCAGGCATATGCTTTTTATTAAGGATGGAGATATATCTATATACATCCATTTATGCAGGAGTCTCATCTAGTTCCTGGAACTAAATTATCAAGCTAATTCATCACCTGGATTTTAAAAAATGAATCAACACTACAGGATCTTTGAGTAATAGATCTGTTTCCACCTTTCCAGTACGTAGACAGTAGAAACCCATTTCTCCACAATCAATTCCCATTCTAATTTATACCCTGGACCCAAGGACCATGATGATTACAAATCTGTTTCCCACACTAACACCAACCACCACACATACAAAGATGTAATTACAAAACCACTCAAAGATCCGCTAGCCTTAGACTGAGAAACTTTTCTGATTACAGAAAACTACAAAGTCATGATAACCGACTGCAATTCAAGATCTGGCAACTTTGTGTCACATAAAAGAACATTACCAGGACAATTGCAAAACCTGAATAAGGTCTGTAGAGTAATTACTAATGTTAAATAAATGTTAGCTTTTTAAACCCATGGCTTTTTTCGGGAATATTCAGTGAAGTAATTATAAGTAAAGGGGCATATAAAAAAAAAAAAAAGTAAAGGGGCATCAGGTCTGCAAACTCTTCTCAAATTGGACACACACACACCATAAAAGAAAGACACTATAAATCAACCATGGTAAAATGCAACATTTGCTAAATGTGAGTGAAGGGGTATATTGCAAGCCTTTCAACTGCATGTCCAACACTCAACTCAGAACCTACCCTATATATATATGATACTCACCCTCTGAGGATCATCAGTTTAAGACCAAACTTAAAAAACCTGAGCACCTTCCTCGACTCCTCCCTCCTCCCATGTCCAATTGATCCCCAATTACTGTGAAAGTAATATCCCACTAATGTTGCCTTATATTTAAAAGCACCATTATACTTTTCCCAGAATTACTATAACATGTTTTAGCTCACTTTGCTTTCTTCTATCTATCCCACAAGTCATAGCCACAGTGATCTTCTCCAACAGCAAAGAAGATTATGTTATTCACCTACCAAATATTCTCAGTAGTTGCTGCAACCCCTGAAATGAACCCTTATCATGACTTACAAGACCCTTCATGATCTGGCTATTTATTATCTTTCCAAAATCACTTATCATACCACCACTCCTCTATATAGCCCCCAACACTCACCCTGAAAAAATAAACCAAGAAAATAGAAAATACTGAACGCAGGAAAGAGATAAAGGGAATCATGTTCCAGATGATAGCTATAACCAAGTACAGAGAGAGCCTAACCATAATGGAGTTGGTCAGAAGACTCCAGCAGAGAACTCTTTTATGAGAAAAAAATGAACAGAATACCTGATGCATTGGAATACAATCTAAAAACAGACAGTAATGTAATTAAAGTCTGCTGAATTTTGAGCTAACCAAAATTGAGTCCAACAATACATAAAAAGTATTTTAAAAAGATCACCATCAAGTAGAGTTTATTGCAGAAATCCAAGACTGGTTCAATATTGACCAATGTAATTCAGCAGATTAAATAAAAAAAACACATGATCATATTAATAGATAATGAAAAAGCATTTGACAAAATCCAACATCCATTCATGATTAAAACCCACCAAAGGATAGAAGGGAACTTCCAACTATAAAAGACTATCTAGAGAAAAATTGCAGCTAACATCATACTATAGGGAAACATTTGATGCTTCCCCAGTAAGACTGGGAATTAAACAAGCATGTCCATTCCCAGGACTCATAATTCAGTATTTGACCGAAAGTCATTGCCATGGTTGAGGAAGAAAAATAAGAAAAAAATCATTCATACTGTAATAGAAGAAATATTCTCAGAGGTTATGATTATCTATGTAGAAAATCCTAAGGAAGCTACAAAAAGGCTTCTACATCTTACAAATAAGTTTAGCAAGATCTGGTGTATTTCTATACACCCACAAGGAACAATTTTAGAAAACAAATTTTTTTTTAAGTATCACTTTTCAATAACTCTAACAACAACAACAAAAGAAATACAGGTATAAACCTAATAAAATTTGTGGATAATCAGCAAACTGAAAACTATACAACAATTATAAAAGAAAAAACATTAAAGACATAAATAAATGGAGGCATTTCATGTTCATCTATTAAAAAACTCAAGATAGTTAATATGCCAATTTTCCCCTAAACTGACCTACAGATTTAATGCAATTCCAATCAAAAAAATCTCAGCAGGATTTTTTTGTAGATATAAACAAGCTGATCATAAAATTTATATGGAAAGACAAAGGAACTCATGAGCAAAACAGTTTGAGGGGGAGGAATGATAGAATCACGCAATTATTTTAACACATTTAAAAAACCTACAGTGATCAAAACAATGTGGTATTGACAAAATGACAGATACAAAGACCAAGGAAAGAGAATTCAGAAAGAGTCAATTAGTTTAGGACAAAGCTGTAAAGGCGGGGGGTGGGGAGGTAGAACCTGGTTGAGCATCTGCCTTTGGCTCATGTCATGATCCCAGGGTCCTGGGATCGAATCCCATATCAGGCTCCCTGCAGGGAGTCTGCTTCTCCCTCTGCCTGTATCTCTGCCTCTCTCTGTGTGTCTCTTATGAATAAGTAAATAAAATCTTTTAAAACAAAATAGTTGCAAAGGGAACTTAGGATAAAGTACAGTCTTTTCCATAAGTAGTGCTGTAATGACTGGATGTCCACAAATAAAAAAATTTTTTTTTACTTCATTCCATACTATGCACCATATACAAAAATTACAATCATACAAATGAATCATACAACTGAATAGAAAATGTCAAACTATAAAGTTCTTAAAAGAAAACAGAACAGAAAATCTTCATGACCTTAGGTTAGAAAAAGTTTTAGATATAACACCAAAGCACAATTAATAAAAGAAATGACTGGTGAACTGAACTTCATGAATATTAAAATTATCCTCTATAGAAGACAATGTAAGAAAAGACAAGCCAGATAGTAGCATAAAATATTTGTAACCGGAATACACAAAGAATTCTTAAAACTCAATGTTAAGAAAAAATATTTTTAATAGACAAAATATTTAAACCAATATTTCACCAAAGAACACACACAGAGATTTACATAAACACGAGAGGATGCTCAATGTCACAATCATTACAATAATGCAAATTAAAATCACAAGGAGACACTGCGCAATTATTAGAATGACTAACTGAAAAATGACTAGCGTGTGGAACTAGAATTCTATATACATTGCTGGTAGAAAATGGTACAGTTACTCTTGAAAATAGCTTGGCAGTTTAATAAAAAATTGTTAAACACACACCTAATCATATATAATGCAGATATTGCACTTTAAAATTTTTTTATTTATTTATTCATGAAAAACAGAGAGAGAGAGAGAGAGGCAGAGACACAGGCAAAGGGAGAAGCAGGATCCATGCAGGAAGCCCGATGTAGGACTCAATCCCAGTACTCCAGGATCACACCCTGAGCCAGAAGGCAGACACTTAACTGCTGAGCCACCCAGGCATCCCTATTGCACTTGCACTTCTAAGTATTTATTCTAGCGAAACAAAAATATATGTTCACAGAAAAACTTACACATGAAAGTTGACAGCAACATTTTTCATAACAGTCAAGAAATGGAAATGACCCATATGTCCTTGAATGGGTACATGGGTATATACACCATGGTATATCTACATAATGGAATAGTACTCAGTATTAAAAAGGAAAAACGAGGGATCCCTGGGTGGCGCAGCGGTTTGGCGCCTGCCTTTGGCCCAGGGCGCGATCCTGGAGACCCGGGATCGAATCCCACATCGGGCATCCCGGTGCATGGAGCCTGCTTATCCCTCTGCCTGTGTCTCTGCCTCTCTCTCTCTCTCTATCATAAATAAGTGAAAATTGAAAAAAAAGACTAAAAAAAAATAAAATAAAATAAAAAGGAAAAACGAGACAAAATCAGAGAGGAAGACAAACCATAAAAGACTCTTAATCATAGGAAATAAACTGAGAATTGCTGAAGGGAACGGGGTTGAGAGATGGGATAACTGGATGATGGGCAATGAGGAGGATACATGATGTAATGAGCACTAGGTGTTATATAAGACTGATGAGGGGATCCCTGGGTGGCGCAGCGGTTTAGCGCCTGCCTTTGGCCCAGGGCACAATCCTGGAGACTCGGGATCGAATCCCACGTCAGGCTCCCAGGATGGAGCCTGCTTCTCCCTCTGCTTGTGTCTCTGCTTCTCTCTATCATAAATAAATAAATAAATCTTTAAAATAAAAAAAAAAGACTGATGAATCAGTGACCCCTACCTCTGAAGCTAATAATACATTATATTTTAATTGAATTTAAATTTTAAAAAAAGATCATGAAGGGACGCCTGGGTGGCTCAGTGGTTGAGCATCTGCCTTCAGCTCAGGTCATGATCCTGGGGTCCTGGGATTGAGTTCCCAGTCAGGCTCCCCACAGGGAGCCTGCTTCTCCCTCTGCCTAGGTCTCTGCCTCTCTCTGTGTGTCTCTCATGAATAAATAAAATCTTTAAGAAATAAAATTAAAAATAAAATTTCAAAAGATAATGATAATGCCCATCACATCAAAAGCTTAAACAAACAAACGACCTGATAATCACAACATGGATGAATTTCAACAGCATTAAGTAAAAAAAGACCTCTCAAAAATTACATACGATATAGTTCTATGTACATAACATTTTAGAAAAGGTAAAGCTTTGGGGCAGAGAAGACATCAGTAATTGCCAGGGAATGGGGTGGGAGGTGGTTTGCATAAAAATGGAGTATCACAAAGTTATTTTTTCAGATGCTACAGCTGTTCTGTATCCTTCTTGTGGTGGTAGTGAAAGGGTCTATGCATGTGTTAATTCACAGAAGTACTCCAAAATGTAAATTGCATTGTATATAAATGTTAGAAATGATAAAAAGTGAGAGACAGAGAGACAGAGACAGAGAGAGAGAGAGATATCAGGCAAATAAAAATAGCAGAAAATGTGTTTGTGTTCCTATTACACAAAGAATTGGATAATGACTCTTCCCAATACACAAGGCAGAATTTAGGCCAAAAAGAATAAGAGGAGGAATACTTTTTAATGCTAAAGGCCACCATTCGAAACAAACACTTGACAGTAATGAATAATGAATGCTATGCCTTAAATAACATAACCACTCTTACAAAGTGGTAACTATAGAAGATGCAAGAAGCAACAGAGTTTATCACACGACTCTCTGCCCAAGACTGTCAAGAGAGCAAAAATAAGTGAGAATATAAAAGACTTAATGACGTAAACAACAGATTAGATGTTATGGGTATATATCCAACTTTACACTTAGCTAACAGAAAATGTACCTTTTCCTTAAACATAAAATGCTTCTTTAAACTGACCATATAAAAAGTCAGATTATTTTAAACCATAAAATACACTGTTTCTAGATTTCACCTCTCCCCCACCAACCTCCCCTCTGACAACCACCAGTTTGTTTTCTATATTTAAGAATATTTGTATCTCTGGCCAACAAGCACATGAGAAAATGCTCTGCATCACTTGCCATCAGGGAAACACAAATCAAAACCACAATGAGATACCACCTCACACCAATGAGAATGGGGCAAATTAACAAGGCAGGAAACCACAAATGTTGGAGAGGATGTGGAGAAAGGGGAACCCTCTTGCACTGTTGGTGGGAATGTGAACTGGTGCAGCCACTCTGGAAAACTGTGTGGAAGTTCCTCAAAGAGTTAAAAATAGACCTGCCCTACGACCCAGCAATTGTACTGCTGGGGATTTACCCCAAAGATACAGATGCAATGAAACGCCGGGACACCTGCACCCCGATGTTTCTAGCAGCAATGTCCACAATAGCCAAACTGTGGAAGGAGCCTCGGTGTCCATCGAAAGATGAATGGATAAAGAAGATGTGGTCTATGTATACAATGGAATATTCCTCAGCCATTAGAAATGACAAATACCCACCATTTGCTTCGACGTGGATGGAACTGGAGGGTATTATGCTGAGTGAAACAAGTCAATCGGAGAAGGACAAATATTGTATGGTCTCATTCATTTGGGGAATGTAAATAATAGTGAAAGGGAATAAAGGGGAAAGGAAAAAAAATGAGTCGGGAAATATCAGAAAGGGAGACAGAACATGGAAGACTCCTAACTCTGGGAAACGAACTAGAGGTGGTGGAAGGGGAGGAGGGCAGGGGGGGTGGGGGTGACTGGTTGGTGGGCACTGAGGGGGGCTCTTGACAAGCACTGGGTGTTATTCTGTATGTTGGCAAATTGAACACCAAAAAAAAATTATTAAGAAAAAAGAATATTTGTGTCTGTTTCTTCATTTGTTTCTTTTCTTAAATTCCACATATGAGTGAAATCAGATGGTATTTGTCTTTCTCTGACTTATTTCACTCTAAAATCCATCCATGTTGTTACAAATGGCAAGATCTCATTCCTTTTTTATGGCTGAGTAATATTTCTGTGTGTGTGACATCATCTTTATCCATTCATCTATCAATGGATACTTGGGGTGCTCCCATATCTTAGCTGTAGTAAAAAATGCTTCAATAAACAAAGATGCATTATCATTTGAATTAGTATTTTCATTTTCTTTGGGTAAATATCCAGGTGTGAAATTATGAGATGTTAATTTTATATTTAACTTTTTGAGGAATCTCTTTACTGTTTTCCACAGTGGCTGCTCCAGTTTACATCCTCACCAACAGTGCACAAGGATTCCTTTTTCTTCACATCCCCACCAACATTTGTTATCTAGTCTTTTCTATTCTAGTCATTATGACAGGCAAATGGTGATATCTCATTGTGGTTTTGATTTCCATTTCCCTGATGATGAGTAATGAGCCATCTTTTCATGGGACTGTTAGCCATCTGTAGGTATTCCTTGAAAAAATGTCTTTTTTAGGTCCTCTGCCATTTTTAATTAGATTTGGAGGTTTGGGTGTTGAGTTACATAAGTTCTTTATATATTTTTTTATATTATCCCCTTACTGACTACAACATTTGCAAATATCTTCCATTATTCAGTAAGTTGCCTTTTTGTTTTGTTGATGGTATCTTTTGCCGTGAAAAAGCTTCTTATTTTGGTGTAATCCCAATAATTTACTTTGCTTTTGTTTCCCTTGTTTGAAGAGACAGATCTTAAAAGCATGTTTCTATGGCCAATATCATAAAAATTACTGTTTTTAGGACTCTTATGGTTTCAGATCTCACAGATTCTTAATCCATTTTGAGTTTATTTTTGTGTATGGTGTAAGAAAGTGCTCCAGTTTTCCCAGCACCATTTGTTAGAGACTCTCTTTCCCCATTGTATATTCTTGCCTCTGCTGTCATAGATTGACCATGAAAGCACAAGTTTATTTCTGGACTCTTTATTCTGTTCCATTGATCTGTGTGCTTATTTTTGTGTCAGTACCACACTGGTTGGATTACTACAGCTTTGTAGTATATCTTGAAATCTGGGATTGCGATACCACCATTTTTGTTCTTCTTTTTCAAGATTGCCTTGGGCTTTTGGGGGTCTTCTGTAATTCCATACAAATTTTAGGATTATTTGTTCTAGTTCTGTGAAAAGTGTGTTGGTATTTTTATATGGATTGCAATAAATCTGTGCATTACTTTGGGTAATATGGGCATTTTTATTATTTTTTAATAAATTTATTTTTTATTGGTGTTCAATTTGCTAACATACAAAATAACACCCAGTGCTCATCCCATCAAGTGCCCCCCTCAGTGCCCGTCACCCATTCACCCCCACCCCTCGCCCTCCTCCCCTTCTACCACCCCTAGTTCGTTTCCCAGAGTTAGGAGTCTTTATGTTCTGTCTCCCTTTCTGATATTTCCCACACATTTCTTCCCCCTTCCCTTCTATTCCCTTTCACTATTATTTATATTCCCCAAATGAATGAGAACATATAATGTTTGTCCTTCTCCGATTGACTTACTTCACTCAGCATAATACCCTCCATTTCCATCCACGTTGAAGCAAATGGTGGGTATTTGTCGTTTCTAATGGCTGAGGAATATTCCAGTGTATACATAGACCACATCTTCTTGATCCATTCATCTTTCGATGGACACCGAGGCTCCTTCATTTTTAAAATATTAATTCTTCTAATTCATGAGCATGGAATATCTTTCTTTCCATTTCTTTGTGTTTTAAGTGAAAGTCTTTTACCTCTTTAGGTAAGTTTCTTCTAGGTATTTTATGATTTTGAGTGCACCTGAAAATGGGATTTTTCTTAATTTCTCTGCTACTTTATTATTAGCATATTTTGTATCCAGTGACCTTACTGAGTTCATTTACTAGTTCTAGTAGTTTCTTAGTAGAACCCTGAGGTTTTCTATATATAGTACCATGTCATCTACAATAGTGAAAGTTTTACTTCTTACTTACTGATTTGTATGTCTTTTACTTCTTTTGCTTGTCTGATTGCTATGGCTAGGATTTCCAGTACTATGCTGAATATAAGTGGTGAGAGTGACATCCTGTCTTGTTCCTGATCTTAGAGGAAAAGGTCTTGGCTTCTCACCATTGAGTATGATGTTAGCCATGGGTTTTTCATATATACCTCAGGGCTTTTATATTGAGCTGTTTCTTCTAAATCTATTCTGTTGAAGGTTTTTAATCATGAATGAATGTCATGCTCTGTCAAGGGCTTTTTCTGTGTCTATTAGATGAGCATATGGTTTTATCCTTTTTCTTGTTAATGTGATGTATCATGTTGATTGATTTGTGAATAATAAACCATCCTTGCATCCCTGGAATAAATCCCATTTGTTTGTGGGGAATGATTTTTTTATTGTATTGTTAGATTCAGTTGCTAATATTTTGTTGAGATTTTTACATCTATGTTCATCAGGTATATTGGCCTGTAGTTCTTTTTTTGTAATGTTTTTATCCGGTTTTGTTTTAAGGGTAATGTTGAAACTCATAGAATGAATTTGGAAATTTCTTTTCTCTATTTTTTGGAATAGCTCAAGAAGAAAAGGTAATTTTTATTAGCATCACATGATAAAACTAGACATTAATAAAAGCACCAATAATCCAAAAGATCCTTGCACCTGGAAATTTTTAAAACACTATTTTAAAAAGCCCTGAGGTAATAGAAAAATATAAGCCAAAATTGAAAAACTTAAATATATGCTAAAAACACTATGTATCAGAACTTATGGGATGGATACATTTAGAATAGTTGTCAGAAGAAAATAACAATCAGTACATACATTTGTAAATGAAAATGAAAGAACAAAAAATATGTGAACAAAAAAAAAATAAAAATGAAGAAAATCAAAGAGAATAAAGATGCAAGCAGAGGGGTAGTGAGTTAGAAAATTGAGAAAAATGGTAAAATATAAATAAGTCAAAATGCTGGCTTTCTGAAAAACAAAATAAAGAAAAAAGGGATACAGCAAAGATACACAAAAAAAGTAAAAAAATTCCCATTGCCTGGCTTTGATGTGATGGTACAAAAGTTGTGTTATGTGCACATATTGAGTAGCAGTTCATATTTTACTGATGTATAATATTCTATGTGAACACAGAATAATATACAAATCCATTCTATTGTTAAACATTTACATTGTTTGGCGTTTGGGACTACTGGAGTAAAGCTGCTATGGGGGCAGCCCGGGTGACTCAGCGGTCATGCCCAGGAGTCCCAGGATCGAGTCCCACATCGGGCTCCCTGCGTGGAGCCTGCTCCTCCCTCTGCCTGTGTTCTCTGCCTCTCTCACTCTCTGTGTGTCTCTCATGAATAAATAAAATCTTTAAAAAAATTTTTTTAAATAATATATTTTTTTAAAAAGCTGCTATGGACATTCTCATGTGGCTTTTTGTGAACAAATAACATACGTATCTACTTCTCTTGGATATGAACCTGAGAGCAGAACAGCTAAGAACTAGGCACCTCTTTAGCTTTAAATAGAGGCTGTTAAATTATTTTCCACAGTGGTTGTACTAATTTATTCATCACTAATAAAGAAAGTTGCATTTCCATATCCTTCCCAACACTTGTTATTATTCATCTTTTCATTGTATCTAAATTTCTAACTCTGAGTTTAGAGCAAATAAAACGAACACAAATGACAATTTAGGAGAACCTTTCTAAACAGTCTAGTATTACTTTAAAGCTATCCAAAGTTTTATGAACAAGATACCACATCCCTTATTCTAACTTAAAGGAACAAGATACCACATCCCTTATTCTAACTTTAGGAACTAAAAAGGATTCATGGCAATGAACAAAGGAAATCTATATTTAGGTAGATTTAACTCCCTGACAAAGAATATAACATAAGACTTTATTATAAATAGTAAGAAATCAAGAAAATGAAAATGTGTATTAACTTAAAGAAAATACAACATTACAAGTGATGAAAACTCTTCCTAAAGACTTTTATGTATATTAAAATGCATCTCCTTATATTTTAAACATTTAATTTTTTTTTTAAAGATTTTATTTATTCATTCATGAGAGACAGAGAGAGAAACAGAGACAAAGGCAGAGGGAGAAGTAGGCTCCTTGCAGAGAGCCTGATGTGGGACTTGATCCTGGGACCCAGGGATCACACCTTGAGCTGAAGACAGACATTCAACTACTGAGCCACCCATGCATACTCATAGATTTAGCATTTATGCATTCAAATCCAAAAGCATTATGCCAAAAATCTAATTAGTGTTTTCCTTTTCTTTTCCAAGTACCTAGTAAAGGAGCTAGATAAAACTGAAAACGCCATAGTTTTCACTCTACTAGGTCATGAAAAAGCTTCAATAACTAGGTCATGACCCTTTGATAAAGAACAGTAAAAATACAAACCATTTAAGAAAAAACTTGAGAGAAATGTATGACCTACCAAAGAAAGCCAAAGCTTTTGATTGAGTAATAACAAAAATCTTGAAAAACTGGAATGGCAGCATAATATACTAACTGGGAAAGAACTTGAAATCTGGAGCCAAACAAAACTGACTACAAATGCCACATTCCTTGACATAATAACCTCTTTAGGATTCTGTTTCCTCAACTTCAAAATAAAATGGAGATGATTACACTCAATGATTGAAGGCTTTTGTCCACTTAAAAATACTAAAATAACTAAAAACACTAAATGTATTTTCCATACAATTACTAAAACATATCCTAAAGTGCTGCAAGAACTAAATTTTTGAAATGTGTATGGGAAATATAAATAAAACAATAGAAAGGGAAAAACAACCAGAGGTATATTTAAGACTTTAGCAAATAAAAGATAAAGAACAGACAATTCATTTATTGAAATTCTTACTTTTCTACTTAACATTAGAAAGACTCCAAAAGTGTCATTAAAAATTTAAATTTAAGTAAAGGGGGAGAACAGCCTTACAATACTATACATCTGTCAAAATAAATGCATAATCTTTGGAAAAGTATGTCAAATATGTATAAATCACTTATCAATAAAAAATTCATGAACACTCCAGTTAAAAAACACATGAACTAGCAAACAACTGATAAAAGAACTCTAATCTGCCTAACAAAGAAATAAATCATCTACTCTCACTAGTAGGGAAAGAAATGCAAATTTCAGAAGAATAAGATTCCATTTTATTGCAAAGCAAACCAGCAAAGATGAAAATGGATGGCAGCTAGTGTTGGTCATGGATAAATGGATAAACCTTAAATATAGCCCATATGAAAATAAGTGTTCAACCTTTACTTCAACTGGGAGAAAAGTGAGTTATTTCTCAAAGCCCTTAAAAATGTTCTTTTTTCTGACACAACTCTTACAACTCAAAAAGTTTATCCTAACAAAGTGATGAACAAATGAGCTTTAAGTACAAGAATGTTCATTGGTGGTATTGTTTACCTGACACAATAACAAGAAACAATTGTAACATCCCCAAACAGGGGATTTCTTAAGTAAATCATAACTGTAGCAAAGACTATATCCAGTTTCATCGTCTTCTTTCATGGCAAATGCTAGCAATGCGCTCGGGCAGAGGAGGTGGTAAAAGTGGTACTACATGACTTCCAGAGCCAGGTCAGAAAAGGCAATGTGAGAGGGGGTATAGCTCTGAGGTAGAGCATTTGACTGCAGAAAAGGCCATGTGGCCTCCACATGGTTCTCTCAGGAGATGTTTGTTTGTTTTTATTTATTTTAGGGGTGGGTGGTGCAGGCAGAGTGAGAGAGGAGAAACTCAAGCAGATGCCATGTTGGGTGTAGGGTCCAACATGACACTCAACCCCATGACCCCAAGATTATAACCCAAGCTGAAATCAAGAGTTGGATGTTCAACCCATTGTGCCACCCAAGCACCTCTCTCAGAACACTCTTGGAACCCAGCCACCACACTGTGAGGAAGCCCAACCAACCTTCAGAGGCCCACATGGAAAGCAAACGAGGCTCTCAGCCCACAGCCCCAGTGGGTGCCCACTGAATGGCTAGCACCAACTTGCTGCTCATATGAATAAGCCATCTGGAAAATTTATTCTCCAACCCCACTCAATCTTTCCAGCTAACACAGCCTTGCCGGAATTACAGATTTGTGAGCAAAATGAATTACTGTCCTTGTGTAAGCCACTACGTTTTGAAGTAGTTTGTTACAGAGGAAAGATGAGTGAAATATGGCTTAAGTATATAATGAAAGATGAAACTTTCCAGGCACAAAAAAAAAATTCATACAGTAATAGCCATAATTTTAAAACAGAGAAACGTCCACAAGTAAGTGATGAGATCTATTGTATTTCTTCTTGATGTAGTAGATGCAGCCATTACTGACAATCTTGCAAAACTAAAATAATTTATGATTTTAATCGGGGGGAAAAAACTAGACAAACTATAACACCAAAAACAAAAGAAATTGTATACTAGATTTGTTTGTAACATAGTAACTCTGAGTCCCTTGAGAAGATGCAATATATTACAGACTACAGTTTTGGATCTAGGCCTAAAAACATCTTATGCCCTAAATAAATTCTCATTTAGTCATTTCTGAAAAAATGAGCAGTCTGAATGAACTGCCTACAACTAATTGCCCAGGACTTCATAATTAATCTTGAGCAACATGCAGCATACCTCTGGAACAGTATTAGTCTTACAACACTTGAGGAGGGAAGATTATAGGCTGCAGGCAAAGATTCAGTGCCAAGAATGAATAATCAAAACTACCTTTAGAGAACCAAAAATGACCTCAGGTCATTTCAGTTTGCAGTCCACTATGTATTCAGCTTTGATTTAAATTCATCTTGACATTCAGCTCAACATACCTAAATATTACATGTGGGGGGGAAAAAAAGCAGAAGCTGTGTATTTCTATAAACCAACCACAGCATGACGAGTTTATGTCCAACAATCAAATGGTATTCGGCAGTGATTTCGCAGTGGACAGATCTATCTAACGAAGATGAGATGACGAAATATTCAGAACATAGAAATTGGTCCAAATATATGAAGCTTCCAGAGCAAACAAAATGAAACCATCAAAATTCAGCAAAAAGATAAAACATCCCTCTAATACATCCCATAAAGACAAAAAACTATTAAATGAATAAAAATAATGATGAGGTCAAGAACTTCAAAATTATCTCCTGCAAAATCTCAAGAGAGAAAATTGATCTGCTTCAATCAACTGTCACAGGTTAAAAAAAAAAAAAAAAAAATCAATGAGGACAGCCTGGCCATCAATGGATAATAGCCTCAAGGAAAACAATGAGAAATCACTGACGCAATTTTCTCCTGTTTGATAGAGATGGAAATTAAAAATGTACTGATTAAATCTCAAAATTTTTTTGAATTACACTTTTCTTAAAGTTTAGCCAAGAATCTAACTAAAATGTCTCACAAAATACATTTATTAATGTAGATGGACTAAAAATATCACAATACAAACTCATGGTCTGACGGATGTGCATAAATTACCATATTTTAAATGCTTAATTAAAGGCCATTGAGTTAGTATGCCTAGTAACTCTGAGGAGAAAAAAAACCTGAGTAGGCTTAGTATTCAAATTTTTCTAAATTTACATGCACAAAATTTCTCAGTGATCTTTCTTGGTACTTCCAAATAACAGTGGTCTACAGCTTCTGGCTTATTATTAGTTGCTATTGTACTACTTGGGCAAAACATGAAATCTGAAACAACAACTTCAAACTGGATTGCTAAAATAAAGATGGGCAGCGGCTATTGTCAAAATTAATAAGGCAAAAAACTTTCAGAAGGCAGTATTTCTAATCAATAACACTCAGAAGGAAGCTGTTCTTTACCAGTGAGTATGAACAAACTCACCTGTGAAATATGATATGCCTTTAAAAATTAATGTGTAAATCTTTAACCCCCAAAGTATATATAAAATCCAAAAGATGCATTACTGATTATCCAGCTAGGAAGTACATTCGAGGTCATGTACCTTAGGAAAAACATAACTGAGGCGGATGTTTGAACCTATATAGCTTAAACAAGTTGATGTTAGTTTTCGAAGCTTGATTAGCTGAAATACAGCAGAGTAGAGTTCTAGGAATTTTATATGCTTTCAATTTTCTGACAACGACACTGAATTTTTATGATAAGCTTCTTTTCTTTTTTTTTTAAGTCACAGCCGTGATTTATTTACAAAGCAGATGTCTAGTTTACTGTAACTTTCACATACTTACCCTTTATCCTTATATGCATCTATATACACACATAGACATGTAGTTACACATATGTGTGCATATGGATGGATGCAGACAGTCACTACAGGTTTAGAATGACATACTATTCTATCAGCCTGCATTTCATCACTTGGCCTTAGCTTATTCAAACATTGTTTGGTTGTCTGCAGTTCATTCTCTGACGGAAGCCTCAGGAAGAGCTCACAGGAACTAATCTCTTCCATGTTCATACATCTATCTGTGGTTTTTATAACAAAGACCCAATGTAACTGAATATAAAATCCTTGGTTAATATCTTTTCTTAAAAATCTTAAATACCTTTCTCCACTGAATTGTGGCACCACTATGGGAATGTCCGATGCCAGTATAATTGTCATTTCCTTATAAGTGACTTGCTGAGATATAAGGTCCTTTTGCCTAGATGCTCAAATGACTTTTCTTTCAAATGTCATCTGATTGCTATTGTAGAATGATTTTCCTAGATACACTGTGTGTCCTTTTGATTTGTCCATTTAAGTACTCTTTGTATTCAAGAAAACATGGTCTGGATTGTAGCTTTTAGTATTTTTTTCTGTTTCGATGACTTAATTTTCTTCTTTGTGTGTTAGAGTATCTTTGTATTCTATAGACCTAAGACCTTCAGTGAGATGCTTTTCATCTTTCCCTTAATTTGATTTTTTTTCACTTTTTTGTTTGTTGGATTATCTTTGTCTTCTCTAGATCTAAGACATTCAGCAAGATGCTTTTCATCTTTAATTTGTTTTTTCCACTTTTCTCTTTTCTATTCCTATTATCTTTATGACAAAAGTGTTAGTACCTATTTCCCTTTGTGTTCCTTGATAAATTGTCTTCAACTACCTTCATGACTACTTTTCTTTTATTTTTGCAATCTTTGCTGAGATAATGTCACCTTTTTGTACTTTCCTATAGCCCATTTCTGTTTTCCACTCTATTTCTGATATGTGCAGTTCTTCTATAGCCTCCATTCCAAATTTCCTAGTATGTTTCAGTTTTTTAAAACGTCAAGTTTTGAAGTTTTCATATGCTTTGTGGTCATGTTTTTATTAATGATCCTCTAATGTGGTCATGTTTTTATTAATGATCCTCAGGGGAATATTATTATCATTTATTCTTATATTTTTACACTCTCTTAACACTATATTTTTCATGGATTTTTTTTTACCACAAACTCTTTGCTTTGATGGTGTCTGAATTATATGGATTTTCTCATACTTTTGAGAAGGACAGTCTACTGTGGACAGTGAAGATAGGCCAGGATAACTGTTATTTTTGTGATGTGAGAGCTCTTTCCCCTGTTGTAACTGAAATGTTCACACATATGGCCTCTTGGAGCAAACTCCACAGCGCCTCCCCAGATCTGCCTTACCTGATCCTGATATCCTCCACATCTTTTCTCTGAGGGTTCTTGCCATATTTAATGTGCATTCTAGTCCTGGTCTGTCCAGCATGGAGTGCTGTCCTAGGACAGAGTTTTCCTGGGTATTTCTGAATATCTTAAAGGGCTTACATTACTCTTCCCATCCTGGTCTCCTTAGTCTTTCTCTATTCAACTGCACAATAGAACCTAAGTCTCCCCAACTTTCAATGACTAATCTAAGAACTGCATGCCAGGTTTTCTATTTTGAGTGGGGAATTTTTCTATTAGAGGGTGAGTACTTGGATTCTCCAGTTTCTGGGGCTGTCAGAATTCACCTTCTCCTCTCCACAACCTCCCAAACAGCTGCTGACCCCACACCACCATTCACAATTTCACCGCACCCATTCATATTCTGGCATTTGTGGCATAATTTGAAACCTTTTTTAAGGAGATCTGAGTAGGTAGAAAATTCTGTACAACAGCAGCAGCATTCTTCCTCCCCAAATCTACCCCAATACTGTTTACCCTTGAGTTTTTCTGTTTCTACAAAATTCATAAGCAAGGGGCTATGATGTTGATTCTGTCATCTGAATATCCTGTCAGTAAGACATTATAATCTAAAATCAATCACAGAATGACAGTTTCAAATATGGAATATCTGGACAAGCCAAAAAACATATAAATATTTTTAGCTAAATACTTTAAGTCAAAAAAACTACACACACACACACACACACACACACACACACACTCATTAAAAATCTACTCCTTGCATCAGGTTGGCACCACTCTGAATAAGCACAAAATGACCAGCAATCTGATATATCTTTTATACCACAAAATAAAGCACTAAGGCCTTCCTAAACATCAGTACAAAACATGAACCTCAGCCAAAAGCCCAAAACATGGGCAGCCCTGGTGGGGTTTAGCACCGCCTGCAGCCCAGGTTATGATCCTGGAGACCTGGGATCGAGTCCCACATCGGGCTCCCTACATGGAGCCTGCTTCTCCCTCTGCCTGTGTCTCTCCCTGCCTCTGACCCCCTCCTCTCTGAATAAATAAATAATCTTTAAAAAAACAAACAAACAAGAAGGTGTACACAAAAGCTATGGCCAACTTCCCAATCTCATCAGTATACCAAAAGATCCAGTGTTAAATTCCACAAATAATCCATATAAGCAATACAACTCTTCTTTCAGAGCACTCTTTCCAATCAGAATAATTTTCCCAATGCTAGAGTACGTTGTCACTGAAAGTTGTGTAATTCATATGTGAATTTAATAGAATGATACTTCCTGAATCAAAGGCAGAGGGATATCTGGTAGGCTTTTAGATAGCAAACATTATTTTTGAAAGTTAAACTTCCTTAAAGAAATGTTTTTTTAATTAACTTCAAAATCACCTCTTAACTAAAACAGTATGCCTACAGTCATCCAAGAAGGCCTGTAAGTTGAAGAAGATGACTAATTTTGGGATGTTTAAGACAGAATAAAAAAGAATAAGAACACTTTTTCTTAAATCCAAAACAAGCAATAATTCAACTAATAACATAGCCTGTCACCAGAGAAGATACTCACTCCCCGGCTCCCATGAAGTCCTACATCACGTTCTATCTTGTCTATCATAAAGTACCACATTACCAACCTGTCAGAATATTTCCATTAAACACAGGTGGTAATGTTCAAAGTTTGTTGACTTAATAATCCATATACTATTTTCAATAAGGTGATAGGGTTCCTAAAACCCTCTAAATTCTGAGACTGTAAACTTTAAGAACAAAAAGAAAAAAAAAAATCAAGAAATGGGCAGAAGACAGGAAACAGATGTCAGCAAGGATCCAGAGAAAGGGGAACTCCCTTACACTGTTGGTGGGAATGCAAACTGGTAGAGCCACTCAGGAAAACAGTATGGAGGTTCCTCAAAAAGTTAAAAATAGTATGACCCTACAACCCAGCAATTGTACTACTAGGTATTTATCACAAGGATACAAACATAGTGATTCGAAGGGGCACATGTACCCCAACGTTTATAGCAGCAATGTCCACAAGAGCCAAACTATGGAAAGACCCCAGATGTCCATCAACAGATGAATGGATAAAGAAGAAGTTTTGTGTGTGTGTGTGTGTGTGTGTGTGCACGCGCGCACACACACACACACACACAGGAATATTACTCAGCCATCAAAAAGAATGAAATCTTGCCATTTGCAATGATCTGGATGGAACTAGAGGGTATTATGCTAAGTGAAATAAATCAGTCAGAGAAAGACAAATGCCACACAATTACACTCATGTGTGGAATTTAAGAAACAAAACACATGAACATAGAGCTTCAAAGGGAAAGAAAAATAAGATAAAAACAGAGGAGGCAAACCAACCTTACTACAAAGTATGAAATTGTACTCCAAAGTGATTATATCACTTTACTTAGGAGGGTTCCACTGGTATACCTCCACCAACAATTCTTACCGTCGGACTTACATTTCTGTCAACCTGAAATGTATGAAACTGATTTTAACCTTCATTTGATTCATCAACATTCATTGTGAGCATCTTTTCCATTATTGACCATTCTAGTTTCTTCTTCTATGAAGTAACTCTTTATATCCTATGTTCATTTTGTCTTGTCTTTTCCTTTTTATACACAGGCTATTATTTATATGCTGGATACTAAGCCTTAAGAAAACTTTCCCTACAGCAAGATCACAAAGATAGCCACTTATATTTTCTTTTAAAATTTGTTCAAGTTTCCCTTTACATATTTTAGTCTAATAATGTAAGAAAAGAGACCTAACACATGAATATCTTTCAAGAGAACAGCTGACTAAAATGTGGTGCATCCACTACAAAGTATTGTTTTTAAAAGGGAGAGGGGCATGTACAAAACCCATCTATGAACAATGAAATGATCTCTGAAATATATTACTAAGAAAAAAAAAACTCACAAGGTGCAAAATGGCATATGCTGTCCTTTAGTCTAAAGAAGGGAGAGACTACTACAACACCCACCAGAGGTCACATTAGAGTCTATTAGATGTATCAATGCAAAAGAGGACCATAGATCACATTTTCAACCAGTTTGCTCAGGAACAGAGCTTGCTGGCAAGGCAGCCTCAGATGTTGCTCTGGCTGCAGCCTGATGACCACAGCTCAGGCATACTAAGAAAAGAGCCACACTGGGTGGGTATGGGAGTCACTCTGAATTAGAAACTTCGTACCCCACAAGCACCAATTTCTCCTGTAAAAACTTCACAGGTGACAGGTTGGTCTTAGGTTTCCAGAAACACAAAGCTGGAAAGCTAAATGAAAGTATAATTCTTAACCCTTTACCCACAGACAAATATATGGTTTATTATGTAAACCATTGGGGTGGTTGGGGAGAAGGCAGATAGATAAAATGAAGAGATAAATATAAACAGTATATCTATAAAATAAATAACACATTAATAAAAACCTTACAGAGATAAATAGAGAGGGATAAATACATAGATATAATACATGGATATAAAGATAAACAGATATAGGGAGAGAGACATAGTTGTTTACATTTGATTTTTTTTAAATAGAAGATTTAAACAGGTACTAATAAAAATGTTTGCATTCAGTGTGGAAGGAAGAAACAAGTAGAGAGGACAGATATGGAAAATAGTTTCCTCTGAATTGATTCTTTGTAAACTGCCATTAAAACCATACGAACAAAAATAAAAAATTAAAAATTAAAAAAAAATAAATAAATAAAATCATGCGGACATTTTACATGATAATAAAAAAATTAAACTTTTCAAAAGCAATCCCTTCAAATCAAAAAGAAACTGATTGGGGATCCCTGGGTGGTGCAGCAGTTTGGCGCCTGCCTTTGGCCCAGGGCACGATCCTGGAGACCCGGGATTGAATCCCACGTCGGGCTCCCGGTGCATGGAGCCTGCTTCTCCCTCTGCCAGTGTCTCTGCCTCTCTCTCTCTCTCTCTCTCTATCATAAATAAATTTTAAAAAAAAATTTTTTTAAAAAGATTCAAAAAGAAACTGATACTTAAGGGTATATCATGTTGGTGACTTAAGAAGACAAAAAAAGAATTATTTGAAAAGAATTTACAACGTACTAATCTGACTATACATCTAGTTGGACATACCCTAAGCACTAAAACAATTGCACAAAAGTCTTAGGTTGTATTCAGAAACCATAATATTAAAAAAAAAAAAAAAGAAACCATATTGTTAATCATATCACTGTTATTCTGAGACATATAAATATTATAAAACAAGTAAGAAATTAAGTTAATGTCAATAGAAAACAAGATTTTCAACTTGAGAAAAAATTACAATATAAAATAAGCTAGGCAAAATAGTGAAATTGGAAATACCAGTATGAACAGTAGATGTAATTTTTAAAATAGTTATTTCCTAGCTCAAGCTGCTGGGAATGCCTAGAAACAATAACCAACCCAGTAGCAGTAAGTACTCCTATCCTATATCACAGTCTCTAAATACCATTTCCTACTAGAGGAACTGGGGCTCTTTGGAGGTATGACTGGTTCCAGATGCAGAGCAGAGAACATGGAAGAGAAGCCTAAATAGAACGCAAGAAGGTAAAGACTGTTGGATTTCTGACAAAAAGCCCCAGGAGGCTACTTGTGGAGGCTTCCACTGGCTAAAGAAGCAACACTCTCAGTACTGAAGAAAACATCACCCACAATGGAAACATACCAGAATATTAAAATCTGTGAGTTCATAAGGGAACTAAAGTATCCTTTAAAGTCCCAATCCTAAAGAGTCTTTGGAAACTGCTAGGAAAACCAACTCATGATTCTAAAAACCAGTAAATAAGTGAATCAAGCACCTACCCTGCCTTTTATTATGTAAACCATTCCTCAGGGTAACCAGAATTGATAAGAGTTCTTTCAAAATGGAGCAATTTTGATTAAGACAGGAGGTCAGAACAATAATATTAAAATATCGGGATATTTTCACCCATAACAAAACAATGTATCTCAACAATTATCGTTAATGGCTGCTAAAACCACTACAAGGAGAGCAGATGAGGAAACTTATAACCAGTATGGAAGATTGGAACTGAAGCCACTGCTCACTCTTTGTATGGGAAAAGGCAGAGTCAAGTTATCGGTGTATGTATTCTGTTATGAAAAACACACACCACCTGGGCACCTAGGTGGCTCAGTCAATTAAGCATTTGCTTTCTGCTCAGGTCATGATCCCAGAGTCCTGGGATCGAGTCCCACATCAGGATCCCTTGCTCAGGAGGGAGTCTGCTTCTCCTCTGCCACTGCTGCTCCACCAGCTTGTGCTTTCTCATTCTGTCAAATAAATAAATAAAATCTTTAAAAGAAAAAAAAAAAAAACACATACACCACCAATGAAACATCTTCAGGGGGGAAAAAAACCTAATTTGGATCTGATCAAACCTATAAACTTGTATGAGAAATATAGGACCAGCATTTTAAAGGACACCACACTAAGTTGTTTGCTAGATTCAATCAGCAAAACCCAAACATGGAAAGGCCCATGAACTATGACTGCTTTCCTTAACAGGTTCATTTCATTTTTTTTTTAAGATATTTATTTATTTATTCATGAGAGACACAGAGAGAGAGAAAGGGCGGGGGGGGGGGGGTGGGGGGGTGGGCAGAGACCCAGGCAGAGGGAGAAGCAGGCTCCATGCAGGGAGCCTGACGTGGGACTTGCTCCTAGGTCTCCAGGATCACACCCTGGGCTGAAGGCGGCGCTAAACCACTGAGCCACGGGGGCTGCCCAACAGGTTCATTTCAAAGACTAAATACATAAATATTTTTTAAAAGATAAGGGAATCTATAGATTTAAAGACAATGAAAAGACAAATCAACCTGAATTAGAAAGGGGACATACAGACCTTGATTTGATCCTGATTCAAATAATCTAGAAAATAATCATTAATAAGCCAAATGAACTCTGAATGGAACTTATTTAAAACAGAAAAACAAAACAGAGAGCTTATTAATTGGTTGGGGTTTAATATTATTAATATATCTATTTTAAAATATTGCTTATCTTCTATAGATATAGCTGAAATAATTACAAATGATACAATGTCTGTGTTTTACTTCAAAACAATTCAGAGGTAAGAGAAGCATGTAGACATGAAATACAAGTGAAGAGAGAGCAGAGATGAGGCAACATTAGCATGTACTGAAAATTGATGATGAGGATGATGGGTAAATGTGGCCCAATTACATTGTTCTCTCAACAATTTTTAGGTTTCAGTCTTCTTACTGAACACACCCATTCACATATACCCACACCCCCACCCACAACCTGCACACCCTGCCCACACACAAACCCCAGGAATGCACACATACCCCCACCCCACACACACCCCCACCCCCCACACACACCCACCCTGTACACATACACAAACCCTACACATAAACACACAAACCACACACACAGCTAGCGCACACACCCTGTACATATACATAAATCCTACTCCATACCCCATACATATACCTCCACAAACACAACACACACACCCCACCCATATGCACAAACCCTGAACAAACACACATATCCCCACCTCCACACACATATATGCTATACACACACACACACACTCCAGTGCCCTGATAACCAGGCTTTGGCCCCATCACTCTCACAGTAGCCCTTCCAATTTCCATTTCATCTTCACTGTTAGATTCTTCATCTTTGTTATTTTCCTGAAAGTCTTATCTCTTCCAGGACTATCCAGCATTTTCAAGTTTTTTTATAGCGAGAGTTTGTATCTACTCAGCCATATTGGCAAAAACAGATAGAAGAATCTGTTCTTGTTCTCACCAGATGTTCTATATTCCATAACCAATCACCTTCTACCAGTCACCCTGACATCACAAGTCATAAATTTCATAACTAGCGTGATTTCTGACCAAAGTCAAAACTTCCAATAACCCGTAAATAACTCACTGTGGTTCAGTGAAATAAAAGACAAAGATTATGAAAAAAAAAAAAAAAAGGAAGAAAAAGAATTTACCATGTGACATCTAAGTATCGTGGCTGAAATTTTCAATGATAGAGAAAAGTAAAGCGAAAGGGATGATGGGATGATAGGGCTGTAGCCATGCACTTAATACTGTCTGAAACCAAAATATTTTGGCAGATGTGAGACACATAATCTGGATGCAATGCTTCCACACTTTTTACTGGAACTGAGTCTATTTGCAAACATATATGCAATCATAGTGGTTTTTTATCTACAAACTAGGAAGGGAAAAGAACTTTCTAAAAATGAACGTAACCTACCAATTTTACTTAAAAGTTTTAGCTTAAAGGAATAATTCAGGATGGCCATGCAAAAGAATTTAGCAATAAGAATGCTCTCCCTGGGAAAACAATGGCAAAAATAATTCTTAGAGGGGCAATAAATAGTGAGCTGCTAGGATAAATGGTGATACTTCCATGGAAGCATTTCATAAATGGTGATGGAATGTCATTACCCTTTAAAAATAATATTGAAGAGTTATACTGGGATGCCTGGGCGGCTCAGTGGTTGAGCATCTGCCTTTGGCTCAGGGCATGATCCTCAGTCCAGGGATCAAGTCACGCATCAGGCTCCCTGCGAGGAGCCAGCTTCTACCTCTGCCTCTCTCTGTTTCTCATGAATGAATAAATAAAATCTTAAAAAAAAAAAAAAAAAAAAAAAGAGAAGAAGAAGAGTTATACTGACTTAGACACACATTCCTCACATGTCATGCAATAGAAAAATATGGATTACCAAACAATATATATAGTTGATCCAATTTCTACAAAAAGATTCTAACAAAATGTGTGTGGCAGCAAAGAGGTAGGAATATGGAAACACAAGTATACACATGTATATGTGTATATGTTGTGTCCATGTACAGCAAATATGAATTTGAAAGGGATATAATAACAATTTTTACAGAGATTACCTCAAGGAGGTAAACACTTTGGTCTTCTGTATTCAGTACATTCTGAATTTTCTGTACTAAACATGAAAACTCCAAAGTTCACAAAAGTTATAAATATAACCTGATAAAAATAAATTAGATGAGTATTACCTACTTTAAGTTTCTTGCTCTTATAATTAAGGGAAATTGCAATGACCTCATCCAACATCTCTCTCCTCAATAAAACAACAGGAAATACATTTACAAACTCCCAAACTAATCCAGCCCCAAGTATTAAAGATTGAATATTTGTAGGACACATTAACAGCTTGGAAGAACCACAAAAATAAAGCTAAAACAGCAACGAAAACCAAAAAAAAATGTATAGGACAAAGACTAGTAAATAAACTCACACCGCAGCTACATGGTTTTCTCTTACATCTGGTCACATGTTCCATAAGCCCTTTATTCACAACCACTCACGTATGTGAACTATGAAAGTTATCAATTCCCAAACTAGCAATGACACAAGGATTACATATAAAGTACCATTTCCCAGTGGTTCAAAAAGTATCCTGTTGAGTATTTGGAGAGAAGAAAATGGACAACTTGTCATTTGTTGTATGGCTCAATTCTCCAGTTACTAGAATATTGAGAACACATGATTTGTGACTCAGAGTCCCCTGTCACCATGGCTGTTATCACTCACTTTTCCCATTCCAGGGTATAGAACTAACGTTTGTTTCTGGATAAAGGAATATTCCACCATTTAGCATATTTATGAGAAAGCAGATCCTTTTAAAGATGACAACACAAAATAAACAACACAGATGCACATCAGTGCTGGGTAACAGTCATCGAAGGGCACTGACATGCAAGTAGCTCCTGCAGGTGATAAGCAAACTGAGCAAATTCCTTCACTACAGCTTGAGAACATGAGCAGGATTCAGAAGGGAATAATAATGGGGATGATGTAGTTTAAGGTGAAAACCTGGCTACTGTCACATAGTTCCAATGGAGACCCAGGTTAGCTGCTAACTGCAAGTGACTATGAAAACATGCAGTATACTGCTAATAATCCCTTACTCCGTGTTTCATTATAAGAGACAGCACATGTTTAATGATTGCTGGTCAAATTTCAAATCACTAGTACTCTCATCATCTATCTTTCTAGAGGATAGTCTAGCTGTATCCATGCAGACCTGCTATTAACAGCTGTGGTAATCTATTAGGAGTGAACACAAAGATGTATGCAACACAATGTTCACTGCATCAACCCATGGAAATCAAAAAATGAGAAGTGCTTCAGTAGTAGTGAAAGAATTAAATTATTGCAGTACCACACAATGAAAAATTGTATATTATTTTTAAATGTTCTTAGGGAATATTTAATGACAAAATATCATCAGGATGAACAATGTGTATAGCTCTACACATTGGGGCACCTGGGTGGCTCAGTTGCTTGAGCATCTGACTCTTGGTTTAGGCTTGGGTCATGGTCTGAGGTCTCAGGGTCATGGGACCTGCACTGGGTACAGAGTCTGCTTGTCCCTCTCCCTACCCCTCTGCCCTTCTTCCCCGCCTGCCCCACACACACACACACACATGCATATGCATGCTCTGTCTCCAAATCTTAAAAAAAGATAAACCTACACTTTTGATCTTAATTTTATAAATGTGTGCATAAAATACATAGATACACAGACAAAAGACTAAAAGGAGACAGACCCACGTGTTAATAGTCATTATTTCTGGGCAGTAAGATTATAGCTGATTCTGTATTATTCTTTAGCTTCTAATTTCTCGGAACTGAACAGTAATTTCTCTTATTTAAAAGGAATACCATGAACTTCTTTAGGGGACTGATTTTCCATTTTAAAAAGATCATGATATACAGGCCATGATTCCCCAAAAGTACACACGCAGTTCTTCTTCTGTCCAATAGGAAAGAGTAAACCTGGTATTTGTTCCTAGGTCCTCTCCTCTTCCATTCATTCTAACCTGTCAATAACCAAACACTCAGAAAAGTAACTCAACTTAGCAATAAGAAGGTTGCTAAACCTGCCCCCGAAACATACATGTATATTTTTTAAATGCACTTTTAAGTAAAATAAAACCTGTGAGGAAGACCACAACCCCACATGATCTAGGTCTCTCTCCCTCCACCCCATCCCAGCTTCTTCCCAATGGCTTCTTTCCTCTTGCTCACTAGGTTTAGTTCTGTGGGCCTTTTTTCTCTTTCTAGATCTTCCCAAGATCTCTCATGCCTCAGGGGAAGCTAAACTACAAAGTTCTTTCTCCAGAGATTTCACAGGGCAAACTCCTTCTTGTCATTCAGGGCTCAGATGGAATGACACCTCCTCAGAGAGGCCTTCCCTGACATTCACCCTGCCCTGCCCACCCAGATAATGATATATGGCTCTACTCCCTGCACAACTGCCTATTGCACTCTATCACATTACTGTTTTCTGTTCTTCAGAGCATCAACACTATCCAAAATTTTTCTGCATCCTCATTTGTCTGGCATGAGCATTAGCTCTAGCACTGACATCCTCACGAACTTGACAAAATTACTCAACACACTAAGTTTCATCCATGAAAACCCCAGGATGGCAAGTCACTAACTTCCCATAGTAAATGTTCAATAAATTGTAATTCTTTTTAATTAAAAAATAGAATCCTCCATTTTAAATGAGAATTCACTCTATATTATTGACCTGTCATAGAAACATTTTAAAAAATAAAGGATAAGAGAGAAGATGATGCACTGTTTCCTATTCTTCTCACTAAGCACAACTAAAAACCCTGGACATTGGATATAAACAAATATAAGACACCTCTGAAAAGTAGAGAGAAGAAGAACCAGTAGGAACCTCAGCACCTGAGCATCCACTTGGCAGTGAGCTCACTGCTTTGTTTTTTTGTTTGTTTGTTTGTTTTGCCTCAGATATCCTGGATTGAGTGTTGGATAAGATAGAAACCTAGGAACACCAATAGGAACAAAACACAAGAAAGGTCAGCTCTCTAGAGCCAAGGACCAAGAAAGGGGCAGCTCAGAGAGATTGAAAACTTTCAAACCATAGCTACTCTACTCCAACCAAACATCATGGAAAAATCATGATCCCAGCCCCATCAGCAAAGGGCAAGTAGAGAGCCTAGACTCCTAGCCTCAATAGTCAACTGTCGACACTCTCCCCATGAGAACAATACCAGAAAAAAGCAAGTGGAGAGCTGGCAATAACATCTCACCCTAGCAGTAACAGTAGCCATTCGCCCTAACTCTGGTATCAGTACAGACCACATGGAGAGCCTGGGCCACTGTCCATATATAGCAGTAATAAGATTCCTTTCCCTGTCAAGATGGCAGCAGAAAAGGCGAGCGGGAAGCCTGCACCTTGAGCACCTTCCACCAGATATGATGAGGCTCACACTCCCACTCCCACTCTTTGGTGCCAGGGGAGATAGTAAATGAAGAGCCCTCCCCACTCCCGGCGTGGGGGGGACGGGCATCAAAGGAGGCCTATGGAAAGTGTGGACTTCCACCCCAGTACAGCAGTAAACAGGGGCTCTCTGTACCCCTGGAGCGCCAACAGAAGCCCACTGGGGAACCTGAACTTCCACTCCAATATGGTAGGCACAGGTAGGCCCCCTTTCTCTGCCAGTTCCATGTCAGAGGAGGCCTACTAAAACAGATTCAAATAAAATCCAAAGCCTTAAAACACAGCATCCTAAATGTTTAATGGGCACAGGGTGTCGGTTTCGAAAGATGAAAGTGTTCTAGAGATCTGTCCCAAAACAATGTGAATAAACTTACCACTACTAACTATAAACTTAAAAATGGTGAAGATAGTAAATTTTGTATATCTTTTCTACCATAATTTTTTTCAGCACCAATATTAATCAAAATCAAAAGATTACTTATTCAATACCTTTCAGCGTTCGATTATTATGTTAATATGGAATATACATTATAAAACAATTACAAAAATCATATTAATCAATGCATCTCATTTTACTCCCTTTGTAAAATACCATATTGGAACAAAATCTGTATCTGTTCTGAGGGTGAAAAAAAGACTCAGCCTCTCTTATCACAATTTATACCATAAAACTATTCAAATGGTGCTTTTTCTAATACAATGTAACAATATTTAATGACTTAGAAAATTTAATAGCAAAAATTAGATACACAGACTTTTGAGGAAAAAATTTGTTTCTCTGAGGCTCAAACTTCTTGGCAGTCTAAATCAGACTAATCAGAGTAAAGGCAAGAAATGATTTACTCTCCATCTTGAGTTTGACAGATCAGGTTTACTAGGTAAATAAATTATTCATAATTACTGAAATGTTAACTTTTATTATAAAAACCAGAATTTAGTGTGTGGACCCTAACACAGAAGAACCAAGGCAAAAACTGTAAGAAAGTGGTTCCATTCTACACTTATTAGTAGCATTACCTTAAGCAAGTTCTCAAAACTCCAATTTGACAGGCATCTCCCCTCTAAAATAAGGATAACTTGTCCAGTAAGTTTAAAGAACACCACACACTACATTCCCCTAGTGAAGATACATAATATGCAGGAGCATACAAAACACTGGGAAAAGCTGTACAATTAAAACTATCTCTTTCACTTTGACACATAGCTTTCCAAACATGTATATATAAACATGGTCCACTTTTTCTACCTGGTAACACCTCACCCAATACTAATACTCTAGGACAGGGCTTCTCAAATTATAGACTTCAAACAAACCACCTAGAGATCTCATTAAAACGTAGATTGAGATTCAGCAGGCTCGAGGTGGGGCTTAAGAAGATGCATTTCCAACCCTCTCCCAGGTGATACCCATTGCTTCTCGTCTGCAGATCACTATCAGGCAACTGGAGAGGAATGTTGAGGAAGGCTACTACAGAGACTTCTTCATAGCTGTGCAAGTTTTGTAATCGGAACTGAATATTTTAAAATTCTACTATATATAAAATAAAGGAATATCCTAGGATTAGAAGGAAACTAAATTAAAAACAAGAGAAAAGGAGTTGTCAAGGTGCTTTGTGTTAGCCAAATATTAGACAAGGAAAGGGGTAAAAATGAGTCCAAGTAAGCAGAGAATATAAAGGGACCCTCCAAACAAAAGACAAAGCATATGGGGGTTGAGATGGGGGCTGAGGAGGAAGAGGCATAAGGAATATCATCATATAGAAAGGACTCATAAATCTTCCAACTTTTCATTAATGAAATGGAACATGCCAGCAAAGCCATTTACTGGATTTCTATTTTAATCACTAAAAGACTCCACAACATCTTCAGATGAATGGCCTGGGGTACAGACATTTGGCAAAGTTCAAAAAGGTCCCCTGATGAAAACTACATTCTGCAGAAATGGCATTACTTGTTTTCTCCTGCAATTGTAGTAGCTCAACAACAATTTTTAAAGTACAGTAATAGGTGAAATCTAAGTCAAACCTTTTCTTGGATTAGCCTCTGAAGATGAATCCCACAAGACAGCATTGCAGTAAACAAGGTCAACATGTACTGCTGAACTTTGCAGATGGCTGTGGCCAGGGAGTTTATTACTGAGTTCAGTCCCACCTTCTCAATAACATTCTGGAAGGCAGTAGGAGAATGACGGGTGATTCGACACAAGGCCTGCATAGACAGAAGAACAAGGTCAGACAACCCAAGGGCATTAACCATGCCTCAGAAAGATAACACATATTACTGTGTAAAGAAATAGAGGGTGCTTACCTGGCTCCTTAATTACTTATTTTGGCATAAGAAAGGTGGAAATTTTCAGCATATTTAAAAATGAAACAATCCAGCCACCAGTAAAAACTAAAGACAACAAAACTTCTGTGATAAGCATAAATATTTTAAAGCATTACCGAAAATGATAAACTAATTTATAAGTCTGTATAGAAAACTTCCCTTTAAGTAATAAAAACCATCAAGTGTCTTCTTTTTTTGGAGACACTAATAAGGACTGAATAAACAACCATAAAAATAAATATCTAACATTTACTGTTTAGCATGTGAAAAATGTTATCTCAGAGTATCTGAAGACGATCACATTTAATTCTCCCAATAACATATAAAAAAGGTATTGGTATTAACCTATTTTATAGACAATAGAGCTAAGTCATAGAATACTTAAGTTACTTGCCAAAAGGCATATACCTACTAAGTGGCAAAGCTAGAATTCAAACCAAGATAATCAGACATCTGAGCTTTTCCTAACTTGCTCACAAACTATCGGAGATAAAACATAATTAATAAAGTAATAGAATGGAACAAATGTTATAACAGAAATGAGTTCACTGAATTATGCTTGGAAAAGAAAGTAAAGCACGAAACAACACAGGAAGATGACCTTGAGCTGGCTGACGGGAAGGTGGGAAGTGGACAGGCAGAAAAGTAAGTAAAGAAAATTCTAGCCTGGACCTAAATGTGAGACCTAGAACTATAAAAATCCTGGAAGATAACATAGGGAGTAATTTCTCTCGTATCAGACATGGCAACTGTTTTCTAGATATGTCTCCTGAAGCAAGGGGGGAAAAGCAAAAATAAACTATTGGGACCACACCAAAACAAAAAGCTTCTGCACAGAAAAGGAAACAATCAACAGAACAAAATGACCATGTACAGAATGGGAAAAGATATTTGCAAATGATAACTCTGTAAGAATTAGTATCTGAAATATATAAAAATGTTCACAACTCAACACCCAAAAACTAAATAAACCAATTTAAAAAATGGGCTGAAGACATGAACGGACATTTCTCCAAAGAAGACATCCAGATGGCCAACAGACACATCAAAAGATGCTGAACATCACTCATCATCATGGAAATGAAAATCAAAACCACAATAAGATATCACCTCATTCCTGTAAGAATGGCTAAAGTCAAAAACAGAAGAAACAAGTGTTCATGAAGATGTAGAGAAAAATGGGCCTTCATGCACTGTTGGTAGGAATGCAAACTGGTACAGCCACTGTGGAAAAAAGTACAGAGGTTCCCCAAAAAGTTAAAAAGACAACTATCTTATAATCTAGTAATCATATTACTCAGTGTTTACTTATAATCTAGTAATCGTAACTCAGTGTTTACTCCAAAAATACAAAAACACTAATTCAAAGGAATACGTGCACCCTTATTTATTATTGTTTATTGCAGGATTATTTACCATGCCAAATTATGGAGGCAGCCCAAGTTTCCACTGACTGATGAATGGATAAAGAAGAGGTGGTGTGTGAGCGTGTATATGCGTGTTTATGTGTATATAGTGGAATATCACACACACACTGGAATATCATTCAGTCATAAAAAAAGAACAAAATCGGAGATGGGGCAAGATGGTAGAAGAGTAGGGGTCCTCAACTCACCTGGCCCCAATAACTTACCTAGATAATTTTCAAAACATCCTGAACACCTACATATTCGACCTAAGATTTAAAGAGAGAACAGCTGGAATGCTACAGGGAGAAAAGTTTTCACTTCTAACAAGGTAGGAAGGTGAAAAAAAATATATAAATAATAAAGTAGGGGAAGGGAACCTGGAGTAGCCAGGCTAAAGCGGAGCTGCGAAAGCCTCCAGGCCATGAAAGCCAAGCCCTGGAGAAGCGGGAACTTCATAAATCTGCGCAGGAGTTTTCCCTGACAGAAAAGTACTTAGCAGGGAAATCGGGCTGAACCACAGGAGGAGCAGTGAAGCCTCAAGATTCCTGGAGTCACTATACGAGGAGGGACGCCTGGGGGGAAAGCTCACCATAAAACAAGAGTCCAATATCGATAAAGGGCTGGAGCGCCGCAGCCCTCCACGGCATTTTGGAGAAGCCAGTCAGACGGGCTCCAGACAGAGTTGGCTGTGCTCGGTTCCCTTCAGGAGAGGCAGTCCCCAGGAGCACTGGTCCAGTGGAACAGGGCCCCAGATCCCAAGCAGACAAAGCCGGAGATCTTGCGTTCCCCCTGGACAGGCAGAAGCGCAGAGAGCACAGGACAGCGAAAACTCTCCTGCAACCAGGCGCCTTGCAAGCTGCGCAATCAGTGCACCTCCATCTGCCCTTGGGAACATCTAGGCCAGCGTGGACTGGGAGACTGCATTAGTTACTCACGGGAGCTCGACTCCAGAGCTGGAAATCTGGCCGCCATCATTTTTGTTTTCTTCCTTGTGTCACCTTGTGCCTGGGAGAGGCAGGGCCTCTAGGAAATGAAGGCCTCACAGCATAAACAGCTCACACACAGCCCAACACCTGGCAAGGAGCAGGACATCACCGCCAGGCACAGACACCTGACAATCAGCACAGCAGACCCCTCCCGCAGAAGAACTACTGGAAGAACATGGGAAGAACAAGTTTACTGACAAAGCAGCACTAGAAAGCTCCAAGACTGAGGGAAAATAGTATATAGAACTAGACGGTCCTTTTTTTCATTTTTCTTTCCTTTATCCATTACAACTCATTTTTATAACAGACTAAAACTTTCCAATATCTTCTCTTTTCCCACCTTAATATAAATATCCTACAATATTTTACCAGCTCTTCATTTTTAAGTTTTTCCTTTTTGACTTTCATATTCCTACAGTTACATGTTTTAGATATACTTTTCACTTCTGGATTCCCTTCAACATATTCAATTTAATTTTGGTACATATTCAAGATACGGGTATTTTTTTTTATTTTTTCTGCCTTGTTTTGTATTACAATGCAAGAAATTAGTACTTTCTAAAACATAACAAACATAGACCCAGAATCAAGTGGAACACTGTGCTGGTTCATTCTGTGAGATTATATTCTCTCTTCCTTCCCATTCTGTCTCCCTCTTTTATCTTGTTTATGCTTTGGGGGTCAATGTTGGGGCTGTCTATAAGTGCTGCTGGTTTACATAAACTTGAGATTGAGCATCTTCTAACATACAGAAGCAAATACACTCAGAACCAAGATCACCTTTCTAGGATCCCTCAGATGATATTCTCTCTTCACTACCACTGCCTCACCCCCAAGGCATCCCCACCTTTTCTTTCTTTTTTCTTTATTTCTCTAATATTTTTTTCTTCTTCTTTGTTTTTGAGTTTTTGCTTTTTATTTTTACTACTTTGTTTTAAAATTTGATTTTGACCTTAGAGGTCAATGTTTTATTTTGTTCTGTTCATCTTTTTCTTTTATTTTCTAGTCTCTGACGTTTTCAGAGTCACCTAGGGTGTATTTTACTTAGGTCATGGTTGATATTTTTGACTCAGCCCACTCATACAACCACTCTGCACTGGACAAAAATGACCAGAAGGAAGAATTCACCACACAAGAAAGAACCAGAAACAGTACTCTCTGCCACAGAGTTACAGAATCTGGATTTCAATACAATGTCAGAAATTCAACTCAGAAGTACAATTATAAAGCTATTGGCGGCCCTGGAAAAAAGCACAAAGGACTCTAGAGGTTTCATTACTGCAGTACTGAAGTCTAATCAGGCCAAAATTAAAAATATACTAAATGAGATGCAATCCAAACTGGATGTTCTAACTGCTAGGGTTAATAAGGTAGAAAAGAGAGTGAATGACATAAAAGACAAGTTGATGGAAAGGAAGGAAGCTGAGGGAAAAAAAAGAGAAAAACAATTAACAGCCCATGAGGAAAGGCTTAGGGAAATAAATGATAGCTGGAGAAGGAAGAAAATATATGTCTAATTGGGATTCCAGAAAAGGCTGAGACAAAAAGAGGACCACAAAGTATGTTTGAACAAATCCTAGCTGAGAATTTCCCAAATCTGGGGAAGGAAACAGGCATTCAGATCCAAGAGAAAGAGAGGACCCCCCGAAAAATCAATAAAAACCATTCAACACCTCAACATTTAATAGTGAAACTTGCAAAATTCAAGGATAAAGAGAAAATTCTTAAAGCAGTGTGAGACAAGAGATTCTTAACTTATATGGGGAGAAATAGCAGATTAACAGCAGACCTCTCCACAGAGACCTAGCAGGCCAGAAAGGGCTGGCATAATATATACAGGGTACTAAATGAAAAGAACATGCAGCCAAGAATACTTTATCCAGCGTGGCTGTCATTCAGAATAGAAAGAGAGATAAAGAGCTTCCAGGATACGTAGAAACTGAAAGAATACGTGACCACGAAACCGGCTCTGTATTAAGGGGGCACCCTTAATAGGAAAGGGTGGGAGAGAAAGAAAGAGGGAGCCCAAAGAAACAATCCACAAAAACAGAGACTGAATAGGTAATATTATGACACTAAATTCATATCTTTCAATAGTTACTCTGAACGTGAAAGGGATAAATGATCCCATCAAAAGATGCCAGGTTATCAGACTGGATAAAAAAGCAAGACCCATCTATCCGCTGTCTACAAGGGACTCATTTTAGACCTAAGGACACCTCCAGCTGAAAATGATGGAGTGGAGAGCCATTTACCATTCAAATGGTCCTTAAAAGAGAGCTGGGATAGCAATCCTCATATCAGATAAATTACAGAGTTCATATCAAAGACTGTAGTAAGAGATGACGAGGGACACTACATCATACTTAAAGGGTCTATCCAACAAGAACACCTAAGAATCATAAATATTTATCCCTCTAGGGATCCCTGAGTGGCGCAGCGGTTTAGCGCCTGCCTTTGGCCCAGGGCACGATCCTGGAGACCTGGGATCGAATCCCATGTTGGGCTCCCGGTGCATGGAGCCTGCTTCTCCCTCTGCCTATGTCTCTGCCTCTCCCTCTGTGTGACTATCATAAATAAATAAAAATTAAAAATAAAAAAATTTTAAAAAAAATTTATCCCTCTAACGTAGGAACTGCCAAGTAGATCAATCAATTAATAACCAAAGTAAAGAGAAACTTAATAATACACTAATAGAAAACTTCAACATGGCACTTTCAGCAAATGACAGATCTTCTAAGCACAACATCTCCAAAGAAACAAGGGCCTTAAATGATACACTGGACCAAATAGATTTCACAGATATATACACAACTTTCCATCCAAACGTAACTGAATACACATTCTTCTCAAGTGCACATGGAACTTTCTCCAGAAGAGACCACATACTGGGTCACAAATCAGGTCTCAACCAATACCAAAAGATTGGGATTGTCCCTGCATATGTTCAGACCACAATGCTTTGAAACTAGAACTCAATCACAAGAAGAAACCTGGAAGAAACTCAAACACATGGAGGTTAAAGAGCATCCTACTAAAAGATGAATGGGTCAACCAGGAAATTAGAGAAGAATTAAAGAGATTCATGGAAACTAATGAGGATGAAGATACAACCGTTCAAAATCTTTGGGATAAAGCAAAAGCAGTCCTAAGAGGGAAACACTGCAATACAAACCACTCTCAAAAAAACTCAAATACACAAGCTAACCTCACACCTAAAGGAACTGGAGAAAGAACAGCAAGTAAAGCCTACACCAAGCAGAAGAAGAGAGATAAGATTTGAGCAGAACTCAATGAAATAGAGACTAGAAGAACTGTACAACAGATAAAACCAGGAGAGTTCACTCTTTCAAAAAATTAATAAGATAGATAAATCCCTAGCCAGCTTTATTAAAAAGAAAAAGGACTTAATAAAATCACAAATGAAAGAGGAGCAAACACAACCAATACCAAGGAAATACAAACGATTTTAAGAACATATTATGAGCAGCTATCTGCCAACAAATTAGGCAATCTAGAAGAAATGGATGCATTTCTGGAAAGCTACAAATTAACAAAAGTGGAACAGGAAGAAATGAAATACCTAAACAGGCCAATAACCAGTGACGAAATTGAGGCAGTCATCAAAAACTTCCCAAGACACAAAAGTCCAGGGCCAGATGGCTTCCCAGGGGAATTCTATCAAACGTTTAAAGAAGAAATAA
Organism: Canis lupus dingo; assembly: GCF_003254725.2. Classification (NCBI taxonomy): domain Eukaryota; kingdom Metazoa; phylum Chordata; class Mammalia; order Carnivora; family Canidae; genus Canis; species Canis lupus. The sequence continues at coordinate 11,100,759 of NC_064265.1, forward strand.
TACCTATTCTACTAAAACTGTTCTGAAGGATAGAAAGGGATGGAATACTTCCAAACTCGTTTTATGAGGCCAGCATCACCTTAATTCCAAAACCAGACTAAGACCCCACCAAAAGGAGACTTATACACCAATATCCCTGATGAACATGGATGCAGTAATTCTCACCAAGATACTAGTCAATAAAAAAATAAAAAAATTAAAAAAAAGATACTAGTCAATATCCAACAGAACATGAAGAAGTTTATTCACCATGACCAAGTGAGATTTATCCCCGGGATGCAAGTGTGGTTCAACACTCATAAAACAATCAGCATGATAGATCACATCAACAAAGAGGAAAAAAGAAGAACCATATGATCCTCTCAATAGATGCAGAGAAAGCACTTGATGAAATACAGCATCCATTCCTGATTAAAACTCTTCAAACTGTAGGGATAGAGGAACATTCCTCAATATCTTAAAAGCCATTTATGAAAAGTCCACAGCAAATATCATTCTCAATGGGGAAAAACAGAGCCTTTCCCCTAAGATCAGGAACACAATCAGGATGTCCACTCTCTCCACCGCTATTCAACATAGTACTAGAAAGTCCTAGCCTCAGCAATCAGACAACAAAAAGAAACAAAAAGCATTCAAATTGGCAAAGAAGTCAAACTCTACCTCTTTGCATATGACATGATACTGTATATAGAAAACCCAAAAGACTCCACCCCAAGTTTGCCAGAACTCATACAGCAATTCAGCAATGTGGCAGTATACAAAAATCAATGTACAGAAATCAGTGGCATTTCTATGCACTAACAATGACACTGAAGAAAGAGAAGTTAGGGAATCAATCCCATTTACAATTGCTCCCAAAACCATAAGATACCTAGGAATAAACCTAACCAAACAGGTAAAGGACCTATACCCTAAAAACTACAGAAGACTTCTGAAAGAACTTGAGGAAGACACAAAGAGATGGAAAAGCATTCCATGTTCATGGATTGGAATAATAAATATTGTGAAAATATCTATGCTACCCAGAGCAATTTACACATTCAACTCAATCCCTATAAAAATACCATGGACTTTCTTCCCAAGGTTGGAATAATCTTGAGATTTGTATTCAATCAGAGAAGACCTTGAATACCCAGAGGAATTTTGAAAAAGAAAACCAATGCTGGGGTCATCACAATGCCAGATTTCAAGCTGTACTACAAAGCTGTGATCATCAAGACAGTATGGTACTGGCACAAAACAGACAGATCAATAGAATAAAATAAAGAATCCAGACAACTTATGGTCAACTAATATTTGACAGAGCAGGAAAGAATATCCACTAGAAAAAGGACAGTTTCCTCAATAAATGGTGCTGGGGAAATTGGACAGCCATGTGCAGAAGAATGAATCTAGTCCATTCTCTTACACCATACACAAAGATAAACTCAAAATGGATGAAAGATCTAGTTGTGAGACAAGAATCCATCAAAATCCTAGAGGAGAACCAGGCAACACCCTTTTTGAACTTGGCCACAGTAACTTCTTGCAAGATACATCTATGAAGGCAAGGGAAACAAAAGGAAAAATGAACTACTGGGACTTAAGATAAAATGCTTCTGCACAGCAAAATAAACAGTCAAAAAAACTAAAATACAACCTACAGAATGGGAGGAGATATTTGCAAATGACATATCAGATAAAGAACTAGTATCCAAATTCTATAAAGAACTTATCAAACTCAACACCCAAGAAACAAACAATCCAATCATGAAATGGGCAAAAGACATGAACAAAAATTTCTCCAAAGACGACTTACACATGGCCAACAAGCACATGAGAAAATGCTCTGCACCACTTGCCATCAGGGAAATACAAATCAAAACCACAATGAGATACCACCTCACACCAGTGAGAATGGAGAAAATTAACAAGACAGGAAACAATAAATGTTGGAGAGAAACCCTCTTGCACTGTTGGTGGGAGTGCAAACTGGTACAGCCACTCCGGAAAACAGTGTGGAGGTTCTTCAAGAAGTTAAAAATAGAGCTACCCTATGACCCAGCATTTGCACTACTGGGTATTTACCCCAAAGATACAGATGTAATGAAACGCCAGGACACCTGCACCCCAATGTTTACAGCAGCAATGTCCACAATAGCCAAACTGCAGAAGGAGCCACAATGTCCTTCAACAGATGAATGGATAAAGGATGTGGTGTGTATATATGTATATATATACACACACACACAACGGAATATTACTCAGCCATCAGAAACGACAAGTACCCACCACTTGCCTCAACGTGGATGGAACTGGAGGGTATTATGCTGAATGAAATAAGTCTATCAGTGAAGGACAATCATTATATGGTATGGTTTCACTCATACGGGGAATATAAGAAATATTAAAGGGATTCTAAGGGAATGGAGGGTAACTGAGTGGGAAAAATTAGAGAGGGAGACAAACCATGAGAGACTCCCAACTCTGGGAAACAAAGGGTTGCAGAAGGGGAGGTGGGTGGGAGGTTGGGGTAATTGGGTGATGGGCACTGAGGAGGGCACTTGATGGATGAGCACTGGGTGTTATATGTTGGCAAATTGAACTTCCAAAACAAAAAAGGAAAAAAAACAGCCAAGATATGGGGGGTGGGGGGACGAAATCTTGCCATTTCCAACAACCTGGATCAAGTCTAAGAATATTATACTAAGTGAAATAAACCAAAGAAAAACAGTACACAATTTCACTCATATGTGAAATTTAAGTAACAAAATGAATTTTTAAAATAAAGATGAAAAAAATAGACTCAACAATAGAGAACTGATGGTTACCAGAGGGGCAGTAGGTGGGGGGGAATGAGGTGAAACAGGTGAAGGGGAGGAAGAATACACTTATAATGAGCACTGAGTAATGTATAGAATTGCTGAATCACTCTATTGTATACCTGAAACTAATAAAACATTGTATGTTAATTGAATGTATACTGGAATTTTTAAAAATTGAATTTAAAAAATCCAGCCAGAAAGCAGAGAACAAGTGTTCACACAAAGACATGAAGATGAAGAGCATGTTTTAAGAAGGGGAAGTTGATGCAATGAAAACACATTTCAGGTGTAGGAGGAAAAACAGAGAGTAGGAAATATGCTGGAGCCACAGTTGGTCTACCAAACCAGGACTTTTGAATTTTATGCCATAAGCAATGGAAAAACCTCAAAAGATTTAAAGCAAAAAAAAAAAGGGGGGGGGGGTAGGCGGGTATGGGAGATGGTCAAATTCTGTGCATATATAAGAGACTACAAAGAAAGAAAGAGTTTTACAAAAACATTCATTATAGTTAATGTCCTATAACCTCATTCTTTCTGATTTATATTTTTAACAGATCTATAACCTTGATCAATAGTTAAACAATCAAACATAAGATGAATTGTAAGGGGCACCTCGGTGGCTCAGTTAAGCATCAGACTATTGATTTTGCATCAGGCCATGATATTGGGGTCATGAGATCGAGCCTGCTGCAGGGCTCCTGGTTCAGTACAATTCTGCTTAAAACTGTCTCTCCCTCTCCTTCTGCCCCTCCTCCCACCTCTCAGCATAAGCATGTACTCTAAAAAAAAAAAGAAAAGAAAAGAAAAAAGAATTGTAAGGAAAGGGGAAAGATAAAGATTTCAAAAAATATTTTCATCTTCTTAAAAATCTCAGGAAAAAAATTAAATATTTTTTTCTATCTCCAAAGATGAACTTCCTTTAAAAGTTATTCCTATCGATAAAATAAGGAAAACAAATGTTGATTGGTATAAACTCAATCTTCTACCAAAATGAACATTTAAAGTACATATATTTACTCAATGCTAAAACTTTAGTTCCAATCCTTATGAAAATGCTGATGTGACCTTATTATAACCCGAAAGGAAAAGATAATGCAACTAGTAACAATGAAAATCTAGAATGACCCTCTCAAATTGCTGTCTCCTGGGGTGGGACCAAAAGGTGAGGGGTAGAGAAAAGACAAGGAAGTCTTCACCCTTTTACATATGTCCTGTTCAAAGTTTTCAAAAAATGCACTTTTATAATAATTTTTAAATTACATTCTGATGCCATGACTATATTACACATTTTTAATTAGGTGGAAATAAATATTTAAAGAAAATTTACATTATTTTTTTTAAGATTTATTTGAGAGAGCAAGCAAGGGGAGGGAGAGGGAATATCAAGCAGACTCTGCTGAGTGTGGAGCCTAACATGGGGCCCAAACCTATAACCCTGAGATCATGATCTGAGCCAAAATCAAGAGTCAGACGCTTCACCAAATGAGCCCATCCAGGCATCCCAGGAAAATTTACATTATTAATAGTGTATATATTTGCTACCATATCCGAAATTACTGAACAAACACACTGAAAACTAAGCATTTGCAAAGCACTACATATACACCCTTCTGCCAAAACAAAGAGTCCCTTTCCTCATGGAACTGATTATCATATGGGATGTATAATCTTGTCTCAATAGTCACTGACAAATGAAAATAGGATCTCAAAGATATATCTGTACCCCCATGCTCACTGCAGCATTATTCACAATAGCCAAGATATGAAAATAACTTAAGAGTCAATCAATGGATGAATTGATAAAGAAGATGTGGTATATATGTTACACATATACATAATGGAATATTATTCAGCCACAAGAGAAAAGGAAACTCAGCTATTTGCAACAACATGGGGTAGTCGACCTTTAAGTCATTATGTTAAGTGGGATAAGACCAAGAAAGACGGATACTATATGATATCTAAGTACTTACATGTGGAATCTAAAAAAGCTAAGCTCATAGAAACAAACTAAAATGGTGGTTCCCAGAGGCTGGGGGGGATGAGGGAGGGAGATGGGTAAATGTTGGTCAAAGCATACAAACTTCCAATTTTATAGTGAATAAGTTCTAAGAATCTAATGTACAGCATGGTGATTATAGTTAATAATATTGCAGTAGATGTTTGAAAGTTGTTGAGAGAATAAATTGTAAATGTTCTCACTACAAAAAAGAAAGTTAAGTATGTGATATGATGCAGAGGTTACCTAACACTGTGGTAGTAATCATTTTGCAATATATACATGTATCAAATCAACATGTAGTACATCTTAAACTTACACAATGTTATATCAATGACATCTCAATAAAGCTAGAAAATATAACAATAATCACTGACTCTGTGTCAAACATACACCAGGGATCTCTATTCATTTAGATAGCCATAGCAGAATGAAATTACAGGAAAAAAAATATTGCTCTATTTTGAATAGAATCCTATTTCAGTCTCTCCTCTCCCTTCCATGGGAGTTACAGTTGGCTAAGTTAGACATGATGATGATGGCTTGGAAACCATGAAAGTAGGATTCTTCAAGTCTAATGCCCAAACTGTATATGTTTCAGTAGAAAAGTAGCAACTAATATCTGAAAATAAGAATATGAAAAATAAATTTACTAAAAACAAAGCTAGCTCTATTCTAGAATGTGAAAGTTTTTAAACCTCATTTATAGTGGATCTAAGAAAATTGCTGTGTATGAAGTCAAAACAGAATTATTATTTTAATCCAAAAAATTTTTTTAAAAACAGCATTTTAAACAGAGTCCCTAAAGGTCATGCTTCAATCAGAACTTTTTGAACAGGGATCCCTGGGTGGTGCAGCGGTTTAGCACCTGCCTTTGGCCTAGGGCACGATTCTGGAGACCCAGGATTGAATCCCACGTCAGGCTCCTGGTGCATGGAGCCTGCTTCTCCCTCTGCCTGTGTCTCTGCCTCTCTCTCTCTGTGTGTGTGACTATCATAAATAAATTTTAAAAATTAAAAAAAAAAGAACTTTTTGAACAAATTAAGGGTTCTTCCAATAGTGACCTCAAGACGCGAAACACTGTCGTTGGCATTTTAACAATTGTTGGGGCAGCTCTCACAGCAAAACTGACTTTCTAACAATATAAAATCCCTACCTGATCATAATGATCGTAATAGGGATATTTCTTGATCAAAGATTTGTCCAGACTACTTCCAAATGTGTTCAAACCAATATGAGGGCAACTGGAGTGTCTCATCTTCAGAATACTGCTCAAAAGCCTAACAGACTTTCCATTTTAAAAAGCTCATGCAGAAAATAACCTTTAACCCACTTCTGGATATCAAACAGTTGAGAGCTTCATGGAGGCTCAAGAGCACATTAGTGGCTTGTATTTTCTGAACCAAAAAAAAAAAAAATCAAATCTCAAGTCAGATCTCCAGTGCACTGGTTTTGAAATATTTACTTAATAAAAAAGAGCTTGAAACTACATTTTAAAACTGGGGGGAAAAAAACCCACTTCTAGTCTAAAATTCACTTCAAAATTTGCTTCAAAAAGAACATTGTGTTACCTCCAGAAGTCCTGACAGTCTACATAACAAAAGCAATTTCTAAGAAACAGACTAAGTCAAAATGGAGGACGCATATCTATTAGAAACATGGACAGAATCACCATGGAATAATAACCTTAAAAACCATTTGTATTTTGTCCTTTGAATATTTTTTTTTCATCCTATCAAAATTACCTTGGGAGCTTTTTTAAATTATACACACTCTCATATGACTCCTGAGACATATTAAAATACATCAGAATAGGGGTTGGGGGGGGTGTGTAAAGTGGAAGTAGTAGTCAATGTTCCTTGAAAGGCTCCTCGCCAACCCCAGAGGGAACCACAATGTTGCAAAATTCTTCACTTTTTATCCCCTTCATCTCAGCCCATCAGCAATTATGTTTACTCCACTTATCTTCCTCATCGGCACCATCCTACTCAATTTAACTCTACAGGTTTCTCTGATCCCCCACGATGGTTCATAGAAATTCCTTGTAATCCTAATAATTCTAGTAATCTTTTATTCATCCAGTATATTCCTAAATCAGGTCCACTCCTCCCAAAAACCAATCCATAAGCCATAAAGCCATCACCACATGGGAAGGAAAAATTCACTGTCTTTCACTTCATGCCATGCCAGTATTTCCAAAAGCTACAAGGACTAGGGCAATGGTTCTCCCACTTCAGCAGGTATTAGAATCAGCTGGAGGCTTATTAACATGCAGATTACTGAGCCCCTCCCCTAGAGACTCCAATTCAGCAGGTCTAAGTCAAGGGCCAACAACCGGTATGTCTAACAAATTCCCAGGTGCTGCTGATGCTGCTGGGCTGAGGACCACGCTGATACAGGGGAATCTATGGGACCAAGATATGACCAGGAAATCAATGGCAGAGACAGCACAGACCATTACAAACAAAACAAGAAGCAGCTCAGTGCCCCACTCTGAACACCACTCTTTTCCAGGAGAACTCATGCAGAACTTCATCTGGTTAACAGAGACCTGCCAAACACCTACCATGTGTGCTTAGGATGTGAACAAGACAAAGGGCTCCTACCCTCCTAGAACTGACACGAATAGGGAAAACCATGCTTATATACATTATATTAATAGAGCTGTGGTCGTTGCTATGCGCAAAAATACAAAGAGATTTGAGGAGCCAGGGGATGTCACCAGAGGAGGTAACATTTAAACTGATACCTGAAAGATGAAGACTCAGCCATGTGAAAAGAGTATCCAGGCATAGGGAACAATAAGGGGGTAAATCCTGAGGCAGGGAAGTGCTTGCAAATTCTATAAAATGTCAGAACAAAGTGTGGTTGAAATACAAAGAGTGAGACAATGAGCTTTAGGAGACATTATAAAAAAGGTAGGCAGGTGCCAAACCACCTGAGATCTTGAAGGCTGTGATAAGAATTCCCATCTTTATCACCAAATGGGCACATTAACCTCTGGTACACATTCCTGAGAGAAGAATTTGGAAAAAGAAAAAAAAGGAAGTTCAGCTCTGTAAGGCATGCTAGGGAGGAAGCAATTGTCATTCCCTGCTAGGAATTTCCATCAAGTGTCTTCAGAATGCCTATTTTCAGTTTCTGCCACCTCAATCTTTAATAAATCCTCATGTAAACCTGTTTACAAGACAGAAACAATTTTCTTAAGATTACATTAGAATAACTTTATTTTAGGATCCCAACAATGATTTCATACTTTTACATAATAAAATATATGTAATATATTTATATTTTATATAATAAAAATGATCACCCTACCTTTTTATTATTTATTTTTATTTACTATTTTTTTCCTCATCTCCCCAATAATGAGGGATGTTAAATGTTATTAAACTACTCATGATCCCCCCCCCCCATTCATAATGTGGGACAGAAAGATCCCTCTCTCTCAATCTTTGCAGGAAAAATTCTAACTTGTAATCAAAGACCTGGCTTCAAACAGAGAAAGAGAGAGATGAAAAAATATAGTCTTGGGGGGATCCCTGACTATCTCCCTTGCGGGCTCAGTGGTTTGGCACCTGCCTTTGGCCCAAGGCATGATCCTGGAGTCCCGGGATCAAGTGCCACGTCGGGCTCCCTGCGTGGAGCCTGCTTCTCCCTCTGCCTGTGTCTCTGACTGTCTCTCATGAATAAATAAAATCTTTATATGTATATATATAGTGTCTTGGTTTTAAAGGAGTTTGTAACCAATAAGGATTTATAGTATAATACGCTAATACAACTGATTTACTAAGCAAAAGGTGCTAAATGCATTAAATAATATTGCACTGAAAGTAAAAAGTGCTCACCAATTCCTAGACAGTGGAGGTAGAAACATAGCAGAGAGAGGTAAGACAGACCTGAAAGACACTCAGGAATGAGCCTCCCAAGACAGGTTAAGTACCTGAGTGTGAACAGTGAGGTGGGAGAAGTTAAGGGAAGAGAATGTATAAAAAAGAATACCTAACCCTTCATTTTTCTTAATCCATCTCCTCTCACCTTCCCTTCTCCCAAAGTCAATATGTCTGCATTTGAGGAAAGGGGGCATTGGGGAGAGGAGGAACCAAGCACAGGGGTGAAGGAGGAAGAGTGGCAATGGCAAGGAAGACAGAGGATGACATAGCAGAGGTGGCCAGAGTTGACAGAGTCTGTTACAAAGAAGTAAGTTTGACTGACTAAACAAATCAGTAGAAGTATGGAGAGTAATGGGAACCAGGTCTGTCTCTACCTGAGAAGGGATTTACAAACATGGGAAGTGGGAAGGCTTGAAAGAATCTTAAGGTATTGAATTAAAATTGGAAGTACTGGGATCCCTGGGTGGTGCAGCGGTTTGGCACCTGCCTTTGGCCCAGGGCGCGATCCTGGAGACCCGGGATCGAATTCCACGTCGGGCTCCCAGTGCATGGAGCCTGCTTCTCCCTCTGCCTATGTCTCTGCCTCTCTCTATATATATATGACTATCATAAATAAATAAAAATTTAAAAAAAAATAAAAATAAAAAAAATAAAATTGGAAGTATTGATATGAATGCATGAATTTTGTTCCAAATATGTATAATATATATAAAAGCAATTATAAATGTATGTGTATGAATGGATATATTTTTTTCTAACTCTGAATATTAAGAAGGCCTAGAAACAATGATGCCCCATAGCAATAAGCACAAAGAATGTCCAGATCTTGGCTTCTAAATACCAAAGGTTCCCCAGAGAAATGATTGGTTCCAGAGCTGGCAGAGAAAAAGCACAAAATAACCCAGAACACCCATGTGCTGTCAGAAAATAATGAAATGCTCAAACATGATAGAGATAGGTCCACAGAACACAGAAGCTAGCTTGAAGGGACCACATTGGATAAATCTAGGATGACTTTGGCATCCCAACAAAGAAGGATATTGGCAGTAATATCAAATTATGACCCATTGCACAAAGTAATTATTCATCAAAGTAATGATATAAATACACATATACACATGGGAGAAGGGAAAGAGCTTCCTTACAATAGAATACCAAGCAATACCAAAGGCCTATTTTTCCACAACTCATGAGGTATATAATAAGAATGGTTGTGGGGGCGCCTGGGTGGCTCAGTCAGTTAAGCATCTGCTTTTGGCTCAAGTCATGACCTCGTGGTCCTGAGACTGAACTCTGCATCTGGCTCCTCATTCAGTGAAGGAGTCTGCTTCTCCATCTGCCTTACACTGCCCCCCACCTCCACTTGTGCTCACTCTCTCAAATAAACAAAATCTTTTAAAAAAGAAAAAAGAGAGGTGCTTGAATGGCTCAGTCAGTTTAGTGTCTGCCTTCCACACAGGTCATGATCTCAGGATCCTGGGATGGAGTCCCACATCTGGCTCCCTACTCAACAGAGTCTGCTTTTCCTTCTCCTCCCACCCCCCACCACTCATGCATGCTCTCACTCTGTTTCTCTCTCTCTCAAATAAATGAATTATTTTTTTTAATGTTTTTTACATTTTTAAAGGGGGCAGTAGAGAACGAAACAAAAAAGATGTGCAACAGAAACTACACATGGTCTACAAGGCCCCAGATGTTTATAACCTGGGCCTTTATAGCAAACATTTACCAACCTCTGATAGAGAAGGAATAATAAAAATAGATGATCCTCCTATGGCTACCATCACAGACTGGTTACAGGCAGGAGTCCTCAAAGGTGCTAAGAAAATCTCATGAGAAAGCACCAGACAGACTCCCTACAAAATAAAAGATCTACATTCTTTAAAATTGTAAAGGACATGAACTACACAGGAAGACTGAGGAACTATTTCATAATGGAAGGAAACTAAAGAAATAGAAAAACGATCTAGAACATATGATACTGAATGGGATTTTGGAGCAAAGAAAGGAGAGACTTTTTTGGGACAATGGGCAAAATTTCAGTAAAAAATGAATGATTCAGGTAAATGCTAAGAACAAAATATAAAAACCCCAAGATGAAAGGGTAAAGCTTAATGCTAGGTGAAGCAAGGGATAAAAGGTACACAACTTTGGTGGGAACTGGAAAAAAACTTTGCCAAGGAAAGAAATCATGTTTGAATATAAAGATAAAAATAACATAAACCCAATTAAAACAAGACAGATTTTTTTAAAGGCCCAGCATTAAAATGGATGTTCTTTAAATTTTTTAAATTCAATTTAATTAACATGCACTGTATTATTAGTTTCAGAGGTAGAATTTAGTAATTCATCAGTTGCAGAGAATACCCAGTGCTCATTACATTAAGTGCCTCCTAATGTCCATCACCCAGTTACCCCCACCCACCTCCCCTCTACCATCCCCTCCAACAACCCTCAGTTTGTTTCCTATAGTTAAGAGTCTCTGATGGTTTGTCTTCCTGTTTTTATCTTATTTTATTTTTCATTTCCTTCCTCTATTTTCACCTGTTTTGTTTCTTAAATTCCACATGAGTGAAATCAGATGGTATTTGTCTTTCTCTGACTTACTTCACTTAGCATAATACCCTCTAGTTCCAACCACATCATTGCAAATGGCAAGATTTTATTCTTTTTGATGGCTGAGTAATATTCCATTATATATAGACAAGATGTGGTATAAAATGGATATTCTAAGATAGAATTCCAAGATTCCTTGAGAACAGTCACTGGTATACTTTGTAACTCTTCCAGACAGTCTTTCTGGAATTACTAACACCATAATTAGGGGGTTTTTTGGCCACTTTGAAATCATGTGGCTCCAGAAGCATTTGTGTGTGTGTGTGCGTGTATGTGACAGAGACAGAGACAGATGTTACATATCCTTTGCTTCATGATATTCAGCAAGCAGAATGGTTAGCACTTGATCTTCAAAATTACATAGCTAAATTTAAGATAAGAAGGGTGCCTGGGTCACTCAGAGGTTAAGCATCTGCCTTTGGCTCAGGTTATGATCCCAGGGTCCTAGGATCGAGGCCTGCATCAGGCTCCCCGGCAGGAAGCCTGCTTTTCCCTCTGCCTGTGTCTCTGCCTCTCTCTCCCTGTGTCTCTCATGAATAAATAAATAAAATCTTAAAAAAAAAGTGGAAAATATCAATAAATATCCCCAGGATTTAGCAATATGAAAGTCAGTGAAGATCTGAGCAAGATCATCTCCAGTATCATTTTAGGACAGATACTACACTAGGTTAAAGAGAAAATAGACCAGAAAGGAGTAACAGCTGGTGACAATAACTCTTTAAAGAAGTATGGCTGTGAAGAGGGATGTACAGCCCAGACACCCTTTGATACGGTTGCATGTGTGCTTTTCTTTTTTTTAATGAGGTAAAGAATACTTGAATGCTAATTAGCAGGATCTAGTAGAGAAAGGGTTAAAGATTCAGGAAAAAGCAAAAGTAACCATTTGAGTTAGATTCCCAAGAAGGGAACAGAAAGAAGATGTGAAGAAACATGGAGAGGTTTGTCTCTGCCAGAAGGGACAGTTCATCAACTGTAACAGGAAAATGAAGGTTGGAGGTTTAAGGAAAGAGAATGAAGGACAAGGGAGAAGCACAAGAATGATCAAGCAAAAGAAAGACAGCAAGGCTGCCATATAATGTTGAGTACAGAGGAGACTAGTGATCAAAAAGACCATTTTAATAAATCATATGAGTAAGGGTTGTATTTGTTCAACAGAGTATTAAATGGATACAAACCATGTTAACACATCTTCATACATAATTATCTTTTACACCAAGTCACTATAACCATGTGAGCAAAGTAGTAGACAGCCAATCAAAATACAAAAGCTGCAAAACCACAGATGCCTGAACATAACGTGAATTCACTTTATAATTAATTCATGATAAGTGTATTTAGCATAAAATCTGAAAGAAGGAGCTAAAAGAAAAAGTCAGGCAACACTAAACATAAACCAAACCAAATGCTGTACCCTACCCACGAGCACAGCTTTCCACTATCAATTCCCAATCATTTCTGAAATGATATGTATGGTCCCATAAGATCCTACCACAATTTCCCACAATCCCAAGGTTTACCAGTCCCAGTTTTGAAAATTTTGCCTTAAAATTATTGTTCTCACCATTTCTGTGTCCTACTTATCCAATGAAATTTACTCTATTTCCAGGACAGTTCTTCAAACTTGGTGTTTAAATATACTCAGATATGTTCCCAAAAGATGCTCCATCTTACCGAGATTGCTGTTATCCTGAGAGAATCAATAGTGGAATGTCTGAATAGGTACCATAAAACGGGTCCAATTTCTCCTGTAATAAAGCCCTGAGCCTGAGCAGAAAAGGTAGTGCAGACGTTTTCAATAATCTTTGCTGCCATGTGATTCACAACACGCTCTTCCTAGAGAAAGGGAGAAGAGTAAAAGGTAGTTATTTAATAGGAGAAATACATACATATAACCAGTGAAAATAAAGGCCTGATACCAAGAGTATACCATCTGCCCCTGTGTGCATTAGGTAATTAGGAGGTGTGATCATTCTTTCAGGCCATTATGAAATTATGACAATTTAATCACTAAATCAGTTTAATCTTTTAATCGCTAAAACTTAGCATAACATAATCTTAATATATTTTAATAAAAATAAAATGACAGACTCTAGAAAATAGTATGGAGGTTCCTCAGAAAGTTAAAAACAGAACTACACTACAGAGTGTCTGGGTGGCTCAGCTGGTTATGTGCCTGCCTTCAGCTCAGGGCATGATCTCAGGGTCCTGGGATCAAGTCCCACCTCAGGTTCCCTGCTAATTGAGGAATATGCTTCTCTCTCTCTCCCTCTGCCCTTCCCCTCTCTCATGCTTGCTCTCTCTCAAATTAATAAAATCTTAAAAAAAAAAAAAAAAAAAAACCTATTCTATGATCTAGCAATTACACTACTAAGTATTTACCTAAAGGATACAAAATACTGATTTGAAGGGACAGCATTATCTATAACAGCCAAATTATGGAAAGAGCTCAAATGTTCATCGACTGATGAATGCATAAAGATGTAGTATACACACATACACAAGGAATATTAATCAGCCATCAAAAAGAATGAAATCTTGCCATTTGCAATGACAGGTATTATGCTTAAGATAATAAAAGAAATAAATAAAATAGTAAAATAAGTCAGAGAAAGACAATTATATGATTTCACTCATGGAATTTAAGGACTGAAACAGAAGAACATGGGGAGGAAAAAGAAGGCAAACCATAAAAAAAAAACTCTTAGAACAAATTGAGGTTAACTGGAGGAGAGCTGGGGGGATGGGTTATATGGATGATCGATATTAAGGAAAGCACTTGTGATAAGCACTAGATGTTACATGTAATGACTCACTAAATTCCATACTTGAAACACACTGTATATTAACCAACTGGAATTTGTATAAAAACTGGAAAAAGAAAAATAAACTTAAAAAATTAAAGGGATGAAATAATCTGAAAAATATGTAGTAAGAACATAAAAATGGAAGAGGATTTTAAAATCAAAAGGAGCAAGAAGAACAATCCTTAGGAATCACTCAGGGCTGGGAATAATTAGCATGCCAATCAGCCAAACACCACCTAAATTACAAGGCAATGTCCCAAGAAAGGTATTACCTGAGCAGCATCACCAAATTAACACTAAAGGTTGTTCTGGATTGTCCTAACCATGCTTAAAAGATAGCCTCAAAAAAGATCAAACTGTTTCCACATAACTTAAGTGAGTTCAAGAAAAAATACAAAAGTACTTAAAGGAATGTGAATTTTTGAGAAATTTATAAATTAAAAAAAAATTTTTAAGTAGGCTCCAATGTGGGCTTGAATTCATGACCCTGAGATCAAGAGTCACATGCTCCTCCAACTGAGCCAGCCAGGCACCCTCAAAATAAAAAAATTAAAAAAAAAAACAAACAAAAAAAAAACTCTAGCACAAAACAATATAAAAAGCACAATGTCTGGCATCCATTTAATGTTGCCACACATACAAAGCAGCAGAAAAATAATGACTCCTAAAAGGAAAATTCCGTCAGTAGAAATGACACATAGAAGGTGGACTTAGAAAAAAATATATTAAAATGGCTACTATAAATATTGTCTATACACTAAGAAGGAAGAAGGAAGCATAAGTACAATAAAAAGTGATATAGAAGATATAAAAATGGCTCAAATCAAAAGGCTAGAGATTACAGAGTGTTATATGAAAAATACATTGAGTTGACAGATTAGATTCTGGAGACTTCATAATTACTGAACTTTAAGACATAGCAATTAGCAATAAAATAAACACGGGAAGACTGGTGGGGGGACAGAATAGGGCATCAAAGCATCAGTGAACTATAGGGAAACTTCAAACAACTTAGTGTATACACAATGAAATCCCAAAGGTGGTGGGGCGGGGGGCAGTGGAAGGTTGAAATATTGACTGAAAATTTTTAAATTCATAAAAACTAGTAATTCTCAAGAAATTCAATGAACCTCAAATGGAAAGGAACCAAGCAAAAAAAGAAAGAAATCAATCAATCAATCACACTAAGGCACATCATAAACTGTTAAAAGCCAGTACTAATGAGAAACATTTAAAAGCAGCTAGAGTAAGAAGACATTATGTAGAGGGGAACAAAGATAAGGATGACAAGAAACTTCTCATCAGAAATGATGCAAGCCAGAAGACAACGGAGCAATACCTTTAAAGTATTAAAAGGAAAAAAAAAAAAAAAAGACTGGGAACTCTCAATCTACAAATGTATATCCAACAATAATACTTTTCAAAAACAAAGATTAAGGTGGGGAAAATAGGGAGACGTTTGTGATGGGTACAAACTTTCAGTTATAAAATAAATAAAATTGGAGGATCTAATGTAAAATATTGTAACTAGACTTGATAACACTGTACTGTACAATTGAAATTTGCTTAAAGAGTAGAATATGAATGTTCTCATCCAAAAAAGAGGAGAGAGGTAAATACGTGAGGTGATTGATGTTTTAGTTAACTTAGCAAGGAAATCCTTTCACACTGTATGTATGTGTGTACACAAACACATTAAAATATCACTTTGTATATTTAATTATCTTACAATTTTGTGAATCATACATCAATAAAAATGAAAAACAAAACAGAACAACAGGGGAGCCTGGGTGGCTCAGTTAAGTGTCTGCCTTTGGCTCAGGTCATGATCTCAGAATGCTAGGATCAAGACCAGAGTCAGACTCCCTGCTCAGTGGGGAGTCTGCTTCTCCCTCTCCCTTTGCCGCTCACCCCACCCCACCGCACCCCTGCTCATGCATGTACTCTCTCTCTCTCAAATAAAAAATAAAATCTTAAAAAAAAAAAAACACGTAGAAGTACATTGTGCAATAATAATAGAATGTCTAGAAAAGCAGTACTAGATGTATTGGGTGTATATGTTTGTATATCATTATACACGAAGTTCTGATATAAGGTTCTTATAAAAGTTCTCCTATATTATGTATAAATCTATATGCCATTACCTGAAGGTCAACTGTGATAAGTTAGAGGTATATATTGTAAAAAAAAAAAAAAAAAAAAAGCATAATAACTCAATAAAAGATATACAATGGAATCATTTAAAAGTCAATTAATTTGGGATCCCTGGGTGGTGCAGCGGTTTGGCGCCTGCCTTTGGCCCAGGGCGCGATCCTGGAGACCCGGGATCGAATCCCACATCGGGCTCCCGGTGCATGGAGCCTGCTTCTCCCTCTGCCTGTGTCTCTGCCTCTCTCTCTCTCTCTGTAACTATCATAAATAAATAAAAATTAAAAAAAAATTTAAAAAAAAAAAAAAGTCAATTAATTTGAAAAAAAGAAAAAGGAAACAAAGCAATGGGTGAACACAAATTGCAAGATGGTAGTTTAAACCTATTCAACAATCACACTAAATATAAAAGCCTAAACATACTAATGAAAAGGTAGAGATTCTCAGATTTTTAGAAAACAGGACTCGCATACAGACTATCTACAGGAAATCCCTGTATAAATAAATTCACAGGTTAAAAGAATGGAAAATATGTATCACACTAATGTAATCAAAAGAAAGCCAGAGTGGCTATATGTCTTCAGGAAAGTAGATTCCAGAGCAAAAAGTATCTCCAAAGGTAAAGGTCACTTCACAGTCATTCAAACAGAAGATATAACAATCCTATTTATGCCTCTTAACAACAGAACTTCAAAATATCTAAAGCAAAAATTAATAAAACTGAGAGAATAAACAGACAAATTCACAATTTTAGCTAGGAAATTCAATATTTTTTCTCAGGAAGTGACAGGACAAGTAGCCAGAAAGTTAGTAAGAATATAAGAAAAGGTAAAACCATCAACCAACTTTGATACTGATAGAACATTCTTGTCAACAAAAGCAAAATAAATGTCTTTTTCAAGATCACACAAACCATTACTATGTTAGACTATATTCTGAATCCTAAAACAGCCCAGGAAACTCCATATTCACAAATTAATTTGAGATGAGTCACAGACTTAAACGCAAAAGCTAAAATAAAAAAGCTTCTAGACAAGATCATAAAGAACATCTTGGCTATTTTGAGGTAGGCAAAGCTTTCTTAGGAAAAAGAGCACTAAGCATAAAGGAAAAAATCGGTAAAGTAACCCCCATAAAAATTGTAAATTTCTGCTCATAATGACACAATTATGCCTCATAGTGTCTACATTGGGAAAAAATATTTGAAATACATACACACTAAATACCTGAGCAGTTTATATAAGTTATATGTCAGTTGAAATATTGAAAACTACATTAAAAATTATGTGAATATATCCCATGTCTGTTTAACAAGAAAATATAGAAATATAAATATATAAGTAAAGGAAGGTCATAAAGATACAACACTTGTTAATAGTCAGTATAGTAGGTGTTGAGTTATGAGGAGTGAGGTCCACTAATTCTACTTCAGACATTTTTACATTATTTGCATTGTTAAAATACACATTACTTTTTCAATCAAAAAGTTATGTATTTTTCATGAAAATGTAAAAAAAATAAGAAGCTGAGTTAGACCTAGGTTCAAGCCATTGTTTTACATTCTACTAGCTATATATCCTTGGCATTTTTCACCTCCGTGCTTCAGTTTTATCACCTATAAAAACAATAAAACACAAGGCAGTTTGGAAATTAAATAACATACGTGGACACTTAACCTAGGTCATAAAAAGTAGTATTTTTAAGTAGTAAATTTTTTATGTTAGCTTTTCTTCCTATTATTAATATCATAAAGTATGAATTGTAAGGCTGCTAGAAAAAAACAGTTTTAAAGATACCTGAACTTCTTCAATGCTTCCTCCCCATTCCTGATGTTTCCTACTATGTGGCAAGATTAATATAATCTTTTCATCCTCTCTCTGTTCCTTTATCCATTCTACCCAAGAGAAAATAAAATGCTCCATCTAGTTGGCAAATTTGAAAAGAATAAACTGAGCATGCCTAACTGCTCAGCTCACCTCCTGCCCCTTTCTCTTTGAGCCCAGGCACAACCAACCATATTTCCCCATCTTAAGTCTTACCTAGATGGGTACTCCACTTGAGAGCACAGTCATACCTGGGTGGTACAAAGATTCATTAATGTGGGAGTGCAAAATAAGGAAGTCTACTTGCCCACAAATATTAAGCTATGCCCTCCATCCTCCCTAGCTCTCAGTACATACACATATGACATTTTTGTCCCATATGCCTTGTTCTGTGTCTTCTCATTAGGTTCTGAACCTTTGGCCTGCATATAGGGCAGGGGGGAGTGCAATTTGAGAGGGGGAAGGACCTTTTCAAATACCTTAACATATGCTTTACATCACAACTGTCTGTCAATTCCTAGAGAACTCATTCCCAGTACTGGAAAACCACGACTACTTTAGCACACAGGTTGGAAGGGAGCCATGTGTCATCCCCGTGCTCTATAAACTCAGTGAGGCTGTCAGGCCAATTCAACTTGCTACTACCTGAAATGAGCTATCCTAGTCCCTCTGAAATCCCCTGTGGGACACGATACAAGCAATAAGATTGGTGCTATTTTCCACTTAATTAACTCTTTGGAAGGGATAACTGGACTGAACTAATACTGTCACTTAAATCAAAGACCTATTTCATCATATTATGAGGATAAAAGCTATGATGATTAGTAAATTATCCTGTGAAAATAAGCCTATGATGATTAGGCTATCAATGAAGAGTTATACGATTTTTTTTAACAGTGTTAAGTAATTCTAATGTGTTGTGGATAGATTTAACAAAAAAGTTTTGCTGCCAATGTTAGCCTATGTGCCAACTTTTCAAAAAGAAAAGTACCAAAATTAACATCTAAAATATTGACATTATTTTCACATGTGTTGATTTAGTAAAACTATAATCTTTCTTCTAAAGATCTCAAGGTACCTGGAGTTTGTCTGGTTTACTGTTTCAGTAACTCATTCAACCAAGAAAATGGATTTCTCTTTCTTTAAATATAGTAGGCTAGATATCTAGACAACTCTCTCCCTCTAAAAGCAACTAAAAATGCTAGATACAAAATAAGAAAATAAACAAACCTTAAAAGTATCAATGAACTAGCACCAAATTCTTAGGCCAGTGACTGTCAGGCAAGAATCCTCAGAGGTACCCAGAGCTCTTAAGCTGATGTTCACCCTGAGAGCATTTGTCCAACAAAATGAACAAAAGGAATGTGAGGGAAGATGAGAGCCCACACATATTGGAAGTTAGATGAAGACCCAGCTCCAATTAAAGCCAGAGCTTCCGGTGCCTACAACCAAGTATAATAGAGATGAACAAAAAGTAATTCTCCCATCTCCCTGACTCCTCATTGATCTGAGTTGGGAGATGAAGGTGTGTGTTAGGAAGAGGAGATTACAGGAGGGGAAGCAAAAGGTATAAGTAGTCCCTCACTTGATTTACAGAGTATCTCCTTCAGAAGAGCCACAGTTGTTCTAACAAGCTAATTTCTTAACAGCACAAGTGCAATCAGAAGACACTAAAACGCTATCTTTAATTATTAAAAATACTTTCAACCTACAACTGTATTCATGGAAAAAATAGATTTCAACAATAAGAGCAGCAACAGAATAACCACCAAAAGATTAAAAGGAATTATTTCATAAAGCAATCAAACCAGAAAGACATGAAGAAAAAAAAAAAAAAACAAAGAACAAAAGCACAAAATAAGATAGCAGCTATGAATACAGCTACACCAACTACAAAAAACATAAATGGGCTAAATACTACAGAAAAACTGTAAAGCAGAATTTTTTAATACAATATTAAGAGAAACATCAAAAATAAAGTTATTTGGGGTGCCTGAGTGGCTCATTCATTTAAGCATCTGCCTTTGGAGAAAAAAAAAAAAAAAAAGCATCTGCCTTTGGCTCTGGTCATGAACCAGGGTCCTGGGACTGAGCCCCACACTGGGCTCCCTGCTCAGCAAGGAGGCTGCTTTTCCCTCTCCCTCTGCTGCCGCTGCCCCTGCTGCTGTCCCAGCTGTGCTCTGTCTCTGTGTGTGTCTCTCTCTCAAATACATAAAATCGTTTAAAAAAAATTTTTAAATAAAGTTATTTACCTAGAAAAGCTAAAAATAACAGAATGGAAAAAGATACACCAGTCATATCTAGCCCAACAAAGGATGGTATAACTAAATTATAAGACAGAATAGGCTTTGAAAAAAAAAAAAAAGGCATTACTGGTGATTTTTAAGTTTTATTTATTTAATCTCTACACCCCACATGGGACTCAAACTCACTACCCCAAGATCAAGAGTCATGTGCTCTACCAACTGAATCAGCCAGGCACCTACTGGTAAATTTTTAAAGTAACAACATAATGATCAAAATTTCAATAAGCAAGGAAAATACGATCTAATTTTTTTATATATCTAATAACTAACATTCAAAATACATAAAAGCAAAATATAAAATTGCAATCATATCAAAGAAAGCAAGCATTTCAAACATCTATCTCAGTAGCTGATAAAATAAACAGACAAAAAGCAATCAGTATAGATATAGAAGATTTATATCCCTATCTATCAGATTAACAAGCTTGACCCAATGTAAAGGAAAAAACACATTATTCCAACAATGGTAGAGTTTGCCTTTTTTTTTTTCCCCTGGGTATACAAATATTGAGTCATGAAAAAAGTCTCACAAATTCTAAAGAACTGAAATCATACACCATTTCCTCTAAGCATAATACCATAAGCTAAGAAAAAAAAAAAGATAAATAGAAAAACTATAAGCACAGGCATTAAACGAGTAAGATACAGAAGAGCTATAGGATTTAAAAGTACAAAACATGTAATGGGATAAAAATAAGTCAAATATGAATATTTGCACAGAAATCAAACCAACATAAATCCTTGAAAGGTATTATAAATGGTATTTCACCAGTTCTTCCATACTGAATTCAGCAAAGCCAAACTCTGAAGCCTCCCCTGTGAAGTTACCTGCCACAGGAGGAGAGGAGATGCAACTTCACCCTTGCATGGAAAATGCCATGCTTTGTGCTTCTTATCCTACACCACATCTCTGAAAGCCGTCTGTCCCACTTGATACTAACTCAGGATCACTTCCTCATGCCATTCTCAAAGGTTCACTTTAAGACATATTAGGTAACTCCATCCTTACTTACTATGCCCTTTTGCATCTTACTGAATAGCATTCAAAACATTATAGAGAGTGGCTCTCTACTCCTCCCTGTTGGACAGATGGTCACATCTTCTGGTACAGTGCTAGCCACACTCCCAAGACACTTCACCTTCTGGTGAAGGCCAGAGTAAATGGATTTGGCAGTATTGGATGCCTGGTCACCAGGGCTGCTTTTAACTGGCAAAACAGATATTGTTCCAATTAGTGAACCCTCCCATTGACCTCAACTACATGGTCTACATGTTCCAGTAAAATTCCACCCACAGCAAATTCAATGGGATAGTCAAGGCTGAAACAGGAAACTTATCGTCAATGGAAAGCCCATCTCCATCTTCTAGGAGGAAGACCCAGCCAATATCAAATGGAGTGATGCTGGTGCTGGTTATGTTGTGGAGTCCACAGGAGTCTTCACCATCACGGAGAAGGCTGAGGCTCACTTGAAAGGTGGTGCCAAAAGGGTCATCATCCCTCCCCCTTCTACTGATGCCCCCAAGCTTGTGATGGGCATGAACCATGAGAAGTATGGCAATTCCCTGAAGATTGCCAGCAATGCTTCCTGCACCACCAAATGCTTAGCCCCTCTAGCCAATGTCATCCATGACAACTTTGACATCATGGAGAGATTCATGACTCCATGCCATCACTACTACCCAGAAGACCTTGGGAAGCTGTGGCATGATGGCCAAGGGGCTGCCCAGAGCATCATTCCTGCTTCTACTGGCACTGAAATAGCTATAGGCAAGGTCATCCTTGAGCTAAATGAGAAGCTCACGGACATGGCCTTCCATGTCCCCACCTCCAACCTGGTCCTCTATTAGTAGTGAGTACCCAGAAAGAACCTGACGTTGAAGCACACACATTTCTTAATAAGGAGATTAAAATTAAACTGTTAAAATTACAAAATCAGAAAATATAACCGTACATTTTAAATTTTTTTATCAAAAGCCAAGAATTTTAACTCCTTTTTCTCCTTGTTTTAGGTACCCTATTGTCTGAAAGATTTCAAAGATAATATATATGGCTAACATCTCTAGTACTTCTAATTCAATCCCAGTCTTTTCTAATTAAACACATAAACAATTTTACTACTAGTTTTCTTTGTTTAAAAAAGAGAGAGCGCGCTCTAATTAAAAAAAAAAAGAAAATGTAATTTTCTCCTAGGGGCACCTAGGTGGCTCAGTTGGTTAAGCATCTGCCTTCAAATCAAGTCATGATCCCAAGGTCCGGAGATCGAGCCCCACATCGGGCTCCTTGCTCAGTGGGGAGCCTGCTTCTCCCCCTCCCTCTGCCTGCCACTCCCTCTGCTTGTGCTTTGTCAAATAAATAAGTAAAATCTTTAAAAGAAAAAAAAAAGAAAAAGAAATTTCTTCTTAAACTAATTTTGTTACTTCAAAATTACTGAATAAGCTATTATTTAGAAATAATATAATAGGACAGCCAACATGCAGAAGAATGAAACTAGACCATTTGGGGGATGCCTGGCTTCTTCTCCCTCTTCCTCTGACCCTCCCCTCACTTGTGCTCTCTCTCTGCACTCTTTCTAATAAAGACTCAGAGGAGCCCAATTGAGAAGCTCATGGAAGACCATCAAGAACAACTACCCGCCTATATAAGAAATATCACCAGGTGGGGATGCCCAGACCTTAGCCAACACCAAACCACGAAAGAATAACACATTTGGATTGAAATTCACATCCTCTGGTCCCAGTTCAAGGCCTCTGAAAAGCCAGCCCCAATTCTGACAGATGTCAGTATCCCCTTAAATACCTCTTCTTCCATACTATCACACTCCATTTTCAACAGTCACACCAGATCTTCCTACTGTTTGGGGGATCCACCATATGTCTCCTACTCTCTAAATACTTGCCCTCTCTCCACCTAAGCTTTGATATCTGTAACAAGGACAAAAACCTCTGATTTGCATCTCTATCAACATTGTTAAAGTTACAGAAACTGTGTTCAGAAAATAGGCTGACTGTTCAGAAAACATTGTCATCATACCTTATGTAACTTTAAAAAAAGAAAACCTACTAAAAGCTATCTTGAACTCCTGACAATCTCCATGTAAGTCCGTAACTTCTCCCAAAGTGCATCCCACAACATGGCATAAGATAAGGTTGGTATGTGGGCAAATTACTTTGAAAATGTTGCATACACAATCTGCCCCACCCCCAAGTAGAGTCACAGTTACAAGCTCTGAAAAGCGCGCGCACACACACACACACACACACACACACACACATAAACACCTGTTCAACCTTGTTTAATCCAGTGTCTCAATATATTTGACTAGAAAATATTTTATTTTTATAACATAAGTATCTCATGGCAAAGCCAATTTTCTACACATAATGAACAAAAGAGTTTATAATTTAAAACTAAAGTTGGCTTCTAAGAAGTCTACATATCAAATTAAAATGAAGTAAAATCTGTACTGCTTTCTTCCCAATGCAGAAATTAAGAGAAAGAAAGAAAAGAGGTAAAAACCGGTTTTTACCAGGCCCATAAATCAACAAGACACATTACTAAGTTTTGATGCAGGGGAAAAAAAAATTCAGTAGGCAAAGCAAAACAACATCTCACTATATTTAAAACAACAGAAATAGCACAGCAATGTGAATATACTCAATACCACAGAACTATATACTTAGTGGTTAAAGTGGTTAAGTTTTATGTTACATGTATTTTACAAAAAAAAAAAAAAAAAAAAATTTTTTTTTTTTTAACATCCAAAGAGAAATAGGACAAACCGAATTCTTGACGATAAGGTAATGCAACTTCGTTATTTTAACAAAGAAAAAAGGGCAATTAAATCCCACCCACCTGAAAAAGTTTTAACCATCTCATAACCCTGGATCCAGGACAAATTTAAAACGAGAACTAGGGATTATCAATGAAATAGCAACAATGAAACGCTACATGTCAAAACTAATGAGATACAGCTAACATTAGAGGGAGAGAAAAATTAATAGCCTGAAATGTCTTAATGACTACACAATGAAACCAAAGCAAATGAAGTTACAAAAACAACAATAAAAGTCTGGTTCAAAGAACAAAGGATTAAAAAAAAAAAATCTCTCCTAAAAACTGAAGGCAGTATCTTAATTCATCTTTACCTTTCCTGTATCCAGCTAGTACATAATATATGTTTCATAAATGTCTCATAAAGAATGAGACCTACAGCTGAAAGAGTTAACTTAATAAATACATTAGCTGAATGTCACCAAGAATTCAAAAGAACCTGTTACTTTAATTCAGTTTTTTTAATTAAATGTGTCATTCTATTAGTCTTCTCATTGAGTAGGCCTTCCATTTTCTATTACTATGAACTAATTCTCTTCAAATTTATTTACAGATGTATTCTTAACACCCAAATAGGTGAACCTGAAGAGGTGAATGTAAAATACACAAGTAAAAGGAACAAAGATATATAAGAAACTCTTGAAAAAGAGGTTAGTAAGGGAAAACTCCCCATGTACTTAAAAAATCATTAAATAATATAAAGTATTAATTTGGATAGTATGGCACAGACAGATAATACACCAACAGAATCAAACAGAGTCCAAAAGACACTGATGTGACAGGGGACACTGCAGAGCAGTGGGGAGAGGGTACCCTTCTCATTAAATAATGCTGGGAGAGGGGCATTGGTGCCCCTTGGTGGCTCAGGGGTTGAGAGTCTGCCTTCGGCTCAGGGTGTGATCCCAGGTCCTGGGATCGAGTCCCACATCAGGCTCCTCACAGAGAGCCTGCTTCTCCCTCTGCCTATGTCTCTGCCTCTCTCTCTCTCAGTCTCTCATGAATAAATAAAATCTTAAAAAATAAATAATGCTGGGAGAACTTATTACCCATATATTTTTTAAGAATATATTTTAAGAAAATGAAAAGCCCAACCACAAATCACAAAATATCTGTAACACATATAAACAACAGAAGATTAATATCCAGATACATAAAAATTCCAGTGCATGGACTGCCATGACCTCTGCAATTTGTTCAAACAGTTCAGAAAATAGAGGAATAAGTAAATAATAAATGTATGTAACATGAATATATACAGCCATATTACAACCAAGGAGAAAAAAATGTTAAAAACTACTGAAACTGATGGAAATAAAGGTCATCATTATAGTTTTCTTTCCTTTTCTAATATTTCAAATATTTTATAACAATAAGGGAGGCAGTGTACCAAATTCCTATAAAGCAATGGGAAACAAAGACCAAAAAAAAAAAAGATAAATAGAAAAGGATGGTGATCCTATTAGTAATAACAAAAATGAATATTAACATTATTGAGAAAATAATTAATGTCCATGAAATTGACAAAAATTTAAAGTCTGACCATATTAAATGTTCAAGATGTAGGTTAAGGGGTACTCCCATACCCTACTCCTGGGAGTGTACTGATATACACATGTATCTGTGTGTACTGACACATATTGAAACAACATACTACACAGTAGCATAAATGAATGACTGTTTTCACAATGAGCATGTATCAATTTCAATTTAACTTTGGAGCAGAAGAATTAAGTCTCCACAGGATTTGGTGCCATTTATTTATATGAAGTTTAGCCTTAAGAACCAGTCAATGAAATATCTTGCAATACAGGGGCACCTGGGTAGCTCAGTTGGTTAAGAATCCAACTCTTGATTTCAGCTTAGATCACAATCTTGGGTCGACCTCCACGTTGGGCTGGGCATGGAGCCTGCTTAGGATTCTCTCTCTCCATCTCCCTCTGCCCCGTCCTCTCAAAAAGGAAACGGGGAAGGAAGGGAAGAAATATCTAGAAATACAAAGATGGAAACACAATAAAGAAAAACTTGGGAATGTTTATTATGAAGTCAGAATAGTGGTACTCCTTGAAAGAGCAAGCTACAATCCAAGAGAGACAAAGACCCCAGCCCCTTTTTTATTTTTTATTTTCAAGAAAGTGGGTATATCAAAGTGTGTGCTTTTAACCATACATATAAGCATACACATAAATTTCACGAAAAAAAGAACCTACATTCAGAAATACCAGTAGGTGCTGGGAAAAGTTTTCCTACCTGGAAAAAAATTTTTAATTTTTGAAGAGGCTTAAAAATCATTTACTTTCAACTATGTCCTAAATACATTAGACATATATGTTAAAGAACTGCTACAACTGAGTTATTTTTGTAAAGACAGAAACCCTTTTTTAGGGGGAATATAATCACCCCTAATTTATCTGTCCTACAGAAACAATGTTAGAGTTCAGGTTTCCCCCACTATCCAAAAGTAACGTGTTCCTGTGAAACCTTTCCTAAGCCCCAACCGGGTAAAGCAAAGAGCAATTACCATTAAGTTAAACAGTCAAGATTTTGAGCATTCCTAGACTCCAAAAATAACCTCTCCAGCTTCTCTGATACTTAGCACACATCTTGTTAACAGATGTAGAAAATATATCATGACAAAGCACAGTCACTCAAAGATATGACTGAAACCCATGGTGACTTGATGTTAAGATGCTAAGTATAGTAGTTCCAGGGGAAGGAAGGACCTTGGTAGGGGCAGGGGGAGGCTTGCCTGGGTAACAACTCACTGCAAAACAAACCCTGAATGCTATTTTTGCTTTTTGCCCTTTTTTGTAGAAGCAGAGATACTCTTCCCATTTCTTTCAATTAGAGAAAGGAAGTACTATGGGTCTTTTGTAAAAGTCAAGTGATGTAACGTGAACTTTTAAGAAGTGAGGGACACCTGTTTGTGCTGTCCAAGCACATACTTAACTGCCTTTCAGATATACAACAAAATTTTCATAAATTAGAGAGTCCTGGACTTCCCTCCCTCTTTATGAAAAATACACAAGACCTGTCATACATACAAAGGCAATAAAAGGTACACATGCTACTAAAATACAAAATAGAATTATTAAAAATAATTATTTAATAACAATATACATGGGACACCTGGGCGGCTCAGCAGTTAAGCATCTGCCTTTGGCTCAGGTCATGATCCTGGAGTCCTGGGATCGACTCCCACATCA
Source organism: Canis lupus dingo (assembly GCF_003254725.2). Classification (NCBI taxonomy): domain Eukaryota; kingdom Metazoa; phylum Chordata; class Mammalia; order Carnivora; family Canidae; genus Canis; species Canis lupus. The sequence continues at coordinate 11,128,187 of NC_064265.1, forward strand.
GGCTTCCTGCATGGGGTCTGCTTCTCTCTCTGTGTCTCTCATGAATAAATAAATTTTTTAAATCTTTAAAAAATAATAATATACATGGAAAAAAACAAACAATATACATGGATAAAAGACATTCTTCTTCCTATTACATGTACAATGATAAACACAGGAGGGGACAGGAAGAAGATATTCAATCAAGGATACAACCGATGGTCTAGAATCAATCATCTTTTATTACACATTAAGCTAACTTCTAAAAATTAAAGTACAAAGTTTTTAAAATTTCTTTACACTGTTGAGAAAGTTTCTAGAAGACTCTTTTCTCCCTTGAGCTCCTGTATTTTGTTCTTTCACACTTAAATGCTTGACATCTTCCACTTTGTATCTTTATCTTATCTCCTACAATAGGTGAGATGTATGTATATATGAATAGTCACCTTCTTCATCTCTGTGCCCCCAAGTGTGCCTGGCTTGAGGCCTTGAATGATAAACTGAAACATGTCTTTTGACTACAGATAAACAGGCCTTAATTCTTGGATTATTGGTAAAGTACAATTTACCAGCTTTATTCATAGCCCATAATAACAGCTGACAACGCATTCAACCCTACAGGCTAGGAAGTGTTCAAACTTCATTTCTGGATCACTAGGGGGAAACCCTTGCAGAGCTCTTTTATACCTGGAACATCATTCCATTTCCATACCACGCAGCAAGTAATGAACTCAAAAGGAAGATGTTTATTGTGACATATTTTTTCATTCCTTAAGGAATGTCTTTTGCCTATGGCTTTGCCTTGGGTGAAACAATGTCAAATGGTTTAAAGCAAACAGAAATTGCAAACCTTTTAGGTCAGCTACTACATCCTTTACATAGTAACACACAGGAGCTACTTACACCAGTTGGTTAGTTAGCCAGCTGGCTGGTTTTCAGCATGAGAAAGACTGTGAATAAACTGGGGGGGGGGGGGGGGGGGGGGAGGGTAGTCACATAATAAATACCATTTAATATTAAAATGAATGGATACTAGTGGAAGCTTCCTGTTTCTGAACCACAAAATGGCAACCTGACAAGATAATCATGGGGCTTTGAGGCTCACAGAAAATCCTCTGCACACACCTTGCTCACTAAGCTGGTATATCAGTAAGTTTAGAAACAGGGGAGGATGAAGAATATGCTATTAAAAAGCTACTTATGTTTGTGTTTGCTATCATCTTTTAAAAGGCAAGACATTTAAAAAGTGAAGGAGAAAGCTACTTCATTTTTACACTTGCTCCATTGTAGGTCACTTGCTCATGGTGGCTTGTCGGGATTATTTAAATTCAGGAGCAATACTTGGTTGACAAGCTCCTGCACTGCTGCAGGCTACAAACCGCACACAGTGCCTGAAGGGTTATTACAATTGAGGGTGTCTACAGAGGACAACAAAGGAGCCTTACCCCTTCCCGAAGGCACCTCATTAGCACTGTGTACGCAGCCAAGGGAACAGCCCAGCATTCTCTAGGGTTCTTTTTTTTTTCTTCCTAAAACGAAGTGGAAGAGAAAGCAGTGAAGCTAACAGCACAAGATATTATTAACCCGTTCAAGAAAAAGACAGTTTCAAATACACAAACTACCTAAAACTTCTAAATATTCTATTTAAAGTATTACTACCTGACAATTCTGACCCAGTTAGGGGTCTTTTTACTACATTGTACATACAAAGTATTTCTCCTCTTTCTCATCATATTCTATGCTGTTCATGAGACCCCCTCATCAAAAGCCAGACAAAAAGAAGTGAAAACTGACAATATGATCCAGTTGGTAGAGAAACTACTCTATTGATAATTTTAGATGATAATACAGATATTCCTACCTAAAAGGTAGTACATTATCTGAAATGATTTGAAAGCACAGAATACACAGCTCTGGGGAATATCTCAGGATAACCCATAAGTACAAGTGAAAGAGAGCATATTACCTAGTAGGACAAAATGCTAAATAAAAATAAGCAAATGTAATTAGCAGGTACACTGATTTTAATGATATTGGCAATGATTCTCTCACAGAAGAACCAAATTACAGTAATAACCACTAAAACCCTCCTGCAATGTATCAAATAAAATCAAAATATAAATCAGGTACCACACAGAAAGGTGAGAAAAATTAATCTCTTTACAGCAAAAGAAATTAGGTTTTGGCCATTGTTAAAGAAATATTTAAGACTGTCTAAATTTTAGAACTGGTACCTTAACTGATCCAAATGTTTTTTTCCACCTATGATGAGAATTATGGCCCATTAAAACCATGTCCTTGATTAATCACAGAATTCTACACACAGTCAGGGCCCCTGAGTGGATCAGTTGGCCAAGCATCTGCCTTCAGCTTAGGTCACAATCTCCGGGCGCTGGGATGGAGCCCCAGGTCAGGCTCCCTGCTCGGTGGGGAATCAACCTCTTCCCTCTCCCTCTGCCCCTCCCCCACTCATTCGCTTGCTAATAAAATCTTTTTAAAAATCCACACAGTAATAGTCTAGAAATTATCCCAAACTGCTGCTCCAGCTTAAAAATCACTAATTCAGCATTCAATTTCCAAGCACAATTTACCTCCCTCCCAGCTCACTTATTCAAAACTTCTATCACATTCTTTCTGTAATTTATCACCTACCCTCCCCCTCCAGCCACTTAAGACTCCCTAGAGTCTATTATTTAGTCACTCCAGCCAAAAGCCTGAACACTTTCCTCTCTGACATGCCCTTTTCCATTCTCGGAGTAAACCAACCCTGGGGGGCGCCAGTGGCTTGTTTTCTCTAGGCATGTGCTCAGGCAGCTGGGCTCACAGAGAGACCATGAATGACTCAGGATCACCAAGTCCAGGGACCCTCAATACCACTCTGCAGCCTCCCATTCCTCTATGACCAATTCCCTGTTCGAAAGGACAACTTCGCACCTATAATCCTCTCAGCACTGAACCTACCTTCCTCCTCCTCTGAGATCATGGAAGTCCTAAGAACGGAGCTCCCAGCATTCCTACACCTGAACCCATCTGCTGATTACCCTCAGTGGTTATAACCAGAGAGGCTCCTCCACCCCTTCTATGTGGGCTCAGGATCCCATTCCCAACCTGCATCCTTCAGGGTCATTAGGTTAGGGACTATTCTGTACCACCCCTACGTATTCAAAGCCCACTGGGCCCTTTCATTTCCATTAGAATAGGCTAACTATCCCCATCTTCCAAACAGGGGCCTTACAGCCTCCACAATTTTACACCAACATTCTGGCTTCGTGTCACCTCTCCCAGCTTCCTCATCTCCTGCTAAACCCTCAGCACAGTCCAGCATGCCTTCTGACTCAATTCAAAGTTAAGTAAATAAGTACATAAAAGAACTCTTGTTGAGATGCCTGGGTGGCTTAGTGGTTGAGCATCTGCCTTTGACTTAGGTCATGATCCCAGGGTTCTGGGATCAAGTCCTACATGTCTCTGCCTTTCTGTGTGTGTCTCTCATGAAAAAATAATTAAAGTCTTTAAAAAAAAAATAAAGAAAAAGAAAAAAGAGCTCTTGTTGAGTTTCCAGTGACTTCCATGTCACTCAACCCAGCAGGCTCATTTCCATACTCTTTCAGGGACCATAAAATATATTCGGCCTCTTGCTTTCTCTTCCCTGAAACACCCTCTTCTCACTCCTAACTTTGCTCCTACTTTGCTTACTCCCATTCAGGTTCAGAATCTTTTCTTATCATTCTCCAGTGTATTTGCCACCTTTAAACCAGAGTCATCTTTTTTGGCATTTAAACCAGATGACATCATTACCCTTTTTTTCTCTTTTAATAAATTTATTTTTTATTGATATTCAATTTGTCAATGTACAGAATAACACCCCAAAAAAAAAAAAGAGTAACATCCAGTGCTCATCCCGTCAAGTGCCCACCTCAGTGCCCGCTACCCAGTCACCCCCCTCCACTCCCCTTCCACCACCCCTAGTTCTTTTCCCAGAGTTAGGAGTCTTTCATGCTCTGTCTCCCTTTCTGATATTTCCCACTTATTTTTTCTCCTTTCTCCTTTATTTCCTTTCACTATTTTTTATATTCCCCAAATGAATGAGACCATATAATGTTTGTCCTTCTTCAATTGACTTATTTCACTCAGCATAATACCCTCCAGTTCCATCCACGTTGAAGCAAAAGGTGGGTATTTGCCGTTTCTAATGGCTGAGTAATATTCCATTGTATACATAAACCATATCTTCTTTATCCATTCATCATTACCCTTCTTGAGAGCCGTTGTGACTTCCCCTTTCTCACAGCATCAAGACAAAGACATCTGACTGACTCAGTCAAGGAGTCTTTCCTGGGGTCATGATCTTGGGGTCCTGGGATTGAGCCCCGCCCCCTTGCTCACTTCCGTCTCATCCCCCTGGTCTTAGTGCTGGGTAACACATTATAAAAGCACCTGCGAAGTACCAGGAATTCTTCTAAACAATGGCCACAGAGCCTTGAGTAAGACAAATATTCTGCTTGAATCATGCTTAGTGGAGAAACAAGAGGAAGAGGAGTGGAAGGGAAGGGAGAAAGAGAAGTAGGTAGAGGAGGAGGAGGAGGAGGAGCAGCAGCAAACAAGACAAGTCAGTCCAGATGGTGAGGACTGCTATAAAGAAAGCCAGAGCAGAGGAAGGAGCTAGAGGAAGGCCACAGACAGGGTGGCTCCCTCTCATACTGCACTGTGCAGTATGAGAGGGAGGAGGAATGTCAGTGTGGTGCGAAGAGGCAGAAGGCAGAACAGCAGTGAGACCTGAGGTCACGTAGGCACTGGGACAACAGCCCACAAGGCCAACGATGCAAGTGATGGGATTTGGCTGTGACCAAAGCAAGACAAGAAGCAATGGAGGGCTCTGATGAAGGACACTGTACTCTCTGTAATGGACACAAGAATAAAGCAAGGAGACCATCACAACAGTCCAGGTGAAAGATCATTAACAGCTAGACAAAAAAAAAAAAAAAAAGCAGAATAGAAATAACTGGGCTCAAGGTAGGAGGTATCCTCGATTAAAAAAAAAAGAAATACATAAACTGTAGTATGTTGCCTCCTAATGTCCTCTGTAGAATCTACTCTGGTCTTCCATCCTCAAACTTGTCACCTTTGCACTATTTGCACAAAGAGAACCAATAGGACAGGGCTTTGCACTATTTGCACAAAGAGAACCAATAGGACAGGGCTTAGGTCTCTGTATTATACATAGTATATATTATCCCTTCAGGTCAGCACTGATCTGAGATCTTAAGGTTCACATATATCCAAAGGGACAATTCCACAAAAGCCCTCATCTTATGAAAAGTTATTGATTTTTTGGATCCAGGGATATAACTTCCTTTTCTAGTTTGCTATCCTAAGTTGTAGTCAAATGCCACAAATCATCCCTTTATTAAAGTAGCCTTAGTTTATATCAATTAAAGCACATACCAAAGAAAACAATTCTCTAGATCTACTTTTTAAAACAAATAGAAATAGGATTCTGTATGATTCCATTTATAAGATTTTAGAAAATGCAAACTAATCCATATGACAGAAAGTGAATCAGTGTTTGCCTGGGAGCAGAAAGAGGGACGGGAGGGAAAGATTACCAAGTGTGTGGAGAAACATGTAGGGATGCAATTAGAACAATTATTTACCAGGGAATAAGGCACATAGGGAACAAAAATAGGAAAGCCACAGTCCCCCATATACCCTTCTTGACTTCCTAGTTTTCTAGCTTCCTGAATGTGTAGTCTCTTCAAAATATAAAACTACCTAAGAACAAATTCATACAAAACTAGATGTACAAAAGTTTTATGAACAGAATGAACTAACTCAAATGAAAGTATTTCTTAAAATAGAAATATATAGAAATACCATTTTTGTGCACTGGAGGACAAAACACCAACAATATACTGATACTTTCCTAATTGACACTTTGCTCTTCCTCCGTGCACATGCTAATAATTATTTTGTTCAGTAGAATTCCAAATATGCAGAAGACTCAAAATTATCGAGGTAACAGTACCTCCCAATTTGATCTGCATAGATCAACGCAATTTTTTAAATGATTTGCGGAATTGGGCAAGCTGATTCCAACATGCAAAGGGCCAAGAATAGCCAAGACAATAATGGGGGGAAAAAAAAGAGGACAGTTTGCTGTATCAGCTACCATTATTAATTGTGGAGCTAAATGATTTTAAATACTGATGTTTTATAATAATTATGATAATTGCCTTAAAATGATGATTGCCTAGGAAGTCAGCTAAGCTTCGATACTAAGGATACTCAGATTACACAACATTTGAGCAAAATCTCAGGTTATACAATATTTGAACAAGATCTAGGACCCAAAACATCACAAATGTAGTGAGAGAACTTCCTGATCAACTACTACTTACCAGTACTTCCTTAAAACTCAGTATTACCGGGGATCCCTGGGTGGTGCAGCAGTTTAATGCCTGCCTTTGGCCCAGGGCACAATCCTGGAGACCCGGGATCGAATCCCACGTCAGGCTCCTGGGTGCATTGAGCCTGCTTCTCCCTCTGCCTGTGTCTCTGCCTCTCTCTCTCTCTCTCTCTCTCTCTCTCTGTGACTATCATAAATAAATAAAAATTAAAAAAAAAAAACTCAGTATTACCAATGTTTATAGCAGCAATGCACACAAGAGCCAAAACATGGAAAGAACCCAAGTATCCATTGACAGATGAATAGATAAAAAAGATGTAGTATACATATACAATGGAATATTACTCAGCCATGAAAAAGAATGAAGTCTTGCCATTTGCAATGACATGGATGAAACCAGAAGGTATTATGCTAAGTGAAATAAGTCAGAAAGATAAACACCATATAATTTCACTCATATGTGGGATTTAAGAAACAAAACACATGAACATAGAAGAAGAAAAGGAAAAAAAAAGATGAAAATTGAGAGAAACTATAAGAGAAGCTCAACTCTAGGAAACAAACTGAGGGTTGCTGGAGGGGAGGTGAGTGAAGGGAAAGGATAATTGGGTGCTGGGCAATAAGGAGGGCACTTGAAGTCATGAGCAGTGGTTGTTGTATCCAATTGATGAGTCACTAAATTCTACCTCTGAAATTAATTTTTAAAAAAACAAACCCTCAGTATCAAATATCTTATAATTTATCATTATCAACATTCATAAAAACACTAATGAAACATTAATTTTTCTTTGTTGAATTTGATAGCACCTCATATTGTAACTTAAGAAATAAGAAGTTAAATTCTATAGTCACAAACTCTCATGGACAAGTTGAGCTCTATTTGCACAAAGCAGTATTTTTAACTGAAATGAAGCTTTTATACTCAGAAAACCAATGGCCTCATCTTCAAAGAGTCAAAGATGGCAGCAACCTAAAAAAAAGTAGTTTGAGGGACATTTGGTCGATTGGTTTTAAAATATGGTGTGAGAATTTCCTATACTTTGTGGAATGCACTGGGAGAGGGACCATGGCAGACAAGGAGACAGACAGACAGACAGACACTGAAAGCCTTTCTCTTTCAAAGGTAAAATTTCCCCAAGGTTCATTAGGTATGCTCTAAGGGACAAAGTCAAAACAACTTTTATAGGACATTAACACTTGTCAGCCAGAATATGTCAGAACACATCAAACAGCAGTAGAGTTCCTCAGATGGTCTCACCTGGGTGGCTACAAGGTAGATCAGCTCCCCAAGCGTTGGTAAGAGGCACTGTTTTAGTTTGCTATTCCTGAAGTTTTCCCTAATTAATTCAGTTAAGACAGTAATTGCCTGAAAAGGAAAAAAGGTGTATTAGTTCACATGTATTTCTCAGATCTTTAACCTGTATGTAAAAGACCTGACACTCTACAAAATTTGCCCTCCATTTTTAAGAACTAGTGTCCAAATTATTTTCAAAATGAGACTTATTCCTGAAAAAAATTAGTAACTATCCCAGATGAAGGTAAAAATATTTTCAGTAAAAGAAGGCACATACATATAGCACTTTTCAGTTACCAAGCACTTTCAATGTATTACTGATCCTACAAGGCAACTATTGCTCCATCTCTAAAGACAGGAAAGGGAGGCTGAAAGACAAACAGCAGGTCTCTATCCAGTTCACTTGGACAGCCAAGATCTGAGCACAGATTTTACTAGGCTAGAGCCTACCATCCTCCAGCACACCCCAGTTTGAAAAATTCTTACACTGCATGAAACTTTTAAATGATTCTTCTAAAAATCTGAGAGAAGGAAATGTTATACCAAAGTTTTGAGATAATCCACTTTGAAATTCAGCAGGATATTTTATCAGATCCAGTTAAGTTCATGGGAGTCATGCTAAGAAAATCACATACATATGCTCATTGCCAGAATTCATACACCAGAACACAAATTAGTCAAATCACAGTGTGACCATAAAGTAGAATAAGGTAGATTCAAAATGATACATGTAGAATGGCCCCATTCTGAGATGGAAAAAAATGTATATAAAATAGTGCACCCTAAACAGTGTGATTCAAAGTACAGTGCACAGATAAAACTGTTTCTCACTGTCAACAAAGATTTAAGTACAGAAACTGAAAGTAAGCATTTAAAAACTTCCAGAAGAATTTGACAATGCCACAACTTCCAAGCACGTGATCATGGGCCTCACTCTGTAAACAAGATTGTGGATGAGTTGGACCTGCATGTGGGATTACTGCACAATAGCCATGCACTGGAGGAACACTTGTTGATGTGGTATTTTTTTTTTTTTAAAGATTTATTTATTCATTCATTCAGAGAGAGCGAAGAGAGAGGCAGAGACACAGGCAGAGGGAGAAGCAGGCTCCATGCAGGAAGCCCGATGTGGGACTCGATCCCCGGTCTCCAGGATCACACCCCAGGCTGCAGGCGGCACTAAACCACTGCGCCACCGGGGCTGCCCAGATGTGGTATTTTTTAAACAGTTTTATTAAGTTATAACTGACACAGAATAAATCACATATATTTAAAATGTACAATTAGGTACATCTAACATATGTATACATCTATGAAATCACCACCGCAGACAAGATAATAGCTCCACATGTTACCTCAAGTTCCCTTGGTAATCCCTCCATTTTGCTCCCTTTCTTCCTTTCCCTGGACAGCTATTGATTTACTTTCTGTTATTCACATTTTCTAGAGTTCATGTAAATGGGATCATATACGATGTATTCTTTTTGCTCTTGCTCTGTTCACTTAGCATAATGCTTTGGGGAGTTACCCATGTTGTAGCATATATCGATAGTTAGTTCTTTTTATTATTGAGCAGTAGTCCCCTGAACAGATATATTGCAATGAGTATCCCCCACCACTTACTGCCTCACACAGAATGAACCCTCTATGTGAAGTGAGTGAGAAGGAAAGGGAAACATGTAAAATCACATTAGTGCTTGCACCAGGTCACTTCTACAGTCTTCCTTTTCCTTGACCTTAACTAATCATACACTAGCATTACATCAAATTATCTGATATTAACAATATTCAGACTTTGGGGGGTTTTATTTTGTAACCTACAAAAAACAGCAATTCATTACCAGCATACCTACCCCAAAGGAATGCTAGAGGAAGCATTCCAAAGAGAAAAATGATAGAGGAAAGAACCTTGGAATTATCAAGAAGGAAACAAGAACATGAGAAGCAAAAATATAAGTAAATATAACAGGCTTTTCTTCTCTTTTTAGGTTTCCTAAACTATGTTTGTTGGTTGAAGCAAATATTATAATAATGTCTGCTTTGGCTCTAAATATTTAGAGGACATATTTACAATTATTTAAAAATGAGGGAAATTGGGGCAGCCTGGGTGGCTCAGTGGTTTAGCACCACCTTCTGCCCAGAGCGTGATCCTGGAGACCCGGGATCAAGTCCCCACCGGGCTCCCCGCATGGAGCCTGCTTCTCCCTCTGCCTGTGTGTCTCTGCCTCTCTCACTCTCTGTCTCTCTTATGAATAAATAAATATTTTTTTAAAATGAGGGAAATTAAAAGGTTGAAAAGGAGGTAAGTTTTCTATACTTCACTTAAACTGGTAAAACAACAGGTACGCAAAAGTCTACACATATATATGTATGTTGTATATCTAATATCTAGAACCAGTAAAATCTATACAGATACACTCAAATACTATAAAAAAAATCAAAATTATAAAAAATGTTCAGTAATTCCTATAAAAGTAAAAATGAAAAATAGCAAGAACAAGAAGAGCAAAATGGTAGACTTAGTATCAAATATATAATTATATTAAATGTAAATGGTCTAAATACAACAATTTAAAGAGTTCATTTAAAATATCACCCAACTTTATGCTATCTACAAGAAATATCAAAGATGGTGATATAGACAAATTGAAAGCAAATATATATGTTTGTGTGTGTGTATATATATACATATATATACAGCAGTAATCAAAGCAAAAGAGGAATGGCTATGTTAATATCACACAACAGATTTCAGAGCAAAGAAAATCACCGGAGACCAAGAGAAATATTACATAATAATAAAAGAGACAATCCACCAATGAAATATACCAATCCTAAATGTGCATGTACCAAACAGTTGTAAAATATGTGAACCAAAAACTGACAAAGTTATAAAAAGAAATGAACCTCGAATTATACTTGTAGACTCCAACATCTTCCTCTCAATAATTGATAAAACAAGTGGGCAAAAAACAAGACATATCAAAAGGACATTACACATACAAATTTGGCAACTTAGACAAAATGGGCCAACCCCTTGGAAAACACAGACTATCACAATTCACTCAATATGAAATAGAAAGCTATTTGCAAATGACATGATTGTCTTTACAGAAAATACCAAAAAATCTACAGAAACAAACTCCTTACAACTTATGAGGCTAGCAAGGTGACAGGATAAAATATTAGCATTCAAAAACTAACTGCATTTTTTCATATAAGTAATGAACACATGGAAACTTAAATTAAAAATGCCATTTACAATCACTGCAAATGTTAAATGGTATAAGTCTAATAAAACATGTATAGGAACTATATGCTAAAACCACACAATATTGTTTAAAAGAAATCAAAGAAGATCTAAATAAATGGAAAAATGAATTTGTGTGCATGTGTATGTGTGTGTTGTATTTTCTGTAATTATGATGTACTGACATCTTAAAAAAATCTTTCTGACTGGGGAGAAACTGGCCTTCCCAAGGGTAGCCAATTCTTAGAGACATCAAAGACCCAAATAATTATCTCTTTGATATGCAAACTAGCCAATCCTCTATCTGGCCCATACACTCCAAGAGGTAATATTCTTCTGCCTTCATCATCTCAAAGCCAGTTACCATCCAACTAGAGACTACCCCTATATCCCAAAGCCTGCTGAAGTCAATCAAACAACCCAATACTAAACTATTTACCCTTCCCTTGTCTTCCTTTGCCTTTCCTGTGGAAACCCCAATAAAGGCAACGGCTTAGGCATTCCCCTTGCTGCTATCTTCTGCCTCCTAATCACTGTGTTATTCTTCCATGTGGCCCTGTATGGCACACCCTGCCTGTCTCTAGGACCTGTGAGTATAATAAACTTTGTTTTCCTGAGCCTCCCCTCTGTCTCCTCTGGTGGCCAGTCCTGATTGACCATCTTCTAAACAAATACAAAACAAGAGATATACCATGTGCAGAGAGAGGAAGACAACATAGTAAAGATGTCAATTTTCCCCAATCTGATAGCCCAGTTTAATGCAATTCCTATCAAAATCCCAGCAAAATTTTTTGTAGCTATCAACAAGATTATTCTAAAATTTATGTGGAAAGGCAAAAGAATTAGAATAGCCAAAACAATTTTGAAAAAGAAAAGTGGTTGAAATTATTCTACCTGATTTCAACACTTATTATATAGATATGTAATCAAAACTGTGTGGCACTGTCAAAGAGACAGACATATTGATCAATGGAACAGAGAATCCAAAAAACGGCTCCACACAAGTAGAGCCTAGTATTTTTTAACAAGGGTACAAAGGCAATCCAATGGAGGAAAGTCAGCCTTTTCAACAAATGATGCTGGAGCAACTGGCTATACAAAAGACAAAGAAAAAGTAAGCCTCGACCTAAGTCTAACACTTTATACAAAACATTAACTTAAAATAGACCATGAATTCAAATGTAAAACATGAAACTATAAAACTGGGGGGTGGGGGGGAGAATGGGATAGGATGTAGGTAAAACAGTAGACTTGACACCAAAAGCACAGAGACGCTGTATCAAACAAGATGTGCAGTTGACAAATAAGCACAGGAAAATATGTTCAATATGATAAGCAATTTGGGAAATGCAAATTAAAACCATAATGGGAGATCACTATACACTTTTCAGAAGGGCAAATGCACAAAATAGTGACAACACCAATTGCTGCTGAGGATGGAAAGTAACTAGAGCACTCATACAGTGCTGGTAGGCTACAAAATGGTATAGCCACTCTGGAAAATAGGGTAGCAGTTCCTGGGGGGGAAAAAAAAAAACTCAACTAAACATATGATTACCCAGAAAACTGTACCCCTGGCCATATATCCCAGAAAAACTATGACTTGGTGATAAGTTTACTCTTTACCTAACTTCAGATCTTAGGAACTTATCCCACAGAAATGAAGACTTTAATCCACACAAAAACCTGCACATCAATGTGCAGCTTTACAAATAATTGTTAACACTTGGAATGACCCAGGTATCTTTCAATGGGTAAATGGGGTTAAATAAACTGTGATACAACTGATAACATGGAATACCAATAAGCAAAAAAAAAAAGGAACTGACACAAGCAACATCCTAGATAAATCTCCAAAGAATTATGTTAAATTTTAGAAGTCGGTCCCAAAAGGTTCCATACCATATGATTGCATTTATGCATTCTCAAAATTACACGAGTATAGAAATAGAGTAAATTACTGGTTGTCAGTGGTTGGGGTGGGAATGAGACATGTGATACAGCAAATATGTGTGGTTATAAAACAGCAAGATGAGGGATCCCTGGAGATGAAACTGTTTTGTTTCTTAACTGTTTCAATGCCAATATCCTGACTGTAATATTGTAACACTGTTCTCCAAGATGTTACCATTGTGAAAAACTGGATGAAGTATACATCCATAGCATTCTGTATTATTTTTTATAACTGCATACGATCTAAAATAATCTCAAAATAAATGGTTTAATTCTTTTAAAAAGTCAACCTTATACTAAATGTGAAACCTGGATCCCACTCTCTACTTCACAAAGTTAGTGGCAGGGATTTATAATATTTCTCCATTTTATAATCCACTGGCATTTTTTATCAGTAAGTATCACTTGAAATTAAAAACATTTCAACACTGCAAATCTTTAAAAGAGATAAAACTGTCTGAACTGCCTGCAGCATAACAGAAATTGCTTCAGCCCTTGGTGTCTTGTAAACAGGCACACATCATATAATCTACCCTAGTAATACCACAGCAACCTGACATGTCTCTTGCAAAAGCTAACTTTGGATAGCACTAAACAGTACACAACAGATAATGTTTTTTGAGATTTTTCCACTTGCTATTTTTAAATTTCGAAAGAAATTTTAATATTAAAAAGGAAAAGCATAAGATTAATAAACAAAGATGCCACATAAATGACAAACACCAAGAAGAAAAGTTTTTGTTGACCTAGGTACAAGGACATTGGAAAATGCTGATATGAAACAGAACAAAAAAGTTAAAAATACATTTGTTTAGTTCATCGAACTCAAAAATCCAAATAATGTGTAGATACTGTTCTTATGCATATTTTCCTGTATTCTGTAAACACTGAAACTAAGAGAGCTAAAAATACTGGGCATCAGAGTGGCTCACTGGGGTTAAGGGTCAACTCCTGATTTCAGTTCAGGTCATTACCTTATGAGATTGGGCCCTGGGTCAGGCTCCATGCTTAAGATTCTCTCTCTCTCTCCCTCTGCCCCTTTCCCCCACCCCCACCACAAACACATGCTATCTCTCTTTTAAAAAAAATTTTTTTAAGAAAAAGAAAAATAAGATATTCAAATATTATGCTACTATTACATTCATTTTTTAAAAAACCTAAGAAAAATGAGGAGATGAAAGGAGTCTTATTTCCAGTATCATTATGCTTTTAGCATATCTACACCATCATTAATGGAAACTATCTTTCTGCAACCACAGGCATGATTGGTTGACCACTACAAATAATAACTTAAGATTATACTAGTTCCTAAACTACTTTGAAATCCAAACCTATTTTATACCTACTTTGACAAGGTGGAATAAGGCCTCTTTTGGCTTTATTCTGAAGTCACCTGGTTGAATTAAATGGTCAAATGTGTGTCACTCTTACCTACCCTGGACTGAGTCTCTTAGGTCAAAGGCAAAAAGACAGGAAGATGAATTAAGAATACCAAAGCATGGAAGTTCTACAGTTATAAAATATTCTGACACTTGCACAGTAATAAATTTACTTGCTCCTGACTCTCAAAATAGTTCGTAAATGTTTCTATTCAAGGGTATACAATTAACAACTACAAAAAGAAACTGAAACTCCAGATCCAGAAAATATCTAGCATTTCCTATTTGGTCAGCATTTTTAAGCCAAAGAGACCTCTTTTTTAAGTCCTACGTAACTACTCCTAGTGGGAGATACAGCAACAGTCATCCTAACAACTATAACATAATCTTTTAAATTAGATATTGTTTAGCATTCTCCCCTGACCTTTGAAGTAAGAGGTATCCCCAACATTTCAGGAGAACAGAGAATTCTAATTGATACCAATCTGCCCAGGCTGTTTTTTTTTTTTTTCCTTAGAACCCTGCTTTCAATGTCCTGAACATAGCTAGGGTAGCATAAAGTAAGAACATGATAAGCCTCATAGTCCTTTCTTAAATATTATTCATATTAAATCTTAGATTCCTTTGGATCTTGCATTTCTGATTAAGTCTTGCCAAGTAAAATCACACTTGTAGACTTGAAACTCCAAACCCTCTTTTTCACAAGTACTGGTTTAAAAAAGTGAGAGAGAGAATGAAGTCTTGACACAAAGACAGGCCAATGATGCAAGAGAAAGATAGAAAACCTGTTTGAATAAAATAAGATTCTGTTCTGTATTTAATAACTGAAAATGTTATTGTAATGAAGCAGCATTGTCCGCACGATGCTCTCCTGGCAACACCTTGACATTAAAGTTTTCACATTATCTTCTGTGGATGTAACCCTTAATCTCTAAATCTCAGTATATTGGTTGGGCAACTGCATTTAAATTGGCACCTAACTTCTAAAATCAGATAATGGGAAGATGCGGCAAGGACTGCTAACACGTCACTTCCCTGTTGAGGCCTAAATATAAATAAACAATCTATAACTGGATTCCTTCTCTTAAAGATAATAAACTATCAGGAAAAACAAATAAAACATATAAGTAGATTTCTTACAGTCTTTTACAGTCCTATAGTAAGTTCAGAAGCACTAGGCACACAAGATTTATCAACTTCCCAGGGTTGTTTCGGGGTTTTGTTTTTAAATTAGGTGTCAACAACTCTAGACTGCAAAAGAAATTTGTCATTTTTTGGTCACCAGTCCCTCTTCCTAACATCCCTCAGCTTCCTTCTGGGGAAGTACCTCTCCTATACTGCGCTTAGTCTGTGGGATAACAAAACAGACGTTCTACACTCCAAATATGGAACCTGAAAGGGTCCCTGACTCCCTTCAGAAACATCTTTCCTCCCATGGACTGGTACTGTCAAGGGAAGGCCACAATTCAAACTCAACCAGCAGGGTTCTTGCTCAGAAATCTGAATCTTGAGCGGCGTGACACAGAGTAAAGAAACTGAACTTCATTCACCATTCTGGCGGGGGCCACAAGCAAGACCCCAAGAGGGTCCTGCTCCAAAGGCCTTCTAGAGCTGCCAGATCCCGACTGCTTGAAACTTTTTTTTTTTAAAGATTTTATTTATTTATTCATGATAGTCACACAGAGAGAGACAGAGAGGCAGAGACACAGGCAGAGGGAGAAGCAGGCTCCATGCAGGGAGCCCGACATGGGATTAGATCTCAGGTCTCCAGGATCGCGCCCCGGGCCAAAGGCAGGCGCCAAACCGCTGCGCCACCCAGGGATCCCATGCTTGAAACTTTTTCTTGGAGCCTCTGACCTTGCTCATTCCCTCTTAATAAATAACGCATATGCTTACATGAGGCAGACTCAATCTGGAAAAGCAGTAGATAGTACCAAGCTGACCAGTACCTCTTCTTTCCTGGACACATAAAAAGATTTCTCAGCCCCCTTTGGAGTTGGATGAGGCAATATGACTAGTTCTGGTGACTGGCTAAAAGTGGAAATGATGTGCATATGCCCATGTGCAATTTTCCAGTCTCTCTTCCTTGCCCCAGGAAACTTTAAAGCATTACACTGCATGGAGATGCCATATAGGACAGAAGCAGCTTAGAAGGCAGAGGTCAGCTGCCCTCAGAGCCACGTAGGCCCTGTAAGAACAAAGGTGAGCCCGAGATGTTGATAGTCTCCATTACCACAACATAAACTAGTCTATCATGAGACTGAACCCTTGTTCAATGTAAGGAGACCACTCGAGTTATACACAGAAATAAAGGAGTTTTCATACTTTAAAATAATCATTAAAAAAACACTCAGTAAACTATCACACATATATCTAAGGGTGAAAGATCATTTGTGTGGCAGCTAAGATCTGCCATCAACATTTATATCATGAATCTGCACCCCAGCTGCGAAGCACCAACCACCAGAAAAAGCAGTGTATTACAAGTATATGAATAAATCTTGCTATGCAGATTAAGTTAAGAAATTAGATGTCACAATGCAATAAAATCTGTAATGAATCTGTAGTTTGAAATCTGAGTAACCATTAAAACTTTTTGTCCTTTCAGATGGATGGCATACAACATATCCTGAATATTCCTTACATTGAAAATAAAAAGAAACGTCAGGCAAAATATTTTTAAGTATCTTAATAAAAATGTACAGCTAAATTGGAAAGAAATTAAGGAAACCTGAAAGACCAAAAAATAGAAAAGAAGAAAACAGAAAAATAAGCAAGCACTCAAGATACTTTAACCCTGGACACCTGGGTGGCTCTGTCAGTTAAGCAACTGACTCTTGATTTTGCCTCAGATCCTGATTTCAGGGTCATGGGATTGAACCCCATATTGGACTTCATGCTCAACAGGGAGTCTGCTTGAGAGTTTCTCCCTCTCCCCCTGCGCACACGTGATCTTTCTCCCTTTCTCTCTCGCTCTCTCTCTCAAAATAAATAAACCTTTTTTAAAAAAAAGGATACTTTAACCTCAGTGGCATGTGCTAAATCTTGGTGACCTTGAAATAACCTTTTGAAATGGAACAAAAGACAAACCTTAGGCCCTATCCATAGTGTGGCATCAAATATAGGAGATCATTTACATTCAGTTGTAATCCCAAGGATGTAGGAATAAAAAATGAACCAGCCTACAAGAGAGGACAGAAAGGAATCCTGAGATCTTGGTACTAAATGAAGCAGTGGGAAATCTTCCTGAGAGCTGAACCAAGTCTGAAAAGCATGTCTACAGGTCACATTCACATTGCCTCTCACCTGGGAGGCCAAAGACTCAAATACCTGGGAGTTTTTGAGGCTGACTAGTGATAACATGACCTTAATGATAGTCTATAGTTAATGAGGTCAAAATGCTAGGATTTCCCCCAGCAGACTGTAGAACAGTGATTCTCAATTTTACTAAAGAATTTGTAAAAACACAGTGCTAGACTCCACCCCCAGAGTTTCTCATTCAGTATGTCTGGGGTGGGGGCCTGAGAATTTGTATATCCGACAAGTTGCCCAGTGATGCTTAAGGTCTAGAACAACACTGAAATCAGTACTGTGGGACTCAACATTGCCCCCATATTGGAATCATTTGCAGAGCTTTAAAAACTATAGATACCTGAATCCAGCCCCAGAAAAGTCTAATTTAATTGGTCTGGGGCATAGCCTGGACATCAGAATTACAGAGAACAGAGTCTGAACACTCAGAACTGAAAATGTTGGAATGGTTCTACAAATGCAACCTGCCCACCCACCCTAAACTACCAATCCCAGGTGGGCCTGAAAAACATGAGTTAGCGAGTAGGGCACCAGCACCTTTGAGAAGCCCTTGGCTATCCTTGACAGGCCAGAGGGGAGAGTGGAAAATACAACAGAACTGGGTTCTCTGGTCACAATGGGAATAATGGAATCTAGCAATGATAGAGGCCGATGAGCACTTAACCATAGGCACAAGTGCCACAGTGAGTCACATGGCAATCTGGTGATCAAAGTACTCTGACCCACTAGAATCCAAGACAATGGTAAACTGCCATCAAATCAGCCTACTAATTTGATGTTTGACATATAATAAAATTTCTAGGTCTATTGGGCAGAACCCTAAAAAAAAAAAAAAAAACCACAACCATACCAAGGATTCACAGCTTCTCATCCAGATCCAATGCCCAAGACAGTTCAAGATCCAGAGCTCATTCACTAAGCCAAAGGTCCCTTCCACAAGGACCTCTAAAAAATGGCCACAGTGAATGCTGTGGATCTTCCCCACCACTTTCCTTCCCCCAGAAAGTCCTCAGACTTTTTTTACCATGGGACTTAGCACTGGGAAAATTCCCAGACCCTTTGAACTTCTTAGATACTGGCTCTGAACTTGGGCTGATCTCTGGAGATGTAAGAAGCCAATATACTCCAGTAGTCAGATCAAGAAAGAGCTCATCGAGGCCTGGTGCCACATAGGATCTTACTAAATCCATTTCACATCGGTCCAATGGGCCCATGGACCTATCTTTGGTTATTTCCCTAGTCCTAGAACTTCAATGAGAAAAGATATAGTAACTAGTAGGATCCCCACAATGGATTCCCACCCAGCGGACTGAAGACTGAGTACAAAGAGACAAAGTGGAAGCTCCTAGAACTACAACACCTGCCTTGTCTGTCCACCCAATGACAATAAACCAAAAGCAAGCCATATCCACTAGATCAGTGATTAGGAACCAGTGTCACCAAAGACTTGAAAAGCACAGGGATGGTTACTTCTAACACATCCACATTTAACTTGCTCTTTAGGCCAGTACAGAAGCCACAGGGGTTCAGATACAGATGACTGCAGGTTTAATCAGCTGATGATGCCTATTGTAACTGTATCTCTGCTGAAGTAAATTAACATAGCCATAGCTCCTGGCACTTGTTCCGCTTTCTTTTCCATTCCAATCAGTGAATAAAATCAGAAGCAGTTTCTGCTTGCCAAATTGCCCCTATATCAAGTCTCCTGCTCTGTCATAATATAGTCCAGAGGGACCCCCTCATCTTGATAATCTTCAGGATATCATACTGTTTCTTTATACTGGTGACATGCTAAATAGACCTGGTAAGTAGCACCCTAATTTGTATGTCAGAGGGTAGGAGATAAGTCCTGCAAAAATTCATGGCCTATTACACTGGTGAAGTACCTAGGAATCCAGCGGTCTTGGGGCATGTGATAATATTCCCTCTAAAGTAAGAGAGAAGATTGCTGTACCTTGCATTACTCACCCAAATAAGGAGGCTCAATAATGGGTGAGTCTGCTTGGATTTTGGAGGCTCCAACCCATTTACTGATCATTGACAAGGCTGCTAGTTTTGAGAGGGGTCCAAGAAAGGGTTCTACAACCAGTCCAAGCTAAAGTAAAAGCTACTCTGTCAGCTGAGTCTTTTTTTTTTTTTTTTAGATTTTATTTATTTATTCATGAGAATACACAGAGAGGAGATAGAGAGAGAGGCAGAGACACAAGTAGAGGGAGAAGCAGGCTCCATGCATGGACCCCGACATGGGACTCGATCCCGGGTCTCCAAGATCACACCCTGGGCCATAGGCAGCGCTAAACCGCTGAGCCACCGGGGCTGCCCTCAGCTGAGTCTTAAGACTCAGCAGACTTAATGCCCTTGGAACTGACTGTGGCAGATAGGGATGCTATACAAAGCCTGTGGCAAGCCCTAGCAGCAGAATCATAACACAGACCCTCTAGGATTTTGGAATAAGGTCTTATCCTGCCGTCTGTCAACAATCACACTCCATTTGAAAAGCAGCTCCAGGCTTGTTGCTGGACCCTGGTGGAGACTGAATGCCTGACCCTGGAATAATAGGAGACCTGACCTACCCATCATGAGCTGCATGTTACTGTAACATTGGTTGCACACAATAGCATTTTATTTTTAAATTACAGTGGTAAGAATGGGCCCAAGCCAAGCAGTTTCATTCACTCCAAATGCAGGTGGATTCAGACTCCTATGGTTATCTGCTCCCACTGCTCAGCTGCCTCTCCCTTCCTTGACCCATTTTCATGACTTCCTAGGGAGTTCTGTATTTCCTCCCTCTCCAGTTCACATATGGATCTGCATCAACAGAAAGTGGATGGCCACTTCACTGTAACCTCACTCAACTCGGCCCACAAAGACAATGATGAAAGAAAATACTCTGAGTCTGCAAAACTTTGTGTGGTACACCTATTAACAAAGAGAGATGGACTAAGAGATGGATCTACACCAACTCAGAGGCAGTAGCTAAAGGGGATCAAAAACCTAGAAAGAACAAAATCATGCCCCCCCCCCAAAAAAAGAGACAGAAAAAAAAAAAAAAGAAAACTTTAAACTGTAGGGAGAGAGGTATAGATGGAAGCCTCTTGAATGGCAATAGACTGTAAATACATTCATAATTCACTTCCAGAAATGCCCCACCAGCAGGCATCAATAGTCAGCTGGAAAAGCAGAACCACCTGGGGATGCCAATCAACATCTTTCACCATTTTCCTTGGTACTTGCTCAATGAGCCCATGTACAAACAAAACAGCATGGAGGCCAAGGCTGGAGGCTATGCAAGAGCCCAACAACATGGACTTCCGCTCACTAGGGATAACTTGGCCATTGCCACTGCCAAGTTCCCAACCTGTCATGAACAAAAGCCAACACTGAGTCTTGATGTAACTCCATTCTCTAGAGGACCCAAGTGGTCACCCAGTGGCAGACTGATTACACTGGAACTCTGATCATGAAGGGAATGTTTTGTCCTCACAGGGACAGATGCCTATTCCATGTATTAATTAACCATATCTGCCCCTGCACTTCAGCCATCTCTACCATCAATAGTACTGCCCCTTTAAGTCAGCCTCCCAATGCAACTCCCAAATGTTGTGGCAGGAATGGCATGTACCTCCCTTCTTCTCTTTGGACTAAGAGGTAAGAGCAACCCTGCTATTACTAACCCCGGATAACTGCACCATCTCTTGTAGTTAATCATCCCTTTGTAAATGAACCATCAGTGAATTATCCCAATTTGAGGGCACCATGTGTGAGGAAGTATGAATGATATAATTCCCTCTGCAAGCTTCACTTTCCAGTTTTTCCCATATTGGTTTCTGAAACCAATTATCATTAAAATGATGACATTCCCTACCTTCCTCTGTCCCCATGAGCTAGATTCATATTTTCCTTCTTGGAAAATCATATCAATATTATTATACACTTAGACTGACCAATAATTAAGTTGGCAGGTTTCATTTTGAGTAATAGCTTTCGAAGCCTTCACAAACTATTGATTTTATAGTTTTGAGTTAGTTTTAGTCAAATTTTAAAAAAAAAAGGAACTGTTAGAATTGCCAGGGACACTGAATTCATATGTCATCTTGGTATCAGAGAATCAGCCCCTGTATGTGGCTTCTTGACTACTCCTCAAGCAACAATGTTCACCATTGGCAAATGTGTGGCAGTGGCTAAGGGAGGGTAAAACAAAGTAGGACATTGGCAGTCTCCAGAGGCCTCAATCTAGTATCAACCTACCATGACAAAAAAAAGTCATGCTGTTCTAACAAGTGCTTTCTTACCAATGTCAGGTACTGCAGCCAGGACTCTTTGGTAGCTATACTGGAAAGAGATACATACCCTTTATTTCCACCCTCCTCCACCTCCTCCTGGCAACCACAAACTAAATCTGACCAAGAGGGAAGGAGAAGTCATTCTAGACAGAAAAAGCAAAGCCAGGCACATATTCCAGGTAATGCCACACTGTCGTGGTAAACCCCTTCTTCTGTACCTAATGAAGGAGGGAGTAGGGTGTAGATGACATACACACACACACACACACACCTTTATCGAGGGTCAAATGACATTTTTATTTGGGATCAACAGAACACAATTATGCCTGCTAC
Organism: Canis lupus dingo; assembly: GCF_003254725.2. Taxonomy (NCBI): domain Eukaryota; kingdom Metazoa; phylum Chordata; class Mammalia; order Carnivora; family Canidae; genus Canis; species Canis lupus. The sequence continues at coordinate 11,150,373 of NC_064265.1, forward strand.
ATAAATGTTTTCTTAAGAAACCAAGTTACCATTGTCCTTCACTAATATTGAGTCGTTTAGGGTCTGGAATAATTTAAAAGTTATGGCACAAAGAATATAACCTCAATAGTGTGGTTGGAGCTTACTATATATAACTACTATTATTTACTTGTTACTATGCTCTTAATAGTTGTCTGTCAACATTCCTCAAATACAAAGGAAGCTCATTTTAAATTGCAGTTTTCTGCCTCAGGGATCAGCTCTGATTAGTTTTGTTTTGTGCAATTCTCTCCATCACCAATTCTCTTTCCAGGTTTCTTTCATCTAATAGAAAATTAAATGTGATGCTCTGCTAGGCTCCCAAGGATTACTAAATTATATCACATTAAAATATATAAGCCTCACAATTGCTGCTCTTAAAATATTATAACAAAGGTATATGCATGGCCTATGTAAAATGAGCATAAAAATTACAGCAGAAAACACAGAAGCTAAAAATCGTTCTACAACATGTTAGGTAAGAAATTAAATGAATTCTACCACTATAAGAAATTAGGAAACATGCCTTTTAAGAATTCTTTGATGTGAGCTGTTTAATGTGTGTTTAATGCAAAAGTGATGCAAATATGGCAATTCCCCCAGATGATATGTACTTTAGGCATCATGGCTTAATACAACAAATCCAGAATGTTTCACTTTATCCTACACAAAGACCTGAATACTATTCAACTCTTTATCATTTTTTAACAAATTTGTTTCTGATGCTGTCTAAAAAGTAACAGTAAAACAGGTTTGTTTAGCAGGGAGGTACAGGGCAGAGTTGCTAAAACTAACAATGTGGAGCACAGTAATTGAAAACAGTCTCAGCTTGGGCTATACAGGAGCCAGATATGGTTTCACCGTATCTAATGTTAAAGATGGCATCTCCCAGGCCCTCAACACAAAACTCCTGAGAAGACTACAATGACACAACAATGGGGCACAACAAACCACTTTGTGGGGCTTTTCAATAACTACAAAAGGGGGGAAAATTTCTACCAACAAGGTAGAAGTCTTTTTTTTTTTTTTTTCCCCCCAGGAAAGCATCTAAACACCATTTTTACAAATTGCTATCAACAAGAAGAACTGGCTTAACTGCAGGCTTTAGACAGAAAAGTATTACCAGAAACATGGCTAATTTTTTTTTTCTTAGAAGTTCTTCCCACCCACCACAATTGAATAATACTATGTCTTGAGCTGTGACACATATACTGGCAGACATACAACACTTTTGTTAACCAAGTCCCAGTGATGGGCCAAATTTAAATATCATATCCGAAGAAGAGAGAAATCATTTTCTCTGAGATCCTGGTCAAAAATTTATGTCTCTCTCTGTTTGCTGTTGCCCTGGCATGCAGCAAAGGTGATACTGAACCTAACTCAAAGTATATCTAGAGGTGAGATGAGGCTAGTGTCCTTCACACTCCTGCTAACATTCCCAAACTTTTTGTCATGCCAAAGGACACCCGATTAAAAAACTAAACGGCAACCCACAGAATGGGAGAAGATATTTGCAAATGACATATAAAAGGCTAGTATCAAGATCTATAAAGAACTTTTCAAACTCAACAGGTAAAAACCAATCAGTCAAGAAACAAGCAGAAGACATGAACAGACATTTCTCCACTGAAGACACACACATGGCCAACAGACAGATGAAAAAATGTTCCACATCACTTGCATTCAGGGAAATACAAGTCAAAACCACAATGAGATACCACTTTACACCAGTGAGAATGGCTAAAATGAACAAGACAGGAAACAACAGGTGTTGGCAAGGATGTGTTGAAAAGGGAACCCTCTTGTACTGTTGGGAATGGAAGCTGGTGCACCACTCTGGAAAGCAGTATGGAGGTTCCTCAAGAAATTATAAATAGAGCTACCCTATGACCCAGTAATCACACTGCTGGGTATTCACCCCAAATATACAGATGTAGTGAAATGGCAGGACACCTGCACCCTAATGTTCATGGCAGCAATGTTCACAGCAGCCAAACAGTGAAAGGAGCCAGGATGTCCTTCAATAAATGAATAGATAAGGAAGATGTGGTCTATATATACACAATGGAATATTACTCAGCCATCAGAAAGAATGAATACCTACCATTTACATCAACGTAGATGGAACTGGAAGGTATTATGCTGAGTGAAATAAGTCAATCAGAGAAAGATCATTATCAAATGGTTTCACTCACATGTGGAATATAAGAAATAGTAAAAGGAACCATAAGGGAAGGAGGGGAAACTAAATGCGGAAGAATTAGAGAGGAAAACAAACCATAAGAGATCCTTAACTCTGGGAAATAAATGCTGGGTTGCAAAGGGGAGGCGGGTGGGGGGATAGGGTAACTGGATGATGGGCATTAAGGAGGGCACATGATGGGATGAGCACTGGATGTTATACTATACGTTGGCAAATTGAATTTAAATTAGGAAAAAAAAAAAAAAAAGGACCCCTGACTGAGTCTCACATAATAATAATGCACCAGCCTCCTGGGTGCCCTAGACTACTGACCCCCTGGCTCACTCCTCCTCTCTACTGATTCCTTGCTCCTCACCTTCCTTCCCATCTGCAGTCATGTCCATATCTTCAGCAAAGTGGACATCCATGTGGAAGACACACCCAGAACCCCAACCACATAGTTCTCATTGCTCAGTTCGTTAGCCTGTTTCCATCCCAATTCAGCCACTCACCCACAGTCATCTCCTGGACCCTGACAGTACCTCCAGTACTTCTTAAATTCAAATACTCTCTAATCTCCACTCTCATCTTTTTTAAGATCCTTTCTCGGGCAGCCCTGGTGGCTCAGAGGTTTAGCACTGCCTTTGGCCCAGAGCCTGATCCTGGAGACCTGGCATCGAGTCCCACGTTGGGCTCACTACAAGGAGCCTGCTTCTCCCTCTGCCTGTGTCTCTGCCTCTCTCTCTCAGGAATAAATAAATTATATTTTTTTAAAAAAATCCTTTCTCAAAACCTTTCCATGATGATGTTTTAAATGCAATAATGCAATAATAATGCAATAATACCATCCAAACATTACCTTCTTTTCAGCCTTCTTTACTTGCTTCCCTACGTGGACTGAGTCCTGGGGTATAATAAGACTCAAAACCATAGGATCTTATGTAAAAGGGTTTGAAAGTGGCCACTCTCTCCCTCCAATGGACTCAACCACTCCTTTGACTGGAAACCCAACGGTCTTTTGGAGAACATCATACAAGAAGGCAGACTCGTTTCTTTCACCTTAAATTCTTTATCGCAAGCTTAGTTTCTGTGGAATGTTCTCTTTCCCTAGTGAGCCAGCTTTCTCATCCAGGGAGAGGACAGCTTCTGAACTTATCTACTTCAAATCCCCTGGGCACGCATTCCCCTCTTTCTGATGTTGACCTTGACATAGTCCATTGTCAGAAGCCAGCAGATGCAAGATCTTGCACATCCTCCCACCACCCAATCTTAACGCTCTCCCTGATCCACTTACCTTCATTAATCCTCTCTTCCTATTATAGAAGATAAAGTGTCTCTTCTCTGACCTAAGGCTAGTCACCCTCCTGCATCACATTCCCTTCTACCTATCTAAAGGATTATATACCTTCAGCTAGCCCCTCACTAGCCTCTTTCTTCAAGGTCTCCCTCTGGAGTAAATCTCCACACTGGTAGCTAAACTTCTTTATCTTGATACTATGTCCCACTTGCTCACTTCTGGGCAACTTCTTTATCTTGATACTATGTCCCACTTGCTCACAATCATTCCCATCTGACTTCTACCGCATATAAACTGTTCTTATGAGTTACTAATAAACTGTCAAGTCCTGTTTTCAAATTAACCTAATGTCTGTTTTCAAATTAACAGCAATAAAAATGAGAAGCAATAAAAATGATGACGATGACACATGGTCATCTCTTCCTATCTACTAAAGCAACTAGAGAGTTTCTACTTAACCACTCTCCCTTTTCAGGCTCCTTTATGACTTCCTCTTTCTCTATTTAATATCCTTTGTCCATTATAAAGCTTCATGAGGACAGGGACATCTTTTTTGTTCACTGTTGTACATTCAGTGCCTACTCCATTACTTGTCCAAAAATCCCTTTATCCATACCTTATCTTATATCATCATACTCCTATCTTATATGAAATTAAATCATAGGCCCAAATATAAAATCCAAAACTGCAAAATTTTACAAAGAAACCTAAGAAAAATGTTTTGTGACCTTGGACTAGACAAGGACCCTTAAGATATCAAAAGCATGATCCATGAAAGAGAAAATCTGATAAATTTGACTTGATCAAAATTAACTTTTAGATAACACTATAAAGAGAATAAAATGACAAGCCACAGCATTGAGGGGGATTGCAAACCACATCTGATAAAGGATTTATATCCAGAATATATAAAGCACTCTCAGATATAGATATTTAGATACAGATACAGATCACTGAGTAGTGAGCATTGGTAAATGGATGGATAATAGGAATACAGATAGCAAAGCTCAGTAATAAGAAAACTTTAACTTTGAAGATTATGATTTCCCCAAAATGAATTGTTCTATGCCCATCCAGCTTGATCTCTTTCAGTCACATACTTCCCAATGGCAAAGTGATTTGGATCATCACTAGTTATACCTACTACATCATGAGACTTCTTCCATGCTGTTATCATTCATACTACCTTACTTGTACTTTCTCATAAAGCTACATAAACTTGATGTTGAATGAAAGTAAATGTAAATAAATATAAACATATTAATGTATATACTACATGGTAGAGTAGTATACTACTATCTACACTATCTTAGAGAAGGACTAAATTCATCAGAAATCATCTCCCTTTAGCATATCACAAAAATTTCGATGTATTAGATGTTCATTATCATTTAGTTTAAAATACTTTAATCCTCTTGCACATTCTTCACTGGCACATGAGTTGCTTAGAAGTATTTTTTTTAATTTCCAAATATTTGCAGGGATTTTCCAGATTTCCTCTTATCTATTTCTAATTTAATTCCATTGTAGTCAGAGAATTTATTCTAAATTTTAATTAATGTCATTAATTCCGTTTATTTTAATCCTTTGTTAAGATATGTTTTGTGGCTGAAAATGCCTTAGTGGATATTCAGTGTGCACTTAAAATGAATGTGTTTTACAGTTGTTGGAGTTAGTGTTCTGTGAACATCAACTAGTTCAGTTTCATTTGTATCATTCAAATCTCTGATTTTGATCTGATTTTGTCTCCTTGTTTAAAACATATTCAACAACAATAATGAATTGGTCTACTTCTACCTGTAGTTCCAGCAAATGTTTCTTCATCTATTTTAAAATGCTATTAGTTGATACATACAAATTAAGGATTGTTAATACTACTTAATGAGGTTTTTTTTTTTTAAAGATTTTATTTCATGTATTTGAGAGAACAAGAATGAGAAAATGAGCAGGTAGAAGGAGCAGAGAGAGGGGGAAGAATCTCAAACAGACTCCACACTGAGTGTGGAGCCCAACACAGCAACCTGAGCCAAAATCAAGAGTCAGACACTTAACCAACTGAAGCCACCCAGACCCCTCGAACTGAAACTCTCACTCTAAAATACTCATCTCCATCTCTGGCAAAATTTCCTTACTGTCTACTTTGTTATTAATATATCTACACAAGCTTTCTTGTTATTAGATATCCATGGTATATCTTTTCCCACATTTTTTAGCTTATCTTTATACCTAAAAGAGGTCTCATATAAACTGTACACAGCTAGGTTTCTCTCCTTTATCTAATATGATAATCTCTCCCCTTTTGAATAGACAACTTAAGCCATTGACATTGAATGTAATTACCAATGTGGAGAAGTTTAAGTCTATCATCTTACTATTTGCTTTCTCTTTGACTCATTTGATCTTTCTTCCTTCTTCCCTGACTTCTTTTGAATGAACTATTCGTTTAGTATTCTATTTAATCTCTTCTATTAGCTATTTAGTGACAGCTGTTTCATTTTTTTTACTAGATACTCTGCAGATTATAAAAGCAATTGTAAGTTACCACAATTCACCTTAAATCAACATTACACTATTTTCATATACAGTGCAACATAAACTATGTATATAATACACACAAAACAGAGACAGAAGAAATATTTGTTAATTGTTGAGATTTTTTTCCAAAATTCATGATAGATATCAGCTCACACTACCAAGAATCTTGAACCTGGACCAAGATATATATACATTGAGGACACTAGGCATATCATACTCAAACTGCTTAAAATCAAAACTAAAGAGAAAATCTTGAGAGCAATTAGAGAAATACTATATATTTCATGTTAAGAAACAATCACATGAATGAATGCTGACTTATCAGAAACCATCCATGCTAGATGCTAGAATGATATTTTTAAAGTGTTGGGGAAAAAAAAAAAAAAAGCTATCTCAGAACTCTGTATCTACGAAAAGACTCTCCAAAATAAAGAAATAAAGAGGAAATGGGTAAATTCATTTCCAAACAGAGAATTTAACAGAAAATGTTAAAGTAAATCTTTCAGGCTAAAGGGAAATAGGCCTAGATACAAACCTGGGTTAAGAATAAAGAATGCCGGGGGGGCGGGGGTGGATAAAGAATGCCGGGATCCCTGGGTGGCTCAGCAGTTTAGCACCTGCCTTCAGCCCAGGGCACGATCCTGGAGTCCTGGAATCAAGTCCCACATCGGGCTCCTTGCATGGAGCCTGCTTCTCCCTCTGCCCGTGTCTCTGCTTCTCTGTCTCTCTCTGTCTCTGTGTGTGTGTGTGTGTGTGACTCTCATGAATAAATAAATATTTTTTTAAAAAAAGAACAAAAAATGCTATAGAGTAGAGCATCCAGGTGGCTTATCCAACTCTTGATTTCAGCTCAGGTCATGATCTCAGTCTCCGCACTGAGCATGGAGCCTGCTTAAGATTCTCTCTCCCCCTACAACTTTCTCTAAAAAAAAAAAACAAAACAAAAAACAAAAAAAAAAACCTATAGAGGTAAATATGTAAGAAAATATAAAATTCTTTTTCTTAATCATAAATTCACAGGGAGCCACAAAAGTAGTACAGAGAGATCCCAGATCCCATACTCTCTTCTTCCAGGCTCCCAGAATGATTAATATCCTACACAATTATAGTACAGTATCAAAAAGCAAAAATTTGGCATTGGTACAATATGGACATATCACATGTGTAGATTCATGTAACCACCATCACAACCGTAATACAGAACTATTCGATATCACCAAGATCTTGCTATCCCTTTACCGTAAAACTCTCACTCTCAGTATCCCTAATCCCAACAACCCAGTGGTCTGTTGTCTAGCTCTATAATTTTGTCATTTCATTTTGTCATTTCAAGAATAACATATGACTTTCAGCACAACACCCTTGATATCCACCCAAATTATCATGTGTATAAGTAGTTCCTTCCTCTTTACTGTGAAGTACTATTCCATGATAAGGATGTACCAAGATTTGTGTAATAACTCACAAATTGAAGGATATTTTAGTATTTTCAGGTTTGGGCTATTGTAAATAAAGCTGGTATGACAGTCAAATATAGACTTTTGTATGAATATAGGATTTCTTTTATCTGAAAGGGAGCCCGAGAGCAAAACTGCTGAGCCATATGGTAAATGTAGGTTTCATTTTTCACAAAACTGCCAAAACGTCTTCTAGACATACCATTTTAGACTCCTACCAGCAATGTAAAAAGATCCAGTTATCAGCATCTTTGCAAGCACGTGATCTTGTCACTACTTATTATGCTGATTGTTTTAATATACGTGTAGACGCAGTCTTAGGTTGCTTTTCTCTAATGAATAAAAATGCTAACCATCTTTTCATGTACTTATTTACCATATATAACCTCTTTGGTGAAATGTCTCTCAAGTCTTTTGCCCATCTTCTAATTTTTTTATTTGTTTACTGCTGAGTTTTGAGAGTTCTTTACTACTGTAAATATGAGTCCTTTGTCAGATATGTAGTCTGCAAATATTTTCCTTCCATGTGCAGTTTGTTTTTTCATAATCTCTTAACAGGATCTTTGCCAGAGCAAAAGTTTCTCATTTTGATGAAGTCCAATTTATTGATTTCTTTTGTCTTTTATGGATTATGCTTTTGGCGTTAAGTCTAAGAAATCTCTGAGGGTCACAAAGAGCTTTTCCTCTGAATACTTTACAGGAAAATAAGATAATCCAGAGTGTGGAGTTTTGTTGTCAAGCACTTAAAATATGGCCAATAACCTCCTTCCTATGAAGGCGTGATCCTCAGATCTAGTTTTGACCTCCTGAAACCTCAATGGAAAGTCCATGGTCTTCATCAAGCCCCTCTTAACCTAGTGGGACCTGATCCCAAAAATCTATCTTCCCAGCACTGGGCAATTGCTAAAACTTCTGCACAACTCTTCAATCTCCCAGCTGCTGCTTTCCACCCATTTCCATGCAATATCACTCAGCACATGCACAGCTTTCAAGTTAGCCAAGGACTGCAGAGTACCTGGTACACACATTCTGTGACTTTGCTCTTGAAAGATTCCTCCCTACTCCTTTTCTACCCTGTCTAGTAATGCCAAATTCCAACCACAGTCCTTTGGCCCAGCAAGACCATTATGTTCTACCTGAACTCTGTCCCCCTGCATGAATTCGGAGCTCCTACAAGGAGTAAGCCAATTAAAAGTACATCTCCCCTAGACTGCCTCCTTCTTTTGAATAGTGTGTCTTCATTAGCTTCTATGTATTTCTATTCTTATATTCTGTCTGATTCGTTATTGTTATTGGCCAAAGGGTTTGCCAATACAGCTTCTCAACCATTGTCAGAACCAGAACTCCAACCCAAGTCTGATTTTTATGTTAATGTTTCAGTTTGGAAGAAGTATATTCCAAACATGAACAAACAAAAAACTGGTTACAGGGGCACCTGGGCAGCTCAGTTAAGCATCAACTCTTGGTTTCAGTTCAAGTCATGATCTTGGATCGTAGATCCAGCCCTGCATCGGGCTCTGCACTGAGTGTGGAGCCTGCTTTAGCTTCTCTCTCTCTCCAAGTGAAAACAAAGTACTGAACAGTCTGATTAAAATAAATGGATACATACATCCAATGCTTGTATATCCAACGATCCTTCTGAAAGAATGATGATACTGGATTCTGTAGAGTGAAGGGACTCGGTGGGTTGGGAACAAAGAGGGAAGGCAGATTATTGTTGGCTGTTTGAGGTGTGTTCCATGTGCACCTGTAACTCATTCTAGCTGATGATTCCTTAAACCTTAATAAAAAAAGATTGGCTAGCATCACAAGGAAAAAAAAAAATTCTCCCTCTCCCTCTGCTCCTCCCTCTTACATGTAGCTATAAATTTATATGGAAGATACTTTTTTCCTTTCTATAGTTAAAAATAAAAATCAACAAACTTCCTTGTTACCTCCTGTGTAGACAGGTAGGTTGCTCTTTATTTCCCCTCTTCCAAATGTCCCTTTTACTAGTAGCAGTAGACTGTCAAGAGTCTTATTCCCAACTAATTGCTTCAGGGAAACCTCAAATTTCATCTTCTATTCTAAATTGTGCTAAATCTCAAAACCGTAATAGCAATAACCACCAGCCCACCTACCCTAAACAGCCTTATTATCTTACCATTTCAGGTTTCAGTTCTTCTCTTGGACTTTTCATAATTTCCCTTATCTTCTTGTACATTCAGCTAAGTATTTTAAAGTTCTGTTATATTTTAATCTGCATTTCTAAATTTTTTTTTACTATTGAACTATTTTCAGATTATCTAAGTAGCTACACTGCCATACTTAGAAGGTCATATTTTTATAATGAGAAAAATGAGAATCAATGTTACATGGAAAAACTCTAGGGAAAACAATTTCACATCTATGCATAAAACACACTCAAAAGTACAGCCAAAAAGTACAAGTATCATTTGTTCTTCAAAAAAAATTTAGGGGATCCCTGGGTGGCTCAGTGGTATAGCCCCTGCCTGAGTCCCAGGATCAAGTCCCACATCAGGCTCCCTACATGGAGCCTGCTTCTCCCTTTGCCTGTGTCTCTGCCTTCTCTCTCTCTCTCTCTCTCTCTCTCTCTCTCTCTCTCTCTCTCTAATAAATACATAAAATTAAAAATAAAAAAATTTAAGTTGGGCGCCTGGGTGGCTCAGTCAGTTAAGCATCTGCTTTGGGCTCAGGCCATGATCCTGGGGTCCTGGGATGAAGTCCCACACTGGACTTCATGCTCGGTGGGGAGTCTGCTTCTGCTTCCCCCTTCCCTTGCCTATGCTTCCCCTTGCCTATGCTTGCACATACACACACACACTCTCTCTCTCTCATAAATAAATTTAAAAGGGGGAGGGCACCTGGGTGGCTCAGTTGGTCAAGTGTCTGCTTTCAGCTCAGGTCATGATCTCAGGGTCTTGGGGTTGAGTCCACATTGAGCTCTCCCACCCAGTGGGTAGTCTCTTCTCCCTCTCATTCTCTAATAAATAAATAAAATCTTTTTTAAAAAATAAAATTAAAAAGAATTTTTAAAGGTGTAAGTTGAATACTAGGACTGTGGAAAATAAGACCTATGACAGAATAGACTATGTGCAGTTGTGCTAGCAATGAAATGCTACAGTACTGACACCACCAAGGACAGCAGAGGAAGTGGTGCAATTATGTAGCTTAATACTGAACCAAGCACTTGAAGTATACACTCTATACTACAATCTCTAAAATATACATGGGATCTGTCTCTAAATGAATGCAGTCCATCACATCCCCTACCTAGAGTTCCAAAAGCACACAATGTTCAGAGAAAACTATGTAAGTTAAATAATGCTTCCAATCTCCATCTACTGCTTAACATAAAGTTTAATTCTAAAACCCATTCAGTAGGAGGCTGAATAACAGTGTTGATATTCCTAAGTCAAGAATTCTTAGGAGCTATCATTCTTTTGAGCAACTAAATCACAAAATGTGATTATCCTCCAAAAAAATTATGCCATAAAAAGTTTGAAAATTAAATTTCAAAACAATGACAATAATGTTGCAGAGCATAATGAACTTAGTGAATATGTTAAAAATGAAAAGAAAAAAATAACAGCAATCAATGACAATAGATCAACAGATCATAAACCAAAACTGCATTTTAATTTAGAAAAAGGTTAAAACAAAAGTTATAATCCATATAATTATTTCCTTATTGTATATTTAACATGGTGGTTAAAGTGACACTGCAAAGGAAAAACATGTACTTCCACAATGCAGATATTTGGTATCACCTCTTTAATCAAGTGATCAAAGCAAGTAAAACCAATAGGGGAACTCTGACACTATATGCTTCTCAGTATGATGAAATATGAAGTACCCACCATTACCTATGATAAATTCTTACCCAAAAACAAAATTTAATCTGAATCTAATCAAGGCTCTCAACCTAACTTACAATTTACAGGAAATTGAGAGACTAAAGGACCAAGAAAACAGAATAGACAAATCCAAAATGTAGAACATTCTACAAGTGGCTTGAATTCTTCAAGAAATAGATGTCATTGGAGGAGGATGGCAAAAAATCTACAAGAATTAGCACAAAACAAACCAACAGATTATCAGAGTAATAATACATCACAAAGCAAGTGGAGTTTCTTCTAAAAACACAAGGGTGACTTAATTTTAGTAATACCAACAATACTTGTTAATAGAGATAGATAGAAAAACTTTGCCATTAGCTCTGTACATGTCCTATAACCAAACTCAACACTCATTCATAATAAAAATAAAGTAGAACTTGGTAGATCCTTATTTAACAAGATTTTATACCAAAAGTGAGTATTTATGAGAATACAGAACATGGAAAATTCTCTTTCATTGGTGTAAGGATTTTCATTTTACACAACTTTAGAAAATCTTTTAGATAATCCTCTAAAATTGAACATATGCCAACACTGTGACTAGCAATTCTAAATCTATGTATCAAAATGCATGTCCAAGAATTACTTATAGCAGTCAAATATGGAAAACTACCCAAATGTCCATCATCAGTGGTATACTATATTCATTTACTGAAAATGAACTACAGGTACCTAAACAAACAAGGATTTCCCAAACATAACATGGAACAAAATAAGCCAAAAACACAGGTTATATGATACACTTTAAATACAATTCAAAAGCAGGCAAAACAATCCTGTATTAGATATCACAACAGTAGTCACCTGTAGAGCAAAGAGAGAGACAAGTAATAGGGAAAGGGGTCTCCTGTTGTGCTGATAATGTTCTATTTCTTGACCCAGTTGGAGTTTTGGGGTTTTCATTTTGTGACAAGTCATTGAGCATGACACATGTGTTTTGTACACATTTCTGTATATTTGTAACTCTTCAATTAAATAAAAAGCATTATAATTTTTAATTCAAAAAGCACAAAGTAATCCCTATATCCCTAAGTAGGTAACACAAATTGAAAAAATATGTAATTATATATAAAATGATATATTAAAAATACATTTTTTAATTATGTAATTTATATTTTTATATCATATCAGTGATGGAAGTAAGAAGTAAAGAAACTCAGTATTTTGGCTATACATATCATCCAGTGAATTATATCCCAAGAACCAAAATAAAACGCACAAAGATACCTTAAGCTGCACTTTGCAGTTTTGTTAGCAATAATATTTGTATTATTTTTAAACTATTATTCTAAACTGTAGTTCAAAGGCATAATTAGCAGCCAAGGTTTTCAGCTTAAAAGAAAAAAATTTATTTTTAAACGTTTTATTTATTTATTCATAAGAGACACAGAGAGAGAGAGAGGCAGAGACACAGGCAGAGGCAGAAGCGGGTTCCCTGCAAGGAGCCCAATGCGAGACTTGATCCTGCATCCCAGGATCATGCCCTTAGCCAAAGGCAGACACTCAAATGCTGAGCCACTCAGGCATCCCCAACAATAAAAATTTTAAATCAGCAAGGTAAAAACTCTGAATTTAAAGTTGAATTAGAGGTGTCCATATGAACAAACTTATTTTCACTTTAGGAAGTAAAACTTCCTAATTCTGACCCTTGAAAAGTTCTAGAAGAAATGACAATCTCCGTAGCAGTGAACACCCCTTCCCAGACTGTGTTCTTCTCTAAGTACCATTTCCAACTAAAATCAAAGTTTCCTGAAGAAACTAGGGCTGATTATTCCCAAGATAAGCCTGAGAAATCTTGTTGACAAAATGCAAGAACATTATTAGAGACAGTAGCAGGGTCATGTTCAAAAGCAAGAGGCAAACTCAAAAGGGCTCCCATTAGACTTATTACAGTTTAAGCATCAATAAAGACTACTATTTCAAAATAATGAAATATATAAACATATATATATAAATCCATAAGTTCTTAATACAAAAGAAATCATTGGATGCATCAAGATTTCAAAGGTACCAACTCATTGTTCTGGAAAATGGCCTATAAAGGAAACAATCACTTATCCTGCCTTTGCTAAACAAACTATACTTTAGGATAATAATTTAGTTGATATAAGAAAGTTCTTCAATAAGAAAAACTCTGAACTCCAAGTGAGAAAGTAAGGCATTTAAGCAATGATCATCAACGGATGCTAATAGCTAAGTAAAAGAGCAATAGATAACTTGCAACAAGGCTAACAACACTTGGAGCCAGTGAGGCAACCAGACATTCCCCACCTCCCCGTGTGAGGCAATAGGAAATACACAGCAACAATTATGAAGAATTCCTATCCCCCTCCAAAAAAACTGAACTTGAATCTAATCAAGGGTCTGTATCAAAAACAACAGTTCACAGGAAATGTAGGAGATTAAGGACTATATTAAATGACATCAAAAGGGTAGAATAGAATTTCTGACATTCCAGCTTTGGCTAAGACAAATGACAATTTATCTTTAATAGATGGCACTAAAACACAATGGGGAAATGTTTGAAATTAAAAGACGTAAGAGTCTACCTTATCTAAATGGAACACAAGACCCTATTTCAATCCTGGCTCAATGAAAAGTCACAAAATGAGATGTATGGGACCATCAAGGAAATCTGGGGAGTGGCTATTACCCCATGACTCCCTGGGAAGAACTAGAATGGCAGAAGCACACAAAGGAGCGCCTGTCCTCTGGCCGCCATGAAGCTCAGGGCACCATCAGCCCAAACTACCCATGTTCAAAGGCCAGGACACCTCCACTCAGCCCAGGCTGAGCTTGGAGCAATTAATCTGAGTGAGAAGAAGCCTTACAGTCCAAGAGGTGGCCCATAACCACTATAAACCTCATTGCTGATAACCTGTCCCTGTGCATAAAGAATCTTAATGGTAGACACCTGCACCCCAATGTTTATAGCAGCAATGTCCACAATAGCCAAACTGTGGAAGGAGCCTCGGTGTCCATCGAAAGGTGAATGGATAAAGAAGATGTGGTCTATGTATACAATGGAATATTACTCAGCCATTAGAAACGACAAATACCCACCATTTGTGGATGGACGTGGATGGAACTGGAGGGTATTACGCTGAGTGAAATAAGTCAATCAGAAGGACAAACATTATATGGTCTCATTCATTTGGGGAATATAAAAAATAGTGAAAGGGAATAAAGGAGAAAGGAGAGAAAATGAGTGGGAAATATCAGTGAGGGTGACAGAACATGAGAGACTCCTAACTCTGGGAAATGAACAAAGGGTAGTGGAAAGGGAGGTGGGCGGGGGTTGGGGGTGACTGGGTGACAGGCACTGAAGGGGGGGCACTTGACAGGATGAGCACTGAGTGATATGCTATATGTTGGCAAATTGAACTCCAATTAAAAAAAATAAATAGATAGAATCTTAATGGTATGAGACCTGATTTGGGACATGTTCCAGACTTACTCTATAATCAAACCCTCCAGTTTGACTTAGAGGAGACTGCACTTCTATATATGATAGATTTTGAATTACATAATGACAAGGATACCTTTAATTACATTGTCAAGGAAATTAGTGAAGCTGTTCTATGTTCTAGTTCAATGAAAACTCTGTAGGTAAATGGAATGTCTCCATAATCCCATTACATAAAATAAATAAGTTTCACTTACTGGATAGATGAATATTCAGGGGACCATTAGAAAGGAAACCAATCATTTATCAACAATAATATACAATACACAGACTGCTAAACCAAATTCACAGGAATGTTTTTTGTTCCACATTTAAACCACAGCCATTCAAGATGGGTACGGGCCGATGCCTACATGACAAAAAATAACTATGATGTCCACACTGCCCCTGACTGGTGGGTTCTGGGGTGCACTCTAGCTCTGTCTCTTAGTAATACCAGATTATTCATTCTCTATGATAATAAGATATACAAAGGTTTCCCATCCAAATGGTCTGTATACTACCGGTTAGGATATCTTGCACCCAAAAATGATGAAATAAGACTCCTTGAATGCCAGCCAGATTGAAATGTATGATCATTTATACATAAAGTGACTAACTCCTGAGCTTCCTATAGGTGAGCTTCCTATAAACTTCTAATCTTATTATTCGAAAAAGATCTGATTTCTATAGATTTGTCAAAATACTTCTTCAACTGGGGAGTTAATGAATTCAAAAAACTCACTAATTTCTCTGTAATTATTGAAAAAGGTTTTTAATGATAGCCTAAATGCTCCTCAAGCAGTATGAACTGAGTACCAGTGGTACTCTAAAATGAGAGGGTCCGGACGCCCTGACTACTCAACAAGGAGGTGCACGTCCTGTCATGGGTGAAATGTTTGTCAACAAATCCTGAATTATTACTCAAAAATCTAAAAGATCCTAAAGACCAGATAAAATTTTTTCATCAAATAAGTGACATCTCAGTGGGTTGGGCAAGATAGCGGAAGAGTAGGAGTCCTCAATTCATCTGATCCCACAAACATACCTAGATAACTTTCAAAACAACCTGAACATCTGACCTGAGGTTTAAAGAGAGAACATAAATTAAATCTTTTTTTTTTTTTACATAAACAAAATCTTAAAAAAAAGGACAGCTCCAGTGGCCCAGCGGTTTAGCACCGCCTTCAGCCCAGGGCGTGATCCTGGAAACCCGGGATCAAGTCCCACGTCAGGCTCCCTGCATGGAGCCTGCTTCTCCCTCTGCCTGTGTCTCTGCCTCTCTGTGTCTCTCATGAATAAATAAATAAAATGTTTTAAAAAAATAAAAATAAAAAATAAAGAGAACAGCTGGAATGCTAGAGAGAGAAAACCTTCTGCTTCTAACAAGGTAGGAAGGCAAAAAACAAATCTGAAAGAATAAAGGGGGGGAGGAGGACCACAACTAGCAGGGCTAAAGTGGAGTGGCAAAGTCTCCAGGGCACAAAAGCCCAGCTCTGAAGAGGCAGGAACTTTACAAATCCGAGCTGGAGTTTTCCCTGATGGAAAGGTGCTTAGTAGGGAAATTGAGCAGAATCAAGGAGGGGCAGTGAAGCCTCAAGATTCCTGGAGTCACTAGAAGAGGAGGGGCACCTGGGGGGAAAGCTCACTGCCAATCTTAGTTCAATATTGACAGCTGCAGCTCTCCCGGGCATTTTGGAGAAACCAGTCAGTAAGGTGGGCCAGCTCCAGAGTGGCCTTTACGTTACAGCCCAACCACAGACAGAGGTGGCTGTCCTCTGTCCCCTTTGGGAGAGGCAGTCCCTGGGAGCATGGGTTCAGGGGCACAGGGCCCCAGATCCCAAGGCGCCTAAGCGGACAAAGCTGTCTATTTTCCAGTCCCCCTGGGATAGGCAGAAGTGGGGAGAGCACAAGACAGCGAGAACTCTCCTGCCACTGGGCCCCCAAAAGCTGTGCATATCAATGCACATGTGCCTACCCCCAGGAGCATCTAGGCCACAGTTGACTGGAAGAATGCGGTTAGTTACTTGTGGGAAGCTCAACTCCAGAGCTGGAACATGGCTACCACCACTTTTTTTCCTCTTTATTTCACCTTTTGCCTAGGAGAAGCAGGGCCTCTAGGGAACAAAGGCCTCACAGGATAAACCTGGCAAGGGGCAGGGCATCTCCACCCAGGCACAGACACCTGAGAATCAGTACAACAGGCCCCTCTCCCAGAAGAACTCCTGGAAGAACAGGGGAAAAGCAAGTTTATTGAACAAGCAGCACTTGAAAGCCCCAGCACTGAGAGAAAATAGTACATAAAACTAGATGGTCCTTTTTTGTTTTTTGTTTTTTTTCCATTACAACTTGTTTTTATACAAACTAAAAATTTCCAATATTTTTTCTCTTTTCCACCTTAACTACAATATTATATCAACTCTAAGTTTTTTTCCTTTTTGACTTTCATATTCTACAATTACATGTCTCAGATATATTTTTCACTTCTGGATTCCCTTCAACATAATTTAATTTTGATAGATATACAAGATATGGGTATTTGTTTTTTCTGCCTCATTCTGTTTTACAATAGTGGAAATTAGTACCCTCTATAACAGGACCAAAATACATACAGAATCAAGGCGAACACCTTACTGGTTCATTCTGTGAGATTATATTATCTCTTCCTTCCTATTGTGCCCCCCCCCCCTTTTATCTTCTTTATGTTTTGGTGGTCAATGTTGGGGCTTTCTATAACTATTGCTGGTTTATATAAATTTGGATTAAGCATCTTCTAACATACAGAACAAAATATACTCAAAACCAAGATTACCCTCTAGGACCCCTCAGGTAGACTACATTCTATCTCCACCATCACTGTGCCTCACTACCACCATCCTCCCCTTTTCCACTTTTTCTTTTTCTTTTTTCTTCTCTTTGTTTTGGTTTTTGGCTTTTTATTTTTACTACTTCATTTAAATTTTTTTTTCACTTTAGTGGTCCTTTTGTTTTATTTTATTCTGTTCTTTTTATTTTCTAGTCTATGACCTCTTTAGAATCATCTAGGGTATATTTTACTTAGGTCGTGGTTGGTGTTTTTGACTCAACCCACTCATTCAACCACTCTGCACTGGACAAGATGACTAGAAGGAAGAATTCACCACAAAAGAAAGAACCAGAAACAGTACTCTCTGCCACAGAGTTACAGAATCTGGATTTCAATACAATGTCAGAAATTCAACTCAGAAGTACAATTATAAAGCTATTGGCGGCCCTGGAAAAAAGCACAAAGGACTCTAGAGGTTTCATTAATTCAGAATTTAGATCTAATCAGGCTGAAAGTAAAAATACATTAAATGAGATGCAATCCAAACTGGATGTTCTAACTGCTAGGGTTAATAAGGTAGAAGAGAGAGTGAATGACATAAAAGACAAGTTGATGGAAAGGAAGGAAGCTGAGGGGAAAAAAAGAGAAAAACAATTAACAGCCCATGAGGAAAGGCTTAGGGAAATAAATGATAGCTGGAGAAGGAAGAATATACGTCTAATTGGGATTCAAGAATAGGCTGAGACAAAAAGAGGACCACAAAGTATGTTTGAACAAATCATAGCTGAGAATTTCCCAAATCTGGGGAAGAAAACAGGCATTCAGATCCAAGAGATAGAGAAGACTCCCCGAAAAATCAATAAAAAAAATTCAACACCTCAACATTTAATAGTGAAACTTGCAAAATTCAAGGATAAAGAGAAAATTCTTAAAGCAGTGTGAGACAAGAGATTCTTAACTTATATGGGGAGAAATAGCAGATTAACAGCAGACCTCTCCACAGAGACCTAGCAGGCCAAAAAGGGCTGGCATAATATATACAGGGTACTAAATGAAAAGAACATGCAGCCAAGAATACTTTATCCAGCGTGGCTGTCATTCAGAATAGAAAGAGAGATAAAGAGCTTCCAGGATACGTAGAAACTGAAAGAATACGTGACCACGAAACCAGCTCTGTATTAAGGGGGCACCCTTAATAGGAAAGGGTGGGAGAGAAAGAAAGAGGGAGCCCAAAGAAACAATCCACAAAAACAGAGACTGAATAGGTAATATTATGACACTAAATTCATATCTTTCAATAGTTACTCTGAACGTGAAAGGGATAAATGATCCCATCAAAAGATGCCAGGTTATCAGACTGGATAAAAAAGCAAGACCCATCTATACACTGTCTACAAGGGACTCATTTTAGACCTAAGGACACCTCCAGCCGAAAATGATGGAGTGGAGAGCCATTTACTATTCAAATGGTCCTCAAAAGAGAGCTGGGATAGCAATCCTCATATCAGATAAATTACAGAGTTCATATCAAAGACTGTAGTAAGAGATGACGAGGGACACTATATCATACTTAAAGGGTCTATCCAACAAGAACACCTAAGAATCATAAATATTTATCCCTCTAATGTAGGAACTGCCAAGTAGATCAATCAATTAATAACCAAAGTAAAGAGAAACTTAATAATACACTAATACGAAACTTCAACACGGCACTTTCAGCAAATGACAGATCTTCTAAGCACAACATCTCCAAAGAAACAAGGGCCTTAAATGATACACTGGACCAAATAGATTTCACAGATATATAAACAACTTTCCATCCAAACGTAACTGAATACACATTCTTCTCAAGTGCACATGGAACTTTCTCCAGAAGAGACCACATGCTGGGTCACAAATCAGGTCTCAACCGATACCAAAAGATTGGGATTGTCCCTGCATATGTTCAGACCACAATGCTTTGAAACTAGAACTCAATCACAAGAAGAAACCTGGAAGAAACTCAAACACACGGAGGTTAAAGAGCATCCTACTAAAAGATGAATGGGTCAACCAGGAAATTAGAGAAAAATTAACAAGATTCGTGGAAACTAATCAGAATGAAGATAAAACCATTCAAAATCTTTGGGATAAAGCAAAAGCAGTCCTAAGAGGGAAACACTGCAATACAAACCACTCTCAAAAAACTGGAAAAAAAACTCAAATACACAAGCTAACCTCACACCTAAAGGAACTGGAGAAAGAACAGTCAAGCCTACACCAAGCAGAAGAAGAGAGATAAGATTTGAGCAGAACTCAATGAAATAGAGACTAGAAGAACTGTACAACAGATCCACAAAACCAGGAGAGTTCGCTCTTTCAAAAAATTAATAAGATAGATAAATCCCTAGCCAGCTTTATTAAAAAGAAAAAGGACTTAATAAAATCACGAATGAAAGAGGAGCAAACATCGACATGGTGGAACTGGAGGGTACTGTGCTGAGTGAAATAAGTCCACTGGAGAAGGACAAACATTATATGGCCTCATTCATTGGGGAATATAAAAAGTAGTGAAAGAGAATAAAGGGGAAAGGAGAAAAAATGAGTGAGAAATATCAGAAAGGGAGACAGAACATGAGAGGCTCCTAACTCTGGGAAACAAACTAGGGGGGGTGGAAGAGGAGGTGGGTGGGGGGTGGGGGTGACTGGGTGAAGGGCACAGAGGGGTCACTTGATGGGATGAGCACTGGGTATTATTCTATATGTTGGCAAATTGAACACCAATAAAAGTGAATTTATATAAAAAATACATACATACATTTACAAAAAGAAACAGGAGCAAACACAACAAATACCAAGGAAATACAAACAATTTTAAAAACATTATGAGCAGCTAGCTGCCAACAAATTAGGCAATCGAGAAGAAATGGATGCATTTCTGGAAAGCTACAAATTACCAAAACTGGAACAGGAAGAAATGGAAAACCTAAACAGGCCAATAACCAGCAAGGAAGTTGAAGCAGTCATCAAAAACTTCCCAAGACACAAAAGTCCAGGGTCAGATGGCTTCCCTGGGGAATTCTATCAAACGTTTAAAGAAGAAATAATACCTATTCTACTAAAGCTGTTCTGAAGGATGGAAAGGGACGGAATACTTCCAAACTTGTTTTATGAGGCAAGCATCACCTTAATTCCAAAACCAGAAAAAGACCCCACCAAAAAGGAGACTTATACGCCAATATCCCTGGATGAACACAGATGCAAAAATTCTCACCAAGATACTAGCCAATATCCAACAGTACATGAAGAGGTTTTTCACCAGGACCAAGTGGGATTTATCCTCGGGACGCAAGCGTGGTTCAACACTCATAAAACAATCAGCATGATAGATCACATCAACAAGAAAAAAAACAAGAACCATATGATCCTCTCAATAGATGCAGAGAAAGCATTTGACAAAACACAGCATCCATTCCTGATTAAAACTCTTCAAACTGTAGGGATAGAGGAACATTCCTCAATATCTTAAAAGCCATTTATGAAAACTCCACAGCAAATATCATTCTCAATGGGGAAAAACAGAGCATTTCCCCTAAGATCAGGAACACAATAGGGATGTCCACTCTCACCACTGCTATTCAACATAGTACTAGAAAGTCCTAGCCTCAGCAATCAGACAACCAAAAGAAATAAAAGGTATTCAAATTGGCAAAGAAGTCAAACTCTGCCTCTTTGCAGATGACATGATACTGTATATAGAAAACCCAAAGACTCCACCCCAAGATTGCTAGAACTCCTACAGAATTCAGCATGTGGCAGGATACAAAATCAATGTACAGAAATCAGTGGCATTTCCATGCACTAACAATGAGACTGAAGAAAGAGAAATTGGGGAATCAGTCCCATTTACAATTGCACCCAAAACCATAAGATACCTAGGAATGAACCTAACCAAAAGGTAAAGGATCTATACCCTAAAAACTACAGAACACTTCTGAAAGAACTTGAGGAAGACACAAGGAGATGAAAAAACATCCCATGCTCATGGATTGGAAGAATAAATTTTGTGAAAATATCTGTGCTACCGAGGGCAATTTGCACATTCAACTCAATCCCTATCAAAATATCATAGACTTTCTTCACAAGGTTGAAACAAATAATATTGAGATTTGAATTCAGAGAATACCCCGAATAGCCAGAGGAATATTGAAAAAGAAAACCAAAGCTGGGGACATCACAATACCGGATTTCAAGCTCTACTACAAAGCTGTGGTCATCAAGACAGTGTGGTACTGGCACAAAAGCAGACACATAGATCAATGTAACAGAACAGAGAACCCAGAAATGGGCCCTCAATTCTATGGCCAACTAATATCCAATGAAGCACTTAAGAATATCCACTGGAAAAAGGACAGTCTCTTCAATAAATGGTGCTGGGAAAATTGGACAGCCATGTGCAGAAGAATGAAACTAGTCCATTCTCTAACACCATACACAAAGATAAACTCAAAATGGATGAAAGATCTAGTTGTGAGACAAGATTCCATCAAAATCCTAGAGGAGAACCAGGCAACACCCTTTCTGAACTTGGCCACAGTAACTTCTTGCAAGATACATCTATGAAGGCAAGGGAAACAAAAGGAAAAATGAACTATTGGGACTTAAGATAAAATGCTTCTGCACAGCAAAATAAACAGTAAAAAACTAAAACACAAACTACAGAATGGGAGGAGATATTTGCAAATGACGTATCAGATAAAGGGCTAGTATCCAAATTCTATAAAGAACTTATCAAACTCAACACCCAAGAAACAAAAAATCCAATCATAAAATGGGCAGGAGACATGAACATAAATCTCACAGACAAAGACATAGACATGGCCAACATGCACATGAGAAAATGCTCTGCATCACTTGCCATCAGGGAAATACAAATTAAAACCACAATGTGATACCACCTCACACCAGTGAGAATGGCGAAAATTAACAAGACAGGAAACAACAAACGTTGGAGAGGATGTGGAGAAAGGGGAACCCTCTTGCACTGTTGGTGGGAATGTGAACTGGTGCAGCCACTCTGGAAACTGTGTGGAGGTTCCTCACAGAGTTAAAAATAGAGCTGCCTCCTGAGGGGAAAATACACTGCAATACAAGCATCCATCCAAAAACTGCAAAGAACTCCAATACAAAAGCTAACCAAATAGATCCTACACCCAGCAGAAGAAGAGAGCTAATAAAGATTCCAGCAGGGGGCTGCGCGGCCCCAGGAGCAGCTCGGAGAGGCTCAGGTGGTGGCTCCGCGGAGATGAGGCTTCCCAGCCAGGACTGCAAATCCAACAGTGCAGGCCCGGGAGCACAGGGCACCGGGGACACAGCCCAGGATCTGGCCTCCCCCCAGGACAGGCAGAGGCCAGGAGGGCCCAGGACATCAAGGACGCACCTGCCCAGAGCTGAGCAGATCAGCGGTCCCGCCCCCAGAGCATCCAGGCCCCTGCAGACCGAGAGCTCCATAGTTACTGCGGGAGCTGAATCCAGGGCTCCAGAGCTGTCCACTGCCACTGTGGTTGTTCCTCCTGGGGCCTCAAGGGGAAAACAACCCCCACTGAGCCTCACAGTCGCCTCATGGGATAAACAGGATAAACAACACTCACTGAGCCCTGCACCAGGCAGGGGGCGGAGCAGCTCCCCCAAGTGCTAACACCTGAAAATCAGCACAACAGGCCCCTCCCCCAGAAGACCAGCTAGACGGTCAGGGGAAAAACAAATTATTGACCAAGCAGCACTGGAAAGTTCCAGGGGAAATCAAGGGACTTACAGTATACAGAATCAGAGGATACTCTCCCTTGTTTTCTTTTGTTTTTTGTTTTTTTTTTTTTGCTTTTTGATTTCTGTGTGCTTCCCCCACCCTTCTTTTTCCCTTCTTTCTTTTTCTTTCTCTTTTTTTCATCTCTTTTCTTATTTTGTCCTCTTTTCTTTCCTTCTCTCCTCTCTTTTTCTCCTTTTCCCAATACAACTAGTTTTTGGCCACTCTGCACTGAGCAAAATGACTAGAAGGAAAACATCACCTCAAAAGAAAGAATCAGAAACACTCCTCTCTCCCACAGAGTTACAAAATCTGGATTACAATTCAATGTCAGAAAGCCAATTCAGAAGCACTATTATAAAGCTACTGGTGGCTCTAGAAAAAAGCATAAAGGACTCAAGAGACTTCATGACTGCAGAATTTAGATCTAATCAAGCAGAAATTAAAACTCAATTGAATGACATGCAATCCAAACTAGAAGTCCTAACGACGAGGGTTAACGAGGTGGAAGAACGACTGAGTGACATAGAAGACAAGTTGATGGCATAGAGGGAAACTGAGGAAAAAGACACAAACAATTAAAAGACCATGAAGATAGATTAAGGGAAATGAACGAAGCCTGCGGAAGAAAAACCTACGTTTAATTGGGGTTCCCGAGGGTGCCGAAAGGGACAGAGGGCCAGAATATGTATTTGAACAAATCATAGCTGAAAACTTTCCTAATCTGGGAAGGGAAACAGGCATTCAGATCCAGGAAATAGAGAGATCCCCCCCTAAAATCAATAAAAACTGTTCAACACCTCAACATTTAATAGTTAAGCTTGCAAATTCCAAAGATAAAGAGAAGATCCTTAAAGCAGCAAGACACAAGAAATCCCTGACTTTTATGGGGAGGAGTATTAGGGTAACAGCAGACCTCTCCACAAAGACCAGGCAGGCCAGAAAGGGCTGGTAGGATATATTCAGGGTCCTAAATGAGAAGAACATGCAACCAAGAATACTTTATCCAGCAAGGCTCTCATTCAGAATGGAAGGAGAGATAAAGAGCTTCCAAGACAGGCAGGAACTGAAAGGATATGTGACCTCCAAACCACCTCTGCAAGAAATTTTAAGGGGGACTCTTAAAATTCCCCTTTAAGAAGAAGTTCAGTGGAACAATCCACAAAAACAAGGACTGAATAGATATCATGATGACACTAAACTCCTATCTCTCAATAGTAACTCTGAACGTGAACGGGCTTAATGACCCCATCAAAAGGCTCAGGGTTTCAGACTGGATAAAAAAGCAGGACCCATCTATTTTCTATCTACAAGAGACTCATTTTACACAGAAGGACACCTACAGCCTGAAAATAAAAGGTTGGAGAACCATTTACCATTCGAATGGTCCTCAAAAGAAAGCAGGGGTAGCCATCCTTATATCAGATAAACTAAAATTTACCCCGAAGATTGTAGTGAGAGATGAAGAGGGACACTATCTCATACTTAAAGAATCTATCCAACAAGAGGACTTAACAATCCTCAATATATATGCCCCAAATGTGGGAGCTGCCAAATATATCAATTAATAGCCAAAGTTAAGGCATACTTAGATAATTATACACTTATACTTAGGGACTTCAATCTAGCTCTTTCTATACTCGAAGGTCTTCTAAACACAACATCTCCAAAGAAACGAGAGCTTTAAATGATACACTGGACCAGATGGATTTCACAGATATCTACATAACTTTACATCCAAATTCAACTGAATACACATTCTTCTCAAGTGCACATGGAACTTTCTCCAGAATAGACCACATACTGGGTCACAAATCAGGTCTGAACCGATACCAAATATCGGGATCGTCCCCTGCATATTCTCAGACCATAATGCCTTGAAATTAGAACTAAATCACAACAAGAAGTTTGGAAGGACCTCAAACACGTGGAGGTTAAGGACCATCCTACTAAAAGATGAAAGGGTCAACCAGGAAATTAAGGAAGAATTAAAAAGATCCATGGAAACTAATGAGAATGAAGATACAACCGTTCAAAATCTTTGGGATGAAGCAAAAGCAGTCCTAAGGGGGAAATACATCGCAATAAAAGCATCCATCCAAAAACTGGAAAGAACTCAAATACAAAAGCTAACCTTACACATAAAGGAGCTAGAGAAAAAACAGCAAATAGATCCTACATCCAGCAGAAGAAGAGAGTTAATAAAGATTTGAGCAGAACTCAACGAAATCGAGACCAGAAAAACTGTGGAACAGATCAACAGAACCAGGAGTTGGTTCTTTGAAAGAATTAATAAGATAGATAAACCATTAGCCAGCCTTATTAAAAAGAAGAGAGAGAAGACTCAAATTAATAAAATCATGAATGAGAAAGGAGAGATCACTACCAACACCAAGGAAATACAGATGATTTTAAAAACATTATGAACAGCTATACGCCAATAAATTAGGCAATCTAGAAGAAATGGACGCATTCCTGCAAAGCCACAAACTACCAAAACTGGAACAGGAAGAAATAGGAAACCTGAACAGGCCAATAACCAGGGAGGAAATTGAAGCAGTCATCAAAAACCTCCCAAGACACAAGAGTCCAGGGCCAGATGGCTTCCCAGGGGAATTCTATCAAACGTTTAAAGAAGAAACCATACCTATTCTCCTAAAGCTGTTTGGAAAGATAGAAAGAGATGGAGTACTTCCAAATTCGTTCTAGGAGGCCAGCATCACCTTAATTCCAAAACCAGACAAAGACCCCACCAAAAAGGAGAATTACAGACCAATATCCCTGATGAACATGGATGCAAAAATTCTCAACAAGATACTGGCAAATAGGATCCAACAATACATTAAGAAAATTATTCACCATGACCAAGTAGGATTTATCCCCGGGACACAAGGCTGGTTCAACACCCGTAAAACAATCAATGTGATTCATCATATCAGCAAGAGAAAAACCAAGAACCATATGATCCTCTCATTAGATGCAGAGAAAGCATTTGACAAAATACAGCATCCATTCCTGATCAAAACTCTTCAGAGTGTAGGGATAGAGGGAACATTCCTCGACATCTTAAAAGCCATCTACAAAAAGCCCACAGCAAATATCATTCTCAATGGGGAAGCACTGGGAGCCTTTCCCCTAAGATCAGGAACAAGACAGGGATGTCCACTCTCACCACTGCTATTCAACATGGTCCTCGCCGCAGCAAATAGGGAACAAAAACACATTAAAGGCATTCAAATTGGCAAAGAAGAAGCCAAACTCTCCCTCTTCGCCGATGACATGATACTCTACATAGAAAACCCAAAAGCCTCCACCCCAAGATTGCTATAACTCATACAGCAACTCGGTAGCGTGGCAGGATACAAAATCAATGCCCAGAAGTCAGTGGCATTTCTATACACTAACAATGAGACTGAAGAAAGAGAAATTAAGGAGTCAATCCCATTGACAATTGCACCCAAAAGCATAAGATACCTAGGAATAAACCTAACCAAAGAGGTAAAGGATCTATACCCTAAAAACTATAGAACACTTCTGAAAGAAATTGAGGAAGACACAAAGAGATGGAAAAATATTCCATGCTCATGGATTGGCAGAATTAATATTGTGAAAATGTCAATGTTACCCAGGGCAATATACACGTTTAATGCAATCCCTATCAAAATACCATGGACTTTCTTCAGAGAGTTAGAACAAATTATTTTAAGATTTGTGTGGAATCAGAAAAGACCTCGAATAGCCAGGGGAATTTTAAAAAAGAAAACCATAGGGATCCCTGGGTGGCGCAGCGGTTTAGCGCCTGCCTTTGGCCCAGGGCGCAATCCTGGAGACCCGGGATCGAGTCCCACGTCGGGCTCCCGGTGCATAGAGCCTGCTTCTCCCTCTGCCTGTGTCTCTGCCTCTCTCTCTCTCTCTCTCTCTCTCTCTCTGTGACTATCATAAATAAATAAAAATTAAAAAAAAAAAAGAAGAAAAACATATCTGGGGGCATCACAATGCCAGTTTTCAGGTTGTACTACAAAGCTGTGGTCAAGACAGTGTGGTACTGGCACAAAAACAGACACATAGATCAATGGAACAGAATAGAGAACCCAGAAGTGGACCCTGAACTTTATGGTCAACTAATATTCGATAAAGGAGGAAAGACTATCCACTGGAAGAAAGACAGCCTCTTCAATAAATGGTGCTGGGAAAATTGGACATCCACATGCAGAAGAATGAAACTAGACCACTCCCTTGCACCATACACAAAGATAAACTCAAAATGGATGAAAGATCTAAATGTGAGACAAGATTCGATCTATATCCTAGAAGGGAACACAGGCAACACCCTTTTTGAACTCGGCCACAGTAACTTCTTGCAAGATACATCCACGAAGGCAAAAGAAACAAAAGCAAAAATGAACTATTGGGACTTCATCAAGATAAGAAGCTTTTGCACAGCAAAGGATACAGTCAACAAAACTCAAAGACAACCTACAGAATGGGAGAAGATATTTGCAAATGACGTATCAGACAAAGGGCTAGTTTCCAAGATCTATAAAGAACTTCTTAAACTCAACACCAAAGAAACAAACAATCCAATCATGAAATGGGCAAAAGACATGAACAGAAATCTCACAGAGGAAGACATAGACATGGCCAACACGCACATGAGAAAATGCTCTGCATCACTTGCCATCAGGGAAATACAAATCAAAACCACAATGAGATACCACCTCACACCAGTGAGAATGAGGAAAATTAACAAGGCAGGAAACAACAAATGTTGGAGAGGATGTGGAGAAAGGGGAACCCTCTTACACTGTTGGTGGGAATGTGAACTGGTGCAGCCACTCTGGAAAACTGTGTGGAGGTTCCTCAAAGAGTTAAAAATAGACCTGCCCTACGACCCAGCAATTGCACTGCTGGGGATTTACCCCAAAGATACAGATGCAGTGAAATGCCAGGACACCTGCACCCCGATGTTTCTAGCAGCAATGTCCACAATAGCCAAACTGTGGAAGGAGCCTCGGTGTCCATCGAAAGATGAATGGATAAAGAAGATGTGGTCTATGTATACAATGGAATATTACTCAGCCATTAGAAATGACAAATACCCACCATTTTTTCAACGTGGATGGAACTGGAGGGTATTATGCTGAGTGAAATAAGTCAATCGGAGAAGGACAAACATTGTATGTTCTCATTCATTTGGGGAATATAAATAATAGTGAAAGGGAATAGAAGGGAAGGGAGAAGAAATGGGTAGGAAATATCAGAAAGGGAGACAGAACATAAAGACTCCTAACTCTGGGAAACGAACTGCGGGTGGTGGAAGGGGAGGACGACGGGGGTGGGGGTGAGTGTGTGGGGGGCACTTGACGGGATGAGCACTGGGAGTTATTCTGTATGTTGGCAAATTGAACACCATTAAAAAATAAATTTATTATTTAAAAAAAAAACCATGAAGATACATGAAGATAACAGGCTCCTGAAATAACCTAGGGATATAGCACCAGGTTGTCTTCTGTAGGGCTGCATAAATCACTGACACTCCCGGAGAGAGAAAACTGTTGTTTTTGGGTATGGATAGAGACAAGGCTGGCTAGACAAGCAAGGAAAAGCTGGCCATCCTCAGCACCATGGCTTTTCTCAGTGGGTCTTCTTGTTTCTTTCCTGAGTAGTGTTTCCCACACAGGAAGGGCTTATACATATTAGTTTCCTTCCTCGGTTTTATTGGGGGTACAAAATAAGTCCTGTGTAAGAGATGATCTCTGTCCATTTGGGACCCTGCAATTGAAAAGGGGAAATAAAACATGCCCAAGAAAGAAGTAGGAGGCTTTATGCATATAATGTGAAAGACTGCTATGGATAAATTACAACAGACCCAGAGAATTAAAGTTTTTAAATTTAAATGAGAAAAAAAATAGGGAAAGGGATTATAAGGAAAAGGAGAGGAACTGAATGGGAAAAATTAGAGATGGAAACAAACCATGAGGAATCCTAACTCTGGGAAACAAAGGGTTATGGAAGGGGAGGTGGGTAGGGGGATGGGCACTAAGGAGGGCACTTGATGGGATGAGCATTGGGTATTATACTATATATTGGCAAGTGAATTGAAATAAAAACAAATGGAAAAAATTTTTTTAAAAAAGCAGTGACACATCTTCCATAGATCCATCTAATTGGTCAAATTTTGGCTCCTAGGAATCCCTGGTCTGTGGGATTTTTCAATCCTTGGCCACTGTTCTCCTTAGAGTCATCAGATGAACCTCCTTACAGGGTTGTACACTCTCCGGGATTTCAAATGTCTACTTGGCAACCACATGGACACCAAATGACATCCTGAAAAATCAGACAACTGGTTAAAATCAACAACAACCACATAAATGATGAAGACAGGGACTACGTGGCCTTCCAGCCTGACAACCCTTAATGGAAAACAGTGAACATGGGATTCTTGGGCCTGCTGAGAGCATGACCAAAACGAGGGAATTATTAAAATCAAACACAGAGACCAGACTTAAAAACTCCCTGAGCAGATAAAACCAGTTAGTCATACAAACAAAGCTTAATTTAACTTATTTTGAAGAACAAGCAAGGATAACTTGACCTAGGTCACTTCTTGCTTTTCTTCTGGATACTATAAGTAAAATGTAAACAGTTCTCCAAAATCAGTAGGAGGTAACCACTAACCAATTCCCTTTAAGAAAATTCCAGTATTATAACCAATCACCGTAAAGACTAAATACTCCCTGCCTTCACGTATATAAGCTGCTTTTTACCACAGACTACTTCTTTTTTTTTTTTTTTTTTTTTTTTTTTTTTTTTTTTTTTTTTATTGGTGTTCAATTTACTAACATACAGAATAACACCCAGTGCCCGTCACCCATTCACTCCCACCCCCCGCCCTCCTCCCCTTCCACCACCCCTAGTTCGTTTCCCAGAGTTAGCAGTCTTTATGTTCTGTCTCCCTTTCTGATATTTCCCACACATTTCTTCTCCCTTCCCTTATTTTCCCTTTCACTATTATTTATATTCCCCAAATGAATGAGAACATATAATGTTTGTCCTTCTCCGACTGACTTACTTCACTCAGCATAATACCCTCCAGTTCCATCCACGTTGAAGCAAATGGTGGGTATTTGTCATTTCTAATAGCTGAGTAATATTCCATTGTATACATAAACCACATCTTCTTTATCCATTCATCTTTCGTTGGACACCGAGGCTCCTTCCACAGTTTGGCTATCGTGGCCATTGCTGCTAGAAACATCGGGGTGCAGGTGTCCCAGCGTTTCATTGCATTTGTATCTTTGGGGTAAATCCCCAACAGTGCAATTGCTGGGTCGTAGGGCAGGTATATTTTTAACTGTTTGAGGAACCTCCACACAGTTTTCCACAGTGGCTGCACCAGTTCACATTCCCACCAACAGTGTAAGAGGGTTCCCTTTTCTCCACATCCTCTCCAACATTTGTTGTTTCCTGCCTTGTTAATTTTTCCCATTCTCACTGGTGTGAGGTGGTATCTCATTGTGGTTTTGATTTGTATTTCCCTGATGGCAAGTGATGCAGAGCATTTTCTCATGTGCATGTTGGCCATGTCTATGTCTTCTTCTGTGAGATTTCTGTTCATGTCTTTTGCCCATTTCATGATTGGATTGTTTGTTTCTTTGGTGTTGAGTTTAATAAGTTCTTTATAGATCTTGGAAACTAGCCCTTTATCTGATATGTCATTTGCAAATATCTTCTCCCATTCTGTAGGTTGTCTTTGAGTTTTGTTGACTGTATCCTTTGCTGTGCAAAAGCTTCTTATCTTGATGAAGTCCCAATAGTTCATTTTTGCTTTTGTTTCTTTTGCCTTCGTGGATGTATCTTGCAAGAAGTTACTATGGCCGAGTTCAAAAAGGGTGTTGCCTGTGTTCTTCTCTAGGATTTTGATGGAATCTTGTCTCACATTTAGATCTTTCATCCATTTTGAGTTTATCTTTGTGTATGGTGAAAGAGAGTGGTCTAGTTTCATTCTTCTGCATGTGGATGTCCAATTTTCCCAGCACCATTTATTGAAGAGACTGTCTTTCTTCCAATGGATAGTCTTTCCTCCTTTATCGAATATTAGTTGCCCATAAAGTTCAGGGTCCACTTCTGGATTCTCTATTCTGTTCCACTGACACAGACTACTTCTGATCCTCATTCCATGTTCTGAGTGCTCCTAGTTTACAAACTATCCCTTTGGTATGTGCACAATAAACTTTTACTAATTACTACTTCAAAAAAATTAAAAAAATAAAAAACCATCTGAATACTGACTGACAGGATATTCAGAAAACACTACTGATTTTGTTGGGCATGATAACAGTGTTGTGATTTTTTTTTAAATTCTTTTCTGTTAGACAAATACACTGAAATGTTTATGAATTAAATATGGCATCTGGTATTTTTTTAAGATTTATTTATTTATGACAGACACAGGGAGCGGCAAAGACATAGGCAGAGGGAGAAGCAGGCCCAATGCGGAACTCAATCTCAGGACTCTGGGGTCACAATCTGAGCCAAAGGCAGACATTCAACCACTGAGCCACCCAGGTACCCTGACATCTGGGATTTAAAGAAAAAAAACAAACAAAACAAACAAACAAACAAAAAAACATTCTACCATAGGAAGGGGGGGAAAGGAGAGGGAATGAGATGGGGAGGAGGAGGGTAGAAGGTAGAGAGAGATGACAACATTGGCAAAGTGCTGGTGAATACTAGAAGTGAACGGTATCCCCTGATTCTGGTCTATTTTTATGTATGTTGAAATTTTCCACAATAAAAATGTTTAATGAAAGGATCAAACTAGAATGTCTGCTAATTTTCCTTCCAGCTCTAAATAGATTCTATTAGATTCTATATTCAACTTCATAAAGTACAACCAAATCTATGAGCCAGAACATCAGGAATACTTCTTAAAAATTATTACATATAAGAATCATAATCATTACAGGGTGGTAAGTATGTTGTCTAGGAAGAAAGGCTTAAGAAGCTGACTATCTCTTTTGTAGAAAAAAAAATGAAGAATGTAATAAATGCTTCTAAATACATACAAGAGATCATGACAGCTCTTTCCTGTGGCACTGGTGAAAGAGTTAGATGAAAGAGACTTAAATTATACCAAGATAGCAAAATAGCTTTTTCTCCATCTCTTCTCTTTGTAACAAATTATACTGCCATACTTTCCTACCATTCTTTTAATCATTTATTAAATCCTTCAACACTGACTCAGTACCTAAAATACTCATTGCTCTGCTGGCCAGGCACTGTGGGATACAAAGATAAATTATTAAAAAAAAAAAAAAAAAAAAAGTTGTACACCTTAAATGCCTGTAAGATCTTCAACCACATTTTTTTTCATCTACCAGTAGTAAACCTACTATTGAAATCTGTCCTATCTCACACTTGAAATTTTATATGATTTCCTGAAGAACTATCTACGAACACTTACAATTATGAGTATTACAGAAACCTGGTCTCCAAAAATCTGAAGCTAAGATTCATCTATGGACTCCCGCCTCACAAATCCCCTGAAACGACTGCATTTTTCTGTACAGGCTGCCACGGTGTTTGTTGATCTCAAATGGTAATAACGGACAATGGAATAAAACTACATGCCATGCAGTAAAAACTCCAAAAACCTGGGAAAAGATGAAACACTGTACTGTATACCTGTTAAACCAGCTTCTTGAAGTTGAAAGATAAATTCTTAAACTTGTAAAACTTTGTTTCCAGTGTTTGAGTGCCCTCTACTGGCTGCCCTAATTATCACAACCAACTGTTCATAGGAATTCAGAGTGAGTGTGAGGAATAAAAGATGGAATCATCAGGAACACGTGGCACAATTTCAAGTTACTCTGTGAATTTCTCATTCTCCACAGGAACTTAGTTCACAATATGCATAATTCAGAAGTTCCCACAGATAACTCCTTACACACTATTGCATTTTTTAAGTAAGTATAATGTTTTCCAAGTTTTATTTCAAATAAAACATCAACAGTGCATGAATGAAGGACATAAGAACCTCAGGAATTAACACCCATTCCTCCCCCCTTGATGGAGGCAGCATCAAGAACACAGTGTTTCATAAGGAAGAGCAACAGGACCTAGGCAGTATTTTGAGAACAGGAGGTACACAGTCTCTGAACAGAGGGAAGCATTGGGTAGTAAACAAACTGGAGGGCACACAGAGACAAGTATGGTTCAAGAACTGTCCAACCACACACACTCGGTGGCAGCAGCAACAGCAACTGCCAGGGGGACAGACCATGGGCATGGAGTCAGGGGCTGAGCTAAGCATGTCATTCAGGGTGACTGACAGGTCCCCAGAGGGCTTCTGCCCAGACCCACAGGAATTCCTCCAGCAGTGGACAACAGAATATACTGTCTGCAGTCACAGCACACGGAGCCCCCAAACATAAGGACACCCCGTGGGTTCAGACAACCTCTTAGTTCCAGCCCTGGCCTCCAGCCCATCTTCCCAGATTCAGACACAGGGCACCTCTTATCTCCACACCTTCCATGGCTTCTGCCTACATCCACCTCTCCTTCATCATGTCCAGCATCAAGAGGGAACTGACCCTCCCCACAAGAGCCTTCACAGCCCTGACACTTCTGAAATATAGAGATCAATCTTTCCCAGGAAATGTCCTACTGATGTCTAGGACAACCAGGTGATTCATTCAGGCTTGCTGCCCTGTGCTGGGGTTCATCATTCACAATGCTATTTAGTATGCCATTGTGTGACTGTGACACACTTCATCCATTCTACTGTTGATACACAAACAGGTTATTTCAAATATAGGGCTGTTGCAGATAATGCTGGTGATACACCAGCATTACATGTCTTGTACATGTCACTTGGTACACTAGGTTGCAAGGTAGGGGATGCCGGCTTACAGAGTAGAGATGTGCTCAGTTTTCCAGTGTGGCTGTGCCCAGGGCCATTCCCAACAGCAGCATACAAGCCTGTCTTCTGCTCAGTACTTTCACTAACATTTGGGACTGTGAGACTTCATTTTTGCCAAACTGGTGACTGTTTTGCTATTTCATTTTGGTTTTGATTTGCATTTCCCTGATACCTTAGGATGTTCCATATTGAATATTAGAATTTATATTGGCGAGACCTGGTTATTAAAGCCTGCCTTCAAATATAACAGTAATAAGCCAATCTGTCAACACTTTGAAATCTATCCAGAAAGAAAGCCTATATCCAGAATAAAATAATTTTTTACTGCCTCTACCACTACAAACCTGGTCCAAGTCACCATCACCCCTCATCTGAACTACCACATACCA
Source organism: Canis lupus dingo (assembly GCF_003254725.2). Taxonomy (NCBI): domain Eukaryota; kingdom Metazoa; phylum Chordata; class Mammalia; order Carnivora; family Canidae; genus Canis; species Canis lupus. The sequence goes on from NC_064265.1 coordinate 11,185,107, forward strand.
TAGGCTCTTAAAGTGGTCTCTCTACTTTGCCCCTGTCCTCGTAACACAGTAATCCTCTTCAAATGTAAGCCACATCAAGGCTCTCCTCTGACCAAATTCCTCCAATGGCTTCCCATCTCATTCAGAATACAGTCCCAATTCTGACTAGGGCTTACGACAAGCTTGGCATCGATGACCTAGCCCTGGCTACCTCACTAACATCATCTCCTGTATTCTCCTCTTGAGTCTCTCTCTCATTTAGTTCCAGCTACATTACCTCCATGTTGCTCCTCAAAGCATGCTAACCACTCTTCTATCACCCGTCCTTGGCACCTGCTGCTCACCCTTCCAAGTGAGGAAACCTTCCCTTCAGGTTTCTGCTTAGAGGTTCTTCTCTAAGGCTTTCCATGACCAACCCATCTAAAATAGTGCTAAAATAGTACCACCTCATCCTTCCCAAACCCTACCAGCCTACTTTATCTTTTTCATTGCATCTATCGCCACCTCACACTAGATATCTGCTCTCTCCTCACACTAGAACATAGACCCTATCAGAATGGGGATTTTTATCTCTCTGCTCAGCACTGTACCCCAGTGTACAAGACAATACCTTGTATATACACAGCCACTGACACATATTTGTTAAGGAACAAAAGAGTATCAATACACAAAATAAAATGTTATCTATGAATTTCTTCTAGAACAAGATAAGAATTTGCCTGGAGTAATAATGGTCTTTCCGCATGTAACACACTACCATGCCCAGAACAGATAATAAATGCTTCAATTAGTAAAAGAACAAATTTGCCTTTTCCTTTGCTATTCCCTTCTCTCCTACCCTACCAGATCTTCTAAAACAATGCAGAATTTACTTCCATATTACCATTAATTTTTTCATAGTATATGTATTCTTTTTTACGAATCCATTCTTTCCAGGTTATACTTCATTTAACAGCTACTATTTGGACTTAAATGCTAATGGATTCATTGTTTGCTTTAAGATTTTATTTATTTATTTGAGAGATAGTGTGAGTGAAAGCAAGCATGAGTAGTCGGGGCAGAGGCAGAGGGAAACATAGAAATAGACTCCCCACTGAGGAGAGAGCCTGACACGGAGCTTGATTCCAGTACCCTCAGATCATGACCTAAGCTAAAGGCAGATGCTTAACCAACTGAGCCACCTGGTGCCCCGGATTCATTGTTTATATTTGCTTCTTTTTTTTTTTTTTTTTCATTTTTTATTTACTTATGATAGTCACAGAGAGAGAGAGAGAGGCAGAGACACAGGCAGAGGGAGAAGCAAGCTCCATGCACCGGGAGCCCGATGTGGGATTCGATCCCGGGTCTCCGGGATCGCGCCCTGGGCCAAAGGCAGGCACCAAACCGCTGCACCACTCAGGGATCCCTATATTTGCTTCTTTACGATACCTGAAAATTTGGTTAGAGGCAGCTACTCAAGTAGCTTGCTCAAGCGCAAATTTTTTAAAAAGTTGGTGAAATTAAGACTGATATTAAGAAATTTTTAAAAAGACTGATATTAAGACTGAGTCTCTGATTTTCTGAACAAGTCTTCTTCCTGTCCTGACAAGTAGGCAATAGGATGGCTGTACAGAGAAATTCAAGGTCACATGATCCCTTAAATGTTCTATTACTATTGTTTTCTGTATCCTCAGTTTGTAGTGTTACAAATAAATCATATGCAAGTCTAATTTGCCTTTGTTTATAATCTGAGTTTTGGTTTTTTCTCTTGTAATTACAAATTTCACCAGGATAGGTCTGAATGTGCATTTTTTTCAATGTCTTGCCTGACATTTGATGAAACCTTTCATCTAAAGATTGAGTCTTTCTTTAGCTCAGGGTGAAATTTTCTTCTATTATTTCTTTCATGAATGTTTGCTTTGATCTCTCCTTCTTGAAATCCCATTATGTTTATCTTAGATAAGTGCTGTCCAACAGAAATACAATTCAAGCCACAAAGGTAATTTAAAATTTTCCAGGAGCCACATAGAAAAAAATAAAAAGTGAAATTAATGAAAATATCCAAATATGTCCAAAATATTATCATCTGAAAATGTAGTCTGTAAAAAATTTCCAGGTGAGATGCTTTCCTCCTCTTCTCCCCCAATACGGAGTCTTCAAAATCTGATATGTGTTCTCTACTTGAAGCTCATCTCAATTCAGACTATCTGCTTTTCAAAGGTTTGATAGCCATTTTGGGCTAGTGTGTGCCATATTGCTCAGCAGAACAGATCTTCTGGAACTCTTTTCCAAGCTTTTTTATTTTTTACTTAATAATTTTTAACCTTTCCTTTTCTTCTGAATCCTAAGAGAAAGCATCCAGCTGATCTTTAAATCCACTAACTTAGCTTCCTAAAATATTTACCCTACTCATGATGGTGCCTATTGAACATTTTTTTTTAAGATTTTATTTATTTATTCATGAGAAACAGAGAGAGAGAGAGAGAGAGAGAGAGAGAGGGGGGCAGAGGGAGAAGCAGGCTCCACACAGGGAGCCCGATGCAGGACTCGATCCCTGGACTCCAGGATCATGCCTGGGTCAAAGGAAGTCGCCAAACCGCTGAGCCACCCAGGGATCCCCCCCTATTGAACATTTTAATTCAACAGTCATGCTTTACACCTCCAGGGCCTCACTTCATGGCCCACTGCTCCTGATTATCTAGGAATGCCCTCTAGAACGTCAGGACTTGGTCTTAGAATTTTAACTTCTTCTATCTCCGACAGCCACACTTGTATTGAAAAATCTTGCTCTGAGTCATCGGAAAAAGTCCCCACTTTTGAGCTACTAAAGCCTCTCTGCTTAGTGACACTGCCCTACGTGCTGGGTCTTTTAAAAAAATCTAATCTATGTATCTCCAATAGCCAAATTGGGTACCACCAGGGGTCACAGAGGCCACAATTCACTCTTCTTGGTCCAAAAAACAATAAAAAGGTTAGACTTAGTGACATTTCCTGTAGTGGCTCAGAAATCTCAGTTTGTAGGAAATGGGGATAGAGTTAAAAAACAAAGGAAATCCTTAAATTAACTGTCCATTTCATGTCCACTTAGAGAGACCAGGGCTAACTGAGATGCCATCCCAGGAACCGGTTGAGATACTGAGAGTTACAGAATATTTTCCACCACTACATAAAGTTCTATTGGGCAATACTTGGCTAGATGATTCCTCTTAAAGCCCCAAATACCACATCACAGGTTCTGGCTCTCCAAAAATCCCTTCTTCCCACTTTCTCCTTCCTTCAGTTGTTCTTGCTCTTGCCCCTAAAAGCCTTGGTTCTTTTCGCCTATTTCAACTCCTGACACTCCTCTAGTCCAAGGGATAAAGGACACTCAAAAAGGCAGTACAATGATAGCATTCACTTGATGGAACTTAGATGTACTGATTAACTTGGAAATGCTTCCCAGTATCAGTACTTGAAAAAAAAAAAAAATGCCTGATATTTCTAAGTATCTTTCAAGCATGCATGGCCATTTAATACTGGGATCATTGTCAGAAATAACCGACAATTGGTGAGGATGAAAACACTAAATTCTAGGTGAAAAGGATTTTAATCTGAAGTATGAACTGAGCTTCAACTAGGAAATAAATTAGGTATAATAAAATGTTGCTAGACTACAAGAAAACTCATAATAAAAGACCTACCCAAAAATTCTTGAAATAATACTGAACAGAGCCCACAAGCCTTTTAACTCTGCCATATCACCTTTAATAACAGAATACGTTGTAAATGTGCAGCTATGTTTACACCTAAGGGTCTACTGAGGTTATTTTCTAATTGCCACAATTCCACAAAGAAAACTTAAGTGAAAGTCAATGTACGCTGCACGTTCTAAATTACAAAATCAGGAACAACCATTTTTTTGTCATTTGTAACAGTTCAGTAATAAAAGAGAATTACCTCGGTAACAGGTGTATTTTCCTGGAGCTCAGTTGTATGCAAGGCCAGTAAACCAATCACCCGAGCAACCTTGGCCCGTCTGTAAATGAAGAAAAATAAGCTCTGAAGAGGAAAATTAGGGACCCAAGTAACCAACCCTGGTTAATTACGTTACACAATGTGAGCATTAACAAAAGATAAAAATGAGATGTGCCAGGGTGAGCATTTACTCTCCCACCTATATGGTCCTTCCATACGCGAAGAGACATGAACAGCAATGCCCTCTGCAGGACCCTCTGTTAATGACTAAGGTTGAACAAGTTGTGCTTTAGTATTAAATGCAAAATAAAATTTTGGCAAGGCCTAACCAAAGAGGAGAAGGAAAATGTATTTAACCCTTTTACTTCTAAGTACAGCACTATTTGGCTAAAAGTTATGTCCTACTTATTAATAGACCAGTAATTTTATACATAAAAGGTAAAAAATATCAGAACAGTTAAACATATATTTACATATCTACTTTTATAGAAATTTTTACAATGGTAGATCTTACAAATATTGTTCTAAAAACTACTAGTTTTAGTGAGGAATTTGTTTCATTATCCAACAGAAAATAAGGTTGAAAAATTATTAAATATCATTTTCAGATGGTTTGCATAAGTTTGGTCCTAAGATTTTATTTAATTGGAAATGATTGAATATATGAGTTGATGAGAACCGTATTTTTTTTCCCTTGAGAACTGTATTCTCATTGATGCTTACATATTCTCTGAGCTAATCAGTGTGTACATCAGCCAGAGACCTCTACTTTTCCAGTTATTTACACAGGAGGGAAAATAATTAGAGAAGTATCATAGGGAAGTGTTCATGCTGTCAGAACTCTAACATACAGACATAATTCTTAGGGATTTCAACACTTCTTGAATTAACCATTCAAGTCTCTCAACAAGTTAAAGAAGTCCTAGGCATTTGTATGACTAGCATCTTGCCTCTAAATAAAGATTATACTGTTTATTCACTGTACAGTGTTATGTAAGTGTACAATATAGTGACTCAACACTTCCATACATCACCCAGTGCTTATACAAGTGCCCTCCTTAATCCCTATCACCTATTACACCTATCCTCTCACCCACCTTTCCTCTGGTAACCAGTTTGTTCTTTTAAGAGTCTGTTCCTTGGTTTGTCTCTCTCTCTCTTTTTTTTTTTTTTTTTTTTCCATTGCTCCTTTTTGGTTTTTTTGCTTATTTGTTTTGTTTCTTAAATTCCACATAAAAGTGAAATCATATGGCTTTTGCCTTTCTCCGGCTGACTTATTGTACTTAATATTATACTCTCCAGCTCCATCCCGATTGTTGCAAATGGCAGGATTCCATTCTTTTTTATGGCTGAATGATCCACTGTTGTGTATATATATCTTCTTTATCCAATCATCTATCAATGAACACTTGGACTGCTTCCATAGTTTGGATATTGTAAATAATGCTACAAAATACATAAAGGTGTATGCATCCCTCTGAACTGTTTTTTGTATTAAATACTCAGTAGTGCAATTACTGAATCATAGGGTAGCTCTATTTTTAATTTTTTGAGGAAGCTCCACACTGTTTTCCACAGTGGCTACACCAGTTTGTATTTCTACCAACAGTGCACCACCACATCCTCACCAATACTTGTTATTTCTTCTGTTTTTATTTTAGCCATTCTGACAGGTGTGAGGGGATAGCTCATTGTAGTTCTGATTTGCATTTCCCCAATGATGATTGATGCTAAGCATCTTTTTAAGGATCATTGGCCATCTGGAGGTCTTCTTTGGAGAAATGTCTGTTCATGTCTTCTGCCCACTTTTTAACTGGATTTGTTTTCTGGATGTTGAATTATATAAAAGTTCTGTATATATTTTGGATACTAACCCTTTTATTGATAGTTCATTTGCAAATATCTTCTCCCATTCAGTAGGCTATCTTTTAGTTTTGTTGATTACTTCCTTCACTGTGCAGAAGCTTTTTATTTTGATGTAGTCTCCAAAGTTTTTTTGGCTTTGATTCCCTTTGCCTCAGGACACCTATCTAAAGAAAATGTTGCTATGGCCGATGTCAGAGACATTACTGCCTGTGCTCTCTTTTAGGATTTTCATGGTTTCAGGTCTCACATTTAAGCACTTGATCCATTTTGAGGTTATTTATGTGTATGGTGTAAGAAGTGGTCCAGTTTTCCCAACAGTGTGTGTTGAAACGACAGGCTTAAAAAGATTATACTTTAAAAGTAACCATTTGAAAAAGATTTGGTAGGACATTGGATCAAAAGTTACAAGAAAAAGCATCTAGTCACTGCTCTGCCACTACCTCATTTTCTGACCACAGCCAAGTTGATTAGGTTTCAATTTTCACACGTGTGCAATTTTGAGGGATAGATGGATTAACTTCTAATTTTTTTTTTTTACAATGAAGAAACAAATGCTTATTATCAAAAACTGACTAATGACAGAATGACTAAAATTAACAAGTCAGGAAACAATAGATGTTGGTAAGGATGCAGATTAAGGGGAACCATCTTACACTGCTGGTGGGTATGTAAACTGGTACAGCCACTATGGAAAACAGTAGGGAGGTTCCTCAAAAAGTTGAGAATAGAGCTACCCTACCACCCAGCAATTGCACTACTAGGTATTTATCCCAAGGATACAGACATAGTGATTCAAAGGGGCACCTGCACCCCAATGTTTATAGAAGCAATATCCACAAGCCAAACTATGGAAAGAGTCCAGATGTCCACTGACAAGAGGAATGAATAAAAAAAAGATGTGGTGTATATATATACAATGGAACATTACTTGGCCATCCAAAAAAAAAAAAAAAAATCTTACCATTTGCAAGGACATGAATGAAACTAGAGGGTATTATGCTAAGTAAAATAAGTCAATCAGAGAAAGACAAATACCATATGATTTCACTCGTATGTGGAATTTAAGAAAGAAAACAGATAAACACAGGGGAAGGGAAGGGAAAACAGAGGGAGGCAAACCATAAGACCATAAGAGACTATAGGAAACAAACTGAGAGTTGATTGGGGTAGAAGGAATGAGGTAACTGGGTGATGGGCATTAAGGAGGGCACTCATAATGAGCACTGGGTATTGTATGTAATTGATAAATCACTAAACTACCTCTAAAAATTTAAAAATTAAATTTAAAATCAATTAATTAAAAATCAATTGTTTAAAAACTGGACTAATGAATTAGAGAATGCAAAGCAAAAACTAACTTATCTTGGCTCAAGGACAAGCCCAAAGTACTTAAGAAACCTTATTTTTTTCAATCTACACAAATAATGCCTACAAATAATGCCTAGAAACATGTACTATAACATGATCATTAATATTTCCCGAATCTCATCAGAAACAATTCTTTTTAGGATAAGAGAAAACACACTATCTTAACATCCTTCTAGTTTTAAATTATAAACTATTTAAAGTAATAAAAACATTTCTCAGTTTATACCAAACACTTCATATAACTATATCTTATATGTGATGCTGTCAAAAATCAGGCTTATCAGTTTTCTTACTAAATTACTAAATTTCACCACTTTGGGTGCCCCTAATATCCCTTTACACTGTATCTCAGAAGTATATTCATATACTTGACATATGACATATTCAGGTATTCATGACAGCACAGAAAATTGCACTGGCCAATAACCTTTGTGCAATGACAGATATGTTCCAAATCTAAATTGTTCATGCTATATAGAATATATCCATCAGTCACATGTGACTATCAAGCACTTAAAATATAGCTGGTCCAAGTGAAGAACTAATTTTTTTGTGGAATTACTTCTAAATTTAAATTTTAATAACCACATGCAGCTAATGGCTACCACATGAGAGTAGATCTAAAATGTTGTAGTTCCTTCTTCATGTGTTTACCTGTTTATAATTTGTGTCCTCCAACTGGCCCAGAAGGTCATGAATATAAGACCTGGTAGTGCTCAACAATGCAAAAACCAAGACAGTACCTTGCATTTAGCAGGCCCTCAATAAATGTTTGTTGAATGAACAGTACATTGACATCAAAAAAAGATAACTAAATGATCAGTAGGAGTAGATAAACATATGATTGCATGAGGTAAACAAATGTGGAACAGGGTTTCCAACATAAACCTCAAACAAAAATTTAAGGCTAACACCGCTAAATGAGAAAAAGATTCCTCGTAAATTAAAAGCAGGATAACCTAATAAAGGGTATTGTTATACATCATATAACAAAGAATTATAAGTAAAACCAAGAGTAGTGGGAAACTTCAACCTACTTCTCTTCCAAGTACAGTAAGAAGGCCAAAATGAAACCCATAATAAAATTAGCAAGGTCAAAATAACAGATGTATATACCAAACTTACTACCATCTACCAACAGTGACCACACTCACTCAGTGAGAGGCAACATTTATTACTCTGAAATTAAATATCCTGGGCCCAGTTTTGTCCCCACCGTAAGAGAGACGGGGGGACAGCTCCTTGGCTAGTTACTCATACTTTGTGTGCCTGGTTACTTTTATGTTAAATAGAACTACAATATGTACCTCCACAAGTTGTTCAAAGAATCAAAAGAGAATTCATGTGAAGCAATTACCATATCATCTGGCATTTAATATGTGTTGTAGGAGTTAGCTATTATTACATCATTTACTACATTAATAACATTTTTTAAAATGATTTTATACTGGACCACAAAAATAAATGCACAGAATCCCTAAATGCAGAAATTATATAGAACACGTTACATTATAAAAGTGAAATAACAAAAATGAAGAAAACAAACATATATAAATTCAGAAGTACTTTTTCAATTTTCATTTGATGCATGAAATATACAAATGTCCATCAGTCACAACCACAATCAACACAAATAATACCAGTTGCAACCTAGGAGCATTCTGCTGCTTTATGGAGAAGACTGGACACTGACATCTACCTTTCTGTTCCCTTAAGGGTCTGCTCAAAGAAAACATAATTTATAATTAAATGATAACTAGAAACAGAAAGAAGCGCTGAAAGTAGACCAAAATGTTTAAGAAAATCCCAGATGATCAGCATAGATGAAATCATATTGACAGAAAATGAACAGAAGAGATCCCTAAGAACCAAAGATAAAGGCAGATTTTCCCAAGGAAGCCCCATAGAGACTCAGTAAACTAAAACAGAAGGTGAGGATGAGCCACTGGATGACCACCAGATTACAGAACTGTACAATGAACAAGTGAGCCAACCAGGTCTTGCTGCCTTCCTATCTCCCTCCCTGGTATGCAAAATAAACCCTGCAGTCCTGGCCTCCAGCATAAAAATGGAAAATTATTCCTACAGTAAGCAATCTTTCCTAAGGCAGGATTCAGATGTGGATGTGGGGACCAGAGACTGTGGTCCTCCACACCAGATACTAGAGTAGAAAAGGGGGGTTAATGGAGGAAACCCAACTCCATCCCAAAGAAAAACCCATCCTGGCAACACTTGAGTAGGCTTCCAGCCTGCCTACCAGGTCTTTAGCCAGCTGAGCTCCCAACATATAAGTCAACTAGCTAACAGACATCACCATTCACATGCCAGCCCTTTCCCTTAAAGAAGTTGGAGAAACAGACTTAGAGAAGCAGGAAATCTGTATTGCCAACTGATCAATTCAACCATTTATTCATAATATAAATTAAGTACCTAAGACCACCAAGAATTTGAGGAACCAACAGCCCTAAAAAGCAAGACCATGATGAAAAAGAAGTGACTCACAGGCTAAGGAGATAAGAATAGAACTCGTATAATCCTAATGTTTAATCCTAAATTTTAGTCATAACATTTATAACCCTAAATTCTGTTCCAAAATAGGATTTTTATAATCCTACATTTTATCCTCAAATTCAAAAGTACATTATAGACCAAATTCAGGCAGCTAAAGAATCAGAACATAAAAAGTTGATTAATATGATTGTTGAAATAAAACAGAGATACTCAAGAATAAAATAAGCAGGGATAGATATCAAACTTGAAAGCTCAAAGATAAAATTAAGGGAGATCACTGAAAGTCTGGAAGCTCTTCAAAAGACTGAACAAAGAATTACTACATGACCCAACAATTCCACTAGGTTTATATCCAAATGAAATGAAAATATATCTTCACATAAAACCTTACACACAAATGTTCACAGCAGCATCATTCATAATAGCCAAATTTGGAAACAACTCAAGTGTTCAACAAGAATGGATAAACAAAAATGTGGTACTATCTGTACAATGGAATACTATCCAGTCATAAAAAGAATGAAGTACTGATACATGCTACAACATAAACCCTGAAAACATTATGCTAAGTGGAAGAGACCAGATGCGCATGCATGCACACCCAAACACACACAAATCACATTTTGTATATTTCACTTATATGAGATATTCAAAATAGGTAAATCTATAGACAAAGTAGATTAGTGGTTTGCAGAGACAGAGGTGACGGGGCAATATATATGAGGTTTCATTGGGTGGTAAAAAATGTTCTGAAATTATATAGTAGTGATGGTCACATAACTTTGTGAATATGCTAAAACCATTAAATTTTTCAAAAGAATTCCATCACATCTACAGACTTAAATCACAGAATCTTATCAATAGATGAAGAAAAAGCATTTTACAAAATTTAGACCCATGTACAAAAAAGACTCTCAGTAAACCAGAAATATTCAACTTGATAAAGACTATCTAGAAAACACCTACAGCCAACATCCTACTTAATAATTAGAAACTCAGGAGCACCTGAGTGGCTCAGTTGATTAAAGTGTCTGCCTTTGATAAAGAAGATGTGGTATATGTATACAATGGAATGTTACTCAACCATTAGATATGACAAATACCCATCATTCGCTTCTATGTGGACGGACCTGGAGGTCCTGGAGCAAATTTCACATGCTGAGTGAAATAAGTCAATCAGAGAAGGACAAACATTATATGGTCTCATTCATTTGGGGAATATAAAAAATGGTGAAAAGGAATAAAGGGGAAAGGAGAGAAAATGAGTGGGAAATATCAGAGAGGGTGACAGAACATGAGAGACTCCTAACTCTGGGAAATGAAGAAGGGGTGGTGGAAAGGGAGGTGGGTGGGGCGTTGGGGGGACGGTGACGGCCACTGAGGGGAGCACTTGATGGGATGAGCACTGGGTGTTATGCTATGTGTTGGCAAATTGAACTCCAATAAAAAGAAATTTTAAAAAAAAAGTGTCTGCCTTTGGCTTTGGTCATGATCCCAGGGTCCTGGGATTAAGGCCCATGTCAGGCTTCCTGCTCAGTTGGGAGTCTGCCTCTCCCTCTCCCCCTCCCTCTGCCTATGCTCTCTTTCTCAAAATCTTTTTTAATTTTTTAATTGAGAAACTCAATTTCCCACTAAGATTAGGTACAAGGCTGTTGCCTCTCACCACCACTCTTCAGTATCATACTAAACCTCTAGTTATTGCAGTAAGACAAGAAAACAAGAGGTAGACAGATTAAAAAAAAAAAAAAAAAGAAAGAAAGCTGTCTTTGTTCACATAGTACATGACTATAGAAAATCCTAAAGAATTGACTCCCTGACGCCCCCCCCCCCCCAAAAAAAAAAAAATCCTCCAGGAATCAGTGATTATGGCAAGGTGCAGCATACAAACATATAAAAGTCAACCACTTCCCTTTATACCAGCAATTAACAAATGGAATTTAAATACAACACTATTAACATTAACACTCAAAAATGAAATACTTAGGAATATATCTAACAAAATATGTAAAGGACCTATATGAGATACTATAAAACTATGATTAATGAAATTAAAAAACTAAGGAAATAGAGAGGTATTACATGTTCATGGATAAGGTGACTCTATTATCCAGATGTCAGTTCTTCCCAACATGATCTTGAGATTCAATGGAATTCCAAATAAAAATCCCAGCAACTTATTTCATGGATATTGACACCCTGATTCTAAGGTTTATATGGAGAGGCGAAAGATCCAGAATAGCCAACACAATACTGAAGGAGAAGAACAGAGTTGGAGGACTGATGCTACCTGACTTCAAGACTCACTCTAAAGTTATAGTAATCAAGACTGTGCTATTAACAAAAGAATAAATAGAAAGGTGAATGAAACCAAACAGAGAAAGATTTGCATAAAAATACTCAAAGGATCTTTGACAAAAAAAGCAAAGGCAATACAAAGATGGTCTTTTCAACAAATGGTGCTAGCATCAATACACAACCACATAAAAAAAAAAACTCTAGAAACAGTTCTTACTCATTTGACAAAAATTCCAAACAGATCAAAGACTGAAGAGTAAGATGTCAAGGTTTAAAACTGGTAGAAGGTAACATAGGGAAAAAAAAAAAAAAAAAAACCCCACATAACCTTGGGTGTGGCACTGACTTTTTAGATACAACCACCAAAGGCACATCCATGAAAGAAATAATTAATAAGCTATTCTTTATTTGAAATAAAAGTTATTCTGTGAAAGATAATGTCAAGAGAATGAGAAGACAAGCCACAGACTGAAGAAAATATTTGCAAAAGGCATACCAGATATAACTGTTTTTCAAAACGCACAAAGACCTCTTAAAACTCAACAGTAAGAAAATAATCCAATGAAAAAAGAAGCCAAAGATCTTAACAGATACCTCAGCAAAAAAAGATAAACAGATGGCAAATAAACATATAAGAAAACACTCCACATCATATGTCATCAGGGAAATGCAAATTAAAACAATATACTACCATACTCAAATAAGAATGGCCAAAATCCAAAACACTGACAACACCAAATGTTAGGAAGGCTATGAAGCAACAGGAACTCTCATTCATCATTGATGTGAATACAAAATAGCACAGCCACTTTGGAAGACAATTTGGAAGTTTCTTATAAAACTAAACATATTCTTTCCACACGATCCAGCAATCACGCTCCTTGGTACTTACCCAAAGGAGGTGAAAACATATGTCCACATGGTATTTATTTCTTTTCTTTTTAATTAAAGATCTCTCGGAGGTTCTGCTTCTGTAGTTGTTGCCTCCTCCGGGCTTTTTTTTTTTTTTTTTTATTCATAAATGTTAAACTTGGAAGCAACCAGGGTGTCTTTCAGTATGTGAAAACTGTGATACGTGCAGACAATCAGATATGTGGCACTAAAAAGAAACGAGCTGTCAAGCTATGAAAAGAGAGAGAGAGGAACCTTAAACACATATTACTAAGTAAAAGAAGCCAATCTGAGGAGGCTACATATCACAGGATTCCAATATTGTAGGGTTCCAAGTAAGGCATTCTGGAAAAGGTGAAACTATGGAGAAAGTAAAAAGTTCAGTGATTGTCAGAGGGATGACAAGACAGAGCACAGATCTTTAGAGGACTGAAAATACTCTATATGATACCATAAAGGTTATATATGTCATTATAGATTTGTCTAAATCCATGGAATGTATAAAACCAGGAGTGAATTGTAGTGTGCACTATGAACTTTGGGTGATTATAATGTGCCAGTGCAGGTTTATCAGTCGTAATAAATATACTGCTCTGGCAGGGGATGGCAATAATGGGGGAGGCTAGCCTGTGTGGGAGCGGGAAGTAGAGGAGAAATCTCTGTACCTTCCTCTGAATTTTGCTGTGAACTTAAAACGGCTTCAAAAAATAAACTATTAATACAAACCAAAAGAAAAGGTGAATTTTATGATAGGTGAGTTATATCTCAATAAAAGAGAGAAAGCAAAAGAAAATGAAGTCAAGAGACAGGAAAGGCACCTCGATGGTGCATTCGGTTAAGCATCTGACTCTTGGTTTCTGCTCAGGTCATGATCTCAGGGTCACGAGATTGAGCCTCCGTCAGGCTCCATGCTCAGCGCATAGTCTACTTGAGATTCTCTCTGCTTCTCTCTCTGCCCCTACTGCTCACTTGCTCTCTAACTAATAAATGTTTAGAAAAGAGAGAAATAGGAAATCCCATGCCCATTCTATAGGACTTTCAGAAAAAGGATGAAACACTGAGGAAGAGATCCTCAGGAAATAAGGAAGCTAAAGAAAGCCTGTAGCACTTCACAGACTTAATTTTCCAAAGCAAATTAGTAAAAAAAAAAAAAAAAAAAAAAAATACCTACGCACGTTACAGTAAAATTTCACAGGCTGAGGATAAAAAGAAAAATCCAGACACTGAAAAGCAAAACTCAAACCAGTCACATATAAAGAAGAAAAAAAGGGCAGCCTGGGTGGCTCAGCGGTTTAGCCCCAGCCTTCGGCCCAGGGCATGATCCTGGAGTCCCAGGATCGAGTCCCGTGTAGGGCTTCCTGCAGGGAGCCTGCTTCTCCCTCTGCCTGTGTCTCTGCCTCTCTCTCTCTCTCTCTGTGTCACATGAATAAATAAATAAAATCTTTAAAATGAAGAAGAAAAAGACAGTTGGCTCCAAGTCTTCCAGAGCTGTGCTGACACGACGAAAGTATGCAAACTCCGAAGCATGGCACAGGGTGAGCCAGCCTGAGGACCCTAGAAGGTCTCACTCGGCCTCCTAAGCCTGAGCCCTAAAGCCTGAGAGAAAGCCTGGAGGAGGCAACAACTACAGAAGCAGAGCCTCCAAGAGATCTTTAATTAAAAAAAGAAAAAGGAAAACTACTGAAAAAAAACGAAGTCAAATCAACCAAGAGGTGAAATAAAGAATTTACAAGTGGAGACACTGTATTTAAAAAATTGATGAACACTTTACCTTACTCAAGTGTCAAACTTATACCAAAAATTAGCAAAGTCCCTCCTAAAATTTATATGAATCCCAAGGGACCCCCAAATAGGCAAAATAATCTTGAGGAAGAGAAACAAGTTGGAGGTCTCATACTTTCTGATTGTAAAACTCAACTACTACAAAGCTGTGGTAATCAAGACATTGTGGTACTGGCATCAAAACTGATATTTAAACTAATGGAATAGAACAGATAGCCCCAAAATTAACCCTCACATATCTGATCATAAGATTATCAACAAGGTTGCCAATACCATTCAATGGGGAAAGAACAGCCTTTTCAACAAACAGTGCTAGGAAAACTGCATATATGCACAAGCAAAAGAATGGAGTTAGACCCTAACCTAACACTACATGCAAAAATTAACTCAAAATGGATCAAAAGCCTAAATATAAAACTGTAAAACTCTTAGAAGAGATGAAAAGCTTTAAGATATTGAATTTTGCAATGATTTCTTGCATAGAACATTAAAAGCACAGACCAAGGAAAAAAAAAAAGGAAAATCTGAGTTTCAAAGGATACTATCAAGAGTGAAAAGGCAACCCACAGAATGGGAGAAAATATTTGTAAATCATACAATCTGATAAGAGTTATTTTTATTTATATATATATATATATATATATATATATATATATATATATATATATATATATATATCTCCTGGATATTAACCTTTTCCAAATCAACAACATAAAATAACCCAATTAGAAAATAGAAAATAGGCAAAGGACATGAATGGACATTTCTCCAAAGGTAAACAAATAGCCAATAAGTACATAAAAAGATGCTCAACATTACTAGTTATTGGTGAAATGACTAGTAAATCAAAATCACAATGATACACAGTTTCACACCCATGAGAAGAGCTACTATTTAAAAAAATGATAAAGAGGATGTGGAGACATTGGAACCTTTATGCTCTGCTAGAGGGAAAGTAAAATAGTCCAGCCTCTGTGGAAAACAATATGATGTCTCCTCAGTAAATGAAAAGGTAGAATTACTAAACATTCAACAATTCCACTCCTAGAATATACCCAAAATAACTGATAGCAGGGACTTGGAACAGATATTTGTACACCGGGGGGAGGGGCAAGACGGCGGAAGAGTAGGGTCCCCAAATCACCTGTCTCCACCAAATTACCTAGACAACCTTCAAATTATCCTGAAAATCTATGAATTCGGCCTGAGATTTAAAGAGAGACCAGCTGGAATGCTACAGTGAGAAGAGTTCGCGCTTCTATCAAGGTAGGAAGACGGGAAAAAAGAAATAAAGAAACAAAAGGCCTCCAAGGGGGAGGGGCCCCGCGAGGAGCCGGGCTGAGGCCGGGGCGAGTGTCCCCAGGACAGGAGAGCCCCGTCCCGGAGGAGCAGGAGCTGCACCGACCTTCCCGGCGGAAAGGGGCTCGCGGGGAGGTGGAGCAGGACCCAGGAGGGCGGGGATGCCCTCGGGCTCCCGGGGACACTAACAGACACCTGCGCCCCGGGAGAGTGCGCCGAGCTCCCTAAGGGCTGCAGCGCGCACGGCGGGACCCGGAGCAGCTCGGGGGGCTCGGGGGAGGCTCCGCAGAGGGGGCTGCGGGGCGGGAGAAGCTCGGGGGGGCTCGGGGCAGGCTCCGCGGAGGGGGCTGCGGGGCGGGAGCAGCTCAGGGGGCTCGGGGGCGGCTCCGCGGAGGGGGCTGCGGGGCGGGAGCAGCTCGGGGGGGGCTCGGGGGAGGCTCCGCAGAGGGGGCTGCGGGGCGGGAGAAGCTCGGGGGGGCTCGGGGGAGGCTCCGCGGAGGGGGCTGCGGGCGGGGGGGGCTCGGGGGCGGCTCCGCGGAGGGGGCTGCGGGGCGGGAGCAGCTCGGGGGGCTCGGGGCGGCTCCCCGGAGGGGGCTGCGGGGCGGGAGCAGCTCGGGGGGCTCGGGGGCGGCTCCGCGGAGGGGGCTGCGGGGCGGGAGAAGCTCGGGGGGGCTCGGGGGAGGCTCCGCGGAGGGGGCTGCGGGGCGGGAGCAGCTCGGGGGGGGCTCGGGGGAGGCTCCGCAGAGGGGGCTGCGGGGCGGGAGCAGCTGGGGGGGGCTCGGGGGAGGCTCCGCAGAGGGGGCTGCGGGGCGGGAGCAGCTCAGGGGGGCTCGGGGGCGGCTCCGCGGAGGGGGCTGCGGGGCGGGAGCGCCAATCCAACAGTGTAGGCACCGGGACACAGCCCAGGATCCGGCCTCCCCCGTGACAGGCAGAGGCCGGGAGGGCCCAGGACAGCAAAGACTCTTCTGCCCAAAGCTGAGCAGATCAGCGGCCCCGCCCCAGAGCCTCCAGGCCCTGCAGACCGAGAGCTCTCGAGCTACTGCGGGAGCTGACTCCAGGGCACCAGAGCTGGCCCCGCCACTGCGGTTGTTCCTCCTGGGGCCTCACGGGGTAAACAACCCCCCTGAGTCCTGCACCAGGCAGGGGCACAGCAGCTCCCCCAAGTGCTAACACCTGAAAATCAGCACAACAGGCCCCTCCCCCAGAAGACCAGCTAGACGGACGAGTTCCAGGGAAGTCAAGGGACTTCTAGTATACAGAATCAGAGGATACTCCCGTGGTTTTTGTTTTGTTTTGTTTTTTGTTTTGTTTTGTTTCGTTTTGCTTTGCTTTTTGATTTGTTTCCTTCCCCACGTTTTTTTTTTCTTTCTTTTACTTTTTCTCTTTTTTCTTTCTTTCTTCCTTTTTTCTTTTTTCTCTTTCTCTTTTCTTTCCTTCTTTTTCTCCTTTTCCCAATACAACTCGCTTTTGGCCACTCTACACTAAGCAAAATGACTAGAAGGAAAACCTCACCTCAAAAGAAAGAATCAGAAACAGTCCTCTCTCCCACAGAGTTACAAAATCTGGATTACAATTCAATGTCGGAAAGCCAATTCAGAAGCACTATTATAAAGCTACTGGTGGCTCTAGAAAAAAGCATAAAGGACTCAAGAGACTTCATGACTGCAGAATTTAGAGCTAATCAGGCAGAAATTAAAAATCAATTGAATGAGATGCAATCCAAACTAGAAGTCCTAACGACGAGGGTTAACAAGGTGGAAGAACGACTGAGTGACATAGAAGACAAGTTGATGGCAAAGAGGCAAACTGAGGGAAAAAGACACAAACAATTAAAAGACCATGAAGATAGATTAAGGGAAATAAACGACAGCCCGAGGAAGAAAAACCTACGTTTAATTGGGGTTCCCGAGGGCACCGAAAGGGACAGAGGGCCAGAATATGTATTTGAACAAATCATAGCTGAAAACTTTCCTAATCTGGGAAGGGAAACAGGCATTCAGATCCAGGACATAGAGAGATCCCCCCCTAAAATCAATAAAAACCATTCAACACCTGAACATTTAATAGTGAAGCTTGCAAATTCCAAAGATAAAGAGAAGATCCTTAAATCAGCAAGAGACAAGAAATCCCTGACTTTTATGGGGAGGAGTATTAGGATAACAGCAGACCTCTCCACAGAGACCTAGCAGGCCAGAAAGTCTGGCAGGATATATTCAGGGTCCTAAATGAGAAGAACATGCAACCAAGAATACTTTATCCAGCAAGGCTCTCATTCAAAATGGAAGGAGAGATAAAGAGTTTCCAAGACAGGCAGGAACTGAAAGGATATGTGACCTCCAAACCACCTCTGCAAGAAATTTTAAGGGGGACTCTTAAAATTCCCCTTTAAGAAGTTCAGTGGAAGAATCCACAAAAACAAGGACTGAATAGATATCATGATGACACTAAACTCATATCTCTCAATAGTAACTCTGAACGTGAACGGGCTTAATGACCCCATCAAAAGGCTCAGGGTTTCAGACTGGATAAAAAAGCAGGACCCATCTATTTGCTGTCTACAAGAGACTCATTTTAGACAGAAGGACACCTACAGCCTGAAAATAAAAGGTTGGAGAACCATTTACCATTCGAATGGTCCTCAAAAGAAAGCAGGGGTAGCCATCCTTATATCAGATAAACTAAAATTTACCCCGAAGACTGTAGTGAGAGATGAAGAGGGACACTATATCATACTTAAAGGATCTATCCAACAAGAGGACTTAACAATCTTCAATATATATGCCCCGAATGTGGGAGCTTCCAAATATATAAATCAATTAATAACCAAAGTGAAGAAATACTTAGATAATAATACACTTATACTTGGTGACTTCAATCTAGCTCTTTCTATACTCGATAGGTCTTCTAAGCACAACATCTCCAAAGAAACGAGAGCTTTAAATGATACACTGGACCAGATGGATTTCACAAATATCTACAGAACTTTACATCCAAACTCAACTGAATACACATTCTTCTCAAGCGCACATGGAACTTTCTCCAGAATAGACCACATACTGGGTCACAAATCGGGTCTGAACCGATACCAAAAGATTGGGATCGTCCCCTGCATATTCTCAGACCATAATGCCTTGAAATTAGAACTAAATCACAACAAGAAGTTTGGAAGGACCTCAAACACGTGGAGGTGAAGGACCATCCTGCTAAAAGATGAAAGGGTCAACCAGGAAATTAAGGAAGAATTAAAAAGATTCATGGAAACTAATGAGAATAAAGATACAACCGTTCAAAATCTTTGGGATGCAGCAAAAGCAGTCCTGAGGGAGAAAATACATCGCAACAAGCATCAATTCAAAAACTGGAAAGAACTGAAATACAAAAGCTAACCTGACACCTAAAGGAGCTAGAGAAAAAACGGCAAATAGATCCTACACCCAGCAGAAGAAGAGAGTTAATAAAGATTCGAGCAGAACTCAACGAAATCGAGACCAGAAGAACTGTGGAACAGATTAATAAAACCAAGAGTTGGTTCTTTGAAAGAATTAATAAGATAGATAAACCATTAGCCAGCCTTATGAAAAAGAAGGGAGAGAAGACTCAAATTAATAAAATCATGAATGAGAAAGGAGAGATCACTACCAACACCAAGGAAATACAAACGATTTTAAAAACATATTATGAACAGCTATACGCCAATAAATTAGGCAATCTAGAAGAAATGGACGCATTCCTGCAAAGCCACAAACTACCAAAACTGGAACAGGAAGAAATAGGAAACCTGAACAGGCCAATAACCAGGGAGGAAATTGAAGCAGTCATCAAAAACCTCCCAAGACACAAGAGTCCAGGGCCAGATGGCTTCCCAGGGGAATTCTATCAAACGTTTAAAGAAGAAATCATACCTATTCTCCTAAAGCTGTTTGGAAAGATAGAAAGAGATGGAGTACTTCCAAATTCGTTCTAGGAGGCCAGCATCACCTTAATTCCAAAACCAGACAAAGACCCCACCAAAAAGGAGAATTACAGACCAATATCCCTGATAAACATGGATGCAAAAATTCTCAACAAGATACTGGCCAATAGGATCCAACAGTACATTAAGAAAATTATTCACCATGACCAAGTAGGATTTATCCCCAGGACACAAGGCTGGTTCAACACTCGTAAAACAATCAATGTGATTCATCATATCAGCAAGAGAAAAACCAAGAACCATATGATCCTCTCATTAGATGCAGAGAAAGCATTTGACAAAATACAGCATCCATTCCTGATCAAAACTCTTCAGAGTGTAGGGTTAGAGGGAACATTCCTCGACATCTTAAAAGCCATCTATGAAAAGCCCACAGCAAATATCATTCTCAATGGGGAAGCACTGGGAGCCTTTCCCCTAAGATCAGGAACAAGACAGGGATGTCCACTCTCACCACTGCTATTCAACATAGTACTGGAAGTCCTAGCCTCAGCAATCAGACAACAAAAAGACATTAAAGGCATTCAAATTGGCAAAGAAGAAGTCAAACTCTCCCTCTTCGCCGATGACATGATACTCTACATAGAAAACCCAAAAGCCTCCATCCCAAGATTGCTAGAACTCATACAGCAACTCGGTAGCGTGGCAGGATACAAAATCAATGCCCAGAAGTCAGTGGCATTTCTATACACTAACAATGAGACTGAAGAAAGAGAAATTAAGGAATCAATCCCATTTACAATTGCACCCAAAAGCATAAGATACCTAGGAATAAACCTAACCAAAGAGGTAAAGGATCTATACCCTAAAAACTATAGAACACTTCTGAAAGAAATTGAGGAAGACACAAAGAGATGGAAAAATATTCCATGCTCATGGATTGGCAGAATTAATATTGTGAAAATGTCAATGTTACCCAGGACAATTTACACGTTTAATGCAATCCCTATCAAAATACCATGGACTTTCTTCAGAAAGTTAGAACAAATTATTTTAAGATTTGTGTGGAATCAGAAAAGACCCCGAATAGCCAGTGGAATTTTAAAAAAGAAAACCATATCTGGGGGCATCACAATGCCAGATTTCAGGTTGTACTACAAGGCTGTGGTCATCAAGACAGTGTGGTACTGGCACAAAAACAGACACATAGATCAGTGGAACAGAATAGAGAACCCAGAAGTGGACCCTGAACTTTATGGGCAACTAATATTCGATAAAGGAGGAAAGACTATCCACTGGAAGAAAGACAGCCTCTTCAATAAATGGTGCTGGGAAAATTGGACATCCACGTGCAGAAGAATGAAACTAGACCACTCTCTTTCACCATACACGAAGATAAACTCAAAATGGATGAAAGATCTAAATGTGAGACAAGATTCCATCAAAATCCTAGAGGAGAACACAGGCAACACCCTTTTTGAACTCGGCCACAGTAACTTCTTGCAAGATACATCCACGAAGGCAAAAGAAACAAAAGCAAAAATGAACTATTGGGACTTCATCAAGATAAGAAGCTTTTGCACAGCAAAGGATACAGTCAACAAAACTCAAAGACAACCTACAGAATGGGAGAAGATATTTGCAAATGACCTATCAGATAAAGGGCTAGTTTCCAAGATCTATAAAGAGCTTCTTAAACTCAACACCAAAGAAACAAACAATCCAATCATGAAATGGGCAAAAGACATGAAGAGAAATCTCACAGAGGAAGACATAGACATGGCCAACATGCACATGAGAAAATGCTCTGCATCACTTGCCATCAGGGAAATACAAATCAAAACCACAATGAGATACCACCTGACACCAGTGAGAATGGTGAAAGTTAACAAGGCAGGAAACCACAAATGTTGGAGAGGATGCAGAGAAATGGGAACCCTCTTACACTGTTGGTGGGAATGTGAACTGGTGCAGCCACTCTGGAAAACTGTGTGGAGGTTCCTCAAAGAGTTAAAAATAGACCTGCCCTACGACCCAAAGATACAGATGCAATGAAACGCCGGGACACCTGCACCCCAATGTTTATAGCAGCAATGGCCACAATAGCCAAACTGTGGAAGGAGCCTCGGTGTCCATCAAAAGATGAGTGGATAAAGAAGATGTGGTCTATGTATACAATGGAATATTCCTCAGCCATTAGAAATGACAAATACCCACCATTTGCTTTGACATGGATGGAACTGGAGTGTATTATGCTTTGTGAAGTAAGCCAGTCAGAGAAGGACAAACATTGTATGTTCTCATTCATGTGGGGAATATAAATAATAGTGAAAGGGAATATAAGGGAAGGGAGAAGAAATGTGTGGGAAATATCAGAAAGGGAGACAGAACGTAAAGACTGCTAACTCTGGGAAACGAACTAGGGGTGGTAGAAGGGGAGGAGGGCGGAGGGTGGGAGTGAATGGGTGACGGGCACTGGGGGTTATTCTGTATGTTGGTAAATTGAACACCGATAAAAAATAAATTTAAAAAAAAAGATATTTGTACACCAATGTTCACAGCAGCATTATTTGCCATAGCCAAAGTTAGAAGCAATCCAAGTATCCATCAACAGATAAAAAGATAAAATGTGGCATATACATCTATGGTATATTAAATCAATCTTAAAAAGGGATGTCATTCTCATACATGCTACAACATGGCTGAAGTGTGAAAACAGTAGGTGAATTAAGCCAGGTGCAAAAAGACATATATCATATGATACCAATTATATTAGGTATAGAATGGGCAAATTCATAGAAACAAAAAGTAGAATAGAGGTTACCAGGACTGTGAGGAAGGGGGAGGGGAGCTAAAGTTTAATGGGTAATGGCTTCTGTTTGGGATGATAAAAAAGTTCTGGAAACAGAGTGGTGATGGTTGCACAGCATTGTGAATATACTTGATAACACTGAATTGTGCACTTACTAAAATGGTCAATTTCATATTACATTTATGCCCACAGTTAATACAATTTCTTAATAAAATATTACACATTACATGTGGATTATACATCTCAATAAAGTTGATTGGCAAAAGATACAAAATTTCATAAATATCCACTATTTAAAGTTCTAACAAAAGGGCATTTTTATAAACACCAACAAGAATGTATGTTAAAATACAATGTTTCTAAAGAATGTTTTAGCAATTTAACAGAAGTCTCAAAACTATCTATTGCCTGTATTTATTCATTCTAATTCTATGAATCTGCCCTAAGGAGAGAAAGAAAAAAACAGGAACCAAGACTTAAATGCAAAAATGTTCATCAGCATATTTTTACAATGTTATAATATTATCCAAAAATAGGGAACAAGGTAAATTAAATAATCAGACATTCATAGTACAGAAGACAGACCTTGAAAAAATTTTGGACAGTTAATGATATTAAAAAATACATAACATATGAGGCACCTGGGTGACTCAGTAGGGTAAGTGTTCAATTCTTGATTTCAGCTCAGGGTTGAGATCCAGCTTCACAACGGGCTCAACACTGAACATAGTGCCTGCTTAAGATTCTCCCTCTCCCTTTCCCTCTGCCTCCCCCTCTGCCACTAAAAAAAAAAAAAAAAAAATTAAAGTACATGTTAAAAACATATAAGGGGAAAAGAAACAAAAATTTCAACAGTGACTATCCCCCAGCTAAATTGAGAACCATTACATGCTATTAAGATGATATGACCTGGGTCAGAGATGGCCTCACTGGAAGAAATAGTATTTGAATGGAGAAGACAATAAAAGAAGGTTCCAAGCAGAGGATTTGTCTACCTTATTACTTATCATTTTCCTCAAACACAAGCTATTTTACAGTTAAACTTTAATCTAAAAATATCTATTTTTACAAGTCAGCAGGGGGCACCCCATTCAAGGATATAAATTCCAGCTGAAGTGTTAGGTTTTGTTGCTTTCTTTTTATTGAGCACACCATAAAACTTCTCAAAGTTTTACATGCCCAAAAATTACTTAAAAACCCTATTTGCAATGCCAGGTTTTATCTTGGGGAAGTAAAGAAGATATATAACAAAATTATATATCTTAGGAGATCTATAACAAAAATTATTCAAAAGAGCATTTTGTGAATACCTCATTTCTCCCAAATGTTGCCAGTGAAGAATAATTGCCATTCCCACATTTCACAAAAACCCTTTCACCTTTATGTTGCCATATGCTTCCCTAACAATAATACAAGATAAGCAGGCTTGATAATACCAAGTACAACCACTATAATCTCCCTGGCCCAACATATACTACCTACCAGTAAGAATCAGGCACCAAGCAGGTATTTGATACACTTATCTTGCTCAAATTTTATTAACAAACATCTATGAGGTAGATACACCATTCCCATTTTACAGTTGAGGAAACTGAGGCTCAGCACTTAAGGCAATTTGCCCAGCAGGCAGATGTCTGAATCAGAAATCCATTGAATTTTATCATCCTACACAGACTCCCCAGGAAGCTGAGACTCAAAAAGAAGTAATCTTCTGGCCTGGTCTCACTGGCACCCAGAGCCTTCTAACACTTCATCTAATGTGCTTTTCACCATGGTACACTGCCTGTATAAGAAGCAAGTACACATCCTTCCATCAGGAATTTACACAGCATAATCCCATTAGATTTTAAATAACATCAGAAGGATGTTATTTTATTCAAGTATCACCTAAGGGAAAGAAGTAATCGCAAGAGAAAACATAGGAGGCAAAACTAGAAGACAGGGATTGTTTGGTCAAGAATACTCAAAAGAAGCACAGTAACAAAGTTTCCAGATATAGTTTATATAATCCTAGACTTATATTCATAATAATACTATAAGGCCTATTTTGAAATCTTTTTAAATTTACAGTTGGGATGCCTATGACTTGCCTGATTGCCTCAGACTCAGAGTAATTATTATTTAAGTATAGAAGTATTCAGAATAATGTGTTTTATAAATATGTATGTTGTAATTATTCAACAAATAATAATTTATTAAAATATAAATGTTACTTACATATCCCAGTTTGGAGCTATTCGCAAGTGCTGGATTAGCAATTGGAACTAAAATAAAACAATAAGATGTACATTTCATTCATGAAATGACATAGAAAGTGATTAACACATCTGACCTGTCTACAACTGAAATGTGACTCCTTTATGAGGAAACAACAAAATAAGTTCAAAATCACTGTGTACTCAACTGCTTTTGGACACAAGGATTAAACAGAATAATTTTGGTAAACCTATTATCTTGATACATTTTTTTCCACGGTAATTACATCAAATTAGTATTTTTGCACTAATGTTCTAATCTCAGCAGAAGTACAAGAGTCACGTGCAAAAGGCATGCTGCAAGGACCACGAAATGAGACTTTACAACTGAACTTCCTACCAGTGGGGAATGAAGGAGCCGGGTGGCCACCTCCCGGTGTCCAGCCAAAACACACAGATAGCAAAGGAGATTCAGCTTGGCTCGAGAGGCCCCCGTGCTCTTCTCAGTGGAATCAATCTGTGAGCACACCTGCTGCAAAAACTCATTCCAATCTTGGTCTTTCAGAAATACTAATTTATCTACTGGAGAGGAAAGAAAATATTAAAAGTGGGTATCATGTTAAAAAAAAAAAAAAAAAGCCAAAAACATTACAAAAGAAATAAAACAGAACAGAGAATTTCAATAGCTGAGAGGAGGACAAAGAAAATCCTAACTTTACAACATCAAAACCAAAAAGTCCTCCAAAGATGACACTACTTTTACTTACTCTTCTGGATTCCTCTTTTTCTATTCATGGAAACTTTTTCTCTATGTGATGGAATACTATACACAAAAAAGACGCCTACAGGAGAATCAGCCTACAACCTAGAATCTAACAAAATATCAAGCTAAATAAAATCATATTACAAAAAAGCAAGAGAGCCACTGTATAAAGCTATCTAGCCTTAGGATATTGGAAAAGCCAAGAATCATGCAGTTGTTCAAAGGTTCCAATGAAATTATTGTTAAGTGTAACAGGTTAATGTGGCAGCTGAAGTCATGTGGGAGGTCCAAGTTCAACCCTCTACAAATAGAAAACAAAAACTGGGCAATGAGATGCCATCCAAAAATAACAGTTTCATCTAATTTCTATCTTTAAACAAAATAAGCTGTAATAATAATTTCCTAAAATAACTCAAAGTAAAGGGAAAATCGGAAAGTTTATTTTGAGATAAATAATCCTCTAAGGTTTTCATGAATAGTGGTTCTACTTGGCACAGTTTGTTTAAATTTGAGTATATTTTATTTTGAATTTACTTTGATTTGATTTTAAATCCTAGATTATAGTCTAGCTACGATGACAAAGTTTTTCTGGATCTAGCTTAACAGCACAAAATAGATTTTATCAAAGAAAATACATCAAAATTTAAGGCATAAAACAATTTCTGTTTGTCCCAAATACGACTTCCCATTAGGCGAAAGGAAACATAACAATTATCCTTGAAGTGTCTCCATTCCCACACCATCCCCACAAAAGAACCATCTGACCCCCAATGTCAACTGCCCCACTCCTGGAGTAGAATCTCATTTCTTCATTATGGTCTCCAGCCCTCTTTACCTATAGGAGCACCATAAATGTTGGAAATTCAATGGACTCTACAAGGGGGAAGGGCAAGAGAAGAGCCCATCCAGCTTTACAGGAACTTTCACTCCCCTAAGGGTACAGGGCAGCCCAGGCGCAGCTAAGGTGAAAGGCTGGCATAAATGGATTACCGGTCATTTATATTGTGCACAGCACCTCCCCAAGGATATAGCCAATTTGCAAGAAAACAGGACCTCAGCTGTTCAATAAGTGAGATATTCCATTTGCTATTAAATTTCTTATTTGTATGTACCTTCCAAGAGTCTATGTGTTTGACAAGGCTTCTAGAATCCTACCTGAATGTGCCGGTAGATGCAGTATCTTTGGATCAAATTTAATTGGTGGTTGTTTCATTATCTGTGGTTGAAAAAAACAACAAAATCTTTTAAGACACCTTTTGAGACAGATACCGATCTCCTGATAAAATTTCCTATTTCCAGATTATAAATCCATTGGGACAGAAAAAAAAAAAAAATCACTGAAAATTTGTCACTAAAAAGAATTAAACACTGCCCTTCAGATTAAAATACACAAACAGGGATCCCTGGGTGGCGCAGTGGTTTAGTGCCTGCCTTTGGCCCGGGGCGCGATCCTGGAGACCCGAGATCGAATCCCACGTCGGGCTCCCGGTGCGTGGAGCCTGCTTCTCCCTCTGCCTATGTCTCTGCCTCTCTCTCTCTTTCTCTCTCTCTCTCTATCATAAATAAATTTTTTTTAAAAAGTTTTAAAAAGTTAAAATTAAAAAATAAAATAAAATACACACTCGGGGCACCTGGGTGGCTCAGGTGGTTGAGCATCTGCCTTCAGCTCAGGTCATGATCCCAGGGTCCTGGGATCAAGCCCCGCATCAGCTTCCTGCTCAGAGGGGAGTCTGCTTCTCCCTCTCCCTCTGCCCATCTCCCCACCACCTTGTTCATGCTTGCTCTGTCACTCTCTCAAATAAATAAATAAAATTTTTTCTAAATAAATAAATAAACAAACAAACAAACACAGAAAATAATTTATAAAAATCATTTCAGGGCACCTGGCTGGCTCAGGCAGTAAAGCAGACTCTTGATCTCTGGGTCATGAGTTCAAACCCCACACTGGGGGTAGAGTTTACTTTAAATAAATAAATTTTTAAAAAATAATTTCAAGTGATATCTGCAATAAAATAAAGTGTCATTGAAAAAGAAGCACTTTTTCACCCCTGAAAAAGGGGCACCTGGGTGGTTTAGTTGGTTAAGCATCTGCCTTCAGCTCAGGCCATGATCCCAGAGTCCTGGGATCAAGCCCCCCACCCCCCATGGGCTGTCTTCTCAGCAGGGAACCTACTTCTCCCTCTCCCTGCTGCTCCTCCTGCTTGTGCTCTCACGCTCTCTGTCAAATAAATAAAAATCTTAAAAAAAAAAAAAAAAAAAAAAAGAAGCAGCAGCGCTTTACCTTGGTTTACTTTTTTTTTTTTTTAATTTATGATAGTCACAGAGAGAGAGAGAGAGAGGCAGAGACACAGGCAGAGGGAGAAGCAGGCTCCACGCACCGGGAGCCCGACGTGGGATTCGATCCCGGGTCTCCAGGATCGCGCCCTGAGCCAAAGGCAGGCGCCAAACCGCTGCGCCACCCAGGGATCCTGGTTTACTCTTAACCTTAACCAATCTCTAGGTTAGAAATTTAGTCATTTACCAAATACTTATTGGATACCTGAGAGGGTGAGGCAGTATGCTAAGTGCTAAGGGGGAATACCAAGATATAAGACACAATCCAATGGTCAGAGAGCTGATACTCTGGTTGGAAAGATAAAACAAAAGGTGTTAAACAGCAAAACAAAAACACCAATACTGAGCAATACAAAATGGGCAGGATATAATTATAGATGGAACATTTTACAAAGAGAAATTTTTCTAAAAAATTTGAATGTGGCAAGCACTTGAGGCTAACATGGTTTACAGAAGAGCTAGAAGGAGATTGAAGTTTTAAAGAATGGTAAGGGGGTTCTCTGGGTGGCACAGTGGTTTAGCGCCTGCCTTTGGCCCAGGGCCCAATCCTGGAGACCCGGGATCAAGTCCCATGTCGGGCTCCCGGTGCATGGAGCCTGCTTCTCCCTCTGCCTGTGTCTCTGCCTGTCTCTCTCTCTCTCTCTCTCTCTCTCTCTCTCTCTATCATAAATAAATAAAAATTTTTAAAAAATAAATAAAGAAAGAATGGTAAGAACTTCACTCAAGTTGAATTAGAAAACACACCACTTCAGGAAGCTGTAAAAAGGCATGAACAGGAAAGCACACAATTGTTTTGTTGTTTTTTTTTTTTTTTTTTTTTTTTTTTTAAGAAAGTGGGGGAAAAAAACAGGTAGTTGGATCCCTAAGTTTGGAACAGCCAGGGTACCTTCATCCTGAGACTTTTAGTTTAAAAGATCAACTATGATATTTATATCTAAATTCTCCAAAACCTCTCTACAGAGCATTTTTAAAAAGCTTAGTAGTATTCTTGCCAAAAATGCATAACCTCATACATACTAATCATAAGAAACACTTAGCAAACCCAGCTTGAGTGACATTCCCCAGAATACCTGACCAGTACTCTTCAAAATGTCAAGGTCATGAAAGCCAAGAAAAGACTGAAAAATTACAACAAGGCCATGAAAGAAAAGGATAGCTGGTAGGAGAAAAAGGAGGCCTACTAGCAAACTGTAACAAGAAACCCTAGAACAGATAAAGGACATCAGTGGTACAACTGGTAAAATTCCAATAAATTTGGTAATTTAGTTAATTGCACTGTACCAGTGTTAATGCCCTGACTCTGCTAACCATTCTATGGTCCTATAAGATGCTAACATTAAGAGAAGCTGGGTAAAAACCATACAGGAACTCTACTATTTTTTAACCTTCTCTGTAGGTCTAAAATTAGAAGTTAAAAAAAATTTCTAATAAGGCTTCCTTAAAACAATTAAGTATGGTCATAAAAGAAACAGAAAAGAATATGGTCAAAAGATCTTACCAACTGTTCTTAGAAGATCCACTGGGTAAATGACAGTTTACACATTAAATTGGCATGATATACAATTACTCTGCCAGATATCTGAACTCATAAAAAGAATTAGCTCCATTATGAAAAATAGCTGGGTAATCTATTGTAAAATTTTGTCTATCTAGTAAATATGCATCCAAAAACCCATTTGTTCTAAATTATAGTAATGTTCCCCAATGAGATGAGTAAAAATGGGCATAATTTAAAACAGAAAAAGACATTTAAAAAAAGAAAATTAAAATACAGAATAGGTAGTACAGAGGAACTGAGAAATTACTTCTTCTTAAAGAGACTACTCATCATCCCCTAGTAATACAGTAGTACATTCCAAATGACATGAAGCCACAAAAATCTCCCTGGATATGAAATGCACCTGTGAATCATGCCTCCCCAACCTCCCAGTGTCTCTCCACCATCTGGCCTGTGGTGCAAGCACTGTGAGAGGGTATGGTCTCTGTGTGCCTGCCTACCCACCCCAGCCAGGGGAGCAGTCCTCACTCACATGTGCTTTCATAACACATCCACAACAAGAGTGTTTGGAGAAATTCACTCAAGTATGTATGAAGAAACGAAGGGACTAAGGACTAAGGTCTGAGGTCTAGAAGCCCATGCATGGAGAGGAGGCAGAGCTGATGCAGGAGAGGAAGAAACTCACCACTCAGTGAAGCAGAAAACAATGCAGGAAGAGGAGAAGGGTGCAGACAGGATGGGCATGAGAAATGTAGACACTGTGGCACAAATGACATAAAAGCAGACATGAGGAACAGCAAAGAAGATTTGGAATGAAAAAAACCATCAGGATTTCGGCTCTCAGCGAAGTCTAAAGCTCAGCCCTCATCTGTCAGAGCATCTTTCCACACCTTTGGGTTATCGATAATTGGGGTGACAACAAGATCAGAGTCCATGTAGATAAGCTTTCTCATCTGGGATTCCAGGTCCTGCTGACTCAGGTGTTCACTTGTAATCTGAAACAAGAACAAAAATGAGGCTTTGTTTCTATGATTAGTGAAGAGCTTTTAAATTAAATTGAGATAATAAGATGTTGAGTAGAACAGTACTGGAAGGGTCACCTAGATCAGTGCACCTCATTTTGCTATTCGATACACTTTCACAGTCTTCTTTGATCTTCACAAAAATCCTCAGTCATATGTATCATCATTCCTGTTTTTACAGAAGGAAAACACAAAGCTCAAAGTAACTGACTTATTCGTGTTTACCACAGAGGGCAGGTAGAACCAGAAAACAGGTCTTCTATAGTCTGAGTTCTAAGCTATGATGAGGCAAACTGGTTTTTCAATTACCAGCATGGTTTTGGTCATTCCTTTATTCTCCTTTATAGAATATTCAATACAAAGTTAAAATTACACCATAGAAGAATTTCAGGGTTAAGTACTAACCTGTTACCTAAGTGTTCCACACTTCCATCTTTATAAAGCTAGAGTTAACACATAATGAAAAT
Source organism: Canis lupus dingo (assembly GCF_003254725.2). Taxonomy (NCBI): domain Eukaryota; kingdom Metazoa; phylum Chordata; class Mammalia; order Carnivora; family Canidae; genus Canis; species Canis lupus. The sequence continues at coordinate 11,216,035 of NC_064265.1, forward strand.
GAGTAACCAGATATTTACCATCAGTTACTCCTTTGAGATGTTTCTTTGTGCTCTACTTGAACAGCAAACAGAACTCTCATTCCTAGTAGTATGCCTCAGGATTTCACATTAGACAAAAAAAAAAAAAAAAAAAAAAAAACGGATTTATGCATTAGGAATTTCCATTGAAACACTGACCAGCAGACTGAACAAAACAAAAAAACAAATCAGTGAAATAAAAAATGAGGAAATTATCCAAAACTGAGGCAGAAGCATGAATAAAGGATTAAAATAATTAGCTAATAAAGTTCCTGGAAACCAAGACCACCCCCTTCACAACTTAGAAAATGGACATAGGAAAAAATACATTAAAAGTACAGGGCAACATTGTAAAAGAAAAATTTTAATGCTTAAAGGCATAGATATTCAAGATAGAAAAACTTCAAAGAAAGGCCAACATGAATGACTTAAATTATATTCTTACATTAAACTAGTATAAGAATCAAGTAGACCCCAATTAAAAAAATACACAAAAAAAGAATCAAGTAGACCAATCAGAAATTTATAGGTGAAAATTAATTTCCTATATATAAACAAAATGTATGCATAGATAACAGATTATAAAAATGAAATACGGGGATTCCTGGGTGGCTCAGCGGTTTAGCATCTGCCTTTGGCCCAGGGTGCGATCCGGAAGTCCTGGGATGGAGTCTCGCATCAGGCTCCCTGCATGGAGCCTGCTTCTCCCTCTGCCTTTGTCTCTGCCTGTCTCTCTGACTCTCATAAATAAATACATAAAATCTTAAAAAAAAAAAAAAAAAAGTAACCAGTGGTTCCTTTGGGTAATTAAATTAGAAGTAGTTTTTATTTTTTGTTCTCTTGTACAGTTTCCAAGTTTCCTACAATTAATATAAAAGTTCTGTAGGGCATCTGTGTGGTTCAGTTAAGCATCTGCCTTCAGCTCAGGTCATAATCCTGAGATTGAACCCCACCTCCGGTTCCTTGCTCAATGGAGAGCGTGCTTCTCCCTTTCCCTCTCCTCCTGCCTGCCACCCAGCCCCTGCTTCTGCTGTCAAATCTTTAAAAAAAATTGTAATTGAATTAAAAGGTATCACTTAAATTATAAAAGATAAACTCTTATGTAGTACTTCTATCATTACTGCTTGAATATTCTCAATAAAATTATTAAGTGCACTCATCTACAATAACCACGTGCCAGAAGAGATTTAATATCTCTAACATTTCAAAATGCATTTTTTACTTTTATATTGATTTTCTATCTCACATAGAACTAATTAGAATGAGATTTTATTATAACACATTTATATTTCAATGCAGAAATAAGTTTCATGCAACCTAAATGCATTTCACATTACATAAAAGTTACAGAAACAAATGAAAGCAATTCTCTCTCTCAAGACTAAATATAGTAACTTGGAAAAACTTTAATTCAAAATATCTCTGCATTCAAAAACAAATGACTGAAAAAAATTAAAGACCTAAACAAATAGAAAGACATTCCACATTCATGGAGGAAAACTTTCCATTGTTAAAATAGCAATACTCCTCTCAAATTGACCCATAGATTCAACATCATTGCTATCACAATCCAATTGGCTTCTTTATTTTTTTTAATAGTTTTTTTTTTAATTTTTTTATTTATTTACTTATGATAGTCACAGAGAGAGAGAGAGAGAGAGAGGCAGAGACACAGGCAGAGGGAGAAGCAGGCTCCATGCATCGGGAGCCTGATATGGGATTCGATCCCGGGTCTCCAGGATCGCGCCCTGGGCCAAAGGCAGGCGCCAAACCGCTGCGCCACCCAGGGATCCCCAATTGGCTTCTTTACAGAAGCATGCAAACTGATCCTAAAATTCACATGGAAATGCAAGGGATCCAGGATGGCCAAAACCATCTTGAAAAAGAACAAAGTTGGGAGAATCATACCTCCTAACTTCAAAACTTACTTAAAACTGCAAGGATCAAGAATGGCTAGCTAGGGGTGCCTGAGTGGCACAGTTGGTTAAGCACCTGACTCCTGATCTCAGCTCAGGTCTTGATCTCTGGGTCATGAGTTCAAGCCCCACATTGGGCTCCATGTTGGGTGTGGAATCTACTTTTAAAAAAAATTATCAGGGCATCTGTGTGGCTCAGTTGGTTAAGTGTCCAACTCTTGATTTCAGCTCATGTCATGATCTCAGAGTTATAAAATCAAGCCCTGCGCTGAACTCTGTGCTGGGCATGAAGCCTGCTTGGGATTCTCTCTCTCCCTTCCACCCTCCCCCCATCTCCTGCCTTCCCCCTCCTCGTGACCTCTCTTTAAAACACACACACACACACACACACACACACACAAACTAACCAGTTACTATACTACCACCATGAGAAAAGATGCATAGATCAACAGACTAGAGAATCCAGAAATAAACCTCACCTTTAAATTGCTAGTCAACAAGAATGCCAAGACAACTACAATGCAACAACAAACACGCACACACAAATATGAACTACGTCACAATTAAAATTGTACTTCAAAGGACACCACCACCAAGTCACATACCCAGAATACATAAAGAATTCCTACAACTCAAAAACCAGGTAAAGATTTGAATTCTTTCAAAGGAAATATACAAATGGTCCGAAAGCATATGTAAAGATGCTCAATGTAATTAACCATCAGAAATACAAATCAAGGGGATCCCTGGGTGGCGCAGCGGTTTGGCGCCTGCCTTTGGCCCGGGGCGCGATCCTGGAGACCCGGGATCGAATCCCACGTCGGGCTCCCGGTGCATGGAGTCTGCTTCTCCCTCTGCCTATGTCTCTGCCTCTCTGTGTGTGTGTGTGACTGTCATAAATAAATAAAGATTTAAAAAAAAAAAAAAAAGAAATACAAATCAAAACTAGATATATTTTCACACACCCCAGTATGGCTATAATGCAGCATTACTCACAACAGCCCAAACATTAAAGCAAACAGAATGTCCAAAGATGGATGAATGGATAAACAAAATGTGGTATTACACACACAATGGAATATTATTCAGCCTTAAAAAGGAATGAAATTCTGACACATGCTACAACATGGATAGACCTTGAAGATATGCTGAGTATAATAAGCCAGACACAAAAGAGCAAATATTTTACGGTTCCACTTTTATGAGACTACTAGGCAAATAAACAGAGACAGAAAGGAGAATCATGGCTACTGGGGCTGGGAGGAAAGGGATATGGGGAATGATTGTTTAGTGGGTACACTAAACACAGTCTCAGTTTGGGATGATGAAAATGTTCTGGATGGTGGTAACAGCTGCACAAAAACGGGAATACACTTAATGCCACAGAACTGTACACTTAAAAATAGTTAAATGATAAATTTTACCTAAATTAGATTTTATCACAATTAGAAAAAAGACAATAACAAGTCTTGTTAGGGATGAATAAAAACTAGAGTCTTCACACACTGCTGGAGACAATATAAAATGGCCCAGCCATGTTGGAACACAGTTTGGCAGTTCTTCAAAGATTAAACAGAGTTACCACAGGATGCCCCAATTACACTCCTGCAGGGTTAAAGAGAAATTAAACACACATCCACTCAAAATAATGTACACCAACATTCCCAGCAGCACCATTCACAATAGCCGCAAGGTGGAAACAACCCAGATGTCCACCAACCAGTGAATGGAAACATAAAATGTAGTATATACAACAGATTATCTTTTGGCAATAAAAAAGAACATGGATTGATATATGCTATGATTTCGATGAATCTTGAAAACATTATGTTAGGTGAAAAAAGCCAGTCACAAAAGAACACATACTGTGTTATTTCATTTATATGCAATATCCAGAATAGACAAATTTATAAAGACAGAGAGATTAGTGGTTCCCAGGTGAGAGGCAAGAGAAATTAATTGAGGGAAAACAGGAGTGACTGTTCATAGGTGTGGGGTTTCTTTGTGGGATGATGAGTGTTCTCAAACTGACCATGGTGATGGCTGCAGGACTCAGAATATGCTCAAAGGCCCTGAATTGTACACTTCAAATGGGTGAATTACATGGGTTGTCAATCATATCTCAGGAAAGCTGTTATCAAAGAAATAATTATGAAACAATTCTCTCTTAAGAGTACTTACCAGAAAAACCAGTGATCAAAGAGGACTTAATTGTAAAATTTGTTGTTTCAATAATAGTTTGGAGATCAACGTGGCAATTATTCTTCTGCCTCTCTATATCTTATGTGGGGGAAAAAAAAAAAAGGGAAAATCCCCTCTCTGCTCACCTTGGTTGAAGGAGAAGTTTTCTGTGGTGAATGTTGAATCATATCCTCACCAGGACTTAATCCCACTGCAGTGCTCGTTCTTGGAGTTGGACGAGAACTGGAAAATACAGACCAGTCAATACTACTCAGATTTTAGAAACTGTTTACTATTACGGGGCGGGGGGGGGAGGGGGGGGACGGACATCTATCTCACAGAAAAACTGGTCGAATATAAAGATTCTACATGATCTCATATATTTAAACTCTAAATTTGTGTTTATCCAACACTTTTTCAGTAAATGTCTTTAAAGCAATTTCCTGGCTAATTTATTATTTCTTGTATTTATAGAACCTATGTTATATACAGTACCTTCTATTTTAACTAGAAACCTTAAAACATTGATTTTATTATTTTTTTAAATGTCTGCTGGTATCAGGATTGACATAATAAAATAGATTGGACATTCTACAAAGGATGGAAAAGATTTACAATTTTATTTCAGAAAACTTTTTTTAAGATTTTATTTATTTAATCATGAGAATCAGAGAGGCAGAGACATACACAGAGGAAGAAGCTCCTCAAAGGGAGCCCGATGTGGGACTCTATCCCAGGACCCCGGGATCATGACCTGAGCCGAAGGCAGATGCTCAACCACTCAGCCACCCAGGTGTCCCCAGAAAACGTTTTAAATGGAATATTATCTTGGTACCTATTTAAGAAACAAGTAATAATCTGCGTCTATGTTTTTTTTTTTTTTTTATGATAGTCACACACACAGAGAGAGAGAGAGAGAGGCAGAGACACAGGCAGAGGGAGAAGCAGGCTCCATGCACCGGGAGCCCGACGTGGGATTCGATCCCGGGTCTCCAGGATCACGCCCCGGGCCAAAGGCAGGTGCTAAACCGCTGCGCCACCCAGGGTTCCCAATCTGCGTCTATTTTTAATGATTTCTCCTACCCTTTAAAATGGTCTCATACTCTGTGGGTCAATCCATTACTCTTGGGTCTCTGATTTTTTTTTAACATTAAAAAAAAAAAAAATCTTTGACTCAGATCATTAGAGTCTTTTTCAATGAATTCCTTCAAATTCCTAAATATCAGGATTCTTCCCTCTCACTTATCTGTTTATTCATTCATTGAACAAGTACTTATTTAACATGCCAAAGATTATAAAAAGGTTTTTTTAAAACTGAACTTAAAACATCTAGAATCTATGTAGATAAATTTAACATACTTTAAGTAGGGTAAAACAAGTCAAGAAATTATAGTTCACTGTTATAACCCCTATGTCATTAAAACTATTTGTGTATACGACTAAAACTATAAACACAACACACATTACTAAAATTTTAAACACGTTGGCCTTAATCATATTAAAATACCATTCTGATCTTTTTAAAATTATTTCAATGACTACATTAAACAAATATTACTTAAGCCTACACATAAAACATGTAAAAAAAAAAAAAAAACATAATCTGCTCTTTCCTGTAAGTCTTTATCCAATAAAGAAGCTGAACTGCTAAAATTTCAAATTCAATTCTATTTGAAGGGAAAGTATAAAATGAAAAGGTTTTAAACCTTGTGAATAGGAAAGATTGTGGTTTGGTTAAAAACTTTTAAAAAATGCACAGCCAAATCAACATTTCATTGGCCAGCACTTAACAGTAACTTTGAAAGCAGAGATTGAACCCGAAATTTGACATTCACATCACTATCCTTCATCTCTAACATAGTTTGGCACCTGGATAACAGATGCTTTGGGATGACCTCGCTGTCATGTCCCATGGATTCCTTAGGCTCTGTCATCTTACCTACCTGAGTAGAAACATGGATTCATTCGGTTGACCCCCAACAGTACTTTTGGGCCGCAATTCAGATGGATTTTCTGTGGCAAGAAAGAAAAATATTATCCATAAAGGATAAAAAATATCATGAGCAGAGGAGGATGCAGACAGAATTTCAAGAGAATGGTAACAAAAACTAGAAGCACTCAGAAACAGCACCCTAAAGGGCACAAACATGCTCCAGCAAGAGCTCACCTAGTCTAAAAGAGTGACTTAGTCGCTGACCACTCTTCTCCCCCTTGGCTTGTCCACTCGGAGGCTTCAAAAACTCCTTGGAATCTCGCGTCCCAGAATGCTCCATCACTTTTTTGCTGTTCAACCAGAGAAAACCAACACAGTCAAATTTATTTTGAGTTTTCTATAATTTTCTATGTAGACCAAGAGGTGGGAAAAGATCATTAAATTACACATAACATTTTGCAAAGCCATGGAGTTGGAAAGTATTGTCATTAGGCAGCTAAAATGAGCACTTACTATATCTAAGGCATTCTACTGAATTTATAGACCTTATCCCTGAAAAATAAACAGCAGCACTTAGGTTGAAGAAGGAAACCAGAATTCAAAGTACCAATAAACCAACAATGAGTCTCCCTTTTCTCCCCCTCTTCGAGTATTGCCTGGCCTGAGTTCAAAAGCAGTAAGTACAGACCAAAGGAGCCACCAAGAGAAGCTTCCTACTTACTTCTGTTCTAAGAAATAGGAAAGGGAATCTCTAAGGGTCAAAGCAGGGGAAATCTCCTGGTTTGGGTGGGGCTTTTGTTTTTGTTTTTGTTTCTTTTTTCCATTTTACTCTGTCCCAGCCTCCAGGTAATCCTGCAGCAGCTAGCTAGGAGAGCAGCAGCTTCTAGCCAGTGCCTAAAACTGCGGGAGGGGTATCTTCTCTAATCAGACAGCTATGAGGGCAGCCATGGTGGCACAGTGGTTTCGCGCCGCCTGCAGCCAGGGGTGTGATCCTGGAGACCCAGGATCGAGTCCCATGTCAGGCTCCCTGCATGGAGCCTGCTTCTCCTCTGCCTGTGACTCTGCCTCTCTCACTATGAATAAATAAAAAATAAAATCTTAAAAAAAAAATCAAACAGCTATGATCTCAAGAACAGGAGGCAAATCCCTGTTGTTCTTTTTTCTCCTATCTCGCTGTCCTCCTGCCACTTGGCCCCAAACACTTGCAGCAAAACATAAAAATTATAACACAGCATGACTAGGTGGGGTTTATTGCAGGATTGCAGGGCTGGCTCAATATTTGAATACCACCAATTTATGTAGGAGTCCATAATCAGGCTAAAGAAAACCAATATGATCTTATCAACTGATACAAAAAGGCATTTGACAAAATTGAATGTTCATTCAAAGTGAAAAGGAGGGGATCCCTGGGTGGCGCAGCGGTTTGGCGCCTGCCTTTGGCCCAGGGCGCGATCCTGGAGACCCGGGATCGAGTCCCACATCGGGCTCCCGGTGCATGGAGCCTGCTTCTCCCTCTGCCTGTGTCTCTGCCTCTCTCTCTCTCTGTGACTATCATAAATAAATAAAAAAAAATTAAAAAAAAAAAAAAACAACAAAGTGAAAAGGAACAGCTACACAAACCTCCAGCGCATTATACTTAATGGTGAAAGGCTGAATGCTTTCATCCTAGACACAGAAACCAGGGCAAGATGTTCACTTGCATCACTCCTCATTCAACATCTTACTGAAAAAGTCTTAGTAAGGGCAATAAGGCAAGAAAAGAAATCAAAGGCATATAGATTTAAAAAGGAAGATGACAAACTAAGGTCAGAGGTGTTCTATGACTTGCTGATGCTGGAGGAGTGAGACCAGAGCCCTGCTTTCTGTAGTCCCCACAGAGCCTAACACAATGGTGAGAACAGGGCTGAAACTTACTGCATCAGAGAAACCCAAGTTTGGGAGAGACCTTAAATAGAATTCAGACTTCTCTCTCCTATATACCGAATTTGCCAAGATCAAAATCAAGAATCAGACAACTATTCACCACTAAATAAGTGGAGGGGGAGCCAAGTCAATTAGCAGAACTTTATTCGACCACTTTTCACCTTGCTCTTTTTTTTTTTTTTTAACATTTATTTATTTATGATAGACATAGAGAGAGAGAGAGAGAGAGAGAGGCAGAGACAAAGGAGGAAGGAGAAGTAGGCTCCATGCCGGGAGCCCGATGTGGGACTCGATCCCGGGACTCCAGGATCGCGCCCTGGGCCAAAGGCAGGCGCTAAACCGCTGAGCCACCCAAGGATCCCCCTCACCTTGTTCTTAATATGGTCACTTGTGTAGGTGTCCTGGGCTAAGAAGATTTCATAATAAAAATGAGATGTATTAGTCAGAATCAGACAGGAACTAGGGTATGCTCTGGTAATATACAACCCACAAATCCCAGTGGCTTAGAATCTCTTAACTTTGTCGCAATCACATACACAGCCATTGAAGGCTTGGCAGGGAAGCTACGCTCATCACAGTCACTGAAGACCTAGCTTGACAGCAACCCCATTTGGACATTTTCGTCGCAGGTGCCTCATCAGGAGGAAGAAATGTGTCAAATCTCAGGGGCTCATAAATTTTTTATACAGAATGAACATCACTTCTGTTCACATTTCATTAGCCAAAGCAAATCGTGTAACCACACCTAACTCAAAAGGAGTAAATGAGATCCTACCGTGTGCTTGGCAAGGTGGAAAGTGTTACATTTTTAGAGCTAATGACCACCATACTAAAATCACTCACTGGATAATAAACAACTGATCAGAAAATGAACAAAATTGAGAACATCAAATTCATGGATAAACTCTTTAAGCAATGCTTAATCAAATGTTTGATTTTCTCCTAGTAAGCAGAGAAAGTCATATCATTGATGCTGCATTGACAGAACAGTAGTCAGTGCAATCATTTAATAACCATGCCCCCACACAAAGATAAGCTTATATACTACCTGACATTGGAATCCTCGGTGCTTGATTCCCGATCTTTCCTAGTGAAAGCACTCTTCCAAAATGAATGTTGCAGTAGGCCCGCCCAAGTTAATCTAAATAAAATACAAATGTTAAAGTTCTATTTTAACATGATTCACCATGCATAATTGCCAAGTCATGTCCCAAATACATCTACTAGGTTTTATGATTTATAAATTTCTCTATATGAATGTACCTCAGCAATTCTTTCATACTTTCTTTTTAATTTATTTATTAGAGAGAAAGAGACTGCGTGTATGGGTACAGAGAATGAGGAAGAGAATCTCAAGCAGACTATCCACTGGGCATGGAGACCCACTCAGAGCCTGATCCCACGACTTTGAGATCATGACCTAAGCGGAAACCAAATGTCAGATGCTTGACCAACTGAGTCATCCCAGTGTCCCTATTTTCATTTTAGTATACAATTAATCTCTTAGCAACAACAAAAAAATAATTCAGAAGCCTTAAATGGTACAGAACTAAAGAGTCTGACAACTAAATATTAGAAGTCTCAGGGTTCATATTCCACAGAGCCTGATGAAAACATTTTGGGTTCTCAAACGTAGCCTATAAAAGGAATCTATAATTAGCTTAAAATTTTAAAGCAAACACATCAGATATTATCAATCTATAATTCTGTCATCCTTTAGTCTACATACCTTCCCTGCTTCATACATTTCATTTTTGGGACTTCATTTTTAGAACTTCATTCAGAAATAAGAAAATTAGCCTCATGATTTTACAGAGTCACACTTCTGTGCAGGAGCTAAAATGTTATCTAGCTAGATTGTCCACATTAAAATGACTTTAGGCTGTATCTAAAACCCACACTTTCAATGCATTAGTTTTTACTACTAATAGAGTATGCTTCTAGTTATAATCATCAGACTCAGAATGGTTAAGCCTGACTGAAATTTCAAAACAAAAGAGAAAATTTGATGATTCAAAAGATCTCTATTGAAATAAAAACAACTTTGGGGTGCCTGGGTGGCTCAATCAGTTAAGCATCTGACTCTCCATCTCAGCTCAGGTCTTGATTTCAGAGTTGTGGAGATCCATGCTGGGCATGGAGCCTACTTAAAAAAAAGAAAAGAGAAAAAGAATTAAAAACTACTTTGATAAAAATTAAAACATGATTAATAAAAAGAATCTGCAATCACCTATAATATCCGTTTTATATAAAGGGCTCTTAAAACTCACTAACAGAGAAATAAAAATTGGAATTTCTTTTTTGTCAGGCAGTTTGGCAAATATTTATAAGGTCAATAAAATCCATTGTAACACTGGGAGGAAAAGGGCTCTCTAGGGTTGCTAAACCAGCACACATTCCAAGAATGTAGCAAATGCATCAAACTGTTTTCATGTTCTTAGCCTCTGGCCACCAACCCCACTGTCAGAAATAACTCCAAAGGAGCTAACTGCTTAAGTGGACACTAACAAATACACAAAAGGATTTTTACTGTAACAGCCTATATAATATTCTGAATCAAGAAGCACTTAAATGTTTATTGGGCTTATGGTTATCATGTGTACATTCTGCAGCCATTTGAAAAGACTTGGACATAGAGAAAGAACTAGGTGATAGAGCGGTATCATTTATGCAATGAAGTATACAGTACAGGGATGTAAATATGTAGAAATGTGGATGCAAATTCTAAATGAAGTATATTTGAATCCCATCAAAAGGTTTCTGGAAGACATAGCAAAATAATACTGATCCTAAAGGCATCCATTTCAAGCACAAGGGGTTTGTCCTAAAACTTACATGAGAATTAGCATTTCCTTCTGCAATTTTTCTCTATGTTAATGAAGCTAGAGAAGTTTTTTTTTATATGCTATATGAAATTTACACCCTGAAGCAGAGATCCCAAACACTTGCCTAACTCCCCCACCTCCCAGTTACCTAGTGGCAGAATCCAAACCAGAGAGCAGTTGCTCTTGTCCGCCACTCCAGGGAAACACCCTCCAGACTCCCCACCTCCCTCCTGCCCTCTGCTATCCCATTCCAGTGATTTCTAACTTTCTGCTATTACTATAACCCAGAAAATTCATACTGCGCCTATTACCTTCTCACCTGATACCCTCATTACGACAGGATTATCAAAAAAGCATAGCACATTAAAATACCACTCAGTATAACTACATTAACTGTCTTGATAGCATCATCCCCAGTTCAATAGTGTAAGACAGTTTTAGCCTAAAATCCCCAATGGCGGGGGGGGGGGGGGGGGGGGGGGGTGTCGGGGAATGCCCCTCTTGGATTCGGGAGTTACAAGAAAATCTGTCAACCTACTAGGCAACTATTTAATATATAAAAGGAGAAATGGACTTTAACACTTCCTCATGATTAAAAACCCTGCAAACAGAGAGAGAGAAAGAGAAAGAGAGACAAACCAAGCAACAGATTCTTAACTAGAGAACTGATGGTTACCAGAGGGGGGTGCAGGGAGGGCGAGCGGTCAAATGGGTGATAGGGATGAAGGAGTGCACCTGTGATGAGCACCAGATGATGTACAGAATTGTTCAATCACTGTACTGCACATATGAAACTAATTATCACCATGTATGTTAGGGGCCCCTGGGTGGCTTAGTCGGTTAAGCAGCAGCCTCTTGATTTCAGCTCAAGTTCATGATTTCAGGGTACTGGGATCAAGCCCCACATTGGGCTCCCTGCTCAGCAAGGAGCCTGCTTGAGGATTGGTTCTCTCTCCCTTTCCCTCTGCTCCTCTTCTCATTTACCCTCTCTCACTCTAAAATAGATAAATCTTTAATATTACACAGTGTGTTAACTAATTAGAATTAAAAAAAAAAACCCACAGACAGAAAACACTCAACATAAACTCAGCTTTTTTTTTTTTAAGAGTTATCTGACTAGCTCTCTGTATATTAAGAATAGTACCATTTTAGCATACATGAAATGAGAAAAAGATTCCTCTTCTTCATTCATATTAAAACGCTATCCATACATACCTTTTCTGAGGATCTTTTTGAAGTAAACCATCAAGCAAATTAATAAAATCTGAAGAAGCTTTAGGAAGAGAACCATCTATACAGATTCCCAAAAGAAAAACCAGTGGTAAGTATATGAATACATACTCTTCATAAACACTTAGAATAATAGTATTTTGAAAGCACATATAATTTTTAAGAGAACACTGAATCCATTATTAACAATTACAGCTTCCATTTAATGGGGGGTGAGGTGTGGGCATAAAAGTACACTATTTTTACTGTACCATAAAAAAACATGAATCTCAAAAACTAAGACTGGACTACCTCTAAACTTTCTCTTTACTGAATAAGCCCAGTAAAGATCACCAACCTGACAAACTCCTACCCCTGGTCTTCAACTTTTAATTATGCCTCATTTTCTGAGGCATTCTTAATTTGACCAACTTGACTTTATAATGTAAAATGATAAGAATACTTGCAATCCTTCTTTTCTTCCTTTTTTATTTTAAAGATTTTTAACAGGAAAATAATATACATGACAATATCATGATATTGGTCAATTCCAGTATTCTCCAAATGTTAGGCTTTTTTTAATTAGAATATACCATAGCCAAATGATCAGTCTTTGGTTAAAGTGGCCATGAGGGCAATGGACAAAAACATCACAGAAGGTTTTACAGCAACCACAGCCACAGTCGAAGGAAGATCCCCAGGTAAGCCTGGGCCACCAAAAGTATCCTGACCATACCTCTGACACCTGCATTTTCATATTTCTCTTCCCTGCATAAAAATCCTTAACTTACAGGACACAAGAATAATCAATACTATGAGTATTCAAAACCAAACAAAAATCAGAAGTCATCATGACAAGATAGTTTTTGTAGAAATCATTTTTAATATAAAAGTTAATGGAAGAAATGCAGTTTTATTTTAATAAGTATGGACTATTTTCAAAACCGTGTTTTGGGTTTTTTTTCCCCACTTAGGATGACTTTGAAATCCTAAAGGAATTCTATATTCCAGTTCTTCCATTAATTACTTCTAAAAGTTTTTTTTCTTTTAAAAATGTAAATTTTCTTGGTAAAGTCCTGTTTTAATTTGTGTGTCTTGAGATTCACTTTTTTGTGTGTGTGTGGTGTACAACAAAGTACTTTATTATGTTTGTACCTTTGGGTTTTTTTTCCCCTTGCCTTAAAGCTGTTAGTGGTAGATTGTTACATTCATTAAAATTCATATGATTAAAGTTCCAATACTTTTAAAACACTGGAACTATGCCTAGTTTAGTTTAAAAACTTGTCAGGGGCATTCTGATTCAAAATAAGCACTGACAAATGCCAGACTTGTCCCTATTTGAACACTAAACAGAAATAACTACAAGGAACATGAGTACAAAGTAGGAAGTGGTAGATACACAAGGGGAAAAAAAAACACAAAAGTTTGAGCTTTTAAAATCTTTAAACCAGACTTCTGTTGATATAGAAGCACAAAATAATTTGTGTTTTTAAATGAGGGAATCTATTAGTAGTACTTTGTTCTTCATTTCAGGGTCTGAAAAAAACAATTTAAAATAAGCAAAAGGAAAGCTAACATTTCTAAAAATATCAATCTGTGACTATATATAAAAATTAAATTTGGAAGTTAGGAATCAAAAACAAACTTTGGACAAAAGTGTCCCATTAGTATCAATTATAAATTAACTGCATTTATAATTTTTAAAAACCCTACCTTTTGGAATTGGTGGCAAAGGATCTTCATAAAAAATCTTTTCAATTAATTCTGAAAAAGTTTCTGAGAAGAATGGAGGTTTTCCTGAAATCATAAGAAAAACTGCAAAATTAGACAATAGCTTGCTATCACCAATAATTCTAAATAAATCTCACCTACAGATATAAAATTATGCAATATACAGGAAAAAATATATAGTAATAACTTCTTACTAAGTGCCCAGATCAGGCACACTGGATATTTTTGTATTTCTGTAATTTAAAACTTATCATCCTAACAAATTTGCTAATGCATATATGGACCATTACCATGATCCAAGGGTTGCATGAGTCGCTGGACACATCTGAATAATTCACAGGCACAAGGTACCTTTACAACAATTTCCACTAATAATCACAGTTTTTTAATAAGTACCCACATTTTTGCAAACGATCATTAAAAATATCTGTATGTCAAAAGTCCCTTGTCCTATATGTCAAAGGTTCTAGACATATGCCTAGACACCAAGCATACAGGAGGAATACAGAGGGAAGCAAGATGAAATGAGTTACATAAAAATATAGAAAAGCAGCTTTTTTCACATTTTCCAGGCAAAATTCTTTCAAACTACAAATTTAATGTTTGTGTGTGCCCAGCTCTGATTTTAAACTGTACCAGAGGGATCCCTGGGTGGCGCAGCGGTTTAGCGCCTGCCTTTGGCCCAGGGTGCGATTCTGGAGACCCAGGATCGAATCCCACGTCGGGCTCCTGGTACATGGAGCCTGCTTCTCCCTCTGCCTGTGTCTCTGCCTCTCTCTCTCTCTGTGACTATCATAAATAAAAAAAAAAAAAAAAAAAAAAAAAAAAATTTAAACTGTACCAGAAAGTAATTACCTGAAAACATTTCATAAAGCAGACAGCCCAAAGACCAGAGATCACTGGTGATGGAGAAGTCTGTACCCCTCAAAACTTCTGGCGCTGTATATGTAAGAGATCCTAAAAGTATAAAGAACAACTCTGTTAGGCATTTGTATCAATCCCAAAAACAATCTACCTACGAGGGATCTGGTAAGGTGAAAAAAGAATGGAGGAAAATACACCCATAAATACATGCCTTCATCTGTACCCCACATTTTTTAATGTTTTTTAATTTTCAGGTTTCATTTACAAGGATACGTATGAATACAAACAGGTTTTGAAAATCCAATTGAGTTAGTGGTGTGGCACAATTAGGTATATTCTTTTTAATTTAACAATTTAAATAATCAAAAGAACCTTTGATTATAATATTCTCATTAGAATAGATTAAGTTATATAGCAGTAATACCCCAAATTCCCACCAGCTTACCAACAAAGGTTTATTTATTACTCCAACTACACTTCTACTGCATGTTAGCCCAGCGGCCCGGATCCTTAGAGTCACTCAAAGAGCCAGGCTGATCGAGGGCCCATCTCAATTCATGGTTCCTCCATCACCAGGACAGGGGGGTAAAAACGTAGTAAACTGTAAACTGGCTCTGAAAATTCCAACCTCAAAGTAACTCACATCACTTCTGCTCATATTTCCTTAGCTTTGGCCGGGAGAAGATGCAATCCAGAAGAACAGGAAATATTTAGTGAATAGCACTAAGATGTGCTACATATACTTTCTACAAAGTTTAACATTATATAGAAGTAGCACATTCTCGGGACCTCTGGGTGGCTCAGTGGTTGAGCATCTGCCTTCAGCCCAGGGTCCTGGGATCGAGTTCCGCATCAGGTTCCCTGCAGAGAGCCTGCGTCCCCCTCTGCCTAGGTCTCTGCCTTTCTCTCTCTCTCATGAATAAAATCTTTAAAAAAAAGAAAGAAAAAGTAGCAACACATTCTTGAGCTAGCAAGTTCTCTTATTTACTGTTTAAACTAAACCTTAGAGGGTCGCCTAATATCTAAGTCACACAGCTAAGCAGTTGCAGAGTACCCACCAAAATTCCACCTAAAAGCCTCCCATCTTCCAATGAGAATGTTCTTTTCATGGAGTAATCATCAATCATTTGGAAAATAAAATTCCACTGAGGTAAACTTTCCAGCAAATATCTTCAGGACCTATTACAGCCAGAGCGGCAGTCTCATGTGGTCTCAAGTTTTAAAGTTCTCCTATGTGACATTTTTGCTATACTATCATATTTCATACATGCTCATGCAGCAAACACTTATGGAGGACCTATTTGCCTTACTTTCCCAGATCCTCAGAAAGCAAACATAAATAAGACCTGCAAGATGCCCAGGCACCCTGCCCAGGCATATCACTGATAGGTGTTGAAAGTGAATGTCTTCCCCGATTATAACGCAAGTTCAGTTAGGCCAAGGATTTTTGCATTTTGTTCACATCGATATTTCCAGTATCTAGAACATGTCTAAATTTCTGTTGATTTCTGTACTTTATTTCTTTCTACATTAATTTAATAAATGTCCTAAGGAACAAATGAATATGATGTCCCTATGTTCACAAGTGCATCAGAAAAGACAACATAGAAAAATGATTACGTATGTTAGGTTTGACCATCCATTTACACATAGAATATCACAGAAGAGGGATGCCTGGGTGGCTCAGTCATTAAAGCATCCAACTTTTGATTTCAGCTCAGGTCACAACCTCAGCAACCTAAGATTGAGCCCCACACTGGGCATAGAGCCTGCTTAAGATTCTCTCTCCCTGAGCCCCTCCTGCCCACAGCCCCACTTGTATGCTCGCTCTCTCTAAAGAATATTACAGGGGTGTCTGCCTTTGGCTCAGGTCTTGATCCTGGGGTCCTGGGATCAAACCCCACATTGGGCTCCCTCAGCAAGGACTCTCCCTCTTCCTATGCCCCTCTCCCTTGCTTGTGCTTTTTCTCTCTCAAAATTAATAAATATTTTTTAAAAAATTACAAAAAAAGGTATCACTTCACAATCTCCCCTCAAGTACAGTGACTCTTAACACCCCAGGCCCCATCTCACTGGCAAAACCACCTTTCAAGAATGCACCCTAACAATCTCCCTTACTTTCAGAATATCAGCAACTCATCAATGTTGAAAAAATATCTACAGAGCCACTCATGAGTGCCAGGCACTGTTCTAAGTGCTGAGGATACAGAAGGAAGCAGGACAAAATGGCCATC
This sequence comes from Canis lupus dingo, assembly GCF_003254725.2. NCBI lineage: Eukaryota > Metazoa > Chordata > Mammalia > Carnivora > Canidae > Canis > Canis lupus. The sequence continues at coordinate 11,232,869 of NC_064265.1, forward strand.
CTTATGTTCTCATGAATAGTCAGAGACATAGAAAGCAAGGATAGAATACAGGCTTTATTAGAGATGCTCTGTACTTTACACAGTATTGGATCTATACAAAAACCTTTAGGCTATGGACAAAGCCATCTCCATATCCAGACTTCTACTCACTGTTATTTCCAATATATTATTTTGACTGACAAAAATATAAGGTCTATCATCTCCTAAACACATGACTTGAGCAGTGCAGGGTTCTGATCTATAAGCTCTCCACATACCTTTGACTCTACTTTTTACGGTTTTCTTCAGTACATTCTCCCCGCTATCACCTCCTCCTTCTTCTGCTGCCACCAAAGCAAAGAATTCCTCCAAATTTTCACCTTCTACTTTAGCCAAGCAAAAATTACTAAATTTCAATGTGCCGGGCCCTTCCAAGAGTATCTAAGAAGATTCAAAAATAAACATGTTCAGAAACCAGTTCCATTTGCACTTCCATCAGCACCTCTTCAAATCCCATTGAAGAACTCTAAGCACTGGTTTTCTTGCTTCATCCTACTCAAAAAATTAAATGCATACAAGTTTTTAAAAGCAGCTGAAAAAAAAAATAAACTAAAATAAAAAATAAAAGCAGCTGAAGAAAAATAAACCCAACATTTTAATAATAGAATCAAATATAAAACTGTCTTTTCTCAGAGGTATAAAATGAACACATCATAACCACAGATAAAAACCACATGCCTCTGGGAAAGATGAAGAACAACGTATATAGAACAATCAATCTTTCCTTGCCAATCCTCCGTGACAGCTCAAGGAGAAGTTGAAAATCCACCTGTCCAACGCATAATTTACTCACAGGTTCAAAACTAGGGTTTTGAAGTTAGAGATCTAGCCCTAGGTCCACCACTTATTGGCAGTCTGACCTGGAGAATTTACTTAACTTTTCTAAATCTCAGTCTCTTCACCTATAAAGTGAGAAAAATAATACTGAACTGTGCAGACTGTTATACGATTACCTGAGGTTATACATGCAAAGGGCTTTTGACAATGACCAGCTCAAGTCAGTTAACAGAATTTGTGACTGGAAGTTATTATTCGGTGATTGTTGAACCCCCTGCCAGTGTTCTGTTACTTTTATCTTTTCACAGTTATTATCTTTTCTGTTACTTTTGTATCAAGTGAATCTTTGGTTTTAAAAGCAACTTAAAGTTTTTTTTTTTAAATAAAAAAATAAAAGCAATTTAAGGTTTACCCTTAATCTCTAGTCACAAATACTGAGCATGTCTACAACCTACAACAGTGACTTTTAAAAATTTTTTGAAAAAAAAAATAAAATAAAAATAAAAAAATTTTTGAGCACCAGAATCCCCTGGATTCTGTTAAGATAAACTTCTAGTCCCTACCCCGAGTTTCTGATTCAATGGGTCTAGGTGAGGCCCAAGACTCTGCATTTCTAATGAGTCCCAAGCAGTGCTGATACTCCTGGTCTAGGGAACACACTTTGAGAACCACTGGCAGGGGCCAGCAATTTTTTTTTAAGTTAGTAAATATTTTAGACTTTGCAAGCCATAAGGTCTCTGTCCTGATGACTCAACTCTGCAGCCAATCGACAATACATAAAAAAGGTGTGTCTCAATAAAACTTCAGTTACAGAAACGGTCATGCTGCCCAACCCTGCCAACCCCTTTTCAAGAGAAAAGGTTATAGTACAATCATCATGAATTTCCTAAATTGTAAACATATAATGTTAGACTTCTTTAAAACAACTCCCTCACAGGAGTTGGCAGACATACAGTCGCTTGGGCAAATCCCAGCCAGTACCTGTTTTTATTTAAGCATAAGCGAAGAGTGGTTTTTACATTTCTAAATGGTTTTTCAAAAAATAAAAATAAAAATGTATCTTGACATGTGTAAATTATATGAAACTGATATGTTAGGGTCTATAAAGCTTTATTGAAACAAACCCATACTCCTGCATTTACATATTATCTACAGCTGCTTTCAGGGCTATAATGACAGTGAAATGGTTGTAGACTTGGCACAAGTATAGAGATATTTCAAACAAGAACTTCTCTTCATTATATAGTTTTTATGGGATTTTTTAGAAATAATCATATTCTCCTATGGAGGGCCTACAATAATAATGTTTAACAATATTCAACTTTTTATTTCATCATGCACACTTTAACAAAGTAGCAACTCAAACCAGTAATAAGTACAATCTCTAAAAATATGTACTTATAAATAATAGAAACCATTGATTGAAAACACCAGAAAGTGTCCTAGAAGCTCAACCTAAATATAGTATAGAATCCATCTTCATATCATAGACAAGGAAGCAAAGGCACAGAGAGAAAAAGGATAACTTGTCCAGGGTCACACAACTTCTAAATGTCAGTATCACCTGCAACTCTGAAACTAAGCAGGTTTCATGCCTCTACTACACTGAAACACATCTATTTATGGACCATTGATTTTATCAAAGAATAAGTTCTTTGACTCATAATGATAGTAATCAAACAATAAAGCCAAAAATGGCATTATCAAACTAAAACAATGGCTCATAATCATATAATTTAAGAGCTTAGTCTTATTTTATAGATCTACTAAGCTCCTCATTCACAATATATCTCAGCAGCAATAACACTTACTCAAAAACTCTGAAAGAAGGGGAGATTTCTCATTCTAAAGCTACTTCGGCAGATAGCTAAAATACAGCTATATATATATATATATATAATTTTTTTTAATATTAACTCGAGGGGTATCTGTGTGACTCAGTCAGTTGGGTGTCAACTCTTGGTTTTGGCAGGTGATGATCTCCAGGGGATAGGCTCAATGCTCAGCACAGAATCTGCTGGAAATTCTCTCTCCCTGTCCTTCTAACTCCTTCCCCTGATCGTGCTGGCTCACTCTCTCATTCTCATCCTCTCTCTTTCTCTCTCTCTCTCATAAATTAATTCTGTAAAAGAATAAAATTTTCAAGATGTTCTATATTTTATCTAAATTTTATCTAAAAAATAGAAACACCTGTGAGAACGCATTGTAACTTAAAATAGAAGCAGTTAAGAAATCAAACTTGTCATGAATTACCTTGCCAGGAGAAATGTCACAAAAAAGAATGCCAAGGTGATGAAGATGATGTAATCCAGTAATGATATCAACCCCAAATTCTCTCACAACATCTTCTGGGAGGTTTTCATCTTGAGCAATAACCATTTCCAAGGAACCACCTGTAAGTTGATTAAAATCACCCATTTTAATACACCAGCATAACACAGTGCCTCTGGGACCTTCCATGCTGGGGGATGCTGAGCTTTAAAAAATTATCAAATCCAGGGATCCCTGGGTGGCGCAGCGGTTTGGCGCCTGCCTTTGGCCCAGGGCGCGATCCTGGAGACCCGGGATCAAATCCCACATCAGGCTCCCGGTGCATGGAGCCTGCTTCTCCCTCTGCCTATGTCTCTACCTCTCTCTCTTTCTCTCCCTGTGACTATCATAAATAAATAAAAATTTAAAAAAATAAAAAAATTTAAAAAATTTTAAAAAAATTATCAAATCCATACACACAGACAGCCTGGCAGGGAAAATACACATGTGAATGATTCAAGCACTCTAAGAGGAATCTGTGTGCACACTCCAGAGCCAGCTCCCAGAGAAATACTGCTCAGGCTCAGAGACTAGTCAGTAAGCAAGCAGGTGGGATGAAAGGAGAATCCCTATGGTGCTAGGATTTCTAACTCCAGATTCCTCAAAAATTGAACAGCTGCTAAAATTAGTGGTAAATAATCCAAACTGCATTTGAACACATCATGCGAAGTATAGCTACATTTACTCTGTGCAAAGTTAGATCACATTCTACAAAGTACTGGATGGCAGAAAAGAGGTCTTTTCTTAAGAGAAAATCATAACTTAGTATACATTACTGAAGAAATGAAACAGCAAAAGCAGATATACTGTGAATTCTATTTCTATACTCTTCTGAAGTCTAAATAAAGTCCCAGTCACATGTCTACCATCTTAAGTGCCAGGAACAGTTTTGTTTTGTTTTTAAAGCATCTTGGGGCAGCCTGGTGGCTCAGCGGGTTTAGCGCTGCCTCCAGCCCAGGGCGTGATCCAGGAAACCCGGGATCGAGTCCCACATCGGGCTCCCTGCATGGAGCCTGCTTCTCCCTCTGCCTGTGTCTCTGCCTCTGTGTGTGTGTGTGTGTGTCTATGAATAAATAAAATGTTTAAAAAAAATTCTTTAAAAAAATAAAAAATAAAATAAAGCATCCTGGCTTTATAAAAAGCCAATAGGAGCAAAGTTCAGAGAAACACATATAACCCCAAACATAATGTTCCTTCCTCAGAGCACTCTTCTTTCTGAAGATTGTATGTCCCAGGCAGCTGTCCTAACTGGGGTTCAAATAAAACTCTTAAAAAAAAAAAAAAAAAAAAAAAAAACCTTGGGGCACCTGGATGGCTTAGTCGGTTAAGCACCCTACTCTTAATTTCAGCTCAGGTCACAATCTCAAGGTTGTGAGATAGAGCCCTGTGGCAGGCTCTGTGCTGGGAGTGGAGCCTACTTAAGATTCTCTCTCTGCCCCACCTCATCCCCCAGCATCCCCACCCTCACCCTCTCATTCCTAAAATAAATCAATAGATACTATTAGCTGTCATCTGAAAGTTCAATCAGAATACTATGGTAAAAGTAGGGGGTATTTTGAAGTTTATTTGGAGCAGTTTCCAATCCATTGAAACAAAACACAGGCATAAATTAGTAAGGCTATGACAATGGTCAGGGAGCAGAAATAACAGCTAAAGCAAAAAGTAACACAGGGAAAGTCCCCCGATCACCACAAAAGTGTGTATGACTGTGGAAGTAATTAAACCATAGTCCTTTCCTATTGATTCAGAAAAAAACAAAATGCAAATGAATTATTATTCCAAATAACTTCTTTCTTGATTCAGTTTTATAAATTATAAGTGCCAACATAATGGGTAAGACTTACAAAGTTAGAAATTACAATGAGTCTTAATATTTAACGACTCTTTATTATTACTCAATGTATAAATAGAAGCTAACAGTGGTACTTTTTCCCTGAAGACACAGAAATTAAAAGCCCAGAAAATACCAATATATTCAGTCATTCTCCTCCCTATATATAGTCCCAGAAAGTTGTAACAAGCAAGAGCTATAACAGGTTATCTCTAATTATTGTCAGATGGTCCTATTGTTGGTTCATCTTTGTACTTTTTCACATTGCTTACGTTTCTATAAACTGTTAAGTATTCTCTTTATAAAAACAAAAAGATGCTCACATTATAAACTAATTAGCTTACTAAGAGCTACTTGACCTAAAAATACTTGGTTTTTTTTTTTTTTTTTTTAACTAGGAAAACTTGTTGGAAAAGTTAATCACTAAAAAAAATTTCTAAATTTTTATGCAGGTGATTTAGTAATATTTTATACCAAAGTTAAGCCCAAATTTTACTTGTCTTCCTCTTACCAACTATCTTTGCTTTTTTATCCTAATAACCCTCAAACTACATTGCTACAAGTGAACATAGTCAATAGTATCAAATACTTATATTTGCAATACAAAAGGAAAATAACAACTTACAATATAGGCTTCTTCAAAACTACTTAAGGTGGATATATTTGTAGCACTTCTGGCACATACTCACCTGTGCAGAGTTCCACCACTAGCCAGAGATGATTGCTGGTTTCATACCATTCATGAAAAGTTACGATATTCTTGTGTTTAATTTCATGGGTGAGACGGACCTATAAAAACACAACATTCGCACACAAAAGAAATTTTTTTTTGAAAACTTATTTTTATTTATTTATGATAGACATAGAGAGAGAGAGAGGCAGAGACACAGGCAGAGGAGAGGGAGAAGCAGGCTCCATGCCAGGAGCCAGAAGTGGGACTTGATCCCGGGACTCCAGGATCGCGCCCTGGGCCAAAGGCAGGCGCGAAACCACTGAGCCACCCAGGGATCCCCAAAAGAAAGTTCTTAAAATGCCTACATCTATTAAGAAAAACCTAAATACACAATTGGGAAGTGGGTAAGAAAATAGTGGAATTTAGTGGAATTCTATACAGATATTAAAAGTGATGGTTATGAAGACTGGTGACATGGAAAATGCTAATTTAATGTACAATCCTTAAAAAAAAAAAAAACTTTGCACAATCCAGTTTTGTATATTTGTGTAAACATTGCAAAAGAAATGTTCATAGGAAAATGAACAAAAGGAATATATCAAAATAGCTGCTGTTATGATCAGAACTGCTAGTGATTTTTTTTCTACTTTTTCTATTTTCTACATTAAGTACACAGTACTTTTATAATCAGGAAGGAAATAATTTTCAAGGAAGAAAAAACCTGTACTAAGTAAAAATAACCTCAAGGTTCAATAATACAATAACTAAATTACATATCAACTGACAAAACATTAGCCCAACATTAAAACATTTCATTTTGTATCATAAAAAATGACAGTATAATGACGTTAAGTGAAAAAGGCAAGAAACAAAATTATGTAATACCGTGACTTAAATTTTTTTTTTTTTAAACTCAGCATGGGCAGCCCCTGGCGCAGCGGTGTAGCACCGCCTGCAACCTGGGTTGTGATCCTGGGGACCCAGGATTGAGTCCCACATCGGGCTCCCTGCATGGAGCCTGCTTCTCCCTCTGCCTGTGTCTCTGCCTCTATTTATTTATAAATAAATAAATATTTTTTTAAAAAAATAAATAAAATTCATAATAAAAAAGACTAGAACAAAGATAAACAGGGACTGCCTCAGGTCATCATGTCTCAGGTGATAAAACAATGCTTTTTTTTTTCCTTCTACCCATTTTTCTAGATGTTTAAGTTTTCTATGATGATGATGTATTACTTTTAAAATATTTAAAAGAATGCTCAAAGGATTCTATAATTTTCTTTTTTTTTAATTTTTTTTTTTTATTTATTTATGATAGTCACAGAGAGAGAGAGAGGCAGAGACACAGGCAGAGGGAGAAGCAGGCTCCATGCACCGGGAGCCCGACGTGGGACTCGATCCCGGGTCTCCAGGATCGCGCCCTGGGCCAAAGGCAGGCGCCAAACCGCTGCGCCACCCAGGGATCCCTATAATTTTCTTTTTAAAAATATCCTTAGTGAATCCTAATATCAATTCACTCGGGTTATTAAAAGAAGAATCGTTACAGTGAACACACTGATCTTAAAATGTACATTTCCATTAGATAAAAATACCTGTGCACAAAAAAAAAAAAAAAAAAGAAAGAAAAAGAAAAGAAAAACAAGAGTGAATTCAAAACCCAATAATAGGGCAGCCCCGGTGGCTCAGAGGTTTAGCGCCACCTTCAGCCAGGGGCGTGATCCTGGAGACCAGGGATCGAGTCCCACATCGGGCTCCCTGCCTGGAGCCTGCTTCTCCCTCTGCCTCTGTCTCTGTCTCTACCTCTTTCTTTCTCTCTGTCTCTCATCAATCAATAAATAAAATCTTAAAAAAAAAAAATGTTTACTTTAAAAAAAAACCAATAATAAAGATGCAAGAGCCTGTTTTAAAAAAAAAAAAAAAAAACTAAGTTGTCTTAGGGATTTTTTTTTTTTTTTTTGCTTTCTCCCTTCAAAATCCCATTAAATATGGAAACTAAAACCCCAAAAACATGTGCTTTACTAACAAACCTTCCAGACTCAATTGGTGACAATTACCCAATTGCTTTGGATCCTTGTTTCGGTTCTCTTACAGACACACACACACACACACACTCGACTATCCCTCACACTCAGCACAGGCTAATGGGCCCATTGCTCCATAATAATATAGAGTTCCCTATTTTAAAAATGGATATGTGGTACACGCTCAGAATGACTAGATGGGCTCATATTCTAATGCAAAGAAAGGGAAGTGAATCCACATAATTTAGAAGACAGGTTAGGAGAAAAACAAAAATCAGAGTGGCAAAGGGAATTTGAGGAGCATCTTGTAATAAACTCTTAATAAAGAGCCAGTAGAGAATGGAAGACACAGGGTGAGCATGTTTCAATGGATCCCCACTGATTCGGGGGGCGGGGGGGGAGGACCTAATGACAAAATAAAGGTATGGAAACTCCAACAGAAATCAGGCCACAGCCCAGCTTCCTGCACTCCCTATCACTCAAAGTGTATTTCCATGTGACCACTATGAACTTTAAAGTTAGATTTGTAAGCCCCCTTTACATTTCTGTGGACAGCATTGTTAGGTTTTGACTAAGAACTGCATCATCTCCAAACTCTTTCATACATCCTAGCTCTTGACCACCACTCCTGCACTTTCCAGCTCGTTCACTCTAGTACTTCAATTCTGGTTCAGTTCAAACATCCACACTCCACATATATACAAGCAACTGAAGCAGACAAGACATGCTGACTGATCCACCTTCAATTTAGGATCCCAAACTCAAATGGCCCCAGCCAGTCAGTCTGTCCTCCAAGTCACTATTCACACGTTTGCTTTCCTCTTGCCTAAAACACTGCCTTCCCCACACCCCCCACCACTTCCTAACTGAAGACTTAGCTTCTCATCCCAGAGAAAACTTCATTGGAAGAAAAATCCCTTGTGGTCCTAGCACCAAATCTGCATCTTGTCCCATATACCTCTCTTTCTGGAACTATCCACACTCTTTACAAAAGCCAACACTTCCCCATACCCATTAGAATAGCTACCTTCAAAACAAAAACAAAAACAGACTAACAAGTGTTGGCAAAGTTGTGGGGAAATAGAATCCCTCGTGGACTGCTGGTAGAGTGTTAAATGGTACAGCCTCGGGATCCCTGGGTGGCGCAGCGGTTTGGCGCCTGCCTTTGGCCCAGGGCGCGATCCTGGAGACCCAGGATCGAATCCCACATCAGGCTCCCGGTGCATGGAGCCTGCTTCTCCCTCTGCCTATGTCTCTGCCTCTCTCTCTCTGTGACTATCATAAATAAATAAAAATTAAAAAATAAATAAATAAATAAATAAATAAATGGTACAGCCTCTGTGGAAAACAGTACAGCAGTTCCTTAAAAAATTATAATAATAAACATAGAATTCCACTTTCTGGGTATATATCCGAAGGATTTAAAGCAAAAGACGTCCTGAAGATACATGTGTACACTCATATTCATAGCAGCATTTTATTCACATAGCCAAAAGGTAGAAGCAACCCAAGTGTCCTTAGGTAAATAGATAAGCAAAATGTGGCATATACATACAGTGGAATATTATACAGTCTTATGAAAGAAATTCTGACATGTGCTACAACATAGATGAATTCTGAGGACAGCATGCTAAGTGAAATAAGTCAGTCAAAAAAGACAAAAGAGGTACGATTCCAATTGCATAAGGTACTATTCACAGACAAAGCAGAATGGTGGCTGCCTAGGACTGGGGAAGGAGAAATGAGGAATTATTGTTTAATGTCTAAAGAGTTTCAGTTTTGTAAGATGACAAGAGTTCTGAACAATCTATCAGTCGCACTCCACGTATTTACCCAAGAGTTGAAAACTTAACATCCACACAAAATCTGTACAGATGTTTATAGCAGCTTTATTCACAACTGAAAACAAGATGCCCTTCAATAGGCCAATGAATAAACAAACTGGTACATCTATGCAATGCTGCTCATCAATAAAAAGAAATGAGTTATCAGCCACCAACAGACACAGATAAATACATACTGCTAAATTAATGACGTCAATCTGAAAAGGCTACATTCTATACAATTCCAACTATATTACATTCTAGAAAAGACCAAACTATGGACATAATTAAAAAACAAAAAAAAGGGATCCCTGGGTGGCGCAGCGGTTTGGCGCCTGCCTTTGGCCCAGGGCGCGATCCTGGAGACCCGGGATCGAATCCCACGTCGGGCTCCCGGTGCATGGAGCCTGCTTCTCCTTCTGCCTATGTCTCTGCCTCTCTCTCTCTCTCTCTCTCTCTCTCTCTCTCTCTGTGTGACTATCATAAATAAATAAAAATTAAAAAAAAAAAAAAAAGTCAGCTGATGCCCAGGGTTGAGAGGAAGGGGGAGGGATGAATAGGTGGAGCACAAAGGATTTTTAGAGCAGGGAAACTCTTCTGTGTGATACTGTATCTACTAGGATAGATACAGGTCATTACTCATTTGTCCACAACTATGGAAAGTCCAACACCAAGGATACATCCTAATATGAAGTATGGCTTTTGGATGATTAGGATAGATCAATGTGGGATCATCAATTATAATGTATGTGCCACTCTGATAGGGATGCTGACAATGGGGAATACTATGCATGCATGGGGCCAGAGAATAAATGGGAAATTGCTACACTTTGATTTTGTTGTGAATCTGAAACTGCTCTTAAAAAATTAACTTTTTAGGGGCACCTAGATGGCTCAGTTGATTAAGTGTCCAACTCTTGATCTCAGCTGAGATCTTCATCTCAGAGTCATGAGTTCAGATTGGGCTTCATGTTGGGCACAGAGCCTACTTTAAAAAAACACATTAACTTTAAAAAAATCAATTCTAGAGATGGTGATGGTCGTACAGCAATAATGAATGGGCTTAATATCACCAACTATACACTTAAAAATGGTTAAGATGGTAAACTTTTTGATACATGTATTTTACCACAATGTGGGGGGCGGGGGAGCTAAGTTTGGTCCAGGAGCCTAGGCTATAAATTTCAAACCCAAGTCAGCAGTCTCACTCAACATTCTTCCTTTGGCCAGCTAGCTTTATAAATGACATACTAAATTTATTTTTTTTGACATACTAAATTTAAAAGCAAATGACCTAATATAGACTATATTTTCCTTGACCATTCTCAAAAAAACACTAAGTTGCTACTTAGGTATGTTTATTAGGCATTATTCAGAATTGCAGGCACTAAACAAACAGAAGGCCACCCATTCCAGGTTGAAAATACGGCATTTGCTATAGTGAGTTCAGCGGCTTGTTTATATGCTGCTACCTCTCCCTGATCATAGCTCTGTGTTTTCCCAGAGAAAAGGAAATATAATTGACTTACCCAATTGGTTATTTCAGGCCTTTTGCACTTATCAGTACAAAGAATAGCTACAAAATTGATTGTTCCCTTCCAACGCCCTTTATAAACAACAGTGTTGCTTCCTCTGCCAATCTCCTCATACAGAATGAAGTTTTCCATCTCTGGGTCGAATTCTCACATTGGATTAAAGGGCAGCCTAATGGCATTTCTAGCTCCTAAAAGGTAAACAAAAATAACACTTATAAATATAAGCTAGTTACATAATTAGCCTAGGATATTTAATATGTAAACCTAGTAATTCTATAAACTCAGAAAATTCACCTACAAGTGAAAGATGAATTTTCACCCTTTTGCAGGGTGAAAAAAAAAAAAAAAAAAAAAAAAGCTAAGGGGAAAATAAAACAATTGACAAACCAATACTCAACTTCCTTCAACAAAATCTCAACAAAAATGATGAAAATGACAGCTATTTCCAACACATATAACAAAATGAGGGATGAATGAGATGTGCGCTAACATAGTTTGTACTTTTCTAACATTCTTCTTACAAAAGGCACATTGTGTCAACATTTGTATAGAATGTAGCAATATATGACCCACCTAAATCTCAAATTATGAGAAGCAAATGAGACAATGTAAATTAAAATAGGTTATAAACAAATTTGGAATAATAATATTCCCATCTAATCCACAAAGATTCTAAGAGTCAATCCAAATATTATTTGAAGTCAGCTGTCTAAGTAAATAAAAATTAAAAAAAAAAAAAAAAAAAAGGGATCCCTGGGTGGCGCAGCGGTTTAGTGCCTGCCTTTGGCCCAGGGCGCGATCCTGGAGATCTGGGATCGAATCCCACATCGGGCTCCCGGTGCATGGAGCCTACTTCTCCCTCTGTGTCTCTGCCTCTCTCTCTCTCTCACTGTGTGCCTGTCATAAGTAAATGAAGTCAGCTGTCACCAAACTACTGGGTTCTGGGCCAAATCCAGCCTGCTGCCTGCTTCTGTAAAGTTTAACTGGAACATAGCCACACCCATTTATTTACATATTGTCTAAGGCTCCTTTTAGGCTACAGCTGCAGAGTTATGACAGAGTAATGGCCTGCACACATTCTAAAATACCTGCACATATTCTAAAATACCTCCTACCTGTCCCTTTACAGAAAAAGTCTGCCAACTCCTGTTTTAAATTTTAAAAAATACTTTTAACCACTTTATCATCCAGGATATAAGCAGTTAAGAGAGTTCATTTTCTTAGCCAACAGAATGTCCTAATTGCAATGTCCTAATTAGGAATTGATGTTACTCTTTTATCAATTAGATTTTATTTAGATTTTTTTTTATTGAGAATTTAAGTACATTAGTGGATTCAGTATTTTAAACAATACATTTACAATATAATCAAAGTATTTATTTGATTGGCAAAATATATTTTAAATTGGTATCTCTTTGGAAGGATTTCACATGCTATAGAAAATTTTCTAAAAATTATCCAGTAAGTTGTAAAATATACTCTTTCAAAGCAGCTGTTTTGGGCAGCCCTGGTGGTGCAATGGTTTAGCGCCGCCTGCAGCCTGGGGTGTGATCCTGGAGACCCAGGATCGAGTCCCATATCGGGCTTCCTGCGTGGAGTCTGCTTCTCCCTCTGCCTGTGTCTCTGCCTCTCTGCCCCCACCCCCTCTCTCTCTCTCTCTCTTGCTCTCGCTCTCTCTCAATAAATATATCAATCTTTAAAAAAAATAAAAATAAAAGCAGCTGTTTCTACATGGTATTCAATAAGTTAGAACCTAAAGAAAAATCCTTTGAAATAGAATGTAAAAGAGAAGTTAATTAGTATGGCATTTCTTTGGGGGCAGATGAAAATGTTCAGGAATTATTACTGATGGTTGTTCAACTTTGTGAATACACTAAAAAAAAAAAGAAAATCACTGAACTGGGGCACCTAGGTGGCTCAGTTGGTTAAGCATCTGCCTTCAGCTCAGGTCATGATTTCAGGGTCCTGAGATGGACCCTTTGTGTGCTCTCTGCTCAGCCGAGAGTCTGCTTTTCCCTCTCCCTCTGACCCTTTCTCTTTCAAATAAATAAAATCTTTTTTTAAAAAATCACAGTTGTACATTTTAAAGGGGTGAACTGTATAGTTCAATTTTTGTTGATATAATTCACATGTACATTAAGTTTAAAGCATATGTTGTGATTTGATACATTTATATATAAGAATATGATTACTATCATAGCATTAGCTAATGCCTCTATGTCACATAATTATCATTTTTGTGATAAGAATATGTAAGATCTAATCGTGTAATAACTTTGAAGTACATAATACATTATTTTTTAGCATAATCACTATGATTACATCAGATCCCCAAAACGTATTTTATGTCATAGGCTATTACAAAAACAGCCTGAAAGCCAAGTTTGGCCAATAGGCAGCAGTTTGTCCTATTCTAGTACAGGGAACCAGTGATGTAAGAATCTAGGAATAACTAATTCTATAATTCCATCTTCCAAAGAAATTAAAACTTACTACAAAATGGGAAAAATTCTACTATAAAAATGTATAGGCTAGTAATTACACTTAATTATTTGGATTACAAACCTAGTCTATCGGGGATCCCTGGGTGGCGCAGCGGTTTGGCGCCTGCCTTTGGCCCAGGGCGCGATCCTGGAGACCCGGGATCGAGTCCCACGTTGGGCTCCCGGTGCATGGAGCCTGCTTCTCCCTCTGCCTGTGTCTGTGTCTCTGCCTCTCTCTCTCCCTCTCTCTCTCTCTCTCTGTGACTATCATAAATAAATAAAAATTAAAAAATTAAAAAAACAAACCTAGTCTATCAAATCAGAAGAACTTATATCATTGACAGTGAAATTCTTTGAATTCTAAGTAGAAAAGATGCAGGAGAAATCTGAATTTAAATCAGTGAAAACCTAGAAGTGTCACAGATAGTATCTATTTACTTTAATGAACACTTTTACTAAGTTCCCTCTATGTTCCTTTCCTCCTAAAACCCATTCATTAAAAAATAGTGACCCATGACCACCAAAATGCAGCCCAGACAGCAGTAATTTTGGGGCAACAGGTCAACATTACATTACATAGTATGTAATATAGCCAAAGTAAGATTAAATTGACAATATATTAAGATGGAAAAGCAATCTAGCTAGAAAAAAAAAATAACCAAAAACCTTTAATTAACAATTGCGAACAATTAATGTTCGCTAATTGACTACATTAGGTTATGCCATGATAAGGTGTTGAAGTTTTTATATAAGATAAATAATTGGTTCCTTGAAAATAAAGTTTTAAGCCATAAGGGAAAAAAGTTAAATCTTCAAATTTTGAATTTGATTCATGCCAAATTCTTTCCCTCAATCTTTTACTGAGTAGTGGCATCTGAGCAGACCCTACAGCCTGAAATTAACAAAAGGCATCAATTACAAAGTCTGCTTTAGATAAGGGTAGCTTACTCTAGAAGCACTTCCCCTCTACCCGGCTCAGTTTCCTTAGAGTAAAATAAGAACTGGATCAGATGATCTTCTAAGTTATCTTTCAAGTTTGAAACTCCAGGACTTTAAGATTCTTTTTGGCTCACTCCAAGGCCATTCTCACCTTACACTTATTAACATGCATTTTTTAATGCATAACCTCTTCAATTGAGAAATAAAACACAAATACAGGGAAAACCCACAAAATAAATGTATAGGTTAATGAATTATTTTAAGAGGGACACCCTTGTGATCACCACCCAGATGAAGAATATCACTTTGCCTCCACTACAGAAGTCCCTTCCTGAGCCTATGGTCATCACAACTCCTCCTCCTTTCCAAAAGCAATCACTCTCCGGACTTTCACAGTTATCACTTCCTAGCGTTCCTTTATCGTTTTCTCATTGGGTGTGCGTTTCCAGGCACCACAGTTTAGTCTTTCACATCTTCTAAAGGCGTGGTGCGTCTTTTAAGACTCTTTCAATCTACAAGTTCACCGAGGTATTATCAAAGAAGCCAGAACGAATCATATATATGAGCAAATGAGGCATCTAATATTCAGGAGTCGGGCCTACATTCAACAAACTCTGAAACTGACCAGGTGTTAGAGATACGCGGATAAAGACCAGAACCTTCCCTCCACTTCACTCTGCCTTCAGATCATTAACTCAACTAGCAGCAGCTGCCCCGGCCCAGATCTATTTAATCAGAAACTCTGGAAGCAGAGCCCAGTAATCTATGGTTTAACTAACCCTCCAGTTAAGGGTAGTGCACGCCAACTTCGCTAACCACAGGCCAAAACAACCTTTTTCGAGGGCATAAAAGGTGGCAGGCACCGTGCCAAGCATTCAACAGGTGCTCCTCCTTAACAACTGAATTAACTACAGGCTTTCAGCTTAGTCTGACCTCGAAAGTCCAGGCGCTGAATCGCGGCTCCCCTACTCCAAGAGGCTCAAGACCAGCGAGCTGGCGGCTTTCACTGCCTCCCTACCTCCAGCGACATCTGTCTACACAGCCGGCTTAGAACTCGGGAAGCGTCGCCAAGGTTTTATGGGGGAAACTCCGAGTCTGGGGCGTCCATAGAACGCGCCTCCCGACCCCCCTACACCTAAGTCCTCGAAGAGCTGTCCCGTATGCCCCAAACCAAAGCCTCGAGATAATAAAGTTTTTAGTAACACGGTAACAAAGCAGAGCCGGAAGAAACAAGACGCGAGAGGCACAGGGCTCACGGAGGGAGGGCAGGTGGATGGCGCCCCTTCAGGCCTATAGTGTCCCCCGCACGGAAAGACACGAACCCAAATTCGTGGACCCCAAAACTGCCAGTGCCACTCACCTGAACGCACAGCGGGAAGAAGCCGCCCACCCAGGGTACCGCTCCCGCCAAGGCGCGCGCCTGGGCTCTAGTCCTTCGGGATAGGTCCACTGGCCAAAGCTAGGGGTGAAGCAACGGAGTAGAGTGGAATGCGCAGGCGCAGTT
Organism: Canis lupus dingo; assembly: GCF_003254725.2. NCBI lineage: Eukaryota > Metazoa > Chordata > Mammalia > Carnivora > Canidae > Canis > Canis lupus. The sequence continues at coordinate 11,248,804 of NC_064265.1, forward strand.
TCAGGTGGTGCGGTCCAGCACCCCTCTGCGTTTGGACTTGCCCATCCCGTCTCCATGGCAGCACGCAGAACGCCGGAAGCAGCGCGCGGCGCTGACTGGCTGAGCAGTTTGGGCTGCTATTGGCTGGGGCCCGGAAGTGTGGGGGCGGGCGGAGAGGGGACCAGCGGGGGCGGTAGGTGCGCAGCTGGAGGCACTGAAACCGTGGGCCCTTGTCCTTTCTCCCCGTCCCATACTGTCCCCAGTTTCCTTCCTTCCGTTTTCTGAAGCTAGCCGAGCTCAAGGACGTGGCGACGGAGTCTGGGTAACTAATGGCTCAGAAAGAAGCGGGTTTCTCGAGTTCCTCACCCTTTAGAAAAGAGGACTATAGATCACCGTGCTTCTTGCACGTAAGAAAACAGACCAGATCCTCCATCTCGAGGTGATTGCTTATGGCTTTTAAGACTCCCAAGTCCTCAATTTCCAACCATCAGACACATTAACAGCAGCTCCTCTCTTCCTTCCATCAAGTTAGCTCAGTGGTTCTCAAACTTGAAGCATCAGAATTGCGTGGAACGCTTGTGGAAACGCACTTCTGAGCCCCACCTAGAGAACTTCTGGTTCTGTGGCTCTGGATGAGGCCCAAAATTGCGCAAGTCTATCAAGCCATCAGGTGATGTAGATGTTATCAGGGACCGTGCTTTGCGAACCTGTATGCAGAGGACCTGTGCATCGCTTTGATCTCAAGTGAATCACAATTTTTTTTTTTTTTTTTTTTTTTGGTTCTAACCTTTCTTACAATCTCAGGAACCTGTCTCAGTGGCTTCCGCTTTCAGGATAAAACCTGGAAGTACTTTCCAAATGACATAAGTAAAAGGCCAAAAGCAGTGGAGAATGAAGAATGCCTTCTAATCGGTGGCTTTTTCTGCCCAAAATGATGGCTGCAGCTGGTGTTCTGATCTTTGGTGGGATAATGGACAAGATTTCCTGTTGGGGAAAGAGATTTACCTAATACCTGGCAGACAGGAAGATCTCCTAATAAAAGAGCTATCCCAGTGCCTTATTTCTACTACATAAATTTCACTGATTAATAATCCCCAAAAATGTTCAATAAACACCGAATGAGCCTTTTAGTGCCTTACTCTTGCATGTGAATACATAGCCAGAAATAGCAAGATGTGTGAGGAAAGACCCTAACATGAAGGAAATTAAAATAGCAAATCAATGAAAGTAACTTGGAGGAAACAATTGATACAGAAACCAGACTAAAACTTAAAAATTATTAATGTCATTATAGTGTATAATGTATAGCATCTATAGTTTGCATTCTCTTTTCTTTAATCCAAGAGATATTTAAGAGTTGGGTCTTTGTTTAATTAACAACTGGATAGATTCTGCTGTTACTTTTGGCCTGCACGTTTTTGGTTTCGGGGAGCTACTGAAATTTCCTTTGTGGCCTAATAAATGGTTAATATTTTTAAATGTTCCACAGGAGTTTGGAAAGAAGATCTGTTTGTTGTGTTCAAAATTTCATATGCATATTTTCAAGCTTATTAACTGACATGTCTGAATCTTCCACACCTTTTTATGTTGCTTTATCCTGATTGCCACTTCATGGGAAAGGTGTTTTGGAGTTATTCATTATGATTGTGGATTTGGCAATTAATTGTTTCTAGGTTTTGTTCAGGGACAGTGAGCTTAGAAAAATAACAACAAAATGATCCCAGTGGAAATAAATATAGAAAAAAACATTATTAAAGATAAAAACAGAAATGAATGAAACAGAAGGAGGGAAAAATCTAACCAGGAGGTATAAATTCAGAGGGCGGGAGATGGTTTCCGTGGTTCTCTTCTGGGTTGTAATTTCCCCCAGAGAACTAGACGCAGAAACTGACCCTGGTGCCCTATGGTCTCCAGCTCTCCCTAAGATATGATATGTTCCATGCTCAGGTTACCAACTCAGGGAATCAACTATGCTGGAGACCCAAGCTGAAATCTGGGAGCCTTAAGAAGTTTACTCCATCACTCTGAAGGCCTGGGAGAGAGCATCATCATTCTTCTAGCACCAGGTTAAAAGTGTAAATACACTGAAAAACCCAGATGCCACCTCCCTTATGTATGGGAGGTTTTCAACCTTCCAATATTAACCTATATATAGTCTTTAAAATTTCTAGCCTCCTGGGATGTATTTTCCCTTTAATAACAAAAGTAATCACTCTAAAGTCTATTACACATACTGTGGCAACTCCAGAATGGGCTAGATTTCCAGGGAAATTACATTTTTTGGTCACTTCTTGCAACAAATTCCTTAATAATTGTTCCTTTCTCACCATCTTATCTCCAGCACATCCTATTCACCTCTGACCCTGCTCCCCTTCATGCACCTGATGATGCTTTCTTCTTCTTCCTTCCCCAAAGCCCATGTTACTGTGCAAAACATATTTTACTGATGGTGTGGCAATAACAGAGGTTACAACATTGAAAGGAAATAACTTAAAAGTATTAGATATAGTCATAGTAAGGGTGTTAGAAAGCAGGCACTTGCACACTGCTGGTGGCAGAGCGGTTTGGCCATATATATTGAAATAACAAATGTCCATCTGTACTGGCCCAGCAGTGCTTCTAAAAATTTGTCCAAATCATATATATTATGACATTTGAAAAATAACATATGCAGGGATCCCTGTGTGGCTCAGCAGTTTAGCGCCTGCCTTCACGCCCAGGGCATGATCCTGGAGTCCCAAGATCGAGTCCCATTTCGGGCTCCCTGCATGGAGCCTGCTTCTCTCTCTGCCTGTGTCTCTGCCTCTCTCTGTCTCTCATGAATAAATAAATAAAAATTTTTACAAAAAAAAGAAAAATAACATATGCAAAAAACTATTCAGTACAGCCTCATCTATAATTTTTAAAAACTGATAACTCAAATGTCTATCAGCAAAATACTGATTAAGTTAGAAATGAATTTCTCTTTGTGTATTGATAACAAAAACTACTCCAAGACTAGTTAGTGAAGAAGAAAAGATGCCTAACGTTGAGCATAATATATTAACATTTGTAAAGAGAAAAAAAAGGAACAAGAATGCATGTAGATATTTGTCCATATATTCAAGGAATAGCTCCAACACCTCTTGAAGGAAAGACAAGAAGCCAGTAGCTACTGACTGACTGTTGGAGGGGCCCTGAGTGGGTGCAGGGCTGGGTAGAAGAGGCATACTTTGTACAGTTCAAATTGAAACCACAAGACTGTACTACCTATTCTACCCACACATCACATAATTTAAATGAATATATATTTTAAATTATATATAACATATACATATGTTTTATACATACACACATATATACATATCCCCATAAATGGACAAAACGTAGTGTGACTCATCTGCATTCTGCAAGCCTCCCAGCTATGTGCCACCCTCCTCTCTCAGACTTTCCCTGTAGCTCCATTTTACCCCTCCCTCCTCTTCTACTCAGTCCAGGACTGATGTTCTTCCTTCTTTGTCTTCAGGGGAGTATTGTCTCAGTCCCATCATATTATCTGATGGACCCATTACTCACGTCCTCTGGAGGAACTGATCTAATCTTTCATCAGCAGGAAGGTTGTTAAGGAATTTCCTGAAACAAATACTGTCTGCTTCTGATTGTTACTTTTAGGAATGCAAAGAGTCTGTAGATTATTTGAATTTTGAGTTTTCCCTTAACAAATCTCAAGCCAAGTTATTAAGCCAACCTCCTTAACAGTCTCTGAAAGGGGAAGGGCTGGTTCCCTTTCCTCTTTCCTAGTACACAGTTAACACTGAATATTCTTATCCATCCAACTCAGCAAGCAGCTCTGATTATCTGCCTGAGGATATATTCACATGTGATAGGGTGATGTCAAATGTTTAACATTTCCTTTGCGATTTGTAAAAAATTATTTGTAAGCTTAGGAAGACATTTCCCATGTGGAAATTAGCCATTCACCTATTTTTCTACTGTTAGTTGTTCAGTTTTTGCATCAGATTATTTAGTCCATTTGGAATTGATTTTGGTGAACATTGGGGAATTAGGTTCTAAGTTTATTATGCTTCAGAATAATTAACCAGTTATCCCAGCACTAACATTCTCCTTTTCCTCGGGCACTTGTGATGCTTCTTTCATTGTAGACCAATGTTGTTTAGTTTTTTTTTCTTTTTAAGATTTTATTTCTTTATTTGAGAGTGAGAGGGTGAGCACAAGCAGGGTGAGAGACAGAGGGAGAAGCAGACTCTCCACTGAGCAGGGAGCCCAATGCGGGTCTCGACCCCAGGACTCTGGGATCATAACCTGAGCCAAAGGCACTTAACCAACTAAGCCACCCAGGTGCCTCCAGACCACTTTTTTAAAATATGCACATGAAGGTCTATTTCTAGCTTATGTATTTTAGATCTCTATTTGTGAAGTAATTGGAGATTATTCTGAATAATTTGGTTTTAAATTTTTATAACACGAAAGAAAGAAAAATTACCTGCAGAGAATGAAGGGGCAAGATGACAATGAGAACCTAGGGAGGGGGATGATTAAGACAAGGCAGTGCACCATGTGTGATGGGTAGTCATTTAGAGTTGAAGCTCTGAGCTATGCTAATAGCCAGCTTGTGGCTGCAGAATATCAAATTATGAGAGAAAAAGTCTGGCATGGTGACCCTCTGGAGTTCACAGCAGTCTGGGAGCAGGATCAGAGGAATCACATGTATTAACCATGCATTCATTCAACAAATATATACTCAGTCTACTGTACGTCAAGAAAAACATTGGCTCCAGAGTCCAAAGCAGTGAACAAAAAGGTAGCATCCTGTCTCACAGAATCTACTGGAACTAGAGAGAAAGATAGTAGAATACATAGTCAATGGGGGTTATGCATCTTGATTTCCTTTTAAGATATGCATTGTGGGTGATTGTCAATTTTTGGCAGGCAGAACATGAATCTCCTTATATTTGAGTTATGTATTGCTTGCTGTCTTGGGTTAGGTTGCCTATAAGTAGAACCGGAGAATGGATTCTTGTGCATGTGATTTATTGGGAAGTGTTCCTAGAGGGTAGTGAGGAAACTAAAACAGGGCATAGGAACGGCTAAGCAGATGTAGTCTGCCTGGCAACAAGATCTGTCCTGAACCCACTGGCAGCTCTGAACCATAAATCACAACCCAGAGTTGGTTCCACCTTGAAGATGACTTACTTTCGAATGCTAGTAGCAGTCAAATATTGGTGGAAGGCTACTAGGGATGAGCAGCCTAATTTCCAAGGTTAAGGTGGTTACTGGTCACATAAGAGTCAATTTCAGCAGAAGGAAGTAAATGGAGGATGAGTACGCTGGCAAGGTAGCGAAAACCTTGGTGAAAAGTCAGGAGCATGAACTACATTCACCAAATGAGCCTGACCCTAGCCTTACCTGTAATTCTAACTAGTGCACTAGAAGTAATCCCAGCTCCAGTCCTATAGTTTTCTTTGTCCTAAAGTTAGCAAAAGCCATAAAATCCTAGCCCAAACCATAAAACCCTAAATCTACTGTTTCAACCCTAGACCTACATCAGCCCTAAATCTAATCCTAGTCCCAATTGTAACCCTGACTTTAGATTTATCCCAAACATAATTCTAGCACTAGATTAGCTTGAGCTATCCTTTGCCCCAATCTGAGCCCTGATCCTAACCCTAACCTTAACTGCAGTTATAGCTCTGACCCTAACCCTAGTCATAGTCCTTTAGTTCTCTTTATTCTTTCCTGAGGTTCTTTTTTTTTTTTTTTGAGCCCAAATCCCCAGTCTTTCCAATATTTCTGTGCACTGCCCTGTATCTTATCAATATAGTCCCATTTTATTTAATCAAAGTCCATTTCTGTTGCTTCTAGTTAAGAGCTCTGGCTAATGTGGAAACGGGTCCCCAAGAATAGATGCAAACTAAAGAAAGACCCTAAAATTTCAGAGCACATGTGGAGTGGATATCTGGTCTGCCTGGGGACTATGGCAATGAAATCTAGCTCACTTTAAGGGAGAAACAAAATGGGAATGGTTACCATAATAGCCAGCAGGGATGGAGAGATAAACAATGTGCTCACCCACAGGGATATTAAAGTGGAGCTAATTGATCATGTAATATCTACTACTAAAATAGATAACCGTGTACTAAGATGCTATTTGATTTGTATGACTCCCTTCCCTCCCACCCACCCCCAAAAAAGTTTAGGTCTGGAAAACAGAGGTATAATTTGAAACACGGTGATGGAAAATCATGACCCTCACCCAAGTGCCACACCTAAGACGCATTAGGAGTCTTTGAATGAATGGGAGGCCCAAGTGCCTGTGAGAAAAAATACTTCCACCACGCACAGAAACATACTTTGCATCTTCCTCCTAGTATTTTCCAAAGACTTGAAATCATTGATTATAGAAACAGTGCACCAGAGAAAGGGAAATTCCTGGACTGGCAGGGGAATGCTTGGCACCGGCTTTGAAATAGTAAACCCAAACTGATTTGACCAAGAGATCTTGCAAAATGACAACAGATTGCCATAGGCTTCATCAGTTGATGTCTTAAATATCACAGTTGCTCTTCCAGATGTGGTTTCCTTATTGGAGTAAATCAACCTCAACATTTGGTACAAACTTGTTATTTGGCTAATGCATTTTTCTTTAGCTCAGGATATAAAAGGGAAAAAAATCATTTTTTTTTCACCTCCTAAAGTAATTAGCGCACTTTTAAATTTTGCACCAGGATTATATCCACTCTGGCTCTGTGCCACTTTAGTTCATGGTGACATTGACCCTTTCATCATCCTATAGGATATCACACAGATTCATTATATTGAGGCCATAATGCTGATACAATCAGAAAAGACAGAAGTAACAAGCCCTCTAGATTCCCTAATAATATATACTTACCCCTGTGAGGATAGGATATAAGATTTAAGAAATCCTAAGAAAATTCAGATACCTTTTATTTGGTTGAATTATCTGACTAGCCAGTGGTCCCTACTTCAAAGCAAAGAGGAAATTACCATTTCTTGTATCTCTACCACTAAGAAAGATCCACAATGTTTGCTGGACCTCTTTGTATTTTCTAAGCAAAATATTCAGATGTGTTACTCTGAGTCTCCTAAATCATATGAAAAGGATGGCAAATTTGAGTGGCTAATGAGCAAAAAGCTTTGTGATTTGGTCCATATACTCCAATGGATGCAATGCTACTCTAAGTGTCTGTGTCAGATACTTGTGGATGGATCCTGTGATCAGTCCTGACACCACTAGCTCAGGGGTGGTACCCATAAACTTGAAACACGGCACCCTCTTTTTATCAAGTAACTACCTTTGAGAAACAGTTCTTAGAAGCTGCTGGTAAATACCATTAGATATTAAGTAGCCTTGGGATATGAGCTGCTTATCATGAACTGAGTTTTATAATCCACCAAACCATTAAGATGGGTGTGTACAGTGTTATTACCACCTTGTTAATTGTGTGTCCTGAAGGCATTAGCAAGCTGCCTGAGCAGGTTGGTTACACTCCCAACACACCTACTCTTGATGCATAGAAACTCTCCTTTTAAAGAAAGAAAGAAACTGCTTTATTTTTTAAAGTAATCTCTATACCCAATATGGGGCTCAAACTCGTGACTCTGAGATCAAGAGTGCTCTGCCCACTGAGACAGCCAGGTGCCCGTAGAAACCCCCTTTTAACCCACAGCTTTTTCCTCTTGGGGAGCTCCTTTTGACGAGTTGACTATTGAAGAAAAAGTCAAACCTGGCTTACAACTTTTTCCAAGGTTTCTTGGAACCAACCAAAAGTGGACTGCTTTGTCATTATAGATATGAAAGACAAAGAAAGATGGCTTTGAAAACTAAATGAAAGGAAATCCTCCCAGTGGGGGAACTTTTAAATAGCAAATCCACTTTTCTAGATAGAGAAAGGCCCAGAAGTAAAGAGCAACAGGATTCACAGGCAGTACCTAAAGGCCACAAGAAGTGAAAGCCTCCTAGGACATCATTCCTTTCGTAATCTTATCCTGATACATTTAACGCAACGGTCTCCCACACACTCTTCTACTGTGCCCCCTCTTGGTCCTTCTGCTATGCCCTCTGGACTTACAGTCTGTCATCAACCAAATCCCCTGACTATTCCCTGAACACTTGGCTGCTCCTACAACCCTCTCCTGGTTACTTTTTTGTCCCACACCTCAAATGCTTTTGTCATTGTCTACCACTCTCATCATATTTTTACTTTCCCAATCACTAAAATACTCTCCTGTGTATACTCTACCCTCAACCTACCTGTCTTTCCTCATTAAACTCAACTGGAAAAACCAACTCTGGTTAAATCCAACTTTCTTCCTCCCTGTTATGCCAACATGGAGCAGAGGATTGTGGTTGGCCAAAAATACGCAATCATGCTGATCGAGCCCTGCTTTAATTTTAAAACCCACACTCCTAAAATGGTCTCTCAGGCGTCCAGGAAATCCTACATTTTCTTAGATAATTCACTGTTTCCCTCTTTGAGCTAACTATTTCAGTTTCTCTCTCCTGCAACATCTGATATTCTCACCACTACCCTCACTCACAATGGAAGCACTGAATCAACCCATTTACATCTATCTGAATCCATGAACCCTGTCTCCCCTCTTATACAGTGAATGGGCAGCACCCCCACCACACACACACACACACACACACACACACATGTTTTCTGGATCCATCCTCTCCTGCATCATCAATTGGCCCTCCAGCATTAACTTGATATGTTCCAATTTTTTTCTCTTGCTAGATACAATTTCATGAAAAGAAATTAGGAAATTTGATGAAATTGATTTATTTTTAGCAAAATTCAGACTAATAGCAATAGCTTCAAATAGAAAAAATTTCAATAAAACAATAACCAAAGAAATTGAAAAATTTATGAAAGAGTCCCAGTCCCTCAGAAAGCTAAGTCAAGGTAATTTTTATGAACCCAACTTCATTAATAATATGTCTTTTTAATTTTTGTAAAGATTTTATTTTATGCATTTGAGAGAGAGAACATGATTGCAGCGGGGCAGTAGAGGGAGAGGGAGAACTAGACTTCCCACTGAGCAGGGAGCCCGATGCGGGGCTCAATCCCAGAACCCCAGGATCATGACCTGAGCTGAAGGCAGATGCTTAACCAACTGAGTCACTGAGGTGCCCCAATAATATGTACTTTTAAATTGAAGTATAGTTTGCACACCATGTTACATTAGTTTCAGGTATACAGCATAGTAATTCCACAACTCTATTCATTATGCTGTGCTCACAAGTGTAGCTCCCACCTGTCACCACACAGCACTATTACAGTACCATTGACTAGACTCCCTCTGCTGTGCCTTTTATTTCTGTGTCTTATTCATTCTATAACTGGAAGCCTGTGCCTCCCTTTTTGCCCATCCCTCCTCCCTCCTCGCCTCTGGCAGTCACCAATTTGTTCTCTGTATTTATAGGTCTGTTTCTGCTTTGATTCTTTCCTTTATTTTTTAGATTCTACATGTCAGTGAAATCATATGGCGTTGGCCTTTCTCTGACTAATTTCACTTAGCATAATAGCAGAACCATGTACATTTTAGGTAACTTGTCAGAAAAGGCCTTCTTGTCTTTTAGAGATACACACTGAAGTATTTATGAATGAAATTATATGTTGTCTGGGATTGGGATTTGCTTCAAGATAATTGAAGGGATGAGGGAACTGAGTGAGGATGGAGATAGATGTGCTCTGCTCTGGTCATTGTTGAAGTTGGGGATGAATAAACGGAGCCCATTATATGATTTTATTTTCATGTTTGAATTTTTTATAGTTTCTTTTAAAAAACCTGCTGACTATGTTGGTCATGGCTGTTAATCTTGGAATATCAAAGGATGAGGCACAGCCTCTAGATATACATTATCCAGATCATCTCTTTAAAAAGAGGAAGAAGAGGGGGACCTGGCTGGCTTAGTCAGTGGAGCATGTGACTCCTGACCCCTGGGTCATGAGTTCGAGTTCCACTTTGGATGTAGAAATTACTTAAAAATAGGGGATCCCTGGGTGGCGCAGCGGTTTGGCGCCTGCCTTTGGCCCAGGGCGCGATCCTGGAGACCTGGGATCGAATCCCACGTCGGGCTCCCGGTGCATGGAGCCTGCTTCTCCCTCTGCCTGTGTCTCTGCCACTCTCTCTGTGTGTGTGACTATCATAAATAAATTAAAAAATTAAAAAAAAAGAAATTACTTAAAAATAAAACCTTTCTCGGACACCTGGGTGGCTCAGTGACTGAGCATCTGCCTTTGGCTCAGGTCATGATTCCGGAGTCCTGGGATGGAGTTCCACATCAGGCTCCCCGCAGGGAGCTCCCTTCTCCCTCCGCCTATGTCTCTGCCTCTCTCTATGTGACTCATGAATAAACAAAATCTTTAAAAAATAATTTAAAAAATAAGACCTTTTAAAAGCATAAAAATATATGAAAAGAGGAAGAGAAACTAAGAAGAAATTAGAGAAAATGGCATACTTAGAGAATCTTTTTAAGAAGTGTTTTCTCTGAATTGTTCCAGGTTTTACCTGAAACCCCTGTCACAGTGGACACAATGTGACTAATAAAACAGTTTATAGTTTCCTTCCAGTAGCACGGTTTTTGTTTAATTATTCAAGACCCCAGAGAATTTTTACTACTAAAATGAGGGGAAAACAGTGTCCTGCCAGCTAAAAAACTCAATTCTCACAGGTGCATTATTCTGTTTTTCAACCCTCAGTTCTGTGCAATTCCTGTACTTACCTATTTCTAGGACAGAAAAAACCCTTTAATGACTGTCACTTCATATTTTGCTTTCTGGTCAGAATTTGTACCCCTTGATGGTTTTTTCGATTGTCTCACATATTCTTTTTATATTTTATTTTTTATTTAATTTATTTAATTAATTTATTTGTTATTTATTTATTTATTTATTTATTTATTTTAAAGATTTGATGTGTCTATTTGAAAAAGAGAGAGAGAGCATGAGCAGCAGGGAGAGGGAGAAGCAGACTCCTCACTGAGCAGGGAGCCAAACACAGGGCTGGACCTCAGGATCGTGAGATCATGACCTGAGCTGAAGGCAGATGCTTAACAGACTGAGCCACCCAGGCGTCCCGAAACATCTTATGTATTCTTATGTATTTATCCTTACATATGAACTGCAGGACACTGTCATTTCCTTAAAATAAAATTTCTTTGGCATTTGATTGGTGTTATATACAATCGACTGATTAATTTGGGGGATAAATGACATATCACAACAACAGTTTTTCCTTCTGGTGAACTTGGCTAACATGTAATGACCATCCTTGGGTTTTAGTGAACTCTAATTAAACATGACAGCCCTGCATTAGCTGCACTCAGGCAGACGTGGGGGCCTCCAGGTGGCCTTGCCCAGAGAGTTCTGCAGAGGCCAGAGGCCTGAGTGAACCATTTGCAGGCTGAGCACAAGAGATGACAAGAACAACAGGATAGATTTTTGGAAAATGTAAACACTCGGATTTACCAGGGAAAAGGTCAGAACTTCCTGTAGTCAGGTTTGATGTGGACTCAGGCTGGGTGTGAGTGAACCAAGAAAGGCACGTGCAAACAATTGAGGACACTGCTGCTCTATTAGTTGTGTCACCTATGCTTTCTGTCTACACTTTCTTTTCCTAATTTATTGTGCCTTCTATTTTTATATTTTTGTCCTTCCTATGACTTTCAGTGTTTTAAAAATCATGTTCTGGGCGCCTGGGTGGCTCAGTTGGTTGAATGTCTGCCTTCAGCTTAGGTCATGATCCTGGGGTCCTGGGTTCGAGTCTCATGTTGGTTGCCCTGCTCAGTGGAGAGCCTACTTCTACAGCTCCCTCTTTCATTCCCTCTGCTTGTGCCATTTCACACTCACTCTTTCAAATAATAAATAAAATCTTTTAAAAAATCATATTATTTTGGGTGTCTTTTGTAAACCCCAGTAAACTAGACTTTTCTTTTACCCAGTCTGAGAGTCTTCTCTTTCTGAAGCAGGATTTAACTTTTTGAAGCTTCCTATGATCACCAATTACACATTGGCCTTATTCTTGTCATGCTCTATGTTTGACTTTATTATGCTTTATCATTGTTCCCCTCTATTGAGCATATTGCCTATGCTCCAACTGTTTTAATTCCTTTAGCAATAAGCCCTAACATCTACAAATATGTCTATCTCTCCATCAAAATCACACATTACCCAAGACAATATCTTCAGACTTACCTTCTTTTGTAAAATTTAAAAAAATTTTTATTGTAGTATAGTTGATATTCGATATTCATTAGTTGCAGGCATATATGACAGGATGATTCACCTTCTCTATATGTTATGCTGTGCTCACCACAAGTGTCTGTCACCACACACTATTGTGTGTGTATAAGTGTCTGATACACACACAGTATCACTGCCTTTATTCCCTGGGCTATACCGTTCATCCCCATGACTTTTTCATTCAGTAACTGGAAGCCTACACCTCCCCCTCCCCTTCACACATTTGCCCATTCCCTTACCCTCAACCCCCAGACTTAATTTCCTTCTCCAACTTCTTTCCTCTGCAGGGATTTTGTGGAAATTGCACTTTCACTTCAAGTTACTAGTTTTATTTATATTTAAATACTTTGTTCATGACCAGTGAATTAAACATTCTCATCATATTATTAAAAGTTATTTCAACTTAAGGGGGCACTTGGGTAGCTCAGTCAGTTAAGCACCTGCCTCAGGTTCAGATCGTGGTCCCAGGGTCCTGGGATGGAGCCCCACATTGGGTTCTCTCTCTTGCGCTCTATTGAGTGTGTACTCAATATAGCTCTCTCAAATAAATAAAATATTTTTTAAAAGTTATTTCGACTTTATGCCGGTTTCAATGTTTACCATTATTTTTTAAATAAACTTACTTTAGAATTGTTTTAGATTGTTAGAAAAATTACCAAGATAGCACAAAGACTTCTCATGCCCCATACCCATTTTTCTCTGTTAACATCTTATCTTAGTATGGCCCTCTTGTCACAAATATTGATACAGAACTAACGTGCATGTTTTATTCAGATATGGGTTGGGTATTTTTAGAATGTCACTCAATTGAGATTTGTCTGATGTATTTCTCATTATTAGACTGGGATTATGGGTTGGGGCAGGAGGACCACAGAGGTGAAGTGTCCTTCTCATCACGTCATATCAGGGGTACCTGATGTCAACACGACGTCACTGTTGACAAAAGCCTTGATCACCTGGCAGAGGTGGTGCTTACCAGGTTTCTACACTGTAAAGTGACTCTTTTTCCCCCTTTCTATACTGAACTTTCTGGAAGGAAGTTTCTATATTTAACCCAAACTTCTAGAGTGGGAAGTTCTGTGTCACCCCCTTGAGAATGGAGATCTATATACTTTATTTGGAATTCTTCTGCATGGGAGATTTTTCTCTTCCTCTTCATGTATTTATTTATTCAATCATTTATTTATGTTAGTGTGTATTCATGGATATTTAATTTGTACTTTGGGTTATAATCCAAATCACTCAATACCACTTCATTTTTCGCTCAAATTGTTTTGCTTTAGCCATTGGGAATTCTTTTAGTTGACCCCTGTGTCCCATTGACATAACCCAGTCACTTTTGGTTTTGTTTTTAGAGCATTTCTTTTCCTTTTGTTCTCTTTTCTTTTTTTAAGATTTATTTATTTTAGACAGAGAGAGCAGGGATGCAGGGTATAGGGTTGCAGAGGGAGAGGGAGAAGGAGAGAGAATCTCCAGCAGACTCCCTGCTGAGCACAGAGCCCGACGCTCAGCTCAATCCTACAACCTTGAGATCATGACCTGAGCTGAAATCAAGAGTTCGTCACTTAACCCACTGCAGTACTCAGGTGCCCCAAACACACATTACACTTTATCATTATTGTTTTGCATGTTATCTTTTAGCTTCTTCATTTGCATTGATGTTTGTTTTCCTAGAGTACATCCTCAAGTAGGATTGATGTCTTTTTTTTATAATAAATAAATATCTATCTCTTAAAATTTTAAAGGTAAATCTGAAAGAAATAGAAACAGACTGTAAAACCTTTCAAACCAATTGAGACAGGGAGGAAAAGACTCAATAAAATGTGTTCTTCTTAGCAAACTTTTGAAATGGAGGGGAATAGAGGAAACAAGGACTTGATCAGGTTTCCTCAAGCTGTGTGCCATTTGGAGAAGCCTGGGTGGCCCAGTGGGTTGAGCATCTGCCTTTGGCACAGGTCATAATCCCATGGTCATGGGATTGAGTCCTGCGTCAGGCTCCCCAGAGGGAGCCTGCTTTTCCCTCTGCCTATGTCTCTGCTTCTCTCTGTGTCTCTCATGAATAAATAAAATCTTTAAAAAAAAAAGTGTGCCATTTCTTCCATCTGGCACTGGGATGTGCAACCCTGAAGCATTCTTCACAGGAGGCTTCCGAATGGAAGCCGACTCCAGTTTGTGTCCTTTTCAGGAAGAAGACCTACCCTCTCTGCAGCACATCCAAGATGATGAGCTATGGCTGCTCCTGCCTTCTGCCCTTGCCTTTTTGCTCTTGTCCGCAAGAACGTCATCCCATGTGGTATGGGGAGGCTTTGTGTCCTGTCCCTCTGGATGATTCAAGTTAAACGAAAGCCATGAGAGCTTCATTCCTGTTCCTGAAAGTCCTTCTTTGTCACCTCAACTAACAAACTGAGTACCATTTTTTAAGAGCTGCTGTATGCCATCAGTATAATTGTTCCATGTGGGGTGGGCTTGGGAGGAATAGAGTAAACTGTTTCTGCCCTGCCATATTCCCTTAGCTAACTCGGCTTCATCTGTGCCAAGGTCTTATACCCTACCTGGAGGTTATTTCTTACCAGCTTCTTTATTATGAAGCTCCAGTCAGAGGAACGGGAGCCTGTTCTTACTGGGTCAACGACTTTATGTTGCTAACCGTGATAAATTTAGTAACAGCAGGGGGAAAATGTTCTACTTGCTGATGCTGAGCACTGTGAGATTGTTACTATTGTTTTCTTTTCACAGCCCTGGCAGTGCAGAACCCGCTGACCCTGCTTCTCCTTATTCCCAGTGTGACATAATCAGAGTGTCTAGAGAAGTTTCCAATCGAGGCTCTTTGCTTTGCTTTGACAGTTTCCAACAGAATATATGCTAAGCACAAACACTGACCAATATGTATAACAGTCATGGCAGGGTAAGGGTTTTAGTTTGGGTCTCCACCTAAAGGAAGCCCCAGATATTTCAAGCTCTGTTTGGTGATCCCACAAGACATGGGGAGGAGAGCAGATAAGTGAGATAGGGAAAGAAAAGATAGCCAAGGAAGGGTGTTTTTATCAAGCAAAAAGAACTGGAACTTAATCACATGGAGGAAGTTGGGCAGCCAGCATAAAATTTACATTGTCCTAAGGGGAAAGGCAGCAGAAACTTCTGGGACCAGGTCTTCAATACTCCCCAGAACTTCCCGGCCACTGTACTGAGCAGGGCAGCCTTCAGTTGCCTGAAGAGGTGAAGGAGATGCAGGTGCTGGCAGCTGGCACTGGCTGTAAGGCCACGGGAGATAAAGGTAGAGTCCCAGCTGTGTCCCTCACAACAGGTTTTCCTCAAGTTAATTCATATGTCCTAACATGCTGCGATGGTGTGATGGTCCTTGTACCTTGCCTGACCATAAGTACTGGCATCTTTTCTTGGCAACAGACACCACCCCTCATTCCCTATAGTCAGATGACCTTGCCGGGCCAATCAGATAACCTCATGCTTTTTCTTGAAGCATAAAGTGAAGTAAAACAATAAGCTTATAATTTGAATGATAAAGCAATTTTTCTTTATCCTTTACAAAATAAATTGAATAAAAATATATCTTTTGTGTGTGTGCCTGTTTCTCAGATCCCCTGTGGCAGAAAATGCTAGCCGAGCACCAAAATCTGTTCTCCCCTTCTTCCTGGTTGCTTAGATAGACATTTCCCAGCTTCCCTCTAGTGACTATGGCCATGTAACTAAGACCTCTAGCCAGTGAAACTTGAGTGGAAGTGGTTTGTGTGTTCCTGCCAGGCCCGCCTCATGGAACCTCCCCTACAGGCTCCTCCATGCTCTATCCCTCAGCTCCTCACTGAGTTGGTCATGCCCAGGGTGACCCAAGATGGCAGAGCCAGAATGGCATCTGAATGGCATTGCCCATTCAGTCCACAATCAGTCCATTAGTGAAATATGTGGAAAAGAGCTCCTCTACCCATCTGGAATTACTCTAGATTGTTACTTGAGCAAAAGACAAACCCCTATGTTGAACCATTACATTTTACATTTACTTATAACATCAGTTTAGCTCACTCTAACTAATACGCTCCCTGATATCCCCCCTTGTGCCTCCATGAACCTGGGATGAAGAATCCATGCTCAGGGGAAAATAAAACAAAACATGAATATGTACCACTAGGAAAACATTGGCCACATGTAAAATATCATGTACCAGAAAGTCTTTAAGGCATATGAATTTGAAAAGACTCAGATGGAAGTAAGTAAAGAATTAAAATAGCAGAGGTAGTTTCCTATCAGGATAAACTGAGAGTGAGACTCTTTAGTTTGGAAAGGGAATTAGATAAGCAACCATGCAAGCCTGAGGTTTAGCTGGTGTCAACAGAGTCATCCAATGAAATGTAGAATCCTAGGACTTAGAGATAAGTTTTATGACAACTTTATTTTATGATAATTTTCATATTAGCCAATATGAACACTCCTTATTGAGAATAATACTGTAGTTCTTGAGAACAAATAGGATCTCACAGGGTTTTTGTTTTTAAGATTTTATTTCTTTATTTGAGAGAGAGAGCAAGAGAGCGAGAGAGCCTGAGCATAATTGCACATGAGTAGGGGTGGGGAGGGAGGAGGAGGAGAAGCAGACTTCCCGCCCAGCAGGGAGCCTGATGTGGGACTCTATCCTGGGACTCCAGGATCATGACCTGAACTGAAGGCAGATGCTTAACCGACTGAACTAGCCAGGTGCCCTAGCAGGGTTTTTATAGATGGTCCCTTCATGATCGAGTCCCACATCAGGCTCCCTGCATGGAGCCTGCTTCTCCCTCTGCCTGTGTCTCTGCCTCTCTCTCTCTGTCTCTCATGAATAAATAAATAAAATATTTTAAAAAAAGATGGTCTCTTCATAATGGATTGTGGAAGAGAAGGATATATCGTCAGGACTTATTCACAAGATCTTTTAATACTGATATAAGAAAAACAAAAGTTACTACATTCTCCACCTCTGACAAGACAATAAAGTGTCAATCAGTAAGTGTATTATACTGGGTCAGATGGCTTTTTGTTAAGATTCGGAAGGATTGACCTTTTGACAAATAATTATTGAGCAACTACTATGTTCTAGGCATTGTGTCAAGATTGCGCCTAGGAATAAAACTACCTTGTAAATCAAGAGAGAGAAGGCAGAAAATAAACAGTAATGAGTACATTTTATAATGGGCTAAATAAGAGAAAATAGAGGAGGGCAAAGGGAATTGGGGTGCCTAAGGGCCTTGCTGGGAAGGTGAGGGGAAGGGCCATGTGGAAGAAAGGAATTCTGAGTGAAGGGAACAGTGCACAGTGCTGAGGTAAGAGTATCTGTGGATGTTCAAGGAATAGCAAGGAGATTGTTATGCTTGTCCAGTGAAGTGAGTGAGTTGGAGAGAAGAGGAAAATGAGGTGAGGGAGCAGGGAGCAGACCATGTAGGTCTAATAGGCAATTGGAAGGATTTCTGCTTATTTTCTGGGGGAAATAGGAGAGCCATTAGAGGGCTTTAAGGGAGAAGGACCATGAAATGAGTCACATTTTACAGGGACATTGGCTCCTGTGTTGATGATGGACTCTAGGGAAGATAGAGGAAGAGGCAAGCAAGCAAGGATTAAGGACATTCTTGCAGGGATCCTGGGGACATGATGGTGGTTTTGGAGCAGGTTGGAAGCAATGAAGGCAGTGAGAAGTAGATTCTGGATTTTATTTTAAAGGTAGAATCAACAGAGTCCTTGATAGGTTGGGAACAAAGAGAGAAGTTAAAATGATTATAAGGTTTTTGGCCTGGGCAACTGAAATCGAAAAGACTAGAAGAGTCAAACTACTTGGGGTGAGACAGCAGTTCAGGTTAGTGCATCATAAGTGCATCATCATTGAGATGCCTATGAGACATCCAGACAACAGTGTTAATTAGGCAGTTTGTTTACATGAGTCTGGAGTTCAGGAGGGAGAGTCAGGGCTGGAAGTATAAAGCTGGAAGTTATCCATGCATATAAAGCCTCGGGACTAATACCAGGTATTAAAGAAGGTATTGGTAGTAATCTATTTTTTTTCTTACTTCTAAGGAACCTGTGAGCAACTGGTCAATATTTTATTATTTTTAAAAATATTTTACTTATTTGAGAGAGAAAGAGAGAGAGCATGAGCATGGAGTTTATTTGGGCTTCTCTTCTTCCTCTCCCCCTGCCTCTCTCTCTCTCTATGAAATAAATAAATTAATTAAAACAAAACAACAAACTGAGACCTTGGAATAAGACATCGGTAACAACACAAGTGTGGATATAATGTGATTAGACTTCTGTTCTTGTTCTGCAATGGTGTAGGTTCCAGCTCTTTTCTTAGAGGATGTGTGTGTGGGAGGTGTTTATAGGTGAGTAGCCCATGATCATTTGGGGGTGCTCTACGTTCAGTTAAGCTGATGTTTTATTTATAAAAATTTTTCCTTCTTCACATAGTAACTGTGCAATAGTTACTAGAAATATTGATTTTAATTAACCTTCAGTTTTGTAACCCCATGCTACACTCCGCCAGTCAATTTGGGGGCCCACTTATGTTACACTGGAGTTTTATCATATTCCTAAAGTATTACTGGTGGCAGTAGTGGTGGTTGTGGTGGAGGGGGAGGTTGTGAGTGAGCCCTCCAACTGACCCTGAAGTGGTCTCCGATTCTCCTCAAACTGACATGGGGCCATAGCCTAGATCTTCCCTGAAAAACCCCCAGGGATCCAGCTACTGAGTGTCTTTCTTGCCTCTAGGTCCTTTTCTGATGCTGCCCCCTGCCCTATGCATGATTGGTTCTGGTTCCACCTCTGGGTCACCTTCTTAGATCCTCCCTTACCAACTAGTCTATCATAAATCCTCCTCTTAATCTATTTCTAGTGTTTGCACGCTTTTCTTCCCAGAATGTGTCACAAACTAATTGGATATGCACGTGTAGCATATTATCTGACTCTTCTCCTGGACTGAAAGGTTCAGAGGGCCAAGACTGTACCTTTTTCACTATCACTGTTCACTATCACTCCAGCCTATCCAATACCCAGTGCGCGCGCGCGCACACACACACACACACACACACACACACACACATTGTTGATAAATTACTTATTTACATACTTTCGTTTATTTTTTTCAAGATTTTATTCATTTGTTTGTCAGAGAGAGAGAGCACAAGCAGAGGAAGTGGCAGGCAGAGGGAGAAGCAGGCTCCCCACTGAGCAAGGAAACTGATGTGAGACTCCATTCCAGGACTCTGGGATCATGATCGGAGCTGAAGGCAGACACTTAACTGATCCCTTATTTATATACTTTTAATAATTTCCTCTACATTCTGTATCTATTGTTTGAGCATCTACTATGAATCAAGCCCTGTTGTTGGTGTTGGAATGCAAGCAATGAATAAAGCAAGCAAAAACATCTGCCAATAGGCTGCTTTTTTTGCTGGTGAATCTGGTATTTTATATATGTATGTCCCCTGTGATACCCTTTCAGTTCACTTGTTTGCTCAGTACCCACTTTATTGATGGGAGCTAGGAGCTGGTGGTTAAATGCTCCCTCCTTCCATCTTGATTTTTTAAAATAAAGATTCAATTTTAAAAGATGTAAAGATTTATTTTAGAAAGAGCACAAAGGGGAGGGGCAGAGGAAGAGGGAGAGAGAACCCCAAGCAGACTCTGTGCTGAATGCAGAGGCTGATGCAGGACTTGATCTCACAAACCTGAGATCACAACCTGAGCTGAAACCAAGAGTCAGATGCTTAACTGACTGCACCCCTCAGGTGCACCCTATCTTGATTCTATGCAATTCCTCAGAGGGTCCCAGTAGGACTGAGCTCTACTTGTTCACAGAGGAGACTGCCTAGATCAAACACCTTTGAATGGGTTTTCTCTCCCTCCTTGTTTCATTCTTTCTGGTCCTGATTCATTTTCCCACCCCTGTTCCATGAGATCACTTCCCAAAAGAAAGTACTTGCCCTTCAATCCTTCTCTAACACTGCTTTTGAGGAGAACCCAAGCCAACAAAGCTAGCATTTAATTCTTTTGTCAGGTCACTTTCTAAATTTTTTAAAAGATTTTATTTATTTATTCATGAAAGACACACACACACACACACACACACACACACACACAGGCAGAGACACAGGCAGAGGGAGAAGCAGGCTTCTCACAGAGAACCTGATATGGGACTTGATCCCAGGATCTCAGGATCATGACCTGAACCAAAGGCAGAAGCTCAACCACTGAGCTACCCAGGCATCCCTGTCAGGTCATTTTCTACATTTCCATCTTGGGTCCCTGGCTGTATTTTAGGTTTCTAAAGGGCGGGCATCAGATATTCCTTTTTTGTATTTTCTCATAGCTATTTATTCAGGGCTTGGCAGATATCAGTGAACATATGCTGATTCTGATTTGATTTGACAGAAGGAAAGAATAACAGTGGCTATCTGTGCCCCAAGGGAGGCCAGAGTCACTTCTGGTATAGAGACCTGTGCCTGATGTTAGGTAAGGCTGGGACCTGCCAAGAAATTAGTGCTTTCTTTTCTGCATACCCATCTGGCTTCCCTCCCAGGTCGCTGCACCCTTGACTTCCAGGAGCAGCAGGTCTCCAGCTGCTGAAGTAGTTCAGGGCCCACCACTAGGGGCTCACTCAAAGGGCCCTGCCTGCCACCTGCTCCATCCAGGCTGGGAATGCCAGAGGGAAACCAGCCCCTCCTCCTCAGGAGTGGGATGCACTTGTCTGTCATCTGGTGCTGGAAACAGGATGTCAGGACCCTGTGCCCATGGGACCACAGTGAGGGATTCAAAATGAATGAATGGATGACTTTAAAATTTGGCACCAACCTTGACTAGACCTCACGGACATAGAAAGTGACAGGTAGCCAGTAAAGGTGCAAAGAGCATTGGACATATTCGGCAGACAAGAATTGTAGTGATAGGTCTACCACTAATTTGATGCTCCTTTGGTCATGTACCACTTTTCTGCCCACGGCTTCCTGAAAATGAGAAGGTTGGACTAGATGATGTCAAAGATCCCACAGCTCTAGGATTCTTAAATTACAGAATTAGAAGGAATCTGATCTGTCAGTTATACTTCATTTAGCTTTCTTTCTTTCTTTCTTTCTTTCTTTCTTTCTTTCTTTCTTTCTTTCTTTCTTTCTTTCTTCTTTCCTTCCTTCCTTCCTTCCTTCCTTCCTTCCTTCCTTCCTTCCTTCCTTCCTTCCTTCCTTCTTACTTAGAGAAACATGTTGCTAACAGCTCCATGTCTACTCTAAACCCACAAGGAGATAGCACCAGCACATTTGCTCTTGCATATTCCCAGGTGGTTGTACTTCTCTACATTCCTACTTGGCATTTACTTGATTGTTTTTTGTAATTGAAATTTTTTAAAAGATTTAAGAAATGTGTTAAGTAATCGTTGCATCCAGTGTGGGGCTCAAACTCATAACCCTGAGATCAAGAGTCGCATTCTCTAGCAACTGAGCCAGCCAGATGCTGTGTAACTGAAATTTTTATTGAGATAATTGTAGATTTACTTTAGTCATAAGAAATAATATACTTCACTCAGTTTACCCAATGATCACACTTTGCAAAACCTTAATGTTTTTGTTTTTTTTTTATTTATGATAGTCACAGAGAGAGAGAGAGAGGCAGAGACACAGGCCGAGGGAGAAGCAGGCTCCATGCACCGGGAGCCCGACGTGGGATTCAATCCTGGGTCTCCAGGATCGCGCCCTGGGCCAAAGGCAGGCGCCAAACCGCTGCGCCACCCAGGGATCCCGCAAAACCTTAATGTTATTACAATTAGAATATCGACATTGATACGATCCACCTATACTTATTACTCAGATTTCCCCAGTTTTACTTGTACTTTTTAAGTTTTTTTTAAAAAAGTATTTATTTATTTATTTATTTATTTATTTATTTATTTATTTATTTATTTATTTATTGACACAAAGAGAAAGGCAGAGACATAGAGGGAGAGGCAGGCTCCCTACAGGAAGCCCTATGCAGACCTGGATCCCAGGACCCCAGGATCACGCCCTGAGCCGAAGGCAGATGCTCAACCACTGAGCCACCCAGGTGTCCCAAGTGTATTTAAGTTCTATATAAATTCAACCACCTGCTCGAAGACCACAAGTTCTAAAACCAGAAGGATCTCGTGTGTTGCCCTTTTACAAACATACCTTGCCTTCCTCCCATTGAACCTCATCTCCTACTTTGTTTCTCAAAGATCTTTTTATTTGGAAATAATTTCAAACACACTGAAATGTTTTAGTACACATTGTACCTAGATTCACTGACTTCATATTTTGCCCACTTCCTTTATCGTTTTTCTTATCAACATTTTTTTTTTTTTCTGAATCACTTGAAGTTACATACATCATGCCTGGACAATACTTCAATGTGTACTTCTAAGAATATGGGTATTCTTCTACATAACCATAGTACAAGTTATTAACAGCAGCAAATTTAACATTGATCCAATACTTTAATGTACTATCAGGATTCGAACTTTGGGGGCCCCTGGGTGACTCAGTTGGTTGAGCCTCTGCCTCCTTGCCCTGTCATACTCAGGGCCCTGGGATTCAGCTGGGTTGGGTGCTCTTCTCAGCAGGGAGTCTACTTCCCTCTGCCCCTCCCCCTGCTCATTCTCTCTCTCTCTCCCCTTCTCTCAAATAAATAAAAAATCTTCAATAAAAAAGGATTCTAGCTTTGTCCACTGAGATATCCCTGCTAGCATTTCCCCACCTCCAGTATAGGATCCAGTCTAGGACAAGGTATCATATTAAGTTGTCATGCCTTTTTAGCAACGTTTAATCTGGAACATTGAGCCTCCTTTGTTCTTTGTGCAGCATGGAACCCAATGTGGGGCTGGGACTCACTACTCTGCGATCAAGACCTAAACCGAAATCAAGTCAGACGCTTAATGAACTAAGTCACTCCGATGCCCCTCTTTTGTCTTTTGTGACGTTGACATGTTTGAAGAATACAGCCCCTGCCCCTTTTTGCTAAATGTTCCTCATTTTGCCTTTGTCTGAGGTTTCATCATCATTAGATTCAGGTTATGCGTTCTCCCTGGAATACCGCCTAGGTGATGTGTACTGAGGACACGGTATTCATCTACTCTCGTTGATAATGTTAATTTTGATCACCTGGCCAAGGTGTGGTCCACCTGCTTCTCTGTAAATGTTTCTTCCTTGTTATTAATGAGCCTAAATGATCTACGGAGAGACAAATTAAGCCGAGCAAATATCTGCTCTCCAGTAAAATCCGCTCTAGTGTTGGCATCCAGGGATTCTTGCCTGAACTAATCTTGACTGTAGACTTCAAGTCCCCTTCCAGTATTTGACACCAGGTTTTCTATGGTTCAGCTTTCTTGCGTCTTTGGCTCGGGTCAGAGTCCTCTCCGTGTCTTCCCAATGTCCTCTGCGACCTTTGGGCAGAGACCGGGCCCAAGGAGTACACTCAGCAGCCCCAACTGGAAGTGAGCTAATCCGGGTTGTTTCGCGTTAAACCGTCCACTAGTGATTTGCATAATACAGTGGCTTGTGAGCACCGACTTCCTGGATCCTTTTCTGATTCCGCCCCGCCCCCCGCCCGTCCGTCGGTGGCATTTTTTCAGACGGTCCATCCACAAGCCCCCCTCGCCCCCGCCCCCGCCCCCCGCTCTGTCCTCCCCCAGCTTAAGCCTCAGGGTTGCTTTCCTAGACTTCCGAGCTGCAGGAAAGCCTGGCCTTCGTTGCTTTAGTGGCCAACGGTGCACGCGAGAGTCCCGTGTGCCCCTCAGACTGACCCTAGGCGCGCGCCGAAAGGCGCCCGAGTTCAGTGAGCGCGCGGGGCGGGGCGCGGCGGGGGCGGCGGGGGCGGCGGGGCGCGGCAGTTCCCCCACCGAGCACTGCGCCGGGTTCCTCTCCGAGCCCCGCGGCGCAGGTGCAAGCGCACGGCGGGCCTCCGGCAGCGGCTCGCTGCGCCCCGGGCGCGCTCCGTCGGGCGAGCATCCCGGAGGGCGGCTCGCAGGTGGCGGCGCGGGCCGGCGCGCGGGCGGGGCCGGGCAAGGGGAGGGCTCGGCGCGCGTCGGGCGGTGACGGCAGCGCGGAGGGGAGGCGCGAGCCGCCCGCCCGCGGGGGAGCCATGGCGAGAGGCCGCGCCGCGGCGCCCGCATCAGTGCCCCGGTCCGCAGCAGCGCCCCCGCCCGCCGCCCCGGGGCCCGCGCCGTCGCCGTCCCCCCGCGCCCCGAGCCCGTGACGCCCGCGCGCCGCGAGCGAGGCGCCCCCGCGAGAGGGGCCGCGCGGGAGGGAGCGCGGGGCAGCCGGAGCACCCCACGACCCCCGCGCCCCGGAGCCGCGGACCCCGAGCCCGCGAGCGCCAGGTCGGCGGCGGGCGGCGGGAGGAGGGGGCGCCGGAGCCGGGGCCGGAGCCGGGGCCGGAGCCCGAGCCCGCCGCGTGCGCCCCGGTGCCGCCCGGCCGCCTGCTGCGGAGGGAAGCGGAGCCGCCGGGCGGCCGGGGCCCGGCCGAGGACAGCGAAGCGGAGGCAGCCAGCGGAGCCGGGCGCCCGGGAGCCCCGCGCGGGAGGCCCCCGGGGCCGCGCCTGCTCGGGGTAAGACCGGGGTCCGCGCCTCCGGCCCGCGGACGGGGAGGGAGGGACACGCGTGTTCGCGGAGCGTGGGCGCGTGATGCGGCGGCGGCGGCGGCGGCGGGGGGGGGGGCGGCCTCCGGGCCCCCGAGCGGGGAGGAGCCCTCCGGCGTGCACCTGGGGGAGCCCCGCGCGGGGCGCGCCGCGTGGCCTGGATTGCGGGCTCCGACCTTCAGGGAGCCCCGGGCCCCACTCACCCGCGCAACTCATGTGAGTCACATCTTCGGAGCGTGTCTGGGACCCCGACCGGTGCCTTTTAGGAACCTTCCTTTCCATTTTGAGAGTTAACAAGTTTACTTCTGTCACTTTTTTTAAATCCCTTCCGAATCGCCAAGGTCAGCCTCCTGCAGGTAAAAACAAATGAAAGGAAACGTGGTCTCTTCTTTTGTAAAGTTGGGTTAAGGGAAGCACAGGTCAAGAGCCCAGCTGCTTCTGGGGCAGGCGCTGGGTGCACACCGGCGGGTCAGCCTCTGTGTTTGAAGCCCTTCCTTCCCCGCACTTGCTCAGAGACTGAAATCAGCGTTCACTTTGAGCGTCTCCCAAGTATGAGTGTCTAGGCCTCTGACTTCTTCTGTAAAAAGTTGTTTTCTGATATTTTTCACTAGGACTTAATTGCATCAAAGAAATGTGTAAACGTCGTCTGGCAGGATGGGTACCCTTTCCTACAGCATCTTTTGTTTGTGGCAGCGAGTGATAGGGAAGCAAGCTAAGAACTTGCTTGGGAACAGGGTCCTTTTCAGTTTCCAGCAGAGAGGGAGGTGGCCTGACTGAGCAATTGCCAGCCCTGAGCAGTCTGCACGGCGGAGGGTCTCCCCACGTCCAGGGGAGGATGACAGGCAGGGAGTTTGCCTGGCAGGTTCAGAGTTGGACCTGGAGTGACAGATGGCACCTTTCTCTCTCTGTTGGTCTGGAAAGATCACACTTGTGTGCCCTTTGATATCTGACCCCAGTTGTATCACAGGGGTGCCCAGACTGAGCCATCCGGGGAACTGAGCAGGGCTCGGGGTGCTGAACTGGGTTAGAAAGCCCATGTCCATGTACAGCAGCTTTGGCAAGACTTGGGTCTCAGCTTGGCCCCAGCATGAGCCGGTTCCTGTTTGACTCCCTTGAGGCCTGTGAGATTTGGTTTCCCATCCCCAGCTCTTCCTGGAGGGTGTCTCTACCCTGGCTGTGTTGCTGATGTTCCTTCTGAAAAGGACACAGGCCTTTTTTTTTTTTTTTTAATATTTATTTATTTATTAGAGAGTGCACGCACACACGCATGTGTGAGAGCATGGGAGGGGGGTGCAGAGGGTGGGGGAAAGAGAATCTTCAAGCAGATTTCCCACTGAGCACTGAGCCCTATCCAAGCTGGATCCCAGGCAGGACTGGGAGACCATGACCTGAGCCTAAATCAAGAGTTGGCTGTTCAATCGACTGAGACACCCAGCGCTCCAGGTCACAGGCCTTTGAGTGGGAAACCTGGATTCAAATTCCAGTTCCTCTCTCTTTATTGGCTTTGTGACCTTGGGCCCTTCCTTAACCTCTCTGACCTGGGTTTCCCCTCTCTGGGATTGCCTGCCACTCTGGAGCAAACAGACCTCATTGGATTCTTACAAGGCTTAAAAAGTGTTTTAAATGAAAGTGTTTGTAAAAGTTTGGCTATAGGATAGGGGAGGGTTTTCAGGTCTCATTCCAGCAGGACTAGGTGTGTGAAAGGTAACCTTTTTACTAGGTAACCTTTTTCAGCCCTGACAGGGATAATAAAGCAGATATTATAATACTAATTATTAATCTTTCTTACAAGTTTGCTGTGAAGGTCAAATCAGATCAGGTGAAGGGGCTTAGAGGGGCACCTGGGTGGTTCAGTCAATTAAGTGACTGACTCTTGATTTTGGCTCAGGGTCATGAGTTTGAGCCCCACAGCAGCCTCTGCGATGGGCTAGAGCCTGCTTAAGATTCTCCTTCTCGGGATCCCTGGGTGGCTCAGTGGTTTAGCGCCTGCCTTCAGCCTAGGGTGTGATGATGGGGTCCCGGGATCAAGTCCCACGTTGGGCTCCCTGCATGGAGCCTGCTTCTCCCTCCGCCTTTGTCTCTGCCTCTCTCTCTCTGTGTCTCTCATGAATAATTAAATAAAATCTTAAAAAAAGATTCTCCCTCTGTTCCCCCTCCCCAAGAGGGCTTTGAAAATAAGAGAGCAATATTTGCATTGAAAGCAGTTACTAAACTTTCAGTTTCCAAACCAACAGCACCTGACTGGCATTTGATGTGGACTCTCTTCTAGTCATTGCTCTGAGCCCTAGCCTCTGATCTTACACACAGTAGGTCTCTGTAATCACTAGATGACTCTTGAGCTGACCATCTCACATAGGTTCTTAGATTTTATTTTTCAGTCTACGGTGTCTTTTGTCTAGAGATACACTGCTGAATGGGCCTTCTGGTTCCTTCCCCTCCCACCCCTGTTTTTTGGAACAAATGCTACCCATTCTGACTTGCCTCGTTATTAGGTGTATCCAAATGGAGGCCACGTCAGTGCTGAAGAATTCAACGTTTTAGTGAAGAGATAGTAACTACTAGCCTATGTGTAAATCTGGATGCCTCTAAGCTACATATAATGCCAGTGATGTGCAGCTGGCTTAAATGCTTTGACATGTTTTATGGAGGGACCTGTGGCTTTATCATTCACTGAGAAGCTCATTTAATTATGTGTTTGTTAGGAGTGCACGTGAGGTGGAAGAGGGTGACACACAGGTGGCACACATCCTTGTTTGAGCTTCTGGTTCTCCATTTGAGGAAGGGCTGCTCCCAGCTTCTCCTGGTTTGTGGGAGGAGGGCTGTAAATCTCTTTGAGGACTAGCACATAGCAGTGACTTCTCCTGGCAGCTCCTCGCAGCCATGTCTCAAGCTGTAAAGTGGATTATATTGATGCTTCTTAAACCTGCCCCCAAATCTTCAGGTCAGAGGAATCTGTTTCAGTGTGTGTTCAGCGATTCCTTTGATGGAGACTAGAAGGCAGGATCCATCTGTTTGTTTTAATATAAAAATGCTTTAAATTGTTGTCTGGATTAAAAAAGCACTCAAGGATGATGCACCTTATTTTCCCTGAGGCTCTCGTGGTTTCCTGCAGCAAAAGTATATGTACGCCGATTTGGAAATCTTGGAGCTGGATTATTTCTAGGGGCTCTGCTAGTTCCAGACTTCATGATATGTGAGGACTTTTGAAAGCAGAAAGTCCTCTCCGAGATGGATTTTTATTAACAGCTGAAGAGGGTGCTCCAATATCCAAGGGTATGTTAGGGATCAAAGAACCACCAGAGTATAAATTATCTGGATTTTGAACGTTAAGCAGGACCATGCTCTTGAGTATTCAGGGGACTTTGAGATCGTTTTTTACCCCCAAGAATTTGTTGAAGATAACTGTGAACTTGTGGATAAAGTGGTTTGACTTTTTCTGAAAAGTATCCCCTGTAGCATACCATTCAGAACACTTCATTCTTTATTGTACTTCTCCTCAGTGACTAGACTTAGTTCCTAGATAGTGAGATTATGTTGATTAAAGATGTGGTCTCCTGAATTATGTTCACACAGAATGTTTATTAGCAAATCCTACATTGGATTGCATAGATACAGGTTTGTATGTGTCATTTAAAATGGGTATTAATTAGAATAAGGGTAAGGATTTTGATTTTTCTTCTCCAGGTTTAGAGAGAAAAAGCATCTTTACACACGAAGAGCCCTGGGATTTTTGAGGTTCTCTATCAGTTCCTCTGGTGGTTTTGGTAAAATCAAGAAGTCCTTCCAGGCAGTTCTTCACATCAGTGGTGTATGCTGTGGGCCTAGATTTTTTTGATGGTAACATTCCATAAGCTCTCACTTTTCAAGTTTTGCAAAAAAGTAAAGAAGGCAGGATCTAGTATAGGCTTGTCTCCTTTTATTATGCTCCTTATCAAATAATTTCCAGTTGCAGATTTGGCCAAACATCAACCGTCTCCCTAAAATGTTAGAATAGGTTTGGCTTCACTTGTGTTAGCGGATCATGAATTTGAACCAGGGGGAGCAGGTGGGCAATGAGTGCAGAAGCCACCATTGAAGTTGTTGGAAGATCTTTAGAAAATTTTTCCTGGGGAAGTGGGGAGGAAAAACTTCATTTTTGCTATTTATGCCAAAGGGGACCGAGAGTCCAGGTTCATGGTGGGACCACTTGGCCTGAGTGGAGGTGAATGATGCTCATGAGACAAAGATCCCAGTGGTGCTCTTTGTGCCTGACTTTTGCTCCCTGCTGTCCTGGCTCCAGCTAGTTGCAGGAGTGTAAGGATTCACTACCCAACCTGTGGCAGGTGGGCCTGTAGCCTGTCAGCATTACCTGGGAGCTTGTTAGACTTGCAGAACCGCAGACCCTGACTTGCTAAATGTGAATCTGCATTTTATTATTTTATTTTATTTTTTATTTTTAAGTAGGCTCCACGACTGAGAGATCATGATCTGAGCTAAGATCAAAAGTCTGATCTTAACAACTAAGCCACCCAGGTGCCCCAGAATCTCCATTTTAAACATATCTCCAGGTGGTATTGATGCCCAGAGACCTCTTCACCTCCTCGTGGTTCCCCAGAATGTTCTTTCCCCACACACAAGGCCAGACTTTGCATATGGTGTGAAGAACAAATGGCCAGTACACACTTGTTCCCTGCCCCACTTGGGACAGTTGATGCTCAAAGCTGGATTCCACCGTTAGTCCTCTCCTGAAAGGAAAGAGACTGGGGTTTCTCAGAAGTTTGCTGAACCCAATCCTTCCCCATGGGGGGACAAGGCAAACTGCTATTCTCTATCAGTAGTGAAGAAAAGCAGTCCTAGATGTGTTCAGTTATTAACCCTCCCTACCACAACCCACACCTAGAACATTGGGTGACGTTTCAAATTCTTAAAAATACACCAAAACAGGGAATAGGTGGTTCTCCCTAAGCTCTAGCCATATAGTTGAACTAACTCTCCACACATTTATCTCCATTTTTGTTGAGCAGATTGGAAGTACCAAGTCATATGCATAGGACATGACTAGACAAGGTGGAAACTAGAGAGAAGGTAGGTGGATCTGACCCCCAGTGTATAGATAGCCTTTCTCACCCACCCTTCTTCCCTCCTGCCTTCCTAGCAGGTACAGAGCTCTTGGCCCAGGGTGGTCTTCTTGTAATTGCACATAGGGATGGGTGCAGGGAAGCTGCCTTTACAAAATTCTTCTTTTCTTGCCCATGAAGTGCCCAAGATCCCAGTCTGAGAGATGAAATTGCTAATATACTGATCAGCTTCTATTCTTTTTAAAAAGTTGTGGTATAATCTATACAGCAAAATTTGCCATGTTAGCCATTTTTCAGTGTACAGGTTTGTGACATTAAACACATTCACATTGTTGTGCCAATACCACCTTCATCTGTCCCCAGAACTTTTTCATCTTCCCTAGCTACCAGGCTATACCCATTAAATTCCAACTCCCTATGCCCCCATCCCTCTACCTTTGGGGCAACCATTCTAAATTCTGTCTCTATAAATTTACCGTTCCAGGTACCTCATATAAGAGGGATTGTACTGTTTTTTTTTTTTTAATTATTTATTTATGATAGTCACACACACACAGAGAGAGAGAGAGAGAGAGAGGCAGAGACACAGGCAGAGGGAGAAGCAGGCTCCATGCACCGGGAGCCGACGTGGGATTCGATCCTGGGTCTCCAGGATCGCGCCCTGGGCCAAAGGCAGGCGCCAAACCGCTGCGCCACCCAGGGATCCCTGTTTTGGTTTTTTTATCTGGCTTTTCTTACATATCTTCCGGGTTCATCCTTGTTGTATCATGTACCAAAATTTCCGTCCATTTAAGCCTGAATAGTATTCCATTTTGTGTATGTGCTACATTTTGTTTATCCATTTATCCATCTTTGGACACTTGTGTTGCTTCCACCTTTTTGGCTGTTGTGAATAATGCTGCTCTGAATGTGGGTGTACAGCTATCTGCTTGAGTCCTTGCTTTTACCTTCTTTTGGGTGCATACCCACAAATGGAATTGCTGGATCCTGTGGTAATTCTGTTTAATTTTTGAGGAAGAGCCATACCATTTTTCTGAATGGCTGAGCCACTTTATTTTCCTACCAGGAACATACAGGTGTTCCAATTTATCCACATTCTCACCAACACTTCTGAGTTTTTGTTCTTTCTTTCTTTGATAATAGCCATCCTAATAGGTATGATGTGGTTCTTTCTTTCTTGCTTTCTTTCCTTCTTTCAAGATTTTATTTATTTATTTGAGAGAGAGAGACAAGTCATGAGTGTTGGGAGGGGTAGAGGGAGAAGCAGACTCCCGCTGAGTAGGGAGCCTGATGCGGAACTCGATCCCAAGACCCTGATATCATGACGTGAGCTGAAGACAGATGCTTAACCAACTGAGCCCGCCAGACAGCCCTGATGTGGTTATTTCTTTTGAGTTGCTTTTCTTTATTCTGATATTCTCCCAACACTAGCCACAGTCTTTGTCTGGCTTGGAGCTGTGGAGAATTCCTAAAAAGTGGGACTCTTACTTCAGTCCTTGCTCCTGATTTCTGTTTTACTCTGTAGGCATCATATTGAATTTACTTACTAAGTGTGGTGAGACTCAGATTAATAAGGTTTCTAGGAGCTGCTAGTGTTTTCGAGTCTGTGACTTGATGGTCTTTCCTTTCATGCTTCCCTCTCCTTTTTTATTTTGAATGGGAATTTGGGTGTGTGAGTTGGGGGAGTCAGGAGGACAATAGTGTAAAGGCAATTCTGTGTCCAGGATTCTTTTTTTTTTTTTTTTTAAACATGTTTTATTTATTCATGAGAGAGGCAGAGACATAGGCAGGGCCTGACGCAGGACTCGATTCCAGGACCCTGGGATCACGACCTGAGCCGAAGGCAGACACTTAACCTGATCCACCCAGGCGTCCCTGAGTCCAGGGTTCTAAGAATAAATTTGGTTTGCCCATTGGCCCTTGGCTCCGAGTGGAGGTGTTTGGCAGGCTTGCATTTGCAGAAATCTGGCAACACAGTTGTCACGCCTGAGGGCCTTGCCTACATTGCAGAATTTCAAACCTGGGAAGAATATCAGAGATTTATTTAAACTCAAGTGTCAGGCAGATTCTTGTCATGGTACATGGTTGGAATTGATGAACTTTGTGCCAAGGGATTAAAAATATGAACCAACCAACAAAAAACCAAACGTATGATTCAGGAATAGCAACCTAATGATTTTGAGGGAAGATGGGGAGAAGGAAAATGAGCAATTTGTTACACACATGAGTCACTGGTGTTGTGTCTGTGAGTGTTCCAGTTGGACGCAGAATTTTTGAGACAATTGGTTTACTGGCTTTGGTAGTAGGGAAGAAAACAGTGTCATCCAGACGGTGGGTATTCCATTTCAACCTTTGCATCTAGAAGATGTTTTTAAATGAAAGGATGGATCCTAAAAAAAAAAAAAAAAAAAAAAAAAAGAAAAAAAAAGAAAGGATGGATCCTTTGGAAATTGTACAGTTTTGCTTTACATGCTTAAGTGGGACATAGACTTATTCCATTCACTTGTTAAAAAATAAAATCCTTCAGATTTACCAATTTGTAGGGATAAACTGTAGCATGCTATTGATAGGTTTAAAGCCATGTTCTTTTTTTCCCCCTTTAAGATGGATGCTTTCCCAGGGTTAGAGGTGTTGAACCTGGTAAAAACTCCTGTTTATAGCAGTCAATTCTGAATCATTACCTTGTATGATAACCTCATATGGTTATTAAAGGGATTGCGTGAGTTAATGTGTATGTGTGGCTCACAGTAAACATTTTGTGTTAGCCATTATTATTGTTTTGAACTCCTTATGACGTGTTCATCCACAAATAATTTCAGAGCATGTCCCCTGTGCCATGCCCCAGGGGTATGTGTTGCCCTTTGTCCTTATGGTCCTCACAGGAAGAGCCCCCATGACTTGAGGGAGTGATGTGGCTGCAGATTTTGCTCACCTGGCAATGAACTTCCCTTCTTTAGCTTTGAGGAGAAATGGTTCACTCGCAAGGATCCCAAGGCATCAGAGAAATCCCTTGGGACTTGACATTTCCAAAGTCTCTGTTGGAAGGAGTATGGTGTGAAGTATTTGAGAAAATATCTTTCTGTGTGAGAAGACAAGCAGAACATTCTTACTATTATAACAGATAAAAGGTATGACAAGCAAATCACTGGGAAAATAGGCTATGAACTGTTGACTGACGCAGTAGGTGTGTTTATGCTGTACTTGGATGATAGGAAAATGGTTTGTATTAAAAGAGATTGTAAGAGGAGTATCATAGCAACTGTTGAATGTTAGCTTGAAAAACTTTTAGTTAAGTCTCTTGATAGTAGAAAAGATACTCCTATAGAAGAGAACAAAGAATAAAGAAGAGTTTGGCTATTTTATCACCAGCCTTTTATCCTTTTTGGTAATTCTTTATGGTATCCTGATTGAAGAGGCCACATGGCAGAGGATTCAGCACAATCAAATGTGAGGATTTCCCTCACAGACTCAGAAGTTGCAGGCACATTTGTTCAGTAGGGCAGAGCAGGGATGCAGTATGGAGACTGTGAAGAGAAGACCATGGCAGGGCCCAGGTGTCATGAGGGGACGCGGCCATCTTCCCTCCTCAAGCATGCTCAGGCAGGTGTGTGGTCCCAAGCCCTACCAACCACCGGAATGACAGACCTTCATCGGAGCTCTGGCTTGGCTACACATGAGAGGGGGTGATGGCTGCGGCTGGGTGGCCAGTGATAGTCTGGATAAAGTGGATTCCTTTGGGCGACCTTGAGGAGATGTGGCTTGCTCTTTGAAGAGATGGTGGTAAAGTTAGGGAGGGCTGGCCTCAAGGATGAGGCTGAGATTTTTGAGTTGCTTCAATCAATTGTGATAACTCAGTTGTACAAGGGTTAGGATATGCAGGATCCTGTTTTGGATGTCCTGGGTTTGATGTGTTTGTGAGATTTCCTAGTGGAGGCGTTTAGGGCAATGGAACATCTGGGCCTGAGGCTTAGAAGGGAGATCTGTGTGTGAGGGGAGGGTCTGGGGGCCATCCCCGAATAGACAGCAGTAATGTCATGTGAAGGAGAACTCCCAGAGGTCGCCGGAGGAGATGAGAAGTGCTGGGGGAAGAGAGTGTTCCTGCAGGGAGGAATGAGGTTCATGGGGCCTCTCTGCTGTGATAGGTCAAATAAGATAACAGCTAAAATATTCTTTGGGTTTATTTATACTTAGTTGGCATGCAAATATTTGTAGAATTGTATCAGGAGATGCTGGCTTAGCCTGTAATCATAGTAACATGTTGACTGTGAGGATTCTTGCGGCCTTCAGAAACATTTGCAGGTTTCTGTGCCAAGTATCATGTGTGCTTATCTCAGGGGTGTCTGTATTTAATGAATTTCTGAAATTAGTGAGCTCAGAATTAAAGATTTTACTGCACTTTCTTGAGAATCTTATGTTTGTAACTTGAGGTTTTACATTTTGTACTATTGGAGCTGTGGAGTCATGGTAAAATTGGAGGGAGTTAGAAATTGCTTATTTTAGCCAAGGTGACTTCTGCAGCCCCATCACAATGGATCAAATAAGCAATTAGCAATACTTACCACTGGGGAAGATGTGGACCAGGTGGAAGCCTCATGCATCATACACAAACAACAACCACTTGGAAGATTGGCAATATTCCCTAAAGCTGACCATATACATTATGATCCCAAGATTCACTCCTGGACATATATTCAACAGAAACGTGTGCTGTCTTCTTAGTAGCAGCTTTACTCATGTCAGCCCCCAGGTGGAGAAACCCAGATATCTATTAACAAAATCGTGCTTTTTCCATACAATGGAATACTACTCAACAATTTAAAAAGGAATGAATTATTGACATGCAACAAACAGATGAATGTTACAGATAAAACATTAAGGTGAAGAGACCAGACAAGGAAGTATACTCCATAGGATTCTGTGTTCAAGAAGTTCACATACAGGTAAAACTATCATATTATAAGGGTGAGAAGAGCAGAGTTTACCTACAAGGAGGTATTGACGATGCAAGGTGGGTCTATAAGGAAAAACTAACGGCGCTGGATGCATAAGACAATGAAAAATTCTAGTTAATTTGGCAACTATTTTAATGCAACATGAAGTAAGATAATTGTTCTACAGAATGTAACAGTGCCCTAACCTGTGGTTTTCATCCCATTGCCTTCCCCCACTCCACATCCATGGATCCATTTGGAACATATGCACCCCTAGTACCTGGGCCTTAAGGCCGCTGTTGTCCAGTCTTTAGGGTAGTTAATGAAGCCTGGGTGTTTACTCATTTTCCTTGGTTCATGAAGGGTGTGGTGTTATTACTGTGGCCCAGGGCCAGGCCTCGGGTGATGTGATAGAGGTAATTACCTTTCTCAGGTCCATAATTTAAGTAATCAAGAGAAATAATATTTTAGTGCAGAATTTCTTAAAAAAAAAAAAGCGCAAAGAAATCTATGATGAACAAAGCATCAATATTTGTAATAAAGACAGAATCGTTATTACTGATTTTTCCTCTTGCCTCATGCTCCCATGTGGCCTGGCAGGGCACATCATGGGCCTGAAGATGGAGCAGGAGGAGTGTGAGGTTTGAGAACCATAGTCTTGGCCTGGATGTCTGATTCAAGAGAATAAAAAGTGAAAAGGCAGGTTGATAAAAACTGAATGGCAGTTGATTCTGTTCATGCTTTTCAGTGTTTTGTGAATGGAAACTTGTGACTTGGAAAGGATTCTTCTCAGTATATTAAACATTCTGACAAGAGGGTATAATGTATAAAAGCACTTAGGATGGTCCTTCAGAGACTGTCATTGTTCTTTTAAGTTTTTGTGAATTTTGTAGTGTTAACTTATGGCAAGAGTGGCTTGATGTTCTAAATCAAAACAGGAAATTGTCAAGGCTCAGATAATTTGTGGCATTAATGAGATATAAAACATTGTCTTTGGGATCCCTGGGTGGCGCAGCGGTTTGGCGCCTGCCTTTGGCCCAGGGCGCGATCCTGGAGACCCGGGATCGAATCCCACGTCGGGCTCCCGGTGCATGGAGCCTGCTTCTCCCTCTGCCTGTGTCTCTGCCTCTCTCTCTCTCTCTCTCTCTCTCTCTCTCTATGTGACTATCATAAATAAATAAAAAAAATTAAAAAAAAAAAAACATTGTCTTTTAGTGTGTAGCAGTCTTTAATAGTAGAAAAATTCATTATTACCCACCTTTTAGCTAATCATGTGATTGCTATTGATATAATTCCCTCATAGGCAGGGTGGAATCTAATAATTTGCTAGCCTCCATACTGCTTGCTTACAAACACATCCATGCTATTGTATGTTCCCGAGCATGGTTTCTGAAATGTGGCCTCCTTTTTGTCTTTTTCTGGTGAAAAAGGCCCATGCATCATGTCCATTTGGCTCTTCTTTGTGATCAGGATGTGTTGCCTGGACTGAGAAAGAGCTGGGGGGGGGGGGGGCGGGGCGGGGGGTCCCAGATATTTCAGCACCTCTTCCAATTGCTATGGATACGGTATCAGTGTCAACTGTCCCCTCAGAAGCTGAAATGCTTGTCCTTCCTGATGCTAAGGTATAGGTTCTTCCAAGTATTAGAGGACTTTTCAAAGTGTCTTATATGGGAATTACTTTCAAAAAATTACACCGAAGACGGTTAAAAATTCCCCGCCTTGAAAAGCTCACTTCTTTGTTCACATTCTCCCCGCCCCCTTGCCAATTTTGCTGGGCATAGTTTTCTCCTAGCAACACGCAGTGGTCAGTGGGAAAGTCAAGCTGGCTGAGAGCCTCCCTGCCAGGGACCATCTTCCCCAGTCACTAGGGCACCTGCAGGGGCCTGTGCCCTGTACCCTGGCAGCATGGCACACCTGTGATGGCACACTGGACTTTCTTTGGGTCTGTAAAAGTTTATCATTAGGAATCTGTTGCTTTGGGGCACCTGGGTGGCTCAGTTGGTTGAGCATCTGCCTTTGGCTTGGGACATGATCCTGGAGTCCTGGGATCCAGCCTCACATCCAGGTGGGGCTCCTTGTTCAGCGGGGAGCCTGCTTCTCTCTCTCTCTCTCTCTTCCCCCCTCTCCCCACTTGTGCTCTCTCTCAGATAAATATAATGCTTTTTTTAAAAAAGAGTTCTATTGCTTTAATACATACTGGGTTGTTGAGGTCTCTTCTTTCCTCTTGTGTTAGTTTTAGTAGGCTGTGTACTTCACGGACTGGATCTGTGTCACCCGAGCTGTTGAATTTATTGGCATAATCATTATCCTTTCAATTATTGAGAAGATTTGTAGTGGTGGCCTATCTTTTGTTTCCGATCTGCGCCTTGGGCGTTAAGGTCTCCGTGCAAAGGAAGGGCTGGATCAGGGTAGCTGAGCTCAGGGCAGCGCGGGGGGTGGTTTCAGGGAGCGGCGGGGCAGGAAGGGGAAGGGGAAGGGGGGGAAGGCGGGGAGGGAGCCGGGGGAGAGCTGGGGCCCGGCCGGGCTGGCGGCCTCCTCTCCGGGGAGGAGCTGCCGGGGAAGGAGCGGTCACGTGGGCGGTGAGCTCATTAGGCTGGGGACACCAGCTGTGCTATTATTAGGGCTTTTAAAGTCCGTGGCAGATGTTCTTAGGCGGAGTTCCAGCCTCGTTCGCTTCCCACATATGGCCTAATACAGTACATGGAAAAGGAGCCACTCGCTAACCAATAGCTTTTCCATGAAACACATCACTCCTTCCCCCCCTGAACTTTTTTCCTTCTCTTTCTCTCTCCCTTTGTGCCTTTTTTTTTCTCTCCCTCTCGTTCCTTATCTTTTTCTTGCCCTTTGTGTGTGTTTTCTGTTTCTTGTCTCTGTCCTTTGTCCTCCTCTCGCTCCCTGCTGTTTGCCTCTGTCTGTCTGTCTGTCTCTTTCTGCCCTGTTCCCGCTCCCCCCAGCCCTCTCCCTGTCCCTCCCTCTGGTACTTCCTTCTTTTCTGCGTGGAGGCCCTGGTAGTTTAACCCAGTGTGGGACTAGGGCAGGACAGAGTGGCCCGAGAAGAAAGTTTGCCCATTTTAGATTAGAAGTGAGCCTCGGCGTTTCCTAGAAAGTGTAAGGAGCGCAGGTAAGTCCGAGGGTGAGGACGCTGGAGAGGGTCTGCTCCAGAGCCTGTCCCACAGCTGCACCTTCGCTTTGCTTCTCGGCTCCAGGGGCGCAGTAGTGGCCTTAGGGCCACTGTGGCCCGGACAGACTAAGGAGCCAGCCAGGGCACTGGTTACTAATGTCCATTTTTGCACACGGTTTGTGTGTGGGATCAGCTGACGACCTCCCACCACCATTGTCCTGGGTCCCCCTGACCAACTTTTATCAGGAAGCTTCGTGCAGCCCTTCCCTCGTCCCTCATTTTTATAGTAACCCGTCTCAGCTTGGAAACACAAGGTAGAATCAGTATCAAATCGACTTATGGTGCGGGGAGGGCACTGGGTGGGGGGGACTGAATCTCTACAGGGAATGTGCTGTTATGTACTAGGACTCTATGTTTATGCTTTAAAGCTCAAAGTGATGCAAGCTTCATTATAGAAGTTTCCTACTCTTTCTGAGCACTGATGTTTTGAGATATTACATTAATTTTGTAGCTACAACAAATTGATCCTATTTTAATTTCAAGAATAATGAAATAATACATAGATCAGTGTCCTATCTCACTCTAATCATGGCTACAACTGTCAGAAATAGATTTTAAGGAGAGCTTCTATAACCTTGGCATTTCTCTTCAAAGGAAAGTAAATGTAACTATTTTAGAAAGTACTTTTTTTTGGATTTTAAAAATTATTTTGTTCTGCAGAAAGTATTAAAAATAATAAGCCCAAAGCCAAACTGTAGAGTGAGATCAGCATGGGGAGAGAGTTACTGAGCTGGGCACCTCATTGTTCTTACTGGTTTCTCTGCTAATTTAGAGATTGGGAAATAAAACCAAGAATGGCCTTTTCTCACTTCCCTAACTTTATCTGAAGAAGGGGAATCATTAAGTAGGATTTTGCATGGTGCCCACTCCAGCTCTTGCAGACTGGTGGGGACAGGTGCCGTGGCTCTAGCTGTGGGGCAACAGGGACAGGTGTATATATGTGCTGCATCTCATCGTGTTTGCTGAGTGGTTTACGCTTATTCCAGAAATGTGGTTGGTTCTGATTTCCTAGGTCTTCGGCAGGTAAGAGTCAGCTTCGGCTGGAGTCAGTGACTTGTTGGTAGGATGGGGAGCTGGAGATCTGGTTAGAAGAGTGATTGTAAGTATGTGTTGAGTGGCCTCCCTGGGCCAGGTACTGAGGTGTGACAGTAAATTAAACCAGGTCTGGGGGCAGGTGA
Organism: Canis lupus dingo; assembly: GCF_003254725.2. Lineage (NCBI taxonomy): Eukaryota > Metazoa > Chordata > Mammalia > Carnivora > Canidae > Canis > Canis lupus. Next base: position 11,288,015 of record NC_064265.1, read on the forward strand.
GAGAGATGCAAATGAGTAGCAGGTGTAAGCTGTAATGCCAGGTAGTGACTAGGGGTGATGGGGACGGAGGGGTGACAGAGGGTGGAGTGTCTCTGAAGGCCTCCTTAGGAAGGTTATGGATGAGTAGAGACCCAATAATAGGATGAGCCATGGAAAATATATGAACACAGCATCCTCTCAGGCAGAGCATGGTCAGGACAGGCCTGTGTCCTACTGGCCTGCCTGGCTGTGGTCAGCAGTTGAGATTTTATTTTGAGTATGGTGGGAAGGAAGCTGCTGGAGGATGCTGAGCAGGGATGTGACATGAATGGATCTACTTTTTTTGCATGGGTTCCCCAGCTGCTGTGTGGAGAGCCAGAGTGTGGGAGTAGGGAGAGGGGGAAAGAGTTCTGTGTTGGTGCAGGCCCAGGCAGAGTGGTGCAGCTCCAGGCCAGGGTAAAGGATGTGATGTGTTGGGGTAGAGGCTCAGGACACCTGGCTGTGGATGTGAGGAGCTGCGGCAAGGAAGAGTTTAATGTGATGTCTTAGATTTCATATATTCTGAATGGAACTCTTAACACTGGAAAACGTTCACATAATTTAAAATTCCTGATGTTAAAAGCCATTCTATGTAATTTTTTGGTCAGGGGTTAGTCGGGACTGCTGGAGTTAAAGTTTGCCCAACATCTATGAAGTGAGTGGAGGCATCTTCGTCTTAAGCCTGAGCTAAAGGCCGAGAGGAAGGAGAAGGCTGTGTTCTTTCATAGCTCACAAGTTACGCTCTCCTTGGCAGGGGGAATGAGGTGAATCTCAGACTTCATCCCAAATCAAGGGGCATGAAGTAACTGTTGAACAGATTATGGAGAAGAAAAGGAACAGTGTGCTTCAGGGTAGAGCATCAGTAACAACTGATTATAGTAAACCATAGCGAATTGAATTTTCAACATTGAAAAAATCCTGAAGATTCTTCAAGTGATTCTGTAATATTTTCTTTGTGTACTTTGCCAGTTGGCTTAGTCTGTGTCTGGATACGGTGCCCTACTTGAACTTCACCATTTTAAAAATGCTTCTCTTATAAATTAGAGTGGGGTGATCTCAGGCACGTTGCCTGTTCCCTCACAGTGTGGACGATAGCATTTTCCCCCGGTGAGGATCAGAATTTCAAGGTTACAGAAATATTAAATAGCTAATCCCAGGTTTATCATTATCACTCTTGCTTACCTCATAATCTGAGATGATTTTTCTCCCTGGAAGGCCTGACCTTGAACCTTGGCACGGGGAGAAGATCCGACTTTGCCACAGCTCCTGGGAAGTGAGAGGATTCCGCTCTTTCACCTGCAGGGACTGGGTTAGGAATGCTGAGCAGCCTCCTTTGAAAAGCATGTGCTGAAGCTTCAAGCCCATCAGCCACTGAGGTTATCAATAAAGAATCTGGAAGGTGCATTCTCTTGGAATCTGAAATATTTAAGGACAGAAGATCTTGCTGCTTTCTGGTAGGGTATGGCAAGAATAATTGACACTCGAGCTGGGTTTATTTGGGATTGCAGTAGGTGAGGATGAGTTGGGCTTGCCTGGTTATTCCAGAAGGTGCTGCCATCTTGCATCTTGCTTACCATCTTGGTGGCCTCTCCTCCCTACTTTATCCACTGCCCTAGTCTTAGCCTGTGTAGCACAGAGGAGCTGCCTGTCACCCCATACTCATCATGGCTTGGCCATCTTGCCAAGTATGGTGTGAAGCCCCAGGATATTGCTCAAATTCACCTCCATGTGTCAACACTCAAGGGCTTCTTTCACACCTCTGAGCACTTCTCTTCTAGGCCTTTCCACTATGTCTTGTTGGCATCTGAATAAATAGATACCAATTTATTAGGAACCAAATTAATGCCAACGGCCATTTCCCTTATTATAAGACTTGTCCTATTTTACTTCTTCAAGTCTTTTCTATCACCCCAAGACTGTGGCACCAATATTTTTAACATCTCAAAACAAGTGTAGTAGGCTGCTGTCCTCCTTAAAATGAAACTCCATTGTCATTGAATTAAAACACTGGCTGCTTTGTTCGGAAATGTGGGAAGGAAGGGATTTTTCCTGTAGAATATCATCAAGTCAGCTCTTTCAGAAGTATAAATTCTGGGCTAGGGTTTCCTTAAAATATATTTCAGTGTGTTTGTTCTGGAACTATTGGCACATCACATTCTGGGCTCTTTTTAATGGGCTCTGGGTAATTACCGTGGCCTCCCATCTCAGCGAGTACAGTAAGCCATTCAGGAGGATAGCCAGTTGCTTATTAGCTGGCAGCTGATGGCCCCTGACCCCTCCTCCTTGGAGATGGTGTGAGGCACAATTAGAGAGCCCTTGCATGGGGATAAGTGATTGGTGAGGCATAAATAATGCAATCTACCCTGTCTCTCTGTGCGTATGGCGGGCTGAGCAGACTTATCTTTGGATGCCTGAACCTCATAATCTGGGTCCCACATGTTTAGGCTTTGTGACCTTGGTAAAGTTCTTAGCCAATAAGCCTCCGTTTTTCCATCTATAGAATAAGACTGGGGAGCATGATTGTGGGGATTCACTAAGATGAGGTATAGAAAGGTCTGGCTCTTTTTTGCTTGTTGGCAGCATGCAGCAGGCACTCAGCGAGGGGAGCTCTGAGATTCACTCTTTTGGGGTTCCTGACACTTCCGTATATTGTCCTCTCCTTCCACTCCCAGGCTCTCTGCCTCCATCATGGAAGACTGAGACATTTGGCTTCTGGTCATCTTCCCCTGATGATGCATCATTCGAGACTCTGATGACTCACCCAACACCTTGACCATCTCCTCTCCACTGGTGGCCTCTCCTCCCTACTTTATCCACTGCCCTAGTCTCAGCCTGGACTGGGTCTGTGTCATCTCCTGAAATTACCTGTCCCACCTCTGAAACCCTCAACATCACTACCCTGTTCTTTGAACTCCAGACTTTCTTGGCCTTTGCACACTTGTGTTGCCTCATCCAGGTTCCTGGCATCTCCCCCTCCACCCTGGCCTATGGTCACTGAGCACCTGTTGTCCTTCCTTTGGGCCACCCAGCAGAACTCTGTGCCTGCCTTCCGAGGGCTGCTGGAGAAGTTACAGAATCACCTGTCGGCCCGAGTGTTGACCCTGTAAAGCATCTTCAGCTGGGTCACAGGCTCTGCCTGCTTATTTGTAAATGTTTTTTTTTAAAGGTTTTATTTATTTATTTGTGAGAAACATAGAGAGGCAGAGACACAAGGCAGAGGGAGAAGCAGGCTCCCTGCAGGGAGCCCGATGTGGGACTTGATCCCGGTTCTCCAGAATCTCACCCTGAGCTGAAGGCAGATGCTCAACCACTGAGCCACCCAGGCCTCCCATGTTTGTGTATGTTTCTTGAGGTTTCTCTCTCTGCCTTGAGCCACCATGACTGTTCTTGACTTTCCATGGCTTTCCTAAACATCTTACCCCCGCCCAGGGTGAGCAGGAGCAAGCAGACTTGCTGCCTCCCAGCCTTCACGTCCAGATGTTGGCTCCTGGGAGTGAAGGAGGGACCCTCTTCCTGACTGAGGCGGATTTGTTTCAGCCAGTGGCTCCCATTCCCTCCTACCTCCACAGGAGTGACGCTTGGAAAACTAGTCCTTCTTTCTGTGTCTTCAGCCTCATGCTATCCCACTTCCTGGGACATACTCACTTCTCTCCCCTCTTTCTAGACCCCTGGTCTCTGCGGCCATTGCTCTTTCTTCCCCTTCACAGCCTGTCTCACTGAAATTGGCCCCTCCTCCCTTGCCCTGTTGCCCTCAGGCACCTGAGCCCATTATTCCATCACCAAGAGTGCTGAATTTGGTGCTAAGTCCAGGGCACACCCAGTCCTGGCAGTCTTGACCTTTGACATCACAGTCTCTGTACTCCCATTCTTTCTTTCTTGAAATACTCTATTCCCTGGGCTTCTCAAAAGCTGCTCCCTTCTGGCTTTCTTCCCACGCCTTCCACCACCCTGCCTTGTAGGCTACAGGCTCCTCTGCCACCATGTAGCCTTTGAGTGGTGGTGTGTGTCCTCAGGGTGTGTCACCTCAGCTGAGCACCTTGCCACTGGTGGTCACCATGCCTGTGGCCTCATTTGCCATTATTACCCAGATCTTGTCTGCTGAGCTCTTGGACCCATTTAGCTACCTACCTACCTACCCTACCTGCCTGCCCACTGCACATCTCCATTTTGGGATGCACAAACATGACCCCTGCTCATTACCACGGTCACTACTTGCTTGCCCTATCCCCCACCTCCTCCCTACCAAGAAAGGGGTCTGCCTGTGAGCCCAGTCACATGGAGGTTAGCACCGTTCCCAGCTGCTCGGGCTGGAACCTGGACCTTTCCCTGCCTCTCCATTTCTCTCACCCCTGCCCCTTCCCCTGGGTATCTGCCTCCTAGATCTTTCTGAATGCCCTCTGGGCTTGGCTGCTCTAATGTTTTCTCTACTCTGTCCCTAAGGTGACCTTTCCAAAGCATATGTCAGATCCTTTCACTTGCTTATAACCTGTCAACCCATTTGGGAACTCCCCATGGGGCCAAAGAGGCTGCTGCTGCCCCTCCTTCCCTTGCTAAAGCCCTTCAGGGCTTTTCAGTCCCCTCCCTGGGCCCTGCTTTCTCTTCCTCCTCCTGGACTTTGCTTGTGCTGTTAGCTCTGCCTGTAGAGCCTATACCCTGAACCCGCTCCCTGTGCAGCCTGCTCTGGCAGTTTGGCTAATTCCAGCTCGCTTTTTAGGTCTGATGGGAGGCTGGCAGTAGAAGCCTTTTCTGACCCCAGGTAACCCTTCTGTATCAGCACTTTTTCCCGGTGGCCTATCGCTGCTGATATTTTTGTCTGTGGCCCCTTGGAGGTAAAGAATGTCTGCGAGAGGCTCCCATTGGACAGTGGAGGGCATGCAGACATCTGTTCTGACAGGTCGCACTTGACCCAGAGGGCTGTTCTTGTCTGTGTATCATAAGGGGTAGAGCATTCTTCCCAGTGGTTTGCAGGTTCCACCAGGGCAGAGACTTTTGTTCAATTCATTTCTCCCAATGTTCCCAGTACTATGAGAGGTAGGCAGCAGTTCCTGGCACAGGGTAGGTTCTCAATAAATACCCAGTGACTGAGGAGCAGACGTGAGCCTTTCGATCTCGTTCAGTTTTCATGATGCAGGTTTAAATTGCTCTGTTCATCTGCCAGTCTGATAGGTGGACATGGATTTGGAAATGGCAGCGGCCCCTTGGAGTGGACTTTCTCTGTGGCCTCTCTGTACTCTCTTGTAGTATGTTTGTGAACCTTTTAAAAATCACAAGTTGTAATCACCAGAGCCATGTAACAGAATTCCTGGGTCATGAGATAGCTGTGGCTGCTCTGACTCATGTGGCAACTGGGGAAAATTGATGTGCTTCTGATCTTGAGAAACAGACTCGACCTGACTATACACGTCGAAGTGACTTTTAACCTTCTGGGGAGTTTATGGTCCTTAGGAATTGACCTAGCAGGGCACTGCAGATAGCGCTGTGGTACCAGAAGGCAGGAACCTGCCGTTGTGCATGACGCAAACAGAAGATGCTTTCCTGGTTGTAGGACTCAAGTAACTAAATGGATACAGTTCTTTTGTCATTCATGTACTGGTGAGATATTTATAGTGTGCCCATTTTTCTAATGATCTTATTTGCTGGTTTATGGGCTTTATTCCTAGCCTTCCCCCAAGGAGAACGGAAGCTGCTGGAGGTTGGGAGTCTCATCTGTGATGTTCACTGGGGGGTGCTCAGGACCTGGCACAGTGCCTGGCAGAGAGTTTCTGTTGAAGGCATGGCAGGCAGGGAGCTGAGGATGGTGAGCAGACGTGTAGCCCCTGCCCCCTGGAGTTTATCATCTGGTGGTATAGACAGAAATTAATGAAATCTCACACAGGAATGTAGCGTTGTAGCAGTGACTGGGAGGCCGGTGTGCTCAGAGGACTGTTACAGGAGCTTTTTGGCCTCGGGAGTTTGAGAACAGGGTCCAGAGGTATCTAGCTGAAGGGAGGGGCAGGGCTGGTTCACGTGGAGGGAGCAGCAGGACCCATGTTGGGGAATCATGTTAGAGGACTCTCTTTCGGTCTCTAAAAGTGGACTCTAACACCTGCCTTTCCTTTCTCGGTGAGAACAACAGGCGACATTGAGTGAGTGTTTACGTGGATTATAGGATTTTATGCTCCCAGTGACTTTGCTGAGGTGGATCCTGGCGAACCATTGGAAGTTGAGTCGCTGGTCTGAATTGAGGGGTTTGAGTTCAGACATTTTCACTCGTGTCCATGCTTCTCCCCCTTCCAGAGGCAAGCCGTGTGTGGTAGAAGGTGCCAGAAGGGTGGCCAGTCCTGGATTCCCAAGAGGTGTCTTTAAGGGTTGCCACAGGGAGAGCCATTGGACCTTGTGTAAGCAAAAGACATGGTTATGGCATCCTTAGCACGTTGCCTGACAAGGGTGTGGTTCAGAGAGGTCAACCACTTTTTATAATGGGGACCGCAAGTGGAGGGGAGGCTGGGAGTGGGGTGTGGCAGAGAGAGGTTCACAGCCCACTGGGTAACTCGAGTTGAAATCTTTCAATTAGAGTCTGCTCCTAGAGGTGGTGCAGGGGTGTTGGGATAGGGTTAGGAATGCTGAAGTGGTCCACTTACTGGTCCATTTTGGTCCATTTACCTGGACCAAAATATCAAGGATACATTGTTTTGTCTTGTTTTGAACTGCCTTGCTGTGCAATTGAGTTATCTGTTCTGTGTTGTCTTTTTCACTTTCTTGGTGCTATCATTTGCAGCCTAAAACTTTTAACCTTGATGAAGCCTAATTTATTTCTTTTTTGGTTACTTGTGTTTATCATGTTATGACTAAGAAACCATTGCCTAACTTAAGGTCATGAAGATCTATATTTTCTTTTAAGAGTTTTATAATTTTAGCTCATACATTTAGGGCTGTGATCCATTTCAAGTTAATTTTTGTATATGGTGTGAGTAGGAGTCCCAAGTTTGCTGGTTTGCATATATAGGTTATCATTCCCAGCACCATTTGTTGGAAAGACTTTATTTCCACCTTGGATTGTCTTGTTGAAAGTTAGTTGTCCATACGCCTAAGGGTTTGTTTCTGGGTTCTCAGTTCTGTTCCACTGATCTGTAGCATTATGGCAGTACTACTCTCTTTGGATTAACCACAGCTTTATGGTAAGTTTTGAAATCAGATAGTGTGGGTACTCCAACTTTATTTTCCTTTATCAAGATTATTTTGGCTATTCTGGATCTCTTATATTTCCATTTGAATTTTAAGATGAGCTTTTAATTTCTTTTTTTTTTTAATTTTATTTATTTATTCATGAGAGAGAGAGAAAGGCAGAGGGAGAAGCAGGCTCCATGCAGGCAGGGAGCCTGATGTGGGACTTGATCCCAGGACTTCAGGATCACACCCTGGGCGGAAGGCAGGTGCCAAACCACTGAGCCACCCGGGAATCCCGAGCTTTTAATTTCTGCAAAAAAAAGGCAACTGGGATTTTGATAGGGGTTGCATGGAAACTATAGATCAATTTTGGGACTATTTCTATCTTAAAATAGTAAGTCTTCCTTATCATGAGATGTCTTCTTATCTATTTAGATATTCTCCACTTCTTTCCTTATCCATTTAGATATTCTCCACTTCTTTCCACAATACAGTTTTTAGTATACAAGTGTTACACTTCTTAATACCTTAAGTTTTTTATTCTTTTAGATGCTATTATAAATGTGATAATTTTCCTAATTTCATTTTTAGAATGTTCCTCACTGGTATATAGAAATATAACTGATTTTTGTATATTGTTTGATCCTGCAACCTTGCCAAACCTGTTTATTAGTTCTAATAGGTTTTTAGTGGGTTCCTTAGGATTTTTTATATGTAAGATCATCTCATATGCAAATAGAAAGAGAAGCTTTACTTCTGCCTTTCCAGTCTGAGTGTTGTTTATTTCATTTTCTTGCCTATGTGCTCTGGCTAAAACCTCCAGTACAGTTTCTGTTTGTGTTGAACAGAAATGGCAAGAGCAGGCATCCTTGCCTTGTTCCAGATCACAGGGGGAAACGTTCATTCTTTCATCAGTAAATGTGATGTTAGTTGTGGGTTATTCATAGATGCTCTTTATCACGTTGAGGAAGTTCTCCTTTATTTCTAGTTTGTTGAGTGTTTTATCATGAAAGGATGTTGAATTTTGTCAGTAGTTTTTCTGGCATCTTTTGAGATGGTCCTGTGGTTTTTGTCCTTTATTAGAATGGTATATTACAGTAAATGATTTTCAGATTATTACTTCATTACTTATTTTTTAGGACTTCCATTAAATGAAAATACTCTTGAAATAGAGACTTCTGAGTAAAAATTGCTTCTGCTTATACATTGTTTTTCACTGAAATAAAGTCCTTTGTTCCTTTTCTTTTGGAAAATGAACCCATGAAAGTGATTGCTTCTTAGTCTGTGTTCCAGAGAAGAAATACAGTTCTTCATGCTGAAGGCAAGAGGGCTGTCCCACTCTTCTAGGGCTGATCATCTCCTGTTGCCACTGCTATGGCTGCTGTCTCTAATATTTAAGTGGACCCTGACCTGGCAGGGTCTGGAAGTGTTCCTAATTATACTGATCTTCTTGTCTTTAAAAAGAATGATGATCCTGGGTTCTTATTACCAGAGAATGTTGGCCTCCTTTGTAAAGAATACATTAGGAAGGATGCTTATGTGGAATTTGATCCCTGGGAACTCTGCTTTAGTGTTCTTGCTGATCTTGCCTCCCCCTTTTGGGGGTAAGGATTAGTGTATCTGCAGCCATTATTGTGGGTTTATGTGCAGCAGCTTAGCAACCGTTTCATGGCACTCAGCTGTCTCAGTTTGTCCCTGCTTGTCACCCTCCTCCTCCTGCCTTCCCTCTTCTCCCACTCCCCTCCCCCACTCCCCTCTCCTCTTCCCTGTCCTTCGCCTCAGCTCTCCTCTGGTCTTCCCATTCCTCTTCCTTCTGTCCCATCCCCCCATCCCTCCCCCTTCCCACCCCCTTCCCTCCTTTCTCCTGGCCCCTTTTGTTCCCTTTCTAGTCCTCTCCCCCTGACCCTCGCCCTCCTGCTTCCCCCTTTGTCTTGGGAATCCTTTGTCCTTATTGTGACCCCTGGCTCCCCTTACCTCCCCTAATCCCCTTCTGCCCTTTGAACAAATCTCTCTAGTTTCTGATGGATGTTGTTTTTGGCTTTTCGCCTGTGGATTTTTCCACCTCGAGACCCTGTGGCCTATTTTCTCCATGAACGAATGTGGGGAGTCAAGGGGAACCCAGTTTTCATGGCCTCAGACAGACTCTGTCTGCAGGATCTAGCCATTTCTGAGCCAGTCCCTGCCTTTGCTTTTCTGCATCCTTAGTTCTCACTGTGACCTCTTGAGGGTGGCAGAGCTCCTCCCCCACCATCCCCAGGGGACTCGAGTTGGAAGATTTGAAAGAGGATAGTGCTGTGGCCTCTCATAGTTCTTGATGACTTGATGGGCAGCCTTCTTACAGGCCCTTTAAAATGCTTTTGATTGGTGGGAGACAGTATATTTTAAATAAAACAAAATGATTGCTATGGTCATAGTTTAATATTTTGAAAATGGGAGCTTGAGCGTTCGCCATCTGGTTGTGATTCTTTGCCCTGGTCTGCAGAAGTGGGTTGGCTTGGGATGGAAAGGGTAGTGCTGACTAGCTAGTTCTTTTGATTTGCTGGAACCCAGATGTCCTGGGCTAGAAGTTTACCTTTCAGGTGGCCCTAGGTACTGAGTCGACTTAGATTTTGGACCTTAAAACTGATGTGGGAATTTAAAAATAATGTTTATCAGTTCTGCGTGGGTATCTTGCCCCCTCACCCCCATACTTTTCAGGCTTCTTTTTTTTTTTTTTTAAGGTCACTTGACTATTGTTTGTGTTATGTGGACGTTTTTTCTGTAAAGAGGGCAAGTTTCCTAGAAAGTAGTCAATAAATTGGATTTGCCAGTACAAGTTTGGTCTTGCTGTGCCAAAAGGCTGGGCTCCAGAGCCAGACCGCCCAGGTTCAAGCCCCATCTGTGCCACCTGCCTGCTGTGTGGGCTGTTTCTCCTAGAGTTGCGGTCTCCTCCTGGGTGGGGCTGAGATGAGATGCCTTCTTCATGGGACAGTTAGGGTAAGGGGAGGGAGTGCTGCCAGTTAAGTGCCTATTAATAAACACCGTGTATTTGTTATTATGAATATTTAGTTACAGAGGTCAGCCATTAAAACAGCCTTGAGCTGGTTGCCAGTTTTCTTTATTTTCTTTCTTGTGCTCTGTTTTTTCACTTGAATTTCATGAATTCCTCTAGATTTTTAAGTTCGCCCAGCCTAAGAAATTAAAGCTGCAAAACCAATTTAGTTGAAGGAAATAAAATCTCTACCAGCTATGCCTGTGTGTTTCTTAAAAGCACCCCCCCCCCTTTTTTTTTTTTTTAAAGATGTGGCCATTCTGAAATGTGATGATTTAAATTTCTCAAAGCAGGAACCTGTTGCTACCATAAACTTCGACTCGGGAGGACCCATTTTATAGCACATTACATCTCCATAAATGTATATCTTTTCATTTTATAACCTTTAGAAGCTGGACTCCTACCTTTATTTAAAAGAACCTCACCGTGCAAACTGTTTTGGAGTAGAGTTTTCAAGGTAGACTCGTGTCATTATTCGATTCGTTTAGACACAAGCTGAATGCTCTCTGTGAGGTGGGGTAACTGTGACTCAATCCTTTGCCTAAGACTTACACTTCAAGTGAGTCCACTGAAATCTTGGTTCTTTGCATGATTGGGCCCCAGACTGGGATCCAGTTTCTACTCTGGTCTTCAATTGTCCTGTGATCCTGAGGCCATGCCACCTGGTTTCCACCCTGAACCAAATTGCCTTCACCTGGGATGATTAGAAATCAGGCCATTGTATTTAGTAAACTGAAACCCTTCATAGTATCTCTTGGTGAGTAGGTACTTCTGAATCAAACCCATCCCCCTGGGCTGCTGTTATAATCACCCATTACATATAATGGTGACTTTAAAAATCTGTGTATTTGAGCTTTTGGGTTATGTGAATTTTAGAATTTAGACAATTCAGTGTATCATACGAGTGGAATCCTTGTGCCTACATGTCTCTGAGCCTGCGAAGAATTGCTGTCTTTCCCTGTTAACATCCCTCCTCTGCCAGTATGGTCTTAGTAATGTGTGTTCTGGGACAGTCAGTGGTCCCCAAACCGAATGACAAATAAAAACCAGGGACTTAATTAACTTGGGTTGCAGATACCAAATTTGGAACTGGAGGCTTTACCTTGATAATCATGGATTCGACTGAGCAACTTTTGCAATTTTCTTTCTTTTTGTTGATTCAAATTTGCCATAGAGCATACTTGGGGAAAAAAAATGTAATTTTCGTACCATTCAGGAACTCCCAGGAGACCCTCTGAAGGCCATAGCTTGGGAAGCCAGGTTAGAGTCCACCTGGTGAGAGCATATGAGGGTTCTGGTCTGGGCCCCTCTGCTGCCTTGTCTGGCTTATATAAGATCTTCCCCCTCTGGAGGAGATTATTGGCTCATCTGACCAGCTGGGAGGATAAACCAACTGGTGCCAGGAGTTCCTCTGGCTCTAGTATCCCACTCCTAGGAACATGGAATTCAGAGGATGTCTATTGAGTGCTTGGAGCCCTTCTGGGAGAGGGAAAATGAATCAACGTCTTTACAGTTAAGTTTGAATTTAGACTAGAAGGCACAGTGTCTGCTAGAATTTGTAGTACTTGTCTTGGGAGGAATAAATGTAAATGTTTTCTGATAAGACTAACTCCTGATCCATAAACCCATCAAACACTAATGGGTCATTTTTCTGGTGTTAATTGAGTAGTTTTCTCCTCTTCTTCCTCCCCCTCCTCCTCCCCCTCTCCCCTCCTCTTTTTTTAAGATTTATTTGAGAGAGAGAAAGAGGGAAGAGAGAACCTGTGCACGGGTGTGTGCTTGCACAAGCGGTGGGAGGGGTAGAGGGAAGAGGGAGAGAGAGAATCTCAGGCCCACTCTGTGCTGAGCGTGGAACCTGACTTGGGGCTTCATCCCATGACCCTGAGATCATGACCTGAGCCAAAAATCAAGAGTTGGCCGCTCAACTGACTGAGCCACCCAGGCACCCCCTCCTCTTTTTCTTAACAGAAGTGTATGCTTTTTGATTGTCCATTCTGAATATTGTGAGTTTTGGTATTTTTTTTTTTAAGATTTTATTTATTCATGAGACAGAGAGAGATGAGTTTTGGTATTTCTGAGGGCCCTGAAGTAACTATTTTTTGTTAAATTGGATGGCCTTGATTTCATTTAGTTTTTAAGAGACAGTACAAACTTTGAAATGGGAAGTATTTGTATATACATGTTACCTAATTCAGAATAACATTTTATTGCCTAATATTTAAATTCATTCTTTACATTAAATGTGGCCAAAATATTAGGTTGCTTTTTAAGAAAATAAAAGTAAAGCAGATTTAAAAATTCATGATTATTATATCCCTGAGTTATTCTCCTATATTCAGTGGCAACAAGGAGGAATGTAAATGGTCCCATACAAGCCAGTCTTTTGGCAGATCTGAAAGAAAAATGGGCTCATTTAAGATTTACTTTAACCCATTTCTATCCTTCAATTCTGAGTTCGCCATTAATCAGGTGGAGAGAAAAGAAGAAAGCTCTGGAACCCTCAAATTTGAAAGATTAGCCCATAGATATTTATGGTTGACTTTTTAGGTTAAAAATATTGACTCTCAGGGGCACCTGGGTGGCTCACTTGGTTAAACATCTGCCTTTGGCTCAGGTCATGATCTCAGAGTCCTAAGATTGAGCCCCACGTGGTACTCTCTCCTCAGCATGGAGTCTGTGTCTCCCTCTGCTCCTCACCTCGGTCATGTTCTATCTTCCTCTCTCTCAAATAATATTAAAAAAAATTTGATTCTCTTTTTTGTGAAATGGTCAGTTTTTAAGGTTCTGTGATTGAGAGTGGAACAGATGAAAGCAAGAGAACATTCCAGCTCATACTGCTCAGAAATACTCAGTGTTGATACACAGAGAACATCTTGCCAGAAAATCTCCTTTGTGTGTGAGGTCCACTGATTTTTTTTTTTTTAATAATTCATTTTTATCAAGACAAATATATGCACATAACTTTTTGAAAAAATCTTTTTTGTTATAAAATCAAACATAGATATAGAAAACCACACAAAACCATGACTAGCACAGTGAATTATGACTAGGTAAATATATTCTATAGTGACGGCCCAGTTCAGGAAGTATAACTTTGTCAGCTTCTGCAAAAGCCCCTCTTACCCCCCCTCTAAAGGTAACTGCTGTCCAGACTTTTTTCATAATCACTGGGCACCATAATTTTTTTGGCCTATTTTTTAAAACCTTTTTTTTAGAGAGTGTACAAGAGTAGGGGTTGGGGGAGGGGCAGAAAGAGGAGAGAGAGAATCTTAAATGGGCTCTATGATGCGGGGCTTGATCTCACGACCCTGAGATCATGACCTGAGCCAAAAATCAAGAGTCTGATGCTTAACAGACTGAGCCACCCAGGGGCCCCTAGAAACATGAGATGTATATGAAGTCTTTTAATATCCAGATTTTTTCTTCCTTTGCTTCCTCTTCCTCTTGGTTTATTGAATAACCCAGTTCATTGGGCTGGTGTATTGACCACAGCTCTGAAATGACTTTACTTGTGTGCACACTCAAAGTACAACTCAACATGGTCTTCAGTCCAGTATATTTCCTGCCAATTTTATGTACATGGTTTCTAAAAAGTCAAGTAACACTAAGAAGCCAATGAAAACAACTGTATTTTCCATGCCCACCTGTTCAGCTCTCTATCTTATTCCCTAGAAGTCACAAGCTCTCAATTTTTTCTTCTCAACTTTCTTTTATAGTTCTAAGTTATCCTTGTATGTTTACTTGATTCTCACACTTGATTGGTAGTTGGAATGGGTATAGAATTCTCGGTTGAGATAACTTTCCTCAGAATTCTGAGGGCCGTGCTCTCTGTCTTTTAACCTTTAGCATTATTGTTGGGAAGTCTTTGACCACTCTGATTCCTGATCCTTTGCATGTCACTCAATTTTTTAGAAGCTCCTGAAATTTCAAGATGATGTGTAGGATGTTTTCCATTCATTACACTGGTCATTCAGTGGACCCCTTCCAGTTGAAATGTATATTCTTCGGTTCTAGCAAACACAATTTTTATGTATAATATAAATATAAGGAAATATTTATTATATATGACAAAAGTATAGATATAATTATGTATAAATCCACAATATAATCATATATATAATTTTTGTATAATCTTTACATAGTTTTTTGATAACTTCTTGTTATTTTCCCATTTTTCCCGCTATTCTGGAGCTCCTTTTATTGGCTGTTTTACCCCTGGGATTGGTCACCTCTTTTTCTTATCTATTTTTCTCTCTTATTAATTCTTTTTTTTTTTAAGACTTTATTTATTTATTCATAGAGACAGAGAGAGAGAGAGAGAGGCAGAGACACAGGCTGAGGGAGAAGCAGACTCCATGCAGGGAGCCTGATGTAGGACTCGATCCAGGGTCTCCAGGATCACGCCCTGGGCTGCAGGCGGCGCTAAACCGCTGCACCACGGGGGCTGCCCTCTCTCTTATTAATTCTTATTCTTTTTTTTGAGATTTCCTCAGCTTTATTCTTAGTTCTTTAATTTCTTATTTCTGCTATATGTTAATTTCCAGTATTAATTTATGAAAGCCCATTTTTATTCTCTGAATGTCTCCCTCCCATTTTTTTGGAATAGTGTCCTATTTGTATATTTTGGAGACAATGTCTTCTCTCTCTGAGGGCATTAATGATGATATTTTGAAATTTGCTTCTGTTCCCTGCATTGTCTCTGTTACCTTTGAATTTCTTTTTTCTGTTTGTTTTGGTCTCTGTTTCCAAGTGAGAGGTTTTTTTTTCAAATGTCTGGTGGTCTTTGGTTTTCCATATTTGGGGGACTTCAATCCTGATTGGAGTTCTATATGGAGAGTGGGGTTGTTGGTTATTATAAGTATTATGAGTGATGGGACATAGCATTTGTACTGGGGATTCTGGGTATTTGTGGTTGTTTCCTTTGGTGCTGGTCTGTTTCCCCAGAGGAGAACCCTTGGTCTCCTGCCTGGTGGCTAGTATTCTGTGAATTGAGTTGGGGAAGTGAGTGGGAGGAACTTACACATACTCCCCTATATTTGATCCCATCTCAGCCCTGCCTGGTGTTCTAGGGTCCAGTACTTCTGTGGGTCAACCCCTCTGACTCCAGTTTTCTGCTGGAATGAAGAGAGAACTATTGCCCGAATGTTCAGGCAGGTCAGCAGGATCCATGGGGGTTGGGAAGGTGTCAGATTGCTCATTTATGAACCTTCTGCTAATCCCAAACTTGTTCTCTCTCACCATCCCCCACAGTTCAGTTCCTAAGGTTCTGAGCCTTTTCAGAGTTCCTTGCTTCTCCTTGGGACACCCCCGCCCCCGGAGGCACTTTTTGCAGTTGCTTCTGCTCTGCTAAGGCAGGTAAAGCTAGGTCCTGCTGCTTTTCATCTTATGAAACTTCATTGAAATTTTTCATGTTTTCTCTCCCATTTTCTTTGTCTTTATAGTTTATTATAGCAAACATTTTCTTCCTTGTGGGACTTAGGGTACTAAAGTCAAAAGCCCTCTGGCTGACTTTATTTTGAAGGCAAAATTTTATTTTTACATACAGAAAAGCTAACATTCTACTATTAGTCCAGTTTAGAGGCAACTTTAGCTATCATCTTCCAAGTGGTGGCAGATCTCCTCATATATCCCAGTGTTCACCAGCCCAGCCAGAGGCTCCAGCCTTCTGAGTGAGTTAACAGTGAGCATGAGGGTGGTGCACATCTTTCTGTGGCCTGTGCTTTGATAATCACTAGGGAACCTTCCTTCCAAGGCAGGCAGGAAGACAGGTAGGTAGCTCAGTGGGATCCATGCCTTCTCATTTTCCCCTGCAGTGGGAATAAGATTAACCCTATTCATGTTTCAGGGGCTCCCTTATTGGGGACTTCCCCTTTATCTGCAGCTTGCTTTTCAGCCTGCTGTGGTATTTTCCTGTTTTGGCTCCGGTGTGTACTTAAGGACCAGCCTGAGTAGCTATTTGATGGCCCGAGAGCTAAGGGAACTGACCTTCTAAAGTCCTATAGAGGATGGCTAGCTCTCTGCCACTGCAGTTGGATGAGGGAAAATTAGGAGGGAAGGGCAGTGATGGGTGATACGTATGTGACCTCAAAGACTGTGAGACCCTTATCTTTTAAATCATGAAAGACAGTGGAGTTCTAGCTGCTTTATCCCCTGTTCTCAAGAACACAGGTCTGGTGGCTGTCTAAATGTGACAGATTTTTTTTTCTGTATTGAATTTATTCTCTCCCTTCTAATCCGATTCTCTACTGCCTGGTGACACCCTGGTGACTCATTTGGAAACCTTTTGTGACTTGCAGCTGCCCTATGACCTTGTGATACGATAGCTGAGCTGGTGCCCAGCTTTGGAGTTATGATACCCGCTGGCTTCCTCAGAAGCAAGGAGGAGGCATCAGTGAAGTAGATCCAAACTCACACAAAATTTTTCAAAGATAATTAAAAGTCAAAAGTACCCCTCCTGGGCAGGGTTCTAGGGCGCATTTGCCCCATGTTGAAGAATTCAGCATGTTGGTGTCTGAGGGATGCTTGGCTTGAAATGACTTGTGGGTTGAGAGCAGTGGCTCAGATTATGGTCCACAAGCAGCAGTGGCAGCCTTACCTGGGTACTTGTCTGAAATGTAAATTCTTGTATCTTATTCCACGCTGGAGAAACTCAGGGATGGGGGTCCAGCAAGCTTTGTTCTAACAAGCCCTCCAGAAGGTTCTGACACATGCTTGCTGGTTTAGATGATCTTATAGGTTCACATCAAAGTCAGTCCTGTGGACGTGGGGGTTAGTGACACAAAGCCTACAAATCTCTCTCCCACAGGAGTGGTAATCTCACCTGAGGCTTCCTGTGGGAAGTATCCCTACAGCATCACTACCTAAGGCCCCTATGCCATTGTTGAGCAGTTTCAGCCTGTGATTTGGGAAAGTAGCAAACTGGACCAAAGGCATGGTTAAATCTTGAAGGAAAAAAATAACTTGTTTTAACCTGCATCATGTGAAGAACTAATGAGGGGTGCGTGCATGTACATGTGCGCGTGTAGATACAGGTTAGTGCGTGTGTGGATACAGGTTATACAAACAGTTGGCATTCTGGGGATTTCCTTCCAATCTTTCTTCTGTGTGCATATGGCTCTGGGATGTATATTTCACCTCGCTGAGCTTGCACTGCATGTACCCTGTGTGGAATGTTCTGTATTATGTCCCTCACCTGCTCCCCAAGCCATCAGGAAAGAGCCCTAGACACCACTGTCTAAGGGCTGAGGCAGCAAGTGACCCCAGGCTTTGAGTTCTGGTTGTCAGCAGCACCTATCCACGCTCTGAGAAAAGTGTGTGCTAGGTGCACAGGCCCTCAAGAAGTCATTTTCCCCCATGGTATTTGGGGTTGCTGGTGCTCCTGGCTCCTCTTGAACCTTCTGTTAAGGGGGAGTAGCAGAGGGAGCCAACTGGCCGGGCCACTCCATTGCCATTCAGATTCCCTGACACTGCAAGCCGGCTGAATGTTGCTTTTTCATGTGCTGCTGGGAATAAGCCGCTTGATTCTTTCCTCCCAAACAATGGCTGTTTCTATGAGTTCCTGCTTCTCCCAGGCAATGTCCCATACAATGAAACTTTTCTTTTCCATTTGTTTAAGCTGGTGGACCTTATGGGCTCTGTCTAGATGACTTTTATCTGATGTTTACAGTTAGTGTAGTGTGATAGCCGACTCATTCTTTGAACAAAGAAAAAGGTGGATCATGGCATTCCCTCATTTCCCAGAAAAAAAAAAAAAAGACACTATGGAGAGAAAATACCACAGATCCTTCAGAGTAAAGAATCAAGGGAAGGGAAGACAGTAAAAGAGAACCCTTAGGGCAGGTGGATGCTGTGGGACCGGGGGAGTGTCTCCTCTTGGTGGGGGAGCTAGGTATGCTCTGCTAGGGTCCACATTCTGTGGGGTAGTCTTCTCTCTTCCTGGACCCAGGCAAAGATTGGAGAAATCCAGAGGAGCTGCTGCCTCTTTGCCCTTGGCCCTGAAATCCAGGCTCAGAGGAGCCAGCAAAAGCTGGGTAGGTGCCTGTGCTCTGGTCCTGCTCTGAGTGAAGTTCACACTGACCCTGCTTGACCTGGCTCAGCAGGTTGTGCAGGCTTAAACTGGCCTGAGCAAAGAGATATCCTGACACCTGAGATGTTGCCCTTCCTCCCTTCTTGGTTTGTCTTCCCTGAGCAAAGTGAGACCCCAGACCTCCATTTGCTTTTGCCAAGCTTGGTGTTGGATTTATTACTCACCCAGTAGGGAATCAAAATCTATATCCCTGCAGACAGCCTACCCTACCCTGACACTAACTTCAGCTATGACAAAAGATACTGGGATGCATAAACATCTGCTATAATTTTTAGTAGAAATTTCTCTAAATACTTTGGCTTTTTCTGAAGAATCTTCCCTTGGTTCTCTAAGACTAGTTTCAAGGAGTCAGTGTGTTAACTGAGTGTCTGGTGTCATTGCCATTGGGTATTGACACAGCATAGACGGGACCTGTCCTTAAGCTAACATTCGAGCGCGAGCGCGCGCGCGTGTGTGTGTATGTGTGTGTGTGTGTCTTTAACAGAAACAATAGCTACCATTTATTGAGGACACATTATGTGCCAAGCTAAGCGCTTAGTCACCATAATCAATAAGTACTTGTGGAGTGAGTGACCTCCTTTAGTTCTTCCTCTGGCTGGAGAGACAGGCCTGGCTGGTTTCATGGCCCACCCTGCTGTCCTCCCTTGTCCTGGCCTCTCGCCGGGATGGAGAGTCAGATACATGCTGCACAGAGAGAGCCTTGCAGGCCAGAATTGGGAGCTTGGGTCTTGTTTTAGCAAAGATGAGAAGCTGTGGGCGGGTTTAAGCAGAAGGCTTAGAAATAACTCAGCCCAGGTCACCTGCTCACAGCTAAGCAGTTGTACACCAAGACCAAGAATCAAGGACCTCCCACTGCTCACCTGGTGACTAGAAGATTCAGTGTTATATTGGGGGACTCACTTTCTTCCTAAAATGGCCTTCTGCTGTTTTACCACCATCATACTTGTTCCCAGCATGGTTGAAACATTTCTAAAGTATGTTAGGGTTTATTATGGTGGAACGTGTTGAGGACTTGGTTGTTTTATGCACTGTAGCAGATACAGCTGAGTCAGCAGAATCCTTCCCTCTTTCCAGACTAATCGTTGACATGATCACATCTGAACATTGCTTCCTAACAGGTCAGCTGTGGATGCCCAAAGCTATAGATTTGTGAAAAAATTCTTATTTTTCAAATTGCTGTATGGCAAAATGGACATTTTTCTTTTGGTGTCCAATTCTGTGAATTTTAACAAAAATGTAGAGTTGCTGGCCACCACTAAGATATAAAGTAGTTCTGTTACCCCAAAGATACTGCCCTGTTCCTTCCTAATCCCTTGCTTCCATAGACTAAACATTTTTTCTTTTTAAAAATAATGGCCTTATTCAGATAACAATGTACCTACCATACAATTCACACCTTTATAGAATTCACAGGTTTTTGGTCTATTCATGGAGTTGTTCAGCCATCATCACCATAATCAATTTTGGAATGTTTCCATTACCCCGGAAAGAAACCCTGTACCACTAGCAGTGGCTCCCCATCTGCCTCTAGTCCTCCAGCTGCAGGCGACCACTATCCGCTTTCTGTTCCTATGGATTTGCCTATTCTGGACATTTCATATAAATGAAATCATATGTGGTCCTTGGCATTTGGCTTTTGTCACTTAGCATCATGTTTTCCAGGCTCATCAGTGTGGTAGCATGTGTCAATACTTCATTCCTTTTTACTGCTGGATGTTACTCCATTGTCTGCATAGGCTATATTTTGTGTATTCTTTCATCAATTCAACTTTTGGATTGTTTCCACTTTTTGGTTATTATGAATAATGCAGCTATGAACATTCATAAACAAGTTTTTGCATAGACATATCTTTTTACTTCTCTTGAAGGGCTAGCTATGAGTGTAATTGCTAAATCATAGATATGGTAACCTTTTGAGAAATTGCCTGACGCTTCCCAAAGTGGCTGCTCCATTTTGCAATTTCCTAGAAGCAGCATTTGAGGCTTCCAACTTGTCCATCAGCTTACCAACATTTGCTATTATTTATCTTTCTGATTTTAACCATCCCAGTGGGTGGGATGTAGTAGCTCATTGTGGTTTTGATTTGCATTTTCCTGATGGCTGCTGATGTTGAGCATCTCTTCATGTGCTTATTGGCCATTTGTCACACAAACTTGTGAAATTATTTTGTTAATTAAAATATATCTTGGTTGAATATCCAGTAAATGACTAAAATATTTCAACATAAACAGAAGTCTACCCTTTTATATCATTGATCTTTAAATTATATGTAGCAGTCATATAACTAATGTTAAATAGGTTATTTCACCAAATGAGTATTAGAAATTATAAAATTAAAAGCATTCTTTTTTGTCCTGTTCACTTAGAAATCTTATAGAAAAGATCCTGCTTTTTAATGTCTCAAATACATCATAAAAGTGTATTTTTTATATATATATATTTTTAAAGATTTTATTTATTCATGAAAGACACAGAGAGAGAAAGAAGCAGAGACACAGGCAGAGGGAGAAACAGGCTCCATGCAGGGAGCCGGATGCGGAACTCGATCCCGGGACTCCAGGATCATGCCCCAGGCCAAAGGCAGGTGCTAAACCGCTGAGCCACCCAGGGATCCCCTATTTTTTTTTATATCTTAAGCTTAAATGTGTGTCTCACAAGTATATAATATTGAATACAATATTGAAAACTTGGAAGATATATATGTATATATATGTGTGTGTGTATATATGTGTTTATGTATATATACGTATGTGTGTGTATATATACATATATATTCACAAGGTCTTAAACTTTTTTCTGGCCCTGATTGTGATAATAGACTGCTCTCTACTCTTTTTAATACCTTCATTGACATTTCTATTTCCAATCTATGGTTTTATTTAATTTTTTAAAATTTTATTTATTTATTCATGAGAGACAAAGAGATGTAGGCAGAGGGAGAAGCAGGCTCCCCACAGGGATCACGACCTGAGCCAAAGGCCGATGCTTAATCCCTGAGCCACCCAGGGGCCCCTCCAATTTAGTGTAAAACAGAAAAATCTCATGTGAGAAACAAAAGTACCAAAAGTGCCTCATTCAGAGGAGCCAGTTGTGTATGGGTTTGAACGAACTGGTAACCTGAGTCATGCTGAACTGCTATTAATAGAACGGGCCCTGTGAAGGGCACCTTCTGCTGCCTTAGCCACCTCAGATTGAACCACTTCCTAGCTACCTGTGATCATGATGATGGGAAGTAGAGCAGTGGTGTGTCTTAAGGTATACTAACTAAAATCAGTGTATCACTGTTATATTACTCTTTGATTTTTTTTTATTAGTTTCAGAAGTAGAATTTAGTGACATCAGTTGCATAGAACACCAGTGCTCATTACATCACATGCCCTCCTTAATGCTCATCACCCAGTTACCCCTGCCCCTCAGTCCTCTCCTCTCCAGCAACCCTCAGTTTGTTTCCAAGAGTTAAGAGTCTTTTGTGGGTTGCCTCCCTCTCTTTTTATTTTATTTATTTTTCCTTCCCTTCCCCTATGTTCTTGTGTTTTGTTTCTTAAATTCCACATGTGAGTGAAGTCATATGGTATTTGTCTTTCTCTGACTTATTTTGCTTGGCATAATACCCTCTAGTTCCATCCATGTCATAGCAAATGGCAAGATTTCATTCTTTTTATGGCTGAGTAATATTCCATTGTACATATGTACTCACATCTTCTTTATCCATTCATTTATTATGGACATCTGAGTTCTTTCCATAGTTTGGCTATTGTGGACATTGCTGCTATAAACATTGGGGTGCATTGCCCCTTCGAATCACTATATTTGTATCATTTGGATAAATTCCTAGTAGTATAGTTGCTGGGTCATAGTGTAGCTCTATTTTTAACTTTTTGAGGAACCTCCATTCTGTTTTCCAGAGTGGCTGTATCAGCTTGCATTTCCAGCAATAGTGTATGAGGATTCCCTTTTCTCTGCATCCTCGACAACATCTGTTGTTTCCTGAGTTGTTCATTTTAGCCATTCTGACTGGTGTGAGGTAGTATCTCTCTTGGTTTTGATTTGTATTTCCCTGATGCCTAATGATGTTGAGCATTTTCTCCTGTGTCTGTTGGCCATTTGAATGTTGTCTTTGAAGAAATGTTTGTTCATGTCTTCTGCCCCTTTCTTGATTGGCTTATTTGTTTGGATATTGAGTTTGATAGGTTCTTTATAGATTTTGGATACTAACCCTTCATCTGATAAGACATTTGCAATGTCTTTTTACATTCCATAGGTTGCCTTTTAGTTTTGTTGACTATTTGCTGTGCAAAAGCTTTTTATCTTGATGAAGTCCCAACAGTTCACTTTTGCTTCTGTTTCTCTTGCCTTTGGAGACTTGTTCAGCAAGAAGTTGCTGTGGCTGTATTACTTTTTGATATTTAGACTACCTGGGATGTCCAGTGCTACTTCAAATATCAAGGAGATGGAATATTCCTATGTAAATATGGCTGAACCATAAGCTCCTGGGAGCCTAGAATTCAGTTTTGGGTAGGTGTTTTTTTTTCTACATAGACTGACAAACTCAGAGTGGTGCTTGGATGAATGAACAGGCAAACAGATGAATAGGTGATGGAAGTAGCAGAAACTGCTTGCCAACCCATATACCCATTTTCCACCACATTTTCTTCTGGATTTTGTGCCACTCTCTTTAGCTTCCTTTGCAGTGTATGGGATGGGGATGGGAAGATAGATGGGGTGCTGATTAACATAGGCCTGTCACTGTGGTCCCATTCTCCCTGCCATGGTTTTGACATGGGCTGTAGCAATTAGGACAAATTTGCTTCAGCCTCCTAAGGAAAGTTCTTTTGGGAGAAGACAGACAAAGGGACACATGAAGACTGCTTCTCTCCTTCCCCTGGACATTGTCATGTCTGCAGCGACCCTGTACCTATTGCCCTCCCCTAGCTATCTGAGGAGAACCAGCCTGCCTGCAGACACTGACATTGTGCATGTGCCTCCATGGAACAGGAGGGACACACGGATAATGGGGTTGACTCTGATTCATTGCCTCTCATGCAGGCCATACGTCCCTTCTCCATAAAGCACCTTATAGCTTTGAGAATTCACCCTGTTTAATCTGCTCCTTGCCCCGCCCCTTGTTAATCAGAAATATTTGAAGAAACTGGAAGGTAAAACCAACTGAAAGATCTTTTTTTGTTTTGTTTTGTTTTAATGCCAGTAAACCTGAGCATGTCATTTAAGGCTGAGCTCAGACTTCACTTCCTCCTTCATTCCCTCCTCTGCCCAATGTGTATTGGAATTGTCCTTGCACCTTTGGCTCTCTTGGTTTTACTTACGTTTTTCTTACTGCTCTGCATGATTGGGGAGGGGTAGTGGTATTTTGATGGGAAGTCAGACCTGTGTCCAGCTTTTGGACAAGTAACTCCTCTGACCCTCTCTCTTCATGTTTAAAATGTGGATCATTCTCATGTCATCTGTCAGTTATGATGATTACATAAAATAAGGATTGTTTAAACTCTCTTTTGTCTTGTTCATCTTCATGATGGTCACTGAGGACCAGAGGAACCCTTAAAGTCACCCAGTCCTGCCTGATGCAAGCATCTCCCCTGACATCCAGCCTGTCCTTGCTCATCATTTGTTTGGCCACCTGAGTTGTTGAGTTTATCTCTCATACCTCAGTGGCTCTTGGCAAAGCAATTTATATGTATTTAAGGTATTTCTTTAGATGCCACCATGCCATATCTAGCATAATACATTTGTTATAATTGATGAAACTACATGGACACATCAGGATCATCCCAAATCCAGTTTACCTTAGCATTCATTCTTGGATTTGTACAGTCTGTGGGTCTGGACAAATGGATAATAACATGTATGTATCCATCATTATAATATCACACAGGATATTTCATTGCTCTAAAATTTCCTTGTGTTTTGCTTATTCTTCCCTTCTCCCCACCTCTCACCCCTGGCAACCAGTGATCTTTTTACTGTCTCCATAGTTTTGCCTATTCCAGAATGTTATATAGTTGGAATCTTATAGTTTGTAGCTTTTCATATTGGCTTTTTTACTTAATAATATGCGTTTCTCCATCTCTTTTTGTGCTTGATAACTCATTCCTTCATAGGAGTCAATAATACTCGATTGTGTGGACGTACTACAGTTTATCCATTCACCTACTGAAGAGCGTCTTGGTTATTTCCAAGTTTTGGCAGTTATGTATAAAGCTTCTATAAACATCTGTGTGCAGGTTTTTTTTTTTTAATTTTTTTTTTTAATTATTTATGATAGTCACACAGAGAGAGAGAGAGAGGCAGAGACACAGGCAGAGGGAGAAGCAGGCTCCATGCACCGGGAGCCCGACATGGGACTCGATCCCGGGTCTCCAGGATCGCGCCCTGGGCCAAAGGCAGGCGCTAAACCACTGCGCCACCCAGGGATCCCTGTGTGCAGGTTTTTGTATGAGTGCAAGTTTTGGATTCCTTTGGAGCTTGATTGCTGGATCACATGGTAAGAGTATATTTAATTTTGTAAGAAGCTGCCTATCTTCCAAAGTGGCTGTGCCATTTTGTATTCCCAGCAATGAATGAGAGTTCCTATTGCTCCATATCCTTGACAGCATTTGGTGTTGCCATTCCAGTAGGTGTAGTGGTATTTCACAGTTTTCCTGATGACATAGGATTTTGAGCATTTTTTCATATGCTTAATTACCACCATGTATCTTCTTTGGTAAGGTGTCTGCTGAGATCACTGGCCCATTTTTTAATTGGAATTTGTTTTCTTATTGTTGAGTTTTAAGAGTTCTTTGTATTTGGATAACAGTCCTTTATCAGAAGTGTCGTTTCCAAATATTTCCTCTGAGTAGTTTCTCTTCTCATTCTCTTGATATTGCAGGGCACAAGTTTTTAATTTTAATGAAGGTCCGGCTGATCATGGATTCTTTCATGGATTGTGCTTTCCTGTTGTATCTGAAAAGTGATAGCCACACCTGATGCCATTTAAGTTTTCTTCCATGTTGTATTCTCAGAGTTTTTATAGTTTTGCGTTTTACAGTTATCAGTTTTGAGTTAATGTTTTATGAATGGTTTAAGGTCTGTGTTTAAATTCTTTTTTTTTTTTTTTTTTTTGCATGTGGATGTCCAGTTGTTCTAGAACCATTTGTTGAAGAGACCATCTTTGTTCCTTTGTCTATAATCAGTTGACTATATTTATGGAGGTCTATTTGTGTGCTCTCTATTCTGTTCTGTCGATCTGCCTATCCTTTCCCCACTATCACATTGTGTTGAGTACTGTAGATTGATAGAGGTCTTGAACTCATGTAACGCCAGTCCTCCAGGTTTGTTTTTTTCCTTCAGTACTGTGATGGCTATTCTGGGCCTTTTGCCTCTTCATATAAACCTTAGAATCAGTTTGTCAATTTCTACAAAATAATTTGCTGAGATTTTGATTGGGATTGCATTGAATCTATAGATCAAATTGGGAAGAAGTAACATCTGGACAATATTGAGTCTTCCTGTCCATGAACATGGAATATCTCTCCATAAAGGGTTCCTAAGAATTGCACTATCAGTGCACAGAACATACAGAAACTTTACTTGTGTGGAGCATGATTTCCATTTGAGAAATATAGGCCCTCAACAAATGAGTAAATTACAGTTTATTAGAAGGAATGACTTCTAAGAAGAAAAATAAAAAGGGAAGAAGATATTGAGCATTGGGAAAGGTGTGCAGTTTTAAACAGGGTAGTCAGGAAAGGGCTCTCTGAGGGGTTGAAGTCAGTAGGATCTGACAAAAGGTGAGACAAAAGGCCTTGAGGATACCTGGGGGAGGAGGTTCCAGGTAGAAGGAACATGTACAAAGTCCCAGAGTTTCGAGGAATAGAGGATGCTGATATTACATGACTTATTTTAAAGTGTATTCATTTAAATATGGAATAGACAACCATTTAGTTCCGTTTAGTGAAGACTAAATAAAAAATATTTTCAGTGCCCTTAAAATGTCAAAGAGCTACCAAAGAGTCCCCAAGTGTTGTCCCTTTGCATTTGGGAGGGTGGAAATGCAGTAGCATTGACATGTAGGGTGGTATAGTAGCATAGAGCAAATGCTGCCTGCCCTCCAGGCCTGGCTTCACTTAATGGTCTTGTTGGGTGGTAGTTGCAGCCTGTCACGGGAGAAAAGCCTGAATCTTAATGTTGAATGTTCATACATTTTTGTCAGGCATATTTTGCAATCCCTTGGAAGTCTCATGAGCTTCATTTTGGGGCTATACAAACTGGCCTTCTGAGGGATTTAATGGCTAATACAAAAGGATCCTCTGAAGACTAGAAGCACCACTCAGGCCTTCAAGCTGACCTAAAGTTTATTTTGTTTTTTAAAAAACTCTTTATAATGGTATAATTTTAGATTTGCTGAGAAGTTGCAAAGAGAGTACAGAGAGTTCTCATACAGCCTTGATCCAGCTTCCCCTGATGTTAGTATCTTACGTGACCAGTGACCTTCAGCAGTCTGCACTTGTGTGCACATATGCATGCACATGTGCGCATACACCCATATACTCACACCCGTATGAGAGAGGCAGGTCTGTTACCACTCGGTCCCCTGGTAGCTCATCACCATCACACCTCCTAGGTACATAATGGACTCTGGCTGTGGCAAAAGCAGGCAAGGAACTACTTTGAAGCTCAAGTTCCAAAGCATGAGATATGGGGGAACAATCAGCTGTCTGGAGAGCTCCGAGTATCATGTGAACTCAGTGCCTCTTGAACTTTATTTAGGAGAAGATTGGCCTCGGATACTTAATATAGACCTCCCAGCTATCATGTGAGAATTCCATTCTGCTCAAGTACAAATACAAGAGAATTTGGAAGCATTTGCTTTTGCTTCTCTTAATGCTAAGTCATCCCACTTCTGTCCCGTCTAATTTCTGAATCTGAAGACCAACAAGATATACCAGTTTACTAATTTCTGAACCAGGAGTGATGAGGCCATTCATCCATCCATTTGCCTGGATTTTAACTTTGTTTAGTAGAACTTTGTTCTGGAAGTGGTACAGGTTGTTTTAGAAATGGACATTCAATCCAAACGATGACAGCCGTTGGCACTCACTCTGGGGCTTAGGAGAGAACCCACACCCTTCTAGGATGTTCCTGACACCATCACACTGGAATGCAGCTGTCTCTCATGGAGGCTGTGGGACGGGTGCTACTGACCATGGCTGCCCAGCTGTGGGAGAAAGGAATGTGAAATTGCAAAACAAGTGGTGATCAAGATCCTGCTCAGGTGTGTGCAGCAGAGATATCCGTAGTGAACAAGATTTGGACAGTAACAAAATGGAATTTTCCAGACATAGGAGTAGAATGTTGCCAGTTATTTATGGGAAATCTGTTACTCTCACAGAGGACTATGGGTATGATATTGCCCTATTAGTGGAGATGCAAAGAAAGTTGTTTTTTTTTTTAATGCTTTTAATTCCTTTTGGCTATGGATAAAGTTTTAAAAAAACACTTTGAATTCATTTTTTTTTTCCCCATCAGGGCCAATTTCAGGAAAATAAAGCTGTATTCACATGTTTGAAAAATGCCAGTTATACTTTTATCATTAAATATGTATGTATATTTTGGGTGGCTCAGTTGGTTAAGCGTTTGCCTTTGGCTCAGGTCATGATCTTGAGGTCCTGAGGTTGACCCCTGTAACCTCAACAGGTTCCCTGCTCAGTGGGGAGTCTGCTTCTCCCTCTGCCTCTGCCCCCTACTCATGCTGTCTCTCAAATTAAAAAAAAAAAAAATATATATATATATATATACATAAGTGTCTCAGAGACTGTTTTCTGCTTAACCTCTCAGAAGTTATAAAACCAGCTTAAGTACAGTATAAATATATTGCTGTGCTTCTGAACCAACTTTGTGTTTGAGTAAAATACTTCTTTTGCTCATTTTGTTTTTTTCCCCCTTTCTTCTCATTGACCATGTATGCTACTTGTTTGTGTCTCAAGACTGTCTTCATGCCTTAAATTAAGGTATTTTGCTATTGAGAAAGAGCAAAACAGTGCCAGGTCTTTAACAAACAGTGTTCAGTCTGGTGTGAAATATAATTTTCACAGTAAAGGTTCCATTTCATTGAAAAACAGTGCAGGATAGTCCCTTCTCTCCTGCCCAGCTGGATTTCCCCATGACTCCCTCCAAGGAGTTGTTCTTCAGGCCCTGCAGGCTAGAACTAAGGCATGCTTGTTTTACTGGGGCAGGGGGTGCTGTGCAGTTTCACGTGGATCCTTGCCCACAGCCATCATGGGAGATGCATGATATCATCGCTGTGTTGTAGATGTAGAAAATAAACCAGAAAGTTAAACCAAGGTCATATGGGTAGTGAATAGTGAAGTCAGAATTTCTGATTTTCCATTCCCAAATCCAGTGCTCCTGGACCAAGGGTCTGCAAAATACTGCATCCTACCACCTGTCATTAAATTAAATTTTTATTGGCATACAGCCACCCCTATTCATTTACACACTGCCAAGGGTTGTTCTCCTGCTACAAAGGCAGAGTTGAGTCGTGACAGAGACCATACTTGCCTTCAAAGCCTGGAAAATTCCTATCTTGCCCTTCAACTGAAGAGAAAGTTTGGCAGCCCTTGTCACAGTCCATAGCTGAAAATGCATTCAAGTTCTTTGTGCCATTGGACTTTGTCTTCCAGGAAAGCCTTTGTGGCTGAGTTTTACTGTGAACAAAGTCAAAGCAGGTGGGGCAAGGCAGCTGTCCTTACTGTCTCAGGGGCCTGATAGGTTGCCCATGTGGTGGGCCACAGATTGTTGCCATGCTTCTGTGGAGAGGTAGAGTTTCTCTCCTTCCCCTGGAATGCAGGCTGGACTTGTGATTTATTTTTTTTTTCACCAGTGGATAGTGGCAGAAGTGATACTCTGTAACTTTCAAGACCCAGTCTAGAGAGATCTGGGATTTCTGCCTCAGACCTTGAACACCACTTTCTAGGAAGATCCAGCAGCCCTATGAGAAGCCCGAGGAGCCACATGGAAATAGCATGTTGCCACATAAGGGAGAGTTCCCAGCCTTTCTGTCATCCCTGCCACAATGCTAGACATGAGTGAACCTATTCTAAATGCTCTAATCCTTGTTACCATCTGAGCAACGTCATGAGAGACCCAGTTGAGAACAGCAGAAGGACCACCCAACCAAGCCTATCCTATTCCCACAGAATTAGGAGAGATAGTCCATTCTTGTTTTTAGCAAGTGTGTTCTGTGGTGGTTTGTTGTACAAGAGATATGTGAGACCAAGGTGAGATAACACCTGGGGGAGAGGCCACAGATGCCTTCTAGATTGGGTAGTAGTGACACATCACAAAAATGTGAATTTTCAGACAGTCCCACGTCAGTGCCGGAGTACTTTGAGGTATGAAACAGACTTTTGGATTTGCCATCTGGGGGAGTTACCCCAATGTAAATCTGAAGAACTCTAAAATATTATCAACTGGAATTTGGGAAGCTATCATGTGATTCTAGACTAATTAGAGAATGGATGTTTTATTATGAGCTTCTCATGGAAAAAGCAAGTGAATGATAAGCATTTTAAGCAGCTTACAGAATGGTTCCTGAAATACTGAAGTTAAAATGTTTGTGTTAAGGCTTCTTGGAAATGAAAGCTTTTTTGAAAATGATTTGTGAGATGCTCTTACCTTGGAATATTAAGGGTTTATTTTCAGGGAGTTAAGTGCTTGCATGCTTGTGTGCGTGTGTGTGCTTGTGTGTGTATGAATGAGGTGTGTTTTTTCCCCCAGCAGTCACATTGGGTATGGCTGTTCAGTTGGATACTGTTGATGCTAATCAGAGGAATTGTTGGAAGGGCTGGAATAGGTATGTATGTATGTATTTATTTATTTATTTATTTTTAAAGATCTTATTCATTCATTCATGATAGACATAGGCAGAGACACAGGCAGAGGGAGAGGGAGAAGCAGGCTCCATGCTGGAGCCCGACGCGGGACTCGATCCCGGGACCACAGAATAGCGCCCTGGGCCAAAGGCAGGCGCTAAACCGCTGAGCCACCCAGGGATCCCATGGAATAGGTTTTTAAAACACGTGCCTTTCTGCAGATCTAAATCTATGGCACTTGTTTGCACTGAGCCTTCCTGAGCCCTCTGGCCATGAAGCTCTCTCTTAACTCACTAGGCATCTCAGGATGAACTTGCAGCCCAGAGCATGTCTTCCATGGTGAATTCTTTGCCTACTGGATAAAGACCAAGCTCTTCATAGCATGGGGCAGGCAGGCCAGGGCCGTCTTAGTGTACAATTATATATATTATAGTGAGCGGTGCCCCCCTAGAGCTATGTGATGATATGGCCTACACCTGCCCCTGCGTCTCTAGCTTTATCCCTAGCATCTTTTTTTTTTTTAAGATTTTATTTATTTATTCATGAGAAACACACACACACACACACACACACACACACACAGAAGCAGAAACACAGGCAGAGGGAAAAGCAGGCTCTATGCAGGGAGCCTGACATGGGACTTGATCCCTAGCCTCCAGGATCATGCCCTGAGCTGAAGGTGGCACTAAAACGCTGAGCCACCCGGGCTGCCCTATGCCTAGCATCTTGAGTTCTACCCACATTGAACCTTTTTAGGGTTTTCTTACTTTTACTTTCCCTGCTCTTCCAATTAAATGAATAATCCCCACCCACCCACCTTGTTATTAACAATAGCTGGGATTATAACAACACCAACATATTCACACATTGCACCCCAAATAATTTTAAAATTGGCCACACTCATACCATCAACATACCTATGAAATAAGATTGGTTTTGTGTAGTTCTTTTTGTCCTCAGATTGTATCTCGTTGAGTGTGTACAGAGTATTGTGAGCAGGAGTGACTTTGATGATTTCTTCTTCCAGTGCTAATGTTACTCATTTGCTCTGTGACTGTGTTCTTTTCCTTCTGTTTACATGCAGTATCCGTCTCCCATCTTCATTGACTTAATTTTTTGATTATATAAAATGCTAACATGACCTGGAGTCCAAAGCCGTAGGAAAAAGTACATCCAGAGACAGCGCACATTACTTTCACCCTGTTCCTACCCGCCTAGAAAGATAACTAGTTTTCAGTTGTTTGTTCCTCCGGTGTTTGTGTATATAAAAATGAACGGCAATGGGGCGCCTGAGTGGCTCAGTCGGTTCAGCATCTGCCATCAGCTCAGGTCATGATATCGGGGTTCTGGGATCCACCCACATAGTGCTCAACCGGGAGCCTGCTTCTCTCCTTCTGACCCTCCCCCAGCTCTTGTTCTCCCCACCCCAATAAATAAAATCTTAAAAAAAAAAACACAGCAACTTGTATGTGAATGTTTTATTTCCCCTTCTTTCTTGTACAAAAAGTAGTAACCTTGTATAACTTTCTTCTTGCAATTAGCAATATATTCCAGAGACTATTTTGTAATCTGTTTATGGAAATCTTCCTTGTAGATATATTTTTTTTCTTTACTGTTGTGTGGGATTCCATTGTTTGGTTGAACAAACTTTTATATAAATGTTTAGGCTGCTTCTGATGTTTCCCTCTTATAATTTGTGTCATGATGAATAACTTTGCATGATTTTTTAAAATGTTCTCTTATGTTGTACATATAACTTATTCAGTTTATTTCAGAGTGGTTTATTTTGCTGTCCTATATGAGATTTCATCTGCTTTTGTATCTTCCAACTGGTTATTGTTCGTGGATATGAAGGCTGTTGACTTTAGTGCTAATATATCTTGCTACTTTACCAACTTCCTTTATTTATTATTTCTCTTGTTCTAGATATTATAATCATATCATCTACAAAGAGGCCATTTTACTACTTCTTTTCCCATTCTGATGCTGCTAATTGTTCTTTTGTCTAATTGTGTTAGCTGACACCCCCAACATATTGTTACGTAGTAATGGAGGTACCAGAGCCCTGGGCTCATGACCCGAGCCAAAGGCAGATGTTCAAACAACTGAGCCACCCAGGTGCTCCTGTGGACTATTTTTTACTAGATAGATTGTTGAACTATATTGAAGTTTTTTAGCATTTATAATCATTTTTCTCCTTAGACTTAGTAATATGGTAGATTATATTAATGGATTTTTAAATGTTGATCAGCTCCTGGAATAGATAATAGATCCCATGATGTGTGTATGTTTTCTCATTTTGTTTGTTGTTTTTTGTTTTTTAATGTGCCCGGGAATAATGTAAATGTACTTGGGATTATCTGGTCTTTGAATGTCTACTAGAATTCCCCTATGAAATTCTGATTGTAAATTAAATTGTAGAGTTTGATGAAGAAAATTTTCATTGTGGGAAGTTTAAGGATTTATTTAAAAACTTCTATGATGGGTTATACATTCTCTATTATAAGTATAAACAATAAGCTAACCAGGAATTTATTTAAAACTAGTCCCTTTTCCAGAGATTGGAATTTTGCAAAATGATAGAAAAAGGGAACCTCCCAAGATCAGACTCATCCTGTATTAAAGGCAAAGCTATTCCAGAGCGTTGCCTTTGTTACCGTATAACATGCTGGTAGAGGCCAGGCAGGTAACACAAAGAGGTAAACCAGCTGGGCATCAGATACCAGGGGAGTGGTGGCGACTGTGGCACATGGAGGGTACTGGCTCCCTATTCCGGACCAACTTCTGCTTCTTAGGACTGTGAACCTGATATTGCCAGATCTTCAAACTTTTATTGGGGAGCGGAGAAATCCAGATTTTTTTAATGTGAAGACTTTTGACTTTTAACACTTGGCAATCAGTTCAAACATTAACAACACAGTATAGGCCAGATAAAATAGAGTTGTGAAAATGTGACCCCATCAGTTCTCCCAGGGCCATGTGGGTGGTGTGGTTTTGAAGTTGTGAGCAAGCTGTCTTCCTTGTGTCTGCTGTTAAACTTGCAGGTATGAAGAAGAAGGTCCGGGGTGTGTTAGACTCACCAAGGTCGTGGACAGATGCCACTTGTACTGGAAAGATAAGGGAGAGGAGGAGCCCAACTTGGGAAAGTGGCATGTGGGGATTGATCCCCCAAAGTGGGGTCATGAACAGTGCAGAATTGGTGCCTCTGTGGGACCTCCACTGTTGGCACCCCTGAGGGCAGTGACTGGCGGGGACCAATGAGGAATTACTGGTTCCTTGCTTGGAGATGACTCAGTCCTCCCCGACCCTGACCCATCTAGTTCCTAGCCAGTATGTTTCCTCCTATTTCCTATCTTGCTATTACCTCTATGTGTTGTGGTTATCATGGCCCCTTCACCCTAAGGAGATATTATCATCCCTGAAACTACATGATGACTGCAAACTAGCTATTTTTATTCATTTAGTGTGTTCATTGCTGTTCAAAAAATTCCCTAGTGGCAGCTCTGTTAATTTCAGAAAGACTAATTGGGTGCTGTGTGTATGTGTGTGTGTGTTTTAAGTAGGCTCCATGTCCAGCCTGGAGCCCAGCATGGGGCTTGAACTCATGACCTTGAGATCAAGACCTGAGCCGAAATCGAGAGTCAGATACTTAACCAACTGAGTCACCCAGTCACCCCTGGGTGCTTTTTCCTGGGGGGAGGGAATGTGCTTCCTTTTAGCCCCTTGGTATCTATGGTCTCTGACCTCACTGCCTTCTGTGATATTCTTTTTTCTTCCTGTGATATTCTCATACAGAAACTTTTGGCTTCTACTCTCAATGCCATACATTCCTAATTATTTGTGCTACTTCTTGAGTAATCCCAAAGTCTGTTTTGGATTACTTACTAAAAGTGGATAAAAATTGAGTCATGGTTTCCCACTTCTGGGCAGATGCCTATGTTAATGTTTTGTAGAAAAATTCTTCTTTGCTGGCAGGATGGTTTAAGTCCAGAACTGATTTTTAATGTGGACCATTCACTTTCCTCTTGGGGATTATTTAGAATGAATAAACCTAGGAATAGGGTATTTTTGTGTGTATGTACCTAAGCATGAATCGTTAGCTAAAGGAACTTTTATGTGGTACAACTTGTCCAGAGAATTTAGAGTTTAAGGGCTTTATTAATTATGGTTAAGCACATTTTATTGAGAAGAACAATCTCTAGAGCTGATTAGCTGTGTCCAAGCTGAGAGCTGTTTCTTCTCAGTTGATCCTGCAAGTGAAGTCAGAATAGTGACAACTTCTGTTACTATAGCTACGGAATCTGTTTTCAAAAACACAAGGCTATGATTTCATTGTAGTTTGGTGCACATTGAGAAGCTGATATGGAAATGGGAAGGAAGCTTTATTCAAAAATACAGTTGAAAATAAAAATTTTCTGTCCTCCTTTGATGCTTAGATGAGAATTTTTTTTTCTTCTTTCAAGCTTTCAGGTTCTGTGGGTCAGTTTCGGAAACTGACCTTAATTCCTTCATTCAGGAAGTCCCTCAAACATTCTCTTCTCATTCTAATATGACGATGACTTAGTGCAAATCCATTGTCCTTTATATTCACCACAATTGTGATTAGCTTGTTATGTAGTTGTAATTAAGTCAGAAGTTTGGGTTGGTTATATTTAGTTGGGCGAGTCATCTAATTTTCCACATTGACAGAACCTTTATTATATTCCAGACACTGAAGACACAGCAGTGAACAGAAATGAGCCTTCATTTTGATCAGCTCCTGTCCATATGATATAAAGCATAGACTATAAGCCATGTGTACTTGAATTTTTATGTTTTTATATATTTTTTTCATATATATATATATGAAATGCTCTCTGAAATAGGGTCCCCACTTTCCCAACAAGTTAACTCCCATTAGCGGAGCTGTCACTGAGCATTTATTCTGCGTGCTTAGAGTTCATTTGATTTGACCATATTATCTCATTTAACTATTATCTCATTAAACCTTAGGACAACCCTGTACAGTTAGATACTGTTACAATGTTCCATTTAACAGAGGAAAGAACTGAGACTTATAGAGGCGAACATTAACTTGCCCAACTTCACACAGTGACTAATGGTGACTCTTTCAAAGAAATTGAGCTTATAGGAGAAGTGCTGTTGGAAATGCATTTGTTCCTGTGGTGTTCCTCTGGCTGTGGTAAGAAAATGTACTTATTATATTCAGGCTGTTCATGAGTGTGGGCATCTGGGATGGTGCAGTGGTGCTAAAGCTCCACCAGCCATCGAGAGGTGAGGACCACACTGTCATGCGGGAGGGCAGCCAGGGACCTAATAAGGGAGGGGTAGCAGAGGACTGTTGGGTGTAGTTCTGTGGGTGGGGCTGGGGCACAAGGTTGGGACGCCTATGAAGATGACTTATCCTTATTATATTTGCCTGTGCTGCATTTTTATTAAAACAGATACCCTGTATTCTGCACCTACTTTTGTGGTCTGCCATTTTCCCACCTAGTCTGTCCTGAGTATCTTGGCTTGGCCACCATATGTCTCTCTGCACTGATATTAGAAATGGTGTTATGGTCAGAAGTGTACGAATGTGTTATATGAGTGGGCCATGCTAATTTATTGACTTGAGATCCATATTATTAGACATTTTCTTTTTTTTTCTTTTTTTTTTTATTAGACATTTTCATACTAGCTGTTCTCTGTTCAGTGCTAAGGGGAAAGTTCTCTGTCCGAACACAGTTGTGATTTTTCCCTAGTTAATACTTGTAGAAGTGGAATTGCTTTTGATACATGCCCCCGGATGTGAGCTAGCTCATTATCTGCACCCTTGTTAGCAGTGTAGGCTATGGGTGTGGGGGGGAGGTGTGCCTATTTGATAGATAATAAGATAGTATTTCATGTTTTAATTGTCATTTCTTTGATTTTTTTTTAAATTTCTTTGATTTTTTTGTGAAATTTTTTTTCTCCTGAAAACTTACTGAATTTCCTTTATTAAAGATTCATACAGGGCAGCCTGGGTGGCTCAGCGGTTTAGCGCCGCCTTCGGCCCAGGGTGTGATCCTGGAGACCTGGGATCGAGTCCCACATTGGGCTCCTTGCATGGAGCCTGCTTCTCCCTATGCCTGTGCTCTGCCTCTCTCTCTGTGTCTCTCATGAATAAATAAACAAAATCTTAAAAAAAAAAGATTCATACATACGCATTTTTGCTGGGGATGTTAACATTTTTTAGTGTAAAATGATCTTCATTTTTTTGAATGCATTTGTCGCAAAATTGGCATTATCTTGTAATATTAATTTCTTTTTCCCGAAGGATGCTCTTCTTCTGTCCTAACCATTCTGAAAAACTTCAGCTCTATGTAAGTGGTAAGAGAGGAATACCATGAACAAAGCTGATGTTTATCTTATACATTTATTGGCATTTGCTGTGTGCAACACATTTGCTGCATGCTTTGTAAACAGGCTTGGGTTCAATACCAGTCCTACCTCCAGGTTCTGGACTGTGGGTGAGTTTTTGCTAGCCCCACTTTCACCAGCAGCAAGCTGACAGGGGCTCCTGTGCAGCCTCCTTAGGCCTCTGTGAGTTTTATGTCACCACTTCTGGGGATAAGGCACCCAGCCCTGGCCAGGCACATGGTCATTCTGCAGTAACTAGGAGCCATTAATACTCTTTTCCTTGTTGAGACCATTATGATTTTTTTTTTTTTTTAAAGCCAGACTCCTCCCAGGGAGTGAGTGCAGTAAAAGCCAGGACCTTAGGAGAGGTCATGCACAGAGAACTTCCTTCTCCCCTCATTTCCCACCCTTGTCTCACATTCCTGGGCCTCCTTCCCACTCTGGTTACTGTATTAACTTTATCCCGGAGCATGACAGCTTGGCAGCTGCTATTCTGACCTGGGCAAGGTTTATTACTAATTCAGGCCTATACATTGAGAGGGCAGGTGAGGCCTTGTGGGCTTGCCTTCTCCAAGGATCTACACTCTCTTCCAACCCACATTTTTTGCTCCCCAGAGACCCCATGCTCCTTCGAAGTGATGACACATGCATTTGGGCTGCAGGGCTTTCTGATGAGGACATCTGGCTCTTCTCAGGGAGCATTTCCTGTTAATAGCAGCAGCCCTCCAGCCTGGAATCTCAGAGATTGCCAGCAAGCCATCCCACAGTGATTTTTGGATGAGGTTACCACTCTTGCCACCCTCCCCAGCTTTGGCCAGCCTCCAGAACTCCTCCTGGTGTCCTGGTAATGTGAAGAGATCTCTGCTGCCTCCGTTTCAGATTTTCTGATTGGGATTTGAAGTGGGGGCAGGGCCTGCCACCTGTCGGGCTGGCCTCCTACTCCAGTGGCTGGCAGGAGAAAGTGTCCAAAGGCCACTCTCTGTCCTGAGTTGATCTGGGAATGCAAAGCGACTCTGTTGTGCTAGAGAAGCTTCTCTGCAGAGCAACATACTAGAGTTACTGTTCCTCCCCTGGCCTGGGAGCGCTGTCTCTGAGGGACCCACAGCTATGCTTTGAATGTCTTCTCCAGCATTTGGGGCTGGCAGGTCTCAGGTGACACATGTCTGTGCAAGGCCTTGGCTGTGGGCTCACTGAACTCGCTTTGTGCTGGAAGGCATAGAAAGGTTCCTCTGCAGACCAAAGGGGAGAGGCAGGCTGTAGGCGAGGCTCTGCTGCTCAGCCTCCCAGGCCGGTCCCCTTTTGCAGGAGAGGTAGCTATTTCTGGTGTGTTATAAATCTGCAGCCGCCAGCTAGGGAGAGCTGGGACTGTTACGTAAGGCTGTCAGCTCAGTCTTTTATTCCCTTGCCTGCCTCCTTCTGGGAGACAGGGCTGGGAGGCAGCATGGCTGGGCATTTCTGTTCTCTCCAGTGCAGTGGGGTTATTTTTGGAAACTGGGGGATCTGGTCACACGACAGCAGTTTTTCATTCATGAGACCCAATCTATGAAAGGGGCCTGTCCTTCATAGCATTGACTTGGGGGGCAGTGCTGTGTGTGGGTGGGTTTGCTTCTGTTCAAGGTTTAGAAAAGACAAGGCTGAGCGATAGGACCAGACACCAGATTTTTTTTCTGGAGTTATAAACATTTTCTTTGATTCTTGATTTTCTTTTAGAAGCTGTTAGAGGGATTCACTTTCTTTGGAACCAGAGAATGGTACAGCCTTGAAAATGGCATTTATTTCATGTGTGTACGTGTGCATGCGTGTGTGTGAGCATGAGAGCATGGGAAAGTGGGTGCCAGGGAGAAAGACATGCATGGTAGGCGCTTGAGTGCGGCTCCTAGTCCACGCCTTCATGGCCTTGCTAGTGGAAACCATGACAGTGCCCGCCTGCAGTCCCCAGCTGTCCCCAGTCCTGGCCTCTCCCTTTCCAGGGCCCCTTTTCCAGACTTCTCATAAGAGGCCACAAGAGGCCGTGACAGTCATCCTTGAGACCATATGGCATCTCCTTTCCTGTGCCTTGGGGTGGCCCGGAGTGGCTGACTTCCTGGCTGTGGTGGCCGACACCGACTCCTCCAAATGTTCTTTCTCATTCTGCGGGTTGTCCCACCTGCTCTCTTCCAGGATGTCTCCTTCCCTTTATGGTGTGGTGTAACGATAGTTGAAGTTTTTGTGTAAATAAGAAGTGCTTCCCAGTCCCACTTCTGCTCTTATCCAAGATGAAACTTTGGGCAAGGCACTTAGCCGTGTCCCCCACCCCGTGCTTCACTAAATGAGAACGGCTCCAGCAGGCTCTAGCACCAGTTCGGTTTGATGGGACAAAGGGCTTCCAGCGTGGGAAAGCCTGCAGTGAGTTGTATCGTCCTGCGGGGTCAGTGGCTGCTTCTGGGCCCCTGTGGTCTTTCTCTCACGTGGCACCATCGCTGCAAAACTGCAACTCACCCCCTCCTCATCCTCCAACTGTTCCAATTGTGCATAATATTCCCCACTACTTAGCTGCTTGTTCAGTTATTTAAGGAGCTGGCTGGGGCTCCTGGGAGTGGCAGAAAGACCAAATGAGGTAGGGAGAGAGCAGTAAGATGGAGAAGTAAGGTAGGACCAGACTTCTGTGGTCACCCTTCAGCTGTCTGCCCGCCTGCTTGGCATGGCCCCAGAGATCAGACCCCACCTTGGGCTGGCTATGGGGGGGTGTACATATTTCTTATGTGCACTTGAGGCTTCAGTGGGGTCTTCACTTTGAGTTTGTTTGCCCCCTTATGGCAAGAGAGTTATTTTTTGTTTTGTTTTTTTGGGGGGGGGGGGCAGAGGGAGAGGAAGAGAGAGTTTTAAGCAGCCTCCATGCTGAGTGTGGAGCCCAACATGGCATTCGATCTCATGACCCCAGGATCACAACCCAAGCTGAAACCAAGAGGTGGATGCTTAACTGACTGTGCCTCCCAGGTACCCCAGGAGGGTGGTTTTGAGTGACAGTGGAAAGAGGAGAATGGTCAGTGGTGAGAGATCATGTGGGATATGATTCTTCACTTGACCGTGAATGACACAGTCACACAGGATTACTCACAACTGTAATAGAGCAGCGTCTTTAGTGCCATTCAGATCTAGGTTCAAATCCTGGAGAAGTTATTTAATCTCTCTGAGGCTGTTCCTTTCCTGTAAAAGGCAGATACTGATATTACTTTTATAGGTTGGTGAGCAATAAACAAGATCATGCATGTAAACTACCAAGCCGAGTGCCAGGCCTGTGGGCTCCTTTCACAATGACAGGAGTGCTGAGGCTGTCTGCGTTCTGAAAGAGCATATGTAGGTCTCACCACCTTTGAGGAACCCAGCAGTTTGTTCATAGAAGCAGCTGTTTCATGGCTGGCCTGAGAGTGGGGTGCGCCTTGTGCCTGTCGCATCTTAGCCAGGGACCTTTGTGAGTGAGTCAGCCTCCAGTGAGGGTCTGGGCCCGGGAGTGGGTGCCCTGAGTCCATAGCCTGCAAGTTACCTGGCCCTGTGTGCGCATTCTTGAGAGGAAAACAGTGTGTTATAAATATGCCTCCACTGTATGTTCAAGTGCTAATGCTTAGACTCTTGTCCAGGCCTGGCAGGCCATCTGTTTTCATCGTGTCCGCTTCCTTCTAGCTGCTTGACAACCAGTAGGTGGCACCTGCATTTTACGGATGAGGGACATTTTGGAACTTGATCAGGGAGTTAGTGGATGGTGGCAGAGCCAGGACTGAATTCAGGCCTGTTTGGTCCCCAGTGTTGGGTCTAAATCACCTTCCTGTGGGGCTGAGAGGGTCTGGGCTGACTCTGGTTTACCTTCTCACCAGGCTTGGGGGCAACACAGGGGCTCCTGAAGTGTACTGTGCTTTCGGAACCAAAGGCCCTTGTGGGAGGCAAAAATTCTAAAGTCCTTCTTTCAAGATGGCTGTCCCTTGGCTTTAATCA
Source organism: Canis lupus dingo (assembly GCF_003254725.2). Taxonomy (NCBI): domain Eukaryota; kingdom Metazoa; phylum Chordata; class Mammalia; order Carnivora; family Canidae; genus Canis; species Canis lupus. The sequence continues at coordinate 11,328,514 of NC_064265.1, forward strand.
GTCCAGTACTAACCTAGGTTCTGTCACAAAAAAGCTTGCAGTTGAATTTAAGGTTACTGATCACATGACTTTAAGACAGGGAGATTGTCTTGGATGAGGCATCTGGGTGCCAGAGAGGCAACACCACTGCCTCAGTGTCACACAGCTCTCTGGATTTTAGTTCAGGTTCCCCAAAATTACGTGCTGGAGGGGCATGGACTTGCACATGTGTACTTTGTCAGCAACAAACTGGAGTGGCCTGTCGCATCCTCTGATAACCTGGGGGGCTGGGTTGTTGACCACAGTTAAGAGGAAGAGGGAGGCAGGGGAACCTTGGGCAAGGGCCTGGGGCCCTGGGCCAGAGAATTCTCTCAGCTCAAATGGAGAGCCGCCTCTGTGTGTGTACTTTCTCCTACTTCTTTTCCTGGCACCTCTTTTGCTGGAAAATTGACCAGGTTGCAGATTTCTCACTCCTCTGCTGAGAAAAATCCCTCCTTCCCAAAGTCTCCACAAGCAGAATCCAGGCAGTGAAACAGAGGCGCTTTCTTTGCTCAGGACCATCCACTCTCACTTTGCTTAAGCCCTGTTTGTTTCTTCTGCCTGAAAGAGGCCTTTTGCTTGGTGTGCCAGGGTTTGCCAGAGCCAGAGAGCACCCAGGGCTGTGGCTGTTTTGTTCCTGAACCCCGTGGAGCCTCAGAAATGCCTGCGTCCGGTAGTCGGAGGGGAAGGCAAGAGACTAGGTGTCAGGAATTGTGTTCATGTTGGGTTTCCATCGCTTGTCTCAATTAAGACGATTACTAGCTCTGTGACCTTTGGAAAGTTGTTGAACCTCTCTGAGCATTCTTTTCCTTAACTGTAAAATGGGGCTGGTAACGGTACCCCAGCAAGGAGACAGAGGTGGTGCTGGGTGGTTAGAGCTTCCAAAGTGCTCTAGACACAGGGCCAGGCACACACTACCAGCCCTTAATAAAAGTTGATATTGTTGGAACACCTGGGTGGCTCAGTCATTTAAGCATCTGCCTTCAGCTCAAGTCATGATCTTGAGGTCCTGTGATCAAGCCCTGCATCAGGCTCCCTGTTCAGTGGGAGTCAGCTTCTCCCTCCTACCAGCCCCTCCATGCTCTTTTGAGTGCTCTCTCTCACAAATAAAATCTTTAAAAAAAAGTCGATATTGTTAAGATTTTATGCATTGCCTTACAGAATACTGGTGTTCAAATTGTGCACATGTAGGGACATTCTAAGGATCACTTCTACACAGTAAACAAATAATTTAGGGGGGCAGTTTGAGAGTTTGTAAAAACTGGAGGGTTTGCTCTGTGCTTAGCATGGTGCTGGGTACTTGCATCCATGTCTATAATCTGTTTAACAATCTGAGAGATGTGGATATTATTGCCTCAGAGAGGTGGAATCTGAGGTTCTGAGACCTACGGGAACTCATCTCTCCTTTTCCCCCACATGATGCTTTGGGGTTGTTGGGGTCCCATGCTGGGTGGTCTCCTCTGCAGTGGCTGCTTGCCTCCTGAGTCTGATTAGATGCCTGGCCCTAATTATTTCTGATCGTCGAGGTCTTAGAGATCCAGAATTACCAGCAGAATACTGCATTATGAGTAAAAATGCTGCGAAACAACTGTCCTGGGAAAACTGATTTTGAAATGTTAGGGTGTCTCTCCCAGCATGATTCACCTGGCTGCGCCTTGGGGAAGGAGAGAAGAGTCGTCACCCCTCCCCCACCATCCCCAAGTCTCCCTAGAGGGCTGTGTTGTGACTTTCTTCAAGCTAGAAACTGGGTGAGGGACATGCAAGCCAGCTTTTGAGTGGTTTATAAATGAGGCTTCCTGATTCCTGAATTGTTGTCTGTGGGTCATCTTACACGAAATCGCATTTGGTGTGTATTGGTCAGTAATGGAAAGGACGCAGTGAGGTTAATTTGGAGCCATTTGGAGAGCCCACGGAGTGTGGTCCTTATCCCGGGAACACCTCAGGAGAGTGCTTCCGAAGGTTTTCTGTTGATTTGTTAGTCCTCAAGGTTAGCATCTGGAGTTGTAACTTGGGAGTTCAGGCCCTTTGGTTCCTATATGGATCACAGAACTATACCTTCAGAGCTTTAGCAGATCCTCAGCATCATTTGGGCCAAATCCCTTGTTGTTCACTCGTTATTGTTTATTCTGTGAATATTTACTTAGTATTCAGCAGGTGCCAGGACCAGCCCGTGCTTTCAAATGCTCACAATATGTGGGAGACATGTGTCTGGGACAAGTGATGACAAAGGCATGGAGGTTGTGTCAGATACAGGGAAGCTTTTCCCAAAGTGCACTCTATTCAGTAAATGGCGTGCAAGTAGGTATCATGAGGAGAAAGGTTTCATGGTGAAATAGGATTGGAAATGCTGGCATCTGAGTGTTACGGTAGAATCTGATTATTTTTTAGAATGTTAGATGTACCTGGCATGGAGGTGTGTGTCTTATACAGATTATCTCATCTTACAGCATTCAGTAGTTTGGGTTGGCTGTAATTATAACTGTTTCTGTACTGATAGAAGTTCTAGATTGTTTTTTATTTGATTTTATTGATTAATTTAAAGGTTTTATTGAGAGCAGAGAGCAGAGCTAGAGAGCATGTGTGTATGTGTGGGGGAAGGGCAGAGGGAGAGGGGAAGCAGACGTGCACCTGAGCAGGGGGCCTGACACAGGGCTCCATCAGGGGACCCTGGGATCATCACCTGAGCCAAAGGTAGACGCTTAGCTGACTGAGCCACCCAGGTGCCCAGTTCATGGGCTGGAGATTGGTCTCTTCATTTCAAGGAGGGCTTCTGAATACAGTGGAATATTATTCAGCCTTTAAAAAGAATGGAATTCTGACATATGCTACAACATGGATAAACTTTGAGGATATTCTGCTAAGTGACAGCAGCCAGTTTCAAAAAGACAAAGTATGGGGATCCCTGGGTGGCGCAGCGGCTGGGCGCCTGCCTTTGGCCCAGGGCGCGATCCTGGAGACCCGGGATCGAATCCCACGTCGGGCTCCCGGTGCATGGAGCCTGCTTCTCCCTCTGCCTGTGTCTCTGCCTCTCTCTCTCACTCTCTGTGACTATCATTAAAAAAAAAAAAAAAATTAAAAAAAAAAAAAAAAAAAAAACAAAAAGACAAAGTATGGTTCCACTCATAGGAGGCACTTCGAGTAGTGCATTCATAGGATAATAGAAGGTAGATGGCTGTTGCCAGGTTTTGGCAGGAGGGAGAGAATGGGGGATCATTTAATGGATGCAGAGTTTCAGTTCTGCAAGAGGAAAAGTATTCTGGAGATTGGTTGCACAACAACACAAATGTACTTGGCACTACTGAACTTTACACTTAAAAAATGATTAAGAGGGTACATTTTATGTTTTGTGGGTTTTTTTGTTTTTGTTTTTGTTTTGCCACGACAAAACAAAAATATGCCCAAAGGAAGTCATACAGTGAGAATTAAAAATCACAGATTATGGGATATGATGTACCTCAAGTGCAGTGTGCATAGGAATGCACCTGCTTGTATCTTTAATTATTTTCATTGGGGTTTGAGATGAGAAAATAAATTGGAGTAGTTCTGTTTTACCTAAGAAGAGAGGCCTCTCAAGCTTCTGAAGGCTTTGCCAGTTGCAGCAAATAATAAGTATACTTTGTACTTCAAAATAGTTGCTTGTGTTCCCTTTTGAGGCTTGAGTGAGCATTTGCTGATGTGTCCAAAATACGTTTTTTTTTTAGAAAGTGCTTATACTTGAGCTATTAGTTTGTGTGTTTTTTTTAAAGATTTTATTTATTTATTTGAGAGAGAGAGAAACAGCACGAGCAGGGGGAGGGGCAGAAGGAGACAGAGAAGCAGACTCCCCGTTGAGCAAGGAATCCAGATGTGGGGCTCAATTCAGGACCCTGAGATCATGACCTGAGCCAAAGGCAGAGACTTGACTGAGCCACCCAGGCACCATTGAGCTATTCGTTTTATAACAGTATACTTCTGGGTTGAGTGTATGACTACTGTAAATTGAAGCAAAGGCGCCAGGAGGCAGGACAGTAGCAATTTAGGGCTTGCCGTCAGGATTTAGGCCAATCCCTCACCTTATGGACTGTGAAAGCAAAAGTTGTAGAATCTGTGGTTGCAGTCCTCTTTAAGAACTCTGTATATTAAAAAAAAAAAAAGAAATCTGTATATCTTTAAGACTGCTTATTTAAAAAAATATATCGATTTGAACAAAATTTTTCTAGCTTTCAGTAGAATGGTGGCATTTTGCAAAGGGACAAAGTATTTCAAACTTCTCTGTTAGGATCCTAAAGAATGCATCTGAGTATAGATTACAGAAGATTTGAGTGAAGGTTCAGTCTGTTAACATGTTTAAAACTTTTCGAAGGCCATGTTCATTATTTCTCTGGGTAGAGCAGTTTCCAATGATGGTAAATTCATAGCAGCTCAGAAACTTCTCATGGCTGCATGGTTGCCTTCTCTGTGGTACAGCTCTAATCGACTCTCTGCTCTCTCTAGCACATTGGGTTGTTCTTGCATTTCATGACGATAAACATCCTTGGCCCACGTCCACCCAAGCCAGAGGGACACATATGTTTAGCCTGGCTGCCCTTCTGAATTTATTACCACCCCTCCCACCCCAAGTAATGCATACAACTGTGAGTTTCTTAAAACTTTGCTGAGTTGAACCTTGTTATAATTTTTAAATCTTTGTCAGTCTGATAGATTTTTTTTTTTTTTTTGGATCACTGTTAAGTTTCCTTAACATGTTTGGTGTGTGTGTGTTTGTGTATTTCTTTTTTGGGGACTAGAGAATCTTTATATCCTTTGACCATTTTTCCTTTTGAGCTATTTGCTTCAGGTTTTTTGTTTTTTGTTTTTTTAAGATTTTTTTTAAAAAAATTGAGACAGGCAATGAGCAGGGGGTGGGACAGAAGGGAAGAGAGAAGCAGACTCCCCATGAAGTGGGGAGCCCAACTGTGGGGCTCAATCCCAGACCCTGGGATCATGACCTGAGATGAAGGCAGACGCTTAACCGACTGAGCCTCCCAGGTGCCCCTTGCTTCAGGTTTGTGAATCATGTGCATTATTTAGACATTAATTCTACGTGTCCCTGGTTTAATTTCACTGCCATTCTTGCTATAGCAGCCCTTCCTCACCTTCAAGTTTTTTCCATTGATCTGTTCATTAGTGAGAGCTATAAGGTTGTGGTCAGCATACTTGGCTGGAGCTTCCCCAGGATTATTCAGGGTCCAATCTTTAAGTTCTTAAATATCGGACAGTGTCTTTCTGTTGTCTTTGTATAGAACAGTAGCTTAATTGATTCACTGGTCATTTCTGGAGGTCTCTGGTCTGTCTCCTCAGGCCTCTGCTGCCCACAATATTTTTGGGGTTCTGCTTGGGAATTCCAGGCTTTTTCTTATCAGGTTGCTTATCCGTTTGTATTTGGGTTTTTTTTTTTTTAAGAGATCTTATTTATTTATTTATTCATGATCGACAGAGAGAGAGAGAGCCAGAGACACAGGCAGAGGGAGAAGCAGGGTCCATGCAGGGAGCCCGACGTGGGACTCGATCCCGGGACTCCAGGATCACGCCTTGGGCCGAAAGCAGGCACTAAACCGCTGAGCCACCCAGGGATCCCCATCCGTTTGTATTTGAATCACTGACTAGATGTTATAGTCTTACCTCTGGTTGCCTTTCACTTTTCACCAGGGATATATACAGGTTCTCCCCTCCTTCCCACTTTATATTTGTGTGTTCGTTTTAATGAGAGCTGAATTCATTTATATCTAATAGGAACTCTTGGTGTACTGTGGTACATATGGAGGGAAAAGGTCACAGGCCTAGGATTGTAGTTATATGTCAGAACTGACTGTACTTTGTTGGGTAAAGTGTTAACTTTCCCATATTTTTGTTTTCTTTCTTAAAACAAACTCTAGGTGTTTAATACTGGAGCAGTAATTCTCAAACTTTCTTGGTCTCAGGACCCATTAAAAATTATTGAGGATCCCAAAGAGGCTATGTTCATAGGTGTCACACTGATTCACATATATTGTGCTAGAAATCAAAACAAAAATTTAAGCTACAAGGATACAGAAATACAGATTTCACTATTAAGCCTTCAGGGCAAGGTGTCACCACACATTGTGTGGTCTCTAGAAAACTCCACTATGCTTAGAAAATCATTCTGACACTTCATACTGGTCTCAGGGAACCCCATGGTTCTCAGATCACACTTTGAGAACTGTTGTGCTAAAGTATGTCCGCAAATTATTGCGGTTTCCTTTATCAAAACTGAAGAATTTGATTGGAAATACCTTGACTTGAAGGAAACGCTTTTCAGAATTTGTGGTCTGAACCCTCATCATCTCAGGGCCCATTTTTATTGTCCTTTTTTGAGAGGTGCTACTAACTTACTCTTCTCTCTGGATTGTCCCGTAGATTCCCTGTAAGAAGCCCCTGCTGGTGTGCCAGACCGACCGGGGGCTGTCCACCCGACTGCCCCAGACTCCGGCAACGGGGCCCCCGATGGCAGTGGGCACCTCCCCGTGAAACCTGCCAAGCTGGACGCCACAGCTCCGAACGACGACACTTTGGCCAACTCTGTGCCCCCTTTGGAGGCGTGCAACCATGCAGTCCTAGCCTGCAGCCCGGGCATCCCTGAGGAGCACTATGTAAGCGAGGCTGTGGAAGATGCTCCCAGCTGCAAAGGGTACCGGGATGCCTGCACCATCACCGGTAAGGGGAGCCCTTTCCTGTGGGGCAGGGGGGAGGTCTCAGTGAATGAGGACTGGGGGAGGCCGTGGCCACAGCAGTGTGTCTGGGTGAGGTGTGAATGGCCAGGGGGGAAATGTCTGAGTACAAAGAGTCTGAGCTTTGGGATTTTGAGACCTGCCATCCAGAACCAACATAAGGTGAAGACAAGCCTTTAGTGATGCTCAATGTAGTTTGGTGCCTCCTCCTCTCGCTGAAGCTCAGTTGCTGATTCATGCATACAGACAGGTGTGGTGGAAATCACACATGGCTGCGTTGTGGGCTGCAAACTTGGGGAACTGTTTGCAGGGCCCTTCGTGTACTGCCAAGACTTGCACAGACATGGCTTCTTAGAGATGCCTGCACCAGTCACACCTTCCTCATGTCCCAGGAGCAGAGTTAATCATACTAGAGCTCTTGCTTGTTCTTTTCCCCCCAGCCCTGAGGGATCATCATTGAGACAAGTACTTGGAGCCAGTGCACTCAAGGGCTCTGAGCAGACATGATGTGGACTGGTGTGAGCAGAAGCAGCAAGGAGCGCTGTTAGAGTTACATCCAGAAACATTCCTCTCAAAGTTTGCCCCAGTTGTTGTCTTGTCTGCAGCATTTACTTTTCTCCTCCTGATTGAAATAATGCCCAGTGACAGCTTAAAATGTGCAGATTCCAGCAGCTTTGTATTGTTCTGTTTCACAGATAAGCATTGAGGACCTCCTGTGTGTCAAGAGTGTCCTAAGTACAGAGGGGCACCCAGGTGGCCCAGGATCCCAGTCTGGGTGCCCAGCCCTTGTGCTGAGCTCCGGCCCCATGAATGGCCCTCTATCTGCTCGTGCACGGAATCCCACACCTGCTTGCCTGCCCACTTCCAGAAGGAGACATTTCCTACATCTCCTCTCCCTCTACATTATCTGTTTCCTTTTGCTCATGGATCTCTTGTGTTAGCACAGAAACACACTGTGACCTCTCCCTTTATTAAAAGATTCATTGGTGGCCCCCACAGCCAGTCTCTGCTCCTCTGTGTACACACTGCATTTTCTTTTCTGTTCTCACCTGCATCCAGTGTGAGCAGGCTGCGACCCCATCGCTCCCCCTGCCCTGAGGGCCTTGTCCGGTGTAGGGGTCAGTCCTTAGCCTTCATCTTCTTGCCTTTTCAGCAGGAGTTGACACTGCTGACCACTCTCTTCTCCTGGAAGATCTCTCTTGGCTTCGAGTCCCCATTCTCCCATTCTCTGACTTTTCTGGCTGCTGCTCTCCCCAAGCCTGGGAATGTTGCAGGGTCTCAGGCTCAGTCCTTCCAGCCCCTCACTCTCTCATAAACACCCAGGCCTCGGGTGATCTTCCCCAGTCTCTAGGATTTAAAATCTGCCGTATGCTGACCACTGTCTAGCTTCTGTCCTTAGACTAAACCTCTGCCCTGGAGGCCAGACATGTTGGTCTGACTCCACGTACATCTTCCCTGGGATGCCTCTGGGCATCTCAGACTGAAACAGCCAACAAGGAACTGATGTGCACCTCTTCCTGCTTTTCCTGTGGTCTGTCCTGTCTTTAGAGACAGTACTTCTGTCCTTCAGTGGCTCAGGCCAAACCCCTTGGAGGCATTCATGACCCCTGTGTTTCTTTCACACCCTGGTTTCCTGGAAAGTCTGCTGGCTCTGTTTTCAGTGTGTCCAGAGTTTTATGGTTTCTTACCAGCCCCGTGGCATGTACCCTGTTCCACGCCACCAAAGAGGCTTTTTAAACAGGTGATTTAACTCTTCTGCTCCAAATCTCCAGTGGACTCTTACCTGACCATGGCCTGTGGCGGTTTACGTGACAGGGCTTTCCCACCCCTCTGACTATCTCATCTGTGCCCACTCCACCCCAGACACTTTGGCCTCCTTGCTAATCCTTGGACTCACCAGGAATGTGCTGCCTCAGGGCCTTTGTTCTTGCTGCTGCCCAGCACCTGGATCGCCTACCCCCCAACCCCTACTCCGCTCCATGTCCTTGTGATTCCCTCTTCACTTTCTCCAGATGGCATTACATTAGAAGCCTTTTTGTGAATTCCCTGAATAGAGAGTGGTCCACCATTTCCTTTCTCTTTCTCCCTTTCCTGCCATATTTTCCTCCCCAGACTTAGTCATGAGCTACTATGTGTTTTGAGGACAAGGACTTTGTGCAGCCCTGTATCCCAATGACTGAAATAGCACCTCATGTGGCCAGTGCTTGGCAAGTGGGGTCTATTACTCCCTTTTTTACTGGTAAAGAGAGTAAATCATGAGAGGTTCGGCATCCTGCCTGAGCTTCCTGAGCTCTGAGGGGTGATATTTGTATGTAGGTCATGATCCCAGGACGGGAGTTCTTAGCACCCCCAGAATACAGTCCAGTGGGATGGACAGATGAGCGAAGGAAAATTGACAATGTGCCATGGTTGGCACAGTGTTAAGCATGGTCACATGAGAGCACACTAAGGGTACGAGTCTTGGAGGGAAAAGTTTGGGGGAGGACCAAGAGGGCTTCCTGGAGGAGGCAGAGTCCCAGCTGTGTTCTCATTTGCCCAAGCATGGGAACTAACCCTGGGGCTTCCAGTGGCATCTGTGCCAGCGAAATCCAGGAAACATGCAGCCTGTTGAAGTAGTTTCACTTTCTCCAAACGTGACAAACAAAGACAAAGAAATGGTAGAATGTGGTGCTGAAACTTCAAACCCCACAGGGCGTGGTGCCTGGAGGCTGTTTGCTGGACATCAGTGGGAGGACAGCTGAGAAGCAGAGCTCAGCGCCATCACGTTTGGCAGTGGCTTAGTAAACAGGAGTGTAAGCACAGGCCCCATTACGCATTGAGGGTGCTGGGTGGCCAGATGATGCAGGACAGTCTCAGGTTAAAGGTTTTCTAGATGGTCACTGAGAGGAGGACACAGTGAAAAATATTCTCAGAGAGCCCTGGAGTGTCCCCAAGAATGCACATTTGGCTCCAGGGGCCCTGCCAAGTGTAGTCCTGGGAGCCCACTTGGCCTCAGGCCTCTGATAAATATCCCCCGCCCCCGGTTCCCAGTGAGCAGCGAGATGAACAGCAGACTTTTTGTTCCTCTTTAATTTTCAGGCAAAGCCAAATGCCCAGCACAAAGCCCTGCTCCCCTGCTCCTCCCCCACCCCTTCGCTTAGGGATATCACATTTTGGGGTGCGTCATTTTCTCTTTGGGGTGGCTTAACAAGATGAGCCGATAGGGTGCCCAGGCTGCCCGGAGTTACGTAACCCATTGTGCTTCCAGGGCAGCTCGCAATCTTAGGATTTGCCCCAACAGGCAAACCGACAAAGCTGCTGAGGAAGGCGCAGGCGGGTGGCTGTGCCGAGGTCCTGCCCCATCTGGGTTCTCATGGAGAATCCCTTTTCTCTCTGACTTGCCTTTGGAGTCGATTTGTGTACATGGCCTTGGTACTTCAGTTCGGGCAGCCTGTCAGGGCCCAGCCTCTGCCAGGACTCTGCCAAGGCAGGCTCGTTCAGACAAACTCATGTGGTAAGTTTTCCGCTGTTTGTTTTGTTTGTGGTGTGGCCGGAAAGCAGAAGAGACCACAGGAGAAGTGGTGTCTCTCCTGCTCTGTTCTGCTTGGCAGGTCGCCCTTGGCCATGTGGTGGGGAAATTGCAATATTGAATCATTGAAGGGCAGAGCCGAGGGTCCTTAGGGCCTGCTCCCACCTCGTCCCCTCATCCCAGCTCAGTGGGGGCAGCACCGGGGGGCCGTGAGGAGCAGCTGGGACTGGGCCTCTCAGACTTCCACCACCTTCCCTTTTGGGGTGCTTTGCAGCAGCTAAATGGGGAGGGTCTCCAAGCCCCCCTCTGGCCTCTCCAGCTCTTCAGTTTGTCCTAATCCTGTGTCTTCATCCTGGTTCTCAGCACCTCACCTGGCATTTGGGTCAGCGAGGACTTTTTTGAAAGGTGAAGAACAGAGTTAATGTCTCCCTTCTTCTTCCTCTCTTTCCTGCCTTTACTTTTTTTTTTTTTTTTCATTCCTTTTACTAAATGTGCTTGGCCCCGTACTTCTGATCCACACCTCAGTGCTGGAGAGCTTGCAAATCAGTTCTGCTCTGGCTTGTCTCCCCTGCTGCAGGGCTGATCAGAGTCCGACTGTGGATGAGCGTCTGGTGTCTGTCCTGTGTTGTACGTGTTGTTACCAAGAGCTGTCTGGGCCCAAACCCAGTAAACTCCTGAGAGGGAAGCCCCTCTTGGCCTGTTGAAGTGGTTCAGTGTTCGGGACATATGAGTTTGGACAAGAGTTTGGGCTGTGACTGTATGTTGGGGGGCTATGTAAAGCTTCTTCAGGAGTGTTCCATGATTCTGTTCAACCAGTAGCTACTGGAGGCTAGCCTTTTGTGGGGCTCCAGCATGAGAACTGGCTCTGGCCCAGGGCACTGGAGGCGGGCGAAGGTGTAGACGGCCAGCGGTGGCCCTACAAGAATTGCTCCCACTCTGCTTTGGGAGCAGCCCTGCAGGGGCATCCTCCCCATCACAGGGCCTCCGTTTAGGATTTGGTCCTTTTCTATCACTAGCCTAAGCTATCGGACTTGATGGCTTATCCTCTGAAAACATGCTCAAAGAAAATATTATGGATGTCTTTTATGAATTAAGTTTGATGTCTTGCTTATCAGTTCTTGTCTAGTATAAAATTCCTCATATGTTTTCTATTGAAAAGTTATAACTTCAATGGTGCTTGGCTGAATGAAACAGAAAAGAATGGAGAGTGAAATATCCCTTCTTTCATGGGGTGAGAAAATGTGAACTAGAATCTAGGGAATCACACATGTTTTCTAAACTCATAACTTGGAAAGATTCTTTGCTGCTTCTTTGTAAAATCTGCTTAGGTTTAACAGTTGGTTTTCACACATGGAATGCAGGAGGAGGGCCTCATATGCTGATTTCTAGAGCTAACATTTAATCTTCAGCAAAACATGCAAACATTCACATCTGTCTTTTAAATGTGCCATGTGAATGATTGTGAAGGCCCCCAACTGATCCTCCTAACCCCCCCTCAGTCCCTCATCATTAGAGGGACACAGGGTCTTTGACATACATTATAAGATTTAGGTAAAATATATTCAAAAATAGTAAATTATATTTAAAAAATTAAAAAGCAATCTTATTTTAAAGTATTAATCAGGCATGCTTTTTAGAGGCTTCAGAACATTGATCCCATCTGCAAGTAGCATTCCTCATGGCATTCCTTCAGATGCTATGTTTTCCTAGTGGACTTACATTAACTTGATTTGCAGGTGTCAGAGTGAGGGTTGCTTTCTACAGGCTTTGTCAAGGTGCTCTTTTTTCGATGGGACCAGACCAGGGCTCAGGGGTCCTTGCTAGCTAAGGGGCCAGGTGTGGGCCTCTGGCCTCAGGACCTTGGATTCCTCTTTGGCCAGGGTCTACTGGAGGGGCTTGCCAGGGCCTCAGCAAGAGGGGGTGCAAGATGTGTTGCTGGGCTCAGATGTTCCCCTATCTATGCTTACAGTCATGACTCTGGGAATTGTGGCCCGGAGAAACTTGTCTGTGTTCTCTGAGCCCCAATCTGGTGTGAACATTGACAGATTTGAGCCCCTCACATTAAAACTATCATGAACTGGAACTTTAAAGCTGTAATTAGACCTGGAATAAATCAAATTTCATAAATCATGTATTAGTCAGGGCTCTCCAGAGAAACAGTACTAACAGGATATGCATATAAAAAGTGGTTTATTATGAAGAATTGACTCACAGGATTATGGAGGCTGACAAGTCCCAAGGTCTGCAGTCAGCAAAATGAAGACCCAGGAGAGCCTGTGGTGCAGCTCCAGGCCAAAGACCGACAGCTTGCAACCTAGGGAGAGCCAGTGTTTCAGTTTGAGTCCAAAGTCAGGAAAAAGTTGATGTCAGCTCCAAGGCAGTCAGGTGGGAGGAATTTTCTTACTCTAGGGAGGATGGTTTCTCTGATCTTTTCCAGCCTTCACCAGATTGGATAAGGCCCACCCACTTAAGGAGGGCAGTCTACTTTACTCTGTCTACTGATCTAAATGTTAATTGCTTCCAAAAATACTCTCACAGAAACACCCAGAATAATGTTTGGCCAAATACCTGGGCATCCTGGGTGGCTCAGTGGATTAAGCATCTGCCTTTGGCTCAGGTCATAATCCCAGGGTCATGGGATTGAGCCCCACATTAGGCTCTCTGCTCAGAGGGAGTCTGCCTCTCCCTCTGCTTGCTGTTTCCCCGTTTGTACTCTCTGTCTCTGTCAAATAAATAAATAAAACTTAAAAAAAACCACCTGGGCATCCCACAACTCGGTCAAGTTGACAGTTAGCCATCACAAATGCTAACACAGGCTGACGGTGAGTAGTTGCTCTGTGCCTGGCAGGCTTCCAAGCACTGCTGTGGAAACCCATTTTGTCCTCAGCACAACCCTGCTGGTGGGGGAGGGGGCACTTATCATCCACACCTTTAAGGAGGTGTGCAGAGTTGTCCTCTCATGATAGGGGTCCTTGGGGCTTGACCCAGTCATGTAGTTTGCTGAACCTATTTCAATGAACTTCCTCCATTGTGAAATTTTTAAAAAATAATTTGATTTAACTTGGGTTTCAAATTATAAAAATAATACATGCAAATGGTAACACTCAGATTGTACCAAAGCATAGCAATGTAGAATAACAGTTACTCTGCCGTCTATATAGTTTAATGTTTTTTAAAAAAAACATTCTAAGTTTTTTTCCTAAATTTTGGGACCATACCCTCTACCCTGATACGCATTTTTAAAAAGTTGACAGTACTACTTGTGAATGTTTCATTAAGTACATATAATATTGCCTTATTCTTTACAATTGCCTCAGGGCTCCTGGGTGGCTCAGTTGGTTAAGCATCTGCCTTTGGCTTAGGTCATGATCTCAGGGTCCCAGAGTTGAGCCCTGCATTAGGCTTTCTGCTCAGTGTGGAGTCTACTTCTCCTTTCTCTCCACCCCTGCCCCCACTCATGCTATCTCTCAAATAAATAAAATCTTAAAAAACAAAAGCTACAAAATCTCCTATTGCTTATCATTATCATTGTCATTTTTTTAATCCAGCAGTTATCAGGTGTAATGTTCCTTTTATAACATACTTTTTAATTCCACCTTTATAAACTGCAAATGAATAGACCACTAAGCCTTCTAAAGACAATTTTAAAAGAACCAGTGTAATGCCTTACTGTAATGTAAACAAGAAGCTGAACAAACTGCTGTAACCTGGATTTCGGCTGGGACTGCGTGCACATGGCCGCCTCAGGGTGCATGACGAGCAGTCAGGTCTGGCCCCTGCAGGTAGAATCACCATGAAGGTGCACCTGCCAAGGTAGCTGACTGTGTGCTGGACAGTTAAGATCCAAGTGAGAGCCACTCTTTGGGGCAGACCCCTTCTGTTTGGAGCCTTAAAATTATTTCCAGGGTTTACACTTTAACAGTGCTCCAAGGAACATTCTTGCATGTGTATCTTTTGGGTCACTTATCTACGTGTGTGTAAGGTAACAGGGAGTGTGCATATAGGATTTAGTCTAATCACGACACTGCCCTCCAGAGAGCCTGTACACATTAAGGGCCTAGCGTGAGTGTGAGGGAGTGGCCGTTTTTTGCCAGCTCTGGGCATTATCAACCCTTTTCATCTCCATTAATCGGATGGTAATTAAAAAGGGTACTTCATTTTATTTTGTATCTTTTTCATTATGAATAAATGCACCTCTTTCCTGTTGTATTTTATTTTCTGCAAACAGCCTGGGTTTTCTTTTGTCTTTGGTCATTTTTTCTAATTGGTTGTTGACCTTTAAGAGGTATAATTGAGTTTCTATTGTGTGTATAGAGGATAGGGCAGTGTGCCAAGTTGAGATTCTTTTACACTTGAGGAAAAATATCTTAAAAATAGTAACAGGAATTACTATTTAACTGCTATTACTATTTATTTGATATTCATAGGAGAAGCAGAGGATGATAAAAGATTGTATAAAGGTAAAAAAAAAAAAAAAAAAGATTGTATAAAGGTGATTTCTGAAGTGGCATTTCCAAGAAGTTTTCTATGGGAAAGCAGTATTTAAGAAGATGTCTATAGGAGTTAGCAGGGTGGGGATGGGGGAAGAGCATTCTCAGCAGTGAAGACAGCATGAGCAAAGGTCCTGTGGTGGGAAGATTATGGATAGCTAGCAATGATAGAGCACTTACTATGTACTAGACATTATTTGAAGTAGAATATCCTTTTATATCCACCTGAATTTAAGTCTCATGTATTACTTATGCACCATACTTCCCCAAACCTCGGCCATTTAGAACAGCAAACATTTATAGTCTCACATATTTCTGTGGGTTGAGAATTTAGGAGTAGCTTAGCTTGGTGGTTCTAGCTCAGGATCTCTCAGGATGATGCCAAAGGCTGCAGGGGATATCACCGTTCCCAGATTTTTGTTTTTAAGATTTTATCTATTTATTCATGAGAGACACACAGAGAGAGGCAGAGACACAGGCAGAGGGAGAAGCAGGCTCCATGTAGGGAGCCCGATGTAGGACTTGATCCTAGGACCCCAAGATCATACCCTGAGCCAAGGGCAGATGCTCAACCACTGAGCCACCCATGTGTCCTGATGTTCCCAGATATTTGAACTACTATGCAATGAATACACTTGGCAGGAGAATTTCTGGAGTTGAAATTTTAGTCTTGATGGATGTTGCCAGAGAGGTCGTATTTTTGTATTGTTCAGATAAAGGGGGTGTTGGCCCCCTGGGCCCCCTCCTGCACCCCAGGTATTAGCAAACGCCTTGCACTTTGCCAGTGGAGGTGTGAGAACAAGAGCACAGATGGTCTCAATTTATATTCCTCACTGTACGTAGAGGGAGTTTTTATTTATATTTTATGTGATCTGAAATAAATGCCTCTTAACAGTTTCTGGTTTTAGCCCATGGAGTAGTTATTTCCATAATTCCATGTAAGAGAATAGTTATTTGTACTTTCCTTTCTTTATTTGCCAATGGTAGAGAAGGCCTAGCTGAGGCGGAAGGCTGCCTCACTGGATGGCCGTGAGGACCAACTGAGTCACTGCACGCGGAGTACTGAGCTGCTGGCACATAGTAAGTGTTCAGTTAGCCAGTTTCTTTGTTGCCTGCAGTCTGTCTATCGTCTATCCTTTGTTTGTTCATCTATGTGCAGTCAGCCGGGAGGAAACCCTGGGCTGCCCGCAGCTGGGTGGGTGAATGGAGGGTAGAGGGGAAGGAAGAACAGCAGGTGGCACAGTTGTTTCACATGTTGCCTTTCCACTCCCGAGTGGTTGGCAGGCCCCTTGCCCATCTTCTGTCTGTCTTGCTGTCTCTGAGATAGGCCCACGGGCCCTCTACGTGTTCTGGGCCTCAGGCTTACTCTGTTCTTTCTTACATCAGCGTGCTCCCATCCCTCTCTCAGAAACGTGCTTATCTTTCACCCACTCATGGCTCTTCGCTCATTTCTTCCTTTCTTTGGCCATCTGGGTTTGTTCTTCCGTTTTGTTCCTTTAACTGCTCTCCTTGTTCAGGGGCCGGCTCTGTGCGGAGTGCCAAGCTGGGCGGGATTTGGCTCCGGCTCTGCAGGGAGTGCCAAGCTGGGTGGGATTTGGCTCTAGTCACTGGGAGGCCTTGCCATGTGGCCTCTGGGAGGGACAGGCCTTGGAGGAGGTGGAATTTATTGGCGTGTCAGGGAGGCGGAATTTGTTTCTCTACCTGTCTAGTGGGAATGGTGGCTTTATTGGGGGGAGCAAGTGACAGATATTTGTGAAATACTTGGAAAAGCCTGAAGCTCTACAGGAAGTCCAGTAGAACCTTCTAGAGTGATGGAAATGTTTCTCAATTAAACTTTTTAGACTTTTAGCATATGATCTCTCTCTCTCTCTCTTTTTTAAAATTTTAGTTGATTGTAGAAGTGACTGGTATCTCTGCATCATTTGTAAAAAAATGATTTTGAAGATACTTCCCCATTGTTGAATATTTTTTTTTCATCGTTGAATATTTATCTCAAAAATTTCTTGATGAACTCTGGGCGCCTGGGTGGCTCAGTCAGTTAAGCATCTGCTTTCAGCTCAGGTCATGATCTCGGGGTCCTGGGATCGATTAGGCTCCTTGCTCAGCAGGGAGTCTGCTTCTCCATCTCACTCTGCTCCTCTCTTCTCTCTCCTTCTCTTTCTCTTTCTCAAATAAAGAAAAAATATTAAAAAAATTTTTTACTTATTTAGAGAGGCAGGGAGAACGTGAACAGTGGGAGGGACAGAAGGAGAGAAAGAATCTCAAGCAGACTTTCTACTGAACGTGGAGCCTGATGCTCAGTCTCACGACCCTGAGTCTCACGACCCTGAGATCAGGACCTGAGCTGAAATCAAGAGTCGGACACTTAACTGAGCCACCCAGGTGCCTCACAAATAAAAATTCTTTTTTTTTTTTTAAGATTTTATTTATTTATTCATGAGAGACAGAGAGAGAGAGAGAGGTGCAGAGACATAGGCAGAGAGAGAAGCAGGCTCCATGCAGGGAGCCTGATGTGGGACTCCATCCGGAGACTCCAGGACCACGCCCTGGGCCAAAGGCAGGCACTAAACCACTGAGCCATCCAGGGATCCCCCACAAATAAAAAAATCTTTAAAAAAATTTCTTGATGAACTCTTGGGGTCCTTGCTAGAAGTCTTTTCTTTCCTACTAATAGATGTTTCTTTTTATTAGATAATGAGGGAATTTTTTGGTGTGTGTGTAGGGAAAGGCCTCTTTTTACTTTGGCTTCTAGGAAGCTCAATTGCCTTGATTGCCTTAGGTTTTCACTGAGTAGCTATTCTGTTAAAACTGTCCTTGCCTACTCCTGTCTCCTTCTATTTAGTAAGATACATAGAGTGCTCTTCTTTTATACTTACTCTAACATAGTTCTCTTGAAACCTTAGTGGACTTACACGGGGTTGAAGAGGAAATAAATGGATGTTGGCCCCCAGTGCTTTCTCAGGGTGCCATGAGCTTGCTCCAGTGAGAAGTCCACCCACCTCCATGTTTTAGCCAGAATAGATGCCGACAGTAGCAGTGTGGCTTCCGGGGGTGTTCTGGGCCTAAAGCATGTTGGCTTTGGGGCAGAGACATCTGGGTGTGTTTTACAGCTACAGTATTTACAGTGTGACCTGGGGCAGGTCAGCTAATCTCTGACCTGTTTCTGCATCTCTAAAATGGGGTGACAGTAAGAACCTCAGGGTTGTTGTTGGTACTCAGTGTGGTGATTCCTATTAAGTACTTAGTACAGTGGTGCATGGAAGGTGTTCAGTAAGGTTTAGTGACTCTTTCTATTTAGAGCCTCTGCTTAATTCCCATTTCTATGAAGCTGCCTCAGCCAGCCCGGTTTGCCATGAAATCTGGTGCAATCCTTGCCCATTGTCCTCCTCTGGCAGTTCACTGATTGATTTTGAATTCCAGAGGCAAGGAGCCAGGCTTTGGATCATCCACTGGGGGTGCCCTGTGCCTTCTACAAATAGATCACCTTGCATTTGGTGATTTGAGTCTTTACATTCCCTAGATGCCTGTCCTGGGAAACAGACTGAACACACACATGCTGGTAGCGGTCAGTCTGAGCAGCTCTGGGAAGGGCTCTGATGTTTTAAGCCATAGTCCTGCCAGGAACTGCCTCAGAGCCAGGAACCAGTGGGCATCCTGTTTCCAGAGGACCAGTTCCGAGGACTTACATTTTCAGTTTTGCTTTCTATCTTTTAAATCTTCTCCCCTTCTTTCCTCTCCTCTCTTTGTCCACCCTCCCTCTCTGCCCCTCCCCAGCCCTCCCTCTTCACTCCCCTTCTCCTCTCCTTCCCCTGCTTCCCCAACCATAAGAGAAACTGTTTCTTTTTTTCTTTTAAAATATTTATTTATTTTGAGAGAGAGCGTGCACGTGTACTAGTGCATGGGAGGAAGGGCAGAAGGAGAGGGAGAGAGAGGATCTCCAGCAAACTCCCCACTGAGCATAGAGCCCAACCTGGACCTCGATCTCACAACCCTGAGATCTTGACCTGAGCCAAAATCAAGAGTCGTTGCTTAACCAACTGAGCCATCCAGGTGCCCGTTTTTTTCTTTTTCTAAACATTTTAAAGCAGGGGTGGATCTCGGCAGGCAGACTCTGGAAGCTGTGCCACATTCAACCAGAACCACTTAGGTAAAGACAACAGGTTACAGACTCTGCTGGGTTAATGTTCTTTAGTGCTTTTCTGGCACACAGAGGAGATGAAGTGGCCTGTGGTAAACGAGTCCTTTCTCTTGTCTGGGTAACAGGCATCCTCTTCTGTTACCTGACCCATCCTGGGATAATACAGGAGGCTACCTAATGCTGATTTATGATACGCTGGGGTCTAGCTAGAAGAGGAAGATTAGCAAAGGTGTTTCCCAGACACGCCGCTGAGTGTGCAGGTGAGCGAACAGACAAGAGAAGGAACTGGACCTTAAGCACTGTGTATGCAGTCAGTAGGTCTAGAGAATTCTCAGATGCAGCTAACCAGGAAGGGATCGCTGAGCATTAGGATGTGAGCTCTGGAAGTCTTCAGAGCTGACCCCTGGGAAAGAGAAGGAAGGAGGAAGAGCATGCAAAGAACTGGCCACTCATCCTCTGGGAGACTGGAAGCTGCTGGAAGGTGGTTTTACCCTGAGTTATGGCCCTGCGGAGAGGCTGTTTCAGACCTTACCCGTCCTCCCTCATCCTCCCACCCCTGCCACCCCAGCACTGTGGCAGAATAGGAGATGGGGTGCTGGGCATGGTGGCCCCCCTGAGCATGGGAGTCCTCAGCCTTCTGGGCCTTTCCACCAGCCCCATGGTACTTTGTGATTTCCCCTAGTGCCTCTGGGAGCCCAGGTATAGGGCAGGGTGAGGTGGACACTTGTTGTCCTGCAGAATTGGGTTGGGTCTGCTGTGCACCATGAACCATGGTGCACATGGTTGGATGGATGGAGGAGGGGTAGTTGAAGCAAAAGGCTATGGGATTCAAGCCGTAGGGAAGGGCACGATGAAGGCAAAGTGGAGGGGTCACGGGGTAGTGGTCTTGATGTGGTGTAGCAGGGATAAATGAGGGAGCGCTATGAGGGGAGGGGGCTGGAGGGGGTGGTCCTTGTCAGGGAAGGGGCCTCTGAATTTCAGGTTTCAGAGGTGGCCGAGGCGTGGCTGGCAGAGGTGGAGCGTGCAGTACAGGGGAGGAGCTGGGAGGTGCTGACAGCAGCCTGGGTGACCCCCTGAGCATGGTGGGGAAGATGGCTGCAAGCCCCATGTCAAGACTGGAGGGACTGGGAAGTGGAGAGATGAGCGTGAGCACAGGGTGGTGTGAGTCTCAAGTGAGCAAGGGTAAGAGCAAGTGGAAGAAAATGAACCAGTTGTGGCTAGAGGAGCCGGAGAATGCCCACACTAACTCCAGATCAGGTGAACCAGCTCAGGGCAAGACTTGAATGTTCATCTTCTAGAAGTTTTTCAGCCTTCCTGGATCTTGATCTGTCTGATGGAACATGTGTGTGGGCCAAACTGAACTTTCCTAGTGGGAAAGTTCTCTCCCTCTTCCTTCTTGCTTTGTAATGATTGGAAAGATGACGATAAGGCTATAAGCGTAGGGGCATGGCGACCCAGACATTCCTTCTCTTCTCTCGATGGGTTGAAAATGAGAACAGAATTCCTAACATGCTAACTTTCAGCTTATCTGATAAATATCAGTGCATTTCTTTTCCTATATCAAGAAAAACCGTTACACCTGTCAATTCAGATTATCCTAACTGCAGGTGTGAACTCCATTGCTCAGTGTTATTTCAGGTCCATTTCTCCCTATTGATGTGGGGGTCTGTGGTGAGTAGAAATGGGAAGCCACAGATCTGAGCTTGAGAAAGGGTGTGGAATTCTTCTGATGCCCAGGCTCCTCTTACCTGCCTGGGAGGCTGGGAGTGCTCCGCTTCCCCCCACAGGTGTGCATGCAGCACCCTCTAGTGGATCAGGGAACCACCAGCAACAGGAGTAGCAGCCTTAACCCAGAGACCAGAATACCACAGTGTCCTGGGTTCACAGCTTCTGAAAGGGACTGAAGGGAAGAGGAAGTTAATTGTCCAGAGAATCCAACACGTAAGGCAGATAGCTTCAGTTGTGTAGAACAAAACAAGTCTCCGTCCATCCCTCCATGCCTCCTCAGTCTTGTTCCTTCCACCTTTGTTTTAGTGATCCTCATCTGCTGTTTGCTGGAGTTAATTCCAGAAATTGTTTTTGCAAGCGGGAGAGTATTCTGAGAGCCAAGTGTGATCATGCCTTTCCTGCTTGGACCGTTAGGAGATTCTTTTTTTAATTTTTTTAATTTTATTTATTTATGAGAGAGAGAGAGAGAGACAGAGACAGAGACAGAGAGGCAGAGACACAGGCAGAGGGAGAAGCAGGCTCCATGCAAGGAGCCTGACAGGGTCTCCAGGATCACGCCCTGGGCTGAAGGCAGTGCTAAACAGCTGAGCCACCCGGGCTGCCCAGATTCTTTTTTTAAAAAAGATTTTTTTTATCTATTCATGACAGAGAGAGAAAGAGAGGCAGAGACACAGGCAGAGGGAGAAGCAGGCTCCATGCAGGGAGCCCAATGTGGGACTTGATCCTGGCACTCCAGCATCACGCCCTGGGCCAAAGACAGGCGCCAAACCACTGAGCCACCCAGGGATCCCTGTTAAGAGATTCTGATGGTGGTGTGATTTCAATGATTTATTCTTCTAGCTCTCAGTCATCGTACTTTAGTATTTTACTTTATGTACTTTATGTATATGTTTTAAACTGAGTCAGATTTTGCTGGGTAACAAACCACTCCCATATCCACAGTGGCTATTACAATGTTTATTCTGAGATCTTGGGTATAGGTCACCTGAGGATTGCCTGGGCTTTAATTCAGGTCAGCTCCCCTTATCTCTCATTTGAGGAATTGGGCTCAAGGGACAGGAGCTGTCTCAGGCCATACCTTCCACCTATCAGAGGACAGGGCGTACATGGACAAACTCAGCCAACACATTCAGAGTCTCTGGTTGGATATGCAGTAAGTGACGGCCACTCACATTCCAAATTGGCCAGGGCAAGTTCTGTGGCCCAGCTCAAAGTCACAGAACTGCAAAGTGGTACTTTGTTCACAGTGAACCCAAACCAAAGCAAGGGTAGGTAGTGAAGGAGGAAGAATTGTGAATAAAACAAATAGCTGAATTTTAGAAGATCCTCAAGTGGCTGAAGCCCAGAGGTGGCCTTCGGGAAGCCTCAGGGGATCAGCCATCTCTCCTATGGCCTGGAATAGGCAGGAATTGGCAGACCTTTCCCTCAAAGGTGGCCTTCGGGAAGCCTCAGGGGATCAGCCATCTCTCCTATGCCTGGAATAGGCAGGAATTGGCAGACCTTTCCCTCAAAGCCAGAGAGTATGTATTTCAGGTTTTTGGGTCATAGGATCTGTGTTGCAACTCCTGGCTTCTGCGGTTATGGATACAAACAGCTGTAGACAATACCTAGAGGAATGGGTGTGCAGCTGGGTTTCAGTAAAATCGTTATTTATGAATATAAACAGGGGCTGGATTTGACCGTGGATCATAGTTGGTGGACTCCTCGTTTAGAGTCAAGCCCTGATTTCTATCAGGCTGTCAACAATAAGAGAGTAATACCGCCTTGTTAGTTGGGAAGCTGCTGTTGAGTCCAATAATACCCCACCCACCATTCAGCATTGTTAGCTGTAAACAGTGTTCCGTGGCATTGAATTTTCTAGACAGCCAAAGCTTATTGTCTCTAAATATGAAACCTCATTCTGCTTAACTTATTTTCCATGAAAATTTCTGTAAAGGGAGTAGAAGATCCTTGGTCTTTCCAAGGATGATGGGGAAGGCGATATCCACCTTCCTGGTGGATTCAGTATTATCTTTCACAGTGTTTTTGGCAGAGGACTTTGAGGTGTGCCTAAGTAGGGGCAGTAGGTGTGCTCAGTGACCCTACTTTCTCTTGTGATTATATTTTTGTATGTGTAACCACTTCATTGAGATATAATTCACCCATATAGAATCTATAACTTGATGGCTTTTAGTTTGTTCACAGGGTTGTGCAATTATTACCACAAATCAATTTTAGAACATTTTCATCACCCCCAAAGGAAACTCCAGATCCTTTAGCTGTCACCTCCAATCCGCTCCCATCTACCCCTACCAATGTGGCTGAATTTTTAATGAGCTTTTGAGGGTCACCTTTTGGAATCTGCTGCCCTTGTTTCTTGGCCCTAACAGGCTCAGCCCTGGCCTTGGAGAACAGAGTGAGGGAGCTTCTTGAATGCTCACTGTGCTCTGCAAGTATACACCCAATAGAGACTTACATTGTCTCTAACATGTGTGCATCAGAACTATATCACCTGGTAATATAGCTTTAACTTTTGTCTTTTATTATACCTGGTTATTTCTTCATTTGTATTCTGCTTTGGAGGAGTTGCCCTTTGCAATTTTCTGCTTTTTGAATATACATGTGTGTTGGTTTGAGACCTGGTCAAGTAACGTGTTTCACACTCAAGTGTTTTATTCGTTTTATCTATTTCGCCTTACTGCTTATTGTTGGGCTGTAGTCATGGTTTTAGGGATGAGTTTTTAGTCTTTTAATATCCAGATGATCTCACTTCATGTTTTGAAAAAGTAACCATTGTTCGCCTATAACCAGAATTTCCTGCCTAGGAAATAATTTAGATGAACAATAAAGCAGCAAACTGCATTTAATGGAAGAGGCACAGTAGGCATTATGATTTTACAAAATTGTGTTCTATTAATAATATAAAGTTTTCCTGATTCAACATCTGACTGTTTTTCTCAGAGTTTAACCTTCAACACTAATTGACTTTCATTCCATAGTAAAAGCTAATTTTAGGGAGGATGTGGACCTAGAACTCTGGCAGCTCCTCAGCTCAAGCTGCCTTGAAAGTTTTAGAGAGGGTAACTATAAGTACCGGGTTTTTGGAAAACAGAAAGCAATTGTAAGTGTAAAAAGTTAAAAATTTCATAACAGGAGAGATTGCACCTGAACCTACAAATTAGAGCGACAAGAGTTAAGAGGTAAAGAGGGAGATTGGTGAGATAAAGTATAATCTACTTTATTTTTGTTATGGAGAATCAGAAAATATAGCTTTACCTCCAAATGGCTTAAAGGTAACTACCCATATCAGTAAGGATTGGGTTTGGCTGCACAGAACAGCGGCTTCACCTGGTAGGATTTATTTAGTGATGGTAGCTCTCCAGGAATGTTTGTGTTATTATTACTGTTGTTTGTTATCATTGTAAAAAGTACAGCTGGATCCCTACATAACTTTCACACCCAGTAAAATCCAGATCACTCGAAGATAGAATGTCAAGAATGAAGCCATAAAAGTGGAAGAAGTAAATTATTACTGGACATTTTAATAATCTTGAGGCTGGCAGCGCCATGCTAAAGCCTGATACTATAAAAGAATGATGGATCACTTTGACTATTTAAAAATTAAGCCTTACACAGGGATTCTTGCTGTAAGACGATGTGCCTGTTCCTGAAAAGCTTGCATGTTCTGCAAAATTGTTGGCCAGAAATAACAGGAATTATTTGGCGACTTTGTAACCAGAACATTAAAAACATTAACCAGAACATTGTGCTACAAAGCACAAACTGTACGGTGGGAGATAAGTTGAGGTGGGAGATAAGTTGAGGCGGACCAAAGGCTAGGAGGCATGCAGGAGGGGGAGGGTCTGGGGCCTTCCGCTCCCATGAAGGGGGGCACAGGAGGAGATGCAGCCTCTGCAAGCAGAGAGCCATGCAAGGCTGCGACACACCTTCTTAGGAATAGAGCTCTACTTGTAGCACATATTTTAAATCTCTTTAAGGGATCCCTGGGTGGCGCAGCGGTTTGGCACCTGCCTTTGGCCCAGGGCGCAATCCTGGAGACCCTGGATCGAGTCCCACATCAGGCTCCCGGTGCATGGAGCCTGCTTCTCCCTCTGCCTATGTCTCTGCCTCTCTCTCTCTCTCTCTCTCTGTGACTATCATAAATAAATAAATAATTTAAAAAAAAAAACCTCTTTAAAATAGGGCTGAAAGGGCTCCTGCCTGTGCAATATAAGAGCACTTCCCTACTTACCATCGGCATATGAGCTCCCAGTAGAAAGTCCTGTAGCAGCACATAAGGCTGTGTGGGGAAAGCCAGAAAACACGAGTAGGCTTGCAAGACCAGGGACAAGCTGGGAGGTGGGTGGGGCATGGGAACAATTGCATTATATTTGATTGACAAAGGGTTAATATAAAGTTCCTCTGTGTATATTGGCAGTAAAGAAGAGATAAGCAAGAAAAAATATTTATGAGCATCCTGTAAAAGAACTATTAATGGCCAATATGTCCATGAAAAGATGTTGAGTATTATTAAGAAATAAATGCTACTGGCCAGCATGTACATGAAAAGGTGTTCAGCATCACCAGTCTGGAGGGAAATGCAAACCCAAACCACAACGAGAGATCAACTCACAGCTGTTAGAACGGCCAGTATGGGAAAGAAGAAACAGCTGGTGTTGGTTAGGATGTGGCAAAAAGGGATCCCTTGTGCGCTGTTGATGGGAATGTAGATTGGTGCAGCCACTAAAGAAAGGATATTTATTTCAGTGTTCTTTAACTGCACAGATATGAAATGTTTATGGGTAAGGAATTACATAACTGTGAATTGTGTTATATGCTGAAAGTGGAATCCTACTCAGCCCTGAAAAAGGAGGTGGATCAGAATTTATTGCCTTGGAGAGATGCTAGTGATAAATTGATAACATCGCCAGTGAATTTTCTAAGGCATGTGGAGGGGGTAGAAATAAAATCACAGGAAATAGAAAAGAGATTTTTCAGAGTGTTTTGGAATTAATAACTGTGTCCGGTGCTTTTGGACGTTTTTCTTTCTTCTCCTTTTAAATCTCTGGCAAACTCACTTGTGAAATTCTCATCGATCATCAAGTACTGGTACCTCTGCCTTCAGAGTGTTTCCTGAATCTAGCCACTTCTACCTGCCTGTGTCATTCTCGCCTGGACTGTAGCATCCTGGCTTAGCCCCAACTGGGAGTCCCTTCAATCTGTCCACACAGCAGCCAGAGAGACCTGTTTAATACTTGAGTCAGATCATGGCACTCTTGTCACAGTAAGGTCAGACCTCCTGCCATGGACTAAAGGTTCTGGGAGCTATGGACTGTCTCCCCTCACCTGCATTGCTCTACCTCCCCTGGCTCCAGCCACACTGGATGCCGCTGGCCTTTTTATTTATTTATTTTTTTATTTTATTCTTCCCTGTGTTAGAATACTGTACCCCTAGATCTTCATTCCAGTTTCTGCTCCAGTGACCTTTCCCTAGAAATGAACAAATAATTGATATTTGTGGCTTTATAATATTCCATCGGGGATCCCTGATGGAATAGGGAACAGCGGTTTAGCATCTGCCTTTGGCCCAGGATCCTGGAGTGCTGGGATTGAGTCCTGCATTGCTCTCCCTGCATGGAGCCTGGTTCTCCCTCTGCCTGTGTCTCTGCCTGTCTCTCTCTCTGTGTCTTTCATAAATAAATAAATAAACAAATAAAATCTTTTACAAAAAATTCCATTAAGTTGGTATGATTTACGTAAATACTGCCCTTTTGCTAGACATGAAGGTTGTATTTGGCAATGCAATGAATATCTTTTTTAATTTTTAAAATTAAGAATTTTAAAATTCAAATATAAATAACTTATAGCATTAGTTTCAGGTGTACAATATAATGAGCCAACAGTTCTTTACATTCCTCACTGCTCATTGAGATCAATGTACTTTTAATCTGCTTTATCTATTTCATCCCCCACCCACCTCTCCTGTGGCAACCCAGTTTATTCTCTGAATTTAAGAGTCTGTTTTTTGTTTATTTTTTTTGCAGTGAACATCTTTTAAAAAGTGTGTTGAAGATGGAACTGTTAATATATAGGAAATGTGCAGAAATAATTTACAGGTATTATGACCCCATTTGTATTTGATGAGCTTTTGTCGTTTTAACTTCGGATCTCCTAAGTAGTTGGCCCAAGTTAGGGTGATAATTGTTCAGGCAAGGACAATTTTTAACAGCTTTGTCGAGGTATAATTTACATAACCATATAATTCCCCCATTGTAAGTATGCAATTTGGAGATATTTTGAGTAGATTTAGAGTTGTACTACTGCCAGAGTAGCTGTACCATTTCCCATTCCCGCCTGCAGTGTATAAGGGTTCTAGTTGCTTCACATCCCCTCTAACTCAATCCACTGTGTGTCTTTTCTGTTATAGACATTTTAATGAGTGTGTAGTGGTATCGCGTTGAGGTTTATCATCAGGGACACTTTTGTTATTTGGGTTTTTTTTTAATTTGTTAAAATGTATGTAACATTTCCCACTTATCCATTTTTAAAGTGTGTTATTCAGTGGCATTTGGTGCATTCAAATGTGTGTAAGCACCATCTATTTCTGGAACATTTCATCATCCCCAAAGGGAGCTTCCTACCTGTTAGTGCTCACTCCTGTTCTTCCCTCCTCTTACCCTCTGGCAACTACTGATCTGCTTTCTATCTCTATGGCTTTATGTGTTCTGGATATTTCATATAAATGGAACCATATCATATGTAGTCTTTTGTGAGTGGCTTCTTTCACTTAGCATGATGTTTTGTAGCAGGTATCCTTTTTATGGACAAATAACATTCCGTTGTATCGATGTACTACATTTTCTCTGTCAGTTCATTGGTTGGTCAACATTGGGTTGTTTCCACCTTTTGGCTACTGGGAAGAGGGTAGCTGTGGACAAGATTTTGTGTGAATACCCACTTTTAGTGCTTTTGGGTATAACCCCGGAGTGGAATTGCAGGGTCAGATCATGATTCTGTGTTTAACTTACTCAACAACTGCCACACTGTTTTCTAGAAGGGGCACCCTCAAGTATGATAGAGAGTGATACTAATACTAATACACAGGAACAGCAGGCATGAACTGGGGCTGTCTTGGGCAAGCCAAGACAAATGGGCACCCTTGCTCAACCTACCCCTCCACCTGCTCCCTTCCCTTCCCTTCTGGCGTCAGCTACCATCCAGATGGTATGCTTGGTTCTTTTGTATGTTCTTCAACATCTGGTCCACGTGTATCGTTTCTTGCCCCTGAGGTGCTGAGGTCCCCAGGTCCCCAGTCTGAGAGAGAAAAGGAAATCCCTAATGCTGTGACTGTCGTTTATTTCTTAAAAAAAAAAAAAAAAAAAAGTGATAAAACATACATAACATAAAACTTATCATTTTAGCTATTTTAAGGGTATAGTTACCTCTCCAGTGTTGAGCAAGTACTGCCTTCATCCTTTCCTAGAACTTTGTCATTTTCCCCAGCTGAAACTCTGTACCCTCTAAACACCAACCGCCCATCCCCCCCCATCCCTCAGCCTAGGTCACCACCATTCTGCTCTCTATCCCCATGAATTTGCTACTCTAGGTACCTCACATAAGAGGAAGCATTCAGTGCTCGCCCTCTTAGCTGTGACTTATTTCGTATAATGTCTTACAATGTCTTACTTTGTATAATGTCTTCAAGGTTCATCCATGTTGTAACATGTGCCAGAATATTCTTCCTATTTAAGGCTGAATGATATGCTGCTGTGTGTATAGACTGCATTTCGATGTTCATTCATTTATCCATGACCACTTGGGTTGCTTCTGCCTTTTTAGCTGTTGTGAATAGTGCTGCTATGAACATGGATGTACAAGTATCTGTTCAAGTCGCTGCAGTCACTTCTGGATATATACCCAGATTTGAAATTGTTGTATCATAAGGTAGTTCTGTGTTTAACTCTTTTGAGGAAACTGGTTATGCATGTTTTTATCAGATGCACTGTAAACATGATTATATATTTTGCGCTTTAGATTTTTTTTGGATTCCTTTCTTAGTTTTAATCCTATATGTGAGAGTACTGGTTTGAGGGTCATGACACATTTTTTGGTTCTCTCAACATGCTGTCAAGCTGTTTACTGCCAGTGTTGTTCCAATTTATACCAGCTCCATCTGTTTAAACACTAATTCAGCTGTGAGCACTTTAATTGCAATCATCACATTGACCCTGGCTATTTTCTTTCTTTCTTCTTTTTTTTTTTTTTTAAAGATTTTATTTATTCATAAGAATACACAGAGAGAGGAGAGAGAGACAGAGACACAGGCACAGGGAGAAGCAGGCTCCATGCAGGAAGCCCGATTTGGGACTTGATCCCGGGTCTCCAGGATCATGGTCTGGGCCAAAGGCGGCGCTAAACCGCTGAGCCACCTGGGCTGCCCTCCTGGCTATTTTCATGTAAAATTATCCTCCCCCCCTGGTAATTTAACAATTATAAAATATACACTTTTAAGAGAAATTATCAAGGAAATTAGAAGACCAAAGTAATTTTTAAAAATATTTTATTTATTTATTTATGAGAGACACAGAGGCAGAGACATAGGCAGAGGGAGAAGCAGAAGCAGGATCCTCGCAGGGAGCCCTATGTGGGACTCATTGCCGAGACCCTGGATCACACCCTGAGCCTAAGGCAGATGCTGAACCACTGAGCCACTCAGGCATCCCAAGACCAAAGTATTTTTTGGGTTTATCACATGATAAAACATCCCGATGGGTTGTAATGCTCCCTATTTTCTGTGCAGGTTTAGCTTTGGACTGAATTTATGCACATTAATTTTGCCTTTTAAAATAAATTTCCATAGAGTTCAAGCTGTATGTCTCAGTATTAGAATCAATTCGACCTGTAATGTAGTATCATCTGCTTTTGTAGATTTTTTTTTTTTTTTTAGATTTTATTTATTTATTTGAGAAAGAGAGAATGTTCGCACATGAGAGAGCAAGCAGGAGCACAGGAGCAGAGGGAGGGGTAGAGGGAGAGGGAAAGCAGGCTCCCCACTGAGCAGGGAGCCCTATGTGGATCCTGGGTTCATGAGCTGAGCTGGGCCAAAGGCTGATGCCCAACCGAGTCACCCAGGCATCCCTGTAGATTTCTATACAAAGCCCATCAGAGGTCCTATTTCTGAAAAACTGGATTTGGTTCTGCCATTTTAGGAGGCTCCCCAGCAGGATCCGCCTCCTTTGCTTTGCCCTGCCACCTCTTGCCCTCTCTTCTTGCACAACAAAGAATCTTTGCACAACAAAGGTCAGTTGCACAAGATTGCCTTGGGTCCTGTCCTGTTGGAGCTCCTGCTTGTGAACTGGCCCTCTTTCAGATCGGCAGTCTCTGCTGCAGTGCTCCTGGCTGGTAGGTGTCCTCTAAGCTGGTGTTCACGTGTGATTATGTGGTAACTCAGAACCTGACACCCAGTGTATGTGGAATCTACCTCGTGTAATTGTTTATCCTTTTTTTTTTTTAGAAAGAGGTGCTTCTGCTGGCAGTTAGGGTCACAGCCATTGCTGAGAACTCCCCAGTGTAGGTTTTTCTTTCTGTAGTTGGCCTTTTCTTTACGTTCCCGTATGGGTTTCTCTGTGTGGCCTTGCCTCTCCTGTAGACCCATTTGCGCTGCTGCCAGCAAGGGAGCTGGCCCTCAGTGGGGGAGAAGCAGGAGAGGAGGGGAAGGACGACTCAGTGTTTGTGCCTTCCAGGTCTGGAGTGTGAGCCACTGTGCTTCAGGGAGACAGCAGGGCCTCATCTCTGGACCCCCTACAGCTTAGCCATGAGACCTCCTTGCTGCCCTGAACTTCGTAGGCCTTTCCCCTGTGTAAGGAGAATGAGAGGACAAGGATGTGCCCGCAGGGGGCCCACACTAGTTCTCATGGGGAGTCTGAGAATGGTCTTGTGTGCAAGTAGGGACAGGGTGGAGGTGTGGGCCGGATGGAGCCTGCAGAGAGACCTCCTTGCCCTTGCATACTGTTTGAATGTTGAGCCACATGCCTTACTTAACTGATTTTGTTTTTAAAGAAAGCAGGTTCAGTTAGTCAAGACCACGAGGGGCTAAGTGTCAACTCTCAAATGTTGGTGTGCAAAAACCCCTTGTAGGGCTTGACTTAGAAGTCAGTTCCTGGATTGTACCACATAGATCCTGGTACAGGAAGTCTAGAGTGGAGCCTTGGGGGTCATCTAAAGGTCCCTCATAGAGAAGCCTGCCTGTTGGCAACATCACCCCCATGTACAATTCATGGGAGATTCCTTCCCTGGAGAGTCCTTGCCAGGACCCACTAGACTGGGAGTGAGCCATGTGTGAATTAGGGTTAGGAGGAAGTAGACTAGGATGTGGGGGGCCAGCACAGCCACTTACTAGCAGACTCACTTGGGCTCCTCACATAATCTGAGACTTTGGTTTCCTTGTTTGTAAAATGTGTTCTTAATTCTCACCCTGCATGGGCTGCTGGTTTGTGAGAATACGAATAGATGAAATTCTGGAATAGGGACACATGCTTTGCATCATTCAGCGCATGTTTATTGAGCACTTACTGTTTACCAGGGAGGGTGCTGCCTAAACAGCGAGGGATAGATCAGCATTCAAGATGGCACTGTCACTTTCTGAGGCGTCTCATGTGTGGGCTATGCACCAGACTTGTGTCTGTGGCTAGTTGCTCAGTAACATTTAGGCACCACCTCAGCCTCTCTGAGGATAGTCTCCCCTTCCATTAGGTGAGGCAGTTGAGCCAGTAATTTTTAGCTCTAGTGGTCCCTTTGAGTTTGTGAAATCATAACTTTTGTCATGTAGAGCATAACTACTGATTTCCCTGAAGATGCTTAGGTAAGGCTCTTAACTGTGTGACCCTATAATAGGAATTTTCTAGAAAGACACCAATTAAAAAGTATCAGGCATGTCTCTGGCACCAGTATGGCCTGTAAATCTTTGCATCTGCACTCTTTAATCTTAATAATTTCAAGAAAAATGAATTATTTACAAGTCTGTACAAGTGGTTTACAAATGGCTGAGTAGGAGAAAGGTCTCATCTTGTGCAGTTTTTAAAACATTGTTGTGGGTTTACTGTCACTGCCGAGCATAATGATGGTAAGAGGCTTACTCCTCTCCAGAACTTCCCCAAGCACAGACCTGGGGTCACACTCCTCAGTTACCACTGATGTGGCCAAGTGGAAACATGGTGGGTAAAGAAATGGAATGGATTAGGGTAGGGGAGGCAAAAATAGAAAATAGATTAGCTTTTAGAATATGGCCAGTTATGTTGAGTTAAGGTTCCTTTACTTTTCCTTTGATCGTCACCTTTACTATAGTCTAGAACATTCTCCCAAGGCCTAGAGTGAGACACGAAGATGGGAAATCCCAGAGCACAAACAGGAGGCACACACACGTTTTAATGTGGCCCTTGGATGTTTACAAAATTCAAAGTGAGTATCTAACATTTAAAGTTCAAGAAATCTCATGTAAAAATGCAGATTCCTGTCCTCTCAGAAGAAATCAGCATGTCTGGCGCCATGAGCACCTCTTGGGTGGAGCAGGATGTGATGTACTCACAGCCCTTGACCTGGCTGCTCAGACATGTTTAGGGCAGGGATAGAACTCTTCTGCAACCTCATGCTTTTGTTCAGTAGATGCAGAAACTGAGTTACAGACGGATGAAGATAGGACCTGCTGGGGTGAAAGGGAGAAGTTGGGGACAGAACCAGGCCTGGGGTCCCCTCCTTCAAACTCTTGGAACAATGCTGCTGCCATAGTTGGGTCCCAGGCACCCTCCAGCAGGTGGCAGTCATGCTGCTGGCTTGCCTCACTCACCGTCTATCTCTTCCCTGACTTGACCCTGTGTTCCCCTGATTTTGCTACGTTCTTCTCATGAAACTCTCCTCTTTATCCAGCGCTATTCCCCCTCTCTTTTTGTTCTTTCTTCTTCCCTTGCTGTTGCCCCTGGATTTCCTGGACACTGGGTGCGTGTGTAGGTTGCTTCTCCCCTGCATCTGTGCAATTCTCTCCTCTCCTGGGCCTACCCTTCCAGCTTCAGTGCTCCAGGCAGGAGGCCCAGAAACTCCAGTGGAGCCACCCTCCCTCCCTGATCTGGGGGTGGCCACCACTCAGAGCATGTAAGTGCATGGTCCTTGGATACACTGATTTCTTCTGAGAGGTCAAGGATCTGTGTCTTTACATGAGACTCCCTAATTTTAAAATGTCAGGCCTTAATGTAGAGTTTCTCCCTCTGCTATGAAATGTTAAACATTATCTTGGGTGCCTGGCAAATTCCATGAAGCTGGCATGTCACCTGTGTATCAGAGGGGCCTCCTTCGAGCCCCTCTGTGGGAATGAGGATCTAGCCCAAGTCAGATGTGGGGTGGACATAGCTGCACCTATCACCCCAGACCTTCCAGATATCTAGCAGTCTCCAGCACCCTGCCCCACCTCCCAGGCAGCCCTAGATGTAGCCCTCATCCTCAGGTAGGAGGACCCACTCCAAAGCTTATGTCTTGGAGAAAGCCTAGGAGGGATTGGAGTTCTGAACAGGTGAAGAGACCCACTGTGGTTTGCTCCCAAAGTGGTGCCATAAGAATAGGGGGTATTGGATTGAATCTGTGTTTGCTGAGTGACTGAGAGGATAATCACTTCCCCGTGGGACTTGCCTCCATGCTGAATGAAAGCCTAGGGGCAAGCCAGGAGGGGCGTGAAAACACTTGGCACTAGATGGCGCCACCTCCCCTGTGCTGAAGGCTGGGCGTTGGTCCATCCTGGGGACACAGGGCTGACAGACTAGCCCTGCACCCACTGCTCATTTTTCCTTGCCTTTGTCCCCATTATTTATCCAGCACTCAGCTAGCACTTACTGTTTGTTGCCCAGCTGGATGTAAAGGTGGCTAACTCAGTTCTTTCTCCTGAGGGGCTCATAGTTAGTGCAGAAGGGATTGCAGAAAACACTCAACATTGTAGCAAAACACTCAATGTACCATGTACATAGCCACAGGACTGGAGTCCAGGAAAGCTTGAAATACAGGGTGACCTTTAAGTGGTATTTTGTGATGGAGTTTGCTGCGCAGTGAAGGGCTTTCTAGGCAGTGAGGACAGCTGGTATAAAAACCAAGATTTGTGAAAAAGTATCTTTAGCAAATGGTGAGAAGTTGATGTGGCTTAACCAAAGAGGTCTTGGATAAAACAGCAGAGCCTGCACTTGATAAGAGAGGATGTTTTAACAGAGACCGAGATAATAGTGGCTTCCACAAGGTAGACCTTTCTTTCCCTCCTCAAAGTCCCAGGGGAAGGGTAGACTTCATCAGGTAGATGGTCCCAGGCACCCAGGGTTGCTTGGGCGTTGCCTTTACTTGTATGATTTTTTTAAAAAATATTTTTAAAACATTTTTTATTTTTATTTTTTTAAGATTTTATTTACTTATTCATCAGAGACACAGAGAGAGAGAGAGGGGCAGAGTCACAGGCAGAGGGAGGAGCAGGCTCCATGCAGGGAGCCTGATGTGGGACTCGATCCCAGGTCTCCAGGATCATGCCCTGGGCTGAAGGCGGTGCTAAACCGCTGAGCCAGCCGGGCTGCCCTACTTGGGTGATTGAAGATGGTTTCAGCACCAGCTACCTCTCTGTATGTGACAGCTGGAGAAGCCATGGCCTAGAAGCTCTGTTCACATCCTGTTACCCGGACTTGGGGACATAACCTTACTGCAAGGGAAGATGGGAAATGTAGTTTTCGGCCAGGTGGCCCTGTGCCTAGCCACACCTTGGGAATTCCATTACCGAAAGGAAGAAGCAGAAATTGGATATTGGGAAACCTCTGTCCCATCGGCTTCTATCTTAGGAAAGCGTGGGCTGAAACATGAAGCACTTTATAGAGAGCCAGGAGGTTTGTAAAGCAGGGCAGTACCATGTTTTCAAAAAGCATCCTCTTTCCACAGATGGCACCAGTGGCCATGTGGCCAGCAACCACGGGGCTGTTGTAGTAACTCAAGAAGGAGGAGATCTACCCTGACTGCCTGGGTGAGCCTGGCCTTTTGATAGTTTGACAGGCTGGGCATTAGTGGGTTCCCAGCTATGGTTGCTGCACATCTGACTGAAGCCAAGGACCTGTTTGGATCTGAGTTCAATCAGCAGGCTGATGCCCTTTATTTGAGGTTTATCTGAGGACATGTTTTTATAGCTTGTTAATAATGTAAGTTGTGGGGGGTGCACCTGGGTGGCTTAGTTGGTTAAGCATCCAACTCTTGGTTCTGGCTCAGGTCATGAACTCAGGGTCCTGGGATCAAGCCCCTGTCATTAGGTTTTCAGTTCTGCTTCTCTTCTCCCTCCCCTTTGCCCCTCTCGCCATGCTCTCTCTCTCAAATAAAGAAACTTAAAAAAAAAATTGATGTGAGTTGGATCGGTGGAGAAATGACGACTGTCATTATATGTATAATGGGGTCCTTGCTTCCAGGTTGGGCCAAAAGTGCCCTTTTATACCATGAGCTTGAATAAGCTCCAGGAGAGGGGGCAGGGCCTTCTGGGGCCCCTGATCCTTCCTGGTTCTGCAGACAAGTTACTTCACTTCCTGTGCTCTAGAAGAGAAAATCATTCTCCTGCCTCCCTCATTTGTCAGTGTGTTTAACTGCACATCCCTATATGCTTGTGGAGC
Source organism: Canis lupus dingo (assembly GCF_003254725.2). Taxonomy (NCBI): domain Eukaryota; kingdom Metazoa; phylum Chordata; class Mammalia; order Carnivora; family Canidae; genus Canis; species Canis lupus. The sequence goes on from NC_064265.1 coordinate 11,363,745, forward strand.
CATCTTCCTGCTGAGAACAGAACCTTCCTGATTAGAATATTCTGGGGATTCCCCAGTATTTCTTGTGTGCCTGCCTGGGAGACAGGTGGCAGAGGGGAAGGGTATAGATTTCAGACAGACAGTTGAGGCTTCTCAGGCTGCCAAATAATAGCTGCGTGGCCTTGACCAACAAGATATTCAACTGCTCCTGTGAATCTCTGCTTCCTCATCTGCAAAACAGAACAAATATAACCTGTCCCAGGTTGCTCAGAGGGTCAGAGAGTGCCCCGCAGGCTTGGGGCTTGCAACAGTGCAGGCATTCCTGGGGAATTCTTGAAGGTTCTCATGCTATGTTTATCCAACCTCAGGCCTGCGATATGTCTTCTCCGTGAGGCAAATGTGGTGCTCCCCTCCAAAGGAGGACCCCTGGGCCTTTGGTCCTGCAGCCCAGGTCAGGTTGAGGAATGCTCCCTGGGTCTCTGTAATCCTTCCCTATGTTCTGATTCTCTGGGCCTTTCAGGCGGCTGGTAACTTGCTGTGTTCATATGGCTGGTCCCATTATGGCAAAATCAAATACAGTGTTTTCTTTTTAAAAAGGCATTTTGGCTCAGTCTCACCTTTCAATATTTTATCTCACCTGTCATCACATGCTCTGAGCGAAACAATCTCTCTTGGACATAAAGACCCACACTGTAAATAGGTTGCCCTTCAGCCCCGGAAATGTGGAAGGACAGGTCAAGTCTCAGAGTTTGAGCAGCTGCCAACGTGCTCAGAAGTGACATGGTATTCTTAGAAGGGACTTTTGTTTGAGATTGTTGCCTTCCCCACCACCAAAAGCAGTGACACCAGAAGATTCTAGCCTGTTGCGAGGGTGAGTCATGCAGGAATGTGTTGGTCCTCTGCCTGTTCTCCTAGGCATAGGCTGGCAATGCCTTTTGTGGAACCAATCTGTGCTCAGTTAAGAGACGCCTCCAGTTGGGGGTGACCCCACGTCCCCTCAGTCACAAGGCTGCCATTTTATAACCACGAGGCAGCCTTTCAAAATGAGCTTTGTGGAAACTTGTCACTTGATTGTGAGGGGAGAAACCGATTGCTTAATTATGAGCCCATCTTGAGCCTCTTGGGTGGCGTTTTGTTGGTGGTGGGAGGTGAGAAGAAACACAAGACCTCTGTCTTGAGGTTGGGCTGTTGGCTCTGGCCTCCGGGAGGAGGCAACTTCTGTTCCCAGCAGACCTTTGCAAAGTGGCAGAGGGGCTCTGGTCTGCTTTTCAGCTGGCTGAAATGCCAGGAGCGCTCCCAGTGACATTTCCCACACAACGCAGAGAATCCAAGTGTTCAGATGTTATCCCCCCTCCAGTCCCTATCTAAGAAAAATTCTAAATGTCTTCACTTTGTACTTATTTTTCTTCTCTTTCCTTAGTGCTTGCGAAACCACACTGACTTCCTGAATTGAAATGTTCTGCAGTGAAGCTTTGCATATTAAGTTGAGCGAAAAGGGGTTGTGCGGGGGAAGAGGGGTGCAAGAGGGTGTGTGGGGAGCGAGAAGGAGATAAGAGGAGTCTGACAGGTGCATTCAGTGGGGTCTTGCTCAAAGGGAGACACTTGGTCACTGAATGCTCCCTTTACCTGTGATTTGGTATTTTTTTGCCTGCCATGTAGCATAAACCATGAAGGACAGAGGGATTTTGGTAAGTCTCTGGCATAGCTGTTCTGGGCATGGGAGGCTCCGTATTCTACTTGAGTGTGAGCGGCTCTGTAGGCACTGCCTTGCTGCTTGCCTTTGCTTTGGTTCAGGCCAGGAGCAGCAAAGGGACTGATCTTCCCTGCTGTGCTGGCTTTGTTTCTCCAGTGAACTCCTGAACACCTGCCTGGGGCTCTTCCTACCACCTCCCCTTCCTGCTGGCCACACCCTGGGATTCGCTCCCACTGTTTGCACCACTCACTTCCTCCGTGGGTGTTCAGACGGGGCCTCCCTCCTTTGATGCCACCTTCCACGTCCTCAAATGACTCATGACTGTGATCTCTCATCAGCACCTCTTCCTTACTTTACCTTGCCCATGTGTGGTTTCCTGGTTCTTGAGAGGATTTTCTCCTCCTGCCTCTCCCTGCACTTTGGAGAGGGACAGGAGTCCGAATCTCATGCTCTGCTCTCCACCTTGATCCTGGCCCCCGCCTTTGTTTACTACTTCAAGGCAAGGACACTGTGCAATAACCTTCTTAATTGCTCTTACTGCATTCTTCTTTATCTTTCAAGTGATTTTTCTCATTGAAGCCTCATTCCTCGAATGAAAGACCCAGTTAACTCTCTTGCCCAGCCATGAGGACCACAGGTGCTTCGGTTTATTTATGGGTTCCCAAGACCTCCACTGCTCCCACCTGCCATTTACCATCATGAGTCATGAATACTCTCTGTGAACTGGCCCAGTATGGTGACTGATGTCAAAATTAGTGGAGAGATCATCAACATGCATCCATTAGCATTTATTTTACTTCACTGTTCTCAGGGGTAGAGAAATTGTGGAAGACTGGTCTTGTCCTGGGTACATTTGCTGTGGTGTTGTGTTTACAGTTTAATTAAAAGGCCTCTGTTGTAGTGTGCTTTATATGGGTTGATTTACCTTCATAAGCATTATGGGGCATCTTTTGAGCACAGTCTAGGCCAGGACCTATGAGGGGTACGGTGATAGATTGAGAACAACTGCTGATGGAAATTTGCCATCTCACAGGGGAATGTGTTGGATACTAAAATAGAATAGATAGATAGAAGATAGAATGTAACACTGCCAAAACACTGTATTAATATAGAAGGGAGGAGAGAGGTTAATTCTGCATGACTGCATGACGTGCTCAAAACACCAACATTTCTGGGATGATCCAGCTCTGCCTTCAATGGAGGAGCATTTGTTGCTTTAATGGGTGGAAGTTCCACAAGAATACAAGCACTGCAAGAGCAGGACCACGACTGTTGTGTTACTGTTGCATCTCCTGTGTCCCTGGGACTCAGGATGTATTTGGGTGGATGAATGGAAAGAAATACAGGCCGATCCACAATTCGGGGAATTAAATGAAGGCAAAATCCCAGATGAAGGGATGGCTTGACTGGTTAAGAGTAGCAGGAAGAAATTAGACATATTGGTGAAATTGTAACTGCTTTGGTTTATGCATCAAGTGATTGAAAGAGAATGGTCAGAGAAATAGTTGGGAAGAATGAGCCCAGAAAGCACATGAATTGTGGCTTTACTTCGAATGAAGTGGGCCGCTAAATGGTATAGGAACTATTTTGGGTAGGTCTTGTAAGTTTCAAGAATGGATTTTAAATTGGCAAAAAAGATCTCTGATGTGGCCGTAGCTGGCCTCTCCATGCTGTGGGTAAGTAGCTGAAGGTATCTGTTGAGGCCACAAGGCCAGTTAGCTGGCAGCAGCAAGGCCAAAACCATTTCTGGGCTCTCATTTCCCTATTTTCTTCTCTCCAGACGTGTGCAACAGCACCGATCTTCCGGAAGTCGAGATCATTAGCCTGCTGGAGGAGCAGCTGCCCCATTATAAGTTAAGAGCCGACACCATCTACGGTTATGACCACGACGACTGGCTCCATACACCCCTCATTTCTCCAGATGCCAACATTGACCTTACAACCGAGCAAATTGAAGAGACGCTGAAGTACTTCCGTGAGTAGTTCCTTTTGTTTGGTGAGGCACTGCAATGGCCCATGCTTCTTAGCTGTGGCCCTGCATGGGACCTTGTACTGGTTAGCAGGTCTTACAGCCTGCCATTCATGGAAGGGTGCTCCAGGAAATGTGGCTGTAGGGTTTAGTCTCACACATGGCCTTGATTTTGAGTGTTATGAATAGACATTTTAGTGTATCAGGGACCAAGTACGAAATTTCATTTGAACCAGTTTTCTCATAACTGTAGAGAAGAATTTGAAAATGCTCCCATTTCCCCCCTCTTACCAAAATACCATCTGAATCCTTAGAAACTCCCTGAGAAGGAGTTTGCATTTAAACCAAAGGTACTGGGAATTCTTGGCTGCTTAGTATTATTTATAGGACATAGCAAAACATGTATAACAAGGCTGACAATTTTTCTTCTTTTTTAAAAAATTGAAGTATAATTGATATATAACATTATATTAATTTTAGATGTACAACATAATGACTTGATATTTGTCCACGTTACAGAATGCACCACCACAATAAGTCTTGTTAACATCTGTCGCCATACAGAGTTAGAAAAAAATTTTTTTCTCATGGGGAGAACTTTTGAGATCTGCTCTCTTAGCAATTTTCAAATATGCAATACATAATATTAACTGTGGTCACCATGCTGTACATTTTATTCCCATGACATATTCATTTTATAACTGGAAGTTTGTACCTTTGACCCCCTTCACTTGTTTCTTCTACCTCCCCAACCTTCCTGCCTCTGGCAACCACCTGTCTGTTTTCTATATCTGTGAACTTAGTTTTCCAAGGCTAATGATTTCTGTATGAAAGCCCACTAAGCTGGTTATTCAGGAAAATCAAAAGGCTGCTCCAGTGACAAACTAGTTCTGCCTTGGGCTGACACCTGGTAGGGTGAGCAGTACACTAGGTGGGTTCTCCCCCTCCCCCCCGCCCCCCACTTCCCAGTGTGTGAAACCTGATTTTGCAGATTTAGAAAACGTGATAATTTTAAAAATTCATGCTAATGATGTTTCTGATGTTCATTCAAGAGGTGCCTTTGTAGAAATAATTTTACTCTTTAGAAATTCACTGCAGCCCTATGAGATGGGTAGGACAGACCAGCTCTCCTTTGTCTTAAAACTTCTGACTTTAAAATTCCAGTCAACTTTAGCCTAGTCTAAATTAGTGATGTCACTTTGGAAGTGACATCATTTACATACCTGTGTATCATTATGTCACCTTTAAAAATAAAAAGTATAGCAATCTTGCTTCTACTTGATGGTAACATGGTTCAAAACGAGCTTATAACAGCAGTAAGTTTTCTGTAATTATTGCCTCAATACAGAATGATCTCCAGTGTTCTTAAATTTGGGAAATCACTTATAATGAGTTGGAACTACAAGTTTCTCTTTTAGAAAGTATCTGGGGCTATTTTCACATTTTCTCTATTAGATGTTAATGAGGAAGGAATTTTGTTTAGACTGACCTGTGTTTTATACCTAAGACAAATCCTACGGTCTTTGTGAACACAGCAGATAATCCATTTCAACAGGAATAAAAATAGAATAGTCCATACCAGGGCAGATATGAAGCATGTTAGACTTGTACCAGTGTTCACATTGGAGCTTTAGAATTTCTGATGTGTCTGGTAGCATATAGGAAGCTCTTTGGCAGTCACTTCTGTTGACGCACGGTATCTGTTACACCAAGAGATGTGGTGGTGGGTAGAAAACTGTCCGGAGTCACGTCCTTGGCAGGTTCTGTATTTGGTTCCTTCAGACTGCTTCACGGTATAATTCACAGCAGAACTATTTTTTCAAAACTCCTCGTGTGTTACTTAATCTTCCTTAAGAGATTGTGTGATTCTGTTGGACCCTGCTTGGCTGTTTCTGTCACCGGAGGCTCCTGGATCCCTTCTCATACACAGATTAACCACTTACATTCACAGCATAGTGGGAACCATCCACAGGGAGTCCTTCACTGTTTTTGTAGAATTTTCCTATGAATTGCTCCTTTCATCCCTGTGAAATGTCTGCAGTTTGGGCAGGGCTGGTTTGATTCTCAAGGAAGTAGAAGCATAGAATTTATTCCATAGTACTGATCTCCCATCTTTTCAAATACTTGCAACAGCAGACTTGAACAGACACTGTGGCTTATTTCTGTTTGTTCGTTCTGTTTTTATTTATTTATTTTTAAGATCGTATCTATCTATCATCATCATCTATCTATATCTATCTATCTATCATCTATCTATTTATTTTAGACAAAGAGGATGTGTGCAGGAGAGCATGTGTGCAGGTCGGGGGTAGGGGCAAGGGAGAGAGAGAATCCCAAGCGGACTCCCTGCTGTGTGTAGAGCCTGAACTGGGGGCTTGATTGCAGTTGATCCTAGGACCCTGTGATCATGACCTGAGCTGAAATCAGGAATGGAACACTCTTAACCAACTGAACCACCTAGGTGCCCCAGTTACATATTTAAGGGAGGGAGAAAAAAAATATGATGGATTTGGCAGTGGATAAAACAAATTATACTAAGATTAGAAGAAACAAAGTAAATGCTGAGCAGAGGTTCTAAAGGTGCTTAGAGCATAGTTTGCCCCAAGTCTGACCTTAATTCTGTATTTTCTTCTGTGATACTTGCACTTAGAGCAAAGTAGGTATTTGCTAACTTGATTAAATGAATGATCAGGGTTAGCTCTTACATATAGCACACTCCTCAGCAGGGATTTCAAACTGAGGTCCTAGGACCCCCAAAAAGTCTGTAGAGGGAAATTGGGGATTCTGTGAAGTTCTAAAGGAATGAAACGATGTCTTTATTTTCACTAACTTCTAACTGAAATGCAGCATTTCCTGTCACTGTGAAGATAGAAAACAAAAAATGGTGGTATTAGCAGGACCTGTGACTTTTTCACCAATAGAAATCAAGATTTTCATGTCATGTTGCAGTGGAAACAGATACTTTGAAATACCACCTTTACTCATCACTGCTTTGAAATTACATTCATTATTAGGCATGCCGATAGCCCTTGCTATCTAATACATTGATAATGAAGCTCTTATAGCACAGACTTTTTGCAAGTTTTAATAACTGCATTGTAATACAATTGGTTTCCTTTTGTAGTCCTTTGTATTTTATGTTATGTTTTCAACTGTTTATTCTTTTTTTTTTAATTTTATTTATTTATTCATGAGAGACACAGAGACACAGGCAGAGGGAGGAGGAGGCTCCTTGCAGGGAGCCCAATGTGGGACTCGATCCCAGGTCTCCAGGATCACGCCCCTGGCCGAAGGCGGCACTAAACCGTTGAGCCACCCGGGCTACCTTCATCTCTTTCTTCTAAGGAGGGGTGCGTGAGCCTTGCCAAGCTGGCTGAGAGGTCAGTGGAAAGCACAGATCAGGGGCCCTGCTCTGTGCATGGTGTCCTCTTTGGGTTTCATTGTTTGTTTACACGTGCGTAACTAGGAGATGCTCTGGCCACGACACAGTGACTCACCTGTGTGTGTTAAATCAGTTGTGAGGTGTGTGAGAAGATAACAGAGCTGTTTCCTCTTAGGTTTATTTTCTTATCAGTTAGGACAGTGGTTCTCTGTTATGGGTGGGAGTGGGGAGAAGAGACCCTAGAGATTTTGATAATGGGAGATGAGGTAAAACTCAGTCCCCTTCCTTACAGGCTGTCCCTCAGAGTAGAGAAATTACACTTTGCCTTTTAAATCTGGCCCTTATCTGGCCTGTTGTTTTTGTTTGTTTTGTTTTTTAGTATATGTACTGCCAAAGTGAGTACTTTTATTTTTTTATTTTCAGTAGCCTCTGTGCTTAATGTGGGGCTTGAGCTCCCAACCCCGAGATTAGGAGTCATATGCTTTGCCCATTGAGCCAGCCAGGTGTCCCTCACCTGGCTTGTTAAGAAGAGGTGTCTACCTTTTTGGGGGTCTACCTTTACCAGGTGGTAGAATGACCCTTTCAGGCAAATATTTAACAGGTTGATTTTTTGACTCCGGGGAGTGTGGGAAACACAGAACATGAAAATGATTCACACAGCAAACGTACCCATAGATAGGGGACATTTAGGACTAAGTGGTCTAGGAGGAAGAAAGAACAGTCAACGTGTAGCCCTTGCCGGTATCAGGCACTGCTCCTAATTCCTTACATGTATCTCATTCAGTTCTCACAGTGACCTCTGGGAGAGAGTCTTGCTGTCCCCATCCTGCAGGTGAGGACACTGAGGCACAGGGAAGTTAAGACGCTTGCCCAAGGTCACACAGCTAGCACAGTGGGGTGCTGAATTTCAAACCTACGTTGTCTGGTTTGACTGCATGCTTTACTTTCTCAGAAGAGCAAAATGAGAAAACCATTTAAGAATAAAGCTTACTTGGAAAACATGATACAAAGAGCAAACCCTCAGTTTGACTGTATCAGGAACTATTTATTTATAAAATGTGTGTCCCACATATTCAAAATTCAACTTTTGTTTTTTCCCCATAAAGGTCGGTGTCCCAAGCGACAATCAGCCAGATATAACTTAATTTCAACTTGAGGTTTCCTCCCTTCTTCCCTGTGGTTTTGTCTCTGTCCTGTGGTCTGGAGGTCATGCTTCCCCATCTCTGGTGGAAATGACTTGTGGGTGCTGTGGACCTTTCTTGCCACACAGCATTCTGCAGACACCAGACATGAAGGCAGCTGTGTTGGTGCCAGGTGGCTGTGGTCCTCATTTCCAGGGCCTGCTCTCTGTAACTTTTTTTTTTTTTTTTAAGATTTATTTATTTATTCATGAGAGACATACAGAGAGGGGGAGGTGGGGAGAGAGAGAGAGAAAGAGAGAGAGAGAGAGAGAGGCAGGCTCTTCTCAGGGAGCCCGATGTGGGACTTGGTCCCGGATTCCGGGATCAGGCCCTGAGCCGAAGGCAGATGATCAACTGCTGAGCCACCCAGGCGTCCCTCTCTGTATCTCTTTGGTTAAGGAGACAACTCGGTCAAAAGAAAAGAAAAGAAATCTCTTTATGTCTCAAGTGCATAGGATTCTCTGGCCATTTCACCTCTGACTTTACCTGGAATAATCTTTTTTCCTGAGGAGAAGAGAAGGTCATAAGGCAAATAAGAGTTTCAAGACATTGTTCTATTGTTTACTTTTGCTGTAAAGTAATCTCAATCAGCCAACAAGTATTTACTGAGCGCCTGGTACGCACCTGTAATCCTTTGTGAACTTGACTTGTTTGAGTTCCAGCTGAGGTTTTCTGGCTAAGGAAGTGAAAACATCTCTTGGATTATTGATTTTCTTCCCTTACCTAAGCAGAGACTTTGCCACTGGCTCGGGCTAACCCAGGAAGCCCTCAAGGCCTCTGCTGGCATCCTGCACGGGGTGGCTTGCCTTGCTTATTCGGGAGAAGCCAATAGGGTCCGGGGACTTCCACATTCAACCAGGTCCCTGTGCCATTTTAAATTTTTTTAAAAAAGATTTGTCTATTTATTTATTCATGATGGGGGGGGTTGGGCAGAGACACAGGAGGAGGGAGAAGTAGGCTCCATGCCGGAGGCGACGTGGGACTCGATCCCGGGACTCCAGGATCGCGCCCTGGGCCAAAGGCAGGCGCTAAACCACTGAGCCACCCAGGGATCCCCCATTTTAATTTTTTAAAGTTTAACTTAAACAAAAAATTCACAACCGTTGCTGGAGCACCCAAGGCCTATGGCAAAGTGGCTCGTCCCTAAGGTCATGCATGGTGTCTACCTTGCGTGGGCTAGGGGTCGTGTGTGGGTCCCCCTACTCCGCACCCCAGCGCTCTGGGGTTGTGTCCGTGGAGGAGTGAGTGCAACCCACAGTCAATAATCATACACATTTCCACGCATTTCCACTGTATCATTCACTTGTGTCCACATGGTCCCAGGCGTCATGAGTGTTTGTACAAGCCTATGTGTCACGCTTTACCATCTTAGGACTTGTTGCGGGTCAGCAGGGAGTCTGCTCGGGGACGAGCCATGAAGGCCCAGAGCATCTGCAGGGGTCTCACTGGCCAGAGCGTGGGCTGGCCCTGGATGTCCTGATGCTCCTGGAGCAGGGCTGACGTAGCAACCACTCCTTTCTGGACACTTGCCCTCCTGTCTTTCGGGCCGGTCCTTCCAACCTCTCTCACTGGGTTTTTCTCTTCTTCTGAGCTAAATCAGTGGTTGTTCGATCCTGATGAACTGAGAGAGCTTTTAAAAATAAGCCCTTCTTGAAATGGTATTTAAGCCCGTAATTCAAATGTCCAGGTAAGTGTGATGTGCTGCTGTAAATGTCAGGACGCCCAGCCTGCATCTCCCTGTGTGCTCCCCTCCCAAGGCTTAAGTACCAGCTACATGCTAGCTACTCCCAAATTTCTGTCCAGTTCTGATTCCCCTTTCCCACCTTCCCTTCCCAGCTCCAGGCTCCCATATGTAGTCATTAACTTAGCACATCCACTGTCAATATTTCCGCCCCTCCTTACACGTTTGTCTTGATAAATGTGACATGATTTCCCCCATTTCTGCATCCTGCTGGCTGTTAGCCAGCTCTGTTAATTCTTCTTGCGTGTGTATCTCAGATCCCTCCTCTGACCCTGCTGCCACTGTCATGGGGGAAGCCAGTGCCGTCCCATTCCTGGGCTGCTGAAACTTTACTTTTCTACTACTCTCTTTTATATCAGCAGCCCGGCTGGCCTTGTCTCGAGATCCACTCAGGTTATGCTGCTACTTTGCTTCTCACTGCTCTTTCAATAAAAGGCAGAGTCTTCTAGGACCCTGTGACTTGGCTCTTGGCCTCTCTCCAGCCAGCCTCATTGCACCTTCTTAACCTTGTACCAGCCCCACTGTGGACACGCCACCCTTGCCTCACAGAGGCTCCCTCTGAACCCCTCCTCTTTCTTTCCTGTTCTCTAATTCTCAGCACCAATGTGCCCTCTTCAGAGTAGCCTTCCCCCCGAAGCCTTCCTTGAGCACCAATCTGTGATGTCCCTCCCCATTCCTTTCTGCTGCCTTCATGGCTCTCATCTCCCTGTTTGCTTACATTGTGATAATGCAAACAATAATAATACAGAGTCACCTTTATGGAGTGCTTCCTGTTTGCTGAGCTTGTGCTAAACGCTTTACCTTCATGAGTCCATTAGGACACACACACTGGATTGTGATCCCCTCTTTGTTAAATGATTTTTTTCAGATACAATGCACTGGTGTATCCAAACTGGATTGGCTATTTAATCCTTAATTTAGTTTTTAAGGTATTAAACTTAACTTTCATAGATACAGCTCTTTTTTGGTGTTATTCATGAAATGATAAACGTAATTGCGTGATTACATTAACAAGCAAAACAGAAATGAACAGGTTTGGGAACAAACACCCATGACAATTGGTAGGGAAAGAGCATGATTCCTAAGAGCCCATATGCCCAGGCTCGAGAGACAGTGGCTGGCTGGCGGGCAGTGGCAGCAGGCAGTGGACTTTCTGGGGGCCACAGGCTCTTATTTTGGCTACAGGTCAACTAGGAGTTGGGAATAGAGAAGCTTGTAGCACATCCCTTCTTTTTAGCCAAGACAAGAAGTCTCCTCATCACGAGATGTGGTCTTTGAAGTGTTCATGTTCGAGGGGTACCCAGGTGAAGATCAAATAGGAAACATCCTGATTTGAGTATTTCCCACTGGAACTTTTATTTATAATGTGTATCTGTGAGCAGCTGAATTGTGCCTGGCAATGTAGTTCTGCCTCCCTTCAGACCTGCCATCTCTGGTTTGGTTATTTTTCATTTTTGGTAAAAATCTCTTTTCTCCTTCCTCTGCTTAACAGTGGATGCTTGTCAGTCTTTTTTCTTAGGTTCTCCTGCCTCCCCCCACCATCCTTTGCTTTGGTCATTGTGTCTCTGGAGGCGGTGTCTACATCTCTCTCTCTACCCACAGGATGGAGTCTCACATAAGCTGAACACAAGTTTGTCATCTTCACGCCTGCCTTTCTTACCAGCTGCCTGACTTCCACGGAGACCCCAAGGCACTTGGCAGCTGCCCATGCCTCGTCCCATCTGTTGTGTCCTCAGAGGCACCCATTGCCTTGAGAGATAGTGTCCACTTCTGATTTTCGGGGTAGAGGAAGCAGGGATGCTTGTCACTGTTTGACAGAATCATGGAGCCCACTCCATGTCTCATCTTTTAGCATCTGGCTGTGTAGTGAACATAAATGGCCTCTAAAGGGAGTGAGATTTTAAAAATAATACATAAAAGTACATAAAAGTGTGCTAATTATAGATAATTTAGCAAAAATTAGGACAAAAAGATGACTAACAGCCTTAGCAACCACTTCTCAATTTTTGTTGAAATATTTTTAGTGGATTTTTTTCCTCCCACAAATATATTACATATCTGGGAACATAATGCTTTTTTAGTTAATTGTGTATGTTGACCATTTCCCCATGGCGTTAAAATTCTTGAAAAACACAATTTTCATTGTTGCTTAATATACTGTCATTTATATCTAATCATTGATCTGTTATTGGGAATCTGGGCTGTTTCTAATTTTTTCTCAGATGACATGCTAGCGAACGCCCTTCTACATCAGTATGTGTACACCCCACTCATGATTTCCTTAAAGTGTGCTTTTAGAAATTTACTCAACTTGAGAATGTGGTGATTTTTATGTTTCTTTGAACTATGTTATTACTCACTCTTAGATTAAATGTTAACTTACCGCAACAGAAGCAGCCCATTCTTGGTGAGCAGACACTAAGTCAAGAAGTCATTGGGAACCCTGAGGAATACATGTTGAGTGAGTGAATGGGTAGGGCACCATTCCATAAGGTTCTAAGAGTTCATAAACTTCCTGATGTTTTTTTGCTCACCTGAGAATGGTCGGTAGAGATCCAGAGATTTGGTGGATGCCTCATTGTTTGGATTCAGAATTCTTTTTGTGTTTCATCTCTAATTTCTGTTGGATGGTTTCTACGTGGTGATGGTTAATGATAAATGAAAAGGACCTCCATCAGGTGTTTATCACATTCTGGGCACTCTGAGTCCCCCTGTAGTGCTCAGAGGGGGAGACTGTCCATTTTGAAAGTGAGGAGGCTGAGATTCAGAGGAGACCCTCCAGTGTCAGCCCAGGGTCACACAGGATGGGCAAGAAGCAGGGTCTGAGCCCAGCTAGACCAAGCCCATTCTCTTCCACAGTATGATATCCACAGGGTAGCCCACACCTTACTATCTAGGGTTTGAAAAGGTCTTCCGTGCTTTTGCGGTGCTTAAGTGGGAGAGCATTTCACCTCTCCCCAGCTCTGACTTATGATCTTCTCATCTTCAACCCTATCTTTTTATTTCCAAGACATCAGGCTGGGCAGTACTCAGATGCACTTTGCCTGAAAACACTGCTTTTGGTCTTTAAGAAGACTGGAAAAAGTCCGTTGTATGTTTTCTTATAAGACACCTGAGGAAGAATGTCTTAGCCTTTTCTTGGCTTGTACAGGTGGCTACCCATTAATGAATGTTTAGAAAATGACAATAATAGGTAAAGGCCTGAAGAAAATGATGGAAGTAGACAATTGTGTGTGTGTGTGTGTGTGTATTTTTTTAATTCAAAGTGTTATCATGGGATCACCTTAGAATTTTCACCAAGGACAGCTTAATGAGGGAACAATAATGCACGTTATCTGTAGAAGTTTAGCTAGAATTGAGAGGTGCAGCTTATCTGTGTGGGGTAGTGATGTCTATTTAGGGTTTAGGTAGCCTTCCTATATGGTAAAGGTTTTCTTTTTCTGAGTGGTTCTTTTTTTTTTAATATTTTATTTAAATTCAGCTTGCCAACATATAGTACAACACCCAATGCTCATCACATCACATGCCCTCCTTAGTGCCTGTCACCCAGTTGTTACCCCATCCCCCACCCACCTCCCCTTCTGAAACCCTTTGTTTGTTCCCCAGAGTTAGAAGTCTGTCATGGTTTGTCTTCCTCTCTGTTTTTTTCCCCCAGTCCGTTACCCTCCTATCCCTTATGATTCCTTTCACTTTTTCTTGTATTTCACATATGTGTGAAACCATATGATGATTGTCTTTATTTGATTGACTTCTTTCAGTTAGCATAATACTCTCCAGTTCCATCTACGTCGAAGTAAATGATAGGTTCATCTTTTCTGATGGCTGAATAATATTCCATTCACATCTTCTTTATCCATTCATCTGTCGAAGGACATCATTCTGAGAGGTTCTTAGAGAAGAAAAGTCGTGAGAGACCCAGCAGTCATCCCCATGTTTGAGGGCCTCACTCCCCTCATCTACCAATTCCATGTGTGACCTTGAGCAAATCTCAGAGTCTCTTTGGGACTCAGATTTTTTATCTGGAAATTAGTCAGCATTAAACATTCTGTGACTCTCTGAATATGTCATTGAGAGCATTTTACTCTTTTGTCAAAGGTATCCCATGACAAAGTTCTCTTGTTATTTCTTGTTTTTGTTTTATTGCAATTTTTTTCTGTATTATTTAACAGGAATTATGAGACTTGGGGCTTTAATTTTCAGTTTTAAGAAATTGTTAAAAAGTAAAACCAGTTTAATAAATATATATATAAAAGTAGTATTTGCTTTTTTAAATAAAAGTGCTTTTGCTCTCAGGTGATAATTCTAGGGAAAATCATAAAGAATTCTCAGACAGAATACTATAGAAATATTGGCCTAATTCTCCAGGCATGTTTTAAATTGCCTACAACTTTCCTCATTAAGATTTAGATCTCTGCAAGGCTTATGTTCTAAGAGACTACAAGCTATTGGAAATAATTTCTGTATTCATTGAATAAATCCCAAGGGGGCAGAGCCCGTGTCTGCATCACGTTTGAATGGGCCAAAGCCTCAGCTCAGTGCCTTGCATTAAATAAATGTTTAAGGAGATCCCTGGGTGGCTCAGCGGTTTGGCGCCTGCCTTCGGCCCGGGGCATGATCCTGGGGTTCCGGGATCGAGTCTTGCATCGGGCTCCCTGCATGGAGCCTGTTTCTCCCTCTGCCTGTGTCTCTGTCTCTCTCTTTCTCTGTGTCTCTCTCATGAGTAAATAAATAAAATGTTTTAAAAAAATTAATAAATGTTTAATAAATGCTTCTTAAGTAACAGAAAATGAAAAGATACATGTTTTTAAGTTAAACTTTTCCTCCTCTTTTTTTTTTGATAAAAACAAACAAAAAAAAACTGCATATGGAATACAGAGATCATTTTGGTTTTTGCTACCTTCCAAAGATTGCCTTCATCTGATTAAAATCCTAAGTGCAGCAAAAATAGAGGCACTGCAATATGCTCTAATCCTCAACAAATGAAATGGATAAATGGCACCCAGTGCTGACTTTCTGAAGAAGGGGGTTGATAGTTAATATGAGGTGGTGGCATAGGAGAAAACATGGTGGGGAGTTGCCCTGCAGAACCCTGGGGATCTATTCTTACCCAGGTGTTGTGTGTGGTCGGTAGGGTCATGTGAGGGGAGTAAAGGTAAATTATAGGGTTGGGTGGAGGATGTGTTGGAATGGAAAAGAGATCTGCAACCAGGGAAAACTTCTCATTTTCATTTGCTAACAAAAAAGATACCAAAAGCATGCATTATATTTATGAATAGTTGCCATGAATTTCTCTCCTGTAAATGCCCACATTTTGGCCGTGTCCTTCTGCCATTCCCAAAACCTGAAGCCATGTTGCTTACAGGTGAGCATCCAAATGAACCCTGTGTTATGCCTTCTCCCCTCTCTTGCTCAACCCTCACTCAAGTGGACTCTTCCTTGGGTGCATTGTCACTGCTTTTAGCTACCCAGGTGTCTGCAAGGTCAGAGGCGAGAGCAGAGAAGCTGGCTGTATGGACACTCCCCACATGTGAGCCATACCTGGCCACAGCATCTCCACCCAGGTGTGGGCCCAGGCCTCAGGCGATAGAACTGGAGGACGAGTGCCTGAGAGGTGGTGTAGAGCAGCCATATGCTGGTGCACCTGATAGCACCTGCAGCTCTGGACACAGTGCCTGGTCAGCAGGATAGCCAGGTACTCATCCCGGGGACAGTCTACCCACTAAGCTAAGCTTAGTAGCTAAGCTTACTTTGGCATCTGCCACCTGCCAGTTTTTTTTTTTCCCTCAATAAACCAGATTCCAATGTTGAGTATCTTTTCTTTTAAGACCAAAAATGCTTGGCAAGCAGTTCTGTACAGATTGACTGTTTTCCTTTTCATGTCAATCCAGCACGTCTAAGACAAAGTTGGAACAGACTCAGGTGGGAAATTGATATGACAGCTCAGCTTGCACCCCATCGGCTCCTCCTGGGGGATGTGCTCAGGCCACAGAGACTCAGAGTTATGGCAGGAGCAGAATTGGGGATTGGTGGAGCTTCTGGTGTGCATTTTGAAGCCTGCAACGTCTGCCGTATGACCCGCTGGTCCTGGGAGTGAAATGTCCCATGCAGCTCCCCAACACTGCAGGAAGCAAACTGGGAACTGTGGAAACACATCCAAGCTGTTTCTTCTCTGTGTCCGTCTTAGATATACAGGTGATTTTAATAACTGCATCAAGGCCTGGCTGCACGTTGGCTCTGCAGTGCTCTGTTGAATGCTATCTCCCCGCCTTTGGATGTGTCTCTAAAAGCCAGACTTCGTTCTGCCCCAGAGAACTCTGGAAGTGGCATGGGTGCCTGCTTTTCCTGTGCCTGAAATGAGGTAGAGATGGTTTGGGAGGGCGTAGTTGACAGCAAGCTGTTTGCTAGCAGCCTGCCTTCTGCCACAGGAGCTCAGTGACTGGCAGTGGCGATGTTTTTTTTTTTTTTTTTTTTTAAAAAGAGAGGGGCACAGAAGCCTCGTCTCTGTCAATTTTCTGTAGCAGGTGGGAGGAAGGTCTGTTTGTAAGACTGTGTTTCATGGGAGTTCCACCAGCCCTCTCTAGCATGGAAGTCCATTTTGGGTCTTCCCTTCTCTGTCTTTAGGCTCCTAGCCACCACTGGGTGCAGACAGGCTAGCCACACTATTTCCTGAAGGAAGGAAAGCTCTAGAGACTGGGAACATATTCCAGAGGGAATTGGGGCTGTTGAATGTTTCTGCTTCCAAGCAGGAGAGAAGCACACAGGGAGCCATCCTTTTACCCACATGCTTAATTGGTTGGCAGGACATGCCTTGTGCCAGTCACCGAGAGGCACAGAGGAAAGTGGCATGTGGCAGGTTCCATAATGTTCAGATACTTTGGGGCAAACTCCTGTGTTATTTGTGCTGTAATTGTTAATGTTTACTCATCTTTTAAATGTATTGAATAACTATTCAAAATTATGTATATATATGTATACGTTCAAGTATATACTTAAAATCGTTCATATGTGTATGAACATTTAATTCATATGCTCACACAACTAATAATCAGAAAATTAGAAATTTAATTCTTCTTTTAAAAAAAGATTTTATGGGAAGCCCTGGTGGCTCAGCGGTTTAGCGCTGCCTTCGGCCCAGGCCATGATCTTGGAGACACCAGATCGAGTCCCATATCCAGCTCCCTGCATGGAGCCTGCTTCTCCCTCTGCCTGTGTCTCTGCCTCTCTCTGTCTCTGTGTCTCTCATGAATAAATAAATAAAATCTTTAAAAAAAAATAAAGAAGATTTTATTTACTTATTCATGAGAGACACAGAAGCAGAGACATAGGCAGAGGGAGAAGCAGGGTCTCTGCAAGGAGCCTGATGTGGGACTCGATCCCAGGACCTTGGGATCACGCCCTGAGCTGAAGGCAGATGCTCACCACTGAGCCACTCAGGCATCCCAGAGATTAAATTCTTTTAAACATTAAAATTTGATTACAAATGTATGTAATAGATTACCCTTGGTGCAGCAGGCCAACTCTATTAGATTCTCTTAAGTGCTTGCAAAAGAGAACTTACAGCTCACCTTGCAGCATAGGACCCAATCCTCCTCCTGCCTGGATATAGTTTGTGACCACAGCGTTAGGCCTACCTAGTCTTTCACCTGCCTCCTCATTCCATATCCGGTTGGCTTATTCATAGCCTCCCTACTTAGAGAAATGTTCATGAAATGCTTTATAAAAGATATTAGTGGCAGAGACAGAAGAGTCATACACGCCTACTCTCCCCTACTTCTTAAGATGGTTTAAAAATATCTTCCTATTATCTTCTTTCCTTTATCTATCAGTTGCCTTGTTCACTTGTTTGTCCTTTAGTTTTGGTGTTCCCTGATTTCACGGCTTTCACAGACTCCACTTATTCCCTTTAAATGTTATTAACTGAGGGACACCTGGTGGCTCAGTGGTTGAGCATCTCCCTTTGGCTCAAGGCGTGATCCCAGGGTCCTGGGATCGAGTCCACATTGGGCTTCCCCTGGGGAGCCTGCTTCTCCCTCCGCCTATGTCTCTGTGTGTCTCTCATGAATAAGTAAATAACATCTTTTAAAACAATGTTATTAATTATATTCTGTTTTTGATGTTCAAATTGCCTGGCCCTGGACCATCCTTTTATGCCAGCTTCTGCACCTTATCACTTCTACTCCAAGACCTTGTTAAGCTATCTTTGCTTTCTTGCCAGCTGGTGTTATAGGTGCATCTTGATTTTTTCCTGCCCCAAGACATGGAATTAACAGCTCTCCAAGGAGCCCTGTTGACATTTCACCCAGAGCTGGACACCAAAGTATTGACCTGCATGTCGTTGGTGGAGTGGTATCCTTGCTGGGCCACTTTTCTTAACAGAGCTGGAAATAGTTTTTTTTTTTTTTTTTTTAAGATTTTATTTATTTGAGAGAGAGAGAGAGAGAGAGAGAAAGCAAGCAAGCACAAGTGGGAGGAGGGCAGAGGGAGAAGGAGAAGCAGACTCCTTGCTGAGTAGTGAGCCCAATATGGCGCTCCATACCAGGACCCCAGGATCATGACCTGAGCTGAAAGCAGATGCTTAATTAACCAACTGACCCACCCAAGCACCCCTGGAACTAGTATTTCTTTTTAATATCATGAAGTCCCATTGATATTTTCAATTTAACTCTTTCCTGATCAATTTTTATTCTTTAAAAAAAAAAAAAACACAGTATTTTTGCTGTGAGATGCCAGTTAGGGTTTTTATTTCCTGTAACTGAATCCCTTCTATTTTTTTCCTTTCATGTTTCATGTGTAAATAATTTTTAGATGTTTTCTTAGCTATTGATGGGAAGACTTCAGAGGTGGACCATGCCTGGTTTATATCCACATGCTCTTATTGCTGAGTGATCCGAGGCTAGCAGCTTAAACTTTTTGCCCCACCCCCTGCCCCGCCACATCCCCCATCTGCACATCGAGGGGGCTGGTAGTTAGGTAGCCAGGTCTGAGGAGTGAGTGAGCTAGAAAGTCCTGGCTGCCTGGTGTGCAGCCTGCATTTTCCTAAATGATATCCAGTGATGAGGGTGAGTGAGAGGTGGCTTCCGAGGCTGCTTCTGGGACTTGTCCCTGATCCTGGTTCTCCCAGGGTGGAGCAGTGATGGGGGCAGCCCAGGCATGGTAGTGATGGGGTGCGGGGAGCTTGCTTTTTCAGCTGCAAGAAGCCCTGAGGGAGGGAAGACTAGGACCCCTGGGGGCCATGGGACTCATAGAGGAAAATGTGAATCTGAAGGCAGATGCACCTAGATCTTAACCTCAGCACCATCTCTGCAGAGCTGTGGACAGATTGCTCTGTCCTTCTGAGCCTATAAAATAGGAGTTTTGGTGTGGATGTTCACTTTGAATCCTGCTTGAAGCCCATGGAAGTCACCCATAAGTGCTGCAGTTTCCTTTGTATTTGTTTTTTTTTTTTTTTTGTATTTGTTGATACTCTGTCTTCTTTCCCATTTTCTTAAAACATGAATTGGACATGTACAGTTTTTGCACTTGATGTAAGTTGACTTACATCAAATATATGACTGCTTAGAAAGACATCCCCCCACCCTGTCCCCCGCTGACTGTCACTCTGGCTTATTACTGTGAACTCAGTGCCTTTTCATTAATTATGCAGGGACAAGCCAAGACATGATGTTTCTACCTCATTTCCCTAATTATAGCTTAGAAAATTGTACTCTCTTTTTAATTGCCCGTACTGGCTTACTTATGTTTTTAAAGAATTTTGAGTAATGAGGATGATCACAAACTAATGCTTATTGCAAACTCATTTTGTCCCAGGCACTGTTCTGAGTGCTCTGCCATCCGCTAATTAATTAAAACGTGGCCTTGTCTCAGAGGCAGGTACTATAATCACCCCATTTAGCAGATAAGACTCAGGTGTCTAAGAGGGTCACAGAGATGGATGAGGAGCCTGGACTAAACCTCAGGCCATCTTACTCCAAAAGCTCAAGCTCTTAACTATGACATTGAACTGCCTACAGGATGCTTGAGGGGCCCAGTGGTTGAGCCTCTACCTTCAGCTCAGGTTCTGATCTCAGGGTTCTGGGATCGAGTCCCGCGTCGGGCTCCCTGCATGGAGCCTGCTTCTCCCTCTGCCTGTGTCTCTGCCTCTCTCTGTGTCTCTCATGAATAAATAATTAAAACATTTTTAAAAAAAAATTAAACTGCCACTATTAATCTGTTGTCTGTGTGTCCATCTATCCATCCATCCATTATTTTTTGCTTTTATGATGATGTGTTATAATAAAGTATGTTTAAAAATTCATAGCACTGGAAGGTAAATGTGCCATGCCTTTGTTTAAAGGGTTTCTACCCACATCTGACTTTCTGTGACACTTTACAGAATTTGCATTTCCCGTTTGTTCATTACCCCTCATTTTGCAAATTCATATTGGACCTTGAACCTTTTCCCCAGCCATAGTGGGTTGAACCTGGTGAGCGTGCTGATATTTGAGGAACATGTTCATTGTTGACTGGCGGCCTAGGGCCATCTTTCTAATTGAAACACCTTAAGGAACGTTAAACAAAACCTCAGAAAACCTTGCGGCACCAGCCTCTGCTCATGTCTCATGAGGAATGACAGTGGGAGGGCCACGGTGGGGGGGGGGGAGGAGGGGGGGAAGCCGGGATTGCCATGGGGCTGCAGAGAACTGCTGTCCTTATAGGAGAGAGACTTGGTAGAGGACCAAAGGGTGAGGGATGTTCAGATAATGAGGACAGGTAGAGCTGGAATGAAAATCATTGGCTGCTGACTTTAAATAGGCAAAT
Source organism: Canis lupus dingo (assembly GCF_003254725.2). Lineage (NCBI taxonomy): Eukaryota > Metazoa > Chordata > Mammalia > Carnivora > Canidae > Canis > Canis lupus. Next base: position 11,384,487 of record NC_064265.1, read on the forward strand.
GTCCTAGAAAATCTTAAATGTGTATCTAAGTTGGGGTCAGGAAGAGGGAAGGTCAGGGATTAAACTAAGGGAGGGAGATGATGGGGGTCTGCTCCCTACTTGGACCAGGAAGAATTTGGAATTGGGTGGTGAGGGGGGCAGGTCCTCCGGGGTATAGGTGACAGCTGGGGAACAGCCTGACCAGGGACAGTCCCATTTCCTGGCACCGTACATTTTCCAGACTTCCCAAAAGCTTGCTTATGGCTCAAGCCAAGATTCATCACCAGCTGCCTTTAACTTTCCTTTACTCTTCTGAGACTCAAGGAGGTTCCTCTATTTGATGTTGCTAAAGAGGCAGGAACCCCGCTTTCCACACGGGGTAGGACATGCCCTCACCATGTGCAGGCTGGGCCAAGCGAGCTCAGTTGGCCACCTGGCAAGTGGGAAGATCTGCTTGTAGCATCTCATGCTGGTGTACAAGCATGACCTGGTAAAAGCATAGGGCCCTGGGGAGGGCGTGTACCTGGAGCTGGGAAAAGCTTCTGGAACCTACACAGGGGACAGGAAGCCAGCTCTGGGGACCTCACAACACAACATTAAAAGGCTCATCTGCTTCTCATGATTTAGAAAGGCTGAGATAGATTTATACATGGTACAGATTCTGCCCAAGAGTCTATATATAGGGTTTGTAATTGTGTGTGTTTGTATATGTGTGTGTATGTATATATGTACACATAGTTTTCTTACATTTTTTTTTACTCAAATGCAGAGAGAGAGATACACACACACACTGTATATATTACCCACCCCAATTTATCCATCCTGTTGAAATACCTCACCATTCAAATGTGATCTGGGGACCAGAAGCATTGCCATCACGTGAGAGCTTGTTAGTAATGCAGAATCTTGGGCCTGCCACAGACCTGCCACAGCAGAATCTGCATTTTAGCAAGAGCTCTGGGTGATTCACATGCACATTAACTCCCGGAAGCCCTGCCCTCGAGCGATGTGTCTCCACGTTTGTTAACTGAGGCATCATATGCAATTGGAAGAATAAAGGGAAATTATCCCTGTTCAGTCATTGTAGCAGTCATTCCTCTCATAGTGGAAAAGAGACCCTTTTACTATTATTCATTCATAAATTACATGGTCTTGAGTAGAAAATTAAGAGAAAAAAACGAACAAAGCCCACGCTGCTGCTGTTGACATCCGCAGATTAGTTATGGTATTCGGCCAACAGGCTGGTGAGGTTCTATAGGTAGTTTTGTTTAAGGGCATTGGTTTTGGAGGGAGATTTTTGCCCCCAGAGGACATTTGGCAGTGTATGGAGACATTTTTTGGTTTTTGTATTGATAAGGAGAGGATGGTGCTTCTGGCATCTAAGTGGGTAGATGCCAACAGTGCTGCTAAACACCCTGCTATGCCCAGGACAGCCCACCCACAGCAAAGAATGATCTGACCTTAAATGTCAGCAGTTGTGCTGAAGTTGAGAAATCCTGCTTTAGAGGATGGAGTTACCCTATAGTACATCCAAAATCTAATTATCCCGTACTCATTTGAATGAAATATTTAAAACATGTCAAACACTTAGAAATAGTAAATGTTGAGAAGCCTGGGTGGCTCAGCGGTTTAGCGTCTGCTTTCAGCCCAGGGCGTGATCCTGGAGTCCTGGGATTGAGTCCCACATTGGGCTCCCTGCTTGGAGCCTGCTTCTCCCTCTGTCTGTGTCTCTGCCTCTCTCTCCTTCTCTCTCTCTCTCTCTCTCTCTCTCTCTGTGTCTCTCATGAATAAATAAAATCTTAAAAAAAAAACTAGTAAATGTTAACTCCGTTTTTTTTTCCTTAGGATATAATACATTACAGACGCATTTAGGACAGTTGCAAAGCTCCCTTCCTCTCCTTCCCTAGAGGCAGCTATTATCTTGCAGGTGGGCTGTTTTGTTCTGCTGTTTGTACTTTGATCACACGTGTAAGTGCCCAAGAAACAGTATTATCGCATTGCTTGGGCCCCTTTGTCATGGCATCCTCCCCTGTTGGTATGTTGTAGGCTGTTTTTTCAGAAGTTTGAGCAAAGGCATGAACAGCGAGCAGAACTGCATCTCAGTGAAAAACATTTCCATTTTCTAAATAATTTGCGTTTCCTTGAGGTGGTGGTCAGATTTTCAGAAAAGATGTTTAATGTGTTAAATCAGATTGGTGAGTGAAAATTAAAAGTAATGGTTGCAAATTTTAGAAGGTGGGCATTTTTCAAAAGCAGACTGTGTAGTGAGTGGCCCAGAAGCGAGCAGATATTCTTGTCCTTATGTTTGTTGGAAGTGACCATGGTAGCGAGGCCCCCTGGCCCGCACCCTCCTTTCTCCCTGGGTGGCACCTCTCAGCCCCTGCTCCCAGCATTCTTGGAAGACATTGCCTCCATCTCTGCATCATTTTTCAGAGATGGCCAGTTTCTATGGCAACTGTTAGATTGAAAGATGAGCAGCAAGCAGGAGGCGAGGCTCGAGTGAGACCTCTGGGTGGTGGTGTGTGTCCCTGACGTCACCCTTCCTCGCGTCTGGATAGGACAATTCCGGATACTCCCATTCAGGGCTGCTGGCCACTGCCGCTTTATTAGCAGGGCTGTTGGGGGCTCCGAGAGCTCTGCAAATTGCCTCCCTTTCTGCTCTTCCGGTCCTCGCCCCACCAGAATTCTTCTTTTCACTGCCTCTTTTCTGTTTGGCTGCAGACTGTCATTAAGAATGCACAGCTTAATTCCGGTGTGTTTCGGGATGCTCTTCTGCCCAGTGTTCTGGAAGGGCAGGGAGGCATGGCAGTGTTTTACTTGATGTTGATGGCGCTGTGAAGTCCGTTCTTTCCTCTGCAAGAATACTGACTATGCAGAAATTTATTGAAGCGGATTATTATGAACTAGACTGGTATTATGAAGAATGCTCGGACGGTAATTATGGCTCCCCGCAAAACAGAGCAGGAATGTGGAGGGACATTGTCTCCCTCCGGGGTGGGGTGGTGGTCCTGAAACCTGTCGTGGGGGCACTGGAACCCACACTGCCGCAGGCATGCATGGCTCTGACAGGTCTGAAGGCACGGTGGAGGAGATGGCAGGTGGGCAGGGTCATGGATACTCCTCTGCGGTTAGTCGGTCTTTGCTCAGAAGGGCTGATGGTATTGGTATGCAGGGCTTATGAGCATCATACTTCTCTTGGATCGAATTCTCTCTGGGGTGAGGCGTGAGCGTGGTGTTGATGCGTGTGTGTGTGCGCGCGCACGCGTGCGTGTGTGTGCAAGGGGGAGATGTGTTCAGTGACCTCTGTGCTATTGGCGGGGCTGGGGAATAGTATATTCAGAACTGTTGGCAGCAGGCCTGGAAAAATCCTCCCTTCCCTGAACCCAGACGTGGTGGGGTGGGGGTGGGGGTGGGGGTGGGGGGAGATGTGGGAAGGCTGGAGAACATGCAGAAGCAGCTTCCCACCCAGCAGGCAATTCAAATGAATTTTGCCTGTGGGATCCCACAGAGATGGGGGTGGGGAGATGTTGGGAGGGGCAAGGAGAGACTGTCTCCTTCGGTCACCCGCTCAGTTTGTGCAGGGAGGGTGTGGCACATTCCATAGGAGACTGGGCTGGACAGGTCTCGGGAGGTTTCAGGTACATGGCAATAGCACTGAGGTGCATTCTCAGAGGGGCCACGGGAGAGGGCTTCCTGTGGTGTTGGGCATCAGAATCGTGTATGACACAGTTAATCTGTCATCTTTAATTTCTTCTTCAAAATAACCCTCAAATCACATGTCTCTTACACACACACACACATACATGAAAAAAATACAATTAATATGTACAGTTTGAGGGTCTCTTCCCTGATGATAGTATGTTCCCAGCCCCACACGAACCACTAATAGGTAAGGTAACTGTTTTTTAATTGAATCGGGAGTTTCAGACTGCCCTAACCATGACCACATTTGATTAACCTGAATGATGTAGCAGGCTGGGAGCTGGCCTCCTTAGTAAGCTGAAGAACTACATAATTGTCTCTTATCTGCTGATTTCTGTCTTTTTTTTTTTTTTTTTTTTTGATTTCTGTCTTGACCCAGGGCTACACAGGGGAGGGACCAAGAGACTTTCTTGGAGAGGGTGAATGGGTATGTAAACGTGCTGAGAAACTTCCCCTGGTGAGTCCCACTGCCCCCCAGCCTTAGGTGAAGATGGTGTCATGTGGAGTCCCTGTGCATTTTAAAATATCCTGAGTAATGGTGGTGGTGGGCAGCTCCAAGCGACTTCAGGGGAAAAGGTGACTGAATCCTTCTCTTTGGATACGTTGTTTTGAAGCCAGTTCCTGTCACCCCACTCCAAGAGGCAATGATAGGGATGCTTCTTTTCAGAACTGTCACTGAACTCTTAAGAATTTCCGTGGTGATAGTGACTCACTGAGCCCTCCCTAACTTTTTGGAGTATGGACCTCCTTGGTGGATCACTGGAATGGGGAGGATTAGTTTCAGCACAGAGCCTGTCCCAGGCTGTGGATGAGTTGGGTGTGGCTGTGGCTCCCACGGATCCCTCCTAGAAGTGGGGGAGGAAGGTTTCTTACTATCTTGACCCTAATTGCTACACCATCCAGCCCTCTTTATACCCTCGTCCTTGGGGATAAAGCCAGTGGCTTGTGGTAGGCAGTCTGAGGGGTGAGAGGAGGCTGGCTGACTCTTATCTGGGTGTCTGTCAGATGGACTTTCTTACCCAGCCATTTCTCAGTTGAGTCTTTTGGCCTGGAGGCAGCCAGATCTCTCTTCTTCCAACGGAAAGGAAAATGGAAGGAGAAGCGACTTCTCTATCCAAGGGTAAATCAGTGTTGATTGCAGTTACTGTCTGAATGTTGAGCGAAATACTTGCCATGACCCTCCATTCCAATTTGGATGAAGGGGAAAGGCTATTGGGACAGACTTTACTGGGACAACTGGCGTTTTCATAATCTGGGTTTTAAAAATAGTTAGCGAAACAGAATAAAAGGGACAGATACCCAGAAATCATCTAGTTTAGGAAACCCAGGGGATTGGGATTTCAAGTAAATGCTAATTTTGTAGTTAACTCGCTTACTCATTTCTGACCAGTTGAGTTCTTACCTGGCCTCTACAGTTAGTCTGGAAATGCAGTTTGCCTTTGTTTATACGTGCGTCTTTAAAATTGCAAATGAAATAGCCCTTTCATCTCCCAGACCCGACCAACCCGGTGAGGTGGCCAGGTAGTAGACACACAGCACTGCTTTGTCTCTCTTATCATTTGGCATTTGAATCTTTAATGAGGGAAACTTCTAGGGAACTTTCTATGCTAATAACAAAAGATGAGTCAAATGCTTTGAAAAAGATGCAAAATCATCATTTATGTCCGAGTTAGTGACTCACGCTTCAGTTGCAGGGTTAGCACTGAAAAGTAATACATGTATGGGTGGGAATATAGATGGCAGGACAATGAGGATCCCTCTTTTAAAACTGGAATAAAAAAAATAGCTGCTGTTTTCTTTTATCTCTGGAGGTGTGGGAGAGCTTCATTCCGTGTTGAATGACCGGATCCTTCCCTTTTATCAGTGGTAGTTATGGAATCTTACTATCTTTCCCACCCCCCAAACAACAACAGTAAGACCCCCAGAGGGTGTAACAAGGGGCATGGGGCAGGGACTTAGAATAATGAGAAACTGGAGGGGGGTTGGTTGCCCATTACCTTCAAGTAATTTTTAGAGATTTGAACCAGCCAGCTCTCGACACATGTAGCATGGCCTTCGCAGAATTTGTGCAGATAAACCAGTGCCTCCTGTTTAAACTATGGTGTCAGATGGAGTCATGGCTGCCTACATTGGATGTGTCCTGCCTCTAAAGCCTGGTGGATTGTGAAAATCACCCAGTTGTTTAAAAAGAAGATTCTCAGCTTTACTCCAGACCCAGAGAGGTCCTGAGAAATCTGAATTTTTAGCACATACTTTAGGTGATTCTTTACATCAGGTGTGTTTGAGAAACTGTGCCAGTGTCAGTGGAGACCAGCCCCAGGAACAGGGGTCTGGAAAATCATTCTTTAGGTCTGTTAAAGAATTTCATGTTCCTTCTTGGCTATGCTGATGACTATTTTTTTTTTTTAAAGTATGCTTTTAAAAACTGAGGCCTTTTTAATATTTAAAGAGACTTGGGGTCAAGTGTATGTCTTTAAGCTAAAGAAAGAGCATGTCCTTCTATAATGACTCTAGAAGTACATATATCGCCAGAAAGTGCGCTGGCCTGGAGTTTCTGAGGCCCACTTTTCACTCTGCATGGCTCTGTGGTTTGGGCACATCCTGGGATGTCTGTGAGCCTCTGTCAAATCAGATGCCCCATCTGGAAAATGGGGATAGCCACACTGACAAGAGGCATAGTGAAGAGTATAAGGAATATAAAGTACAGTTGACCCTTGAACAACATGGGAGTTTGGGGTACCAACCCCCCCCCACACACACACACACGATGCAAATTTATGTGGAACCTTTGACTCCCTCACCACTTAACTACTAATAGCCTACTGTCAACCAAAGCCTTGACAAGAATCATAAACAGTTGATTAACACGTTTTGTATATTGTATGTATTTTTCTTCGTATAGTATTATAGTAAGTGTAGTATAATATGTAGTATTCTTATATAGTATTCTTAGAATAAAGTAAGCTAGAGGAAAGAAAATGTTATTAAGAAGATCCTAAGGAAGAGAAAAACGTGTTCACAGTAATTATCGAAGTTCAAACCCAGTTGTTCAAGGTCAGCTGTAAAAACTTTTCGTAAATGGTGATGTGCTAGGCCAGTGCTTAATTTTATTGTCTCAGAGATGGTCTAGTTGGTAAATTCTTTTTAAAAATCCTTTTTAGGGGCAGCCCCGGTGGCGCAGCGGTTTAGTGCTGCAGGCCAGGGCATGATTCTGGAGACCCTGGATCGAGTCCCACGTCAGGCTCTCTCTCTGTATGATGCCTGCTTCTCCCTCTGCCTGTGTCTCTGCCTCTCTCTCTCTCTGTCTCTATGAATAAATAAATAAAATATTAAAAAAATCCTTTTTAGAAGACAAGTGGCATTTTGAACAAGATATAGTAGTATCTTTACTACTACCTGTTTTTTGCTACAGTTTCTTTTGTAACCTGGCACCCTCATTGCCCGCAGTACAACATTGTAGATGTGAATGTCTGGTGGGGGGATGGTCTTGCTCATGCTAATATTGATCTTCCCCTGGGAATGCTCTAGTAGACGGCTGATGGACTTGTTCCTTGGGCTTCTTACTCCACAGTGAAAAGTCAGGTGCTGTTACTCGCTTGATTGCAGGGACCCCTAAAATGGCACCCCAAGGTGAGGCTTGGCTAATTTGGGAGTAAAATTTTGCTGGAGGTATTTGAAACACTAGTTGAAAAGCTGTTCCTAGGTTTTCGAGATGATTTTCTAATGTTCCTGCACTTCGTGTCAAACAACTCAAACAGGCTGTCATTTGTTCACTTGGTGTTTATTGGGGGATGCACCTTCAAAAGGGACAGACGGCTTTTCCCTTTCCAGATGCAGCGCCCTTCTGAATGGCTATAAAAGTGACTTTAAAAAAAAATAAGTGGGGTGCCTGGGCGGCTCAGTAGGTTAAGCATCTGTCCTTCGGCTCAGGTCATGATCCCGGGGGCCTGGAATCGAGTCCCGAATAGGGATCCCTGTTTAGTGGCGAGTCTGCTTCTCCCTCTGCCCTACCTCTCCCCCTCCCCCTGCTCATTTATGAGTGCATGCGCTCTCTCAAATAAAATCTTAAAAAAAAAAAAAGGAATTAATTATAAATGCATAATGTAATTGTCAGTTCTGTAAGTGGCTTTGGTAAAGTAGCAGTAATGCCCTCTCTCAGGTGGAGATGCAAGCCCAGAGCCCGGGTTTTGGAGCATGATGTCCCCCCCCCTTTTTTTTTTAATTGTAGAAGCAAGGTGTTTGGATCCTGACCTTCAGAAATGGGTGCTCTGTTCCAATGGAACTAAGAAGTGAAAGGAGGGGAGGTGCTTGAAGCACTGGGAGAAGTCTGCACAGTGGATGGCACTGGGAGAAGAGGGCAGAAGGACAATGGTGGCAGGAGGGTGCAGTGGGGTCAGGTGCAGGCAAGGGGCAGCAGACTAGGCACAGACCATGGAGGTCAGGAAGTGTACAGCTCACATCTTGAAACGGGGAGGTACCCTCTAGAGGGCTGTGGTCCAGTGGGACTTTTGACAGTGGCAACACTCTGAGCTGTGCTGTGCTGTCCAGTATGGTAGCCAATAGCCACATCTGGCTCTGGAGCACTGGAAATGTGGTGAACATGACTGAATTTTGGATTTTATTTAATTATAATTTATTATTTTTTAAGGATTTTATTTATTTGAGATACAGCAGAGAGAGAGAGAGAGAGAGAGAGAGAGCGCACAAGCAGAAGGGGAGGAGCAGAGGGATAAGCAGACTCCCTGCTGAGCAGGGAGCCCAACTTGGGGCTCCATCCCAGGACTCTGGGATCATGACCTGAGCTGAAAGCAGGCACTTAACCAACTGAGCCACCCAGGTACCCCGGATTTTATTTAATTTTAATTAATTTAAAATTGAATGTAAATAACCCCAATGGATTTTGGCCACTCTTGGGACAGTGCATGGTAGAGCTTTTTTTCCTTTTGCTAGAAATTGGGGCAGTGACTTCTCTGATGGTATATTGAGTAGATCTGGAGAGGGACACACAGGAAGGATGCCCTTCCATCCTGCAAGAGGTGACACCTTCCACTTATGGTCTTCCTGTGCAGTGTTTCTAGGGACAGTCCAGAACTCAGTCTCTGCCTCCCTGCCCGAGCCCCAGTGTCTGGTCCTTGCCTCTAGGACAGCACACAGCCTTGCTACTTGGCTCTTCCTGAGGCCAAGCTCCTTCTCAAAGGCTTCACATCCAGAGGTCCAGGATCTCCCACTTGGCACAGGGATTCCTGGGCTTTCTTGGCTCTGGCTTTTGAAGAAATTGCTCTGTCAGAGAAGCTGTTTTTTGGCCTGTCTCTGCCTTTAACCTTGAAATGAATGCACGTGTGGATAAGGTTTGAGAATTCCTTAACATCCCTGGGAGAGGGCACAGAGGAGAGATTTGGAGTGGGAGGCAGGGAATATCCTGAAGGACTAAACCCAGAAATATGGGGTGCCATGAAGAGTGTAAGATGGTTTGGTGTTCAAAATGCCATGTCCTAAATGTTTATTATATAATATATACAGACTTGGACATCATTTGTTAAGGATAACCTAGATTCGAGTTAAAAGCTAAGTATAAACAACTTGGTTATGAGTCATCACTTGAGAGTATTCTCAAATACATGAGATCAGCTTTTGTTTTCATTTGTACACGCCGTGGCCGAGTACAGTATCCTACACATCTTAGAGTCAGTCTGATATTTGCTGAATGAATAATGCACAAGGTGGAGATCCTCCCGCCCTCCCTCATTCCCTTGCCAGGGCTTCAGACTTATGGTCATTTGAATTGAATTAAGTCTAATTTGATCCCATTTATTGCGATTAAATGGCATTTTTCCCCAAGTGTGTGTCCTCATAAACATTGTATTTAAAACTTATGCAGATTTTCAAAATGTGATTTTAAACCCTCTGCCACTGAATTCTGCTAAGCCTCCTTTTTATAAAGAACCCATCTTTAACGTTGTAAAATGTAATAATCATTTTTCAGGTTCCAAAATATTAACCAGACAATGCATATGTCTCTAGGGTTTTATTTTTAAATAGCATTTTTATTCTGTTCTGGTTTTCTATTTGAGGCACTCATATGATCTTACATTCTTATGGAGGTAGCAATTCACGGTAGCAGACATTTTTAGCTCTCAAAACAGGATCCTCAGCCCTAAGGATCCAAAGATGAATAAGAACTATCACCTGAACCTGGGCAGAGACTTCTGTATGATGGTCTTGCCTCTGTGCAAAGCCTCCCTCTCGGTTACCTAGGGGAGGCAAATCAGCAGAGAGGTGGAATAGGTCTCCTGGTGTGGCTCTTAGGAACTGGGAGACCTGCCACAGTGTAGCTGGGAAGCAGCTGAAGCACAGACATTGCGGAATGTGCTGCAGTTCTTAGCTGCCAGCACTCGGGGCCACCTTCCAGTGGGTTTGATGGAAGAACCTGCCATTTTCACTTTTAAAGGCAAAAATCAAACACTACAGAGGAATTGGTATTGAGATACACAATTAAACCATGGATTCTTCTTCCAGGCAACAGTGTAAACTCTTAGGCTTTAGAATTTTTCCTCCTTATCCTAGCAATTAGAATTTGTAAATCTGACTGTATACAACACAGATTTAGGAGGAGAGTGGGGGTTATAAAATGCAGATTTAAAAAGAGCAAATGCAATGTATTACCAAAGAAAGACTGAATTAAGCTTAAAACAGGTAGTGGTTGCTGCCTTTTTTTCCCCTTCTGCTAGTAATTAGAATGATCACTTTCTTCCCTGTTTAGCACTGTGGCAGGCTGTTACTCAGATTGGTCTCAGGGGCTCAGTCAGTTAAGTGTCTGCCTTCAGCTCAGTTCATGATCCCAAGGTCCTGGGATCGAGCCCCATGTCTGGCTCCCTGCTCAGCAGAGAGTCTGCTTCTCTCTCCCTCTGCCCCTATGGCCCTTGCTCATGCTCTCTCTCTCTCAAAATAAATAAATAAAATCTTAAAAAAAAAGTCAGATTGGTCTCAGAACACAGACCAAAATTCTCTCATCTGAGGCATTGGGCAATGATTCACCAGGGCAGCTCCTCTGCTGGAGTCCTACCTTTAGACAGGTGTACCTGCTTAAGGCTTGTTTGGTATTGCCCTGTGCAGTTGCTATGAAACTTCCAGGAAGCTACCATTCCTCATTGCTTCTGGGGGGAGGAAAAGTAGGGAGAAGACTCTGGAGGTGGAGAGCTTACCTGAAGTCCTACACCTGCCTGCCTGCCTCCTGTCTGAGTCCACAGCATCTGGCAAGGTCACGCTGGGGCAGGCAGGGCATTCCCATTCTGGCAGGTGCTTCTCCTGCCACGCCCCACCCTGGCCCTCCCCTGGCTTCTGGGAGCCACCCCCTTCCGGGTCTGTCGTGGGTGACGCTGGGCCAATGGCCCTGTGCACACCCTCCACTCCAGCTCAGCCAGGGAATGTCCTCTGCCCCGTCCAGGGCCCAGCGTGTACCCCAGGAGCTCTGGTTCCCATGGCTCCTCTGGGCAGACAGCTGGGAGCTACCCCAAGAACCGCCCCTTAGGGCAATGTTTGGGCTTTGGGGTGACTTCAGCAATGTCCCTGAGCGATGTGGGAAGGGAAGAAGGGTATTTTGAATATGACTACCAGGATGAAGAGAGGAAGCCCACCTGTGAGCGGCATGAAAGCCTGGACCTCTTGGAAGAGGGTAAATTCTGTACTTTGTTCAAATCTAACCCTTTACTTGTTAGTGTCTAAGTAGGCCTGGCTGTTTTAATTTTTATTTATTTATGGTAGTCACAGAGAGAGAGAGAGAGAGAGAGAGAGAGAGGCAGAGACACAGGCAGAGGGAGAAGCAGGCTCCATGCACCAGGAGCCCGACGTGGGATTCGATCCCGGGTCTCCAGGATCGCGCCCTGGGCCAAAGGCAGGCGCTAAACCGCTGCGCCACCCAGGGATCCCAGGCCTGGCTGTTTTACTCATCTCACAGCACTCTTTTATTTTCCTATTGAGGTATAACTTCAACTACACAGATCTTCCATGGTGAATGGCTTGAATAATGACCCCCACATAAAACCACATGCAGCATGTCCAGTGCCCTGAGAAGTCCCCTTGCACCCCAAGAGGGAGATCATTGTCCTGGCTTCTGTCACCTTAGATTTGTTTGCTCCTTTGTTCTTGTTCTATGTAGATGGAATCAAATAATGTGCATTATTTTGTCTGGCTCCTGTGGCTTAACCAATTCATACACATCATTGCAAATATCTGTAGTTGTCTGGGATTTTTGTTTGTTTTTTCCCCTTTCTGGCATTCCAGTACTCTGCTTTAAGAAGTTTAGTTGTTTTATTGTGACTGAATGGGTTTGGGTAAATTGGTGGGCAAGAGACTGAGTCATTAAATGAAGTGTGTTTTTGCACTGGCATTTATTTTTTTAAAAATCATATTTGAAATAGGGATTTTGTTTTAAACTTAGGATTTTTAAAGAATTTAAAAAAAAGATTTTAATTATTTATTCATGAGAGATACACAGAGGGAGGCAGAGACACAGGTAGAGGGAGAAGCAGGCTCCCCAAGAGGAGCCTGATATGAGACTCGATCCCAGGACTCCAGGATCACGCCCTGAGCCAAAGGCAGACACTCATTGAGCCACCCAGGCGTCCCTAAGGATTATTTATTTGAGAGAATGAGTGAGTGCGTGCAAGGCAGGGGGTTGGTGTGGGAAGGGGCAGAGAGAATCTGAAGCAGACTTCTTGCTGGGAATGGAGCCCAGTGTGGAACTTGATGCCAGGATCATGACCCAAGCCAAAATCAAGAGGTGGATGCTTAACTGCCTGAGCCACCCAGGTGCCCCAAAGTGGTTATTCTTTTTTTTTTTTTTTTTTAACTTTTTAAAAGAAGGCTCCATCCCCAGCATAGAGCTCAATGTGGGGCCTGAACTCAATCCTGTGATCAAGACCTAAGCTGAGATCAAGAGTTGGATGCTTAACCCACTGAGCCACCCAGTTGCCCCTAGGATTATTTCAAATATAAAAGTATAAGGGCTGATGTTGAAATCACCTGAGTACCCACCATTGGGTTCTATCAGAGAGATGCTGTTTTTGGACAAGTCTCAGGGTGTTAATGATAGGCCCAAAAGCTTGGTGTGAGTTTCCTAGTTGGGCTAATGTGGCTTTCACTCACAGCCCAGAGCAAGGGATTTTGGGGGTACAACTGGATGTTTAAGCAGTGACTGCATGTGTGTTCTTTAGGTCTTGGGTAAAAACAATCTGAATACCTTCTCAAAATTCTGCTCTGTGATGATTTATTTTCATGTCTCAACTTTTATTTTAAAAATTATTTATAATCAGCTGTATACCAAAAGTGTTTTTCTTTTGAGGTTTCTATTCTGGTAATTATTAACGTTTTACCTACAGGAAGTTAAAAACATTGCACTGGAGAAAGCAGGGAAAGGGAACAGCCAGAAGAGAGCCAGGGGGCTCCATGCTGAGGCCTGGTGCTTCACCTGGTCCTTTTGCAAAGGAGCTAGTGGGGGTAAAAGGAGGAGTGGCTGGCCGATGGAGACTATGCATTAGTCGGGTTCCTGGAAATGCTCAGGAGAAAGGTATCCATGTGCTCCTGTGGAGCCAGGACCAGCCCGGGTTTACCTGGATCAGCTAATGTTCCTTATGACTGTGCAACCCAGCATGTAGCCCATGTGCCCACATCACCTGGGAACTGGTTAGTGCTGCAAACTCTCAGGCCCCAGGCCCATGGAGTCACAACCCACCTTTTAACAAGATCTTCTGGAGATTCCCGTGCATATGAAAGTGTGACTGCCCATAGAGCTTATTAGTAAGATGATTTGAGAAACCAGTCATTGAACCATATGATTCTAAATTAAAGGCTACACAAGATTCTGGAGCAGTGTCTTATAGCCTAGTCAAGAGAAGAAAAAAAATTGTATTTCAAATATTTCCTATATCCATATTTTTAACTTTAAGAAAAAAAAAACAAACGGTGAGCCAGATGATGATGATGAGATCCAGTGTTTATTGTGTACTTACTGTGTGTGCCAGGCACCATTCTAGGTACTTTATGTGAATTTGTGCATTTAATCCTTAAAACAACTAAATGAGGTTAAGTGCTATTATAATTTTCCACTTTATAGGTTTATAAGAGAAAGCTTAAGTGACCTTGTCCAGAGTCACAGAGCTAGTAATGATTTCATCCTGAGTAGAATGGCTCAAGGGCCCTCTGCTCTTAACCATTATGCTAACAGTTCTCAAAGTGGGGTCCCGTCCCAGGAGCATCAGCATTGCCCAGGATTGTGTCAGAAATACACATTCTCAGGCCCTGTCCTCAGACCTGCTGAGCCAGACACCCTGGGGTGGAGCCTAGCAGACTGGGTCTTAACACGCCCTCCAGCTGATTCCAGTGTACATTGTCCTGTGCTGGTCCACATCTCATAGATAACCATGGGTGTTGGTTTGCAACTCCCTGTGGAGGTTCCCGGTGTAATCTGAAACCCGCCCCCATACTCCATGGGTAGGGATTGATGAAGAGGGCAGGCCACTCCAGATTGGTAGGTGACATGTTTAATAAGCAAAGAGAACTTTCATACAAGGCTTATCTTGGGTGGCAACAAGAGAGTGGATCTCGGCACCCACCTGCCAAACCTTAGAAGTTGATATAGAGGCTTTAACTGGGTTCAGTCACGCATACCATGCAGGTGTTCTCCACACCACATTATCTTCTCAAGGCCGAGTCCCTGGAGCTGCCTCTGGGAGCAGGAAAGGCAAGCTGAACTCACATTCCAAGGACAGGGAAGGGGAGCCTCCAAATGCCTGAGTCCAGTTCACAGGTCAACTGGAGGTGGCTTCTTTTTGTTGACATCCCCTAACACAATGTCCCTACTTTATGATCATATTCAAGTGGGCACTGCTCTGTATTTGCCATCTTAGGATTACATTCTCTTCTCTTTTGTTTTTTCCCACCCTACTACCTCCTTCCTTTCTCCAGTAAAATGTTTAGCTGTCGTGGGGTGCCTAGGAGGCTCAGTCAGTTAAGCAACTGACTCTTGTTTTCAGCTCAGGTCATGATCTCAGAGTCCTGAGATTGAGCCCTGCACCAGGCTCAGTATTTAGTGTGGAGTCCGCTTGGGACTCTCTCTCTCCCTTTCCCCCTTAATACATAATTCTTTAAAAAAAAAAAAAAAAAAAAAGTTTAGCTCTCTTATAGGGGTGAATTGTCAATAATTTCAAGACAGTAGGCTAAAAAAAAAAAAGTTTATTGCCAACATGCTCAGTTTTCTTTGTAAAATCAAATTCATGAGACAGGCTTCTAGCCTGAAGGAAATCTGGGGCATAGATCACAAGATAGAGGTTGCTTTGGAAGGTTTGGTTCTGTGGCCAGTCCTGTGTCCCAGAGCAAGCCACTTGCTGGGCAGGACCTTGCTTTTCTCCGACACCGTCACACCACCTGGGTCTTGAGTTAAGGGAAGCAAGTGTGTGTGTGGAAGAGAAGTGCTCTCGAATAGTGAAATTATTTGCAGGATGTGGCCATAACTGTTCCCTGGATTCTGAGCTGGTTTAGGTGGTTTTCTTCCCTGCTAACTGATCTAAAAGAGGTGCTTCTGGGGACTTCTGGGTGGCTCAGTGATTGAGTGTCTGCCTTTGGCTCAGATCGTGATCCTGAAGTCCTGAGATTGAGTCTGCATCAGGCTCCCTGCAGGAGCCTGCTTCTCCCTCTGCCTGTGTCTCTGCCTCTCTCTCTGTATGTGTCGTGAATAAATAAAATCTTTAAAAAAAAATTTCAAGAAGAATTTAAAAAACAAACCAAAAAACAAAAAAGAAGTGCTTTTGGTTGACAGCTGAAGGACGGATTTAATATTTGGATTGTTCTAAGACCTGTGAATACAGGAGACGTTTATTTTCTTCCAGTCACCTTGTGAGGGTGATAGGCACTTTGTAATGTCACCCTTCAACCTTCAAAACAGCCTTTGAAATAAATGCTATTCCCGTTTGCAGTCCAAGCAACTGAGGCCCAGCTAGATTGTCCTGTCCAGAGTTCCACCCATGTCACCCTGCCTGGGGGTCTGCCTTCCACCACACCCAGGCATGAAGCTGATGGAGTTCAGGGCCCTTCCTGGCATCTCATTTAATCGTTTTAACGCACAGAGTGGGTGCTCATAGGGCGACCGGGCTTCCGGGAGAAGCAGCTTGCTCACACCAGGCAGCTGCGAGAGGCAGCTTGGCTCTCACTGTCCTCTGCAGAGAACATGTCTCAGCTCTGTGTCTTCTGGCCACGGAGGCCTTGAACAGTGCAGAAACAGAATTGACCTCAAGCACTTTTGGGCTGTGTGGCGTTCTCAGAGGAGGGCTCTGCTTGTTTGTCCTGGTACCCTCTGCCTCGGGGCGAGAGCAGGCAGGGGGTACATCTCCATGCCGCTGGGAGTGGGGTTGCAGATCATGCCCCCTCTGCGCCCAGCAGGGTGTTGGCACCAGCCACCAGGAAAACACTGGCGAAGATAGTCAAGTTTTGTGGTCACTTCCTTATTGTTTCCTGTGTGGCAGATTCGTACCACATTCTCAAAGGAGTGCCCAAGGAAGCCTGATCTCGTAATTTCTCCTCATCTGGACGCTCCTGAGGTTGTTACCCAACTGCAAGATTCCTTACCCGATTCCTGGCAGCTGGCGGCATTTGAAAAGAGTGTATGGAATCCTCTGGGGTTTTTGGTTTTCTGAGCCCATGGCTGCAGGAGAGCCTGTGTTCTGTCCTCAGAGGTAGCTGCTGATGGCCAGGATGTGAGTGGCTACATCAGTCTTTGGCACAAAGGGCAGTTTTCAGGTGTTGAGCCCTAACTGGAAATCAGTAAGGAAGTCGGCCCATCTGCTTTCTGGCTTAAGACCACTGCTACTTATGAGTTGATGCCTTTCTTTTTAACACGGCTTCTTTCTTAGAAGTTTCCTACTTCATTATCTCTTTGTGCCACACTAGACTTGATATGGCCCATTTCTAGATGGCTTCTCTCTCTCTCTGCCCCCCCCCCCCCCAGGAAGCTGGGAGGAAAGGGGAGGTGATTCTCTAGGACATTTGCTTATCTTGGGGTGACAAAATATACACTGGGGCCTTGTTTTCACCCCTCTCTGGGGTGTTAGTTAGACATGAGCCTTTTTTTTCCAAAGACTGGTCTGGGAGAAAACAGAATCTTCCTTTTTATTATTATTATTGTTTTTTGAGTATCAGTTATGTGTTGGTTTCCAAATAAGACTGCATTGCCTTCACGGGACCTACATAGCCCAGGTGGGAGGGGACATGGGACATTTGTAAGACTTATGTCCGTTATGGTTGTGGCCATGGCCATTTTGGGTGGGTCTTCACCCTCTTCCTATACCCACTTCAAGGGCTGCATCAAAATAGTTATTTTGTGATATATATATATATATATATATATATATATATATATATAATAGTTATTTTGTGTTATAAAAGTTATAATGTGTGTCTTCTTTTTTTTTTAAAGATTTTTATTTATTCATGAGAGACACAGAGAGGCAGAGACATAGGCAGAGGGAGAAGCAGGCTTCATGCAGGAAGCCTGATGCGGGACTCAGTCCCAGGACTCTAGGATCATGCCCTGAGCCAAAGGCAGACACTCAACCACTGAGCCACCTAGGTGTCCCCCCAAATAACATGTGTCTTATGGGTCTTAGTAGTTAATCCACTTGCACTGTTGGGCCAAGTCTAAATTATTTTGAAGATAGATGTTGAAGGAGAACAGCGATGCCAGGGATGAGACTCTACCTTGGAAAGAGAATGGATGTGTCATGCCTGGGGAAGACAGTCCAGAGTCCCTCTTTTCAAAAACTGGAGAGAGGTGGCTCTTGGTTTCTTTACCAGTGTATCATGAGAGCTAATTTTACTGACAGTCATCTAAGCAGACGTGGTCTCTGTGGGGTGAACTAGTCCATTTATGTGCCTTTTATTAGTGCTGATTTTGAGGTGAGGGATTGCTGTGGCTACACAGTTGTGGTCTGAGGAGGGCTCGGTTGGGGATCAAGATAACAAACGAAGGCTTTTACATTGCTGTGTAGCGGGGAAGTGCTTGGAATACAGTCTGTCTAGTTCCAGTTTATGTAGCTACGTGTTGTTTGGGTAACTTAAAATATTGGGATATAACTTAAAATAGTGTAAAACTCAGCTACTTTGAACAGTGTAATGCTTTTGAGGAAATTCTTTGAGTTGTTTAGCTATCACCCTAGTCCAGTTCTAGAACGTCTGAACGCCCTACCCGTGTGAGCTCCTTCATGCCCGTTCATGGCTAGTCCCATTCCCGCTCCCAACCCAAGGACTCCACGAATCTGCTTTCTCTCTCACTTGCTTCTATGGGATACTGCACAGGAAGGAATCCTACAGCTTGTGGTCTTTTGTGTTGGGCTGCTTCTAAGCAGGCCTCTCCACGTTGCTGCGTGTACCAAACCTGCATTCCTTTCTACGGCTGTAGAACTCGACAGGCACAGACTACCACATTTTGTTTATCCATTCATCAGGAGAGGTTCCTTTGGGTTGTTTCCACATTCTGACTGTCAGGAGTAATGCTGCCGTAGGCATTTGCATACTTTGCAGCTTTGTGTGGACATGGGTTTTTTTTCTTCCTCTTCCATAGGGGCATAGGGGACTTCTAAAGTCTGTGACCTTAGGCCATTCATCTAACTTCTCAGAGCCTGAGGTCCCCTGCCATAAAGTATGGGGACACGTGTCTAACCTACTGGCATGGTGTCAGGCCTGGGTACGCAGGGGTTGGTTGCTGCTGTATGGCTGGGGAAGAATAGCCATTTACAGATGTCCCCCTGCCCTCAGGGCACCTGGGTGGCTCAGTTGGGTTAAGTGTCTGCCTTTGGTTCAGGTCATGATGTCAGGGTTCTGGGATCAAGGCCTGCATTGGGTTCCCTGCTCAGCGAGGAGCCTGCTTCTCCTCTGCTCCTCCCTGCACTCATGTTCTCTCTCACTTGCTCTGCATGTTCTCTCTCTCTCTCTCTCTCTCTCTCTCTCTCAAATAAATAAATAAATAATAAAGATGTTGCTTTCATCAAAATGCTTTGCCAAATCAGCCAGGTCTGGGTGTCTGCGAGCTAGCTGCCCTCCAAGGGAAGGCTGACTGGGAAAGGCACAGTTTTTGTTTTTTGTTTTTAAGATTTTATTTATTTATTCATGAGAGTCACAGAGAAACAGAGACACAGGCACAGGGAGAAGCAAGCTCTCTGCAAGGAGTGGATGTGGGGCTCAATCCTGTGACCCCGGGATCACACCCTGAGCTGAAGGCAGACACTCAACCGCTGAGCCACCCAGGTGTCCCGAAAGGCACAGTTTTTACAATGGTGGACTATTGTCCTGCTGGGCCACAGGGAGGAGCAGGAGAGAGATGGTCCCTGCAGAAGGAAATAGGCACATGTGGCTCCAAGCCAGATACCAAGAATGGCATCGTAGGGTGAGCATGAGCTATGATGGAGAATGGCCATGGGTGGCAGGCTAGGAGCCAGGTAAGGATGGTTCTGATATGTCATATATATATATATATATATATATATATATATATATATATATATATATATATATATGAATTGAGGTTGCTGTTTGTTGGTAGTGGCAGAGCTGGTGAGGATTTTTAAAGCAGAACATTGACTAAATTCAAAAATGTGTAGACAAAGCTTTAAATAAAGGACATTTGTTTTGCAATGCCTGGAAATTTAGCACCAGTTGTGACTCATTTAGGATTTCATGGGGATCTTTTTAGCCTTGGCTTTCAGGTTCTGAGCCTTCCAGCCCTTGCCAGGAGCAGGGCAGTACTTATTAGGTTTACTTCCTGGAGGATTGGGGGCCAAATGTAGGGATGCTTTTTCTTTCTTTTTCTTTTAGATTTTATTTATTTATTTATTCATGAGAGACACACAGAGAGAGGCAGAGACACAGGCAGAGGGAGAAGCAGGCTCCATGCAGGGAGCCCAATGTGGGACCAGATCCTGGACCCCAGGATCATGCCCTGAGCTGAAGGCACAACACTGAGCCACCCAGGCATCCCTGAGGATGCTTTTTCAACTGACAACTGCTATTCCTGCTCACAGAAGAGAGGGATAACCCACTGATTTGTGGACCATTCTCTTCTCTGACACCTAACTGCCAGCTCCTGTCTCAACTGGGCATTTTGGAAGTTATTCGATAGGTTTATGGTTTTTATAAATATTATAGAAAATAAAATTTACTTTTCAAAAAATTTTAAGGTAAGAGGAGAAATTATCAAGGAGAGGGACTGAAATCAGGTTCTAAAAAAAGTTGAAAAACAGTGTTCTAATTAATTAAAGAAATGACCTACAAATAGGCTGGAACACATAGCCAAACAATGCAAAATGCAAATATAATGGACAGTTATGAATATCTTCTCTCCATTCATGGATATTGGTGACTTGGTCTTCGTGTTATTATAAGGGAGCTGTGTCTCCTGAGGTCTTGGCATAGACACACACACACACGTATATATTTTTATAATTTAGTTTTATGTAAATGTGCATTTATGGTTGTATACATACATACTTGTATGTGTGCAAAATATTTATTTGCTCCAAAAATATGTAAAACTGACATAGGAGAAATATCATCAAAATTAGGTTAAGAAGTGGTGAGAGCTAATTGTTTATACAACTTTAGGAGAATCTTTCCACCACAACCCAGTATATAAATGAGTAGTGAGGGCTGTCAACCGTATTTTCTCAGAGAAGTCTGATAAAGCCAAAATGTCAAGGGGGCCTTGTCAAGCCTGTTAATGTGATGAGAAGGCACAAGTTCCTAGGGAGAGCGGGTTGTGTGCTGGAACCTTCTTGCCATCCATTTCCTTGGCCAGGCTTCCTGCGTTCCACCTCTGACCTCCTGCTTTGGCTGCTCCACCACCTGCACTGCCCCTGCCCACTTCTCCCACGCATGCCCTGGGGCTCCTTTGGATGCCCAGTCTGGCCTGACCCTGGAGGCCCCCCCACCCCATTGTTTTCTTCCCTGTGTGTGTTTCCTTGGGCCTCAGGTCATCACCCCTGAGCTCCCTTCCCTGGCATCATCATCTCTGCATTAGGCAGGGACTGGTTTCTATTCAGGGCCTGCTCTCTGTAGATATTGGGGATTTCTTGGCTGGCATCTTCTGTCTATGAACAGGAACTGTAAAATGGCTGCCAGCATTTATTCTCAAAATTGTTTTGGGGGTGGTTTACTTTGCATAAAGCTTGCGTTCCTGATTTTCAGCCAAAGTGGCCTGCCTGCACCTCTCACCCCAGAGCGGCACCCTCCTCCCTCCTCCAGTTAGCTGACAGCCCAGTACGGGCCTCCCTCCCCCTGCCCAGCCAGCCCAGGGCCACTCATCTGAATCTGCCTTCATGATTCCACCTGCCCACTCAAGTGTTTGATTCTTTTCTCATTGCAAGTTGGATCCTTTGGAACCATGACTTAGTACCTCCAGCTTCTGGGAGGGTGTTCCTCCTGTAGGGGGCCTCCTGCTGCAGGGCATTGTACACGACATGGCACATTATTCCATGGGGATCTCAACCCCTGTCCCCTTTGCCGGTGTTTGCACTAGGTCAACCCCATTGTGCTTCTGGCCTTCCAATGCATGTGCCTGTCTTGCTGGGGGCAGGGATGGGAGTGGATGGGGTGGGGTGGTGCAGTAGACCTAGGAAACAGAGTGCTCATGTACCCTCTGTCCCAGTGAGAAGCCCAGATCTTATCTGATTTACCGTCCTGTCTCAACTCTCTCAAGAGACCACTCCTCTCCATTTTCACAGCCACTTCTTTGAATTAATCAACAGCCTTGACCACAACCCTGCCCCCCCATCCCTACCCCATTTCTCTTTACTGTAGCCAGAACACTCCCTCTTTGAGAACCCTCCAGTGGCTTTTGCTGTCCCATCGTGAAAGTCCAGACTCCTTAAAGGGACTTGCCAGGCCTCACACATGCTGGGCCCCTGCCCAAGGTTGCCCTGATGGGGCACATGGGCTGTGTGTTTTCTGGGTGCCCTCAGAAGGCATAGGTCTTCTCTCCTGGTCAGCACAGAGCCTGCTGCACATGGGATGCACTTTAGTGTGATACTGCAAGAACTGTGCTGTGTGTACGGTATATCTGCTTTGCCTGTGTAGGTTATACTTCTCTTTCTAGAGTCTTAGACCCTAGTTTTCTCATGTTACTATAGAGGTTTACAGCTGTTCTTTTACTGTGGCTTTTTTTTTTTCTTTTAAAGATTTTATTTATTTATTCATGAGAGACACACACACACGGAGAGAGGCAGAGACACAGGCAGAGGGAGAAGCAGGCTCCATGCAGGGAGCCCGATGTGGGACTCAATCCCTGATCTCCAGGATCACGCCCTGGGCTGAAGGCAGTGCTAAACCACTGAGCCACCCAGAGATCTGCTACTGTGGCTTTTTTTTTTGTTTTGTTTTTTTGAACATCCTCTGAGTGGAAGTGGGTTGATTTGTTAGCACCCCCTTGGTCTGAATTGGAACCTCCATTTGGAATGTTGTTCCCATGGAGAGAGAAACAAGACCATGGTTTATTGTAGATTGAGTATCTAGAAAGTCAGTGCTTGGGAGGTGCAGCCTGTACTTATCTTACTGTTTAAGGGCATTGTTGGTTGCTTTCCCACCTCATTGTTCTCAACCCTGCCCTCTCATTTCTTGGAAGAGAAACCCAAGACACACATGGCAGGTCTTGTCTGGGGCCTCATGACCTTGGTAGAGTCCCCTATGGAAACCTAAGCCTCAGAGCCCCAGTGCCAGGGATCTCTCCCTTACACCACAGATGTTTCTTGTTCTGTTTATGCTTCTTGAATGTCGTCGATGTGTGCTGGCCTCAGCCTCACCCTTGTATCCTCTGTGGCTCCCTAGCTTAAGATGCAAGCCAGACTGACCTAAGTGCAGTCCTTGCCATGCAGACTCATTGGCTGTGATCTTGGTTGGGTCCTTTAACATCTGTTTTCTCATCTGTGGAATGGTCATCATGACAGCACCTACCCTGTAGGGTTGCTGTGAGGATTCAGGAAAAAACACATAAAATCCCCAGACATAGCAGGTACTCTATAAATGTTAACTGCAGCCCTGCTGGGATCCTCTTCTTATGTTGACATTTGCCATTTGCTAGCCGTATGACACCAGAGGAGTTACTTAACTTCTCTGGGCCTCAGGTTCCCGTTTATAAAATGGGGTTAGTTTAAGTTCCTATCCTGTCGTATTTATCAATAATCCGAAGAGAGGGCTATTGAACATGGCCACAGGAAATGTGCTCAGTAAAGGTCTGCTGCTTCTGTTACTGATTTCTCTAAAAAGTTGCATCAGGGAGGATTCCAGGACCTTATATTATAGTCAACTGTATATTTTCTGAAAAATATTTTAAGTAATTTTTCCCCATCACTATGCATGGTCACTACAAAAAAAGTTAAAATTTATAATGCCATCGAAATGTCAATATTTTTATGGCTATCCTGATTTTTTTCCACTGTGTATTTACTATAAATCAGTCCCTCTTGTCCCCATTGGGATTAAATGTATTTTTTTTTTTAAATATAACTGGAATAACAATGCACATACTCATGGTCAACCATGGTTTTTCATCTGTGACTCTGACTTCTGAAGCTGGGATCTCTCAAAGGCCTGGGGATTTTTGGAAGGTCTCTACCTCACAATCTGCAGCCCTAACTGAACATGAAAGGTTACACCTGCCCTCCTGTCACTGCACACACGGCAATAATATGTGTCTGACTGGTTAATGCTAGAAAGCAAACCACTGGTCCAAGGGTACATCTTATTGGATCAATGGTTAAAGCATGTTAAAGCTTCTTAAAAGGAAGCATGAGGGATCTTTGTGGCGGTGGATACACAAACCTACATGCATAGGTAATATGATTGTTAGAGCTTACTTACTAGTCACAGCAGGTGCACACATGCACACTCAGATGAGCAGGAGTTAATAAGAGAAGATCTGAATCAGATTCATGGACTGTATCAATGTTAGTGCCCTGGTTGTGATATAATTTTACAAAATGTTACCACCACGGGAACTGGGTGAAGGGTGTAAGGGATCTCTGTATTACTTCTTATATCTGCATGTGATTATCGACACATGATTAATTTTAAAAATTAGCTTAAAAAATGTGAGTATGATTTCTGATGACTACAATCCTGGAGGAAAAAGCAGCTCTGAATCCTGCTCTCTTTATTATGTTACAGTGATGTGGAGCCGGATTAATTAAAGTCGAGCTGGGTTTTCTTTTTCTCTACAACAGCAGAGGACTCTGTTCTCTAAGTTAGGGGGTAAGAGGTGGGCACTAAGCAGGCCCCCTAGTCACAACACCGGTTTCAGCACAGAGGCCTTTTGTTACTGCTGGGGTCTGTTTCTGGTTAATGAGCCAGGCCTGCTGATGGTTGCCTGCGGGGCCAGCAGGCGGGCTGGGGGCCCTTCTGCATCTTTTCCTACAATACTGCTGGAGCACAGTTGTCCAGCATGAAAACTAACTCCTGCAGGGGTGCAGGAATCCTCCCTTAAGGATTTCTCATGACCCCGAGCTGTTGAACAATTTACAGCAATTTGAGCTGGACTCCACCTCCATCCAATTAAATTCTGGTTTAAACCAACTCTTGCTTTTCCTGAAGTCAGCCCCACTGGAGGTTGAAGGAATGAAAGTGCAAAAGTGCTTGAGGCAGTGCATTTCCTCCCAGCTCCCAGAGAACTGTTGAGTTCAGGAGAAAGCTGGAAGGGGGTTTCAGATTTGGAACCAGATTTCAGGTCTCCTTAAGCTAGAAAATCATTCCAATGGATCGGATTTCTCTGAGCTCCTTCACTAGGATGATCTGTACTTGCATTTAATAAAATATTTAGAGACCTATCGGATTCCAGTTACAGCTTGCCATTAGCAAGGCTATGGAGGTTAGCTTAGTAATACACTTAATTCTCAACTGCCTTGCTTGGGCTGTTACTGAATGTGGGTCATTGTCAAAGCTGAAGCATGTCTTCACCTCTTAAGGAATTATTTTGTAGAGTCTTAATTATAAAGAGTTACTTAGATGTTACTTATTGCAAAAGTGGCAAGTCTAAAAATGTTTACTGCTTGAGTCCTAAACCCATTTACATTCATTCCTTCCTCTACAGAATAAAACCTATGCTACTTTCTTGGTGTTTGTGGAATTGCAAATCAATTCCTTGTCATTGATTTAAAATAAAACCACCCTGCTATTTTTTTAGCCTAGGACTAAAGTGTTCCTTCATCGCACAACCTTTTTCTTCAACAGGAGAACAAAGGCCCACATGTCCTAAAGTGGCCTGCATGTAGCCTCTTACGACCACAAGAAATTATATATGTGGTGAAATATCACTCCGTCACAAACACGTGTGTTTGTGTATGGCAGGAATGGTATCGGCCTTTTTGGTGTTGATTAAAAAGAATCTACGACCCTAGTTTTCATGGTAGAGAAACTGGTTGCATAGCCTTAGAATTTAGGCCATTTGCAGGGGGAGGGGAGGGGCTGCACCATGATGAAATGATCAGCTGGGATTGCTATTTGCTAACTATACCAATAGCCGCTTTCTGAAGGACCCCACTCTGTCCATGTGGTTGGGTCTCTATGGTTAGCAAGAGACCCTGTGATTCTGATAATTCACACAGTGGGGGCCCTGCGGCCGACCCATTTCAGTTTGCTGAATTTATATGAGGCCAGAACCCCTTCTCCAGTGCCTTGTCCTCAGCGCCACCTCTAAGTGTGCACACAAGTGCATGCGCATACACACACAGTCAGAACCTTGCAGGATCCAGAGTTACCCCATCCCTGGAGCCCCCCTGAGGCTCTTCCCTGAAACTCGGAAACAAAATCCAGTGCTGCTCAGCTCATGTGGGTTGAACCTGGCAGAACCAGCGACCCTTTGTGCTCAACATGCAGGCACGACATGAGGGCCGCTTTTTTAGGGGGGGTCATTTGCTTGGCTGGTTTGTGACATCAGGAGTTCATCACCACTTTTTTTTTCTTGCAGTTTTATGTGCTGAAAGAGTTGGCCAGATGACTAAGACATATAATGACATAGATGCTGTCACTCGGCTTCTTGAGGAGGTAAGTGTTTCCGGGGAGGCAGAGAGCCATTTATGATTGACTGGTTATAACTTCTGTTGATTAAAGCATACATTATTGTCTTCTCCGTGAAAAATCCCCAAAACGGGGCCCTCCCAGGGTATGGTACCATGGCTTTACTTTTTGAACTGGTAGCTCTACAGGTCTTTGTAGCTGTAACTTTGTCCAAGGTATGTTAGATTTTAAAAGGAATGTTTTAATGACACAAAATAGGAATATTTGCTAGAAAACCCAGTGTGAGATTTTTCCTTACATTTAACACTGTATTTTAAGGATATCTGCAAGTGTCAGAAAAATACATCATTAGTCTATCTTTGTAATTTTTTTTAACTTACATGAGGTTAAGGAGAGATTATGCAGCATAGAAATAATCAAAATCACCATGGGGAAAAGAAATGAGAAAACTTGCTTAGGATTGGATGAGCTGCTAGTATTTCAAAGACTTTGGTTTTCTCGGTTTCTTCTTAGCATTCTGTTGACAGTTGGGAATCCTGGTCCTGTGCACACCTCTACAGACAGATGAGCACCATGTGTGCACCCTCATGCCTAGAACTCGCCAGAACACAGCAGGTTCTTCTAGGTATATATTGAGTAAGTGCCCATCTCTAAACGTTGTCAGTCCTTGATGGCACCGGTACTTACCTAGACCCTTGTTTCTGCTCTGGAACCAAGATTGACTTTGGATCATGTCACCAGTCACTAGCTCATCTCCAGAACAAGAGTAGAATAATGTGCAAGACACAGAAATCATTGTTGTCATTTTCAGCCAGTGGCAGGACAAGGTTGAAACATAGGACGGAACAGGAGTGGTGGGACCTGGAGTTTCGGGAGACATCTATGTATCCCATTTTTTATGTCTCTCTTTCCCTCTGTTTTTCGCATCTGTACATCCAGTATTCTTATATTCTGAGGGCTAGACTCTCTGGATTCTCCCCTGAGTTCCCCAGGGCTCACCTGCCCCCAGCAGTCTGCTCCTCTCCTTCCCCTATAGCCAGCCCTCCATAGCCAGGTAGAATGTGGGCAAGAGCTGAGACTGCCTGGCCACCTGCATGTCATGGCAGTACCAACAACTCAACCCCAAATAAGTGATGTTAGGTTTTGGGCTGTGTGACAGGGCCAATGTGAGGCATTTTAGGACACAGGCCTTCTGGTGGTACTCTCGTTGCTGCCATATGGGCTGGCATTAGGTACTTGGGAGGCTAGCTTGGTTGGCACCACTGACTTTTTTTTTTTTTTTCCTTCAAAATTTTACTTATTTATTCATGAGAGACACAGAGAGAGGTAGAGACATAGGCAGAGAGAGAAGCAGGCTCCCAGTAGGGGGTCTGATGCGAGACTTGATCCCAGGACCCCAGAATTGGCCTGAGCCAAAGGCAGACACTCAACTGCTGAGCCACCCAGGTGCCCCTGACACCACTGACTTTTGAAAATGGTTCTTCACAGACCCCTTCCCACTGTGTCCTTTCCCCCAACAGTGCCAGGCTGTCCACATCCTCTAGTATTTCCCTAGTATTTCCAGCATCCATAACTCACCCCACACTGTTAGTCTGTTAGGTCTTCTGAGAGGGCTACATCAGGACCATTCTTTTCATTCCAAGGTGATTCCACTCCTCTGGTCCCCAGAGCCTCAGCTGTCAGGTTTCTGTTTCTCTCTACAGCTGCCCCCCAACCCAAGCCTGTGGTGACCACTTTGCCCCACGCCCCCATACACACACTTAAAGACACTTAGAAGTCCTCACTGTGGTGTCCAAAGGCACACACTGATCATGTTCTGAAATCTCCTCTAGCTTGTCGCCAGGGACCTGCCCCGTCTTTCCCTGGCCTTGAGCTCTATGCTGTTGGGCTCATGGGGACCTTCGAAGCTGACCATCACCACGGCCCCCAATGGTCTGTACCCCCCTGAGCCTCCAGCACAGGAGTCATCCTGCAGGTCCCTTTGTCTTGTTCACACAGCTGGATTACCTAGAAGCTTTTCCAAGGCGGGGACCATCTGGGTGGTTTCTTTTCTCTTCTTTTTTTTTTTTTTAATTATTTTTTTATTTTTTTTTTAATTTTTATTTATGATAGCCACACACAGAGAGAGAGAAGCAGAGACATAGGCAGAGGGAGAAGCAGGCTCCATACACTGGGAGCCCGACGTGGGATTCGATCCCGGGACTCCAGGATCGCGCCCTGGGCCAAAGGCAGGCGCCAAACCGCTGCGCCACCCAGGGATCCCTCTTTTCTCTTCTTACCTTGGAAACGACAGGCCTTTCATAAATGTCTGCAGCTGTTGTCATGCCTGTTATTGAGGGTAGATTTTTACTGAAAGCCATTTGTTGTCCCTGCATCATCTCATCAGTTCTGTGGTAGCTCTTAGCCAGAAGTGCAACTGCTTGTCCCATTCTCAAAGGGACCTGAACCAGAGGACAGAAGATGCCTTCATGGCTGCACAGCTGCTTTCCACCCAGGCTGGTAACTGTGATGCGTATGACACTTGCATTTGGCAATGCATTCACTCCCCTATTTAGGGTTTTTGTTTTTTTTTTTTTTAAAGAAAAAAAAACCCTTTTTAAAATCTATTTATTCATGAGAGAGAGAGAGAGAGAGAGGCAGAGACACAGGCAGAGGGAGAAGCAGGCTCCATGCAGGGAGCCTGACATGGGTCTCAATCCTGGGATTCCAGGATCATGTCCTGGGCTGAAGGTGGCACTAAACCGGTGAGCCACCTGGGCTGCTCTTTTTATTTAGTTTTGGAGAGTATGGCCTGTTGGTTGTTGGAGGGACATTTTTACTTTAAAAGCACAAACCAGATAATATTTTTTTTTTATGAGATGCTGCCTCCACTGCCCCCAGTTCTTGGCTTCTGCTGGGGTGGAACTGGCAGGGCCTGGTGATCCCTCCACAGGCCAAGACCTGTCTCTGCTTGGAAGTCCGAGGGTTGCTCCCGAAGGATCTTGGGATTATAGCCCTTCGTGCAGATACTAGGTGTCCGTAGTCCCTCCCCCCCCCCCCGCAATCTCCCAAGCAAGTGTCATGCTGCAGAAAGCATGCAATCATCTTTTTTTAAAAACTGAGCTGTTGGAAAGAATATTTGTGGGACACTTTCTTCAGGTGGTTTTGTTGTGCCTTCTTTGTTCTCTTTATTTTTAGCAGCTCACCTTGGCTGTAGTCTGTGTGTATCTGTGTTTTATCTATAATGCCATTCTTCTTGTCGTGATAAGGACCACCTCTGAGTCACTGCCTTTCTTAGGAACTAGGCGGATTCCCGGTTAAAGTTTAACTGCTTCGGTCACGTGACTTCGTACGTGCTGTGTTTTGCTTGGCTTGGCTTTGGTTCCTAGGCCTGCCACACACAGGCTGGGCGCTGGGGAGATGTACACAGGATGCCAAAGCCTGGGGCCAGCGGGGAACTTTTTGCTTCTGCCTTTCAGGGGAAGCCGATGCTGCAGCTTGCCTTGGCTTCCTGCCTTTGGATTTACCTTTGGGCAGAGCTTGCCTCACCCAGCCCACGCCCCAGTTTGGAGAGGGTTGTTCCGAGGGCCCCTTAGTCATGCTTTTTATCCTGAGATTGGTGAATGAGATGAGTCAGCCATGAAGTGGGAGGCTTGCTGCTCTGCATCTCCGAGGGCTGTGTCAGACAGCACAAGTGCCACTGGCAAAAGAGAACACAGACAGGAAGAGGGAGCGAGCAACTGGAACGAGCTCCATCCACCTGGCCACATTTTCCTGACGAATGAGGGAACCAGCTCTTTTAATAGTTCATTTTCAAGGGCCTAAATTATTTGTGATCTCTCATTCCCACTATAGTTCAACCCTGGGGTCATTTCCTAGCTGTTTTCCTGTTTTTAGTAGTAAACACTTTTCATATGTTGGCTGGTTGTAGCAATTGGGAATGTTTTCGTTCCTGTAATCCTCCAGGAGAAAACCAACCTGTCCTCTTAGTAAAGAAAAACCAGAGCCACTACAATAAGTTTTTAGTTATTGTAACTTGTAGCTGAACTATTTTTAGATGACTTTTAAGTAATCTCCACACCCACAAGCCATTCGAACCCACAACCCTGAGATCAAGAGTCACATGCTCTACTGACTGAGCCAGCCAAATGCCCCCTCTTCGATAACTTTTAGACACCATGTAACTTGTTTAATTTTTTTCATTTCATCCATAAATATTTTTACTAGAAGTTCTTGCTCCCCCCCACCCCAGTAGAGAGTTTTTGTTTATATTACTATAAAGATGAGATTTTTGGTGTAGATGAGGTGAGAGCTGCTCCACCATGGGGCAGGGAGGTTGAGGAGCCCCCAGGTGTGAGGTTTGGGGTGTCATGGGGAAGGTGTGGGGCTTCACTGAGTGCACAGCCCATTGGTTTTTCTCCCCCTGCCCGTTGCTCTTGGGTTTTGGCCTCTATGTGCTTTGGGAAGTCTTCACCATCCTTCGGGTGCTCCAGCTGGCCTCACCCAGCAGGCTTTCATAATTATAATTTTTGCTTGGTTTGTTTGCCGTGAAGTCTGCACACAGAATGTAGCTAAGGCATACAGAATGTCTGTGCTCGTTGGAACTTAATATGATGCATGTCATGATGGATGCATGATGGCAGTGGAGAACAGTGAAGCCTGTGACATTAAACACTTGGCTGGGTATTCAACCTGAGAATTTGTTGTGGTAGAGAGATTTCATTGACTTGAGTTAGGTTTGTGGAGACCACTTCCAAAGAGAAATGGACACTGGTATTGCAGTTTTAATTGAGTGTTAGCCAGCCGAAACTATTTGAACAAGATGCTAATTTTAAGTCGGCCTGGAGAGAGGTTCCCTCCCACAATTCCTTTGAGTCCTTTCCTCCGCGTACCAAATAAGCACACATGTTGAGTCTCAGAAGTGATAAAGGGCCACTGAGCTGAATGAAAACCCTCCTTGGAAGACACTAACCAGGAGGGATGAGTACACAGAGATGAGCATCTCAGTTCATTGGGCAGTCACTGCTCCCCTTTGTTCCTTGGCAGGCGTACGAGGAGGCACACATTATGGAATAAGTTGGAAGTATTTGTGGCTCCCATGCTGTGACACCTGGCTGGCTTCTGGGGCAGCAGTGGGAGAAGTGACAGGTTTCGGAATTGTGGGAAACTGAGGAAAGTCACCATTATCCCACGCGTGGGACAGAGGGCCAGATTCCTGAAATCCAGAGTCTTCTCAGGCTGTACTTAGACCTCCACTGCTCAGCTCATATGTCAGTGAAACTCTTGGATAAGCAAGGGAAGATGTGCTGCTAGTGCGCGGAATCATTTGGTGGATATATAAGAAGTTAGAAATAAAAACTGCCATTTAAAAAAAATCTCATACAATTCTGAATCATAATGCTAGAAGATTTTTTCAAGGATAGCCCAGCCAGTCTGCCCCACCACCCCTCTCCATCTAACAGATGAGACAACTGGGTCCCAGGGATATTCAGTCAGACCTTAATCTCACAGGTCTGGAGTTGAAGGGTTTGCCCGGAGCAGGTAAACCTTTGAGTGATACCCACTGTAAGAAACGCATCTCAGGTTGCGTTTGACTCAGTACTCAAATAAATATATGACAAGCCAGAGCATAAACGTGAACTGATGCCCTTATTATGTAGAATGCACGTCGGTATTTCAATTTAGTGCTGTTGAATTTCATTTGAAACAAAATATCAGTTGCCTTTACAAAAATGATTCTCAACCTACTGATGGTTTATACCCTATGTTTGGAAAAAGCTAACCTGGAGTGTGTGTACCTAATCCTTGTTAAGTGGAAGCCATTGGCCCAAGGCCCTGTTGTTAGTAGCTGGTCTGAAGCTAAGACTCCTCCCCAGCCTTTTTCCTGCTCTAAACTACATGTTCCCATTTGCCTGCTTTTTACACCAGCTGGACAGAATAATTAGTAGAAGCTTCTCAAATGATTTAGTTTTCCAGAGTTCTCCCCTTGCTAAATCCCCACAAGGGAGCAAGTTGAATCTAACCACAGTGGCAAACAGTCTCTCAGGCATGGGTGAGTCTGCATTTGGTGATGGCATCTGTCCTGCTGTCTGCACTGTCAAGGAACATCTTTCCTCTCATAGAGGCAATTGTACCTTTATTTATTTATATTTATTTTTAAAAAATATTGTACTTATTTATTCACAAGAGACATAGAGAGAGGCAGACATAGCCAGAGGGAGAAGCAGGCTCCCTGTGGGGAGTCTGATGTGGGACTTGATCCCAGGACCCTGGGATCATGCCCTGAGCCGAAGGCAGTTGCTCAACTGCTGAGCCACCCAGGCATCCCTATTTATTTATTTTTTAAAAAGATTTGTGTATTTATTTTAGATACACACAAGCAGAGGGGGAGTGGCAGAGGGAGAGGGAGAGAATCTCAAGCAGTCTCCCTGCTGAGCATGGAGCCCAGCACTGGGCTCAACCTCATGACCCTGAGATCATGACCTCGGCCAAAATCAGGATTTGGTTGCCCAACTGACTGAACCACCCAGGCGCCCCAGCAGCTGTACCTTTTATATGCCACTAACGATCTTCCTTTGTGTACCACTCTGCTACGTATAAGTGATGTCATCAGCTGAACTAACAGAAACTTCTGTTTTTAACACAGTCTTTGTCTCTGAAGTAGGGCAATTTTATGCATTATCTCCATTTTGAAAGTATTTAAAAAATTTTTTTAAGTTTGTTATTATTTTTAGTAATCTCTACCCACATATAGGGCTCAACCCCACGACCCTGTGATCAAAAGTTGCACGTTCCTCCCACTGAGCCAGCCAGGCACCACTTGAAAGTATTTTTTTAAAGTAAATCTCAGTAGGGGCACCTGCGTGGCTCAGCTGGTTGAGCATCCAACTCTTGGTTTCGGCTCAGGTCATTAGAATCGAGCCCCCTGTTGGGCTCCATGCTCAGTGGGTGTCTGCTTCAGATTCTCTCTCCCTCTCTCTCTCTTGGATCCTCCCACTGATGCTCTTTTTCTACCAAATAAATCTTAAAATAATAATAAAAATAAACCCAAATAGCCTCCATTGAGTAAAAGAAACATGCTCTTGTATTTCAGAGTAACTTTACGTTTTTGTTTCATATGAAGTAAATATAGGGAGCTCAGTAAATTCCTGCTTCATATGTTCTAAGAAGCCTGCCTCCCTGCGTCAGCTCTTGGCTCTATTGCAAAAGCATTGTGAAATTTCTGTGCTCGCTCATTCAACCAACAAGCAGTTAACTGAATATTTCCACGTGCCAGGCCCTGGCAATACAATAGCCCAGTGCTCAGGTGGACAGATTATCAAGTGATTTCACAGATGCCAAAAGCAACTGCAGAGAAATGCTTTGGAAAGCATGTTTCTCCCATAGGAACAGAGACTTGTTTTCATTGGATTTAAAGCTTGCCTCCCATTGCCTGAGGTCTGCGTAGCTCTACATTACGTGGGCAGAGCGTTTCCCTTCTCTGAACAGGTATCAAAGGTGGGTGCATGGATGGTGAATTGTTAATACCTTTGTTATTTCTAAATGCCCTGTTTTCCTCAGTTGACACTGAGCACTCCTGGCTCCTTCAGGAAACACAGGTGTTTTGAATGTCTATTCTCCCTTTTGCCTTTCATAGAAAGAGCGGGATTTAGAACTGGCTGCTCGGATTGGCCAGTCGTTGTTGAAGAAGAACAAGACCCTAACTGAGAGGAACGAGCTGCTGGAGGAGCAAGTGGAACACATCAGAGAGGAGGTGAGGAGCTGGTGGCAGTGGCCACAGCCGGGTGGGCTTGGGCTCAGCCCCCAGAGCCGCTCTTCCGGGACGGCTGCTTCTTCTATCCATGACCCTCTTTCCAGCAGTGTAGACAGCACCAGCTGGGGTAGGAACAGCCTTCACCTGCTCATGAGGCCGTGAGTGTCCAGTCCTACCAGGCCTGGACCAGCCCCAGTCCCCATCCCCCCAGAGTCCAGAGCCTCACAGAGACTGGGAGAGACTGAGCATGTGGAAGGAGCATACGCAGGCTAAGATGGCAGTGAGCAGGTGTTCCTGGGGCAGGTGGGCACGGGCAGGCCAGAGGGGAGCCCTGTCAGGAGGAGGCCAGCCTGTGCTGCAGAGTAGGGCAGCGGCTGCACATTCTTCATTCCAATATAATTTTATGTTTGTAAAACAAAAGAAAAAAATAGGCTACTGTTGTCCTGACAGGAGACCTGTTATTTTCATGATACAGATCTTGGCTGAAGGGCACCGGTGATCAGGGGGTGGGGTCTGAATGCTTAGGTCTTATCTTAAGTGGCTAAGGTTTCATAGGAGCAACACTGACTTTCTGGAAGGTTGTGGTTATGGGCAGGACGAGGAAGGCTCTGCAGAGATGGAGGGGTCGCTGAAACAAGGCTTAGCAGTTAGAGCCAGGCCCTCCTTTGTAGTTTTTTTCCCATCATCCTGTTCTTGTAACTGCACATTTTAGCTGTGAGGATCTTCACTTGACTTTCTTCTTCTCCTGGTTTCTTCTCCCTTATTTTCTACCAGAAACTTTCTAAGTGGGAGGGGATACCCTTACTCTTGTCTCTTAGATATATTCAGACTTTTCCCCCTTAAAGCTGTTCCCAGCCATCGTGTCTGGGTTTAATAATGGTTTTAATATTGATGAAACAGGGTTGCCAGTGTATAAGAAAAGTTTTAATCCTGGGCTTCCTTTGAAAGATGATACAGTAGAATATGGTTGAGTTTTGGAGAAGTCAACCCCTGTTTCCCTTGTCCCCAGCATCATGACCTGAATTTCCCTTCTCTCAGGCATTAGAGTGTGCCAGGTCAACCTAGTTTTCTGAGCAGAGAAACATGCCACCTGGGAACCAGTAAACGGTCACCCATTGTCTGTCACATGCTTTTCCTCTACATTATTGCCCTTGTGTGGGGCTTCCTCACCTCCTACAAACAGCACCCAAATCTTTGGACGTGGAAATGCCTCTTTTTTCTTGGAAAAGCTTTGAAATTAGAAACTGTAATATGTTCCCCTTGAGCACATAATGACACACATCATTAAACTGTCAGTCTAGATGTTGAAACTAAAGCTTTTGTGCAGATAAAATTTTCTTCTCTGTGGAAGTCATAAATACTGTGTTGTGTAGGAAAGCTGGAATAAACCATAGACCCCAAATCAAATTAGAGGCAAAGAATTAAATTGTAATTCTTGCTCACAGCACTAGTTCTTTGTTCATCAGTTGTGAGTGGTGAAAGGGAAGTGAAAAATTTTATGGCATAGGTTTGTTTGCTTAAGATGTTAAGCATAAATAAGGCAGTTTGCAAAAACTGACCTAGCAGTATCAGTCTGGCCACTTCCTGATGACTGCGTCCTTTCTCCCTATGTCTGAAATTGCTATCTTATGATCACTGAGTACAGAGCAGAGTCTGGCCAGGCTTGGCTCAGAGCCCTGTGAGGGTGTAGCAGTCACAGGGTGAGGCTGTGAGTGTGCCGAGTGTGCCAGCAAGGGTGGATGAGCTGCTTGTAGCTGCCCACCCAGAGCTGGCATTGCCAGGGGCCCAGTCCAGGGTGGCATTTGGTTTCAGCAGAAGTGAATGGCCTCTTCTTTCATTTGATAACAGGATCTTTTTCTCCGGCCATTTGCCCAGCTGGTCATCTGGCTACTTGCAAAGCCCATATGCTATATTGTCTTTCCCTCCTCCCCACCCAACATCATTCCAGAGCCTTCTAGTCTCCTCTCACCTCCTCTCTGAACCCAAGTAAAAACCATAAATTTAGGCAGAGGATTTTCTATCAAAACATAGTTGACTGTGTTTTTCTTAAATGTGATCAAATGTAGCCTCTTATCCTTGAAAAGCACAAAAATCAATTACATGGCTTTACTTTTGGTGAGGAATTCAACAAACATTGCCACCCAGCAGCACATGTTTGAGCATGATGGAGGGGCCTCCTGTTGTGTCTGTACAGGTATCTCAGCTCCGGCATGAGCTGTCCATGAAGGATGAGCTGCTCCAGTTCTACACCAGCGCCGCAGAGGAGAGCGAGCCTGAGTCCGTGTGCTCCACCCCGTAAGTCTCCAGAGGGCCATGTCACTGGGGCCAGGACACAGGCGGCTGGCTGTCATCCATGTCCTTGGAGTTACCTAGGCAGGGCTACATCACCAGCAGTAGGTCCACTGCTCCCAGCCTTCCCCAGACCCAGCAAGTCCACAGGCCTCAAATTAATTGTACTGTTGTAGCAGGACATGGGAGGACAGGGTTGTTCGTCAATTTCGGTTGCTCCGGCCTGGTCACTGGGCACAGGGTGAGCCCTGCAGTGAGAGGGTCATATTGGGTTCTGGAGCCAGAGGTGCCATGGTGGACCCTTGGAGCAGAAGGTGTGGGGGACTTCCCTGAGAGTCAGTGGAGCCTCACTTTAGGAGCATGAACTCGAGAGCCCAGTGGCCTGAGTTCAGACTGTTGCTCTGTGGTTTCCTAGCTGTGTTCTCTTGACTACATTACTTAACCACTCTGTGCTTGTTTGCTTGTTTGTAAAATGGGACTACTGCTAGTGCTTTATTCATAGGATTATGAGCATTAATTGCCTTAATCCCTGTAGAGTACTGAAAACTGTTCTGGGCACATAGGATGGCAGTGCAAATATTAAATAAATTTCTAGGCCTCTGGAAGTGTGTGTTTTCAAGTAGTTGCTTCTGCTGAATTGTGAGGCCATGTGGCGACTGCAGATCCTGAGCGGTGGTGAGGCTGTGTGCTGCTGCCCCTGCTCTCCAGGGGGCCCCTTTTGCACCTGTGGGTTTCATGGTTCCTCCCTGCAAAGGCCCTTTGTGCTTCCCTGGGTTTGCTGGAGGCAGGGAGCCAATGTCTCTCCCTAGAACGAGATTGTACTTTCTCTCCCAGACTGAAGAGGAATGAGTCATCGTCCTCAGTGCAGAATTACTTTCATCTGGATTCTCTTCAGAAGAAGCTCAAGGACCTCGAAGAGGAGAACGTGGTACTCCGGTCGGAGGTGAAGTGTGCTCCCTGCCTTTGTACCCTCTGGAGGGTGGTGGACCCCTTTGCCTTATCTGACAGGAGGGGCTGTGCCTGCAGCGTCATTCCCGAGGGTGACTGTAGGGGAGCCACCTGTGTGGTGCTCATAGCCTCACTCATGTGCTGGGGAGCACAGATGCTCCCTGTCGGTGAGGGATGGGTGGGGCTGAGGACTCATGGATCCTCTGTGTGAGTAGGCAACTGTGGCCAGGCCCTCCCCGTCCTCCTGCTCACAGCAGGGCTCTGTGGGTGGGGTCTCTCCATGGAAATGACATGGAAGCAGGTTGCTGCCAGTCAGATCTGTTCTAAGGGATAGTACGTGACAACTTGGAGACATAATTCTTAGACAATTAACTTAAAAAGATAGTTGAGACAACTTGGCAACTCATGCTTTTGAGTATTTCTGACTGGCAAGTCACTGTGCCAGATGCTTACCTGTTTTTTTTATTTTTTTAATATTTATTCATTTGAAAGACAGAGAACATGAGTGAGGGGAGGGGCAGAGGGAGAAGCAGACTCCCCACTGAGCAGGGAGCCTGACTTGGGTCTTGATCCCAGGACTCCGTGACCACAACCTGAGCCAAAGGCAGATGCTTAACTGACTGAGCCACCCAGGCACCCCTGCCTGTGTTCGGTTTGTTTGTTTGTTTTTTCAAATTTTGCAGCAAGGCTGGAAGTCTGTTACTTTGCTTGTCATTTACAGTGAGGAAGCCAGGACCCAGGCTGCTAGGTGTTTGATTTTCCAGCATGGCACAAGTTAGGGAATGACAAAGCTGGGATTTGCAAGGCTCTGGGACTCTGACCCCCACATTACTTCCCTTCACCCGCTGCCCCTACCTAGAAACACCGACGCATGCAAGTTTAGTACTTTTTGTCTTGTCAGTGAGTTGATGCTCTCCAGCCAGAGGTATGCTTTAAGTTTGGACTGCACACCCACCCGAGCTGGCCCAGGGCTTCCTCAAGCCCCTGTAGTACGGCAGACCACCTTGAATTTGCCCCCAAGGTGGAAAGAGCCTCATGTCTGGGCTTATCAGGGCTGTGCACGAGGGAAGGGTCATGTTCTTAGACCTTACCTCTTCTAGTCCTCATTGACTAGTGGGCAGCACAAACCCAGAGCCACCAAGAGGGTTGTCCAGGCTTTCTCTGCCAGGCAGTGGCCAAGTCAAGAGTCCTGGCCAGAGCTTTCCTTTCCACTGTCTACCTCAGGTAAATGCACTAGTCCTAGGTATGCAGTAATTTGTCCCCCTGTCAGAGGGTTCACCTAAAGCACGTGGAAGGAACCTAATTCCAGCTACAGATTCCACATCAGTTTTCAGGAGTGTAGTGTCTCCCAGGGGCCAGGGCCTGAGGGCTCAGAGATACCCCTTCTCTGCCTTGGATACTTTCTTTTCTTTCCTTTTTTTTAAAAAGAAAGATTTTATTCATTCATGAGACAGAAAGAGGCAGAGAGAGACTGATTTTGGACTCAATCCCAGAATCCTGGGATCATGACCTGAGCCAATGGCAGACACTCAACCACTGAGCCACCCAGGTGTCCCTCGGATATTTTCTTCTTTGGATCTCTATTTTCCAACCTTGTCAGCTGGCTATCCAGAGTCCTGAGATAGCTGTTGGGATTCTGGATTTTAATGCTTTGGTCTTGTACCTTGTCTTTACTAAGTGAATACAGTAGATCTAACTCTGACTCAGACCTCCTAGGGCGGTAGTGCCTTGCATAAAGCAGGTACATGACAAGTGTTAGCTATTCCTGTGGTCATCCTTAGAATGCCTGGTTGGAAGAGCTGAGTCTTAGACCCGCTGGAGTCACAAAGGTCCATGTCTATGAGCTGGGACAGACACTCACAGTAGACACTGAGGGTGGCACTTGCAGAGCGCGTATCCCCTTGTGTGGCGCCCTCTGGTGGTACACATTTTTCAGCTGTTTGGCTTTGAGGATTGGTGATTCCTTACCTGAGCAGGGCATTTTGATGAGCTTCCTGTATTTGAGGGTGTAATGGATGGCGGGGAGGGGAGGGGGGGGACGGAAGGCAGCTTCCTGGACTCCAGTTTATCCTTGCCCCGGGCCCCAAGCCTTGCCCACCCTACCCGTTCAGCTGTGAATGTGGGGCCTCTGACCTGAGCCTTGTCCACAGGCCTGCCAACTGAAGACGGAGACCATTACCTACGAAGAGAAGGAACAGCAGCTGGTCAACGACTGCGTGAAGGAGCTGAGTATGTCCTGGTCCTCTTGCTCCACCCTCACCGCCTCTTTTTACTTTCTGCCATCTTGTGAGCAGATTTGTATG
The DNA here is from genome assembly GCF_003254725.2 of Canis lupus dingo. Lineage (NCBI taxonomy): Eukaryota > Metazoa > Chordata > Mammalia > Carnivora > Canidae > Canis > Canis lupus. The sequence goes on from NC_064265.1 coordinate 11,423,484, forward strand.
CAGTGCAGTCTCCCTGGTGGCTTGGGCTCCGTAGCACTTTTTCTGAAAACTAGAGTTTTCTCCTGACCTTGCGTGGCAGCCCTCACTCTGACTCGTGAGAAATTGGGTGCTAGGTTGTCAGCCATGTGTTGTCCTAATTTCTCACCGAGATGGACAGTTAATTTTGATTTCGGCTTTCTACTGGAATACCGGAGTTATGTGATACCCAAGTTAAGCCCAGTTATAGAGTTCTCATGTCCCTGTGCAAAAACTAATCAATTATGGTTTCTCGTAACTGACATGTGAAGGTTGAGGCCAGAGTTCTCCACTTTGAGGACAAGTACCTTTCCCACCTTCTCTATCATCAGTTTACAAGTTAAGACAAAAGGGCAGACAGCATTTTGCGTTTCAGCAAGACACTTAATAAATGAAACACACCCTGTGTTCCAATCTAGTAAAATGAGTTATGACCCTGAATATGGGTGGAAAACACCCAAGGGAATTATACTGTGCAGGCAGCAGTTCCTTCTAGAACAGGGCGCAGCAGGGATTCCTGTTAATGATGTGGATCTGTTCATGCATGACTGTGGGGATTGGGGCACCTTTGTGTGGTGTGGTATCTCCCGACTGACGCCCAAAACTTACCTGACTTCCTCTAAGGGAAGTAGCCTTGGTCCGTGGGGTTGGGCTCCCCACACTGGGCCTGGGAGCCACACCTGGGGGCCTGCTCCTTCTCTTGACAGAGCCCATGCAGGAAAACAGAGGCTGTTCCTTCTTCACTCTCCGCTCTCCACTCCTCCCCCTGCCTGGTAAAAAAGATACTTTTTCTTGTGCAAACCACAAAGAAACCATTCTCTTTGGCTCTAACTTCCTCTTGTTGTCATTTCTTGGTTAAAGGGGATGCCAATGTGCAGATTGCCAGTATCTCAGAGGAGCTGGCTAAGAAGACCGAAGATGCTGCCCGCCAGCAAGAGGAGATCACACACCTGCTAGTCGCAGATAGTTGACTTGCAGAAGAAGGCAAAAGCTGTAAGGCTTGTTTCTCGGGTTGATGCAGTTGGCATTTGCCCCTGAAGACTGTGCCCTTTGGTTTCATAGTTTAGGAGTTTGTCCTGCCCCTTTGGAGAAAAGGCTTATTAGCAAAATCAATAGAATAGAGCTCATTGCCCTGAACTGGGGAGGGATCATATAACCACTGATCTCCTAAAAATAATCTGCACATTAATAGAATTCGTTAAGAAAGGTGCTGAGCTGCAGAGTTCTGAAATTTAACTCATGAATTTTCTGGTCTAGGATTTGTTTTTACACAGTGTACCTAGTGTGTTCTGCTGCAGAATAATTTCCCCTTTAGATTTAAGATGGAGCAGCAGGAAAACAACAAAACAGAATTTAGGTTCCCATGTCAGGCCTTTGCTAGAAGCATGAGGTGAAGTGTGCCTGGGTCGGGGCCGTGTCTATGGAGGCGGGCATAAGGCGGGGATACAGAATGGACTAATTTCTCACCGAGATGGACAGTTAATTTTGATTTCGGCTTTCTACTGGAATACCGGAGTTATGTGATACCCAAGTTAAGCCCAGATGTAGGAAAGGCTGCCTTCAAAATTACGTAAAAGGCAAAATTTTACTCTGGCCTAAAAGTTTCATCATGGAGGTGTGGTAGGATCGGAACAGATTAGTAGTGAGAGGAAAGCAGTGAGATGTCTCTAAGTATCTTAAAAGAGAAGCTGAGTGGCCTTTGCCATGTTGCAGTGCGCGGTGGAAAATGAAGAGCTGGTCCAGCACCTGGGGGCTGCTAAGGATGCCCAGCGGCAGCTCACGGCCGAGGTGAGTGGCTCCTCTCATCCCACTTTCACCAGGCCCTTCCCAGTTCGTGCCATCAGCCTCCCTCTGCTGGGCCCCGCTCTCAGGGTCATGTCCACCTCACTAGCTGTTTTTAATTCTGAATCAAAAGTCATTCTTACTCGTAAATTCCTGGGAGGCCGGGCCCTGCACAGCCCGCCTCCTGCTAAATGTCCAGTAAGTGAAATGGCACAGGGTTCACCGTAGGAAGGAGCCCACGCAGAGATGTGGCTGGAGACGAGGGTGTGACACTTTGCTCTCCCATTCGCGTCAAGTTGCTTTTTTTTTTTTTTTAATTATTTTTTTCTTTGAGTATCATTGGCACGCAGTGTTATATTAGGTCTAGGTGTATAAGTAGTGATTTGACATCTCTGTACGCTATGCTGTGCTCACCACAGTGCAGCCACATCTGTCAGCGTACTACTGTCACCGTACCATTGGTCTTTCATCCCCATGATTTACACATTCCGTAACTGGAAGCCTATTTCCTCAGTTGCCCATTGTTAGAATTTGGGAGGTTTCTGAGGCTATAAGCACTGAGCCTCAAGTATTCTTCGGTGTCAACCTGGAGGCACAGGGCTCCTGACCGGCCCCTGACCCTGTGTGCCTTTCTGGTGTTCCGCAGCTGCGTGAGCTGGAGGACAAGTATGCGGAGTGCATGGAGATGCTTCACGAGGCACAGGAGGAGCTCAAGAACCTCCGCAACAAGACCATGCCCAACACCACATCCCGGCGCTACCACTCGCTGGGCCTGTTCCCCATGGTGAGTGCCCGCTTGCTTCGTGCCCTGTGCCCCCGCTTCCAGCCCATGGGGCCTGATAGGGAGGTGGGGTCTGGAGGGGAGTCTTTGTGGGTGGCTTCTCATTCTGCAGCTTAGATCTAGATCTGAGTCAGGGGCTTGTATGCCCAGCTGGTGGCTCTGTGACTACATGAGGCAGATCGATGCCTCCTCTGCCTTCCCTCTGACTCAGTCCATTTTTTTCTCCTCGTATCCTTAATTGGTAAACTTAGTAGGAACCTCAGATACTTGGAGGATGTTATTCATACATTATTATTTTTCTGACCTTATGAGACTACGAGCTATTTTGGCTTCACAGTGCATTCTAGAATTCTTAAATTGCCCATACAGTTTTGCTGGTTCTTTCTAGGCTTAGTAATCGTCTTCTTGGGGGCTTTCAATATCTGTGATCTGAAAAAATCTCTCTCTCCACAAAGAGTGGTGTTTCTATTTCTACAAAATGATTTCCCTGCACTCTTATTTCTTAGCTCTGGCCTGATCTATTGCATGCTTGGGCCTTAAGGAAACATGGTTGAGAAGGGGATCTTCCAGGTGAGCTCTCCCTGCTGGAGGTTCGCAGCACAGGGCAGGCCTGCTCTGCTGGTCTTTTTCCCCTGGCATTTGCTGAGCTTCCTCCTTGCATCTTCTCCTAGCCAACAGAAGCTCCCTGAAGGCGGCGGGGACCATGTCTTATTTGCTACTTTCCTCCTTCCCTCTCTGTAATACTCTATCTACTCGGTGCTTGTTGTGTCACAGAATTACACCTACTCAGTAGGTACGAGATTTGGATGGGTGGACAGACAGACGGAAGAACATAAGACCAAGAACTTTTATATTGAGGCTCTGTTTCTGTGGTTTCTTGAAACACCAAATCCTCCTTGAGGAGACAAGAACTTTTGAGAGAAGCATTCCCAAATGAGATATGAGTGGATGGTGCCTCCAATTTCTAAAACTTTGTTCCTTTGGACTGGTCTTGCTGTAGGGCTCTTTCCTCTCATCCTCCTCCCCACCCCTGTTGCTGACACTGCCCTGGCCCTTCCACCCTGACCCTTGTTTTCTGGTTCACTTTTTCTAAATCATGATCTCCTTTCCTTTTATATATCAAAATCAGGCAGAACAATCTCTCTCTCTCAACTTGATTGAAACCTAGTGAAACCAAAACAAAAGATATTAACATAGCCTTCCAAGGAGCAGATTGGTGATCCAGTATGTTCAGAAATCCCAGCAAAGGCAGCAAAGAACATTCTGTGCCCCTGATTCCTCGATCTGGAGCCCATGACACGCAGCTCACAGACTGGCCTATGTAGCGATGTATGCTCTCTGCCTCAGTTTACCTACTTCCTGGCTTCCCATCTTGGTGTGGTGGCCTCCTTGGGGCATCTTATTTCCCGTACACTTAGGATTCACTCCACTGCATTCCCACTCTCAGGGACAGACCTGTTTTAAGACAAAACCATGACACAGAAAAGCCAAACTGAAAATCTACATTTGGGTTTCTTCTGCAGATTCTCAGCTTTCGTATTTGCTGAGATGGAGCTTTTGCTTGCCTTTTTCTGTAGCTGTTGGCATGGTTCAGATTTTGAAGATGGCTATTTTTAAAGTACACTATGTATTAAAGGTATTTAAGGCACCCTGAGTGGTGCTGTGCCCATGTTTGTGGAGCAGAACGCCCAAATCTGCTGCTCCTGCTCCCAGCCTTTGTAATTGCTGAATCAAACCGTGAGTAACAGTTTCTGCCCGAGGAGTACATTCCCAGCTCTCTTGCCTATGGCAAGAGTTCCTAATCTGGGATCCTCAGACAGGGTTCAGGGGACCCATGAATTTAAGGGAAGTCACACCTTTTATTTTATTCCCTCGTACACAGTGTTACAGTGTTTCCTTCTCATATGAAGGTGGGCCACAAGCCACAGCATTATTAGCATCCCTGTGACTTTGTCACCAGCTAAAATCACAGCTGCTTTCATGGCGTGTTTTCAGTTGTAAGATATCTCAAAATCCCATTTGTGCTAATCTTCTCTTCAAGGTGGCAGTAATTACCAGGCCTGAAGCCAGACCCTGTGTGTTACTCCATCATGATTGTTGTTATTAGTCTAGTGACTAGTTCAGTCTATCTGGCTTCCTTTCGGTCCTAATTATTTTATTCAGTTAAAAATATTATTCTGAGAAGAGGCCCATGGCTTTCCCAGATTCCTAGGATATTCAGGGCCAAAAAAAAGTCATGGAGCCAGCCTGCAGCTTTCTCCCAGCATAGCCTTGAAGTTAGTAGTTTGGTATGTCATCTCTCCTACGTTTCCTCATGCAGAATTCCGAATGTAAACTATATGGTGAATTAGGGTATGAAGAAAAGTTAAACCAGCTTCAGAAGAGCTCACCCAAGGAACCCTCTTACAACATGGGTGATGTTGAATTGCAGTCTGTGGGTAAAATTCATAAAATAAAACTGCATATTTAGAAATAGGAGTTGAAAAGAAGCCCACAAAACCTTCCTGGACTCAGCTTCTTGCCAGCTCCTGTCATGTGTCCCCACCTGGTTCCAGCTTTCAGACTGGAGCATTGTTCTTTGACCGTTGGGCCATGGAGGGGGATGCTCTGGAGTTCCCTTGGTCTGGCTGCTGGGAAGCTGTTGGCCATGGGTGGCTATGTAAATTTAAGTCCGTTAAAATTAGTTCAGTTAATTCAGGTTCTCAGTCACGCTGGCCATGTTTCAAGTGCTCGCTTGGGGCCTGTGGCTCCCGCAGCAGGACAGTGCAGAAAGAGCATTCCTATCATCACAGGAGGTCTCTTTAATTAGCACAGAGTTAGCCCTTCCCTCAGGCTGTCCTGAGTAGTGTCCTCCTCTGAGGCCCCAACAGGTGCTTTTCTGCACACATCTGGTCTTCCTGCTGGCATTGACCTGTGTCTGTGTGTGGGATTGCTTGTTAGGCTCTGCCTCAAAGAGAGGTGAGGAGTGGTGGGTCATTCAGGGAGCGGGGCACCCATCAGGCAGCCAAAATTGGTGAGTCTCAGCTTGGGCCTTCCCCTAACCCACAAAATCACGACCTAGCTGGAGAAAGATTTAAGTGAGCTAACTGTGTGGGGACTTCATGTGTTTGGTGTCTTTCTTGGAGGAGGAATGGAGGATTAATAGTGGGAACTACTGATAGTAGTAATAGTAGTGGATTTGTAGAGGTGTGGGCTGGCTACTAAAGGTGGGTAGGCAATGGGTCAGTGGGAAGAGGAGCTTTTCTTGCTGGGGGCTGGGGGGCAGGAGGACAGAGGCTTGGATGATAGTGCTCACAACAGAGGTCGTCTCCTCCATAAAGTCCCCGCCTCTCCTTATGGGTAGAGTCACAGCTCTATGGTAAGGCCAAGAGACATGACGTTGCTCTCAGACCCTTAGCTGCCTGGGGGTATAGGGGCTTTACTCTCAGTGCCCACTAGGATGGCTCCATTCAGAATCCGCCATGGGGATTGCGTGGCAGGGGTTCCAACAGTGACGAATGTTGTCAGCCTGGTGTCATGGGTAGTTTGCAGGCTTCTGAGAACCTCAGTTGACATTCCTATGGCTAGCCAGCCGTGAGCCTCTGTTAGAGACTTGAATTGCTGTTCACCCAGTGTGTTTTCTGGCTTTTCTCAGGACTCCTTGGCAGCAGAGATTGAGGGAACCATGCGCAAAGAACTGCAGCTGGAAGAGCCTGAGTCTCCAGATATCGCGTATGGCCTGGTTCTAAACTTCCCAGAGACTGCTTCATACCCGTGGTCATCAAAACTAGCAACGTGTGGGCTTCAGACACCAGCAGGGATCACTGTGGTGCTTCCACATACTTGGGTCCAGATTAAGAGAGATAGAACACAGCCAGTAATATCCTCCAGTTCCCCTTACTGGATTTTAAAGATGTATTATTAACATCTTTTATTATTAACACCATTTTTATCTTTTCTTTTGGTGAAAAACAGTACTTTAAAAATGTTTAATGTCTGTTTGAAAAACAAAAATAGGATGCAGTAGGAGATACAGAGGCGGCTCTTTGAGGGGTGTGCACAAGGCCTCTGCTTCTCGTCTGGATACATTTACGAATATTGGCCTCTATCAACTCTCTTCCTAATGTGGGACTTTGCACTAGGCCTCCCCCGAGGTGTTTCTAAGGAACCTGTGGATCCAATTTCATTGTGTATTTTCTGTACCCAAAGCCCACAGCCAGAACTGAAATGGGATCCTGGGGGTGACCAGAGGTGAAGCTCTATGTATCCCAGAAGGAAGGGGCCATTATAGCAATGTGCCTACCTTTGTCTCCTTAAAAAGGAGCAAATGAGGAGGGGGCATCTGCGTGGCTTAGTTGGTTAAGCATCTGACTCATGATTTCATCTCAGATCGTGATCTCAGGATTGTGAGATCGAGCCCCATGTTGGGCTCTGCATTGGGCATGGAGTCTGCTTGGGATTCTCTCTCTCTCTCTCTCCCCCCCTCTGTTCCTCTCCCACTTGTGTTTGTTTTCTCTCTTTCTCTCTCCCTCTGCTCTCTCCCCCTCCCCGCAAAAAAGGGGAAAAAATGAGCATCAAAGGGAGGTTCCACTCTTAGAACTAGCAATTTCTAAAAAAAGATTCATGTGGTATTTATCATCTCATTATAGAAGTTTAAGACTTTGTCTTGCTTCATATATATATATATATGTGAATAGTCAGCAAATACTCATTCTACAGATATTTATGGTTCTCTGTTATGTGCTGAACAGTGAACACTGCCCTCTTGGACTTTGTATTCTAAGTGATCATCATAAAAGAGGAAAAATAGCTGGGAGACAAAAAGCCCTGCTTAAGTATTTTTATTTGTGGGTCAAGCCTAAGGGAGCGAAAAGCATTGATCATCTTGCTAGCATCACCTTTAGGACACAACCACAAATTAGAGCTCTGAATTCAGTGGGCATTGAGTCTCTTGCCTTCCAGCCAACAGTCTTAAAAAACATGTGGAAGGCACAGGGTGGCAGGTTGCTTGGGGGCTCAGCGTGGGTCAGCTGCCTTTTGGCTCCTCTGATGGTAGTTTTTGGAGGATTGAACTCCACAGTCATTCCTGCATTTGTTTATTCATGGATATTGTGCATACCCCCTTTTCCCCCCACCAGTCACCAAAAGCGAGTCTTTGAGACTGTGAGAAACATCAACCAAGTCGTCAAGCAGAGGTCTCTGACCCCGTCCCCCATGAACATCCCTGGCTCCAACCAGTCCTCAGCCGTGAACTCCCTCCTGTCCAGCTGCGTCAGCACCCCCCGGTCCAGCTTCTATGGCAGTGACGTTGGCAACATCGTCCTGGACAACAAGACCAACAGCATCATCCTGGAAGCAGAGGCAGCCGACCTGGGGTGAGCCAACTGGGAGTTTTTACTCTTTGTGTTTTGGAGACAGGTGGTGTGGATCAGATATGGGTTCAGCTATCAGAAGAGGGAGGCTGATACAGAATTGCCTGAAAAGCATAGACCTTTCAGTTCTCTTAATCTGTTTTGCCAGCCCTCTGAGTTGCCAGCCCTTGATCAGAATCAAGGGCATATTTTCACCAGTGGAAGGATGTACAACAGGAAGTCTGCTTTTCCATCAAATGTTGAAGGGGAGGATACATGAGTATTTTTTCTGTTAATCCTCACTGTTGGGCTACAGAATGGATGTTTGTTTCAGGGACCGCTTTGTAGCTTGGGTGTTTGAAAGGCTGAGGAGGACTCAGGCTCTGTCCTGTGACCAGAATCTAGCTTGCTTAAAGGTAGGCTCCCTGCAGGTGCCAGACACACCTCCTGCCCCTGGAGTGGGCAGTGGGCAGTCCCTCTTTGTCCTGAAGCCCTGCAGACACATCCCCCCACAAACGCACACACACATAGGCAGCTGTGTTGTACACCCTTCTTCTGTGACAGTGAAATCGGTGCTCTGACCAGTTGGGTCAGAGGGGAAGCTGCTTGATCAGAATAGCTCTTTTAATTCCAGAGGAAAGAGAAATGCCTGTCGAACCAGTATCCTCTCTGGTGACTAGGACTGTAGCCTGAAGAAGCCGACAAGCCGCCGTCTTTTTTTTTTTTTTTTTTTAATTTATTTATTCATGAGAGACACACAGAGAGGCAGAGACATAGGCAGAGAGAGAAGCAGGTTCCATGCAGAGAGCCCTATGCTAGACTCGATCCCAGTACCCGGGGATTGTGACCTAAGCCAAAGGGAGATGCTCAACCACTGTGCCAACCAGGCATCCATCCTCAGGGCTCACAAGGAACATGCTCCTGAGAACGGAATTTTTTTGCATTGTGGGTGCAAATTTTCATTACACCTTAGTGCTCTCCTAGTTCCCAGCAAAACACCCAACAGCGAGAACTAGTTCTTCCAGGCAGGCATGGCCTTGCCCATTTTTGCCTAAATTTCAGCGGCTTGCCCTGTTGGCTTCCCTGGCAACAGTCCTGCGGCCCCCAGACGTGTCCACCCCTGGCCACCTAGCAGCGAGGCCTTCCTCGGACTGTGTACCTTGCATGTGCCTGCTGCTGGGGCGCCGCGCTCAGCCCCATCTCCCTCCTTGCAGGAGCGACGAGCGGAGCAAGAAGCCGGGCACGCCGGGCACCCCGGGCTCCCATGACCTGGAGACGGCCCTGCGGCGGCTGTCCCTCCGCCGGGAGAACTACCTCTCGGAGCGCAGGTTCTTCGAGGAGGAGCAGGAGCGGAAGCTCAGGGAGCTGGCGGAGAAGGGCGAGCTGCTCAGCGGCTCGCTCACGCCCACGGAGAGCATCATGTCCCTCGGCACCCACTCGCGCTTCTCCGAGTTCACCGGCTTCTCGGGCATGTCCTTCAGCAGCCGCTCCTACCTGCCCGAGAAACTCCAGATCGTGAAGCCGCTGGAAGGTGATCACCGGGGGCCTCAGCCCCTCTCCACCCTCCTCGGCGACCGCCTGTGGGCCCTGATCCACCACCAGCAAGGGGGCAGCCTCTGTAATGCCTACTCCTTTTTCTTCAGAGATAGCCTCCCGCGATGCTGGTTTGAGTTCCTCTGACGGTGCCCAGCTTGGGCCTCCATCCCCTGTGGGGGCGGGGAAAGGGGGGGAGCGTGGGAGCGTGCAGGCGGGTAGGGAGTGACCTCAGCCCACCAGGCCAAAGAAAAGGAATGAGCATGTTCCCAAGAGTTTCCTAGTCCTCTTTCTTTTGCATTTAGGACCTTAGAAGGAAAGCATTTTGAGAGGAAGAGGCACTGATAACATATTAAAAAGTTAATTAGGTCGTGCCTGGGGTCTGAGAAGTGCAGAAAATCATTGCTGTCACCTCTCAGAAACGTTGGTGTCAGGGAGGAGTGCAGAGCAAAGGCTGGAAGTTGTTTATTCAGGGACCGCGGGAGAGTGATCTGCAGTCTGTGGGCTGATGGGTTTTGCTTCCATCTTCAAGTCAAGAGGGCGTGCCTTTCTTCCAGTGCCATGCGTTCTGAGTGAGGCTTCCACAGTCTGGAGCAGGGATGGCCATGGAGGCCAGTGAGTTCTGTACCTCCTTAAACTTGCCTTTCCCAGGGGTAGTCTACTTTTTGGTAGTACCAGGGACACCCCAGATGATTAAACTCCTGGAAGAATTCACTTTTTTTCTTTTCTTTTTCTTCCAGGCATTATAAAATGTCTTCCCTTTACTTACCCACTTACCCTGTTAAGAGCCACCAAGTGTTTGTATTTCTCATTTTTGACTCCTTTAGTTTGGAAACCCATGTGAGTTTTAGAAGGTATTTTAAGGATTTTTTTTTTTTAAATTTATTTATGAAAGACACAGAGAGGTAGAGACATAGGCAGAGGGAGAAGCAGGCTCCCTCTGGGGAGCCCGATATGGGACTCAATCCCAGGACCCCAGGATTACAACCTGAGCCAAAGGCAGATGCTCAACCACTGAGCCACCCAGGTGCTCCTGTATTAGGATTCTGTTACATTTCTGATGCAAAGCCAAATTGGAATTTCTGTAAGGCTGCATTTCCCGTGTTAGGCTTACACATATATTCTTAGCTACTCCCCCTGCAATTTAATACCACAAATATAGTATTGATGTGCTGTATCTTTGCTCTCTGCCTAAAAAGAGTGGGATTTTTTTTTATTTTTTTCACCCCATAAGAACCTGTTTTCGACCCTCATAGGGGGCAGTATTATCCTTGTTGTGAATGTGCGATGTAAAATGAGGGTATGCTTGTTAAAGACCCAAGATTTGCTGGGTTCCGTAGTCTCCAGAAGAAGGAAGAGGGTGGACTGATGTTCTTTCTTCATGATTATTTTTTGATTGTATAATTTAGGCCCTTATTAGATTTCAGAAAAGGAATGGCTCTTTCTTTTTTTTAATTGTTTATTCAGTTGTGAGCTTGGTGATTGTTTCCTGATCCATAATTATGTCTGTTTTTCGTTCAATAAAATCTTCCATTTCTGCAATTTTACTTTCTGCCTTTCTTTTCTTTTTTCTCCTTTGTCTCTTAAAGCTCATTGGAATTTATCATCTCTATTTCGTCTGATTTCTGTATTTGACTTTGTGTTTTGTTAGATCATCCAATAATATGTCTTTGGATTTATTTTCCAAGCATATTGCAGGAAGAGATTTTTAAAAATTTATTTCAACCAATTCATCTTTTTTTTTTCTCTTAATCTTGTGACTTAGCAGTATTTTTTGTGTTAATGGAATAAGAGGAAATCCCATTAGATATGCTAGGTCAGTTTCATCTGTAGTACCCTGCTCATCAGGAAGCTAAATCACCACCATTATTAAGAAGTCATGTCATATCACTATGGACTGTAATACATCTCATGATAGAGATCCCTCTCCTTCATTCTGTAGTTCTCTGACTTCTCAGCTATTTAAAATACAATGCGTATTTTTTCTTCCTTACCTCCACAATTATATTTTGATTACTTTGTTTAATTTGACAAGATGGACTGCTGACACAGAAGTCTGCCTGACATGGGGTTCAATGTAGCTCTAACTATGGCAGTAGATAAGGGAAAGAAGGCTCAAAAGGGTAACTTATTTGTGAAATAGGGCTTATATCTGCCACACAAAATTGTGGTGAGGAGTAAATGTGATTATGCCTAGCGCCTAATGAGTACTAATTAAAGCTTAGGTTCCCCACACTTGCCCCTGTTTCAGCAGCTCAGGTCTGAAGGATGGCCTTACCAGTGTTGAGAACCCAAACCAGCATTGTGCTGGGGCCATGTTCTTACATCATCCTTTTCCACTGGCCCATTCAGAAACTGATAGGATTCCCTTGGTCTTCAATGGCTTAGGTAAATGTACCTGAGGTGAGGTCCCTGGAGAATGTTGGCTGGGATCACAGTAGATAGCCAATCTGGGTCTTCCATCTGTGTCTCCCTTACCTATTTAATTCATCTTGCTATCTGCTTATTGGTGTCAGCCAAAATAGCTGGGCTAGGTGTTTAAGAAGGTTAGCACTCTTGTCTCTTCATCTTACCTTAGGGTTTTTAAGCAAGCGAAGAAAACAAACCTTTTCAGACTAGAGGAGAGAGAGCAGCATGAAAAAGATGAGTCAGACAGTATTTTCCCCCTATATTTTGCTCTTTCTTTGTGATTAATTAAAATCAAGATGGTTATTTTCCAATAAACAAGTTAATATGTAATTAGAGGAAAACATACACTTCTCAGTTAAGCTAGACATTTGTCCAGCAGGGTAGTTCTAAACTTTAACCCCGGTACTCCTCTGACATACATGAATTTGGTTTTCTCCTTTTGATGATACAACAACTTTTAGAACAGTGGCCTATGGAAGGAAAGCAAACAGGGAAAGGCATGGTGACCATAATTGTTTTCTCTGCTGTCCATGCCCTTGTTTCACAGAGCTTTATCTTGGTGCCAACTAGGAACATGGAGGCTCCTCTCTTTCCCTGACCCCAGCTGCCTCCTCGCCAGGGTGGGAGGGAGGGAGCGAGGGGGTGGTAATGGGAGGTGGCTAATAGTACAGTGATTCTTCTGCTTTGTGCTTGACAAATAAAGGAAGCCAGGCCAGGGAGAGGAGGATAGGAAAGAGGCAGCTAAAGCTCTGAAGAGGATGGTGTTCATATTTAAATTTTAATCTGTGCTCCATCTTGTATTAAAGGCGGAACCTCAGGCAGCCAGGAGATCAGTAGGATTCCTATGACGTTCCAGGCAGTGGCAGGGGAAGGGAGTGAGGTGTGAGCCCTTTTGCCTGGGTCCTGGACTCAGGAAACCCTCCTGGGGCCTTAGAACCAGTTGGGAATGGAAATGGTCTGTGAGCCCCACAGCCTGATGTAACTCAAATAATGGGGTTGTAGCGGCTTTCGCCGATGCTCACTTTTGCAGGATGGAAGACACCTGTATGAGGATTGAAAAAGCCAGTCAGATGTGTTATTGACCTGGTGTCTGAGACACACACAGGGAAGACCTCCTCACTGCAGGCGCAGAGACAGTGTATATGATTAGGAAGATGAACACTGGAGCCAGCAGGGATCTGAATCCCAGTTAGCCACCTGCCAGCTGTGCAACCTCTGGCAAGTTACATGACCTCCCTGTGTTCACTCACCTCATCTGTAAAATGAGGACAACAGGGTTATCATGATGATTGAGTTAATAAATGTAGGCCTCTTAAGAGGGGTGCCCAGCACCTAGCAAGTGCTCAGTAAAGGTTGGCTGTTTTCTACCCGAGTAAGGGATGCCTGAGGTGGGATGGGGCTGGCCAGGGGGGTGGTAAAAATACAATTCCAATGTATCTCTCAGCATAATCTTTCCATTGTAATCTCATGAAATTCCTTTGGGCTCTGCATATTCAGGGAAGGCAAATAACCCCACGAACTTCTGCAGCATCTTGAATTCCAAACAGCAAACCCTCTGTATCCTTGTTTCTCTCTCGAGGCCATGCCTGGGGTGGGGGGAGAGATACGGGCAGTTTGCTAAACAGATGGAGGACCAAGGCCCACGGGCCTGCTTTCCAGCCTTGGACCTCCAGCCTCCCTGAGTTCTATCCCAGTGTACTGTAAACACCTCAGCCCCCTTCAGAAGGGTGAACGCCTTCAGCACTTGACTTTCCAGCATCTGTCAACTTTCCCTCTCCTCCCCTTTCAAAAGTAGAGGTGACGTGGCCACACCGTACCTGGAGATTTGTCATCCTCCTCATAAGAGCATGTGAGTCCTGAGCTGGATGTCACAGTGCCTTGTTAAGACTGTAGTCTTAGTATTTTAGCCAGGAATGTGGCTGTGTGTCCAGCGGACACACAAACAGGGGGCTCATTATGTATCACGAATGGGGGTCTCCAGAGGTGGGTTGAGAAACTCCAGCAGCAGCAGTGTCATGTGTGTTCTGGTAGGCCTTGGACAGCCACCTACAACTTTCGCTGCCCACCATTGATGCTTCTCACTTAGTGTGGGTTCCCAGCTGGAGCACTGATGTCCTTGCTTGTTGACAGACCTGTAGACTTTGGGCAGCAGGCCATGTGAGCTTACGAAAAGAACCTGGCCTTGGGCACGGAACCCTGGCTCTGCCACCATGACTCAGGGACTTTGGAAAATTAAGTTCAGTGAACCTCAGTCCCCTCATTGGGTGCTGGGAGTTGTTGATCCCTGGCCCCACCCATTCAATGCCATTAGCACTCCCTGTTTCCCCACAGTTGTGACAACCCAAAAAGTCTCCATCTGTTTATCACATGTCCTGTTTGGGGCAAAACCATCCCTAGATGAGAATTATTGCTCCAGATGTATCTTAGCATCTAGTGAGAGAACAGGCTTGTGATGCTCTTTTGTCATAGTTACCCTCTTATTATCTCGTTTCTTTTGTATTTAGAATATTTTTCTACTTATATGCAATAGATTCAGGCTAAGTAGGTTGCCGTTGTACTTGTGCACACTTAAATCTGGGACAGACCTCCAAGTGGGTATGTTGAGACTTCCCTAAACATGTGTTGGCGGTGTGTACAACATTTCTCTATAAAGTGAATGTGAGATTGCCCACTTCCAAAATCCTTTCAAGACTCGTTGGCTGAGGTTGCTTCCCAGAAAGTTCCTTCCTGACAGTATTTTGAGGATAGCACGCTCACTGGGCACACCAGAGCATCCACAGCGCCCATTGAGGGGGTTCTCTGCATCTAGTTCATGTCCCTGATCCCAACGCCTGCCACCATTCCCTTCCCTTTTCTGTTGACACCTGAGCTGCCAGCTCCTGGCATCCCTGGCTCCCCTGGCCCCCCCTTTCTGACATGCCCTGGAGAGGTTCTTGTCTGCCCTACAGAGGACAGACTTCATAAACCAGTGGTAACTGGGAGGCATTTGTGCGGAAGGCTCCTTCTTTCCCACACCTGAGAACCGCTCTCAGAGTCTCACTCATGAACGTAGAGTGTTCATCTGTGTGGCTAAGTAATTCACCTGTAGAACGGGGATAGACACCTAGGCTCATGGGCTATGTGAGGTATAAGAAATGTCCCAAAGGGAAGAAGAGTTGCTCTGGCAAATGGATTGTACAGAATCCCAGGACATGCAACATACTGAAGGCTCTGGACGCTCCTTAGTACCTCTGCTTCTCAACCCAGGTTTGCTAAGCGTACTCATTCCTGGAACGCCTCTCTTTGTGAGTGTCCGTGATAGCCGTGAGGTCCTCAGGGACACCTCTCCGGTGTTATTACAGACCTTGCGTGAATGTCATCTGAGTCTCGGGGTCTGGTGTCACTGAGGAGATCTGTGTGGACTTCATGTGCTCGCCAATCACACCCGGGTAGCATCATGCCCTCTCCCAAACCTGCAGGGTTTGGGATGCTGGCAGAAGGCCGAAACCCTAATAAGTAAAGGAGGCGAAGGTCATGCCTATGGCTTACCCCTGTGTGCTACTCCAGTTTCCTTTTACTTTTCTCTTGTGTGTCCCAGGGTCCGTGCAATATTGTCTTGCTCCGCCTCTGCTGGCGTCTCGCCTGGCCCCAGCAGCAGGCACTTGGCACAGAATCAGGACGTAGGCACCCTGTTTTGAACTTGTCTTGCTCATTTTTCCTCTCTGTTCCTATGATTGATGGGGTGTTGGATCTGGGGATTGACATCACTAGGCTAAAAAAGTTTGTCACCAAATTTGCCACACCATATGGCATGAGTTTTACTTTGTGAAAAGATGAGTTTTTGATTCCTTGACTTAGTGCCCCTCCCAGGCGTGGTGAGTCATCAGCCCCTGTGATGACTCAGGGGCACAGTAGCCAGGGCCGGGGCCACTCCACCAGTGTCCCCACCAGAGTTCACCCACCGGGCTCAGGGCCTGCCAGGGGTCAGCTTCCACACTCCAAGGGTGGTGACAGCCATCGGCTTAGACTTCCATCCTAACCCTCTCTTCTCCCTGTCCCCCGTATCCCCCACCTGCCCCCCACCTGCCCTTTCTCCTGCAAGGCTCCGCCACCCTTCACCACTGGCAGCAGCTGGCTCAGCCCCACCTCGGGGGCATCCTGGACCCCCGGCCTGGTGTGGTCACCAAAGGCTTCCGGACACTGGACGTTGACCTGGACGAAGTGTACTGCCTTAACGACTTTGAAGAAGACGACACAGGTGACCACATTTCCCTCCCGGGCCTAGCTACCTCCACGCCAGTTCAGCACCCAGAGACCTCAGGTGAGGGGTCCCGAGCACGCGTGACTGTCTCAGGCAGCAGAAGTTACCCACGCCGGCCTCAGGCTTTCCCCGAGGAGATGCAAGAGCCGCCAGCGGCCGAGAAGGAGGAGGAGGAGGAGGAGGGGTCTGGTGAGGGCACCGCAATAGGTCCTGTAAACCTGGCACCTTTACCAGAGGCCAAGTTCTGGGCCATTCTCACCTCTGTTCCGAGTACCATCCGTAGTGGCTCTCTGTCTGTAGCTTCCGCTCGTCTGTGTGGGTGATGATGAAAGTTTTCCCATCGTGCAGTTTTGTTTTTTTTAATGAAGAATCCAGTGCCTCCTTTTTGTAGCGAATGGGTGTAGCTCTCTGCCTGTCTTGGAGGTGATGGCCCAGTGGGTCTCCTGATGGGGGAGCAGGAAAGGCTGCTAAACAGAAGTGGATTGTTGCCTCCCAGCCTGCCTCGTACATCAGCTCCTCTGTTCCTGCTGCGGGTGTCTCCCCGAGTCTGGGGTGGGGGGCAGATTCCTGAGTCCCGCAGTGATTTCCAAACTGAGCTGAGTAGGGTTGGGCATTTTAAGGGGAAATCAGGAGCACTGGATCACTCAGATGGTGAGTGAGAGAATCTGTTACCTATGAGGAGCATCGAAATAGGAGGAAGGCTGGAAAGTGTTCAGGATTTCCAGACAACACGGGGATAGATCAGCCTTTTCACGTTTCTAACTTCAATGAAGGAACTTCTTTCCAGCTTATACATGTGTTCAAAGTGGATTTTTCAAAAGTGTTTTAGCAAAGCTCTTTGACCCAACAAACCCGAGGGGAATGTCAGTAAGGTTTTCCAGAGACAGGACCCCAGATAAATCTGGAGAAGAGCTCCAGCTGGTTACCCACCCCTGCTGCCCCATTAAAGATATGACCACGAGTTTGCAGAATTATACTCTAGGCATCATTGGGGTGAAATGCTTTGGGCTCAGGGACCGGGGACCACAGGGGTCATGTCATTACTATTTGCCCCAGACTTCCTGCCTGCCCCCCCCGCCCCACACACTACAGTGCTAAGAAGATGAGGAGGCTCTCTTGTGAGATCAGGGCAGAGACTCTGAAAAAGATGAATTCACCCAATGGTCGTCATCCTGAGGGCATCCCAGAGTTACTAGATTTGAGAGGACCTGTATCTTTGTGATTCAGAACTTTCATCCATGGAGGTCACAGTGCTCCCATGAAGTACAGGGCAAGAGAGCCGAGGTGCATGATGGCACTTCCCAGGCTAGGTCCAGGTGCCTGTGCCAAGGGACTTAATTTGAATCCAATGTTTCTGTTTCCTTTGACATAAACTTTAGAGATATCACCAAGTAAAAAGAATTGATTTAGCCCATAAGTTTATGGTTTATTTATTTAGTCTTTAGCAATTAAGTTGCCAGAGTAAGCTTGCAATGGAATGAAAATGTTTCTTATTTAATATATTTGCACTGAAAAGAGGGAGACCAGCCATGGTATTGTTACTTCCCCTTGTTCTCAGCACCATTGTCCTTCAGGAAGGCAGACAGTGGTCCAGGAAACCCAGTGTCTGCTGAGTTTGGTGGCCGAAAGGGTAGGAATCATGTCAGGTGTGATGACCCCTCCCTGCAGTCCTGCAGGTGGACCAGAAGATAAAGGCTAGAACTTTAAAGAAGCACTATGAGGTGTGTCTTCAAGAAGTTGTACAGAAGGAATAAAATTTACCATGAAGTTAGCTAAGAACTTCTCTCAGAGGTCAGAGGGAGAGAAGGGACCAGAATGACAGAAGTCCTGACCACTTTCCTTACCATAAACAAAGATGTGTTTATTGCTTCTTTCCTCCTTCCTCAAACCTGCAGCAAACTCATCCCGGCAACTTTGAGGAGAGGCATACAAATCTAGAGAGTTGAAACTTAGAGGGATCCCACGTGGGAAGTATGCAATCAAAAAGAGTTCTATAGATTGCTGAAAGTAACTCAGGCAAGGCCTGATCATTTAGACCAGAGTTCTTTTGGGCTTGTCTTCTAGGTCAGACTTGTTAAAAGCTCAGTGCTGAGGGGATCAGTGCCAACAGTGATTTGGCTCTTTTTGCCCTATTGGGAGTAATAGGACCTTTTGATGACTAGAAGGTAAGAAACATGTCACTCAAAGTAAATCACCCCAGAGGCTCCACGTGGCATTATATACACAGTCGTGAAGCCACAGGTAAATAGATGAGCTTCAGCAAGAAGGACTGGGGCATTGTCTGTCTTGAGATTTATACTCAGGCTAGTCTGGTCCCTGCCTTGGTTCACCCTTGATGCTTAGGCTTTTCTGTTGCCAGACAGCACAGTTCTGGGAGCTACCACCTGGAAATACTGAGTAGGGACAAACTCTGAAGGCAGAGGTGTAGCCTTTTTTTCTTACAACTGATACTTTGGAAGGAAACTGGGGAGACCTGTTATCTAGCACCTGTTAGCTCATGGTGAAAGAGTTCTGGGTACTGAAAAAAATTTATTAATATATTTTAATGTATTGTATCACTCTTTGCTGATTTTTATAATCCCCTGTCTTAAAAAGCATGATTCCTTGTTTTTATATTTGTAAATAATTTAGATGATTAAAATGGATTGTTTAAAACAATTTTTAGATTATAGTTTTACTTTTTCAGTGATGTTTTATGTATTAACTCATATAGAAAGTGCATGCAGTGTATCAGAATGAGTTATTGTACTGTCCATGTTCTGCATTTTAAGTATTTATGTGTAGGAAAGAATCAGCATGCAGGATAGGATTAAGATATCAGAGTTTTAAAGTCATGCAGTTAAGTTGGGAGATGGTTGGTTGGACAGTTTAGCTGAATTTTTTGGGATGCCATGTGATCGATCCTTAAAGGGGAGTAAGAAATAGGATTAGAGCAACATAGAAGAAAGTGAAGGTCAGTTTATTTTCATACTCATACACATGAAGGCCACTCGGGTGGGGGGACCTGAAGCAGGTTCATACCAGTCACGGTGCCCGTCTGGCAGTGGCCCTGCAATGTCATCATTGGGGCTGAGGTGCAAAGGTGAGTGCTGAAAGCAAAAATCACATTTGGTCAAACAGTCCTTGAAAAATCCCCTGAAGCTACAGCATGTGGACCCATTCCCCTCCCCCTACTCCCCCAGCACCCCAGGCAAAGGCCAGGAATTAGCTCCTTTGAAGCTTCCTTACTTGATGCTTAGGTCCAGGTTCTCTTCAGTGGTGGCTGCTGAGCAAGGCCAGAGAAGGAAGAGCATATAGGGGAAAGGAGCCAGAGGGGCAGTTGGGCCAGCTGCGTATTACCTCAGTGCCTATGCAGGCCAGGAGCAGGTTTGAGCAGAGCCCCATAGCCCAGTGCTATCCTTTCTGTCCCAGGTCCCAGGTGGGTCCTGAGGGAGATTGGACATGGGGGCCTGACAGGTCTGGAAGGAAAGGAAAATTCCCTTCGATTCACAGATCCTCAGGTGTAGGAAGGTTCCTTTTTTTTTTTTTTAAGATGTTATTTATTCATGAGAGACACAGAGAGAGGCCCAGACAGGCAGAGAGAGAAGAAGCAGGCTCCCTGTGAGGAGCCTAATGCAGGACTTGATCCCAGGACCCTGGGATCATGATCTGAGCTGAAGGCAGATGCTCAACTGCTGAGCCACCCAGGCACCCTGGAAGGTTCCCTTTTGTCTCCGCAGAGAGAGCTGACAATACATTCCCACTCTGGTGGGAAGACTTTCCAACCCAGCCTTTGTTCTGGAGCGGTTATAAGAGTTTGGTCCTTGTGGACAGGGCAGAAGGTCTGCTCATACCCACCTGTGTTCGGCAGTGCTAAGGGAAGCCCCTGTGCCCTTGCATCAGGATACCTATAAAACCAGAGCAAAACAGGAGAGCTGCAACCTGGAAGTAGAAAAATGAATGAAGAGAGGTCATTCACTCCTCCCAAACCAACAATTGGAGTCCACCCTGCTTACACTTTCCTGAATGAGCCTGCTCTCCTGGAATGCTTTTTTGATGGCATCCTCACCTCTGAAAACCCATAGGAGGACCCTAAGCTCCTCTAGGAGCACCTGCATGGACTGCTGAGGAGTGTGCACAGGTGGCTGACTCTTGTCTGTGTAGGAGGGAGCCCTGGAGTGGGTGTTGACCAGTGAGTGAGCTCTCCAGTGGTACTGCCTAGAGGCGGGTGGGGAAGCACACTCCTGAACTGGTGTGGAAGGCACTTAGCACGAATGGGTCTTAGCTTAGCCAGGCCAGCTCTCCCACCGGTGGGCATCTGCCACAGAAGGAGGGACAAGAGATCAGGGTATAGGTAGGAGTTCGGCTTTGTTGGCATCCAAAGGATTTTTGCATTTTGCCCCTTTTACATTTCAACCACATTCTTAAAGAATCCCTTTTTCTCCAGAAGATATTTTAGTGGCCACTTGTGGGAATTTCTGTCCTTCTCTGCACGATGCTGTTAGATTGTTCATCTGTTAAATTACATACTACTTAGATGAAACAGGGAGTAGACAGCTTGGCACAGTGGGAAAAATTGACTTAATTATTTTAATTTGCAAGAACCAAAAATAAGTTGTACAGAAACCAGAAAAAGATGTTATGTGTTTCAAAAATCTCTATGATAGAAACCTCCCAGTGCCTGCAGGTCTGTGTCTGCATCAGGGGCTCGGAGGTCCCTGTCAAGCTGTAGGACCAGATGAGGGCTATGTTGAAGAAATGTTCAAAAGGCAGAGAAAGAGAGTTAGCAAGTCCATGTTAAGCCTGGAACTAAAGGTTAAAAAAATACCACACTGTAACACTGTTTGGCTTAAAAACACTTTTATCTTTTTTTTTTTTTTTTTTTAAGATTTTATTTATTTGGCGGGGAGAGTGAGCGCAAGCAAGAGAGAGGGTTAGAGCATGAGCTGGGGCAGAGGGGCCAAAGGAGAGGGAGAAGCAGACTCCCACTGGGCAGGGAGCCAGACAGGCTCTCGATCCTAGGACCCCAAGATCATGACCTGAGCCAAAGGCAGGTGTTTAACTGACTGAGTCACCCAGGCACCCTTATTTTTTTTTAAAGGGAGAAAATTATGCTACTTTATCAGAAACTGTTCTTGATTCCTCATCCCCCAGAGGAAAACACTTGTTAGAGCAGCGTGAAGCCCAGACACAGTATTGATATTAATGGTGAAGCCGTAGGCACACAAAGGCTCTGTGGAGCTTTGCCCATATGCACTCGTCACGGAACTTTTTTTTTCCCTAGAAAAATTCATGGGCAGAGTAATATAAAGAAGTGACAGAGGGACACCTGGGTGGCCCAGTGGTTGAGCATTTGCCTTTGGCTAAGGCCATGATCCTGGGATCCTGGGATTCTCACATTGAGCTCCATGTGGGGAGCCTGCTTCTCTCTCAGCCTGTCTCTGCCTCTCTCTGAGTGTCTCTCATGAATAAATAAATCATTTTTTTTAAAGTGACAGAAAAAGTCTTTTAAAGGATTTTTCTGTGTTCTGACATTTTGGTCTTTAAGGAAGAATTCAAAAGCATTGCTTTTGCCTTTTTATAATGGACAAGTATCTGACAGGCAAAGACCCCCCTTGTCCTCCCCATCCCCCACAAACACACAACGTGATTACTCTTTGAACAAAAAAGTAACAAAGGCATTAGAAACTAGTAAAAAGGTCAAAACAAAAAGCACCAAAAAAGGTATAGATGCTCTTAGTTCAAGCCACACCCATAAACTAGATGGCCAGTGGGTTCTGTTTTGCTTGCAGAGAAAAAGGTGGGCCTGTGGGCACCCCTGTTGATGTGGTGGCAGCCACTGGACTGTAGGGGGCAGAGGGGGGAGAGAGTGTGTGTGTGTGTGTGTGGGGGGGGGGTTGCTAAATTGCAAAGCATATCCAAATCATGTGACAGCAGCTTCACACTAGGTGTTGAAGTTAAGAAAAGGAAATTTGTCAGGGGCATTTGGTTCATTTTACACAGATTTGGCCACTTGGCATGAGGAGGGTGAAGAGAACATGGGAAGCATTCAGTGCATCCCAAAGACAGTACTCTTTTTTCAAGATTTGGAGATGCATTTGTAATTTTTATTTTTAAGAAATTATTTGTGTTAGCAAAAAAAAAAAAAAAAAAAAAAAAGAAATAAGTTGGGTGTGTGGCATGCTAGGTTTCTCCATCCTCAGAAATCCCCTTGAAAGCATCGTCGTACAGGTGTGTATTTTGCAACTTCCCTTAGAAACCTCTAGATGCAGGTATACATTTTGGCATCTATGTGGGCTCATGTGAGGGCTCTTTTAAGGGCTGGGTGCCGTGATGGCCTTCAGAGGGGTAAGTTACTCCTCCCAGCACAGTACCAGTCTGCCTTCCCTGTGGGTAGGAAAAGGAAAGGTGGTTTGAATGGACTAAAATGCATGAGTTGGTATCTACAAATCCCATCATGTGGATGGGAGACTGGCAGAGTCTAGGTGATGCTTTGGGTCCCCACCAGAGCATCCCAGCCTTGTCTGTGCTCCTTTTCCCTCCTCATAATTAGAGCAAGGGGCCCTGGGGAGAGCAGTGGGCTTTCCTGGCCATGTTCCCTGGAGGCCCGAACATTCCACTGAGCAGCCATGACCTAGACCCGCATAGCATGCTTGCAGATACCCCATAGTGTAGACCCAGACCCACCCAGGGAGGAAGCCCCAGCTCACTGGATACTGTGTGCCCTGTCAGGGCACCCACCGTCACTGGTTGCAGCTTTAGGATCTCAAGTACCCAGTTTGCAGTCAGTCTTGGGCACCCTGTGCCCCCACCCTCCCCCCCTGCACCCAGAGGAGCACAGCCAACCAGAACAATTTACCAAGTGCACCTATTCCAGGCAGAAGGCCCACAGGATCAGATCGGAGAGCAAGGGAGCAGGGTGACCCTCACCCTTAGAAAGCACTCGTATGCCGCCACCAGCAGCTAGCCAAAGGGTGTGCCTGCACACACAGCCTGTTTCCAGGAAAAAAAATTTTGCAGGCTAGCCACCTGTATGTGGTTCACCAACACAGCCGATCTTGAATGATTGAGGATTAACTAAGTTTATAGGTTCTCTTTGATAGATTAGGATCTTGTATAGGTGTCAGAACCTGGTGGAAGAGGTTATAAAATAAAAATAATGAAGGATTAGAGGATGCTTGATGGAGCCCTTTTCAGTGTGAATACTCTAACCCGTGTAATGCTCTCTCCTCGCAACACTGTGAGCCCCCCTGCCCCCCCCCCCCACATTCCAGACTAAGGAAAAGGTCTGAAGTAGGAAGCTGGAGCAGTGGATCCAAGAAACTGTCCCTCCCAGGGGGCAGCAGGAGGTGGACGCACAGCGCCTGAGGCAGGGCATCCTTGCGCTGTCGCTGTCGCTGTCGGGACAGGGAACTAATCCACCCCAGCCTCCTGTCCCTGCGGAGGAGAATGCACCCTTTGAGAAACTGCTCACTCCTGCAGGCAGGGCTTTAGGAACCAGCCTGCTAGCTGCTCCGAGGCAAGTACAAGGGGCCTCAGGCGACTCACTGTCTCTGTGTTGTGTCCCAAGGAAGGGAAGTGCTGCAGCAGCCCGGCGGGCAGTGGTGACGCGCGGAGAGCTGGAGGGCCAGGCATCCCAGTGGTATTGGGGAGGGGCCGAACCTCTGGCTTGGCACTTTTGATTCCTGTTGATCTTCTTCTCCATTGCTTCTGGGGAATGATGACTTCTGAATTTTAGCAGCCTTTTCCTGTCCCCTAAACCCATTCTCGTCAGATGGGTTTCGCTTCTGCTGATGCCACCGTGTCTCTAAAGTGTCCATCTCGCGCTACCTGTTGCAATTGAAGATCCAATATGTGATGGGGTGGAGGAGGAGTGGACCTTTGTGTGACCTTTTGATTTGATATTCTGGCCATGTGTTTAAATGGGGACACACTTCTAATTTTAAATCCAGCCTTGCTTTTGATTTATTTATTTTTTTAAGGTTCTCTCTTCCACTGTTTTGTCTTAGTTACCTCTCTTTACTGCATTTTTCTTCCCTTTATCTCCCCCAAATAATCCCTCCTGCTTGTTATTTGGGATGCTTCTCTCAGGCTTTTTGTTGCTTTTGTTTCTAGACCTGATTGCAGTCAGAGAATCGTGATTGTTCGGTTGCCTTTTCTTCATAGCTTATTCCATTTTCATTTTGTTTGCAGCAGTTTTCCAGTTACTCAGTTTCCTAAGCCATCACATTTATTGGTTGAGATGCAAAGATTCATAAAGGCTGTTTTCATGTGTGGTTTTTTCCCCCCCATTCCTGCTCTGCCTGGCGCTCCCTGTGCTTGAGAGTTTGCTCTGGTGGCTTGGGTGCTGGCTGCCACGCCAGGGGCCACAGGCACCTGCCTGGGCCCAGAGACACGGGTTGGACCATCATAATTGGGGCAAAGCAGTCTTACATTGGTCTTCTAGTCACTGCCACCATTTTTGTGCTCTGGCTTTGTCCTGCCTGCCTTCAACCTACCTGTCTCCAGCATATTTTGTTGCATTTGGTTTCTGGGGCTTTTTGTTTTTGTTTTTTTAAAGACACAGTCAGCTGTGTGTGGATCTGTAGGTTTGGGGCACCAATCACTTCTGTTTTGTTTTCCTTTTTGTCAAATCCGAAAGAAAACTTGCCTTAACGAGCCAGAAGATTCTAGTTCCCAGCCTTCTGAATCTTCAGAGTGCTCATGGCATCTGAGAACCAAATGTGTTTCCCCCAAGAGGTCTCTGGGGGCTGAGCTGCTGCAGGGGTGGTGGGACGGGCAGGGTGGGGGGTTGTCCCAGTACCTCACTGTGCATGTTATTCAGAGCAGCATCTTCCCCCCGTTCCCCCCCCCTTTTTTTCTTCTTCTTCTTTTTTTTTTTTTTTTTGCATTTGAGTTATGAATGAGGGTGACCTCTACAATCATGATGTCTCCCATAGACTCTATCACTCATTACTCTGCCATTCGCCAGCTTTCTGATGCATGGTCCTAACGCTTCTGTGATTCACTCTGCACCAAATCATAGTCTTCAGCTGCCTTAACAACAGCTCTTTAGAGCTTTAAAAGGAAATAAACTGAGTACAGCTTGTTGCTGTCTTATTTTTGTGAGAAGTCAGACATCTTGGAGATGGCAAGAAAGTGGCCTGGGAGACAGGGACTGCACAGGTTCGAGTGCATCAGACCACACCTGATCCTGGAGCTGAAGACAGTCCCAGGCTCTGAGAGTCTTACCCCTCTGTTGCTGAGGCAGCTGAAGCCCCATCTTCCCGCCCCCCTGCCCTCCACAGATAGACAGTAGTGGAACCAGCTTCCCCAAGCCCCTTTTCGTGTAATCTGGAAAGGGAGCCATGTGGGCCTTGCCCTGTTTCCAGGCAAGCAAGGCCCCTCCCCACCCGGTGCCTCTCCTGTCTCCTTGGCAGAACTCGGCACCTGTTTGCCAATGCAAAGAAGTGTGAAGCACCACAAGAAAGAAGCCGATTCTGACCCCTAGGAGGGAAATCCAATTATCCCCAAGGGCTCATTAGCTCCTCAAACTGGATCCACTACTGGCCAAAGCACGCTGATGGGGAACCCTGTCTGGATTGGGTCGGAAGCTGGAATTCAATGCACTGCACAGCAGTGCTCAAAAGTGTGGTTATTTTTGAAAGGCCACCTTCGATCCAGAACGTTTGCCTTACACCTTCCTGGCCCAGATCCATTAACAAGGTAGCTCATCACTTCTTACATCTGTCAAGAGCCATGCTGGAATTTGACTCTTCTCATGGGTTTACTTGGATGCAAGGAATATGTTCTGTTCCTCCCCCTCCCCATTTAGCACACCACCCTGGGAAGTGCATGTCACAGACCAACTCCACCTTCACCTTCACCACATGCCGCATCCTGCATCCTTCAGATGAGCTCACGCGGGTCACGCCAAGGTAAGGGACTCCAGCCCTGGGGTGGGTAAGGATGGAATGAGGTTGGGGTACTTCCTGCAGGACTTACGATCAAGAAAAGTCAAGGAAAGAGGCTCATTCTAAACCAACTCTGGCCAGCTCAGGCGTCTCGTAGCACTTGCTGTCACCTGGCTGGGGGTCCCATCTTTACTCTCGAATTGAGGCCTCTGTTGATTGAGATCCACCACAGAGAGAGAGAGCTGGATGTATTTAGAGTTGCCCTTTCCATTGGCCACAGAAGATTCTCAGGTGCCTTCTTCTCCAGGTGAAGCTGACGCTACCCCAGGTCGTAAGGCCAAGTTTGTTGGCATTTTGCCCTCAAGTTTGTCAGTAGAGCATGATGTTCCTTCCCAGAATAGAGTTACTGAGCCCTGTGGAATCCCTTGTGCCTCTGGAATAGACCCCAGGAACCATGCCCCACGGCCACATGAGAATGGCTGACATGATAACACTTGAAGACTGAGCCCTGTGCCCTGCACAGTCCACTTCCCTTTGGTGCCTTCCAGAAGTGCTGGAGGTTGACACCACCTGGCAGGAGGACTTGTGTGGCATGAGGGTGGTCGGTCTGGCTTGAGCGCAGGCCTTCCATGGCTCCCAGTGAAAGGGAAAACTGTCTCCCTCCCCATGGCAAAGCAGCCCCCTCAGCCATTGGCTGTGCAGTTGAGCAACATGCTTGGGTGAATGGAAGGTAAAGCAGAAAGGGAGGGAGGCAAGGAGGCCAGCTCCAAGGGAGCAGATGCCCCAGGGAACACCTTAAACTATGAATAATTCTCCGCAGGTCATGTGAGGAGGACGACGAAGCGGCCCTATACCCTGTTGAGCTGAGAGGAGATGTAGGGCAGAGAGTGAGCCCTCGGGCAAGGCAGGGGGTGAGCACACCGCCAGTGGTGCCTGCCCTGGCAGGGCCCCCTGGAAGGGAGCTATGTGTGCACGTGTGGCCGCCACTAACCCAGGACTTAGGCGTGGATGTGTCTCTGTGGTTGTGCCTGGCTAATGTGGGCCTTGACAGTGGATACCCCTAACCCCTCTAAATGCTCAGTGGAGCCGAGTGCCAGCACTAATAAGGCCTAACGGAAGTCCTCAGCAGAAGGGGATTCTAAGTTTGGGCTGGTCTTCTCTGTCTCCCTTCCTGCCACCGGAGAACCCGCCCCCGCCCCCACCCCGTGGCTCTATGTTGGAAGAGTTCAATGTTCTTACCGTGCAGTAGGGTGTCTCTTGGGAGAGGCTGGTCCTGGGTGCTCTTCCACTGGAAGCCAGAGGACTCTGAATGCACATCTGTCCCCATCTCTTGTCAGGGACCGAAAAGGCCTGGCAGTCAGTAGCAAGAGAAGGCTTTTTGCCTGACTGTGAAAGAATGACACTTGAAACAAAATCAGAGATCTCCCCAAGAAGGGCCCTGCAAACAAGACTTGAAGTCCAGTGTGTTTTTGCCCTCTATTGCTTGTAGACTGGTTTTGTAGAATCCCACCTGTGCCTGTTGAAGAATCCACTTTTTAACCTTAGGAATTTGCTGTGTCTGCTAATCTTGTGTCTCTCTGAGTGCTCCTGACCCTCCAGCATCCCCACCCCTGAGCTTGTGTGAGATGGGCCTGTTCTGGGTTTCTCCCCCTGGGCTGACCAGCCAGCCACAAGGTCACCTGGGTGTGGAGCCAAATGATGCCTTAGCTCACTTGCTTGGGAACATCCCTCCCACAGCAGGAGGCCCCCTCCTGCCTATTCCCCTAGTTAGTGTTTTGTCCTCCCCTGGCCAGGCTGGGGACAGAGGGTCCTCCAGCTCCTGGGAACCACCCAGCTGGCCTGCTCCACGGGGTACCTGCAGCCCCTCCATGTCCTTGGGTGGGTCCCACGGCAGGTCTCATAAGACTGCAAGGAGAGGGCGTGCTGCTCTGCCCCTGGTGGCTCATCCAGCCACCGTGAAGGGCCTCTGTGCCTATGCAGCCTCGCCCCAGCCCTGTACCAGTTGTTAAGAGAGGGCCTTTCCTGGTTTTCAAGCAGATAGCACTGCCTTTCTCCCTACACCCCCTGTTATATTATCCTGCTGTAACTCCCGTTACTGCTGGACCCCAGCTTCTGGAACATCACAGGTCCTCACCCAACATGACAGGAGTGGATGAAGGAATCTCACAGTTTTCCTTTGGTGACACAGGTTCTGTATAGCCCATGAGCCTTTTCTAGATCACTCCACAGATGTAGGCCTGAGAATACATGACATGGCTGCCTCTGACCCCACATCTCCCCTCCTTGGGGTGGAATTGGCAGGCACAGGAGAGGGGCTAAGGGATAGCATGGCACACAGGAAAGAGCATGATGGTGGGAGTCAGGAGGCTGGGCTCCTCCACTGACGTGATACACACCCTCAGCCTCCCATCACCTAAGGGCCCTGTCTGTACCTGACGTTCCACGGAGGCCATTCCTGCGCTGAGCTCAGATCCCGTAGTCCCTGGTTAACCCCTTGCCTCAGAAAAGCAGTTATTAGGAAGGAATGCCTGAAATCTGAGTAAATTTGGTAGGGAAAGCAAGCCCCTCAGCATTTTTGGGGTCATTCAGACTTGGGCTCGAATCCTGGGTCTTCTACTTAACCGCCCAGCGTGATATTGACTGGCCATCCAACCCGAGTCTGACCTCCCTCACCTGTGGGGAGGAAGGTTATCCCCGCCCCCTGGGGATCACGTGCAGCTTGTTAACTTTAAACTGTGTCCCTGGCACAGGGAACCCCAGGCCGCCTTGGGTATGAGGGAGGAGCAGGCAGGGAAGGAGGCATCTGGGGAGCCTGAGCTAGGGGAGTCCTCCCTGCGCCCCTGCAGGAGACTGGCCACTGACCTTTTCCTGGGGCTCGTGGGCGTTTCCGGATGAATGACCTCTTGTCTTTTCTCGTCAGCCTTAACTCGGCTCCAACTCCAGCTTGTGGCAGCGCCAGCCACTTGAAGTCCACGCCGGTGGCCACCCCGTGCACTCCGCGCAGACTGAGCCTGGCCGAGTCCTTCACCAACGTCCGGGAGTCCACGACCACCATGAGCACGTCTCTGGGGCTGGTGTGGCTGCTGAAGGAGCGGGGCATCTCTGCGGCCGTGTACGATCCTCAGAGCTGGGACAGGGCCGCCCGGGGCTCCCTCCTGCACTCCTACACTCCGAGGATGGCCGTGATCCCCTCCACCCCCCCCAACTCACCTATGCAGACACCCACGTCCTCCCCGCCCTCCTTTGAGTTCAAGTGCACGAGCCCTCCCTATGACAACTTCCTGGCCTCCAAGCCGGCCAGCTCCATCCTGAGGGAGGTGAGGGAGAAGAAGAATGTCCGGAGCAGTGAGAGCCAGACAGACGTGTCTGTCTCCAACCTCAACCTCGTGGACAAAGTCAGGAGGTTTGGCGTGGCCAAAGTGGTGAACTCAGGGCGAGCCCACGTCCCCACCTTGACTGAGGATCAGGGACCACTCCTCTGCGGGCCCCCGGGCCCGGCCCAGGCCCTCGTCCCCGGAGGCCTGGTCCCTGAGAGCCTGCCTCTCGGATGCCCCACTGTCACCAGCGCCATCGGCGGGCTGCAGCTCAACAGTGGCATCCGGAGGAACCGCAGCTTCCCCACCATGGTGGGGTCCAGCATGCAGATGAAGGCCCCTGTGACTCTCACCTCGGGCATCTTGATGGGTGCTAAGCTCCCCAAACAAACTAGCTTACGGTGAGGATGGGAGGGGGGCCGTTCCCCTGGAGGAGACCCGTCTTACTCCTGCCTCCCTCTCTTCCCCCCTGCACTGCGCGCTCTCCCTCTTTCCTCCTCTGTCCCTCCCCTCTTGAGCTAGACAAATCAACCTCGTGCCTAATGGGGGAAGAGCGGAGACTTTGTAAGTGTGTACATAGGACTCGGAGACCTCGTGTCCACCTGCCCTCTCCCGATCCCACGGGAGGCGCCCCAGCACGGTCACCACTGTCACCAGGACTTCGCCTGTGCTAGCCTGGGGCAGGGGCAGCCGGGGAGGTCCTTTTCTCCTTCTTTCCCTTGAGAAGCACTGAAACTCCCAAGTGCGTTCTTATCCCATGGATAGGAAACCAGTGAATTTGTGGCTGGCTCCCAGTGCTGTGCATCGTGAGCTGGCACGCGGCCCGGGGCACAGCGCCTCTGCCAGCCGGCGTCGCTGGGCACTTCACCTCGCCCGCCGGTCAGAGCACCGGGGGCCCCCCCGCGGCCACACGCAGCTGATGTAGCTTTCAGGAGGCCAGGGGCCGCTCTTCCTTCTGGGTGGCCCAGCTTCCTCAAGACCTTCCACCACTCTTGCTTCAATGGAGAGTCGCTGCTTTTTTGAGGTGTGACTTTTTTCTTTCCATGCCTTTGACCCGAATCATCCTTCGATGTTCTGTCGTCAGGCCAAACGTCTGACCTGAAAGAATGTATTCACGCTCCCGCTGCGCCGTGCAGCCATCCCCGTCTGTTGCGTGTGAGGTCCTCTTTTCCTTTTTCCTTTTTTTTTTTTTTTTAATACGCAGGGAAGTAATGGTACTAGACGGAAAGTCACAGTCTGTGTTCTCTCTGTGATTCCAGGACACTGAAATGAGTTTCAAACATGCCCAGTCACTAATGAGATTGCAGCAGAGTTTTGGGGCCTGGGGTCACAACCGAATTAAGACCAGACCCCAGACAGTTTTAGCAATAGGATTAAAAGGAAAGGGGCTGGGGGCGAAGGGTGTGGGTGGGATTTGTCAACGGTAGAAGGAAAAAGAACCACCACCAAATGTAATAGCCACCTGGTTCACGGGAGCAACAAGGCTTTGGCATTCTGCTCGTTCCAGTTCTTACTGTGATGTCCGAGGCTGGCCCCTGTGCTCGCACTCATGTGGTCTTCATGCAGACAGTCACTGTCCCCACATCCAGCCCTCCTGTTTCAGGACAGAGTGGTCTCAACAAGATCTTTTCTCCAGCCACCCCACCCCCAAGCCTTGGTCTCTGTGTACTACTGTTTATCCCTAGGAAAAGATAGAGGTGCTTGTGGGAAGAACCGTAAATGAACAAGGGAGCCCAGTCCTGTTGCTGTCACTGACCAAGTTTTGGACTTTTATTTATTGTGTGTGTGTGTGTGTGTGTGTGTGCAAGTGTGTGCACGCCATCTTTTCCACAAACATCCGCTGTCCTTTCCAGTTCTGGTCACAGTGTGTCTGTGGCATGCCACTCCAAGCAGGTAACTTATTTATTCTAACCTGAGGGCTGCACTGCCCATCACAGTGTTCCATGGTCCTTTGTACAGGCATCTGTGGAAGGGTGACATCATATGCAGATGAAATTGTCACGTTGCCATCCCCTGTTTCCCTCCCCTTCCCCAACCCCTGTGTCCAGTTGAGTGTAAACACCCCCACTGAAGGGTCTTTGAGAAAGTCTCAAAGGAGCAAGCTTCAGTCCCACAATTTTATTTATTCTCAACACGAGGGTGTTTCAGCTCTCCTCGTGGTGGTATGTGTGCACTCACTGCAAGGAAATTCTTTTTATTTGAATGTATTTTAAAGTAGTAGGTAGAGTAACAAAGGAATATGAAAACCACAAAGTGAACGGACCACTTTATGTATTCAGAGAGGAGCCACCCATCACCACAAAGGAAATACCAGTGTAAAAATCAGCAATTCGGAGGTTGCAGTATTTAGTATAGTTAATGATCAACCTTGTGCAACCACTACCAACAAAGTGTGTTGTAATGCATCAAAAAACAATAAAATTTTATTCTCTAATGGTTATCAATAAAAGAAGTTCAAACGATGGAAACCACACTGGCATTCTGGCTTGTATTTCATTTTTATCATTTTCATTTATCATTTTTGTCTTTTTCATTTATGTGAGATGTAAAGCTCTTCAGCTCTTCGAAAAGATTAAATGAAAGCCATCTACTTTACGTCCTGTTCCAGCCACCCCTTCTCACGCAATGCTATTCCTTAGACAACTGTGCAGTTGCAACCTGAAGAGCTTTCCTACTTTTCAGGCCCGTGTACTGTTCCGCCATGTGCCGACGTGCCCGGGGGAGTACATTCGTGCGCCCATGGACAAGCCCCCTATGGCTGCACACAGAGTTACTTCTGGCCTCTTCTGTCACAGCACTAGAATGAAAAAACATTGCATGCGTGTAATTTTCCATGTGTGTGATGAATTCCTAGATATTACCAAATTGCCCTCCATAGACTTGTGTTAAATCTTTGAGGGCACGTGGGTGGCACAGCTAAGCATCTGGCTCTTGGTTTCAGCTCAGGTTGTCATCTCAGGGCTGTGGGATCGAGCCCTGAGTCGGGCTCTGTGCTCAGTGCAAAACCTGCTTGGGATTCTCTCTCCCCTCACCCCGTGCCCCTCCTCCCCACTCCTCTGAAATAAAATCCTTAAAAAAAAAAATTTTTTTTTAAAACAAGGACAGCAGAGGGTCATCAGAGAATTGAGAGAAAAGGGATAAAATTAATTATGCCACCTCTGTATGTGTAAGCAGTGAAATCATGCAGGCAAATATAGTAGTGGGTGGATTTAAAATCAGTTGCTACCATTGGTCATGGTGTGGCTTTGGGCAAGCCTCTTACTGTGTTTGGGGCCTCTTAACCTACAGAATGTGAACAGTGATATACCTCAGGGTTAATTCATTAAATTTGTCTTGGATATCCATTGTGTGCCAGGCATTGTTCTAGGTGTAGATTCTAGGTAGTAGGGAACTGAGTAGCTTCTGTTCTTGTAGGGTGTACATACAGCCTGTTACTGGGAGAGAGATGGCACCAAACATGGCCTGACCATGCAGAGAACTATACTCAGGGGTTGTGACGAGTGGATAGCAGTCAGGGAAGGCCTCTCCGGGGAGGTGGCATTTGAGACAACTGTGTGGGATCTGGCACAAGACCATGTGGGCAGAGAGCAGCCAGTGCAAAGGTACGAAGGCTGGAAAAGTGTTTGGTGTGTTTGAGGAGCAGAAAGATGACCCATCTGGCTGGCTGACAAAGGGGAGTGGGTTGTGACAGGGAAGCCAGTGTTCTCACCAAATGGTCCTGCCAATCCCCACGCTTCCCAGCCACCCCGCCTTGGACAAGGCATGCGATTGGCTCTGGCCTGTGGGCTGTGAGCAGAGAGAAATCCATGCAAGACTCTCTATGCCTGTCCTTTCCCCTGAAGCCCATATCGAAATGGTGGTTTGTGTTGGTGCAGCCTCCATCACCTTGGGTTGCCCAAGAACCATGGTGGCCTGACTCCCTGCCAACCTGCATTTTGCATGTGATCTGAAGGGGAAACAAACTTGTTAAGCCAGTGAGATTCTAGGGCAGTGCATCAGAATCCAGTGTAGAGCCCAGGCATCTGTTTTATCAAGTCCTCCTGGTGATTCGGGGGCTAAAGTTTGAGAAGCACTGTGCTGGGTCAGGTGGTGTTGGAGTGGGAGTCTTGCTAAGGGAGGGGAGGGTTTTCCCTCCATAGTTTCCCTGTCCTGGGGTCTTGAGAAGGCCAGACAGCTGTGGCCCACCCTGCTTGAAGGGGAGAGGCAGAATAAGGGCTTTATCTCCCCAACTGGGGCGGGAAAGGCTTTGAGACAAGGTGACTCTGGATCTGGGCTTCAAGAATGGGCAGGATTTGCCCCAAAGGGGGAAGGCATTTCAAGCAGAGGTTAAAGACGTAAAGGAGAAATGGGAAAACATCAGAGCATAATTCATTTTTCTAGGCCCTCCCTTACCATACCATAGTAACCGATAAAATACAGAGGAGGCAATAGAGTTAGAAAACCCACCATAAAGCTAAAATTCATCTTGACAACAGACACCAAAACCACTGGGTGAGAGTTTGTTAGGTAGCGGGATAGTTACACACCTATTTTCCCATAGAAGGTTAATTTGCAAAGGGGGAAAAGTACCTTTGCAGTGGAGAAACCTGCTATGTACCACTGTCAACAAGTCATTAAATTTAACATTATCCAAATGAGACAAACATAGCAGGTACCTTCCTTATGTGATGTACTGGGAAGGACACACCACTTCTGTGCTGTTCTACCAGAATTGCAACACCTGAATTATGAGGTTGACAAAGGGACTAACCCAAATTAAGAACATGTTCTTTTTTTCAAAAATTTTATTTGTTTGAGAGACAGCATGAGCAGGGGAAGGGGCAGAGGGAGATTCAGACTCTCCACTGAGCAGGGACCCCCCCTCCTTCAATGTGGGGCTCCATCCCAGGACTTTGGGATGTGACCTGAGCTGAAGGTAGATGCTTAACCGACTGAGCCACCCAGGCGTCCCAAGGACATTTTCTAAAACAATGTAACTCTTCCCTTGAAAAATGTCAATGTCATAAAAGAAAGACCAAGGAACTGTATCAGAATAAAGGAGAATAAAAAGACAACTAATGCAATTCATGATTCTGAACTGAAAAACATCCTATAAAGATGTGGGGATAATCAGAGATATTTGAATATTGAATATATTTTAAAGCATATCAATATTAAATTTCATTGAATTTAGTTATGCTGTCACTGTGTAAAAGCTTGTCCTATTTCTTAGGAGGTACTAACTAAAGGATTAAGATAAAGGGGCCTGAAGTCTGTCTGCAAGTATTTTCAGATGTTTCTGGAAAAAGCAAATACTTTTTTCTAAAAAGAAGATGTGAGGCAGGTGCCTGGCTGGCTCAGTTGGTAGAGCATTTGACTCTTGATCTTGGGGTCATGAGCCCCAAGTTGGTCATAGAGCTTAATTAAGAAAAAGATGTGGGACGGGACAAATGCAGGCCTCAGGCAGTTTGAACAGTTTAACTGCAAACATGGATATCAGACCCAATCATACAATTTACATTAACAATATGAATGACAAAATTAAAAAAGAAGAATTGAAGAGATCCCTATATGCCCTGTTTTCTCAGTTTGGCCATGTGGTAGATATTATAGCTTTAGAGACCATAAAGATGAGGGGGCAAGGCTTTGTTATTTTTAAGGAATTGGCTCATCCACAAATGCCTTGAGACAGTTACAAGGATTTCCATTTTATGGTAAACCAATGCGAATCCAGTATGCAAAAACAGGCTCGGATATAATATCTAAAATGCGTGGCACTTTTGCTGACAAAGAAAAGAAGAAAGAAAAGAAAAAGGCAAAAACTGTGGAACAGACTGCAACCATTGCAAACAAAAAGCCTGGTCGGGGAATACCAAATGCAGCAAATACCCAAGAAAATTCAACACCAAATCCTAAGGTCTCTGATTACCCTCCAAACTATATTTTATTTCTCAACAATTTACCAGGAGAGACTAATGAGATGATGTCTATGCTGTTTAATCAGTTTCCGGGCTTCAAAGAAGTACGTTTGGTACCCGGAAGGCATGACATTGCTTTGTTGAATTTGAAAATGATGGACAGGCTGGAGCTGCCAGGGATGCTTTACAGGGATTTAAAATCACACCGTCCCATGCCATGAAGATCACATATGCCAAAAAATAACGTATGGCATAGTTGTCTTTAAAGGACTTGGTGTTATTTAAAGTGTTTGTTTTGATAACATTTGGTCAGGCCATTTTAATAGTTGGGATGCGGGGGAGTGAAAGAGAAATTTTTGTGAATTTTAAAAAATAACCTAGTTTTTGTTTAGCCTTATTGAACTATGAAATATGAAGGCCTCAATTTTGTACAATAGACTTTTATTTGTATTCTATAAAAAAAAATATTTGGTGAGCCTGGGTGGCTCAGTCAGTTAAAGTGTCTGACCCTTGGTTTTGGCTCAGGTCATGATCTACTGGTTGTGACATCAAGCCCTGAGTCAGATTCCATGCTCAGTGTGGAGTCTGCTTTAGATCCTCTCTCTCTCTCCCTCCTCTTCCTCCCACCCCCACCCCACTCATATACATGCACTCTCTCTCTCTCAAAATAAATAAAGTCTTTTTAAAAATGCAAGAAAAGGAACCCTTAAAAGGTGGGAAGTACCCTAATACCTTATAAGCTATAAGAATAAATGCATTCTTCTGTTTTGTGGCTGTGGCATGCGGCAGGAAGACACTTGGTGGGGTGGCTTAGTTTTCTCCTCCCTGTTCTGTGTTAAATTTCTTCATGTATATCCTGAACCCTACCTCCAGCCCAGGTAGCTCAACCAGAAGGCACTGTGGCCCAAGAGGAAGTTGTCAAAGAGGCAGTTGATGGGACCAGGAAACACAGATGTCAAATTCTTGGTATTTTAGATTATGAGTACAGAAAAAGCTGACTAAATGTTTTAAGATCAAAAGATTCAGGGGGCACCTGGGTGGCTCAGTCAGTTAAACATCTGCCTTTGGTTCACATCATGATCTCAGGGTCCTGGGATCCAGCGCTATGTTGGGCTCCCTGCTCAGCAGAGAGTCTGCTTCTCTCTCTCCCTCTATCCCTCCTCACCATCTGTGCTCTCTCTCTCTCTCTCTCTCTCTCAAATAAATAAAAACCTTTGAAAAAAAAAGATTTGTTATGAAACCTACTGGGCCAGTTTCTCTTTTTACTGCGTATTGACTCTCCACTACCCCGATGGCCCAACAGTTTCTCCAAGCTGGTACATGAAGGAGAGCATTGGAAAGGGCTCTAACCCACAACTAACATGGGGGCGCTTCACCTTCCCTGACCCTGGGCCAACTCTAGAGTCTTAGGAGAAGCCCCAGAGGAGTCTGAGGATCCAAGTACAGATGAGCTAGTTTCACATTGGGGGCCAAGAAAGTGAAGATATTCCAGAATACCGTACCAGCTC
Organism: Canis lupus dingo; assembly: GCF_003254725.2. NCBI lineage: Eukaryota > Metazoa > Chordata > Mammalia > Carnivora > Canidae > Canis > Canis lupus. The sequence goes on from NC_064265.1 coordinate 11,460,165, forward strand.
CTCACCCCTACTCAGGCAATGACCACACAAAAGTAGAAAGGGCAAGTGGGGCTCCCTAGAGAGATCCCCGGGGGATCTCCAAGTATCCGGCACCAGACAGATAAAGGATTCACTTCTAAACATTGCCTGGGAACAGAGAGGCAGGTATACCCTAGGGGGCCTTTCCAACAGGGGGAAGAAAGTAGACACCTGCCTCCCCCAAAGCTCCTATGAGTGCTGTCACTCAGAACTTTGATTCATGTAAGGAGAAGTCTGTGGAGGTGGAAAGTTCTTCTGATTACCTAAATGGATTGGGAATTTAGAAAATTAATTTTGTGCTCATGTGGGCTCCTGGCTGGAAAACATATCCTGGGAGGATTTATTTTCTGTAGCCAGTAGAGGGCACTTTAAGACAGCAGAAGACCTGAAAGAATCTACCCTGAGGATCCAATTCTGAATTTATGTGGGTTTGCTTTTCCCTGGAAAGCAATTCAGGGAAGGCAACCGGGATGAACAGAGACATTGAGGGAAGTCAGGAGGCATGGTCTCAGTCAACCAGGTATACTGGAAGGAGGCATTCCGGGCCAAGGGGTCAGCACACGCACAGGCTTGGGGTATTGGTAAAGAAAGGTAGCCACTTCCTATATCATGCCATACTCAGGAGACAGGAGAAAGCAAAACATATATATTAGGGTGTTTATATAAATCTAAATATATATACATATATATTCACACATATATATGTGTACATGTACATATATATACACATATATATTCACAAAACATTATATATTAGGGTCTTTCCACTTTTGGAAATTAATCCACCCCCTCTTAATGTACCTTCCTTTTAAAAATAATTTTTGTTCCTTGCTTTTCCCCAAGACATTTGAGAGTGGGCTGTAGATACTATGCCTCTTTACTCTTCATTAGCCCATGTCTCCTAAGCTTGACAGAGCTGCCGCACAGTGACTGGATCCAGGGTTGGAGGAAGTGTCTGGTGGTACTTGGGCATTCACCATGTGTAATACTCAAAGTTCAGGCTGATACTGCTCTCAGGTCCCAAAGACCAGAGAGGGAAAGTAGCCTCTTTAGCTTAAACCAGCACAATGGAGGCTCAGCAATACCTGTGAGTAGACCTGAGAGACCCAGGGAAAGGAAGCAAGACAGGAACCTGGTGCCAACCATGAACAGGGCCGAATCCAGCCGAGTTTCCCATGGCCAGGCAGCTGCATCCCTGAAGGACCACCAGGAGAGGTGACTTGCAAGCAGCAGGCCAAAGAAGTTTAGGGACATCTTTACAGAAGAGAAAAAACAGGGGCACTTAAGTGGCTCAGTCGGTTAAGAGTTGGACTCTTGATCTCAGCTCAGGTCTTATCTCAGGGTCGTGATTTCAAGTCCTGTGTTGGGCTCCATACTGGGCATGGAGCTTACAGAAAAGAAAGAAAAGAAAAGAAAAGAAAAGAAAAGAAAAGAAAAGAAAAGAAAAGAAAAGAAAAGAAAAGAAAAGAAAAGAAAAGAAAAAAAAGAAAAGAGAAAAGAAAACAAAGAAAAGAAAAAAGAAAGGAAAGAAAGGAAAAGGAAAGAAAATAAAAGGAAGGAAGGAAGGAAGGAAGGAAGGAAGGAAGGAAGGAAGGAAGGAAGGAAGGAAGGGAAAAATAAGAGAAAAGAAAAAAACAGATGTGTTGTTCTCCCAAGGTCCCAAGTAGATAAGCCCTTAGTCCTCCCTGGGGTCTCTATTTTTCACTGTGATGCTAAGACCCAGTGTAGCAATGGCTCCATGTGACCCCTGACTCTCCTGGTTGCCTGACTTCCAGCCAGCAGCGGCTTCACTAGCCTTGGGTCATAGCTTGTGAGAGGAGAAGTAATTGCATTGTGTGCTCAGCCTTTCTGAGAGGGTTCCCCCAGTCCTGCAGAAGCTATAGAACTGACTCACCGAAGAGACAAGGTACCTGGCTAGCTCAGGAACTAGGTAAGTAGGTACCTCCACCCTCATCAGCTAATATCCAATTTCTGGTCCCTCCTAGGCTGCCTTGTCAAAGCTGGAGTCCTGATCCCACATGAATACACAGGGATGAACAGGGGGTCACTGAGCCAGGTGTCAAGAGCCAGCCAAGCATCTGGGACTTTATAAACATGTAAAATGGTGCTTCTCATGCTTCTCACTTCTTAGTGGTGAAGGATTGGTTGGTTTGCTTTAAATCAATCCCTATGGGCCAGTATTTGTCAAATACAACAAAAATACTAAACCAACTTCTAAATTACTAGATTCAAGACATTAAGTTACATTTCAAGAATATAAGAATATAGGGAAAATCCAATTATGAAAATAATGCATGTTATTCATTGAAAGTACACATACAACACTTAATATAGGGACTCATTATTATACTCAACTTTGTCATTCTGTAATCATAACTAAACAGTTATAAGTAGTGATTTTCCATATTAAGCACGTATATGCTCACTAGGAATGAACACTATATCAAGTTCTTTAAGGTGGCAAGTGAGTTGGAGTCTTTTATTTTATCTCAGCTGATTCAGATTGACAAGCATGCTCCTTGCAGGGAATAGGGTATATCTACAATACTTCCATTTATTCTTTTACTAACACCCACCATAGAGATCCCAGACTCAGAGAAGGAATATTGACAGGAAAGGAATGCAAGATTTTTCAAGTAACTTCTTGACAAATAATTTTAGTGGGGCTTATTTTACAATCTGCAAATTCTGGCAAAAAAAAAAAAAAGCACTACAGAGACTTCAGGGAAGATGATGGAGTAAGAGGACCCTAACCTCACCTCATCCTATGGACACAAGGAGTAACACCGACATCACTGCAAATAATCCAGAAAACACTGGCAGAAAAGGATACATGTAAAGAAGAGGCCACATCAAAGAGGGCAGGAAGGGAGAAAACCAGTAGAGAGCTGTGTGAAGCCATAGGACTATCCATGGGAGGGAGAGGTGCCAGGGTAACAGAGAGGGGGAGAAACAAACTCCCCCACCAGGAACCCCAGGCACCAGGGACCTACAGGGGGAAAATGAATCTTCATAATATTGGGCTTTGAAAACCAGAGGGGCATAATTTCATGAGTTATTACAACTAACGGAGCTTAACCCCTGGAACTTAGAGTAGGGAGGGTGAGAGGAAATGGAGTTACCATTCTTAAAGAGATAGCACAAAAGACAACCCTGCTGAGATACAGCATGGGGGCAGGAGTTTGATAAACTGCCTGGGGTATAGGGGAGGGACATTTATTTACTAATCTCAGAACATGTGCTGGGGGGTCAAGGAGACTGACATGGGAGACTTCTTCAACTACAAAGGAGCTAGTGGGGGTCATTTCCCTTTACCACTCCCCAGCCTAGACACAGGGACATCCGTTGGGATGTGCCAACACCTGCTACCTAACTGCTAAGAGCATCCCACCCCTCCATTCTCCTACAGACATGCCCCCCCCCCCCCAGTACACTCTTGATCAGAGCCCATCCAAAGTAGTGCTATAAGCCTAGCAGTATGCAAGCAGCCCCAGTAGGGGCCAACACTACTCCCAAGTGACTCCTGCACCAAGGATAGGGCAAGATAACCCATACACCCTAATCCGACTACAATGGGTTGGGGCAGATACCTGATCTGACTGTAGACCCTGCCCACCAACAAAAGCTTCTCAGGGAACACCCCAGGGAAAGCATCCTGTAGTTTGGTGCCTACTGTATTTCTGGTAAATGCCTGGTCTGACTAACTCAAGCCCAAGCTGGCCCCAGACTGGTCTCCTAACAATACAGAGACAAAACCCTGTCCATGACAGGCAAAAAGAGCCACTGTAGATGACTGGACTGAAGGAAAAAGCAGCCAAGACACAAGAGTAGGGCACACACAGCACACATAGGAGATAGTTCTGAAGTGCTAGGTGAGCATGGGGCATCTTACTGCAGGGAACTACAGGACCCCTTCTTCTTTAAAGACCACTGCTTTAAAGAACAGGAGAAATAACTGACTTTCCTAACACATAGAAAGAGATACACAGAGAGAAATATGTCCCAAATGAAAGAACAGGACAAAATCATATCAAGAAAGCTTAATGAAACAAAGATAAGTAATATGTCTGATAGAGTATTAAAAGTAATGGTCAAAGATACTCACTGGATTTGAGAAAAGAGTGGAAGACCTCGGTGAGTTCCACAACAAAGAGATAAAAAACACATAAAAGAACCAGAGATAAAGAACTCAATAACTGAAATTAAAAACACACCAAATGGAATAAATAGTAGATTAGAGGAAACAGAAGAATGGATCAGCAATCGGGGTGGCAGAGTAATGGAAATTAATCAAGCTAAATGGAAGAGAGAAAAAAAAAAAGAAAATAGACTCTGAGAACTCAGTAACACCACCAAGCAAATAACATTTGCATTATAAAGATCACAGAAGGAGGAGAAGGAGAAAAGGGGGCAGAAAAATTATTTTAAGAAATAATACCTGAAAACTTCCCAAATCTGGGGAAGGAAACAGAAATCCAGATCAAGAAGGCAGAGAGAGCCCCCAATAAAACCCCAGGGTGGTCTACATTAAGACCCATAGTAATTAAAATGGCAAAAAGTAGTGATGAAGAGAGAATTTTTAAAGCAGCAAGAGGAAAGAAAATAGTTATATACAAGGGAAACCCCATAAAGCTATCAGCAGATTTTTGGCAGAAACTTTGCAGGCCAGAAGAAAGTGGCATAATATATTCAAAGATACATTTGAGAGGAAAAAAACTCCTGCAACCAAGAATACTCTATCCAGCAAGTCTATATTCAGAGTAAAAGGAGAGATAAAGAGTTTTCCCAGACAAAAGTTAAAGGAGTTCATGACCATTGAACCAGCCCTATAAGCAATGTTAAAGGGAACTGTTTGGAAAGAAAAGATCCTAAGTAGGAATAAGAAATGTAGGAAGCACAAAAGCAGTAAAATTAAGTGTAACTATAAATATCAGTCAAAGGATTCACAAAATAAAAGGATGCAAAGTACAACAGTATGCCTAACATGTGGAGGAGGGGGAGGAGTAAAGAATGGGTTCAAATTTAAGCGACCATCAACTTAATATACTATACATCAAAGATGTGATACATAAATCTGATGATAACCATAAATCAAAACCCAGTAATAGATATGTAAAAATAAAAAGAAAGGAACCCAATTTTTATTTATTTTTATTTTTATTTTTTTAATCTAGTTCTTTTTTTTAAACATTTTATTTATTTATTCATAGAGATGCAGAGAGAGAGAGAGAGGCAGAGACACAGGCAGAGGGAGAAGCAGGCTCCATGCAGAGAGCCCGAGGTGGGACTCGATCCACGGTCTCCAGGATCACGCCCTGGGCTGCAGGCGGCGCTAAACCTCTGCGCCACCGGGGCTGCCCAGAACCCAATTTTTTTTTTTTTTAGGTTTTTTAAAAATTTATTTTTTAAAAGTTAATATGTGTATGAAAGGAAACTGAAAAACACAAGAAGCAAAGAACAAAGTCATCCATAATCACAAGCAGTTTACAGTTTGACTTCTAGGTCCCGTGTGTGTATCTATCTACACAAGTTAAGCCTTTTAGGTAAGATCGTACAGTTATGTATCATGCTTTTACACACCATGAATATTTATCATGTCAAAGTCCCCAAACTATGAGTATTTTGATAACCAAGAATACACTACACCAACTCCATCTGGAAAAAAAAAATGTAATCCTGCGTTTCTTGGCGACAAAAATATAAAAGACAAAAATGGCAACAGGCCTCTAGATAAAGATATTGGCAGAGTTACAATTAAAATACTGCATTCCCTTAATGTTCAATTAAAACTGAGACATAAAGTAACGGAGTACACAACATATAATGCCTGTAAAAGAATTCATCATCCGGAACCCAATTTTTAAAAGTAGTCATCACACCCAGTGTGGGGCGCATCGTAGGGCTTGAACCCATGGCCCTGAGATCAAGACCTGAGCTGAGATCAAGAGTTAGACGCTCAACCAACTGGGCCACCTAGGTACACCAGAACCAATATATTTCTTTATATTATATATATATTATATATATATATATAAATATATTTCTTTATATTACAAAGAAAGGCAACAAATCATGAGAGAAAAGAGAAAGAAAAGGAACAGAGAAGAACTACAAAAAACAACCATAAAATAACAAAATAGCAGTAAGTATATACCTATCAATAATTACTTTGAAAATAAATGGACTAAGTGCCCCAATCAAAAGACATAGGCTGACAGAGTAGATTAATAAATAAGACCCAGGGCAGCCCTGGTGGCTCAGCGGTTTAGCACTGCCTTCAGCTCTGGATGTGATCCTGGAGACCCAGGATTGAGTCCCACATCAGGCTTCCTGCGTGGAGCCTGCTTCTCCCTCTGCCTGTGTCTCTGCATCTGTATGTGTGTGTGTGTGTGTGTGTGTTTCTCATGAATAAATAAATAAAATCTTAAAAAAAAAATAGGACCCAGCTACATGCTGCCTATAAGAGACTCATTATAGACCTAAAAAGACACATGCAGATTAAAAGTGAAGGGAGGGAAAAGCATTTATCGTGCAAATGGAAGTGAAAAGGAAGCCAGGGTAGCAATGTTTATATTATACAACATAGACTTTAAAACAACAAAGGACACAATATAATAAGGGAATAATCCAACAAGAAGATATACCAATTGTAAATATTTATGCACCCAACATGAGAGCACCCAAGTACATAAAGCAACTATTAACAAACATTATGGAAGTGATCAATAGTAATACAATAATAGTAGGGAACTTACTTACATTAATGGGTAGATTATCCAAACAGAAAAATCAACAAGGAAACAGTGGCTTTGAATGATATTTTGAACCAGGTGGATCTAACATATATTAAAGACATAATAATAAAGATTAAAGCAGAAATAAATGATATAGAAACTAAAAAACAATAGAGCAGATCAATGAAACCAGGAGTTGGTTCTTTGAAAAGATCAACAAAATTGATTAACCTCTGGCCAGGCTCATAAAAGAAAGAGAGAGAGAACCTAAGTAAACAAAATCACTAATGGAAGAGGAAAGATAACAACCACCACCACAGAAATACAAACAATTGTAACAGAATATTATGAAAACCTATATGACAACAAACTGGACATCTTAGAAGAAATGGATAAATTCCTAGAAACATATAGCATCCCAAAACTAAAGCAGGAAAAAATAGAAAATTTGAACAGACCAATTACTAGCAATTAAATTGAATCAGTAATTTAAAAAAACCTCCCAAACAAAAGTCCAAGACCAGATGGCTTCACAGTCAAATTCTTCCAAACATTTAAAGATGAGTTAATACTTATTCTTCTCAGACTATTCCAAAAAATACAAGAGGAAGGAATCTCCCAGTTTCATTCTCTGAGGCCAGTGTCACTCTGATACCAAAACTAGATAAAGACACCACACAACACAAAAAAGAGAACTATAGAACTACAGAAATTATCCACAAAACATTAGCAAACCATTAACATTAGCAACAGTACCTTAAAAAATCATACACCACGATCAAGTGGATTTCTCTCTGGGATGCAAAGGTGGTTCAATATTCACAAAACAATCAAATTGATACATCACATCAGTAAGAGAAAGGATAAGAACCATATGATTGTTTCAATAGATGCAGAAAAAGCATTTGACAAAGTACAACATCCATTCATGATAAAAACCCTCAACAAAACAGGGTTAAAGAGAACATACCTCAACATAATAAAGGTCTTATACGAAGAAACCCACAGCCAAAATCATACTCAATGGTAAAAAAAATTGAGCTTTTCTCCTAAGGTCAGGAAAAAGACAAAGATATCCACTCTCACCAATTTTATTCAACATAGTACTGGAAGTCCTAGCCTCAACAATCAGACAACAGAAAGAAAGAAAAATCATCCAAATTGATAAGGAAGAAGTAAAACTCTCACATTTGACATGATGCAAATAACATGATGCTATATAGATAAAACCCTAAAAACTCCACCAAATATTCCTAGGACTGATAAATGAATTTGGTGAAGTTATTGGATACAAAATCAATGTACAGGAATCTGTTGCATTCCTATACACTAATAATGAAATATCAAAAAATGGTATTAAGAAAACAATCCCATTTATAATTGCACTGAAAACAATTTGTAGGAATAAACCTAAACTTCAGCTTGGGTCATGATCTCAGGGTCCTGGGATCAAGTCCCGCATCGGGCTTCCTGCTCCACAGGGAGCCTGCCTCTCCCTCTGCCTTTCTCTCTCTCTGTCTCTCATGAATAAATACATAAATTTTTTTTAAAGAAGGAATAAGCCTAACCAAAGAGGTGAAAGATCTGTACTCTGAAAACTATAAAACACTTATGAAAGAAATTCAAGATGATTCAAAGAGATGGGTAGACACTCTGTGCTCATGGATTGGAAGAACAAATATTGTTGAGATGTCTATACTACACAAAGCAATCTACACATTAAATGCAATCCCTATCAAAATAGCACAGCATTTTGCACGGAACTAGATCAAACAATCTTAAAATTTGTATGGAACCACAAAAGACCTCAGCAGCTTTGAAAAACAAAACAAAACAAAACCAACAGTATCACAACTCCAGTTTTCAAGGTATGTTACAAAACAGTAGTAATTAAAACAGTATGATGCCAGCATAAAAATAGACACATTGATCAATGGAATAGAACAGAAAACCCAAAAATAAACTCACGATTATATGGTCAGTTAATTTCCTACAAAGGTGGCATAAATATACAATGGGAAAAGACAGTCTTTTCAAAAAATTGTGTTGGGAAAACTGGACAGCCACGTGTAAAAGATTGAGCCTTTCTTATACCATACACAAAAATAATCTCAAAATGGATTAAAAACCTAAATATGAGACCTCAAACTATATAAATCCTGGAAGAGAGTATAAGCAGTAATCTCTCTGATATTGGCTGTAGCAAAATTTTTCTAGCTATGTCTCCTTAGGCAAGGGAAATAAAACCAAAAATAAACTAATGGGACTACATCAAAATAAAGTCTCTGCACAGTGAAAGAAACAATCAACAAAATTAAAGGGAAATCTACTGAATGGGAGAAGATATTTGCAAATGACATATCTGGTAAAGGGTTAGTATCCAAAATATATAAAGAACTGATACAGCTCAATACCCAAAGTCCAGATAATCCAATTAGAAAACGGGCAGAAGACATGAATAGACATTTCTCCAAAGAAGTCATACAGATGGTCAACAAACACATGAAAAGATTCTGAACATCACTCATTATCAGGGAAATGCAAATCAAAACTATAATGAGATATTACCTGACACCAATCAGAATGGCTAAAATCAAACACACAAGAAACAATAAGTGTTGATGAGAATGTGAATAAGGAACCTTCATGCACTATTAGTGGGACTGCAAACTGGTGTAGCCACTGTGGAAAATAGTGTGGAGTTCCCTCAAAAAATAAAAAATAGAACTACCATATGATCTAGTAATTACATTCCTGGGCATTTACCCCCCAAATTTAAAAAATCCACTAATTCAAAGGAATACAGGCACTTCTATGTTTATTTTAGCATTATTTATAATAGTTGAACTATGGAAGCAGCTCAAGTGTCCTTCAATAGGTAAATGGATAAAGAAGATGTGACATATCACAATGGAATATTACTGAAATCTTGCCATTTGCAATGACATGGATGGAGCTAGAGAGTATAATGCTAAGTGACATAAGTCAGAGAAAGACAAACACCATATAATTTCACTCCTATGTGGAGTTTAAGAAATAAAAAAAATGAAAAAAGAAAAAAAGAGATAAACCAAAAAACAGAGTCTTTACTATAGAGAGCAAACTGATGGTTACCAGAGGGGAGGTGAGTGGGAGGATGGGTGAAATAGAAATAATGGGGACTAGAGAACACTTATCATGATGAGAACTGGGTAATGTACAGAATTATTGCATCTCTATATTGTACACTTGAAACTAATATAAACTATATTAACTATAATCACACAGGAATGGTCTCAATTTTCTGTGACCAAACTGTAGACTTGCTAAAGCACACTCATTGTTTTCTCTGTACCTTCTGTTATATAGGAGAATAGTATGGAGTCCATACTGCTGATGCCGTGTACATAAACCTCATGTCTCCACCAATCTTATAGAACTCAGCCTCTCCCTCCTTCTCCTGGGCCCTTACTTCATCCATTATGCCCTCACTCACCTGTACTTTAAAAACCACCTTTATGAAGAGTTTCAAAATTAGAGCAAAGAGTTACATAACACACAGTATGTTCTTACCATCTGCATCAGTCAGGGCTCTTAGTTACAAACGAGAAAATTGCTGTAGATGGTTTAGGGGAGAAAACAGGCTCAGTAAGGAATAATAGGATTACAGAATCTCTTAAGGACAGAGAACCAGGACTAGAAGCCATGGAGGTAGGAACACTTCCAAACCATGTCACCAGCCCACTGCAGGAGAGCCACTGGAGTCTGTACTGCTGATGCTGTGTACAATTGGTGGGGCCAGCTTCACAAGCCCATGCCCCAGCTGCAAAAGAGGCCAGGGGGAAAAAAGCCTCTGGCTCCTACTTGGGGGTTGTAGAGAATTCCCAAACAGGAGGGATGTTCAAAGGTGCTGAATAGACTGAGGGAATGTTGAATGTCCCCCACAGTCCACCCCCTGGCTGTCCAACACTTAATTACATCTTTTTCCTTACTTCAAAACATAAACCTCATTAGCAACAGGACTTCCATTAACACAATACAGCTGTCCCTTCTACAAATAATAAATGCATGGCCTTCTTTAAAGGGAATTAAAAAAAAATAAAGGAAATTTCAGGATCTACAGGATATGCGCCGATCTTATCTTGTTCCATCCTGGCCTGGTCTTGATGTACTGAATCTGTGGATGCATTGCAACGTTAGCCATTTAACACATCTTATGTGAAAGAGTAGGGAAAGTCAACTGTGCCAGTTTTTAAGCTATTGTTTCTCAGCTCTGAACTCACCATTTTATCCATGCCTGGGGCTGGGACCCTGTAAACTATGGAGGAGGGAGACAAGGCCCTTCACTTCCTGTCTGTGCACCTTTCCTGTCAGTGTCAACCAGCAACACTTCTCCACCCTGGAAGCAGAAGCTGATTCCAGTTAAGTCTTTTTCTTTTTCCTCATTCTCTGAACCAACTTCATCATTCACTCTCCCTTTCTCTCTCTCTCTCTCTCTTTCTCTCCCCCCCCCCCCCCTCTCTCTCTCTCTCTCACACACACACACACACACACACACACACACACACCCTGCTCCATGATAATAGCAGGTAACACTCTCCTCTGAAGCCTGAGTTCCATTTCCTAAGCACCACTTCCCCAAGCTTCTAAATTTAATGAATCCAAATCTCCTCCCTTGTTCCCCCAGCCCTGCAGAGGTGGGGCTCTACTTCCTGCTGTTAATATCACTAGGTTATCCTATGTTCCCTTTTGCTTTTTCAATTTTCCAACACCTGTTCAATTCTCTATATTCTGCTTTTCTGTTGAAAAGGCCAGCATGGTAGCTGTTGTTTCTGGTAATCAGAACTTCATTCCTCCACCACCTCCTTCATGTTCCTTTTGTCCTCAGCTGGTCAAAATTCTTTACTCAGTGAGAATAATGCAAAATTTCATTTGGGAACCATCTGAAATATCACTAGTGGCCATGCCTAGTTGATTTGCAGAGAATGTGGGATACTCAGTGAAGGAAGGACATTATGATTACCAACTACAGCCTTATGATCTGTTCAGAAACAAGGCCTCTAGTATTGTAACTGAACCCAAGTCTGTCTGATGCGCAAAGACAATCACTGAGACATCAAGTATGTAGCAGGGAAAGGGTTTACTTGAGAGGCAGCCAAATGAAAAGATAGAAGGGCAACCCTTGAATCCACCTGATCTCTGGGAAAGGAGGAGAGTCAGGGATATTTAGGGGCAAACAAGAAAGGTAAACAGTTGCTCCTGTGCTTATTTGTCTGCAGCTGTGAGCAGTCCCTGTTATCCTTTTCATTGCTGGTTTCACTCCCCACTGTCTTTTGGTCATTCCTTCTTCTTGAGGGAATTAGGACAAGGACCATTCTAGTTATGACCTGCTGCAATGAAAATCGAGGTTATAGGAATGGAATCATTCTGCACTCAGAAATACTCTTAAGTTCTAGGTTGGAATCCAACATATTGCATTATCAAAATTTTTGTACTTTGGTTCTCTCTTGGGCAAACAGTCTGATTTCTGGTGTCCATGGCCAGGGACAAGAGCTGATGAGTCACCACTGCATCCAGCTCTTTGTTGTCCTTAATCTGTAAAACTGCTTGTATCCATGACATCTCAAGCTCTAGATTTTCCAATGGCAGATCCAGCAAATCTGGATGGCTAGGATAAACTTGTTCAATTATCTGTATGCCTCTGGTGATCTTTGAGCGGCCTATGCAGCAACAGGCATGAAGTTTGTCTAAACATGCGTCATTGGGTAGCTCCATTGGCATAGCAGTTTAGCGCCGCCTGCAGCCCAGGGCATGATCCTGGAGACCCTGGATCGAGTCCCACATCAGGCTCTCTGCATGGAGCCTGCTTCTCCCTCTGCCTGTGTCTCTGCCTCTCTCTCTCTGTCTCTATGAGTAAATAAATAAAATCTTTAAAAAAAATAAAATAAACATGGGTCATTATGGCAATATTTCTCTAAAACTAATCTCAGGTTGTCCAGGTTCAGTTTGGAAGGCTTCAGAAAAAAGTTATTTTTAGTTCTCATTGATTCCAAATTAAGAGAATGGGAGAAAATTGGAAACCTTAGTTTGAAGAGTCATAGACAGACATTTGAGGAAATAAGGACCCAGTCCAAAGACAGTTAATCAGAACTAGAACCTAACATCATATCAAAGAGGGAGACAGAACATGGAAGACTCTTAACTCTGGGAAACGAACTAGGGGTGGTGGAAGGGGAGGAGGGCGGGAGGTGGGGGTGACTGGGTGGCGGGCACTGAGGGGGGCACTTGACGGGATGAGCACTGGGTGTTATTCTGTATGTTGGCAAATTGAACACCAATAAAAAATAAATTTATTATTTAAAAAAACACAAAGGTGTTGCGAAAATAATTTCTATAAAATCACCTTCATTTCCAAAGACAGCCAAATTAAACTAATTCATTTGTAAAATAAATCCAATTTTAACCATCTTGACCTAATCATTTATATAAGGACAGCAAGAATAGTGATTGGCCACACAGGTTAGTGTTTTTTTTTTAAGATTTTATTTATTTATTCATGAGAGACACACACACACACACACAGAGGCAGAGACACAGACTTTTGTTTACAAGTTAGACCAATTATCTAAGAAAAGTGTCATTTTAACAGAGAAAACCGAAATTCCAATCCTATAACAATGTACATCTGATTTTAAAACTCATTCATTCCAACAGGCTGAATTTTTTTTTTAATGTGTGCAGTCCCACCTCTTCCCTGCTTATCTTCCATGTTGGTATTGAGACAAGGACACCCAGCGTGCTGCACAGACCTGTGTTCTTGGGGTGAGTACTGGGATGTGTGGACCAGAATCTCCATCAGGAACGAAGGACCCTCAGCTATAGGGATGCTGTCAACTGTCATCAATTCTCAGAAGCCATTAAGGATTGCCTTGACTAAAGACAGCTGCCTTGCAAAAGACATGCTCTCTTCCTTTTTAGCCATGTCCTAAAAATCCAACCTTTGTCCCAATTTAGGTTCTTTTGGAACTTGTCAGAAAATCAGTTAGGCTTCTTTTGATATTGCATCACTGGTCAATGTCTGCCTAATCTTCTCTCTTACTCTCCCTTCTCTTCCCTGGGTGCTGATCACTCCCTAATAAACTTTTTTTTTTTTTAAACATACTGGCCTCCGTCATCTTCATCCTGACCATGCAATATTCCTTTCCAAAGATGCCCTTCTCACAGATCTACAACTTTCATTTTTAAATTCAGATTTTGGCCTAAGTTCACCCTCTTAAATAACCAGTCTCACTTTCCTGGCATACAGAATTGTCCTCCTTATTTTCAGTAGTCTTAACATTAGAATTATTTATACCTGTTTCTTTGTTCTTAGATTACCCATAGAACTTCACAAGGCACTAGACAAAGTTCTGAGAGTTTGTTTTTTTCCCTTTTCTGACAACTTTTGCAATAGAGACAACGTGAACTTATTTGACTGTCAATAAGCATGGGCAGAATAAGTTTCATATTTAATGCTGATAATTCTAAAGACATGTCCATTTTAATTAAACCAACCTTAAGTTAGCTTTCATAGCAAATATTTTCCCAGATCATGTGAACTTTTAAAACATCTGTTTCTATATTTGAATTACAATGCCTAATTCTTTTTTTTTTTAGGATTTTATTTATTTATGAAAGAGAGAGAGGCAGAGACATAGGCAGAGGGAGAAGCAGGCTCCCTGTGGGAAGCCTGATGCAGGACTCGATCCCAGGACTCCAGGATCACAATCTGAGCCAAAGGCAGATGCTCAACCCCTGAGCCACCCAGGCATCCCACAATGCCTAATTGTTTTAAGTACTTACTTTCAACCAACTAATAGAGCTTTTACAAATTTTAGCAATACCATCCAGAGGTAGAGGAAAGATCTCACATTTACAACATATAAGGGCAAATAAACAAGATGCAAACCAAATCTTCCCAAATATCTCCCTTTTATAAAACAAATCCAATTGTAGGATGGTATTGTTTATGGATCCGTTAATTGGTCATTTTTCTCCGGAGTCTAATGAATATTGTGGCCAAGGAGTGTTGCAAAAAAGAGAAAGGATTGCCCAGTTTGGGAGGATACAGCCTAAAGGGTAGCATGTGGGGATAAATTGTCATTTCCCATTTTCCAATTAGAACATAGCTAGTTTTACTCAAAGACACTAAAAGCTGGAGCAACAAACCAACCAAATGAAACCCAGAATACCTCCGTGAGTGTTGGCTCCTCTTCAAAAGTTGGGGTCATCCACTGAAGCTCTGGCTTCCCACTTTCTAGTTCTTCCCTAAAAGTCAGAGCTTCACCAACTGAATCAAAGAGCTTCCTGTTCAATCTGTTCTTAACCAAGCAAGAAAAAGAGGCTAAGAGAACCCAAACTCCCTATCTGGAGGCAGCTGAATGGGAGGAAGAAATGACCTCACCTACTGTCACACACAAAATGCTCATCAAGAGATGTCTAGTCAAACTGAATCCAAAAACCATTTTCTTGCCACAATACTTAAATTAAGCACCAAAGATTAGGGGTATCCAGCCATGGTGGGGCCCCAGGGATGGTCCCCAGGACGGGATCCTAGGCTATCAGCTGGAGTGGTTATCAGACTCCCTTTATTGGCTAGGGGTCAACAAAGAGCTCTGGCTGGTGGACCACATTTGTCATTGAATCCAAGTTCCTCTGCCTGAAAGAAGCACAGCGAAAACAATCCCTGAGATGGAGTGTGCAGCAAGGAAAGGGTTTATTTGAGAGGCAGCCTCAAATCTGCCTCCCTGAAGGAGGGGAGTCAGGGATATTTCAAGGCAAATGAAAAAGGTCTGAGTGAAAGCTGCATCCTGCCTATTGGTTTGCAGCTGCAAGTAGTCTTGTTAACCTTTTGCTTAATGGTTTCAGTATCTGCCCATAGTGCTGTGATTATGTATATAAACTGTAGGGTAGAAGAACATTTATAACATGCACGGACAAAGTTAGCGAGCTGTTCCAGTAATCCAGGGGAGGGATAACGTGGCTCAGAGTAAAGTGGTGACAGTGGAGGTTGTAAAAAGTGGGTGGCTTCTAAATACTTTTTGAAATAAAGACAGCAAGATTTGCCAATGCTTTCAAAGAGAGGCATGAAGGCAAGAGGAGTCAAAGATTGCTGCAAGGATTTTCACCTGAACAACTGGGTGGATGGGGTTGCCATCAGCCAAGTGAGAATTCAGGCATTGGGTGGAGAAGATTGGAAGGGGAAGGTCATCAGTCCAAGTTTGGACTTACTGAGATTGAGGTATCCACTAGGTATCCAAGAGAAAGTGATTCCTAAATCTTTGCCTTTGGACCCAATTTTTCACCTCTGACTAGGACATGAATGCCCAATGTCTCTGTGCCCGGGTGTCTCATTCTGGAATGTCTGATGCTCAGCGCTGTGCTTGGACCACAGTCATCTCTTTTGAATGAAAGGATGAAAAAATAAATCAATAACTTCAGTGGATTCCTACATAGGCCAAAGTTCATTTTACCCAGACTCTAACCCCACAATTCTTTTCCAGACAGTGCAAGAGAATAATAATTTTATTCTGCATGCTGTGCCTAGTGTTCATTGGAAACCTATCTTATGACTTCATTAATTGTAGATGAAATCTTTCTTCCTTGATGTAGAGGAACCCCTCAAAGACAGGAGCTTTCCCTCTCCTGTGATAAGTTTGCTCCAGGCGGAATTCAGCTGGAAACTGGGTCAGATAGGCAGCTGTGGTGAGGCTGAGAGGACTGAGGTGTGCAGAGTGGGTGCCCACCTCTCTTCTCCCTTTCAATATGGGTATTTTTTTCTTACAAAGATTTTATTTATTTTATTCATGAGAGACACAGAGACACAGGCAAAGGGAGAAGCAGGCTCCCTGCGGGGAGCCCAATGGGGTACTCGATTCCAGGACCCTGGGATCACGCCCTGGGTCGAAGTGCTCAACTGCTGAGCCACCCAGGCGTCCCCAGTATGGGTATTTTTTTCATGTTGTCCTTCTTCCTGTCAGAACACCTGAGATGGACTCCAGAATACCTTCTCTTGGGGCTTCCCTCTCTGTTCAAGTCCAAATAATAATGATTCCCCTACTGGTCACTCCTGATTGGGACCACGGCCAGATTCAACCTGTCCTGGAGGTCCAACAGGGAACAAGAGGAGCTAGTTTGGATCCTGTGTACGTTTACCCTAATTCAGCCCCAGTTAGAACTCCTGCATAGGTCTGACTCTGCAGTGAGCTGCCTGTCCTTCTGCACCCTGGCTTCTGGTGCCACCCCTTGCAAGGACACTTCCTTAACCCCCAGTTCAGCCTAATGAATCCTCATTATGCCAGGAGAGACACAGAAGGTCAAGGTGCAGAGAATAAACTTCCATATCTCATCCTTTATGTTAAGAATACAAGAATACAAGCACATGGTGGAAATTAAATGTTTATATATCTGAAATTGTTTTGCCTTTCAATTTTTCTCCACTCGAATCTGGGAAGCATAAGGTGTTCACTAATTAGAGGTAACCATAGTTACCAAGTTGCCTTCACAACGTATCTGAGAGTTTGTTTTTTCTTGGTTTTAATTCTAAAAAAAAAAAAAAAAAAAAAAAAAAAAAGCAATTCACTTGCCAATGGTTCTTATTCTGTCTTCAGTTTCATCGGGTGGCTTTCCAAATCCGAGAGACTTTTAGCAGCCATGTTAAAGGTATCATTAAAATAATATAAGAAACCACTCATGCTTAGAAAACAGTACCATACCCTGAGTTCTCTGGCTTTAAAATCGCAGCCGACTAGGTGGGATAACCAGTAGGGTGGCCAGGAGAAATGGGCCTGATTCTGCAGATTTCGAAATGGGCACAATTGTCTTTGCAGAGGTTGGCTCCCAGAGGAGTGTGTGTTTTTAAAACTGTCCACTTGAGGGCGCTGTTGTCTACTGTGGGGGTGGAACCAATCTCCTTTCTCCAGTCAGGTAACCTGTTAAGCATGAAGAACTTCACCGACATTGGGATTCCCAACTTGCCTCAGTAGTGGTTTGATGTCACTTGAAGACGGGCACCCTTGGGCAGCTGCCTGGCTGGCTGGCCCCTTAATTCGGCTGCTCTGCTTTCTCCCAGCCTCTGCATATTACCTGTCACAGTTCCTGGTGCATTGCACTATGATTTTCTGAATCTCCCACCTGGCTGGGTCTCTGTACCTACCGCATCAACACAGTGCCTGGCACATGGGCACATTTCCATGCATAATAAGCCAGTGAAGAGTTTGTAACAGTCCACCCAAGTTGATACAAGAGAGCAGTTGAATCCTTTCCAAAATGGAACTTAGAGAAAGATCAAACACATGGAAGTCACTTTGGCTGCAGTCCAGAGGTGTCTGGCAGGTAAGGCTTGAGCTACTGCCAAGTATGGCTGCTCCTATTTGCCCAGACCAGCACGTGAGCCGTGGAAAGGAGAAGGTAAAAAAGGTCTAGGAGCTTGATTAGATGTAACATTCCAAGTGTCAGTAACTCCTGTCCTCATTTGAGATTTTCCAAACCAGAAGCCCCTTGGGAGTCATATTAAACAATTTAAAATTAAGATAATAAAACAAGCCACCCCTTCTTACAGAATAGCCTGATGCTAGTAATGACTGGATTTAAAATTTTCAACACATTTTGAGATGATATCACATCCAAGATCCTACAGTTCCGGTAGGAAGTGCCAGAACCTGGCAGGCTGAAAGAAGTCAGGGGAAGAGCCTTGAAGGCTATGGTGGTGCTTTTCTTAAGCTTTACACATTGGAAACAGGAAGTGGGGTCTCAGGCACAGACAGCTCCAGAAGATGCCTTTAGTTCTGGCTTGAGGAGTGAAAAAGGGAGCTCCTAATGGCCCAGAGAGCATGAGCATTCCTGGTTTTCTCTTTCTTCTCTTTCTCTGTTCTCACATGCCACAGCCCCAGGCAAACCCACAGTGCAGTGGTGGCTGTCAGTGATGTAGTAGGAGCCTAAACCCTAAGGAAGGTGAAACTTGCTCTTTGATGAGAGGAACTGTGATCCCAGGAGGGTGAGGCCAGCCGACCCTGGCTTTTTTCTGTTTTCCTGCCACCTGAATATGGGCTCAAATGTGGAAGTGTGTGATAGAACAGGGTATCAGAGCCATGAATTTCTGGGTGGAGGACCCTAAGGGGAGCCCCAGGAAACTGAAAAGTGCAGAGGAGATTGCAGACAGGGAGAAGCTTAGGAGAATGACTCTGCATCATTATTTATGAACTCCTGAGCCATGTATGTCTGGACTGGGTCCTAATGAGCACACCAAAGATTTTGAGAACTAAAGTAATGCATAGAGCACCACCCAGTCACCGCAGTGATCACTGGGATGCACACCTGAAATGGAACCAGAGAGTAGTATAACTTCATTGAAAACTGAATTATCATTGGAGCCACAGCCCACAAAAGGTGGGCTGGAACTTCCAGACTGAATCTAACCAGGTTGCACCTGTTAAAACAAAAATATCAACATTTTTTTTTTTTGGTAAGACTTAGACAGGATCCAGAGTCTCATATGTAATATTCAAATTGTCCAGGACACAATCCAAAATTACTGAGCATACAAAGAAACATAAAATTTTCAATTTTTCTCAGAAAAGAGAATCAACAGACACCAATGATGAGATTTCACAGATGCTGGAATTATCGAAGACTTTAAAGCAGCTGTTATAAAAATGCTCAAATGAGTAATTACAAACATCTTTGAGACTATTGTTAAAATGGAAAATCTTCACAAGGAAGTAGAAGATATACATGGAAACTTTAGAACTGAGAAATACAAAAACTATACTAAGAAATTCAGTAGATGGGACTCATTAGCAGAATGGAAATGACAGAGAAAGAGTGAGTGAACCAGAATTGATAAATAGAAATTATCCATTGTAAGCCACAGAGAAAAAGCAATGAATAGAGCCTCTGGGACATGTGGAACAACAACAACAAAAGATTGAACATTTGTTGCATCAAAATCCCAGAAGTCGAGTATGATGCTGGAAAAATATTTGAAGAAATAATGATTGAAAAGTCCCCAAGTTTGGTGAAAGAGATAAACTTACAGATTCAAGAAGCTAAACAAATCCCAAACAGGATAAACGGAAAGAAATACACACCCAAATACATCATAAACAAAGTACTGAAGTCCTAAGGCAAAGAGGATACCTTGACATTAGCTGGAGAAAAAGGACTCATCTATAGGGGAATCATGATTTAATACGGCAGGTTTCTCAGCAGAAACCATGGAGGCCATAGGAAGCGATAAAGTATTTTGAAAGTATGAAAGAAAAGAACTGTCAACCTGGAATTCTAAATCCAGTGAAAATATCCCTCAGGAAGGAAGGTGAAATAAAGATGCTCTCCAATGAAGGAAAACTAAGGGAGTTCATAGCAGCAAATCTGCTATAGAAGAACTGATAAAGTTCTTTAGAAAGAAGGGTAATGCTCTGGTTCCACCCCAACAGCTGAACTCATGGCCTCACTGCATCATTGCTACCCTGCTGAGCCTAACTTACCCAGCAGGTGTATGTTGCTCATTTTTCAATTTACAAATGACTCACGCTATCATTTTTCAATTTACAAAATAAATGCAGAGACTTCAATATACAAAGTGACCTTCAGAGGCAAATGATGTTTCTGAAAACTGTGAGTAGAATAATGGACTTGCACACTCAGGGGAGGCAATACACCCACCTGCCTGGAGCAACTGGTGACTTTGATGATAACTGGTATCCAGGTCCCACAGAGAACTGTTGAGACCCAATGAGAACAAAATGGTACCAGTGCGGCCCGGGCTCACACACTGAGGACAGAAGGTATCAGAACATTCTAGACACTGGGCCTGAACCTGGGATGAGCACAGCAGCTGGAATACTCTTATCTCCAGTAGTAGAGGTGGCATCTTCAGGGAGTTTCAGAGCTGGAGGGCAAAATGGTAGATACTGTGGGTGGCTACCCAAGTGATTGTTAAAGTCATCTGAGGAGAGCTGGGGGTATTTTCTTGGTAAAGGTGATGGAAGAACTAATTTCATGGCTTTCTTCTGACTCTGTGTCTCTTTGTAGACTGGCACAACCTGAAAAATATGAGCTAAGTTATTGTAAAGATGATCTACAAAGAGTACAGAAGTTTGGAGAAGAGGAAGAAAAATATCTGTGATCCTATGACCCTCACACGATCATTTTCATTTTCACATAATCTTATTAAAAGGAAAATAAACTTAATGGGATCAGAGGACCTTTTCATTTTGCACAGATCATAGTCATTTTCCATGTTCCTACACCATCCTGATACTCATTAAATAGCTACTTAGTGGTCCACTAGCTGGATATACATTCATTTCTTTAGCGACTCCCTCACTGTGGAGCATTTAGATCGTTTCCACTTCTTTGATATTCTGAGTAAATGCAACAAAAACCATAAACATTCTTCTTTTTCCTTCTTTGAAATTGCTCTATTCTTTCTGGATTTTAACTTACAGCAAAAGAAATAGGGCTGGATGTGTGTGTGTGTGTGTGTGTGTGTGTGTGTGTGTGTGTGTGTTTGGGAGTCAGATTTAGTTTATTATTTTATTTTTAGAGAGGAGGAAGGAGAAGGAGAGAGAGTCTTAAGCAAGCTCCATGCCCAAGACAGAGCCAGATGTGAGGCTTGATCTCATAATCCTGAGACCATGACCTCCCAAAACCGAGAGTCCAGCACTTAACTAACTGAGCCACCCAGTACCCCTGGGGTGGGGTATATTTTAAAAGTATACTCTCCATGTCAATCTCCATGGATGTTATGCATGTTGTCAGCCATGTTTGTGTACATCATCTGTTTTTCAGTTTCTCATCTTTATGCCCATCTTGGAAAGACATGGTAGTGTCAACTGAGCCTGCTTTACTTCTCTGATTTTTAAAATAAGTGTTTGGATGAAGTTGCTTCTAAAACCAATATATAACCTGACTAGAAGAAAACCAGAGATATTTTCCCCTTATTGATTAATTAATTAGACAAATATTTATTGAGTATCTACCATGTACCTGACATTGTGGTAGATACTGGGAATTAAGAAATAAACAGACAAAAATCTCTACCCTAGCAGATCTGATGTCTTCGTAGGTAAAACAGAACCAATAAACAAATTAAGTAATGCAATTCCAAGTGATGATAAGCACAAGAATTTCTCTTGTAAGAAGCAAGGAAAAGGATAGAGACCAATGGAGGAGCTTTTTAGGAGAATGGTCAGGGCAGTCTCTGAACAGATGATGTTGGAGTTGAATGAGCTGAGAGATCTAGTCCATGCTTTTTGGAAAAAGAATGAGCCAAGCATAGGAAGCAGTAGGTGCAAAGGCCCTAGGGTAGGAGTGAGTCTAGTGTTTCCAAGGAATAGCAAGGAAGGCAACGAGACTGGAGTATAATGAGTGAGTGAGGGGTTCCTGTTAAGAGATGAGGTCAGAGAGGTGGGACTGATAATGAGGATGTCTAGGGGAAGGTCTGTCCAGCAAGGGCATTGTGTTTGGTGGAGAATCTGGGGCAGGCACTCCCTCATCTAGGGCCCCTGATCCTGGTGCTCTGGGAGGACACATCTTAGAGCAAGAGAAAGACACAAACAGATCATTTTAATATATCCTTTCAGACTCCAGAGCCAAGGGGAAATTAGTGAGGCAATTTTTTTCTCTTTTTTGCTTGACCTCTGCTTTATTTATTTTCAGGACTCACAATAATTTGAAGATGCTGAAAAAGAAAATACTCAGGGTACTTGGATCTAACCAAGAAGTCAAGATTCTTTCCTTTGGCTCTTCAACCTGAGACAAGAAAGGATGATGTTTTTGTGTTGTTGTTAAAAGAATGAATGTATAATATCATTCTCCCATCTTCCCTTTCCTTTTATCTGTGATTGGCTGAACAAGAGAACAAAGATGCCATTTGGTCTCTGTAGGTTGAGGTACACCGTGTAAAGATTTCCTCACTTTATAGAAGAGATATGTTACAGGCAGATTTTGGCAAAGCAAATCTTGGGAAAGTGAATTCTGTTCACTGTGGCTGCTGGTCTTGTTGAGGCTTGAGTGGTCACGGGTCAGAGCAGGCCGGTTGGATCTCTTAAACCAGAGGGCCAGAGGTGTGAGCAAATGCAAGAACCAGCAGGGAAGCAAGGAACTAATTCCAGAGAGGGCTATAGGTTCTGCCACTAATTCAGTGTGTGATCTTCAGTAAGTTTATTACCTATAAAATCGGAGTTGGGGTAGAGGAGAGTGTGTGTTGGGCTAGAATGATAGTCATTGGCCTTTTCCACTTGTAAATTCCAATGGATTGACAAAAAGGAACCCTTAGAGCAGCCTTAATTAGCAGAACTGAGAGTGGGAGCAGCAGGAGGCCATGGTCTGGGTTGGAGGTTTGAAAGCAGAAGGGATTCAAGAGGAGCAGCTGGCAATGGAGGGGGATGGTGAGGGGCTCCCGAGGGTGGAGAGGTGTGAGTGGGGAAGAGGCAGTGGGAGAGGACGAGGAGGGAAGGAAGGGAGCACCATGGCTTTCCAATGTGTGTGCATTCCCCAGGCTTCTGTGAAGCAGGGCTTGAGGAACTGTGGGCTCTTCTGGGGGGACACTTACTCATCTTAGTTACAGAAGCCCGATGTGATCCCCAAGGAAGGGCTGAGGGAGAGCTAGGTTATACAATCCTGGCTCCTAGGTCCCTGTGTCAGCAAGTGGCATAGAGACAAGAGCAGTACATGGCAGTAGAAGGAGACTGGCCTGAATCCAGTGGCGACTCTGAGAGGGATTGGGGCACAGATGTTTAGGCTCCCCACTCCGACCCAGTATACCCCACTGGGTGCCATCAAAGCCACCACAAACCCTAATTCAGTCTAATTCAGACTCACGGAGACACATTTCCAGATGAGTCTCCAAGCCCCTTCTCTGCCAGACTCAAAGTGTCTGCTCTAGATGACCTCATAAAAAGTTCAGAATTGACTGCTTCAACCCTGGCACAGCCATGTGTGAGCAGAGTGCAAGATAAGTCACTGAGCCTCTCTGAGCTCCAGCTTCCTCTTTGGAAAATGGGGTCACCTTGCTTGCAGGATTGGGACAGCATCCTGAACTGGTGCTCACGAGTTGCCTTGTACAGAGTCCTGCACCCCTGAGGAGGCCAGAAAATGTTCTTTTCCTTCCCCTTTCCTGCATTAGGAAAAACTGTGAGACTTTGAAATGAGCGAAGGGGACTAGTGGGTGTCCTCTCAGTGGGACTCCAGGTAGTGATCAGATGCTGTTGAAGTCTGTGTTTCCGACTGGGCTACTTTGTAAGCCACAAAAAACTGACAGTCCTGCAAATACTTCTTGTCTATAGAAATGTAAGCGAATATTGTCCCCCCAAAATACAACTTATTTCTGCCCTGGATAGCAGATTATTCTGCACATGCCATTTTATTGGCCTAACTATACAACCCAGTTTTGTGTCCATCAGGATATTCATTTCAGTACTATTTTTTAAAGATTTTATGTATTTATCCATGAGAGACACAGATAGAGGCAGAAACATTGGCAGACGGAGAAGTAGGCTCCCTGGGGGAGCTTGATTTGGGACTTGATTCCAGGACCCTGGGATTACGACCTGAGCCGAAGGTAGACACTCAACCAGTGAGCCAACCAGGTGCCCCATCATTTCAGCATTCTTGACTGCCTCTATGTGTCTGTCCTTTAGATTCTCCTTTGAAATGATAGGACATCTTACTGGTCCTTTATTAATGAGTAAAATAACATCTTTGATATATGTTCATTTATATTTGTATGATTCCCGTCTTTATTTCTGAAAATGATACTTTACCATCTACTTCTCTGATGACTTATAAATTATTAATTCAGATCAGACCTCTCTCACCCAGTCCCCACTGCTAACTTAATATTAAATTTTAAGTCTTTCACCAGCCTTCACCCCAACACACACACACACACACACACACACACACACAACACACACAGGTCATCATCTATACCCAATTACCCTTACCTACCTGGAAAAAAAGGTTTTTTTTTTTTTGTTTGTTTGTTTGTTTTGTTTTTTTGTGAGATGTGTGTGTTCTGCACTAAAAACATATGCATCTGAGTATTTGGCCAGGGCTTGGACCCCTGAGATACAAAGCAGAGGCCATATTGTAGGGACTGAATGAGGAAATGACCTCACAAAGGAACAATATAATGTGTTGTCTATTCAGAGTCTAAGTTTTGCACTGAATGCTAACTTCAAGTTAAAGAATTGTAAAGTCCTCAGAGAAAGAGGACTGGTGTCATTTTTCTACCACCAAGGGAGATGGCACTATGTGCCTGCAGGGTAGCCCTGGACTGAGAACGAACCATCTGGGACCAGTTATAGATTCGCCAGCATTCTTTCCAATGTCTTTTCCTTTGGGGCTGCATGCCCTGCTGCATCAGGCCACATGGGGCCTTTGCTGTATAGGAACCTGAGGTTCCTGAAAGCCTTGGCTAAGAGGCATAGAAGGACTGTACCTTGGGTAGCTGGTGTCAGATTATCTCTGGGTGTCCCCTTGAAATAATTTCTTTTCTGGACCCCTACAGAGACCCAATGGAGGGATTGGCCCAAGAAAGGAGAGTTTCTGCTTCAGGTAGCTACTAGAATCACCCAACATGCTATGAAATATGTCTCTGAAATATGGTTAGACCCAGGGGATTGTAATCACAGGCTCCTCCCTAGACCACTGCCACCCCAAGTGTGGTCCAGGACCCACCACACTGGTTTCACCTGGGAGCTTGCTCAGGCCCAAGGCCAGACTTGTTGAGTCAGAATGTGTGAGTTATAAGATTCCCTGGTGATTCACATGTACTCCAGAGTCTGGAAGGGCTCGGGTGATGGAGGTCATGCTACTGGGAGCGATCAAGTCTGTGAATCTCATTAGCTGGGGAATTGTGGGCCAGTCACTTTTACCTCTTGGGACCTGTTTCCTCATCTGTAAAAGGACAATAACCTCGGTGCCACAGGGCCATGGAGAGATCCAAGGGATGTGAAAGCACTGACTAGCATTTGCCCCATAATTTGTTTAAAGGCCAAGAGAATCCCAAAGAAGTCCTGGTGAGGGATGGGGTTACTACATCCTACAGGGATGGGCAGGTGGGAGGCTCCAACCCAAGCTGCATCTCTGGTCTTTACCCAGACAAATGAGTGCTCAGTGCAAGCAGGGCATGTTTTCTTTTTGCAGTGAAGCCCAGCAGGGGCCCCACACCCAGGGTGGCCAGAGCTGGGCCATGGAACTGACCCAGAAGGTCCTTTTACTGGCCATTTTGCCTGGCAGTAGAGAAGTTAACCTCATGTCCAACCCTCATCTCTCGAGCCCTTTCTGGGACCATCTATGCCAGGGGTTTGTCCTTGGGTATTATCTCAGGCTTTCCTCCTTGAAGGTCCTGTGGATTATATGGAACCCTTTGCGCTCGATAGACACAGCGGACTAGGGAGCAGAATGAAATTATTTTAATAGCATAGCAACACTTTAGGACCACGCATCACAGACGAGGAAAATGTTTTGCTTTCCATTTGTACAATTCTGGTGAGGTGTGAGGTTGCACTGGACAATCTTACAGACATTTTTCACATTGAAAACTTAATAAATAGATAATGAAAATGTCAAACTTCAGAGACAATGACTTATGAGTGTGATTGTTTTCTTTTTCTGCCTCTTCTGAGCCAGGCGGTTGCTTCCTGGTGTGCCGACAAAGGCAGGGTCCCTTAGGAGGGGTATTCATACTCCTCAGCACTACGCCGGCCAAAATCCATCCAGCCCATGTAGTCCCGGTCGCTTATCCTGTGACTGGGGTCCAGGTTCTGCAGGTTCTTAATGACGGACATTCGGCCAGAAGGAGCTACAAGGGGCAGGGGCAAAGGAAGCAGGGCCATTACATCTAAGAGCATCACTATTTCAATCTGTAAAGGAGAACAATGGGAAAAGCCAGACAATACAAAAGCTCCTCCTTAAAGGTATCAAAGAGCTGTCCAACAGTGGGATGGATTACTAGACCAAAATCTAAGAGAAGGACCCAAGTCTGTGTCACTAGAGAGAGTAGTATTTACTAGCCATGGGTATGGCTTCCAATCTATAAGGATTTAAGTGAATCCACAGATTTGTGGCCTTCCACAGCTTAGATATGCCTTAGTTTTCCTACTCCTTGGGGTGTTTCCACCGTGGTAGCTGGCCCTCAGTAGATGCCAAGCAAGGGTTTCCTTGGTACTTACCCATTTCTGGAATTTGCCCCTTGATATCCCGAGCATACCTGACTATTGTTAAGGTGACGCAGTTACAATATTTTGGGTTTTTTTTTAGTTACAATATTTTGATGTTAGAATGGTTTAAAAAATAGAGTCAAGTTCCACTGCTAGACAAATACTGTGTACAAATTAATTTGAAACTACCTTCTTTTTCAAAATGATAATGAGAGTAAGACACACTGTCAGATTAAAATCTTATGTCAGTGGCATTCAAAGAAGAGTGGGCAGAGAGGTAATAAGGAGGTTAATTCATCCCTTTTGACCAAAATGCAATAACTGAATGAAAAATGGACCTTCAGGAGTTAAGTCGTCAGGAACAGGATGATTCTCACGTGTAATTCACATTGAGCGAACAGGGACATGAAGAAGCAGTTTCTTTGGAGACATATGACACAGTCCTAGCCCACAGATCACAGACAGTGACCTTCTGGATGTGAAATCAGTATAATGCCTTCTTTTGTGCAAGCTAAGAGGCAAGAAATGTCCCTCAGGGACCTCAAAGGGGGAAAGCCCAGGGGACTTTAAGAGCAGAGTGATGGAGGACTGCTCCATGGTTCCTATCGTATGAGGGCCCCTGTGACCCCACTGCTCTGGATGCTGGCATCGAACCCTCCTGTATGAGACTGCCCTTGCCAGCTCCTGCCCACAGGCTGCAAGGAGTCAGACTATGACTTATTTATTGATAAATGACCTTGCAGGAGCAGTTTCTCTGTCTTATTGGATAACCAAGTGAAGCTAGCTAAATTAAAAACCAGAAACAATTATACAGAGTAATGTCCCCACCCATTCTTCTCCTGACATCCCCACCTCAATCCCTTCCCAGCCTTGGGATCAAAAGTCAATCCAGACATTCCTGCCTCTTTGCAGGTATCTCCAGCTATGCAAAAGGAAAACAGACCTGGCTGTTTCATTGTTCAACATTTTTCAGGTGAAATACTAGTCTTTGCATTCAAAAAAACCTTGCATATCCAGTTATTTGTACCCAGTTATAGAAATGTAGCCCATTCTTCTGCCTGGTGATGATGAATGCCACCATGAAGGGCTGGGCATAGCCCCAAGTTCCAGTTAATGAAGGCAAAGCGGCAGCTTCGAGGTGCATAAGCAGCCTAGGTTTGTTGGGCTTGGGTGGGGGAGGGGGATGGTGCAGGAATCACATTCAGCCCTGGTAGCTGTGCTGGTTTCACACCTCAATCCCTCCATTCCACACACAGTTCTGTGCTCACAGTGTGTGCATTTACCTGGGTCCTCACTCGCTTCTCCAGTGTGACACAAAGTAGGAACTACACCTGGTTTACAGAATTGAATTGAAGGTCCTGCCTCCTTTAAACTTTAAAACCCCCCGAATGGGCAGTACAGCTGGGAAGATGACTGGGTTCCAGACCCGCTGGGGAGGGCAGGGCTTGAACAGAGTGTCAGGTGTGCAAAGTCATGTAGGTTATATATTCTCCCAGAGCCTAATGGAACTTACTAACCAGGGCTTCAGCGAGGAGTAACAGACAGTACAGATGTTACAGATGTAGCATTAGAGCTTTGTTGGGCATGGGGCAGGTGTATGCTAGATGTCCCCTGCCCCCAATAGAATCGCTTCTCAATCACTGAAAGCTCTGCAGACAATTAATTTCTAACAATAAACTCTTGAGCACTCCTCGAAGAGTACATTATCGTGTTTAGAATCTGTAAGCATAAGTACTGTAGTTGAGTACATATCCAGTATGATCTCAAAATGTGTAAAATATTCAAGGATAGGTATAAATATTT
Source organism: Canis lupus dingo (assembly GCF_003254725.2). Lineage (NCBI taxonomy): Eukaryota > Metazoa > Chordata > Mammalia > Carnivora > Canidae > Canis > Canis lupus. Next base: position 11,488,909 of record NC_064265.1, read on the forward strand.
CTTCCTGGTTCATATTTGTTAAATAGGCGAGTAGGATTATTTTCTGCCTCGTGCCGGTTGTGGGTGTTGGCAGCTGAAGTCCCGAGGGGCTGCCATTCCCGCATGGGCTTGTGTGGTACAGCATTCTAAAGGCAAAGGGAGAAAGTGGCTGAGCAGAGATGCTAGGGACAAACTTCCAGCTAAGATTTGTAGTATAAAGCCACTGCCAAGTGTCAGTTCTGGGGAAGTAGTTTGGCAACTGGCTTGTTTCTCAGACCTGTTTCTCGTGGCTCTTTCCTGATGATGGGGAGGGGGTTCCAGATGACAGCTCAGTGAAAAACCTATGATATTTCGGACTGGTCTGGCTGAAGTTCAACTGACATCCAAGGACAGATATTAAATTACTTTGAGACAGATAATCAATAGGAATTCAAGAAGTTTTCAGACTTTCTCTGTCATCTGACTAATATTTCCAACATCTCTTAATTTAATTTTAGTTAGAAAGCAAAACAGAAGATGGTAGCTGGGACAATTTCCCAAAGAGCGGACAAAATATAACAAATCATCTTAAATCATCTTTTTTTTTTTTTTTCTCCTTCTGAATTCCCCTGGTCGAAAAACTTTTGATCTTACCTTCATATGAAACCATCAGAGACTCTGGAAAGCCAAGCCCATCATTTTTTCCTTGTTTAGTCAAGGAAAGCCTCCCTGGCACATGGGACGGTCAGAAAGCCTCATGGGAAAGGGGTCCACCCTCTACCCTTCCCAATAGCATTTTCTGTGGTTTATTGGCTGGCTGCATTGGTCTAGTTTAGCACACCACCCCACAGCCATCCATGTCACAGCGGATCAAGTTGGTTGAAAAAAAAAAAAAAAAAACTGTTTCAGTCCCAATCATGATTCCTAAGGAGCCTACAGACAAATGAGCCTCCCTCGGAATCACACAGAATGCTAGAAGGGACCTAGGGAACTCTAGCTTTCTCTGTGCTTTACAGACGAGACAGGCCCAGGAAAGGGACAGGGCTGTCAGTATGTCACCCTGCTAGTGAGCCACCAAATCACCATAATCCTGCAGACAGACATCAATGCTGAGAAACCTGGCTTGCACAGTCCTGCTGCAATTGGGACCACCTCTCTAACAGCAAAATAAAAACAAACAGGTCTCTTGAGTAATCATTTTAAATCACTGCCAAGGAGAACTCAAAACTGCTACTGATTCTTTCCTCCTGTTACATTCTTTGGTGAAAACTGACACATCGTCACTGTTTTTTCCACTGTTGTCAGGACGCAAGAGCTTTCTCAGCATCAATGCCTTCCTGCTAGGGGGTTTCCAAGTGTCACACCTGGGTGGCTCCCGGTTCCTCTGCATTTCCAGTATTGGGTATTTGGTAGATCTGCAAAGTCTTTTAGAGTCAGTAATTTGCTTCATAATTACCTTTTAATATCTTCATAATACAGCGTTGAACTTAAGCAGCAACACGGGCCAACACTAGTTCAAGAAAGCTCTTTTAAAAAGGTTTTCCTTAATTAATTGAATCCACCGCATTCGCTCTCAGTTTTCTACAAAGGAGGCCAGAAAACCGTACTGTCCAGCGCAGTGCAATGGGGGGGGGGGGGGGGGGAGGGGGAGGGGGGGAGAGGGCGAAAGTGAAGAAACCTTTCGGCTTAAGGCACCGCCTGTTTCCTTCCCAGGGGCTACCCACCTCCATCAGCAGGACGCTGGGGAACAGGGTCAGGATGGGGAGCCGCAGGCGGGGTCAGAGGAATAAGGACCCCGTAGGCGAATGAGCATCCGTACCTTTCCGGGCCTGCTGGATGTACCTGGCCAGCAGGGCGCCCAGGTGCGCGCGGGGCTCGCCGTCCACCTTCTGCACTGCCCTCAGCTGCCTCCGGGGCGCCTCGTCCTCCCGCTGCGCCCCCGGGCCCGCCGGGTCGGCCGGGACGGGCTGCGCCAGGGCGCCCGCCGCCAGTACCGCCAGCAGCACGCACAGGCACACGCCGCCGTTCATGGCTGCGGGACAGCAATGGGACAGGGGACGTGAACGACAAGGCGGGGGCCTCGCGGGCTCTGGCGGAGGCACCGGGGGCTCAGTGCAGGCGCGCGGGGCTCCGGCCGCGCCCGCCGGTGCAAGGCAGGGGCTCGCCAGGCGCCGCGGGGGCACGCGGCGGCCACACCCCGTGGAGTCCCGGGGACCCAGCCTTCCGCCTGGGCTGGCAGAAGAAACGTCTTCTGTTTTCCTTGAGTTTCAGAAAGTGTTGTTAGAGCGCCCGTCTTGTAACTGGAAAAGCAAGAGTTAAAGCTGGGAGAAACCAGACCCCCGGGAGCCAAGAAGCTCTCGGTGGGGGAAAATAAAGGGTGAAGAAGGGAGGAGCGCAGCTTAAAATGCAGGAGCAAGAAATTAAAGCCGTGTTTCTGAAGTTTCTTTAAGGTGCACATGGGAACCGGCAACAAACTACGATGCAAAACCCAAAGGGCTTTTTAGAATCAGAAATAAGCGCTTGGTCTTCCGTCGTTGGCAAAGCGCCGTCGCCTTCGAGATCCACGAGCAGATACGACACCCGCACTTTTCTATCCCCAAAGCCTTGAAATTTCCTGCAATATTTAGAAAGTGAATTTAAATCTTAAAGCCCCTTGGGAGTCTATTTGAGGAGACGGCCGGGTGCACCGCACCTCCGTGTAACATCCAGCAAAGCCCTGGGCGCGGGCTAATCCTAGCAAATAGCTATCCCGGCGCGGCACGGGCAGGGCACGGGGACGGAGACGGGGCAGGGCACGGGGACGGGCACGGGGACGGGGACGGGGACGGGGCAGGGCACGGGCAGGGCACGGGGACGGGCACGGGGACGGGCACAGGGACGGGGCAGGGGACGGGCACGGGGACGGGGACGAAGCCGGCTCGGAAGTCCCCCCGCCGCTCTGCCCGCCCAGCCCCCTCTGCTGTTCTGACTCCGAGACAGGTCTTCCGAGCTGTCTGTCGGGAAGAAGATGCAGAAAACAGGGAAATGCGGTGAAGGGGCACAAGACCGCGGACCGCATTCTCACACCACCTCGAGGGCCGGGGACCTACCTCGTGGGCTAGGAGCGTAGACGCGGCGGTCGGCGGTGGCGCAGCCCGGGAGCGGCGGGGGAGCCGAGCCAGGTGCAGGTGGGCCGGCGGCCGCCCCTTAAATAGGCCCTCCCGGCGCCGCCGGCCACGTGACGCAGCCCCGCGGCAGCAGGCGCTCAGGGGGCGGCCGCTGGGGCGCCGAGCGGCGGCGGGGCTCGGGGAGCGGAGGGGCGGTGGCCCGCGGAGACCCGCCCCGCCCCGGGGTCCAGCCCGCCTCTCCGGCCGGGGGGCTGCCCGTCCCGGTTCCGTCCCGCCCCCTCGCCCTTTCCTGCTCCAGGACGGGACGCCTAGGTGTCGGGATGGAGGAGCTGCCCAGTTAGGTCGGCCCTGGGGACCGGAGGCGCCCCGAGGAGGCCGGGGGCGGGCTGGGGAACTGGACCGGGCTGGGTGTCTGCAAAGTGTAATTCGGAGCTGGGGGTGGGGGTGGGGTGGGGGGGGGCGAGGGGGTTGCGCCCCGCCTGGAGCAGCTCAGGCTGCTCTGGGCATGTTGTGGGTTTTTTTTTGTTGTTGTTTTTTGTTTTTTTGTCTTTTTTGGTGTTTTGTTTTTTTGGATCACTGAGTGGGCTTCTTGGGGGGGGGAGGTCCTCACTTTCTTCTCGGCCCGGTGAGAAGCCCTGGAGGTTCCCCAGGATTCCGAGGGCAGGTGTTCCCGGGTCAGTGAAAGGGCCTTGGCCTCGGCGGGCCCTTGGGGTCCCGGGGCTCTGTTCATGCAGCTGTGGAGCGACGGTGACACCTCGGGACTTCGCTCGGAGCTTGGGAAAGGGCCGTTTGCCTCCGGGTCGCGGTCGAATTAGCCCCCGGTCGCCGACCAGTGGCGCCAGAGTGCCCCGAAGAGCCCTGCGCCGCACCCCATCCCCTCTCCCCGGCCGCCGAGCACTCACACCCCGCGGGCCCCCCGCGTCCTTCCCGGTGCCGTCGCGCCCCGGGCTGCCGAGCGAGGCCACCCGAGCCGGGGCGCCCTGGCGGCCAAACCATCTCGGCCAACCCGTCTGGGCGAAAGGCACTGCCAACCCCATTTCACAGATGGCAAACCGAGGCTCGAAGAGCTGCGCCAGCCGGGACTGCCCTGGCCGTGCGGCAGAGTCCTCCCGGGGGGCGCCTGGGTGGCTCAGTGGTGAGCGGCTGCTTCGGCCCAGGGTGCGATCCGCGGGCGGGGGATGGAGTCCCGCATCGGGTCCCCGCAGGGAGCCTGCTTCTCCCTTGGCTGTGTCTCTGCCTCTCTCTGTGTCTCTCATGAATAAACAAATAAGATCTTTTAAAAAAAAAAAAAGAATCTTCCCAGCCCGAGACCTCGGGGTCACATCTGTCCCTTGTCCAGCCCCGGAGCCCTTCATTCCTCTCCTCCTTTCCCTCAAGAAGGACTTGGAAGTGCCTTTTTCAAAACTGGCACCTGTACTCAGCTGTAGGGTTCCCTACATGGGCAGGACTGTGAGGACTCTAGCATGGGGGCATGGAGGTCAGGGTGGGGGTGGCTGGGAGAGCTTGGTGGGGAGACACTTCTGGTTGCATCCCCTTTTCTAAACTCTAGAGGCTGCTGTATTTCTGCAACCTACAGGCAACATTTTTGAAACAGCTGCAAGTAAGATGTTTTCCAGTGGTTTTTCCACAAGGCTGCTAAGGGGTGTGTAGTTCAGTTGCAGGAACTAGTTTTATTTGTGACTGTGGCCAAGGTATTTCTGGGAACATAAACTTGCTACAAAACAGAATCACCTAAAAGGCTTGTTCAGATATCCTGAGTCTCTGATTCTGAGGTGGGGCCCAAGAATCTCCCGCTTCTAACAAGTTCCCCAATGATGCGCCTGCTGGTGAGCCCCTGAACGCACTTTAAGAACCACTGCTATAGAATTTCCTTGTGGTAAGCCAGTGACTTAACACCCTTCCTTCCATCCACTTAATTAATAATTAATATTTATTGAACAGTTGCTTTGTGCCAGGCATTGGGGATGCAGCATGAACAATGATGACAATATGATGGGGGAGCAGCAAAAAAAGTAAACAGACAACCCTCTAGTGATTCTGATGTATTTGAGGGACTATCGTGGTGCAGGAGTTGGGAGATGATCCCAGAGAAGTATTTTTTGGGTTTTTTAAAAATATTTATTTATTTATTTATTTGAGGGGGGGCCACAAGTGAGTGCTTTAGGGTGGGGAGGGAGGGGCAGAGGAAGAAGGAGAGAGAGAGAGAAATCCTCAAGCAGGCTCCATGCTCAGCAGGGGGCTCCATCCCAGGACCCTAAGATCAAGACCTGAGCCAAAATCAAGATACAGTCGCTCAACTGACAGAGCCACCCAGGTGTCCCCTAGAGAAATGTTTTGTTGAGGGGGAGCAGAGGAAGGAGACCCTGATTTTAGAAAGATGAGTCTGGTTGTAATGTGAGAAGCATTCCAAGTGGGGAGAAGCTGTAAGTCTGGATCTATTAGGAGGGCCAGATGGGATAAAGATAGATTTATATTTTGGTTTACAATGGATTATGAAGCCTATTAGTTATTATGAAACATATTAAACATTATCAAAGCAATGTGTTCATTAGAGGTAATTCAGAAAGTCAGTAAAAGTAGAAAAAAGAGGAAAAATTCCATTTTCCCGGGACAGCCACTGTTAACCTCTTGATGTCAGAGAAGCTTGTAGAGGCAATGAAACTAGGTGACTGAGGCTGACACTGGGGCTCTGTGTTGTGAGACAAGTGGGTAGGTGGAGTGTTACCCAAGACCAGGAGGTCAGGTGTGAGGGCCGGGTATGGGGTTGAGGTAGGTAATCTAATATAAGATTGAACTCATTGCTTGTGTGTGGATGTCCCAGGAACAGGTTGAGAATGAGCCCTAAGCTCAGGACATAGAGGCACTGGAAGTGTGGACCAGAGTCTTTGGGTGGAGGGTGACTGCCAGCCTAGCGGGTGCCTAGGAGGGCAGGTGAATAAGTGGACACCTCTAGGCACATCGAGAGCAAGACGGTGAGTGGAGAAGAGGGAGCTGAGACACCAGAATAAGGTGTCTGAAGGAGTGGTCAAGACACCAGAGTAAAAATGCCTTAAGAAGAAGCCAAAAGTGACAAGGATTATCAGAAGCTGGAAGAAGGGCTTATGCAGTGGACCTTTATAACTTGCTATAAAGTTGTAGTCACTTCACCTCTAGGAATTGAATTCTGAGCAGGGATATATTATAGAAGATTCTCTGGGAAAATAAAAAGTTAAAAGGGGTCTGAACTCCATGGCCATACTAATAAGTCTTCCTTCTTAATGGATCAGAGGGTACTAATAACTCTGACCACTTCTAAAGCAAGATGTGCCTGGGCCCCCACTTTTCCAGTTAATGCATGTGTTTATCTGCATTAAGGAGAATCCATTTATTCACTAAAGGTACTTGCTTAATGCCCCTTAAGGTAGATGCTTTTGGTGCCTTCACTACAGCTAATGTCCCACCTCTGGCTCTGGCTGTTGGGGGAGCCAGATGCAGGGTTCAATCCCAGGACCCTGAGATCATGACGTGAGCCAAAGGCAGATGCTTAACTGACTGAGCCACCCAGGTACCCCTAGCTGGATTTGGACTGGGTAATTTTGAGCATTCAGACAGTGTTCCTATCTCAAGCTTTTAAAGCACCCCTTTGCAGTTCTCTGCCTCAAAACTCAAACCCAGAAGAGGTTTAGTCTGGAAGTACATGGGTCTTAACATCCCAGAGGACAACCCTCAATCAGTGGGGGATAGGAGCCCATTTCCGGTCCTCTGTGTGGACCATTCCCAGAAGCTTCTGGAATCTTCTTAAAGTTCCTTTGCCTCTAGCAATAGCCTCCCTTTAGCTGAATTTTCTTTTTTAAAGATTTTATTTACTTATTATTTAAGAGATACACAGAGAGAGAGCACGAGGTGGGGGGCAGGAGGAGCAGAGGAAGAGGGAGAGGGAGAAGCAGACACCCCACTGAGCAGGGAGCCTGATACGTGGCTCAACCAGGACCCTGGGATCATGACCTGAGCCGAAGACAGATGCTTAACCTACTGACCCACCAAGGTGCCCCCAGTTGACTTTTCCTCCTCCCCTGCCTTACTCCTCTCATTTCCTCACTTCTTGTATCTGGGGTCATCTCTCAAATAAACCACTTGTCCCCAAAGTTTTCTCTAATTTCAAGATAATCCTACTTAAAAAATCAACTGTCCATTAGGCATTGTTGAGATACAACGGGGAACAATACAGACAAATCCCTCTGTTTGTGGTGCTTCCATTCTAGTGGAGGAGACAGATAATAAACAAGAAAAATACTTGTATATGCAATAGGTCATCGATGGGCACAAATGATTCTGAGAGAAGTAGATCAAGTAGAGGGTATGGGCAGAAGACTTGCAGGAACATATACAAACCCCTGCTTGACGTCCCTCTGTTCAGGCTCTTTGATACATAGACCTCACTAGGTATGTGAAGGAGAAATGGTTTTGCTTTTCAGTACAAATGAACACAAAGGGGGTTGTAATGAGAGTTTTCCTTGTTTGGAGGTTGTGGTTGTATTTTACCAAGTGTGAGATGGTAATTAAGTTTCACCCTAAGCCCATCCTCTTGTCTCAGGAAAAGGAAAAAAACAGATAGTGCCCTCTCTGTCTCCCACCTGCCAACGCCTCACCTCCTTACCGCTGAGCGAGGCTCACCAGCTGAGGCCCCGAACTGCCCATGTGGAAGGTCCTTCATGCCATGCAGGGGGCTGAAAGCATCATGACCATATCCAGATGTGGCATTTGAAAGGGAGTAGTGGTGAGAGGGAATTGTTGCAATTAGGATTTTTAGTCCTGGGAGGTATCTCAAAGACATATGTCCATTCTTCACTTGCAGAAGACTGAGTGGAATTTCCAGGGATGTACTAGAGCCTCCTAATTTATTATTCACAGAATTTAAACTTGTTACTAGTAATTCCTCTTTAAAGGAGGTCAGGAGATTGTTGGCTCTGATTCAAAATACATTGGTTTGAAGGCTTCTTTTTGGGTCCTAAGTGTTTTCCCCTGGTACATATGGTAGAAATGCCATTAATTGTTCTGGAAACTTTCAAAGGCCCCCAGAGCCAGTGTTTCTGCTATCACCCAGAATGATTTGATTGAAAAGCAAGAAGTAGCTGTGGTCATTGGGGACAGTGCTTCCTTTCCTTAATGATGAGCTCCATTAGAATGTCTTGTCTTAGTTTTAGTGCTCACAAAAGTAGGGCTCAGACAGGCACCTGGGAGCAGGAAATTTATTTGGCAGTGATCTTAAGGAAGCAGGGTGAGGGGACAGGGGAGAGAGAGGACAATCAAGTGCATGTTGATGAGTGGGTTCCTGCTGTGGGGGCAGTCCCACTGGGGTCTCTGTGAGATACCTCATGGAACATGCCTCAAAACCAGCCCACCTGAGGCTGGGAGGAGAGCCTGGGGGATTTACCCACCGGCTCTGGTGCCCCATTGGTTGAGGGCTGCTCCAGGGATGACGGCTTCCTCTTCACTTCTAAATCGGCTTCCCTGCTCCTACAGGGCCAGAGAAAGTTCTCAGGTAGAGAAGAGAGAGGATGATGGCTGAGGTTGGAATAGCTACCAGGGAGCCAAGGGGACTAGCTGGGCTGCTATAACAAAATACCATAGACTGGGTGGCTTAAACAAAACACATTAATTTCTCATAGCCTGGAGGCTGAGAGGACCCAGGTCAGGGAGCCATCATGGTCAGGGGCCTGGTGAGAGGTTTTTTTCTGGGTTCTCTTCCTGTCGTATCCTCGCATGATAGACAGAGCAAGCTCTATGATTTTGTTCTTTGTTAGGGCACCAATTCCAGCATGAGGACCTCGCCCTCACGATTACATCTAAACCTAATTTCCTTCAAAGGTCCAATCTCCTAATATCATCACAGTGGGGATTAGGGCATCCATATGAATTTTGGGAGGACATAAACATTTAGCCCATAGCAGACTGCAACATGCCTGCGTGGAAAAGAGGAAAAATCCTTTCACTGGCATTTCTGTAAGGTTACTGAAATCCTTTAAATCTGGGGAATCCCCTAAACCTGGGACCTCTCATTCAAGGGTCACAAACCCAAACACCAACAGGTGAGCAAAACAGGCTACGGGTCAGAAGAGCAACAGCGACATCACAATGATAAATGTCAAAAGACTCTTGTGAGTGGTAGTTAATCCTCCTGGGGAACTCTCCAGGCAAGTGTAGAACTCACACTTCAGAGTTATCTTATCCAGTGGGAGCTGGGGTATTTATACAACAGCTCCAGCCAGTCACTGGTTGAGGGTGGTTCCCAGAAGGGGCGCATTAATTTCCTAGTGCTCGTGGCCCACTGGGTATATGGGCCAGAGAGGTTTCCAAGCTCCCATGGGAAGGCCTTACGGGGACAGCTACTGATGCTGGTTTTGGAAGCTGAGCCTGCACACACTATGTAGGTCGGGCCAGAGGGGTGATAGGTGGGGCAGTGACACTGCAGATTTACTCTTCTAATGCTTTGCTGACACTCAGTATTAGAGCTTACCATACTTTACCTTAATTTCCTACAACAGTCCTTGGTCCATAGCGGTTGCTCAATAAATCTATTGACTGACCTCTTCATCTATATGAATATCTCATTTGCCAGAAGACAGGACTGTGACTTCTGTGCTGGATGCATGAGAAGTGATCAATAAACATTTACTGAGTAAACAACTCTTAGTTCAATGGACTGGATATACAAGCTGTCTATTGGTGAATGACAAGCCATTGGCTGACCCTGGGCTTGGTCACTGACTCCCAAATTGTCACAGGAATTGTTTTCAGTACCATTTCTTTTTGCCAGGGATATAAGAGCTGCCAGAAACAGGAGATCACCTCATGAATGGATAATAGGAATGGGGAGAGGTGAGCTCCCAGCCATTAGTCTCCATGCAGAACAAGCCTTTGCTTTTCAAACTAATACTGAAAAGCCAAAATGAATGGTAGTTGCTGGGGAAACTGGCTGCCTATGTCCTCAGACCTGTCCCTTGGCTCACTTTCCTTTGTAGAGGTTTAGAAGAAGCTTCTATGGCCATACTCAGGAAAAGGTAATGAACAGACTCAAGTTCTTTGACCAGTAGTCTGGAGTCTTTGTAATCCTGCCAATCCAGCTTTCCTCTAAAGCTGGGGCTCCGTGTGACAGAGGACAAGGATGTATCCCTCTAGTGGTCTCAACACCCATCAGAGACACGGCCCACCTTAATAGCCCACCTGAGTTAATTTCCCCTCCTCTGAGTTAATTCTTAGGGCCACAGCCTTTCCAGGATGACCTTATTGGGAAAGCTCTTAGTTTTTAAAAATAAACTAAAATAGTTTGAATATGTATTAAAGGCACATAATTCACAAATGAAAAGGTAGAAAAAAGTATATAATAAAAATGAAGTCTTCCCCTCACCTCATATTTCCGTTCAGTTTCTCTTCCTTAGGGACAGAGTTCCTCTAGTTTTTAGTAAATTCTTCCAGAATCTATGCACATACAAGTACATCAAATAAGTGTCTCTCTCCCTCTGTCTCTCCACCTCTCTCCCTCTCTCTCTCTCTCTCACACACACACAATGTCCCGATAGAAGCACATATTACATAATGTTCTATACTTCACCTTTTTTTACTTAAAATATATATTGAAGTCACTGTATTGTTGGAATAATTCTACCTCAAAATCTATAGAATATCCCTTTTATATGGCTGTGCCATAATTTGTCTAGCTAGTTCCCTATTGATAAAAATGTAAATAGTTTCCAGTATTTTCTAATTATAACAGAAGCTTCTTGAATATACATCAATCTGCACATGTACAAAATTACTGATGACATGAATTTATAGAATTACAGAATTAAAGGATATGTACATTTAACATTTTGATAAGTATTACCAAGTTCCCCCCACCCATAGCAATTGTTTCCAACTGTCAAGGACAGCATATTTATCTCTTCTTGCTGATGAATTCTTCAGCTCCAGCTACTTGGCCAGCTCCTCAGCCATGCCCACGGCATAAGAGCATTAGCTCTGAATGTAGAGAGCTGACCTCACTGAATGACTGGGATTTAAACTTTGAGCGATGGTCCTATTTGAATTCCAATGTGTGTAGGAGGCAAAAGTAAGAGGCACAACCAGTGGCTGGTTCTGTCCTCTAGGTGACTTTTGGAAATGTATGGGGATTTTTTTTGGGGGTCAGTACAATAGTAGGGAGCACAATGCCTGATGGCATTGGGGAGGGGGAACCAGGATGCTGGGTGCCTGGCAACCCCCTGGAGAGACAAGCACATGTTGAATGATACACTGGACATTCAAGTAGGTGAATAAAGCCTGTCTATAATGATGCAAGCCTAGGAGGCGCCTGGGTGGCTCAAGTTCGTTGAGCATCTGTCTTTGGCTCAGGTCATGATTCGGAGGTCCTGGAATCCATCCCCTCATCGGGCTCCCTGCTCAAGGGAGAATCTGCTTCTCCCTCTCCCTCCCCCTGCTTGTCCTCTCTCTCACTCACTCACTCATTCTCTAATAAAAATAAATAAATAAATAAATAAATAAATAAATAAATAATTTTTAAAAATTATGCAAGCCTAGGAGATTACTTCATGCAACATAAAAAAAATATTTTTTTTCACTGAACTTTCCAAGAATGTGAGGACTGTTAAATCAGGGGAAGATTGCCTTTTGTTATGTTTGGGATTTTTAACAGGAGATGGCCACATTTTGAAAAATCATGTCACCAGTCCCAAGGGTACTTGTGGTGTTTGAGCTCCCTATACATACCTACACTGGCCCACAAATCTGTTTTCCATAGACAAATCCCTATATTATTTAACCTTTATTTCAAATCAGAAATGCAAAGAAAAATGTTTGTAATATTCAGTTGCAAATTGTGTTAGTTGTATTAAGGCCAAACTGACTCACTCTAAATAGGTGTGAACATCTGACAATTTCCAGTCTTCTAATTAACTGTGTCTGATCATTTACATATTAAGATACATATCATTTTATTCTAAATTACTTTGATATTATGGAAGGCACTTTCTATCTACAATATGTTATATTTGTGACAGAATTTTGATTTTAAAAATATTATGTGTATAGGTGTGTTGTAAGAGTTATAAATGACATTTCAGGCTCTTTCTCTCTCTCTCTATCAAATAAATAAATAAGTACATCTTTTAAAAAGGGGGCCCCTGGGTGGCTCAGTCAGTTATGCATCTGCTTTCAGCTCAGGTCATGATCCCAGGGTCCTGGGATGGAGCCCTGTGTCCTGCTCCTCAGGGAGCCTACTTCTCCCTCTCCTGCTGCTGCTTCTCCTGCTTGTGCTCTCTCCTTCTCTGTCAAATAAATAAATAAATATATCTTTTTTTTTTAAATGGTATTTCAGGACAGCAAAGAGAGCATGTGAAGTATTTGTTGTCCAAAGTGGGTGTTGAGTCAGATGAGGTTGGGATTTAGGCCTTAGGAGCATGGATGTTTAAAGCCTGCTCTACCTGTTTTTTGTTATCTTAATTCAATTAGGAGAAAGAGGGCAAAATTTGGGAGAGGGATTAAGGCAGAGGTCCCAGAAAGATGGGGTGCAGTGTGTAAGTGTGTGGAGGCCAAGAGGTCAGGCTGTGGTGCAGAGAGAGGGTAAGCACACATTTCCTCTCCTCACCATGCTACTGAGCAATGGGTTTGACTGCAATATCCAGCCTGCACTCACTTCTTGTGGACAATCCTGAGATCTGAGGGTGGACAAGGAGGTTGAGGATTCCAGATCTCTGAAATGGGCAGAGATCTGGGGTTTTAGGAAAGCAAGTTAGGCTATTTTGCATAAGAATAATTTTGAGCAATGTCCAAAGGACATATTGGTGGACAGGTAGCCCAAAGGAAAAAGAGGATACCATTTCATGTTAAAAAGCAGTGGTATTTGAACTTTGGGGATTTGTACCATAAATGTAAAAGTTCTATTTAGATTTTCATTCCTTAAGGAATAGCACAAACCTGCAGCATAGGCAACAAAATGTTAAAAATTGGCAGCCCAGAAATGAGGGATCTGCGCATGTATTTTCCTAGCACCCATGATGATGAGTGAAAGAGAGTTTGTTTACCAGCTTCTGTGACTTCCCTGGAGATGGCTGGCAACAGACGGGCCTCCAGCTGAGCGGGGAGCTTTGGGGTGCTGGGCCCAGGGGCTGCCGAGGACTTGCAAAGGAGTGAGAATATGATCTTATCTGCCAGATTGTGTTTCTTATGTAAGTTTCTGGAGCTGGGAGTTGAAAGGAAAAAGAGATTTAGTCTTTGAGCAAGAATGTTGGTTTGCAGAGTGCCTGTGTGGCTCAGTCGGTTGAGTGGCCAGCTCTTGATCCTGGCTCAGGTCATGATCTTGGGGTCCTGGGATCGAACCCCATGTCAAGCCCCACACTCAACATGGAGTCTGCTTCATATTCTCTCTCCCTCTCCCACTGCCCCTCCTGCTTGTGCTCTCTCTTTCTCTCAAATAAATGAGTACATCTTAAAAAAAAAACGAATATTGGTTTATATTTTGGGTCCCTGTCTTAATTTGGGACCCACCCCAAAAAAACAGACCCTAAGGCAAAGAATGATGCAGGTGGTGTGTTTGGGAGGACATCCCAGATTGCTGAACTGAGAAGGTTAGAAAATGAGTCTGAGAAGAGAGAAAAGTCAAGTAAGTGTGGGTTAATGAAGGTTACTGGTGAGAGAGACTGGGGCTCAGTCTGGCTGGGTCCCTTCTGAGTGGCTGTATAGGAAACACCTCATAATTGCCCCACTGGAGCATTAATCTAGGACTCATGTGTCCTATTGTTTGAGGGCTCAGCGATGGGTTGGAGGCAGGGAGGACCTAACACAGGCTGAGAATAGAGATGCAGGTTGGATGTAGGCAGCCACCAGCCTATATGAAAACCTGTCCCATGCAGCTGCTTATGGGTTCAAGTGGGCGGAGGGGATGTGTATGAAGCATCAACAGTGTCTCCTGCAGCCCCTAAGTGCAAACCTGAGGAAAGACCTCATTACATTCATGCACTGTTAAAACACACAAGTCTTCCTATTTTGTTCCTATTCTTTGGGAATGTATGCATCATTGGGTATAAATATTTTGCTGGGAGAAATGTTCATGAAACATGTCCTCCTTCTCATGCTGAGTACCATTCTTTTTCTTCTCCGACCCTGGAAATTTCATAACTCTTGGGTCTTCCATCCATGGTTTGTGTAACTCAGAGCAAACCACTTTGGGTTTGTAACCCTGTGTTTGCACAACTGTCAAACGAGTCGCGTAGGAATCATGTCCTAGAGCATTGCAAGCTTTTAATGGGATAAACCTTAGCGGAGTGAAGTGAGGGTTTGGGGACAAGAAAACTTGCATTTTCAGCTTTTTTGCACATTCAGCTCTTTTTGGAGGAGGAGGTCTCAGGTCAAGATACTGAGGAGGAGATACTCATGGGAGGATGGAGTAGAGATGAGAGGTGTTTTGGGATTGTGTTGCTTACACAGATTTGTAAGTAGAGATGAGAGGTGTTTTGGGATTGTGTTACTTACACAGATCTGTGCCAAGCCTCCTAAATTTATCACTCCCCTTTCTGAGAACAGTGGCTCCATTGAAGTCAAAGTGGAGGGAGAACCATGCTAAAAGTTTAAGTCCACTAAAATTGTCAAGTTTTGGGGGGGGCAGTTTCTGGGCTCCCCATGGATGACCCTTGTATAACAAGATGCTAATTTTAAAGAGAAATCTCGGATGCAGAGAGCGGGAGTGATAGTGCAGCTCTTTCTTGGCAACCCTAATTGCGGCAAGAGTTGCCAGGCTGCTAAAGGCATTCGCTTGTGCTATACACACAGCTGGGAAAATCAGAAGTGAGGAGCTGGTTTGTCACCAGCCAAAGCCCTGGAACTCACAAAGCAATCTGCTTTCTTTGGGAAGATACATATGGAGTCTAAAGGATTCGTCTAGAGAAATGCTGCTGGTTTTATAATATGGCTGTATTTCTTTTTCTTCCACCCATAGCTGTTTGCTCTCTTTCTTCGTTTATTTTATTTTATGATTTTATTTTTTTAAAAGAGACCATGCAATAGACACTGTAATTATAAAGAACTTACCTTCATAGGGCAGGCCCTCACATATTGACATCGATGCTTCATCAGATGCCATGGATGCCTTGTGGGTGGGTCTGACTTCCAGCTCCCAACCTTTGTGACCCTTTGCTCCACCGTTCTCTCTGGTGGTGAGAGAAGCCTGTTCTGCCTGCAGAAGTGCGCTTCAAGTGCTGGGGATTAATGGCCCCCAGGAACAGCCCTCAACTAGCAACTCATGGGAAGCAGTGAACACGTCCCCACCTCTCTCACCTAAGTCATGTTCTATGCTGGCTGCCATAGATCCCCAAGAGGGTTCAGCCACAAAGGCCCTTGGTGGTACCATGCTCAACAATGCTCCTTTCACTGGCTGCCTTCCTTGCTCTGTCTCATTTCCTTATTTCCATTCCCATGTTGTCTGGGATTGCCTCCCAAATAAACCACTTGTCCTCAAAGCCTTTGTTCAGGTCTTCTGGGAAAACCCAAATTATGATAGTTGAATTTTCAGCTTCCATCAACCTGAGTCATATTCTAGAGTTACGAATATTCCTTATGTTTACCCCATAATGGGCAATAAACTCTCTGTGGACCATGTGGCTAAGAGACCAGCACAGGCCTGGTAGCTAAGGGAGTACACTGGGCCTCGAAGAGTTTACTTTTTCCTGGGGCTAGAGGCTGACATATGGATGTGGACACTAGGGTTTATCTGAATGGGTTGCAGAAGCTTCTTTTTGCACAATTTGGCAAAGCATTTGCTGGATATACAGCGGCCTCCCCAGGATCAGGACTCTTATCCATTTTTAAGACCACATGAGAAACACCAAGTGTGCATTTCCTTAAGTCACAATCACTTATTTTGGACTAGTCATTCTCAGTGTAGGGTCCATTAATTGATTCCATACTTCAGAATCATGAAGGGTGCTTATTAAAGAGGCA
The DNA here is from genome assembly GCF_003254725.2 of Canis lupus dingo. NCBI lineage: Eukaryota > Metazoa > Chordata > Mammalia > Carnivora > Canidae > Canis > Canis lupus. The sequence goes on from NC_064265.1 coordinate 11,504,943, forward strand.
GAGTTTGAGCCTCATCTTACACCTACTGTATCAGGACCTCTGAAGATAAGGCCAAAAGAAGGTGTTTTTTGACAAGCTCCTGAAATGTCTTGGCTGGACTCCCCAGAAGCCGACTTGAGTGATGCATCTGGTAGGAGAGTGGGAGAAGCAGGACAGGAATAGGGGAAGCTAAGACAAGGTGTATCCCAGACAGAGCCCCATAGAACATAGCCTCCACTGGATCTGGTAGGGGAGCTCTGGTATTTAAGTTACATCTTAGTGATGTTGCTACTTGAGGCAAGGGGCTGAGCTTTTGTTCTGCACCTGTCACTCATTGGCTAAGGGCAGCCAAGCTCACTGGCACTTCTGGTTCTCTGGAGGTAGCAGATAAAGAGACTCCAGTAGCCTGAGCACAGCTGTCTAGATAGAGTTATGAGTGGAAGCTATTAGAAGCTGGGGCAGGGGAGCACAGCAACCACAAATGAGATCCAAGGGCATCTGGGTAGGAACAAAGACAGTGTCCATTCCAGCAGGTGATTCTTACACAAAATCAAGATACAGGACTAGAGTGAATTCCATGGAGTGGAGACAGTAGGAGTGGAACTGGGGAGAAGGTAGGTGCAGGAGTGTGGCTCCGTTGGACAGTTCCAGGTGTCCTTTTGAGATCTCCCCACTACTGAGCTATGCAAATATGCCTTTTCATTCTTCCTGGCTGTCAACTGGGTAATTTTTAGGGTATGCACGTGGGCATACACATGCCATTAGATAGCATGATTAAGTGAGTCCTTCAAAGCCTCTCTCCGCTGGAAGCAAAGGAGGAGCCCCCGTGCTTACTGCCAAGTTCTTCCCCTGCCCAGAGATACTCCAAAGGACATTCCAATCCCAGGAAAGGCCCAATGTAATTATTTGAATGATAGGAGAAAGTTACTTTAGAGGCTATTATTTGTAAGCAGCTGCCTTGGTGTCAAGTACAAGGACAGTCCTGGGAAAACCAAGATTATTATTATTTCTTATAGGTGGAGGAGGAATTGTGTCCACATAAAATAAGTGAATTTTTGAAACCTTATAAAAGGGAAATAAGATCGGATGGAAATTTAGGAAAGGGTGGGAGGGGATGCCAGGTGCTACTAGGCTTTGCTGTACATCTCCGGCCTTCTGCGTTTGTTTCCCCTAGCAGTCACTTCTCAGGAACACTCCTGTGAAGGACTTGTCATTGAGATCAATGAAGCCTCTGTGTAGCCAGGATCTGACCACCACTGGGAATAAAAACATGCTCTTCCTTTCAGGGAGAGGTTACAGATGCTAGACCTTTGTCTAGGGCAGTGACCAAAATGTCTACTGGTTTGTTGTCCAACCCAGGCTTCAGCAATGGAGACTATGATGTTGGACTATTTGCATGTCTGTCCAGGCTTAGAGGATCTGAGTTTTTTGGGCCAAATCAAAGGTGACTTTCCCCCCATCTTAATTCCTATAGTTTAGGTCTTCATTGATTCTTCCCTAGGCTGTTATCCTAGCCTCTAGATCCAAACCTTCTTTCCTCCCTTCCTTTATTTCCTCCCTCATTCCCTCCCTTCCTCCCTCCCTCCCTCCCTCCCTTCCTCCCTTCCTCCCTCCCTCCCTTCCTTCCTCCCTCCCTCCCTTCCTTCCTTCATTCCCTTCTTCCCTTCTTCCCTCTGCCCTTCCAATATCTATTGCTGTGCAACAAACCACTGCAAAACTGGGCTATTCAGAAGCTCTTTCTGGTGGTGACTTCCACATTTCCCTTACTTCACAGTTTCCTTGCCTCGCCAACATCTATCTTCTCTGGACCTGAGATCTAGGGTCAAGCCAGAGTAAGGGCAACTAGGGAAGACTGTTTCTCTCTCTCTCTCTCTCTCTTTTTTAAGATTTTCTTTTATTTATTCATTCATGAGAGACACAGAGAGAGAGAGAGAGAGAGAGGCAGAGACACAGGCAGACGGAGAAACAGGCTCCATGCAGGGAGCCTGACGCGGGACTCGATCCCGGGTCCCCAGGATCACGACCTGGGCTGAAGGCAGTGCCAAACTGCCAAGCCATCCAGGCTTCCCAGAAGACTGTTTCTCTAACCAGGTGCCCTCCATTTTAACCCTGAGGCCTGTCCCATCACAACTGCTCACAGTTGACTGAATTTTCCAATTGTGCCTTTTACACTCAGGGCAAGCACATCCAGGGCATAATCTCATATCGCCTTTTATTTTATTTAGTTTTTTAAAGATTTATTTATTTATTTACTCATGACAGAGAGAGAGAGAGAGAGAGAGAGGCAGAGACACAGGCAAAGGGAGAAGCAGGCTCCATGCACCGGGAGCCCGACGTGGGATTCGATTCCGGGTCTCCAGGATCGCGCCCGGGGCCAAAGGCAGGCGCCAAACCGCTGCGCCACCCAGGGATCCCCTCATATCACCTTTTAAACCTAACATTAGCTTAAGGAAGTCAATGGAAATGGGAAGCTGGTAACCCACAGACTCTGTGGGATGTTGGTGAGTCAGGTGTGGACCAAGCTTGTTGTGTTTGGAAAATGAAGTGCCTGCCACCTGAACATCTCCCCTTCATCCAGGAGAGGACACTTCCTGCCAATTGTGGGCTTGTTCTGCACTCTGAGATGTGAGCTTAGCATTTATTCTTCACCTTGTCTGAAAGTCACTCGGGTGAAGCACTATTTTTAATTGAGGTGACATGTTATACTTGAAAGAGGTTTGAATGCAGAGATGGGGGAGAAAGGGGAAGAGATCCTTTAAATCATAAGAGCATGGGCTTCAGTGTCAGACAATCTCAATTTTAAATCCCTGCTTTGCTCCTGTTGGCTGTGTGACCTTGCCTGCGTTACTCTGTCTCTCTGATTATCAGTTTTTCAACTTTAAAATGAATAGCATAATGACACCTACTTCTCTTGGTAGCTGTCAGGACTAGCTCAGGCACACAGAGTCCGAACACATAACCCCCAGCCAGTACGTGACATATGCCAACTACTGCCACCACTACTGAAGATGTGCTCTTTGGGATTTCCCAAATCTTTTAAACAAAATTTCTGGAGAATTAGGGAAAAAAAGATACTGCACTTTCACAGTTAGCTCTGGGATATAAACTCTCACCTTGCCTAAATAGTTTCTAACTTTAGAAAAGTTCAATGTACTGAAAGCCAGTTTTTTTTTGTATATTTTTTAATTGGAGTTCAATTTGCCAACATATAGCATAACACCCAGTGCTCATCCCATCAAGTGCCCCCCTCATTGCCCATCATCCAGTCACCCCATCCCCCCCACCTCCCTTTCCACTACCCCTTGTTCATTTCCCAGAGTTAGGAGTCTCTCATGTTCTGTCTCCCTCACTGATATTTCCCACTCATTTTCTTTCCTTTCTCCTATAATCCCTTTCACTGTTTTTCATATTCCCCGAATGAGTGAGACCATATAATGTTTGTCCTTCTCCGATTGACTAACTTCACTCAGCATAATACACTCCAGTTCCATCCATGTTGAAGTAAATGGTGGGTGAAAGCCAGTTTTAAAGAGCCTATATAACTCATGTCTGTTTTCAGGGTTGAGGGTGGGGGAGAAGGTGTAGCATTGTGCTTATCTGTGGGATTCTTCTCGTGGGACTCAGCCTAGCCTGGAAACTACCTTGGTCCTGCTTCTGAGAGAGGCTACAAGTCCAAGAGCATCGTCTTTCCCCCTCATCCTTGGGACAGGACTTCTGCAGTAATGGTTGGGCCTGAGAAGGTAACCTTCAGCTAACATTAGTCCCTGAAGCAAAGAGCATGCATTTAGGATGATTTACAATCTCGCAATTGGGTATGTGTCTGGTGAGAGCAAGGGATGGCCTTCAGAATGCCCACACCATAATTAACTTTCATTTTACGAGAAGTGTGCTTAAATTGTAGTCCAATTTGCAAAACTAGGCCAACTAATGGGTCAATAGTGATGCAACTTTGAAGTGTGCTTGAAGTTGTCAAAATGGGAACAACAATTAAAAGACCTTTTATGAGCAAATTACTTCTTTTTGGACATGGTTTCCTTTCATACAAGTGTGCATATACATGCATAGTTTCTGTGTACTACATTTTATCAATTATATAAGGTAGATATTTTTTCACATTTTAACATTTCCAAAATCAGTACCTGTGTTACCATTGGTGGAACTTTATTGTAGAGACTAGGTGGACTGTGACTGTCATTGCACACAGATGCAATGCAAACTTGGCCTTGATTGTCCATATTGGTGCCATGTCAACTGAGTAATGCTGGGTTATGCAGACAGATTTCTCTGTCTCTATCATGAATAAATAAATAAATAAAATATCTTTAAAAAATGATACTTTTTAAAAAAATTTTTTTATTTTATTTTACTTATTAATGATAGGCACACAGTGAGAGAGAGAGAGAGAGAGGCAGAGACACAGGCAGAGGGAGAAGCAGGCTCCATGCACCGGGAGCCCGATGTGGGATTCGATCCCGGGTCTCCAGGATCGCGCCCTGGGCCAAAGGCAGGCGCTAAACTGCTGCGCCACCCAGGGATCCCTAAAAAATGATACGTAACAAAGATTGCCAAATTTCTTAGAATAGATGAAAGAAATTTCAAAGCAACAAAGGGTGGGTGTGACTGATATATACATCATATAAAATGATTATCAAGAATTATGTTTAACCAACAGCCTTTTTTGCTTCAGTATTCCTAAAATAATGGTGGTTTTGCAATCAATAGAGTCTAGGGTCTATGAAATACAATGTATTGGAAATGACACAGAACCAAGTCACTAGCAGCAGATGCTTGCATTGCCTGAAAAATACGTTTGCATATTATAATGCTAAGCAAATAACAGGCAGAAACTACCCCCAAAATAAACACTTCTTTTGTTCATTGGCCCCTCTTGTAAGCAATTCTAAAACTAGATAAAATAAATAAGGCAACTATTTTCAGTATAAAACAGCAGGCCATGAAAGACTGATATTTTAGAGAAGAAATTCATATTTTCCCTGGCCCCATGCCTGGGGGCATTTTCCAGACTTGAGCAGAAAAGTTGAGTCCAAGTGGAACCTAATAGTCTTGCTGGGTAGAAGAGTCAGAGAATGAATTTGGAGTGGCTGGGTGGCTGGAAACAGTAGAGCAGGATGCCAAAGAGGAGAGATTACACAAGGGGAAGCAGTCTAAGCTATGTATGAGCAAGGCAAGACTGCTGGAATACAGACAGCTAAATAGATGTTTAACTCTCACAACAAGAAGTTGTGAAGAGCTGGGAAACATAGCCAGAGTTCAGACATCTTACTGAGTATCTTGAGCATTCAGTCAAGATCTCAGACCTACTTTAGGTATAAGGACACATCCTAGATTGAGGACCACATCTCTAGGACATGACAAAACTGGGTGGCTTTAACAAAGCCTAAATAATAGCCTGATAAGATCATTAAGGTCCACCAATAATTTAGCCGCTTGTCAGAGCAAAATTTAACACCATTTAAGGGAAAACAACATAATCTAGACTTCCTACAATGTATCATCTACAATATTCAACATATAATAAAAAAATTAACAGATATGGAAAGCAGGGAAATAAGATCCATAACATAGAAATGGCATCAAACAGAAGTACGCCTCGTAACAATCCAGATGTTGAAATTAACAGAAAAAGACTTAAAACAATGGTCACAAATAAGTTGAAGATTTGAAAGAAAAGATTGCTGGGAATTAGTGAATGGAAGGGTAAGAAGACAAGGACTTTAAGAGTTGTTAAAATATGTGTAAAGATTAAAAAGAAAAATTGACAGAGTGAGTGAATACATTTGTAAGATGGAAACAAACAGAAACCATAAGAAGTGGCTCTGGGTTACTCAGTTACCAGGGAAGTAGTGTGTAGTGCTGCAGAGCACAAGCTCTAAACCCAGAATGCTCAGTTTCAAATACTGGTTCTTTCCCTTAGCTATGAGACTTTGAACAAGGTATTCATCCCCTCAGACCCTTAGTTTTCTTATCAGTAAAATGAGGGTAATGATAGTAATAGTGTCTATCCTTTGGGGTTATTGTGCGAATTAAATGAGATAACTGTGAAATGCCTTTCCAGTGTCTTACATATATGAAGAACTATTTTTTAATTGTTTCAAATTTTGTAGAACTCCAGTACTCTATGCTTTTTCTAGAGCTGAAGAAAGGACTTATAATTTGTGGACACTCCTGTCTCATTCATGGACTTAGGTCATACTTTGACAAACAGTTGATTTAGGTGCCTTATTGCTTTATGGATTGAACCAGGGAAAGTAAAAGCAATGGCAAAACATCCATGGGAAATTTGTCCAGAGATTTTTAATTTGTTAAACTTCCCATTTCCCTCAATGGGGAGACAGTACATAAAAGATTAGGTGAGTGGAAAGTGATGATGATGAGGGAATCAGTAAGATACACAAAAAAGAAAAAAAAATCCACCAATAAAATCAGATCCTACCCCTTTTGTTGGTTTTAATTTGAAAACACTTCAAGTCATCTTCAGTTTGAGGGGCGACTTCTTATTTAAAATGTAGATCCAAATTCTTCCCTTTATTCCCCAGCTATCAGGACTGTGGATTATTATTTTTTTCCAGGTGAATATTTCAGTTTCAGTGTCTTCCTTATTTCATGACCTTGGGTGACTGGGAAATTCCTTGAAATTAAAGTTGGCCACATGGTTTATCTTTTCATAATTTGAAGATGGTATCTGAGACTGTGTTCTGGCTTTAGGGGTTAATAAAATAATATTAGGCCACCTTATCATACCCTAATAAAATTACTGACTGTTGAGCCAGGCAGAAATATTAGTTTGCTGGAGGGACAATTGTTTTCAGTATTCCTCAGTTGAAGCAGACATTTTCCAACAGGAATAAATGAAATAAACCATGCAGGTAGGTGGGAACATGCCACTTTCTTAAACTTTCTTTTTAACTTCCATCAACTCAGTTCAACTTTCCTAATAACCCTAGACCATCATACATCTACTCTAGCTTTCCTTTCAGTTACCTTTTAATGTATTATATGCATTTTTAGCTTAAGGTATTGTCTATCCAGCTCCTGAGAGCAAGGACCAAGTTTTATATCCTTTTATATCTCAATGTCCAAGTGCCTCACATGCAAATACTGGTGCTATTGGTATAACTCACAATATCATTATTAATTGCCATTAGTGTCATTTATTCAAGTCATCAATGTAGTAGATAACCGAAAAATACCTATTATGCCAATTTAGGTTCCAAAATGATTGATACTCTGTTAAATTCATTTAAGGTTTATAAAGTTATCTAAATGAATAATTTGTAACTCATAAGGAAGTTAAGAACATCTTTGTTTAGGTGGCTGGAAGAACAACTATATTTTTCAATGAAAAAATGAGTGATTGTGATGGTGTGGATCAAACACTCACTTTGGATTCACAGAGATGGGAGGTCAATATTTGGCTTTGTTTCTTAGCTCTATGACCTTGAGGGAATTTGTTTCTCTTTTGTTAGTTTTTGTTTGAGGGTTTCTTTCCTCTCTAAAGAATGATAGATAAAATGCAAAAAGGGGAAATTAAATGATATACTTTCAATTAAAAACAAAACCAGGAACATAACATAAATGTACAGTAATAAGCTCAGGCTAAAGATACAGGTCCTCAAGCACAGAGGCAAACAACAACAGAAGTTCACATCATTCATGGAAATGGAAGCTAAAAGTGCACCGTGCAGGGCAAGACACCGGATCCAGGCTCACTGTGGAAGGTACAAGCTGGGCTGGGATTCCTTTGTTTTAGAAAAGAGGTGAGGAAAAAAATCACATTCTGTCACTTCCTGGAGGTATGGCTTACTTAATCTACCTTCCCAGGACAGAAGTAGGAAGACAGAACTTCAGAGCCAGGACCTAGTCCAAGCCTATGTAAATGGATATGGGAAATCTCTAACATCATCACAGATCCTGAAAGACCAAATGGAAACAACAGTGGACCAGTTAATAGGAAGACATGAGACTGAAGGGTGGAGAGAGAGGGAGAAAAAAGAAAGGAGAAACCAATCAATTCAAGATAAGCTAAAAATAAATTCAAAAACACATGAGGAAAAACTAATTCCAAGAAAGGCAGTCAATAAAATCAGTAATCAAGAGATGAATTCATATCACATAAAATAAAAATAATGGAGTAATCTGAAAATGACTTATGCTAAGAAATCTCAGGGGATGAAGAAACAGTTATAAAATAAGAAATTATTGAGCAAAAACAAACAGAAATGAAATAAGACCAGTAGATATGCTAAGGGATCAATTAGAAATCTTAGACATAAAAAATATGGTCAATGAAATAAAAGCTCAACAGACCAAACTCTAATATTAATCAATTAGAAGTGAGTCATTAAGGATGAAACTAGAAGAATAAAACACACACAGAAAGAATTTAGACTGAGAGTCTTTAACAAACATCTAAAAGGAGTTCCAGAAGAAATGAATTAGAAAGGAGAAGAAAGGGTAATATTCTAAGAAAATTCTGGGAACTTTCTAGAACTAAAGAAAGGCATAAATCCTTGGATTCATAGTGAGCACTAAAACCCACGTAGGATAGACAAAGATAAATCCACATATAGACACTTTTGAGAAAAAATGAAGAACATTAAGGGTAAGAAGAGCATCTTAGAAGAACAAAAAGCACCCACTACAATCTTACTTCTTCAGAAATTTTTTGGATTCTTTGCATTTCTGTATGAATTTTAGAATCAGCTTATCAATTTCTACAAGAAAAGCCTTCAGGGATTTTGATCAGACATGTGTTGAATCTATAAATCAGTTTGAAGAGGATTGTCCAATGTATGATTATACCCTTGAGAGAAGAAGTTTGGAGAGATTAAAATACTTGCCCAAGGTCACGTAGCCAATATATAGCACAGCCAGAACCAAGGAGGTGAGGGGCTCAATAGTAAAAGCAGAAGATTTAGTGCAAGCTAGACTTACTTTTGAATCACAGCCATATCAGCTAAAATTTCCTTTCTTTTAGGTGGAATAGCACCGAATAAGAGGGGAGGGGAAGAATCTCAAATTGTGGGCTTTCTGAGAACATAAACCTCAGGCACATAACAGAAGATGATTACAGGTGCCCCTTTTCTCCATGAATGTTTATTACTATATATCAAAGTCTTACAGGTCAAGGCCAAGAATTATGACATTTCATTCATCAATACATCTCCGCTCCAAGCTATTTTCTTCTCTGTGAAGGTCAGGTTTATCTCTTCTCTGAATAAATTACAAGTTGGCATCATTATTTTCCTGGGAATGGGGAGGGCAGTCCAATGGCCTTTCCTCCTGCTGCAGAAGCAAGATAGCAGAGGCAAAGGCAAGGCATTAGCCTTTCCACCAGAGTTGAAGAACCTCCTCCCCACTCACCCTGGATGAATGAAAATCGCAAAGTTTCACAAAAGAGAAAGGTTCTGTGACCTTCCAGGTGACAGTAAGTGGGAGAAGGGTTTTTTTTTTCCTTCTTATTCTGATAATAAGCCTTTCTGGTTGGGATGCCAGCAATTTCCTTCTCTCTTCCTAGTGGACTGTGACAGCTTCCAGAATGCCATCTCCTCCCCCAGTTCTGCTCCTCTTTATTTTATTTATTTATTTATTTATTTATTTATTTATTTATTTATTTATTTATTTTTAATTTATTTTTTTACTGCTCCTCTTTATTGTGGGGAAACCACTCCATGTGGTTTGGATGCCCACCTCACTCCCTCCCTCATGAGTGTGCCATGGCAGTAGGGCTGGCCAATTGCAGCACCCCATTCACCTGGTCACAGTGACTTGTTCACAAATTGGCACTTAACCCAAGTAGAGCCAATCAGAGTTCCCGTGTAAGTCTTGATATATTACCATAAAGAGTGCTTGTCTCTGTCTTTTTTTGATAAAGTAGAGTCAATAGGGACCTTTGTAAACAAGAGCTGTGAGAGGCCATGTTTCCATGAAAAGGCAAGAATCTGCCTGAGAATGCAGCGATCACAGAGGACTGAGATTGAGACAGGAGAGAGAAGGAGACAGAGGTCAGAGAGCAGCCTACAACATCTTGATCCATTTGTACCTAAGGAGACTCACCACTGGATCTCCAAGTGATGATAGACAATAAATTCCAATTCTGTGTAGGCTCTTTTGAACCAGGCTTTTGTCACATTCAATTAAATCTGAACCTGTCTTTTAAAAACCCCATCTTGCTTTGTTTACCCAGGTGAATGGAAGAAGACATCTTTTTTCTTGGGTTAGGAAGGGTCTTTGTGATTAGGACCAAAGACCCACATTGCTTGTGGAAGAGTCAGCTCAGATGTGGATACAGGCATTATTCATCTTCTCTATTCTGGCTTGCCTTAGAGCTCAACATGACTGGAGCCTTTGTTCTGGAAGGCTCTGGAGTTGTTCTGAGATGCTCAGTATTCCCACAATCTCTCTTCATTGCTCTCTTATGAAGGGGATAGAGGAAAAGAGCTGATGGGGACTGATGTGGAAGGAGAGTCTTAGGTCACCTTCCTTTTAAAACATGGCTGGAATGCTGCTGGAAAGGAGAAACAGGGTGAACCCCAAAGCACCCTCACAGCAACAAACACATTCCAACTGGACAAGTCTTAGTCATGGTCCCGAGGAGATCTTGGTGGGGGCGGTGGTCCATATACATAAAGTCAAATGTCCTCTTCAGAATATTCATCTGTGGAATGTCCATTGTATTAACTAAGGTCTGCCCCTCCAATGTCATAGAGCAGCCTACGCACAGCTGAGTGGCAAGCATAGAGAACAGACTGTAATCAACTTAATTTCTCTGAGCCTCACTGACAATGAAGTGATCACATGCTCATAGGGAACTAACACTGATTTACACAGAAGGGCCTGCATGAAGATATTACTGCAGTGGTTTCCAGCCCTGGGGATTGGAGGGACATGGTATTGACCATGGCTTTGTAAATTAGTTAGCTGAAGCTTCTGAAATTAGGCTGGATGTGAAAGAAGTAGAACTAAGAGCTAATAAGAATTCATTAAACAACTTTCCTGACATATAATTAATGTAAAATAAATGTAAAATAAACAGCATATATTTAGCATGTATAATTTGGTCACATTTGACATATGCATACAACCTTAAAGCTTTCACCACAGTCAAGATAAGGAACATTTCCATCTCTCCCAAAAGTTTTCCTGGTGTCCCTTTCCTTCTTCCCTCCCCATCCCCAGGCAACCAGTGATCTGTTTTTGTCACTATGGTGTTGTTTACATTTTCTGGAATTGCTAATAAGAATTTTAAAATAGGTTGAGAAAAGTGTCTAGATAAGACAGTGCTGCCTCCTCAAAACAGGTGGGGTCAGCTTCCCTGAGCTACTCAAGCTGGGAGAGGATACTGTGCACAGCATACATTTCTAGATATTTTCCTCTCACTATCCCTTGAAAAACAAGCCATATACTAGTCTGTGGTGGCATGTGATTTGGAGATTTTGCGATAGGATTTAGCCAAGTAGATCCCAGGGTATTAGGTGGATGAATTGGAGGATGAGGGTGGACAAGGGAATGGTCCTGGGCACCTCATCTTAGTCAGAATTAGAGCTAAAGGAACGAAGTTTAAACTGAAGTACAAGGAATGTAGGAGGGTTCCCTTAAATGCCAATATCTGTAAGTAACAGGGCCAATTAGTAACAGAAATGGTGAAATTGCCCCTTGGAACATTTATCATTATTACTAACTTTTTAAAAATAAGATAAGTTCTTATCTTTATGAGCTGAGGTAGTCATGGTCCCATTGAAAGGTAGAGGGATGGACTAAAAACATCTTAAATTCTCATTCAGGTCTAATTCAATCATAAAATCTTAAAGTAAACATACTTTGAGGACTAACTTATCAGGTGAACATCTTTAAATGTCTGAACCTGACTTGATAAGCTTCACTTTGAGACTGTGGCAGTAAGCCTTTGTGTTGAGAAGGGTCAGCAGCACTCAGGTCCTCTGACATGGGACATGGGTCTGTTCACACATCTGCACCCGTGTGCTTACCTAGCTGTTAACCTGGAGCTGGAGGTGCAGTACACATGACCGACCACTGTCATAGAGTAAGCTACCTTTAGGACATAAGTTTAGGTTCAGAGACAGAAAAAAAAAATCTTTACAAACGGATACGATTCATATCTACAAATAAATCATGCTCATTTCCCCCTGATACATTCTCTCCCAGGCTATTAAAACTTGATGGATATAATTCTGTTATTGAACAAATATCATCTCCCCTATCTTGGAACTCTTCAATGTTTCAGGGCTATAGGTGATCAATATGTGCTGCCTGCAAATCATTTTGCTTATCTTTTTAAAAACCACACTGAAGTTCTATTAGACATTAATGTCAAATGAATTGGAAATCAATTTTTGAGTGCCTTCTCAACTGGGGAGGTGGAAGGGCACTGAAGGAAGTACCCTGAGGTCATCAAAGATGGGAAATTATCCCTATTGTGGTTTTCTTCTCAGTGTGAAGTAAATGTCTGTTTTCTATATATTTATATCTATAAAGTCTATATATTATGTATGTTCTCCCAGCAGATCCTGAGGTAAGGACCATACTATATATGTCTTTAAGTTCCTAGGCCCTAACCCAGTACCTAGCCCATAGTAAACTAGAGTTCCTACGTTTAACATTCATATTGTTTCCAGCTTTTTCTTAAAGGGGGTAAGGGCCTAAAATCTTCATAAAACATTGGGTTCATTATTCCGTTAAAGGTTTATTCCATGAATTGGATTGTTGGATTAAAGTATGTTAATGTCTTTTTATCTTTCTTATGTATTTTATCTTGTTTTATAAAGTGATTTTTAAATCAATTTACGATTTTAGCATCTCTAATAATGGGATAACCATACTTTTTGTGCCCTCTGATGTGACACGATATGAAGTACACAGTGTTAATCTATGACATGCTCTTGCTCCAAATTTTAACCTAAATTTAGAACTGACTTTTAGCCTTAAAAGATGGGTCATCCTATAGGGCATCTGACCATGTCTCTTCAATTGGCCATCGTCATGAAAGAATAAAAAAGGGGAGAGTGAGGTTGTTCTAGATTAAAGGAGATTTAAAAGACAGCAACAAATACAATGGACCTTGATAGCATCTTTATTCAACCAAATTAGTTTAAAAGTTATTAAGGGGGCAATTGGAGAAATAGAAATATAGAATAAGTTTGAGATAATAAGGGATTGGCACTAATTTAATTAATTGTGATACTTTGATCATGTAGAAAAATTATCTTCTATTTTAGAGATGCATACTAAAGAATTTAGGGATGAAATGTTGTATGTTGTTGTAATTTTACTTAAAATATACTGACAAAAAATGAAGGTAATATGGCAATAAGTTAATTGCTAAATATAAGTAATGGATTTATATGTGGGTTTACTATAGAATCTCTGTTTTTTGATATGGCTAAAACTCCTCATTGTCTTCAACATGTGGTTTCCATCTTATAATATAAGATGGCTGTGTAAGCCTGACCCTTATATCTACCTCCCAGAGAATTTAAAGGCTCAATGGTTCTGCTACCCATTCTTTTTACAAGTATGACCTGAGGTGACTTATATTTCTTCTGCCATTATCTTATTAGCTAAAACTAGATTGTATAATTTCAGAAAGCTGAAAGGAAGGCTGGAAATTGTCAACTAACACTCAAGATTCTCTTATTAAAGAAAGAAAGTGAGGCTGGATATTAACAGTCATAGCATTCTTTGCTACAACCTTCAGGCCACCCAAATATTTCTATAGATCCTTCTCCCCATACATGGAACACACTCATTCCATGCCAAAGGTAATGACCATCCATCCCTAAGTCCAAGGTTACAACATGTCCACTTAGAGGTCTAGTAAGCACCTCAAACCAAAAAAAACAGTTCTTCTTTTTAAAAGATTTATTTATTTGTGGGAGAGAGAGAGAGAGAGAGAGAGAGAGAGAGAGAGAATGCACGTGGCAGGAGGGAGGGTAGAGGGAGAGGGAGAGAGACAATCTCAAGGACTCCCCACTGAGCACTAGGCTCCATATGGGGCTCGATGCAGGGCCCAGTCCCACAACCTTGAGATCATGATCTGTGCTGAAACCAACAGTCAGAAGCATAACCATCTGAACCACTCAGGCACCCTGCAAAACACAGTTCTTAACTCCAGTATCCCAAATTTGGATCTTCCTCCAGTCTCCCCACCTTCATTAATGGCAATCCTGTTCCTCAGTCTAGGCTGCTTGTGCCCAAAAATCTTGGAGCCATCCTTGACCAGTCTTTTTTTCTTCATTGGATGTCTTCAACATCCAATCTATAAGCAAGCCCTTTTGCTTTTTCTTTAAATATATGACCACTTCCCAGTACTCCCTGGTCTAGGACATATGCAGGTTTCACCTGTATTAGGAATAGCAGCCAATGTCCAATGTGATTCTTTAAAAATTTAAGTTAGATCACATCATTCTTTCATTCTAACCCTATTATGTCAATCTAGCTAAGAATTCCCTTCTCTGCCTACCTGCAAGTTACCATGGATCAGAGACATTTTCCTCAAGATTTGGAAGGCTGATGGGAGGGGACAACCATGTTCCTTTACACTGGGGAGGCTGATGCAGGACATGAGGCACTCTGGTGGCTCTCACATGTTGTCACCAATCTGCTGAGTAACCAGGTTGGCACAGGGCCGCAGCTGGGTTCCCATTGCATCTGGTTCTTCAGCCTCTCTGCCTCCTGGGTCAGATGTGTGGCATTTCAAAGCAATGACAGGGAATGAATCATTCAATAAATCATTTTTTGTATATTCTTTTATTGGAGCTTGATTTGCCAACGTATAGTATAACACCCAGTGCTCATCCTGTCAAGCGCCCCACTCAGTGTCTGTCACTCAGTCACCCCATACCTGCCTGCCTCCCCTTCCACTACCCCTTGTTTGTTTCCCAGAGTTAGGAGTCTCTCATGTTTTGTCACCCTCTCTGATTTTTCCCACTCATTTTCTTTCCTTTCCCCTATGATCCCTTTCACTATTTTTTTATATTCCCCGTATGAGTGAAACCATGTGATGATTGTCCTTCTCCAACTGACTTACTTCACTTGGCATAATACCTCCAGTTCCATCCATGTAGAAGCAAATGGTGGGCATTCATCATAGAGAATGAAATGGCTGAGTAATATTGTATTGTATACATAGACCACATCTTTATCCATTCATCTTTCGATGGACACCGAGGCTCCTTCCACAGTTTGGCTATTGTGGACATTGCTGCTAGAAACATTGGGATGCAGGTGTCTTGGCTTTTCACTGCATCTGTATCTTTGGAGTAAATCCCCAGTAGTGCAATTGCTGGGTCATAGGGTAGCTCTATTTTTAACTCTTTGAGGAACCTCCACACAGTTTTCCAGAGTGGCTATACCAGTTCGCATTTCCACCAGCAGTGCAAGAGGGTTCTCCTTTCTCCACATCCTCTCCAACATGTGTTGTTTCCTGTCTTGTTAATTTTCACCATTCTCACTGGTGTGAGGTGGTATCTCATTGTGGTTTGATTTGTACTTCCCTGATGGCATGATGTGGAGTATTTTCTCATGTGCTTCTTGGCCATGTGTATGTCTTCTTTGGTGAAATTTCTGTTCATGCCTTTTGCCCATTTTATGATTGGATTTTTTGTTTCTTTGCTGTTGAGTTTAATAAGTTCTTTATAGATCTTGGATACTAGCCCTTTATCTGATATCATTTGTAAATATCTTCTCCCATTCTGTAGATTGTCTTCTTGTTTTGTGACTGTTTCTTTTGCCTTGCAGAAGCTTTTATCTTGGTTAAGTCCCAATAACTCATTTTTGCTATTGTTTCCCTTGCCTTATAGATGTATCTTGCAAGAAGTTGCTGTGGCCAAGTTCAAAAAGGACTTTGCTGTGTTCTCCTCTAGGATTTTGATAGATTCTTGTCTCACATTTAGATCGTTCATCTGTGCTCATTTCAGCAGCACTTATACTAAAATTAGATCTTTCATCCATTTTGAGTTTATCTTTGTGTATGGTGTAAGAGAATGGTCCAGTTTCATTCTTCTGCATGCGGCTGTCCAATTTTCCCAGCACCATTTATTGAAGAGACTGTCCTTTTTCCAGTGGAAAAAGCAGTCTTTCCTGCTTTGTTGAATATTAGTTGACCATAGAGTTGAGGGCCCATTTCTGGGTTCTCTATTCTGTTCCATTGATCTATGTGTCTGTTTTTGTGCCAGTACCACACTGTCTTGATGACCACAGCTTTGTAGTACAATTTGAAATCTGGCATTGTGATGCCCCCAGCTATGGTTTTCTTTTTCAATATTCCCCTGGCTATTCAGAGTCTTTTCTGATTCCACACAAATCTTAAGATTATTTGTTCCAACTCTCTGAAGAAAGTCCATGATATTTTGATAGGGATTGCATTGAACGTGTAAATTGCCCTGGGTAGCATAGACATTTTCACAATATTAATTCTTCCAAACCATGAGTATGGAATATTTTTCCATTTCTTTGTGTCTTCCTCAATTTCTTTCAGAAGTGATCTATAGTTTTTAGGGTATAGATCCTTTATCTCTTTGGCTAGTTTTAATCCCTCGTATCTTATGCTTTTGGGTGCAATTGTAAATGGGATTGACTCCTTAATTTCTCTTTCTTCAGTATCATTGTTAGTGTATAGAAATGCCACTGATTTCTGGGCATTGATTTTGTATCCTGCCACACTGCCGAATTGCTGTATGAGTTCTAGCAAGCTTGGGGTGGAGTCTTTGGGGTTTTCTATGTATGGTATCATGTCATCTGCGAAGAGGGAAAGTTTGACTTCTTCTTTGCCAATTTGAATGCCTTTTATTTCTTTTTGTTGTCTGATTGCTGAGGCTAGGACTTCTGGTACTAAATGATACACTGGACCAGATGGATTTCACAGATATATACAGAACTTTCCATCCGAATGCAACTGAATACACATTCTTCTCAAGTGCACATGGAACTTTCTCCAGAATAGACCACATACTGGGTCACAAATCAGGTCTCACCCGATACCAGAAGATTGAGGTTGTCCTCTGCATATTTTCAGACCACAATGCTTTGAAACTAGAACTCAATCACAAGAAGAAATTTGGAAGAAATTCAAACACGTGGAGGTTAAAGAGCATCCTGCTAAAAGATGAATAGGTCAACCAGGAAATTAGAGAAGAATTAAAAAGATTCATGGAAACTAATGAGAATGAAGATACAACCATTCAAAATCTTTGGGATACAGCAAAAGGAGTCCTAAGAGGGAAATACGTCGCAATACAAGCATCCCTCAAAAAACTGGAAAAAACTCAAATACACAAGCTAACCTCACACCGAGAGGAACTAGAGAAAGAACAGCAAGTAAAGCCTACACCAAGCAGAAGAAAATAGTAAAGATTCGAGCAGAACTCAATGAAATAGAGACCAGAAGAACTGTATAACAGATCAACAAAATCAGGAGCTTGTTCTTTGAAAGAATTAATAAGATAGATAAACCATTAGCCATCCGTATTAAAAAGAAAAGAGAAAAAACTCAAATTATTAAAATCATGAATGAAAGAGGACAGATCACAACCAATACCAAGTAAATACAAAGGATTTTAAAAATGTATTATGAGCAGCTGTACACCAAAAAAATTAGGCAATCTAGAAGAAATGGATGCATTTCTGGAAAACCACAAATTACCAAAACTGGGACAGGAAGAAATAGAAAACCTGGACAGGCCAATAACCAGGGAGGAAATTGAAGCAGTCATTAAAAACCTCCCAAGACACAAAAGTCCAGGGCCAGATGGTTTCCCGGGGAAATTTATCAAACATTTAAAGAAGAAATAATACCTATTCTACTCAAGCAGTTCCAAAGGATAAAAAGGGACGGAATACTTCCAAACTCATTTTATGAGGCCAGCATCACCTTAATTCCAAAACCAGACAAAGACCCCACCAAAAAGGAGAATTATAGACCAATATCCCTGATGAACACAGCTGCAAAAATTCTCAACAAGATACTAGCCAATAGGATCCAACAGTACATTAAGATTATTTACTATGACTAAGTGGGATTTATCCACGGGATGCAAGGTTGGTTCAACACTTGTAAAACAACTAACATGATAAATCACATCAACAAGAGAAAAAACAAGAACCGTATGATCCTCTCAATAGATGCAGAGAAAATATTTGACAAAATACAGCATCCATTCCTGATCAAAACTCTTGAGAATGTAGGGATAGAGGGAGCATTCCTCAGCATCTTAAAAGCCATCTATGTAAAGCCCACAGTAAATATCATTCTCAATGGGGAAAAACTGAGAGCCTTTTCCCTAAAATCAGAAACACAACAGGGATTTCCACTCTCACCACTGCTATTCAATGTAAAAAATCATTTTAGAACAATGAAAATATAAAATGGAGTATCTATCTCATTCCTTACACTCAAACAATTTCAGATGTCTCAGAAATTTAAATGTAAGAAGTTACAATATAAAAATATATTTATTCATAAAGAGGTGAAGAAGATCTTTCTTAGGGAGAAGTTAATACATAGACACCATAAGATAAAAGATTGATATATTTAACTGTTCTAGATTGAATTATGCACCTCAAGGAGGTACATAGAAGTCCTAATCTCAGGTATCTATGAATATGACCTCATCTGGAAATAAGGTCTTTGCAGAGGTAATCAAGGTAAGATGAGATCATTAAGGGGGGCCCTGATCCAATATAGGTGGTGTCTTATAAGAAGAGACACAGAGACAGACATACACAGAGGGAAGATGATATGAAGACACAAAAAAAGAACCCGATGTGACCAGAGAGGCAGAGACTGGAGTGATCAATCTATAAGAAAGAAAAATAATGCCAGCAATACCAGAAGCTAAAAGAAAGGCATGGAGGTGCACATGGGTGGCTCAGTTGGCTAAACATCTAACTCTTGGTTTCAATTCAAGTCATGGTCTCAGATTCATGAAATCAAGCCCTGCATGACATTGGGCTCCCTGTTCAGCAGGGAGTCTGTTTCTCTCCCTCACCCTCTGCACTCCCCCCTACTTGTGTTCTCTCTCTCCCCCTTTCAAATAAATATAAAAATCTAAAGAATAAAAGAAAGAAGGAAGGAAGGAAGGAAGGAAAGAAAGAAAGAAAGAAAGAAAGAAAGAAAGAAAGAAAGAAAGAAGAAAGAAAGAAAGAAAGAAAGAAAAGAAAGAAAGAAGAAAGAAAGAAAGAAAGAAAGAAAGAAAGAAAGAAAGAAAGAAAGAAAGAAAGAGAGAGACATGGAACAGACTCTCCCTTAGAGAATTCAGAGAGAGCATGGCCTTGCCAAAACCTTGAGTTCTGACTTCTGGCCTCTTTGTGAAAAAATAAATTTGTTTT
Source organism: Canis lupus dingo (assembly GCF_003254725.2). NCBI lineage: Eukaryota > Metazoa > Chordata > Mammalia > Carnivora > Canidae > Canis > Canis lupus. The sequence continues at coordinate 11,524,287 of NC_064265.1, forward strand.
AACTCACCCAGTTTTTGGTAACTTGTTATGGTAGCCCCCAGGAAACTATATAGACTCTACAAAAATTGAAAACATTAGCTCAGAAAAACAAAATCACAAACTCAGATACAAATGAAAAGAGTTCTAGCAATGGCTGGTAAAATGTTGGTACACCTTCTCTTCCAGAAACAACTATAAAACTGAACAAAATAATTATTGAAAAACAATCATAATTTCAGGGCTTCAGGATGGACCAAAAGCAAACAACGAATTGAGGAGCATATATGTACTAAAAACTGCTGAATTTCAGGTAAGAACAGTAGGAGTCCAGTTTTGTTTAAAACGGAATTCTACGTGATATTTACGAGAAGAGGAATGGAGATGCTGTCTCATGTGGTCATTACCATGCTAGCAGTTCTCATTCTAGCAAAAAAATTAAACGCCCAAATGATACATGAGTATATTCTCATTGCAAAATAACAAAACTAATAAAATGAAATTCCACATTGATTCTATTATCCTCCAATCTCATTCCTCTCCTTCAACATTACTGTAGTTATATAGACACAAATAATTTGGTTTTGTGTTCATTTTGATATTTAAATAAATAAGGTCATACTGTATTATAGTACTGTTTTCAACTTGCATTTTTGTTTTTGTTTTTGTTTTTGTTTTTTGTTTTCTTTCAGTTAACAATGTTTTTGGAGAACTTCCTAACATACATGTTCTTCATCTTAATGGCTGAATGGAATTCCGTTTTATTGATATATTGTGTCCCCACTGACAAGCATTTACCCTCTTTGTGCAGGTGTGTGAGTACTTCTCGCATGGACCTGGAAATTCCAAGTGCACGTCTGTGTTCGATTATAAAGGTACAACCCAATTGTCCTCCAAAAAGCTGCTGTCCCTGCACCCTTGACAATATTAGATATTATTATGGTTTAAATTTTTTGGAAATTAAAATAAATAAATAAATAAATTTTTTGGAAATTGGCAGGAAAAAAATGTATCATCTACAAAATATGTCATTTACAAATTATGTCATTTAAAATGTATGTCAAGGGGCGCCGGGGTGGTTCAGTTGGTTAAGCGCCTGCCTTCAGCTCAGGTCATGATCTGAGATCCTGGGATTGAGCCCCACGTCAGGCTCTCTGCTCAGCAGGAAGCCTGCTTCTCTCTCCCTCTGCTGCTCCCCCTGCTTGGGCTCTTTCACTCTCTCTCTCTGTCAAATAAATAAACTAAATCTTAAAATAAAATAAAATACATATCGAAAATAGAAAAATAATCTTTCTTTTTTTTAAAGATTTATTTATTTATTAGAGAGAGAGAGAGAGAGAGAGAGAGGCAGAGACACAGGAGGAGGGAGAAGCAGGCTCCATGCCGGGAGCCCGACGTGGGACTCAATCTCGGGACTCCAGGATTGCACCCTGGGCCAAAGGCAGGCGCTAAACCACTGAGCCACCCAGGGATCCCCCAAAATAATCTTTCATTTAAAAAAGAATTTATTTCACCTCCTATGAATCTATAATTATTTCAACATAAGTAGTAAAAAAGTATAAACAAAGGAAAAAATACTTTTATTACATTATTTTGCCACTCTCACAGCAGTGCTGGTATTTCTTGTTCATTATATAAGCTTGTTTTCATCCTTAGAGAGAAATATTTTAGGCCTGGGGCCTGTGACTAATAGACCTCCTGCACCCCTCCTCCCACTTCTCCAGGCCCAACACATTTTAGTGAGCAACACATCCTAATTTCTGGGCAAGGAAGTCAGAAGGCTACCTATTAACTAAGAGATTCAAAATTAAGAAGCCCAAGACAAAATAAAGATGTGTCTACGATTCTGTAATTTGTTGAGTCTTGAGATGGATGACTTACCAATGGCCTCCTCCCGCCACCTGCCACCTGCCACCTGTACTTCCTCCGGGGACCACCACCACAAGATATTCCTCCTATTTGTGTCTGCCAGCCCTTCCTCTCCTCTGGCTCCTTTCGGACTGCACACAAATCCAGTCCCTCCCATCTGAAATTTCCTTCCCAGAGCTTTGCTTCACTCTCCAGCAGATGATGGAGAGGCAATCTCACAGAGGCAGGCAATCCTGAGTGCAAATTCCAGGCTTGACTAGGGGTACAGTCAGTGAGGACATAATTCAGAAGACCCTTGCTTCATGCTCAGCATTATACTAGGGCTCTCCCCCATTTCTGCCCCTTCTCCTTCCTGCCAACATCCTCAATCTCCTCTAAGAGCATCCACGGAGGCTCATACTACTTCACCTCCCCTCCCCACAACCCCAGCCACTGCAGTCTGACCTACATGCCCACATTTCTGCTGGTGCAGATTTTTCACGGGGCTCACAGATGACTTCCTAATTGCCAGACAGGACAGATTTTTCCTCAGTCTGCATTCTGCATGACCTCCTCACAGCATTTCACCTACTCTTCCCCTCTTGCCCTTGGCTTCTATAACAGAACACCCTCCCAACTCTCCTCCTAACTCAGATTGTCCTCCCTTGGCTTCTCTTCTTCTGCACATTTGTCCCCCATTGGGTCGCCAGGTTTGACCTTGGCTTTTCTCTGTGACTTTCAGAGTGGCCTCATTTTCAGTCAGGCCCCTATGTCCTGGTTGTTCCCAAATCCACATTTATAGCTCTGGTCTCTTTCCTAAGCTCCAGATCTAAGCTTCAATAGATTCTGGATGAATTCTCTGTATAAATATTCTGTAGACTCTCAAACTCTGTCCACTTTCAATTCTCTTGCTTCTCAAATACTGTTTCCTCCCTTGTACACGATGCTCAACTTGTGTACCTATTGCACTGCCTCTATCCATTCCTCTTCTCTCTCTGTATCAATCAGCACCCACCCCATGAAGTCACCCTTCCATCCCACACCATGAAACATCAGATCAGATTTCCTGAGTGATGGGTGAGAAGCTAGGTGATATAATATGAAAAGGCTGGGAGTTATCTTTTGTGAGCTAAGTTTGGAAAAGTGAAAAAAATGGGAGGTAAAGGGAATCCAAGCAGATTAATTCTCCTTTCTCTCCTGTGGCTCACATCAGAGTGTGGTACCTGCTTGCGACCCATCATGCATGCTGGGCAAACGTCCCAATGAGTGATTTTTGTCTTGTTAGTTCCCCCCAAAACAGACCCAGAGGTAAGCCAGGCATATAGATAATTTACTAGGGAAGTGATCCCAAGGAACAGAAACAAGAGATAGGGGGAGCAAAATAGGAGGGAGAGCCAATGCAAAGAAGTTTTAAGTTGGCACCACCTATGTATGGTTAGTGACTGGTGCTCAGTGATATGGGATGGTCTAAGAAACTTTGTGAAATGCATCTCAGAACGGCCCTTCTGGGGAAGGGGAGCATCTATCCAACAGCTGCCATTACCCTGTAGACTGTTAACTCTTCCCAGGTCGTGCATACATGATATTAAATGAGCTCCCCCCAAAAGTTCCCAGCCTGGCATGAGAGTAGCCCTGGGGCAGGAGGAGAGATACTCTCAGGAGACATAACTCTGTGAAACTGGTTGGGACTTGTGTAGAACTTGCTGCAGAGGTGGATGGAGTAGGAAATAGGACCAAGAAGATTCGAAGTGGTGTTAAAAATTGTCAGATCCAGACTGGCCTCATGGTTTCTTTGTGGCTCCTGGTGGAGCAGTGGTCCATGCACCAATGCACCCCCTTGCCTTATAGCACCTCACACAGTTCCCTTATTATGCTTCCCCTTTCTCCTCTCACTCTCCTGGGCTTGCCCTTCCCAGATAAAGTGTTAGTACTTTAATCTTTGCCTCAGACCCTGATTTCCAAAGGACCCATAGCGAGGCAGTCCTAGGAGACCAAATAATAACTTCGCTAATTGCTGTGGAAATTATATTAATTAAAACGAATGTGGAACAGTCTGGCTATTTATGACAATTCTAGGGACTTATGAAAAGAGGATGACCAGCTCAGGGCAATCAACTTCCAACTACGAATATACTTACAAAGTCAGAGAGCCTCTAGAGCAGCTTTTATTTTTATTATTTTTTAAAACTTTTTTAAGACATTTTTTTACAAATAAAAATTTGTAAATTTCAATTTATAAAATATTGAAGTGTTACATATTATAACACATATTATAAATATGTGCACATATTATAAATACAGGATTTGAGAAATTTCCGTCAAGTGAGCACAATCACCTAGCCAGGCCCCAGACTTAATAAATATAAAACTATCAACACCCAGAAGCTCTCTTTATGATCTCTTAAAACTATCAACACCCAGAAGCTATCTTTATGATCTCTTTCAATCATTGCCTGTCTCCAGGGAGGGAATTATTATCCTGACTTCTTTTATTTTTTTTAAAGAATTTATTTATTTATTCATGAGAGACACAGAGAGAGAGGCAGGCAGAGACATAGGCAGAGGGATCAGCAGGTTCCATGCAGGGAGCCTGATGTGGGACTCGATCCCGGGACCGTGGATCACGCCCTGAGCCGAAGGCAGATGCTCAACTGCTGAGCCACCCAGGTGTCCCTTATCCTGACTTCTAACATAAGTATGGTAGCTTTTAAGGAGAGCCTTATCTGCTGCAGTCACAGATCAGATTGTGCTGAATATCAGACCCGGAATTTGATTATGATGACAGAGCTACAGAAAATACCCGGATTGGAAACTTTTTGGTGTTGAAACCCAATAATCTCGAATCCCAAAACTCCCTTGGCAAAAGCAATCTCCTCCCTCTGCCAGAGGAGAAGCACTTCTGCTTGCCTGGAGACCATGCTGACCTCAGTTGAATTGGAGCTTCCCAAAGAGATACTAATTCTCTTCATGACTTGCTCCCACCAGTCCTCATTTCCTGGAGTCAGATCCCAGCACAGCCTGGATGGGGAATATAAAAGCTTACATCTCAAGGAAATTTCTAAAGCGTATTGCCTATGTGTCAGCAAGAGTAGGGGCATGTGTGGGAGCAGATTGTATTAGCTTTTTTGTGGCTGCTGAAACAAATTACCACAAACTGAGTGGCTTAAAAGAACATAAATTTATTCTTTCACAGTTCTGGAGGCTTGAATCAAGGTTGGTTCCTTCTGGAGCCTCCGAGGGAGAATCTGTTCCATGTCTCTCTCCTAGCTTCTGGTGGCTAGCAGCACTTCTTGGCATTCTTTGCTTTATAAGCATAGCTCTCCTATCTCTGCCACATTGTCACATCACCTTCTGCTCTGTATGTCTCTGCGGCTTCTCCTTTGCTGTCTCTTTACAAGGACACCCAGTCATTGGATTTAGGGCTCACTCTAAATCTAGGATGATCTCACTTTAAGATCCTTAATTACGTCTGCAAATGTCATGGTTCTTGGACCAGCAAGAGCTTAGCAAAGGCACCGTGGAGCAGAGTTCTTCTAGCTAACCCACAAACTGATGATGATGAGCAGAATCATCTCAACAACCACAGTCCCCCCACCCACCCCCGTTGCAGTTAGCAGCACAGCCACCATAGCAACCCTGGCTGCACAGCCTGGAGCAGAGGCACTCAGCCAAGCCATCATAGGTCCTCTGAACCCCCTTTACTATGGGCAGGTGAGTGATAATAAATGATGGCTGTTTTAAGCCATTGAGTTTCAAGGGGTTTGTTTTGCAGTAATAGCCAGTTGATACAGAGCCTATTACATATCTCCCAGCAATTAATAAGCAAATAATAAGTGAGGCTTTAAACGATTTGAACAACATAGTAATGCAGCTTGATGTAACAGCTACATAAAGAACTCTGTACACAACTTCAAAGAAGATACATTCTTTCTAAACAAATGTGGAACATTTTCTTAAAAAATAAGCTTTGTTAGGCCTAAAAGCAAATCTCAACTCATTGTAAAAAGAAAACCTATACAGACAAATTTCGCAATTAACAAATGATACGAAAAAGTATCAAATTCAACCCCTATCCCCAAAACTATTCATTTGGTTGGAATAGAAATAACCCTTCCAAAATACCTGAAATATAGGGAAAAAAAACCCAAGTGGAACTTATGGATAAGTCAGAAACGAACGACAAGAGGCACTACATATAAAAATCTGCAGGGTGCAGCCAAAGTCATACTAAAAAAAATATAGCTTTAATACACTTGTTTGGAAATAAAATATTTTTTAAAAACAAGTGAACTGGTCTCCCAGTTTAAGAAGCTAAGAAAAGAACATCAGAGCAATCCCCCCAAATAAGTACATAATAAATATAAAAGTAGAAACCAAGAAATGAAAGAATAGAACCCAATAAGTAGTTTGTTTGTTTTTTCTTCTGGAGGAGGGAGGACACAAATAAAATGGACAAAGTATGACAAGTTTAATCAAGACAAAATCAGAGAAACACTAATCAACAACATTAAGACTAATAAAAATGCTGTACCTGCAAACACAGTAGAATTTTTAAAAATTGAAGTGAATATTATATAAAACTTTATAATAACAAATTTGAAAGAGAAAAAACATGATTTTCTAGGTATCAAATGCTCAGGATTGACAAAAGAAGTAGGAAATATAGACCAATAAGGGATCCCTGGGTGGCTCAGCAGTTTGGCGCCTGCCTTCGGCCCAGGGCGTGATCCTGGAGTCCAGGGATCGACTCCTGCGTTGGGCTCCCTGTGTGGAGCCTGCTTCTCCCTCTGCCTGTGTCTCTGTCTCTCAATCTGTGTCTCTCATGAATAAATAAATAAAATCTTTAAAAATAAATAGAGACCAATAAAAAACAGAAGGAATTGGAAAGGTAATCCAATATCTACATTAAAATGTTCCCAAGCCCAGGGGAGTCTACTTGTCCCTCTCCCTCTGCCCCTCCCTGTGCTTGTGGGCACACACACACTCTCCCTCTTAAATAAGTAAATAAAATCCTTTTTTTAAAAAAAAAGGAAGGAGGGAGGGAAGGAGGGAAGGAAAGCTATAAGCTTAGCTCACTTTATAAAGCTGAAATTAAAAAAAAAAGAGGCAAATTCAATGCAGCAGCATAAAGATAAGATTTATACTAGGTAGGCAAACACGATTCAACTTGAGGAAAATCTTAATGCCAGTCACTTTATTAGCCTATGAAAGAAGAAAACCATATGCACATTGCACCAGGTAACAAAACCTGTTTTGATAAAAATCAACTCATTCCAGAAAAGAAAACTAAAAAACACTCAAACTAGGAATATAAGGAACTCTCTTAAAATGATGAGGATCTTGCCAGAAACTGTTTGCATCTGAAGCACCTCGCAGCTGGCAGGTGCTCCTCCCTGCTCCCAGCTTCAGCCTAGGGATATCACTGGGGTTCAGTCTGGCAGCAGGTCCCCTAGATTTCTCTGCAGATACGCTTTCTCTCACTTGTGATGGGTTGTGCTTCACTCAGCTCACCTCTTGGTTTGGTCTACTATCACTACAGCTCAGATATTCCCACATATTTCTGGCATGGGGCAGTATCCTTTCTTAGGCTTCAAGCAGTGCTGTATTTTTTTTTATTATATTTCTTTGATCATTATAACTGAAATTTGGAAAAAGAAAAGCACTTTAAAGAATAGGTTTAGAGGAGTCATTCTCAAAATCTAGTATAAATGAGAGTCATCTAGGAGTTTTATTTTTTTTTTAAAGATTTTATTTATTTATTCATGATAGTTACACAGAGAGAGACAGAGAGGCAGAGACACAGGCAGAGGGAGAAGCAGGCTCCATATGCAGGGAGCCCGACGTGGGATTCGATCCCGGGTCTCCAGGATCGCGCCCCGGGCCAAAGGCAGGCGCCAAACCGCTGTGCCACCCAGGGATCCCTATCTAGGAGTTTTAAAAATGGAGAGTTCTGGGCCCATCCCAAGTAATCTTTTACGTCTTTTCCCATTGATTATATTAGTAATCTGTTTTCATTGTAGAATTTTAAAAAATACTGCAAAAATAAGATCACATACTTGATATTTTTTGAAACATGACTTTTGGGTTGTTTTTTTTTTTTTTTTTTTTTTTTTTTACCAGTCACAAGAGGACGACTATTTTACTTCATTTCTTTCTGTACACATGGGTGTTGCACAAGATTCCCTCCCACTCTCATAAATTATTCTGGGATCTACAGGAGAAGAAGGTCCTAGCCCTGCTAATTCAACACTTGAATTGGAATAGATACGTTACCCCAAGATTTCCAGATAAGCTGTGTGGGAGGGATTCCCTGACTTTCACCTGTGCAGTGGGGGATACCCCCACCCACCCAAATTTGGGTGCTCTGGATCTACACCCTGTTGGTTATAGGTCCAAGCTTTTAAGAGAATATCTCTGTTTTCCTCACTTGTGAAAGACAAAATGGGTGAGTACAACATTCTTAGCTTATAAAGTTCACCTCTCATACAGCTATTGATGTTACCTTACTTAGTTTTCTGGAATGGAATGTTCTAAAAGGAAAGTTAGGACCTTTTATCTCTTATGATTTGCTTTTATTGCTTGAGAATTTAGCCTTATTTGGATAAAATGCCTATTGGTTTGACAGCCGTATGATATCAGAACTTACCCCTCAAAGGTGGCCCCCATTTATTTTGAAGGATCTCCAGAGTGCTGATATTTCTTATGTTCACAAACTGACATGTGGTACCCCTTTGGCTTCCTTTTTCTTCCTATTTGTCTTCATCCACTGCTTCCCATGCTTCCTGGAGAAGCTCCCTGGCTGTCAGGGGCCATTGTTCCTGATCCTTGAATCTGCTTTCTATACTCTACACCATCTTCTGGGATATGCTAAGCTCATACATACACATACACATACACACAGAATTCGATTTTTGTGATGTTTGCCTATCTATCTCAAACTTGCCTGGTTTTGTTTCAAAGTTGACTACTCCCTCAATCTACTGGGAGCAGTAGAATGAACCAGAAGTCACTGTGCCTTGGGACAGGTGATGACAATCACAGTGAGTGAACTGAAACCATCAGCACAGGAGCCCAATTGTTAAATGAAGTGAGGGAGGACTGAGCAAGTCTGGGGAAGCTTGGTTATTGAGGTTTATCCCATTTCAGTCTGGGCAACTGTGAGCCTGTGAATTGCTAGGTGAGACCTCCCTTGCCTGCCACAGGGAGAAGTTGCTTTTTTCTATAAGCAGGGAATCCAGCAAATTTCCCCCGAGTTACAAGGATAAGAAGCATACCTTCACACTTAACAAAACTCGTCTTTTTCTTTTAGTTTTTTTAAAGTAATCTCTATACCCAACATGGGGTTTGAACCCACGACCCCAAGATCAAGAGTCATATACTCTACCAACTGAGCCAGCTAGGCACCACACTTTCTTTTCTTTTGAAAAGCATAGGTTAGATACTTGGGTGGCTTAGTCAGTTAAGTGTCTGCCTTCAGCTCAGGTCATGATCCCAGCGTCCTGGGATCGAGCCCCTGCATCGGGCTCCCTGCTCAGTGGAGAGCCTGCTTCTCCTTCTCCCTCTGCCCCTACTCTACTCCCCACTCATGCTCTCTCTCTCAAATAAGAGGCCACAAGAGGATGACTTGTGGATAAATAAAATATTTTTTTAAAAAGCATTGATCTGTATGTAATGAAAATAATAAACCAATATTGTAGACATTTTGGAAAATGCAAAAAGGCATCCAAGAAAACAACAGTCATGGCCCACCATCTAAAGACAACTGCTCTTAATTTGTTGTATATTCTTTTATTTTTAAAAAATGAGTATATATGATAGATGTCTTAGAAAAGTGTGATTGTGGGGTGCCTCAGTTGGCTAAGTATCTGCCTTTGGCCCAGGTCATAATCCCAGGATCCTGAGATGAAGCCCTGAGTCAGGTTCACTGCTCAAGGGGGAGTCTGCTTATTGCTTTCCTTCTGTCCTTCCACCACCTCATGTGCTCGCTCTCTCTCTCTCACTCTCTCAAATACATAAATAAATAAAATCTTAAAAAGAAGAAGAAAGAAAAGTGTGATTGTATGTGATGTGAAGTTTTCTCTCTCGCTTTTGTCATTTTCACATACCTTTTAGAACACTTATCTTCTAGAAGCTGATTTCATTTTTCTGAACTGGAAAATCCCGTCTTTCCAATCCCTTTTTCAGAAGTAACCACTATAGTAGTTTGGTACATATTCTTCAAGATAGTTTCTGTGTTTATATAGATATGAAAAATATAAAAAAACAAATACCTTTGAACACACATAGCCCCTTTAAAACAATAAATGGATTTTTGTTGTATGTATTGTTTACTTTTGTAAATGTTTTACTTAACAATGTCTCCACTTACATAATAATTATTTTCTTGGTGCTGCCAGCTATGCAGGCACTGAGAACCATGCACATCTTCCCAGGGCATGCCAGGAACCCCTCATTTTGAAAACCGGTACAGAGAATTCCAAAAAAAATTATTTAACTATTCACCTACAGTTTAGGTTGATTCTAATATTTCTGCTTTCATCAGCAATGTTTCCCCCATTTGTCTAACACTCTTCTCACAACCCAGATGATGAGGAAAGTGGCAATTAATTCAGCAAGTGGGTTAACTACCCTCATATCAGCACCACCTGTCTTCTGGATACACCATTTAAAAAATACTAATTGCTATTCCATCTAAATGGGGTTTGGCACTGTTATCATTTTTTAAAAAGTCAAGTACTTTCATGTTAGCGATGAAAATTTTAATGGATTGGGTGGAACGGGGACTTGATTCACAAGCTCCTGGGCGCATCGCTGGCCCTTTCTCTGATGGCTGGCTGACCAGTGGCTTCATCCCCACCTCATCTCTTCCAGTCTTCAGCACGGGAGCTGACATACTGATTCTGTTTACAACTTCAAAAGGCATTTTTTAAATGAATTATGTGGGCAGGTCATATTAATTCACAGGAATACCACTTTTAATACCTTGAAATGTCTTCAGTAATAGCTTGCCGTTACTGGGAAGTACAGAAGAAACTTGCCAAGCCTGCCCTAACTGTGCTTCGTGTCACCTTTTCTTCAACCAGTTCCTCTCTCCTCCTGGCCCTCTCCCACCCTCATTTCCAAGTACTTACCCTGGAGAGACATTTGGCTCACACCGAGTCCCCTCCTGACCTGCCTTAGCTATGGCTCCAGCCTCAGGTAGCAGCTCCACACGGTCTCCTGCCCTCAGTAGGATGGAAACCTCAGGTCCTAGAAGAATCCAGAGCACCAGGAGTTCTTTCCTTTCAAATCAACTGTTTCTTTCACTCGGGATAACTCCCTTTTTTCTCCTGGGCTAATTCCTCTTAATATTCTAATTCACTGTGAGCCTGGGTGGCTCAGTCCTTGAGCTTCTGATTCTTGATTTCTGCTGGGGTCATGATCTGGGGTTGCAAGATCTAGCCCCTGGTGGGGCTCAATGTTCAGTGGGGAGTATGCTGGAGATTTTCTCTCCCTCTCCCTCTCCTCTGCCCCTTCCCCTGTTGTCCCTCTCTCTCAAATAATAAATAAATTAATCTTAAAAAGAAAAAGAATATGCAAATTCACTACTGCACCCAAGTAACCCAGATGGTGGATAGCAGGGAGCACAACTCAGCCCACTTGAGATAAACACAGGGGTATCCAATCTCCCAGAGTGCCAGGTTCTAAAGCCAGCTCATAATGGGGCAAAAACCCCCATTTAGGTAAAATATCAAACACTAAGTAAATACTTGTACTAAATACTACCTAGTAGGTCAAACAAAATTACATCCCCATGAAGAATTATATGATCATTAGGAGGCTTGTTGCACTATGCTCTTTGTCTGACACTGATAGGTTAGATCATGAATTTATTTATTTATTTTTTGGCCTTATACCCAGAGTGTGGGTAATTATTCCCATATCTCTTGGTGTCTCAGTCTCCTCCTGTGTAAAATGAGAGTAATATGACTTCCTATCCCATAGGTTGTTTTGAAGATAGAACGAATGTGTGTAAAGTGCATAATCAGTAATATTTCAACTAATTCACCAATTAAGAATACGTTTTTAAAGAAAGATTTTATTTATTTATTTTGAGAGAGAGAGGGAGCATGAGTGGGGTGGGGGAGGGGCAGAGAGAGAAGGAGAAGTAGACTCCCCACTGAGCAGGGAGCCCACTTTGGGGTTCTGTCCCAGGCTCCTGGGATCATGCATGATATGAGCTGAAGGCAGATGCTTAACTGTCCAGGGGATGTGGGGATGAGGAGGTTGTGTAACAATGAAGAGGTATGAGGTTTCCTTTTGGGGTAAGGCAAAGGTTCTAAAATGGATTGTGGTATTAATGCATGACTCTATGAATATACTGAAAGATGTTGATTGTACACTTTAAAAGGTAAATTTCATATTACATGAACTTTATCTCAATAAAGCTGTTTTTTTAAATTGAAAAAAATAAATTAGTTGTCACCTTATTATCCAGTAGAATATCAATATTGCATGATTTCTATCCAACAGAGTTACCCAAAAGTTATGATTTTAGTGCCTATTGGACATTGAATATTTTTGCATCTAACTGCAGTCGCATCCATGGTCAGTTACTAAACAAATACCAGCCCTTGTTATTAATTAGAGGTGGTGACAACAATCACATTATGGTTCTTTTTTTTTAAGATTTTGTTTATTTATTCATGAGAGACACACACAGAGAGAGGTAGAGACACAGGCAGAGGGAGAAGCAGGCCCCATGCAGGGAGCCCAATGTGGGACTCAATCCCAGGTCTCCAGGATCATGCCCTGGGCTGAAGGAGGCACCAAACCACTGAGCCACCCAGGCTGCCCTCACATTATGGTTCTAACTCTTGAAATTGCTCCTCAGATACAGAAGATCAGGAGGATGTGGTGTGGTGCTCTGGAATGGAGAGCTGCAGGTGCGAATCCTCAGCTGAAGGTGACGAGGATGCCACTTGGAGCTGTATTGTGTGGGGAAGTTCACACAGCCCTGCCACAGTGTGTGTCAGACTCTAACATTTAGTTTGGCCAACTCTCCTCCACTTACAGCCCTCCCCAATCACAAAATTGGCAGGGAAAACCCTGGACTGGTGGCTACAAATGGAAACCTTCTGACAAAACCTAGAAAACAAATTGCAGTTGATTCCTTCCGGAGCAGGATCCCAATGGGCATCATTTCCTGAATTTCTCTGCCCGCATTTGGCAACCATCCAGCAGGATCTTCTCCTATGCAAGAAGTGACCCCTTCTCTAGAACCCTCACCTCTTCTCCCTGGGCACTTGAACACTGAATGCAGCCCTCAGGCCTTCCAGGCATCGCTTTACTATTCTCTTGGCTCTACAATCCTACAATTTTCAATACTAGTGCCAGCCACATCTGATGTTGTTTTATGTTCCCCGAAGAGAAGAGCTCTCCTCCAATTTCATAGAGATATAATTGAAATACAGGAAATTGCACATATTTAAAGTATACTGTTTGTTCAGTTTGACATATGTATACATCACCCCAATCAAGATGGCAAACATTTTAATCAGCACCAACAATACTGACACGTTAGATGAACTTGTGTTTCTGCAATGTATATAAATATATATATAATTGCATATAAATGGGATCAGACAGCATGTATTTTACATGCTGTCTGATCTAGCTTCTTTAGTCTGATCTAGCTTCTTTAGTTCAGCATAGTGATCTTGAGATTTACCCATGTTGTTGTGTGTATACACCGTATGTTCCTTTTTATTGCTGAGTAATATTCCACAGTATGAATATATCATAATATTTTATATATTCATCTGATGATGGACATTTGTGTTGCTTCCACAGTTTTTTTTTTGCTTTTTTTTGATATTGCAAATAAAGACTTGTTATCGAATGTATAAGTCTTTGTGTAGGTGTATGTTTTCATTTTTCTTGGGAAAATACATAGTTGTAGAATGGCTGGCTTATATGGCAAGTGTACGTTTAATGTTTTAAGAAACTGTCATGTTGTTTTCCAAAGCAGTATATCATTTCATATCCCCACCAGCCATGTGTGAGAATTCCAGTTGCTCCATGTCTTTGCCAACACTCAGTATGGTCAGTGTCTTTAATTTTAGCCATTTTGGTAAATATGTGGTATTTCTATTTTTATTTTCCTAATGAGCAATGATGGTGAACATCTTTTCCTGGCTCATTGGCCATTCATGTATCTTTTTTTGTGAAGTGTCGTATTTGAATCTTTTGCACATCTTCTTGTTGTATTATTTTGTCTTCTTCTTATTGAGTTGAGTTCTTTACATATTTGGATGCAACTTCTTTGTCTTACATATGCACTGTACATATTTTCTCCCAGTCTGTGGCTTGCATTTTGGTTTTCTTATGGGTGAATTTCAAAGAAAAAAAGGTTTTATTTTGATGAAGTCCATTCATCTTTTTCTCCTTCATAGTTTTTTTATGTTCTAAAAAATTCTTTTAAAAAAAGATTTTATTTGTTTGTTTGTTTATTTATTTATGAGAGAAAGAGAGAGAGCATGCATGAGCAGTGGGAGGGGCAGGGCAAGGGAGGAAGAGGGAGAAGCAGATACCTCACTGAACAGGAAGCCCAAAATGGGCTTGATCCCAGGACCCTAGGATCATGACCTGAGCCCAAGGCAGACACTTAACCAACTGAACCACTTGAGCACCCAGGAAATACCTGAAATATTGGGTACCCCAATATTGCAAAAAGTTTTCTCTTAATGTTTTCTTCTTGAAGTTTATAGTTTTGAGTTTTGTGTTAGGTGTATGATCCATTTTTGAGTTAAATTTTGTGTATTTGTGTGTTCATTTTATGTATGTTCATTTTTTCCCACATGTTTATCCAGTAAATCCAGCACCATTTAAAGAAAAGACAAGATAAAATTTTGAAATGTAACTACCTTCCTGGTACTTTTGTTTGGGGGAATTCTGTTTGGTCACCTGTCTCAGGAGACATAGTACATGAGGCTGGACATTATATCCCCAGAAAGATCTGACTTGGATGCAGGGAGGAGTAGAAGAGGGCTGTCACCTTTGTTTTAGATGGCATACTTCTCTTAATGCAGCCTTTTATCAGACTACTTGTTTTTGTTGTGATTGTTGCTCTTTGTCAACTACATAGCACTACTAACTCATACTGAGCTTGAACACAACTAGAACCCCTACATCTTGCTTATGGACTGGTCACTTCTATCTCAGCTGAAGTTTGCAATTCAAGTCCATGGTTTTACGTTTTTAAGCATTAGATTTTATCTGGCTTGCTTTGGCCCATGCTTTCAACCTATTGATTCTAATTCTGTTGAGCAGCACTGTTTGCTGTCATCTACAATTTTCATACCCATGGCATGCCAGACCCCTGCAGCAGGCACAGAGATTCCACAGCATTTCCAAGAGTTACTCACTCAGTCTTTACCTATGAGGGGCTTAGGTGCACAGATGAACAAATACAGGTCCTCAGCTCGTCTGAAGAGGGAGGCAGGAATGAAGCTAGCATTGCAGTAGACTGTGGTCTGTGGCAATAGAGGAAAGAGTTCTAGGGACACAGAGGAGCAACAACTAATCATTATGGAACAGGGAGAGGTCACAGAAGACTGCCAAGTATTTTCAGCTGCTTTAATTCCCTCCATTATGATAATACTCTGGAGAACCTCCCTCCTCATCCCTATCCAAGCTGTAGAGTAAGGACTGGACTCACCTCCAGCTCCAGGGAGAGTTTGCACAACTAGCAAACTCCAAACCCAGGCTGCCAGCCTCAGCGTTAGAGCAGATGACATGGAAGGTAAGGAGAAGCCAGAAGATTTCTCACAGATACATAATTGTATATACTCTTTTCCCATCTGTTTCTTCCTTTTCCTTCTCCTCATTTAAGTCAGCTCAGTGCACGTTGCTTCAGGGGAGGCATGTGGCAAGGCAAAAAATAGGTCCACTCTGAAAGTCCTGCTGATGTTGGCTTTACACTTAGGAGTGAATTCCTGAGAATAATCACAGTCAAAGAAACATAAAAGGAGACGGATTCTCCCCAGGCTGAAAATAGATTGCTCTAGACTGCGCAGAAGAGAAGGAAGAGTGAGGTTGTGGTCCCAGGAATGGATGGGGCACTGCCCTCTTTCCTGGCAGCCCCAATGGGGAGGCAGCAAGGCTCCAGAGAGAGAGAGAGAGAGAGAGAGAGAGAGAGAGAGAGAGAGACTCCCGGCACAGGTGTCACCAAGAACTACCTGGGGATCCCTGGGTGGCGCAGCAGTTTAGCGCCTGCCTTTGGCCCAGGGCGCGATCCTGGAGACCCAGGATCGAATCCCACGTTGGGCTCCCGGTGCATGGAGCCTGCTTCTCCCTCTGCCTGTGTCTCTGCCTCTCTCTCTCTCTCTCTGTGTGACTATCATAAATAAATAAAAATTAAAAAAAAAAAGAACTACCTGGCCTGAAGCAATCAGATTGACAACTGTGGGCCTGATGAATAAGGACCAAATAGCCTCCCCTACCACAATGCCTTGGCACTATGCAAGGTCCAGGATAATGAGACCACTTAAAGGGTAAGATTTCCCAGAAACGACAGATGTTGTTTTTCCTGCAGCCCAGCAGAAGAAAGGGACTTGAGTGAGAAGTGGTGTGGAATAGGGGCAGGAGGAGAGTTTAATCTCCTTCAGTGTGTGCTGAGTATATATTCCATCTCATGAACTAAAGAATTCAAGAATTAGAACTTGTTTTATATTCCATGACTCTACTTAACTTCTCACTCAAGTCCCTTTCTTCTGCTGGGCTGCAGGAAAAACAACAGGGTGAGGAGTCATACCCACAGTGCTCCATTGTTCACCCATGCACACCCTCAGACTCCCCCTGTGCTCTAGAGCCCTGTGCTCAGGAAAGCAGCATTGTGTGACAAAGTCCAGTGCCATGGTGGAGAGAGGCTAATCTCGCCCCTCCCTGAACACCACTGGACACTTGCTAAAAGACGGCCTTGGAACAGATGACCCAAATAATGTTCTAGGACTATATTTCTGAGTATCAGGTGTCAAAAGAGAGTTCTTTAGGTGACTTAAATAAAGATTAAAGAGTTTATTCAACTGATGCACATCAGAGAGTACCTGAAGGACAGGTGAGCCCAGATTAAAGCAGGGTCAGGGTTTCTGTAGGATAGGGAAAAGCTGAATATACTGATGTGCAGTTTGGGTGTCGATAACAGTTTTCACATTCAATGGAAACTCGCAGTTCGGAGGTTGTTCCTGTTTCTGGGCTCCTTGCCCAGGGTCATCAGTGCAAGCCGAATGCCATCAGAATAGTATATTCCAAGAAGTATTTCTGCAAGCCTGTGGCTTATGGTCTAGTCGAAGTTTGCAAGGTGTAAAGTCCTGCAAAAAAGAAAAAAAAGAGGGGTAAGGTTAGAAGGCAAGAAGGACATTAGAGGCCCCCTATCATGCAGGTTTTCATTCTCATACTCAAGAATCACAGACTGCATCACAAACGAGAGCATGTAGGCAAGAACACGGTGGAAAGTTGCAGGTGCCCCCCCACCTGCAGAATTCTCCTGGTCCCCATTCTTGAAGGCCATCCTTGCAGACCCTCCTATAGGTTCTAACTTCTCCCTCTTCTCAGGAAACATCCCTGTCCCTCTGCTCAGATATAGGGACATCCTTTGTGGCCATCTTTATTGGGACTGCACACATTGCTCATCCCTGTCAATGCAGGGACAGGTAGAAAGATCCCAGGACTTTGCAGCCCTTGTCTAGCCTTCCCTTGCCAGCCTTCCTTCACCTTCCCAGCCTTTCTTCCTGACATGTTAGGCCATAGCTTAGTCTGCCCCCTCCCTCTGGGTGACTTTGCAGCTTCTCTGTTATCCAAGCCAGCTTCTCATTTCTCCTCTGTGCCCCCCAAAGCTGGCACCCTGGACCATTCACTCAAGCTAGTTGGTGGCTCTCTCTACTGACCTTTCTATCCTTTGTCTCCCCTCTTCTACTAGCCCTTTCCCTACCCCTCTCTTCCTGGGTATTCTCCATCAAGGGTGTGGTGATATCACATGGAAAATCACAGTTGCCCTCTGGCAGATGTCTACATTTGCCTGATCCTTGTTTCTAAGGATGTTGGAAAGGTAGCTGTGGAGATGCGCTTGTAGGGAGCCCAGGCACAGAACTTGGAAATGCTTCCTCCCCCTCAGGCCACAGAGGCCTCCCATCTGCTGGAATAGGAGACACCACCTCCTTTTCCAAAACAGATCTGACAACACTGTCCCCTGTCTCCACTTTAATTTGAGTAGCATGTCTCCTGAGAGTAGAGGACAATTTTTGGATTCTCTCAAGCTCAAACAGTGTTTATTCATGGCTGTTTATGGATAAAGAAACCTAACCCCAAACTCTCCGGATGAGAAGCATAGAGGAAGTGATGACTGTGACATTGCCCTGCAGCCTCGTCCCTTTCCTCCCTGGACAGAGGTATGGGCAGGGCCCCAATATCACACAAGGCACACGAGGCAACTCATAGGTTCCATGAGGGTGATGACAGGTCAGACTGGTTCATGTAGTGACAGGAGAATTCATAGGATTTACCAACTGACTCAGTGTGGTGTGAGGAAAAGAAAAGTCAAGAGGCCTCTAAAGCTTTTGAGCTGAGAAAAGGTTGAAGGTGCCATTTCCTACAGTGATATGGAGGGATATGATGGGCTTCAGTGGAAGTGTGCTTCAGATGTCATTGTGTGGACAAAACATCTGGTTGAAAGCTGGAGGCAAGGGTCTGGAACTCAGAGGAGAGGGGTGGGGAGGAGACAGAAATTCTGGGGTCATCAGCACATGGACAGGGTCTAAAGCCCTGACAAAACCCAGTGGCATTGCCAAGGGAGCAAGGGTGGATACAGAAGCAGCCCAGGGCTGACTCTGCTAAAAACCAAGGCCAAATTCTACTGGCCACAAGTCACAGCCTGAGCATCTGAAAGGGTGAAACAATAGAGGACATCACTGAGTTTATGATATTCACAAAGTCACAGACTCATTGCCACAGTCCTCTCTGCCTTCTCTCACTGGGAGTTTCTTGTCTTTCAACCAAGATGGAGGCCACAATGCTTCCCATGACTCAGTCTCAGAAGTTCCACAGTCTCCTTCATTCTCTTCAATAGCTGTGAGTCACTAGGTTCAGTGAGGTTAAGAAAAATAAATAAATAAATAAATAAATAACCCATAAAAACAAAACAAAACAAAAAAACCCAAAAGACAAAAAACCAAAACCCAAAAACTAACGCTGAGGTATTGTTGCAAGTTTCTTGCCAAGTTGCCCTGGGGACTTTTGGCTCTATGGGCCTGCAGATCTGCAAACTGGTCTAGGCTACAGACAAGGATTCATTATAGAAATAGGGCATGAGAGGTTTAGAAGGACAGGAGGATATAGTCAGGCAGTTTAAGGCTTTAGAGTTAAAGCAATTGCAGGTTATGCCCAGTTCTAGGGTGTGGACATGATATTGTCCCTAAAGCATCAGGTTGAATCATATGAAATACGATTTTGTAGGTCAAAACTAGTAGACTATCAAGAGTTTCATATGGTTCAACCTGCATAAACATTGGTGAAAGTTTCTAAAGTTGACTTTCTGATTTTGGTCTCAGACCAAAGAAACTTGTTTATATACTCTTTGTCCTAACAAATGGACTAGCTAGCTTTCTCTTTTCACATTTTTTTTGTGTTCACCTGACCTGACTGTTCACTTGTTTCCAGAATGCTGTCATGTTGGTCGCACCATGACTTTCTGTATGTCAGTCAGTCCATGTAATTGAAATTGAGGAGCTATCACTCTTAAACTGAGAGTCCAAAATAAAATTTAAAAACCATTTCCTTAACAAACATATTAAAAATGATTACTTTTAGCCAGGGCGGGTGCCCCCGAGACCTTGGGACCCCGGTCACCACCCCCTCAGGAGCCACCGTGTTGGTGATCCCCCCCCACCCCATGAGCCAGGAGGAGGAAGCTCTGCAGAAGAAATTCAACAAACTCAAGAAAAAGAAAAAGGCATTGCTGGCTCTGAAGAAGCAAAGTAGTAGCAGCACAGCCAGCCAAGGCGGTGGGAAACGCTCACGGGGGAACAGCCTGTGGTGGACCTGGCCACCCTGCAGAGCAGGCAAAGCAGCTGAAGTCAGCAGCCTTCAGTGCCACCAAGGCTGAGACCAAGAACTG
Organism: Canis lupus dingo; assembly: GCF_003254725.2. Taxonomy (NCBI): domain Eukaryota; kingdom Metazoa; phylum Chordata; class Mammalia; order Carnivora; family Canidae; genus Canis; species Canis lupus. Next base: position 11,544,262 of record NC_064265.1, read on the forward strand.
GGGCGTCAAGCGTTCTCAACCCTAGGGGGGAAGTTAAAGGGCCCTGAGAAGGGGCCAGTCCCCACTTTCCAGCCCTCCCGATCTGCAGGAGTCGCCCAGACGCCCCCAAAGGAAATCTGTGTATGAGGGTTTTGTGCCTTCCAGTGATCGGCTTCGGGACCTGGGGCCAGCGGGGCCCACAGTCGTGAGCGGACCGGGACAGGGACCGCGACGGGGACAACGAGAGGGCCCCTTCCGCAGGTCGGATTCGTTCCCTGAACGCAGGGCCCCTCGGAAGGGGAATACTCTAGGCGTGTGGCGAGGACTGACGCCCACCCTCCTTCGTGGGGCCCTCTCTCCCTTTGGAAACATCATTGACCTCTCCATGGAGCCACCCAGAAACTGTGCCTTCGTCCCCTGTGAAAAGATGGACACAGCAGATCAGGCCGTTGCTGAGCTCAAGGGGACCCAGGTGGAGTCTCCAGCTCAAAGTCAGCCTCGCCCGCAAGCAGCCCATGCTGGCCGCTGCCCCTGGCAAGTCAGTCTGGGGCTCCCTCGCTGTCCAGAATAGCCCTAAGGGTTGCCATCGGGACAAGAGGACCCAGACTGTCTACAGCCACGATGTCTACAAGGGAAACCTTGTGGATGGCTTCTAGGGAACAGAGCTGGATTCCGTGTGCCTCACCTGTGCCAACACTGGTCTCAGTAAAACACTGAGGTGGAAGCTCACACATCTCCCCCGCCTCTGGTTTTCCAGCACTTGGGATTGGGGTTGAGCCTTTAAAAACAGCTGTTAGATTTTATCTCAGTTGTAACACATGGCCAGTGCACGTTCCCCTCTCCCTTCTCCCAAAAGGATCTTGAACACAGAAAAATATATAAATAAATAAAAATAAAAATAGTCACTGTTAAATGGCAACAAAATGTATCCCCGGTGTCTGAGCCGATGTTAGTGCATAAACTTTTGAGAGTTCCTGCTAAGCTGACTATTGCATTCGCTGAAATATTGCACTAACAAGAGGAAAGGCATTCTCACAGACCAGATACTAAATGAAAATCATCCCAAAGAATTACTGTAATATCCTTTATATCTTATAATTTTGTGGACTGACGCAAGTCGCTTTTTTCTGTCCATCAAAGTCTTTATAAATGGTGTAGAAAATAAGTACCCCATGGCTGGCATCTATTAACAAGATGAACACCCTGAGCACACTATTTCATAACTCCCACTGGCTCCCAGAGGTATAATTAGGGTTGAATTTTTCATGAACACAAACATCATATTCTTTGTCCACCATGCTGTGCTTTGTGCTTGACTATTTCCAGCACTCCACTCAGGAAAACAGAAAAAGTCATGTCCTCAGTGAATGGAAATGATTCTGGGGCTTGCTGTAGGGTCACTCAGGTCCCACCATGTTGCTGGGTGTCTCTTTAAGATCCAGTACTTCCTGGCCAGACCTGCCTATCCTGATTCATACTTAGGTCAGATGAAGAGTGCATAGTCACCTGTAGCTGAATCTCCCAAGCAGGACTTTCAGATTTGGAAAATAGAAAAACAGAAAAAGTCTTTCATGTTTATTCCTGAGTAGATCTACCAACTCCATTATATTTAAGTCATTAAAAAAATAATGACATGGCTACAGCTTGTTTTTCTGGACCCAACTTTTCCTCCTGGCTTATTCACTGGGTTGTGTATGGTCTGATTTGCAGTTGTGTTTGAAATGCTTTGTTAATGGAAATCATCAACCATTGCCCCTAGAAGAATCTCATTAAAGTATGATTATTCTGTTCTCCTGCTTAAAACTTCTCAGTAGTTTTTTTTTACACCTATGAAAGAAAGTCCAAGCACCTTAGCACAGCCTGTGAGGTCTTGAATGGTCCCCATCCACATTTCCTGCCTCACCTATAACAGACAAGTTACACTCCTGCCGCTTACAATCCTTTAAAATTACTTAAAATTCTCCAAACATGCCTTTCGTTTACAAAATTCTGGAACAAAATTCTTCATCTGTCTAAAAGACTACTTCAAAAGTTAAGGCACTTTCTGAAGTAGACTTGTTTCAACCCAAAGTTCAGTTTCTTATAATGGGGAAATACTAAAGACATCCTGCTAAAGATAGGAACAAGGCAAAGAAGTAATTATTGCCATCACTCTTTAGCATCAGAAAGATAAAATATCCAGGAATAAATTAAATAAGAAATGTGCACTCCTTTATGTGCCAAACTTAAAATACCCCTGAAAGTCGAAGAGGTAGGCCTAACCAGTGAAAGATGGAATGTATTCCTGAGGAGGAAAACAACATCATAAAGATGTCAATCCTGCTCAGGCTATTTAAAGAATTTAATGTGATCTCTACAAAAACACCAAGTTTTTTTTCCACTTCTGGAACTTGAAAAGATGAATATGAAGTTCCCATGGAGAAATAAAGAGAAAAATTTGTCAAGAAAACCCTGAGAAAAAGAAAAGTACTGGGGGATGGAGTCTAGTCTTACCATATATTTAAACATACTGGAAGTCTACAGTATTTTTTTATTGAAGTATGGTTGACATATAATGTTATACTAATTTCAAGTGTACGACGTAGTGATTTAACAATCCCATATATTACTCAGTGCTCACCACGGTAAGTGTAATTACCATCTGTTACCATACAAAATTATTACAGTATTATTGACTATATCCCCTGTGCTTTGCTTTTCATCCCATGGACATATTTATTTTATAAATGGAAGTTTGTACCTCTTAATCCCTTTCACCCATTTCGCCCCCCCCCCCCCCACTCTCATCTCCTCTGGCAACCACAAGTTTGTTCTCTGTAGTTGAGTCTGTTTCTGTTTTTTTTTTTTATTTGTTTGTTGGCCTGTTCATTCATTTGTTTTGTTTTCTATATTCCACATATGAGTGAAATCATATGATATTTGTTTTTCTCTGACTTATTTCACTTAGCGTAATACCCTCTAGGTCCAGCAATGTTGTCCCCAAAGGAAACGAAAACTCTAATTCGAAAAGATATATGCACCCCTACGTTTATTGCAACAATATTTACAATAACCAAGTTATAGAAGTAACCTAAATGTCCATTGCTAGATGAACAAAGAAAATGTGATATATAAATACACAATGGATTATCACTCAGCCATAGAAATCCTCAATATTTAAACTGATACTGTATTGGTGCCTGATAGACCAATGGAGCAAAATAAAAAGACCTGGAGTAGACCCAAGTATATATACATGTCAACCCAGTACATGATAAAGGTGGTGTTTCATATCACTGGAGAAGGTGAAATGCTTAGTAATTGGTTTTGAGATAACTGGCTAACCATTTGGGAAAAGACTGTACTGGACCTATACTTCATACATATGCAAGTATAAGCTTCAAATAGATCATACTTAAGTATAAAAAATGAAATCCCAAATGCTATAAAGAAATATGGATTAATTAAAAAACCAGACTATAACTTAAAATTAAGATGTAATTTTTTAAAAGATTGATAAGTTTAACTAAATAAAAAAGTTTTATGAAGTTTTTGCAGGACAAAATAAAACAAACACCAAAGGCAAAGTCAAAAGACAAATGACAGCTTGAGAAAAAATATTTCTAATTTATATTATGTACAAAGGGCCAATCTCCCTAATATAAACATTCTTAAAATCAAGAAGACAGTCCAAAAAATTAATAGAAAACTGGACAAAAGACACTGCTGACAATTCACAGAAAAGAAAATGCAAATGGCATTTAAACATATGAAACCATATTTAACTTCATTTATTATAAGAAAAATTCAAATTAAAACTACACTGAGATGATCTGAATTAACTTTTTCAGAACTCTGGAAATTTACCAAACGCTTACAGCAATCCAGAGAGTGTCTACTCAAGAAAAATGACTGAATCTTGGTAGGATAGGGAGCTTTGTGGCATTATAATTTAGGTATTTCCATTGCCCCTTCTCAGATTTATAGTTACCTTAAAAACAAATACTCCACAACCATGGTAAATACCTGCAGCCTGGCAGCCGTAGGAGGGAGCAGAATGAGATTGGAGCTTCTTTAAAGCCCTATTCTCAGAAAATTATAATTATTTGACCTGCTTAATGGTTAAGAGGAATACCCCTCTGGGACCCTGGGGTGGCCTAGCTGGTTAAGCATCCAACTCTTGATTTTGGCTCAGGTCATGATCTTAGAATGATGAGTTGGAGCCCTGTGTTGGGACCCATGCTAGGCATGGAGCTTGCTTAAAATTCTCTTTCTCCCTCTCCCTCCACTCCACTGCCCTAAAAAAAAAAGAGAAAACCCCACTCATAAAAGTGGCTTTATTTGACCTGACTCTGAATTTACCCAGTGTAAATGGTCTTTTCCTCAGGGACATTTGTCAAAAATAATTAAAGTCAACTGTTTGTATCACAGCTGCCTGAGATGGTAGGTAACAATAGGGCCAAATAATAATAATAATAATAATAATAATAAAATAAAAGGAGGGGTGGGGGCTAATCAAAACACTTAAAAGGAAAAAGATTGGAGAATAAGATGTCCATATAGGACTCTTTGAAAAGAGTCTAAAATATACATACACTTGGACTGAATTACACCACCATCTTTCTTGGATCTCCCACTTGTAGATGGCAGATCAAGGGACTTCTCAGCCTCCATAATAATGTGAGCCAATTCCTATAATAAATCTCTCTCTCTCTCTGGCAGCTTGGGTGGCTCAGCGGTTTAGCGCCTCCTTCAACCCAGGGTGTGATCCTGGAGACCTGGGATTGAGTCCCATGTCAGGCTCCCTGCATGGGCCCTGCTTCTTCCTCTGCCTGTGTGTGTGTGTGTGTGTGTGTGTGTGTGTGTGTGTCTCATGAATAGATAAATAAAACCTCTAAAAAAATCTCTCCCTCTTTATATATCTATTTAACTATATATCTCTATCTCTATCTATTATCTATCTATCTATCTATCTATCTATCTATCTATCTATCATCTATCTATCTCCTATTGATTTTGTTTCTTGGAATACCCTAATACAGGCACCATCAAGCATAGCAACAGAAAAAAATATTTAATGAAATAATAGCTCCAAACTTCTCAAACTTAATGAGAAATACTAATCCATATATCCAAGAAGGTTAATGAATTCTAAGTCAGATGCACTCAAGAAATCCACACCTAGACACATCATAATCAAACTATTGAAAGATAAGGAGAAAATCTTGAAAGCAGCAAGAGACTCGTGATACACAGGGTATTCTCAGTAAGATTAACAGCTAACTCTTATCAGAAACCACAGAGGCCAGAAGGCAGCAGGATGGCATATTTAAAGTGTTGAAAGAAAAATACTGTCAACTAAAAATTCTATACCCTGTAAAACTATTTTTGAAAAAAAATGAAGGAGAAATTAAGATATTCCTAAGTAAAGAAAAACTGAAAGAATTTGTTGCTAGCTGTCTTTCCTTATAAGAAATATTAGAGGGAGTCCTTAGGCTGAAATGAATGGAGACTATACAGTTACAAGAATAAATAAAGAACACCAATAAAGGTAACCATATAAATGAATATAAAAGACAGTATAAACATCTTTGCCTTTTATCTATAAGACAACTGCTAAAAGCAGTAATAAATCTGTGTTAATGGGCATATAGAGTATAAAGATATAATTTGTTTCACAATTATGGCATAAGAAGGGGGAGGAAGATAGAATTATATAGGAGCATAAAGTTTTTGTAAACTATTGAAATTAAGTGATGTTAGTCGAACTAGGTTGTTCTAAATGAAGAGATTAATTATCTTCCCATAGCAGCCAATAAGAAAATAACACAAAATATATAGTAAATTAAATTAAAAGAGAATTAAAATAGTACACTGGAAAATCTCCAACACAAAAAAAAGTACAGTGGAGGCATTTTGGAACAACAATAGCACAACAAAAGACATAATGCATAGAAAATAAATAACAAAATAGCAAACCTAAAGCCTACTTTATTAGCAATCATATTAAATTTAAAACACTGAAAAATTAAGCCCCCCAGTTAAAAGGCAGAAATTGACAGGATGAATTTTAAAAATGTATAACTATATGCTGCCTATACAGACTAAATTTAGGTTAGAGGTTCTTGGGAGCTGGGGAAAGAGGAAAGAGGAAAATGACTACTAATAAGTATTAGAGTTGTTGGGTTTTTTTTTTTTTTGCAGTAATCAAAATGTTCTGGAATTTGATAGTGTTAATGGTTGTGAAACCTTATGAATATATGAAAAACCAGTGAATCATGCATTTTAAATGGATAAATGTTATGGTATGTGGATTATACTTAAAAAAGAAAAAACTTCTTTGAGATACTATTTCTCCCCTCTCACATTGTCAACCCCCTCAAAAAAATTCAGCAATGCACCCTGTTAGCAAGACCATAGAGGGGCATTGCTAGAAGAAATACAAAAAGGCATGACCTTTCTGGGGAAGACTGTGACGGTATGTGGCATTTTGTACTTTCCCTTTTTACCAACCATCCCACCTCAAGATACACTCTCACAAATGTGAAATATCCCATGTGTAAGTTATTTCTTATAACATTATTTGTAGTAGAAAAATATCGGAAGCAACCCTAATGTCCATCAATCTGAAGCCAGTTGGATGAACCATGATACCTCTATAGGATGGAATAGTACCCAGCTGTAAAAAACAATGAAGTCACTCCGTGTATTCATGTGGAGTAATTGCTAGAAAAAGCTGGTAAGTGAAAAAGTAGGTTCAAATAGGAACAATGTTTTGCTACCTTTTTCTGTAAGGAGTAGAAGGAAATGAGAGGACAATTAATTATTTGCTTATTTTTCTAAAAGACATACTGCAAAGGAAAAGTCAGAGGGGAGAAAGAGATTGAGGTGCCTGGGGTAGAAGGGAGACTTTTCTGAACAGTTTTGCACATTGTCTTGAATTTTGAACAATGTAAATGTCTTACATATTTTTAAAAAATAAATGAGAAAGAAAGGCAAACCCTAAAGTAGAACTAGCATGGGTGATAAAAGTTGACAGGAACAGACAATCAAGTGACTTTTGAACACAGTGTGCTGGCTGCATCTCTTAGCAGATATATTATAATAACAAAAGGACAGCAAACAAATCTTGCACTTCTTGTAGTCCTTTTGGTGTTAAGCATGCAGTTAGTATTACTATCTTGGAGCTGTTTGTGTGTGTTTGGTGGGGCCTAGCGGCCGTGATTCCTTGCCCTGTAGCTAGCTGTTGCATTTCTAATGATCACTTCTGGCTACAAGATGGAAATGGAGCTGTCCATTGTCCCTTACTGGCACTCGCATCAACATGTCTACATCATCTTCCATCTCTCTATTGTTCTTTCGTGATTCATCTTTTGGTCCTTTTGTCCCCTAATATGACAGAAGGCCTGTTTTATTGCCTCACTCACTGAGCCATTTTTTAAAAAGATTTTATTTATTTATTTACGATAGACAGAGAGAGACAGAGAGAGAGAGAGAGAGAGAGAGAGGCAGAGACACAGGCAGAGGGAGAAGCAGGCTCCATGCAGGGAGCCCGATGCTGGACTTGATCCCCGGTCTCCAGGACCACACCGTGGGCCGAAGGTGGCGCCAAACCGCTGAGCCACCCAGGGATCCCCTCACTGAGCCATTTTTAAAGCCATGTTCCTATTCTAATTCAGTACTTGTGTGTGTTCTTTTTTCTCTCTCTCTCTCTCTTTTAGATTTTTTCTAATTGGGTCTTTTTTTTTTAATAACTTGTTCTTGATTGATATGAAATTGTCTCTTATCCATCTCAAGTGTTGTTCGCTTGACTAATTAATTGTGCTTCCTCTGCTGTCTATTCCTCTGTTTTATTAGGGCCTCTCTTGGGTACGCTTGATTTTCTTTGGGTGTTTGTTAAATTTTGGTTGTGTATTCATTTTTGCATTTGAGCTGTCCTGAAAAGTGCATGTGGCATTACTTACCACAGCTTATCATCATGGACATAGGCAAGGGTGACATGCAGCTCCCGAGGAGGATCCAGGTTTCTGGATGTGGGGGCTGCTGGCTTCTTGAGTCATCAACTGTGAAGGATACTGCTTACCTTGAGGTAAGCATCTGTACTCACTGCTCCCACCCAATCAGTGGTGCTCCCCCTGTTACCTACTGCTGGGACAAGTGTGGAAATTGACAAAAGGGCCTGAACCACCTGGCTGCCTCTTCTACTACATCCCATCTAGAACCCTTCACATCTCTGTATCTGCCTCTCTCCAACTTGGAGATCCTCCTAGAACTTCCTGCTTTTTAAGAATCCTCCCTTTGCGTGTTTTGGGATTTGGTTTCCTTCCTCCGTCTGACCCCATCTGCCTTCTGACTTTCAGGCATCCTTATAATGTCCACTAATGGTGCCCTCTCTTGCTTTCCAAAATAGTTATGAATTTTTTAAAGATATATTTTCTTAAATTTCTACAGATTTGTATGGAGAGACTATAGTGGATGCATATGGTTCTCTTGACCTGACGGATGTACTGTTTAAAAAGCATGACCAGGCAATTAGGCAGCATTGACAAGGATGTCCCAGGGTTCCCAGAGCAGAGAATAGAAACTGCAAAATCATGATCTGGACTATTTTCCATTAACGATCTTAAACTTGAAAGGAAGGACTCTAGGGAATCATTGTGTTCTTGAATCCCATTTCTGTCACAGTCTTATTTATTAATCACTGTACTAACAATGACTTTGCCACCATTTGGTGATGCTTCTATTGGCTGGAAAGCACCCAGATGTACATTCTCAGAAGCTAAATCAATTCCATTGATTGTAAGATGATAAATGATCCTGAGGCACAATCCATAAAGCTGATAATTGCCACGTTATCAAAGGAAGACATCTTTAAACAAGCTCTAATAAGAAGGTTAAATGTTATGCAGGTAAGGGCTTGAGAATTCCAAAAGAAAGTAGTCACATTATGAAAAGATGTCGAATTTATTCGCAAAAGGGTAGGGAGCTGTGTGATTTTCAAATTGCATGTGAAAAAAACTAGAGCTAACAAGAGTACCCATACTATTCTGCCTCCCCCAGCTCCTCTGGGAAGGAACAACAAAAAGCATCCCCTACCTACCATGGGTCCTCCTGCCTGGTTCCTGACCCTACAGAAGGTAAGAGTGGAAACCTAGCAGTGAGGAACACTTGGCTCCATGTGCTGGTGGTATTGGGGCCTGGGTGAGCCCCAGAGGCCTGCATGTGTCTGATGCTTGCCTCATTGGACTTCATCCCAAGTTTTACACACTGGAGCAGAGAACCCCCCCACCCCCTGCATGGAACACCACAGCATCTCAGGAGTAGGAGCAGGTATCACATAAAAGTGCTGCTTTTATTTGGAGCATCAATCTTGTCAAAAACTTCAGAGGGAAAAAAATGCAATTTTATGTAAACAGACATATTATGGAGTAGAAGGCAATCTCAACATTAATTTTTAAGACAAAACATGAGATGTCAAAGAAATGCTGGAGTAGTGGAGCATGGCTTTAACTTTGTCTTCATATCCTTCATAGTATTTATTTCTCCTTGGACCACTTTCCTGAAAGTTTCACTGGAAGAGCTTGGGAAGTCATTCTTGTAAGGGCAGATACTATAGGCAGACTCACTCAGTACCCACCACATGCTTCCCTCTTCAGCTGGTCTTCCTATTTTGCAGCCTCTGGAAAACTAAAAACTGCATTTCCCAGATTTCTTTATGGCAAAGCTTCCTAAGTTTTGTGGAACTAATGTACCCGTTTGATACTACCTGGACTAAAGGACTAATAAAGGTATCTACTTGATACCCCTTTGATCTATGAAGTCTAGGACGGTGCCCTGTGCCCTTCTGCTTGGCAAAGGACCTTATACCCACATGGCAAAGACAGTGGAAAGAGAATGGGTAGAGACCCAGCCCCCATCATGGTACCAAAAGACCCCTGCCTCCATTCCTGAGATCATCTATCCTCTTGTCATTCAAAAAAGTAGCTTGAATCCATTCCCTTGGAAGTATCAAGACTGTAAGTCAGTCGTCAGTATTCAGGAGAGGAATGATGAGGGCTTTAACCATCAATGATCATCAGATTGAAGAAAGTGAATAGGATAGATCACAGAGGTGTTCAAAAAACAGAATCAATGGAGCATGGGGCCAGAGTGGTGACACTAGTGTTTCTGGCCTGGCCAAGTCCCAAGTCAGGTAATGTAGGAACATGTTTGGAAGTAAATTATAAATTGAACACTGGAAATTCTGAGCTGAGTTTTGTGAAGAAAACCCCAGAGTGGAGATGCCCAGTGGACCGATGAAATATAGACCTAGAACTTGGGGAAGATATTTGGTCTTAGGAAGTGGACTGATAATCATGAGCACATACAGGTTCAAATTACAGGTCTCCCCATGGATAAGCAAATGACCCAGTGGGCCTCTTAGTGTGTATTCCCCATATTCTTTATGAGTGAATAATGCTCACTTTGCATCATCAGGACCCTGAGTTCAGTTAACTGCTCATCTGTGTGTGTGCATGTGTGTGTGTATTTTTCCCTAATATATATATTTCCCCATATATGTATATAGATAGATAGATATAGATATAGATATAGGTATAGATATAGATATAGATTTAAAGGAAGGAATACATGGTAGAGTTTAAGTAGCATCTTAGTACATTTTCCCCAAAACCACTTTTTAAAAATTTAACTGCCAAAGAAATACTGCCAAAGAAATGCCAAAGTCCAGAACATGAAAAGACCAAAGAAGGGAAATGAAAATGAGAAAGGTTCTGTCTCCAGGCATTGCTCTAATCAGCTTTTTAAAAGAAGATTTTATTTATTCATGAGAGATACACAGAGAGAGGCAGAGACATAGCAAAGGGAGAAGCAGGCTCCTGCAGGGACCCTGATGCCAGACTTGACCCCAGGACCCCAGGATCACAACCTGAACCAAAGGCAGATGCTCAACCACTGAGCCACCCAGGTGCCCCTCTCTATTCAGCTTTGATATCTACATGGGATCTATAACATATGAGGTCAGAATGAGGGGATGGCCATTTATTGGATGTACCTAGACTTAGGCTAAGTAAGTGTGCTCCAACTAATCCTTCCAGTACCATGACTCTACAGCAATCACCAACTGATCAGTCTATCAATCAATTTGTCAACCAACAAACTCTGTGAACTCTGAGTCCAGTGCTTGATCCTACAGAGCAGGAACAGCCTTGACCATGGGAGTAGAACAAGTCCCACTAGAACTAGAAGCAGCAGCTGTGGTCTGACTGTTCCTCTTCCTCCTCCAAGCCCTGAAATCTGCAGGTGCATTTCAAATGCTCCCAAGAAAAAAAACTCACCTGGATGTTCCCAGGACTAGACTGTTGTCGGGGGACTTTACCGTTCTTCCTGTAACAACCCCAACCTGTCACCAGGCCATTCCTAAATTAACCATCTAAGTAAAAAGTGCCCTTGTTATGCAAACACACTTCACACATGTTTCTCAGCTGGCCCTCACCCTGTGCCAACCAAATTGCTGCCCCTGCCCCACCACCTCTGTCAACTCATGGAGAAATTCTGAAGCCACAACAGTAACCAATAGGAAGCAGCAAGTTAAGATTGTTTATGATTATTTTATTCTTCATTTTCACTTTTGTTTATGGAGATATTTGAACACATGCAGAAGCAAAGGAAATAGTATAACAAATTCTCATTTACCCCTTACTTACCTGCATCCACCCTTTGTTTTTAGGCAAATTCCATGATTATCACTTCATTGTAAATATACACTCAGTGTATATTTCTAAAATATAAGGATTCTTTTCTCAGAAGCATAACTGTAATACCATTATCTCACCTAAAAATACTCGATAATGATCTAATATCATCAAACGTTATTTATGTTTATTTTACTAACTGGCACTTTTCTACAAAAAGAAGCATTGCATTTCCATCTTCTTTCTCTGGCCCCTCGTTTCTCTGGCCCAGAAGCAGCTCCATGTCACTAAGGTAAACCCTCTCCACCTGGGCTAGGGGTGGTGTCCTCAGTTACATCCCTCCCCATGTGACTCTGGTCCAGAGATAGTCCTCTGTTCCCTCAGTTGAGGTTGTTTATTACATTTAAGAGACATTCTGAGTTGCTTTCATAGCTCTCAAGCTGGACAAAAAATAATTCTAACAAATTTGAAATTCCAGCTCTGACTTGGAGATCCCTCCAGGGTATTCATTATTTCATTTTCACTGTGGACTGTAAACACTGGGTCCTTTACGTAAAAGGCACCCTTGGGTTTTGTTTTTACCAACAGCCCAATAGGCAACTCCAAATACTGAAATGCAGGACTAACATTATTTAGAATAGCTTGTTAAAAGAGCCTCCTGCAATCAGGCTGGGAAGCCAGTTGAAAAGAAAGCTTTACCCAGTGGCTTCATTCACTCAATGGGGTATCATGGACATGTGGATCTGGCATTGCATAAGGGCTGTGAGAAATGTGCTTTCAGGGACTTTCTACTCTAGTGGAGAGGTAAGACATTTGTACAAATCAAATGACTAACAATTGTGGGCAGTCTAGGGGTGAAAGGAACAGCTCAGAGCATGGACTGAATGTGTCCCCTCGAGCTGCAATGTGCTGGGCAGGTTCCTGGTTAGAACTCGTGGTTTGGGCTCAGAGCAAGCTACAATGGAGAGCAAAGCTCTATCAGGCAAGGTGGCTGTTCTGGAGATAGATGCCAACTTCTGAATGCAGGCGCCAGTGCCAAAGTCACAACATGTATTGGAGGGTAGGGGGTCCAGGCTGAAGTGGGAGGAGAGCACTTAGGAGAACCACATTGGGGTGCAGGCTGTACTGGCCCCTCACTCCCCAGCCAGCCAGGACCACCTGCCTGCGACAGGTGGCTCTCAGCCGAAGGGAGAGTCCTTCCTTCTTTCCTTGAGCTCTACCTGGTTCCAAGGCCCCCATCCTCTTCCTGGCCTCTGCTGACCCAGACCTTTGTCCAGATCCCTAGCTTTTTGTTTCCTATCCAAGATCCTTTGTTCCTACTTTTACTGAAGCCCTGGATACAAAACTTGATTGATTTTGTTTCTCTCTTCTCCCACCCTCAACTGACCCTGGACTCCTTTTCTTGCCTCTTGAACTTCAGACATCTTTCCTTTTCTCTCTGTTTCTGCCCACGTATGGAGCCTGACAACTGCCTGCCTGTCTGCAGCCCAATGTCTACCTCAAATTCTCACTTTTTGACAAAGCCAAACTGTATAATTCAATTTTAAAATGAGGCTTTAAATCTGCTCTAAAGTGAGTTTTAATAAGATGATGGTGTCTGGCTTGAATAAGAAAATGAGATCATTCAATAGTCATTGTATAGCCAATCTATGGCATCTTTGACAGCCAATCATGGAGATCTGGCTTCTTGTGCCACCCTAGGCTTATTTCTAGTGAAATAAGAACTTAATACTATTATTTCAAATGAACAAGAAGGGAAGTATTTTTCATTTCCTTTTTTATTAACTCAGTTTGTAAAAATAGGAACCTCTGAGCCAGATAATGTCTTAAACATTTATATGTATGGTCTTACTTTTGGTAAATTGGATAGTTTGAATAAATTTCACATCACTTTTTCAGAAACAAACTGGGTTTTGTATAACTTTTTATTCCCAGACCAAATGTTTTGTGGTTTTAATGAGGTCACTTACTCTACACATTGTGTTTAAGGCTCTAATATATATTCAAACAAGAAGTGATAGAAATTGAAATAGCTGTTCCTGCTGCCAAGTCAGCCTCATGTTACAGAGCAACCTGTGACTCCAAGTCCCTGAGACACTAAGCTCCCAGCCCTGCTCAGCCCTGGGTGAGGAAGGGGCTCCATAGAGATGGAGATCTTGGTTCTCAGGACCCAGCACACCGATGTGCAGAGTTGGGCACTTCTTTCCCACACTGGAGTTTATGTAACTGAGAAAATTCTGAAAGTTCTGTTCCAAAGTAGAGTTGGATTCAAATCCAAGGTAGACCCTACAAAACCAGGTTGCACATCTTGCCATACAAGTCAGATATTTGTAGATGGAAGAAATTCACAATTTATTAGACAAAACAAAGGAATTAATTGGTTCATGTAACCAAAAAGTACCAGGCGTATACAGCTTCAGGCATGGCTGAATCAGGGGCTCAAAGAACATCTAAAGGAAACTGTATTTACCTTTCTTGTCTCTGTTTTATTTTATGTTGGCCTCATTAAGAGAGAGGTTAATTTGGCCACTAGCAGTTTCAAATATTTACTCTACCAGCTTAACATCAGAGGAAAAAGAGCAACTCCTTTTATGGGGGGGGGGCGGGGGTGGACAGGTTGTAAGAGCTTTCTTGGGATATAATTCAGATATTAAACAGTTCCCCCAGGTATAACGGTGGCTCAGCGGTTTTGTGCCTGCCTTTGGCTCAGGGCATGATCCTGGACACCCAGAATTGGGTCCCCCGTCGGGCTCCCTGCATGGAGCCTGCTTCTCCCTCTGCCTGTGTCTCTGCCTCTCTCTCTGTGTGTCTCTCATAAATAAATAAATAAATAATAAATAAATAAATAAATAAATAAATAAATAATCTTTTAAAAAAATAAATAAACAGTTCCCCCACTTAAAGTTCACCCATTTATATAAGCCAGTGGTTCTTAGTATATTCACAAAGTTTTACCAACATCATCACAATCAGCCAGAAACATTTCATCATCCCAAAACAAAACCCTATGTCCCTTCCCTCACCTCCCACCCAAACCCTAAACAACCACCAATCTATTTCTTGTTTCTACAGATTTCTAGGCATTTCACAGTAGATGAATTCATACAATACATGGTCCCTTGCAACCATCTTTTACTTAGTGTAAGGCTTTTGAGGTTCATCCATATTGTAGTATGTGTCAATATTTTCTCCTTTCTTCTTAACTAACAAGATTTCATTGTGTGGATAGACATTATTTACCCATTCTTAGTTGATGAACATTTGAATTGTTTCTACTTTGGGGCTATTATGAATAATGCTTCTATAAACATTTGCATACAAGTTTTTGTGTGGACATATGTTTTCATTTCTCTTGGGGGTATACCTAGGAGTGGAGCTTCTGGGTCATATGATAATTCTATGTGTAACTTTCTGAGAAACTGCTAAACTGCTTCCCAAAGTGGCTGCACTGTTCTACATTCTCATCAGCAATATAGGAAGGTTCTAGTTTCTCCATATCCTCACCCACACTTGTAATTATCTGTGATTTTGATTATAGTCACCGTAGTGGGTATTAAGTGGCATCTCACTGTAGTTTTGATTTGCATTTCCCTTGGAAAGAAAAAGAGGTAAAGAAACTCTTTGGGGGGTAGACATCATAATTCCAGACAGGAAGCTTGAACTTAGAATTAATTGAATATTTACACAAAAGAGACATTCAAATGAAAAGAGGTAGAATTACCTTTAATTGGCAAGTACAAATGTTCTTCTGCTCCCAGAGAGAAATGACTCTAAAGCAAATTGTGGTTATATATATCACACACATGCATGCATACATACACACAAAGAAAATTACATTTTATGCTTATCTGAGTCTTGGTGGGTAAACTTTGGTACAGCTACATTTGATACAAATGCTATACCAGACACTTGATTATTATAATATCATTCAATATCTTATTTTATAGATTTTTTTTTAAAAAAGCCCTCCAAACAAGCTGAGATCCAAAGCTTTAAGGGTAGAAAACTGTAGACAGTCCTGGATCTTCCAATCTCCTGGCCAGTGCTCTCCCCACCACACCGCATGCCCATCCTCTGAGTCCTTGCGTGTATGCTGTTTCCAGTTGATATAAGTTGAATTTGTTTTTTTTTTTTGTAAGATTTTATTTATTTATTAGAGAGAGAGAGAGAGAGGCAGAGACGCGGGCAGAGGGAGAAGCAGGCTCCATGCAGGGAGCCCAACGTGGGACTAGATACCGGGTCTTCCAGGATCACGTCCAGGGCTGAAGGCGGTGCTAAACCGCCGAGCCACCGGGGCTGCCCCATATGAGTTGAATTTGATTCATTTCTAAGGTACCAAGTTGCACAGGAATAAAAGCCTGGGGTGATGGCTGAAACAGAGTAGTGATAAATGCTGAATCGGGCAGGGAGAAATGTGGTTCATTTTTCCTGTGTGGGTAATCAGCTCACACAGACCATCACATGAATGCGCTCCGCTTTGGATCTCCAGGCCCATGACTGAAAGATGGATGAAGACCATGGATATGCAGACTGCAGGGACTCTGGCTCCTCCAAAGCAAAATCAATGCTCAGCTCAAGCATCATCCACAAGCGGCTGTCGTCTGGGGCTTGAAAGACAGTAAAAATGAATCTGTGACAAGAGGCAGGTTTATCTTCAAGGCCGAGGGTGAGACTGAAGGTAAGGATGCCACCCTGCGTTATCGCCTCACATTCTGCAATCCCTTGGATTTCTTAGCAAAAGATAAAGCTACTGCTAAAGCAGCCATCAGCGAGGAGGCCAGGACACCTGCCCCAACCCTGTATGGAATTTACCTGATACAAGTGTGCATTCAACTTGTGCCTCAGAACTGCCCCTCCCTTCCTTGCACGCTCTCCTACCACATCTGGAGAAGAATGGCTTGCAAGATCCCAAGGACTCTTCAGGGATAGGCCACCCATCTCTGGAGTCTTTCCAAATTAAGAGTAACTGGGATTTCCCAAATCAGAGAATACAAGTCACTCTGATGCTTCAGATCTGCCTCAAATTATCCCTCAAGGTGCCATATGGGGTTTCTGGAAGGTAGCCATGGTATTCTGAGGGAAACATAGCATACTGTAGTTTCTCCTTGGAGCTTCATGACCCACATTGGAGGATTAAACGTTCTTAAGTCCTGACTTAAAGACAAAAACGTCCTCACTTTTATGTAAACCAGCTCTTCCAGCCTTATCTGAGCACAGAGCACTTGTTTTCCCCTAGAACTCAGGTTAATCGCCCACTGAGGATGGTTAGTGTTGTTAGTGTCTGACTGTCAGTGTTCTATGCCTGGGTGCTTCCTGTGAGGTTAGGTTTGTTCCTTCTGTCAGTTCTAGGAGGTGGGCAGAAATGGAGAAGGTTTGCAGCCCCGAGTCTCCCAGCTGGGTCCTCTAACAGCCCAAGCCAAGGAGTCAGAATGCCCATTGCTAGGGTGACCAAATGGCCTGGTTTTCCCAGAACAGCCAGGTTTATATCATTTTCCCAAGCACAATTATTAATAACTCCTTTCACTCCCCAAAGTGTCTCAGTTTGGGTTATAAGTTACGCAGTGCTCATTGCCATTGTGAGTGTCAGCCCTTCCTAATGCTGCGCCTGGTCAAGACTCTTAGACTGGGAGTGAGTGGGCTAATGGAGTCTTGAAAGTGTGAGCCCAGAAACAGAGGAAGTCTTCAGAGGGTCTCAGGTAGCTCCAAGAAGGGTGAGATACCATCTGGAAGCCATGGACAGAGGTAGACAGGGAGGAGGAGGGCAGGAAGCCAGAACAGCGCCTGAGAATGGCTCCCAGCAGAAAACCCCAGGATCCTAATGCAGCTTTTTGCTGTTTCTACTGGATTTTTAAACTAAAAATCTGTACTTGAGTACGTCACTAATCTTTCTCATGTTTGTGTTTTCAGAGTTCATCCTCCCATCTTTTTAGTAAAACTCTTCAAAATGTCAGTCTGTGCCAGTTGTGCTAAACGGAAAAACTGTTTCTACTGACTGCAATGTTTGAAAACTAGAACACTCTGGGGCCTGGGGCTGTGGGAGTTGGAGATTGTGTTGAGAAATTCCCATGAAGTGGTTGACTGCTAAGGGCAGAGATAAGAACAAGTGAAGTTCCACGGCACCCAGGAAGTAGGGAGCTTGGTGGAGGTGGGTGGGATGGGGTGAAAGATGGGAGGGTGTTTGGATCAGAGGGAAGAGCATAAAGATACAATTTGTTAGTTTCTTATTGCTTCTGTATAAAGTTACCACAAACTTAGTTTAAAACAGCTTACCATCTCAACAGTTCTGGAGGTCCGAGGTCTGAAATGGATCTCATTGGGCTTAAATCCAGATGTCAGAAGGGCTGCATTCCTTCATGAAAGCTCTAGAATCCACTTCCTCACCTTTTCTATTTTCTAGAGACTACGTGCATTCCTTGGCTCATGGCCCCTCCACATGCAAAACCAGAAATGGCATCATTCTGAGCTCTGCTTCTGCCAGCACATGTCTGACTCCCTGCCCCCTCTCTCTCTTCTCTGGTCTTGCATTTACAAGGGCTCTTGTGATGACAGGGGCCCATGTGGATAATCCTCCCCAGCTCAAGATCATTAATTTAATCACACCCACAAAGTCTCTTTGGCCATATAAGGGTCACATAGTCACAGGTTCCCAGAACTCAAGAGTGGGCATCTTTGGGGACCATCATTTTGCTTAACACAGGCATCAGTAGGGAAGTGTCCCTGAAAATCAGGAAGAGTGAATGGTCCATTTCACTGGATTGGAAGGAGTTTGTGTGAGAGAAGACATGAAAGTGTGGGCAAAAGATACAGGAAAGGAGACAGATGCTTTATAGATTCTCTTCAGAGGGCATAAATGGCAATGGATCGTATTCTTCACTCAGGCAGCAAGAAGTGAGGGCAGCTATGTGATGCCAGGGTGGCAGCCATGGGGCAAGGGCGGCAGACCTCTCCCATGATGACACCCCACACCCAATGGGCCAGCCAAGGTGCAGGTTTGTAAACTTGAAATCTTGGGCACCTTAGCTCATGTTGGGGTGAGCACTGGGCTTGCTTGGTGATTATCACCTTTTTTCCATTAGTGGAAGTAGCATAAGCCTTTTTGCAGATTAAATCCTTAGGTATAACAGATTAAAGCAGAACTGTTCAGGACCCTAGAACTACCTACTCCCCTGCTCACTGAGGTCCCTAAGGCATCTCCAAGGATGCAGAGCACGGTGGGAAACCAGCAGCCAAGTTCAGAAGGCTGAGTGGTCAGCAAGGACTCAGAGGAGCTGGGCTGAATCAAATGGTCAAATGTGATGGTTTATGAATGGAACTTCCCACAGCAAGGTTTGCACAGTGGGTCTTGGTTTGAGCTCTCCCAGAAAAAGATCTTTTTTTTTTTAATTTTTATTTATTTGTGATAGTCACAGAGAGAGAGAGAATGAGGCAGAGACACAGGCAGAGGGAGAAGCAGGCTCCATGCACCGGGAGCCCGACGTGGGATTCGATCCCGGGTCTCCAGGATCGCGCCCTGGGCCAAAGGCAGGCGCCAAACCGCTGCGCCACCCAGGGATCCCAGAAAAAGATCTTGAATTAAGGATTTAAGTGCAGGTGGAGAGAGCATGGGAAGGTGAAGGAGAAAGGTATTTGGGCAAGGGAGGATAGCCCGTAAGGGTGTGCTTTCAGCCAGCTACTGCAGTGGGTACCTGGAGCCAATCCTAAGAGCTCTGACATATGTGGGCCCATGGGTGATGGAGCTGGGGCATTCACATCTGCCAGTCATTGCTTAAGAGAGATATTAATTCCCTGGTTCTTCCCATTCCTTCCCAGATACAGACCAGATGGGCTCTGGATGGGTAGCCCTTCAACGAAGATGGCTAATCAAGTCAGGCTTATGGTGTGCCCAGAAATGGCAAGGATTTCCAAGGGTGAGCACTGACAGCACTGCCTGGTTCATTCCGCCTATCTTTCTACCATGACCTACAAGCCGGCGTCTTACCAAGGGTTCCAGACCATTCCAGGTTCACAGTGACAGAACCCTGTATTCTGTTCTGCAGTCTTTTGAGGAACACCGACTGCCTAGTATCCATGGCGCCTACCATGTTTTTCTATCACAATACGACTTCTCCATTGTGTAGAAAGAGGAATTTCTGTCTCTGTCTCTTGGTGTTCTGAAATGTCCATCTCTGTGTGATCAAAAGGTATCCAAGAAAATCTGCATGCAAAGAGAAGCATTCCTAATTTCAGAAGCTCCTACAAGATTGGGCCAGTTTTCTGGCAGAACGTGGATGTGAACTCAATGTCCTCTGGAAAACCAGCTTCACTTCTGTACCAAGAGCCTGTAATTATAGCAACCAGGCGGGGAAGAACCAGTTGAAGTGATGATTAAGACATGAAAAAAAATTAAAGACCCTTTGTTTTTCTGCTCATTATGCCTTTTTATGATGACTATACAAAAAAGTGCTGTTCAGACAATTAGCTTAATTAACAGATTATATAAATTAATGGTTTTCTAGTTTCCTTCCAGGCCCCAAGCCGAGTGCCCAGCAGTTGATCAGAGCTCGGTAGGGATGCACTTGTGCGCCCGCCTTCCTTCTCCCACCCACCTCTTTTCCAGGTACGTGGCACCCAGGGCTGCCCATTGCAGACAGAGAATGACAGAGAAGCCTCTGCCGCGGCCCATCTCCCAGGGACTTCTGGGCAGAGCTCATCTCCGGTATATGGGGCCTGCCCTACCTGGGCAACCATAGCCCCTCTGGGCGGTAATCTGATTGCTTGGGGGAGGGCAGGTGGCAGAGATGGAAGCCACACTCCTCAATCTGAAAAGTCAAAGTCCAGCCTGTATACCGGGTCCTTCCCAGGAGAGTTCCAAACTCCCTTCCTGAGGCCACTACCACCTCCTTCCTGGATGCCCCTATCCTGCTGTCTTTCTCCTCCCCTACTTCTGTCTTCCAGATCCTACTATTCCTCGGGGCCCTTCCATCTCCTCCCCGGGGCATTTCTTATTTCCTCTCGGACTCTTTGCACCTCTCCTATGATCCTCACTGCTTAAAATTATTTTAATTTAAAAAGCAATAGCTTAATTCATCTGACTGTAAAACGTGAAACCCAACTAAGCACAATTATCCAGGATAAAATGCGGAAGTCCTCCACCACTCCCTCTGTCCCTCCCAACCCCTTGCCAGAGGTAATCACCGGGGATAATCGACAACCCTCAATGTGGGTCAGTGCTTGCTTCTCTCACCTTGGAGATTTTCCATGTCAGGGCTTAGGGGGCGACTTCACCCTTCTCAGTGATTGGTGAACACTTGATGTGTTACCAGCCTGCTACTGACTGTCAGGGTTGCAGGGAATTTGTGATTAATAGAGTAAAAAGTCAAGTGTTTCTGAACGAATTCACTCCTTACCACTCCCCCTCTTTCTCCCCTTCTTCCTTTATATAAATTAGAGAGGTTTTAAGTCTATTCCCAACATTCATGCTCACTCTTTTGCATTCTGACTTTTTCTTCATCCTAAAATATATATGTACACAAATATTTCAATTCCAGAATATTTAAACTGTATGAAAAAATAGAGAGAGAACAATATAACAAGCATCCAGATACATACTTGCTAATATCTGAACACATTTTTTTCTACATCCTTAAAAATAGAAAAGAGAAAGAAAAAGTAAGTTAGAGGCAAAGCCAAATCCTCTTCCCAGTGAATCCTTTCTCTCCCTGCCTACCATGTGTAATACCCACTGCCCTAACATTGTATACTTCTCCCTTGCTTTCACACTTTGCCATTATTGGAGGGGAACACAGTATCAAGATATTTAACCCCTTGCATGGGTCATGGCACCAATCACAGTGGTAGCCAGCCAGAAACCATCGGGCTCTCCCAGCAGTGCCCTCTGCACCCGGCTCCAGCGCATAGGTCTCCATGAATGATGTAGTGTTTTGTGGGTCTTCAATGGATACTATCATATTCCATTTCCTTTTGCAAATTGTCCCTTCACTCAATTTTATGCTTTGAGATTGATTCCTGTAAACACTTATAAGTCTAGCTCATTCATATTAACACCATGCCCTCTTGGGAGGAGAGGGGGGACATTGTTACATCCAGAGCTCCTAGGGTCATGCAGACACCGCCTATCTCAGCAGGGCTGTAGCCAGGCCTAGAACTTCATGGAGCTGAAAGAGATGTTTCCATGAGGATTGGGACAAAATAACTGTAATGCCGATTGCTTTACTTCCTTGCAGAATTTGTTTGAGGGTGAGCACTGGGTGTTATTCTATATGTTGGCAAATTGAACACCAATAAAAAATAAATTTATAAAAAAAAATAAAATAAAATAAAACAAAAAAAAGAATTTGAGGTTTCATAAAATGTGGCTATGCTTATGCAAATGTAAATGTTATATTTGCTGGGAGGAAAATAAACACAATTGAAAACAACTGTGCTGGGGAGGCTTCTGTTGAATCCTACATGAACTGAACAGTCCTGTCCTACTGACAGTGCCAAGGGGAAAAGCATGGTGCCCCAGTTAGAGACAAGAGGACTAGGATGGAGAATTGAGATCCTTGTGTCCTGACCAACTCAACAGCCCAAATAAGCTGAGGGCCGCAAGGAGCAGACTGGGCTGAGAATGCCCTGTGTTAGTCAGTGATGAGGACCTGAGTATTGAAAGAGAATGGGCTTGGAATTGTAGGGTTGGACTGTGCTATCTTTCCTGAGTTGGGTATCAGGATGTGAAAAACCCAAGCAGAACTGGGGTGCAGAGGAAATCTGGACTTAGGGCCTCTCCCAAAGATGCTAAAACATCTTTTCCTCCCTGCCCCTTGTCCTGCTTTCAAAACCATTATCTAGGAAAAAGCTAATGGCAGTCATTTAGACTCTCTGGAAATAAATTGCAGTCACTTGTCTTTCTCAGAGGTATTTGCACACCTCCTCCTAACTATGGCATGAGATGTTCCGTCCCTGCTGGGTCAGGTCCAAGTACCAGGGCACAGAACGAGAGGCCAAACAGCACAATTTCTATTTCCATGGAGGAGAATTTGCCAATATCTAACAAAAGCACGGATGCTTACTTTATAACCCAAGAATTCCACTGCCAGGAATCTACCTTCTTGATGTACATCCACAAATGCAAAACAAATATGAAAAAGGTTTGTTTTTGTGACATTATTTATAATAGCAAAAAATTGGAAGTAATCCAAATGTCTATCTATAGATGACTTGACTGAGTGACCAACTTGTCCTAATTTTCAAACTGAAAAGTCTCATGTCCCAGAAAACATTGTCCCCTGCTGTCTTTAAACATTTGCTCGTTCTCTGGACCAACAAGATGTTTCAGACTCTGTTCATTGTTCCTTGCCCCAGCCCTAACCCGAGGAACCTTGGTTCTTTTGAGTGGGAATAGTGGTCAGAATCGAAGATCTAGAGGCTTGGGGACTATTGCTTCTAGGCCCTTTCAATGAGGAGAACTATCATATATAGTAGATATAGTTTATATATGTATTTTACATATCATATATTATATATGAAATATGTTTATATTTTCATTTATTTTATTTAGATATAGACATATTTTATATATAACTGATGGAGTTCACAGGACACATGTCTTTTGGTTTTAAAACTGAGACAAGTCACTCTGTCAGGCCCCTTAGGGACTTTATACATATTTATGTACACATATATAAATCATGGGTTCATATTTATTCCAATTCAAATTTAACAATGCAGATTTTCTATTAAATCTATTTTATTTTGTATTTGGATCTCTTTTCTCTTACCCTCAAAATGTTAGGTCTCTAGTAATATTAGAATATGGTTAATTAATTGTTTTATTCTCTATAAAACATAATACATACTTTCCAGTATTTACTTCTTTGCTTTATCTTACAACATACCTAAAATAGTCACCAAATTAAAACAGCTCTGTTCCTAATAAAACTGTGAAGTGAAATCGACTATTTTCTTGCAGCTCTTTCTTCTCTTGGAATACATCTCACAAAGGACATACTGCCAAAGAACCATGTCAAAGATGTCTGAAAAACATTTTTCTTGGCATCGCTGTTACTAATTTGTTATGCAGTTAAGTTCCTCTAGCCTAATTTGTTTTCAATTTTAAGGTTTGCTTTTTTTCTTCCTTATTTAATTTTATTTTGTGAATATAAAATTTTTATGTAGTTAAATCCAAATGACATAAAAAGCTATATTCAGGGAAGGCACATTTCCATTCTCATCCCTCCATTACTTTCCCCATTCCAGCTCCGATGAGCAACTATTTTTATTAGTTTCCAGATTACCTTCCCAGTATTACTTTCTATAAAGCTAAGAGAGTAGATATGAGTGTGTTATTAATGTACATTCTTTCCCTCCATCTTTCTTTTACAAAAGCTGACATCTTATATGCTGTTCTGCACTTTGGTTTTTTTTTTTTCTCACTAACAATATGTCTTGCAATCACTCCATGTTGGTACATGAAGGGCTTTCGTATTCTTTTTTACATTCACATAACACACCATGGATGCATGTCCCATAGAATCCTCTGTTCCCAGTGATTACCTCCAGGAAGAGGCTAGGAGAGGGACAGAGGAAGGAAGGAAGGAAAGACAGAGGCAGGAGTATAATATTTCTCTATTTGCTTCTTTATTCTCTATAATTATTAATTGCTTACTGGTTTGTAATAAAAAATTAATGTATCTCTTTAAAAAATACTTTTTTAAGAGCAGTTTTAGACTCATAGCAAAATTGAGCAGAAGCTACAGAAAGAGTTCTCCTGTACTTTCTGCCCCTACACATTCACAGCCTCCTCCACTATCAACATCCCACACCAGAGTGGCACATTTATTACAACTGATGAACTTATAATGATGTGTCATAATCGCCTAAGGTCCATAGTTTAGATTGGGATTCACTCACGGTACGTTGCTCTATTAATTACAAGCACTGAAGTGATGAGAATCGTGAAGAGATATGTGCCAGGACAGGTCATGGGAGTCAATTTGAAGACTTCTCAGTGGCCCAACTTGAGACCACTGGAGCACAAAAAAAAAGAAAGAAAGAATAATGACTGCAATTTATTTTAAAACATTGAATACACAAAGACACATGAGTCTGTAGTAATAATTTTTAAAAGGGGGGTAGAAAAAATTCAACCACCTTTATTGGAGATAACTATTATATTAAGTCCTTATTCTAAAAATTGACAAAAGACAAAGAAAACATTTACCCTGCTTCTCTCTCTCTCTCTGTGTGTGTGTGTGTGTGTGTGTGTGTGTGTAGGAACTTTATTTAGCTCATCTCTATTTGATGAGAGAAAGCTCTTCCTTACAGAAAAATAAATGTGAGCTAATAAACAGAGAAGAAAAGCAAAGCATCATTTTGCAATCCCCTATATAATTACTGATTCATTTTTAGCCTTTATTGGTTTACGTACTTCCCATGAAAACAATGTCCCCTTGTGACACATGGATAGTATCCTTCCAACCCCATCTCTGAAAGAAGTGTGACAAGTATAGGCTCCATTTCATAGACCAGGAGACAGAGACCCAGGATGCACTGCTGGTAAGAAGGTTAAAATCCAGATCTTCGACTCCCCATGTGGCATCCTTTCTTCTAGATGACACTGTTTCCCTGAGCTCTGGAGGCCAGAAATTTGAAATGAAGGCATTGGCAGGGCTATGCTCCCTCTGAAACCTGTAGAGAGAATCCTTTTTTGCCTCTTCCAGCTGCTGGTGGGGACTGGTAGTCCTTGGTGTTTCTTGGCTTGTAGATGCTTCACTGCAGCATCTGCTTCCCTTGTTCTATGGCCTGTTATTCTTGGCTGCTCAGCCCAATCAGTGAAAGGCTGTTGAGGAACACACATTCACACTGTGTCAACGTATCATCCCAGAGATTATTTACTAATCACTAAGGGGAAATGTGCTTTTACAATGGAGAAATCTCGTTATCCCTAACCTAAATAGGCATCATTAGCCTAAACGCAGCACCCCTTACAGTGTGACAGCCTGACATTATGTGTCTCCTAAAAAGATGCAATATGATGGATGCAGCATTACCTGGGGATGTCAGAAATATTTAAGTTGGAGCCAATCAAGCATTTGGATGTAATTTGAATCTGAAAGAAATCCATGGAAGTAGAAGTCAAGTGGCCCATAAAGAAACCAGTTACGTTAATCCAGAATTTGAGACATTCTACAAGACAATTGGCCTAGTTTCTTAAAAATATCAATGCCACTGAAGAAAAAGAAGAGGATTAATTAGATTAAAATAGAGTAACCAGGGCAGCCTGGGTGGCTCAATGGTTTAGCTCTGCCTTCAGCCTAGGGCGTGATCCTGGAGACCCGGGATTGAGTCCCACGTCTGGCTCCCTGCATGGAGCCTGCTTCTCCCTCTTCCTGTGTCTCTGCCTCTCTCTTTCTCTCTCTCTGTTTCTCACGAATAAGTAAATAAAACCTTAAAAAAGAAAATAAAATAGAGTAACCAGACATAGTCAATGTAATGCATGAAATTTGATTCTGGTTTTATTTTGTTTTGTTTTTAAAAAAAGATATAAAAGACATTTGGGGGACAATGGGAGATTTAAATTGGAATTTAATGTTGAACTATATATATTTATATTTTGAATACAATATTAGAGATTAATGTTAATCATCTTAGGAGTTTTAAGGGCATTGTGTTTATGTAACAAAATATCCTTATTCTGAGGAAATGCTTGCTGAAATAAGGAGTGAAGTATAATGATGTCTGCAATTTATTTTCTTTTTTTTAAAGATTTTATTTACTCATGAGAGACAGAGAGAGAGAGAGAGAGAGGCGGAGACACAGGCAGAGGGAGAAGTAGGCTCCATGCAGAAGCTTGACGCAGGACTCGATCTCGGGACTCCAGGACTACAGTCTGGGCCGAAGGCAGGTGCTAAACCACTGAGCCACCCAGGGATCCCCTGCAATTTACTTTCAACAAAAATATAACATATACACACAGAGATAAAGCAACTACAGTAAATGTAGACAGTTTTCCAATCTGAGTGGTGAGTATAGGTGTATTCACAGTTCTATTCTTTAAACTTTTGTATATCTTTGAGTTTTTTAATAATAAAAATTGGAATATGCAGTTGTAAAAATCAAGCATCAATCCCGCATTTTTAGTAGGAACTTAATTTCAGAGGCACCAGAGAGCCCCAGAGGCAGAAGGAAAGCTTAATTCCTCAAAGAATGCTAGCTAACAGATGCAGAAGAAAGAGAGCATTGTTTCACCAACACTATTAAAATGGTTGATTAAAACAAGCTTTATTCATTGTTGCTACCATCCTCAGATGAACAATTGATAGGGAACTGAACATCTGTAAAGTGCCAAAGTATCATCATCACATAATGATATATTCCGACCATGAGCACCTTCACTCGACAGGCAACCTTAGGATCATTCAGGAAGGTATAGGAAGACAGCTCTGTCCAGTCATGAGACCTTGAATGTATCTACACAGGCAAAGGCTTGAGCAGCAGCTAATCTGGTCTTGGCAGAACGTCCTGTGATCTCAGAACACAGGATGAGAGGCTGGTAGGGAGCCGCCATGAGGCCACCTTCCACTAGCCTCCCTCTCTCCCCTGGGAGGCCTTTTTGGAAACCATTTCTCCTGGCCTCCCAGGTTCTGCTGAGGAATGGGGCCTTCTGTTCCATCCTTGCTGCCACCTGCCTCCAAACACTGATACAGAATGTATCCCTGCTCAGCTTGGAGTTTGCGTTTAACTGGTCCACCAGCAGGTCCTGTGATTCCACACAGTCACTGCCCCTGTGGCTTCAGAGTCGTCCCCATTGGTATGTGGCCAAGGATCATGGCAAGCTGGTACCTTCAGCATATTTCCTTTCACTGCCTAAGTGAAGTAAGTAATTCTGTCTAAATTTCAATGGGCTTGTACCTTTACTGATCAAATCAGTCAGGCCTTAGCCTAGGCTTAGACTTACCTAGTTTGTGAGAGCTTGGCAGAAGCGTCACCCAGACATTAAGGTCTCCCAAAGCAATCTGAAGCACGTGGCATCACCTATGGCATACTCTAGGCACAATGTTCAACTTCAACATGCCACTGTCATCCCAAAGGGGACTGTGCTAGGTTAAAGAAGCTTAGGTACCTAACTAGATGCTGTGTCAGAGCCTTGATTTGAAGCTGGTTTGGATAAACCAGCTGTAAAGGGTATTTTCTTTGTCAACTGGAGAAATTTGGATATGATTTGAGTATTAGATAAAATAAAAATTATTTAAGTATATGAATAGAAACAAGTGACCTACAAAACTATGCTCTCATTTTGGTTAAAAATTGTGTCTAGGAAAAGGTCTCAAAGAGAGTATGGGCCATTTGTTGCCACAATAATGCACAAAATAGGGACGCCTGGGTGGTTCGATTGATTAAGCATCTGCCTTTGGCTCAGGTCGTGATCCTGGGTTCCTGAGATCAAGCCTCACATCGAGCTCCCCACCGAGCAAGAAGCCTCCTTCTCCCTCCCCTCTACCCTTCCCCCCTACTGATCCTGCTGATGTTCACTGTCTCTTTCATGCTGTCTCTCTCAAGTAAATAAATAAAATCTTTTTTTAAAATGTGCAAAATAACCTGAAAATTTCAGTGGTGTGCAATAATAGGTATTTATTCCTCACTCTCCATTTGCAAGTAATCTGGAATTATCTGGGTTGGCTTTGGTGGGACTTCAGGCTGAGGCCAGGTCTATGCCATGTGTTTCTCCTCCTCCTTAGACCAACACCTACCTGAGGCATGTCCTTCTCTTAGTGAATGGCAAGAGTGTAAATTAGAAAACCCTACCACATGAACACACTTCAAGCCATTGATTGCATCATTTCTGCTAACATCCCATTGGCCAAAGCAAGGCCTGAAATCAAGGGCCAGGGTAGTTTAGCCAGCTGTTTATAAGGCCATGACGAAGTGTAGACATTTAATACTACTACAGGGCAGTGGAGAATTGGAACCAAGAATTTAATCCCCCACAAAGGGTATGCTCTGGACTGAAGTTACATCAGTAATCTATAAATGGTAGAAATGCAATGTTTTAATTTTTCACATTTATGTGTTGGCATTTTTCTAATTTTCCATAATAAATGTATATTATATATTGAAATGATGAAAAAACTAATTTAAAAGTTAATAAGTACACAAAACAGTTACTCTGATTCCTTATCCTTATCCCTCTAATCCCATTCCATATAAACTGGGATGATGTCATTCTCTTAAATGTGCTCATTTTCTTGGAGGCTGCTCTGCTGGAGGCTTATGAGAAGTAAAATAAGGAGCAGTAGGGGAAAGATTCTTTTCTTTCCCCAAGACACTTGACAAAAGGCTCTGTCCATACTAGGAGGGGTAATGGGAAGTAGAGATGCCATGTCCCTGGTATCCTATACCTGGAGGCTTGTCTCAGGACCTCCAGAAAGTAGGCTTCTGGATTGGGGGCCTTCATATGTGTCTCCCATATGTCAACACTTTGACCTGACTTTTTTTGAATCTACCTCACAGGATTCCACCCTTGGAAACCACTCCCCATTGCCTAGGACTCAGCAGAGCAGTGAGCACGGAGTTGGCCTGGGGCCATCCTTCTAACCTGGACACACCTCTTGAGTAGGGGGTGGCATGGGGGATGCTGTGCTCTTGCTGCATTGGGACCCTCCATCCTCAACATACCTTACACTCCTGACTGTTCCTGCTGTTCTCCTGCCTGTGACCCTTCTTTTCTCTCTCTACTACCTATCTTGCCGCAATAGTCTCCTCCTTCCCCTAGACTCTCCCCTATCACTTGTGTTGGTCCCCAGAGGGCTTCATTCATGCCTCTGTCCCAGCAGCCATGGCCTGACATCTTAGAGTTGCTGGTGTATGTGTCTCCCCCTCAAGATTCAAACCATACCTGCCGATCTTCTAGTCATGTAGGGCCATGTCTACAGTAGATGTGTAATCATTTGCTGAGTGGGCAGATAGCAACATGTTGCACATGGCTTGTGAGTGAACATGATGTCTCATGTCCCAGTGATCAGCCCCTTCTAGCTAGCTAGTCATTCTCAGAAATAGTCAGTGCCTCTCCAGGCCCAAGATGAAGGCTTGGTTGCCCCAATGACCCTAAAAGGTGTCCCCCATAGGAGACAGTCATCTCCACACCCAACCCCCTAGTAGGACCCATAACCTTCTTATAGAAGTTGAGTCTGCTAAGAGTAACTTGTTCCCAAGAAATGCAATAATAACAAACATAAATCTCCATTGATACATCCCTCCCTCTTCCATGAAGATGTTCAGATCAACAAGCATTTATGAAGCACCCACTGAATGCCAGACAGATGAAATCATGCAGCTCTTGCCTCAAAGAAGCATGCAGTGGTGGGGCAGAGGGAGGTGGGGAGAGAGCAAGTGGATACAGACAAGGAAAATGTCAATAAAGTTGAGGCCATCTGAGGATGGCTTCCTAGCTCATCCAAGATTGAGCAGGAGGAATGGGTCTGGGTCAGGGTGTGGGAACTAATCAGGCAAAGGAGACATGAAGGTGCTTCCAGCAAGGAGATAGTTGGAGCACAGGCAAATGCCGAGACACCTGAGGGTGGAGGGGAGCAGCCGTGCTACCTTTTTAAAAAATTTTTTTTTTAAGATTTTATTTATTCATGAGAGAGAGAGAGAGAAAGAGAGAGAGGCAGAGACACAGGCAGAGGAAGAAGCAGGCTACATGCGGGGAGTCCGACATGGGACTCGATCCCAGGTCTCCAGGATCAGACCCTGGGCCAAAGGCGGTGCTAAACCACTGAGTCACCTGGGCTGCCCACTGTCTACCACTAATAATAAATAAGATGCCCAAGACAGCAGAGAGGGGCATTCCTGATGCATTATTACCAAGGCACCACTCGTCTGCAGAAGGGGAATGTCCTGAATGCCGTCAGGGTGTGTGACCTGTTCCGCCCTTTCTCCTGCCCCTGCCCAGTGCTCAGGACAGGGGAAGTAGACGACACTACTTTCTCAGATTTAAAAATAAAGAAAGAATTTATTATGAAAGAAATACATGCTTACTGTATGACATTTTGGAAATGCAAAAGAAGTATAAAGAAAAAAGTCCAAGGCACCTACTGTCCCCTGTGAGGGCTAAATGGGGCTAATATTTACTAAGTTCTCACTGAAAGCCAGGCACACAGCATTTCACAGAGCTTGCAAGAACCCTGAGAGGAAGGTACTAGTGTTATCTCCGCTTAACAGATGAGGAAACTGAGGCTCAAAAGCTACTGTATATGGGCCACTCATGAGTAAGTGAGGGAGCCCAGTTCGAACACAGGCAGCCCAGGTTCTAGGACTGAGCCACAGGTAACCTTCAGCTGTATGGCTGCTGCACCCCAAAGGATGTGCTGAGGAGCCCCCAAGGCACAGCAGGAAACTCACAAAGGTGCTACTGGGTGTTTTAAATATCAGATGGAAACATAGCAACCTCCATCCAACAGCATACAAACTACTACTGTTCAATTGTTTGGACCCAACTACTTAATAAACCAAACTGTCAGGTTTTAATTCAGGGCAGGGAGCAGTATCCAGAGGCTCCATAAAAGAATCCCTGGGGCATAAATGTTCCATGAATCAAGAAAGTTTGAGAATCCCCAGCTAAGTGCATTCTATAGAAGCATAAACAATTTTCTTTTTCATCTTACAAAAATGGACTCATAAAGTGCATCTGACTTTATAACCTGCTTTTTCCTTTCACCATCTTGAGAATATGTTTTTGTATAATTAAATGATTTCCCTTTGCTTTGTTAGATATGTAATTTTTTTTCAAATCTCTCCCTTTTTTATAAATAATGCTCTGTGAACATCTTTGTGAATAAGGACACCACATTGCTTGGCTGAAAGTTGTGTCTATGTTTAAGACTTTCAATATGTGGCCAAATTGCTTTCCAAAAGGTCTCCTTTAACTGCATTTCAACCAATAGTATGTCAAAATAGCAGATTTACTGTATATTATCGCGTAAAGACCACTTGTCAGTCTTTAGAAAGATTTAGAAATCTTTCTCATTATTGTTTTAATGTATTTTTGCAGGTGGCTATTGAGTTTGGAAAATGTTTCATTTGTTTATCAGCCACTTGTGGTTCTTTTGTGAATTGTCTATTCACGTTCTTTGCTCATTTTTCACTTGGAACGCTCAGCTATTTCTTATTGATTTGCAAGAGGCTCCATCCAATTTTAATGAAAAGTTTAAATCCCCGACGCAGCTGTCAGAAATGCTGATGGCTGCAGTTCTCTGCAGATCTAATTGTTTTAATAAGTTCCACTAATGACTCAGAGGCTAATGAAGGTGTAGATCTGATTGATGGAGCTTAGAAAAGAGATGTAATTAGAAGTTTCCTCTCCCAGTCAAAAGAGCCAACTATATTTATCAGTTCGACTTCCTACTTTTCTCCTATTTTGAAAAATGCATTTAAATATATCCCACTGGTCTTGGCAGGGTGGCAGGGAGGACATGAGAACCTCGCCTGGTTGTTATATAACCCTCCAATTAAGTTAGGGTCTTATCTCCTCTTTTAGGTTTCATATTCTGTCTTCAAAGTGGAAGCTTCAAATCTCTTTGGTTCATTTCTGCCTCTGCAGCCTCCAGAACCGGGAGCCAGGTTGTCACCTAGCAACCAGGGCTCTGCTTATAGAAACATGAGCCTCAGCCTGGCCCAGAGAGGAAAATCACCAGTTGGAATAAAAAGTTTTAGCTTTTAACTAGAGACCAGCCAGAGGCGCAGCACCTACTGAGATATCATAGCCAAAAGTCCTCCCAGGGGAACCCCAGGTTTTCAGGACTCTGATGCAGAGTCGGGGCGAGGAATGTTTTCAGGTACAACCTCTGGACGCTTTGCTTCCCAACCTGTTGGATGACAAGAAGGTGAGTGCTTTCCATGTGAACTCAGAAAGGAAGTTCTAACTCGCTTACTTCTCACCCCCTGAGCTTCTGAGATAGGTAACTCCATCTCTTGGGGTCCCTGATGCTTACCAGTGGTCAATATTGGGAAGCCACAGGGTTCAATTCTGCACTCAAGAATTTGGGCATGAGGGATACTCCAGGAGAGGGGGTCAGTTTTATCACTTGGGTCTGAGAATGTGTAAAAACCTCTCAAGGGGCTCCACTATGAAGTTAAGGGTTAAATTAACACCTCCAGAGTGTTCTGCATCCATTGTCCATCACTAGAAGGAGATGTGTGGGAGCACCTAGGTGGCTCAGGAGGTTATGCATCTGACTTCAGCTCGGATCATGGTTCCGGGGTCCTGGGATCAAGCCCCATATTGGGCTCCCTGATCGGTGGAGAGTCTGCTTCTCCCTCTCCTCTTACCCCTAACCCCACTAGTGCTCTTGCTCTCTCTCTCTCTCTTTCTCTCAAATGAATAAATAATTTTTTTTAAAAAAAAGGAGATATGTGGCCAGAAATGGGGAAAAGCTAGATTCACTGAGTTTCTGAGGGAAACAGAAACTTCTGACCTCCAGTGTTATAATCCTACTGGCTGACTGCCCCTATTTAATAGCTATAGTACCTTGAAATGATCCACCCCCCCAAACACACACACACACACACACACACACACACACACACACACACACACACGTACCCACCCATCATGTGGATTCCCATTCCTTCTTATTTTCCCTTCTCTTTTTCCATGGGACTTGCTCTGGCCAAAGGAATATTACTCAGCAATACTGGACAGGAGTAGGGACTTTAAATGTTCTTTGATAGTTTGGCTTGCTATTCTACCCTCTGTTATGAAAAGACAAGCCCCAGGCAGTCACTGGTCCAAGAAAAATGCAGAGACATGTATTGCACACCTGAACTTACCTGTAGCCTGAAATAGACCCAACACAGCCAACTCTCAGAACAATGAACAAGAAAAATAAAAGGTTTATGGTCATAAGTCACTGGGCTTTGAGGGCTATTTGTTAAGTAGCTGTACTGCAGCAATACCCAACTATCACACCATTCATTGCTCCTTATCACTATTTCCTTCTAGATTTCCTGTTCCCTGTATTTTCCAAAGTTGAGTTGGTCAGCTTTTCTTTCAATTCTGTGAGCTTTATCGTATCCTTCTAATAAAGTCTTCTCTTTGCTAAAATTAGTTGGGATTGATTTCTGTGGCTTATAACTCAGAACCCTGACTGGTAGAGCTCATCTACCAATATCTTACCAAACCACCAACTCCTTCGTCTGAATTCAGAAGCTTTCTCATATGATCTGAGAAGTCTATTCCAGTCTTCCTTCCCCCCCACCTTTTTTTTTCAGCCTCTGTGGCATCCAACTGAAACAGTATGTGCCCTGGACAATGTCTGGGGAGACTTTGCATACATTTGCTTTGCCTGGAACATCCACTTCCGATCTCCAGATGCTGAAGTCCTGTGCCACTTTCAAGGCTCCATTCAAACACAGTCTGCTCTATAAAGACTTCCCTCATTCTCCTGGGAGGCTCTCTCCCCTCTGCCAGTACTAGAAGCAATTGTCCCTGGTCCAGATGGAGCTTACCTTCCTTGGCAGGGCTGCTATAGTTTATTCCCCACTAGAGGGAGACTCACTGAGGCCATCTCTCAGGAGAAGCAGAGAGAGTCCAGGTTCTCTTCTTTCACACTCATTTCTGCTAGTCACTTTCCAGTCCTGACACTTAGGGTCACAGCCTTGTATCAGCTATTTTTGAACGCTTGGTGCCAAGCTCAGGGCTGAGCAAAGGTGTACTTTAAAGTATCATTGGTTATTTGAATGCAGGCATGAGCAAATATCCGTCTTTTCTAGAATCTCAAGCCAGAACATAGTAGAAATCTATTTTTGGCCAATGACGTGCTTCCTTTGATCCCAAATGGGACATGATTATCATCTTATTTACCTTATCCAAAGATGACGTTGGATCTGGGATCAGGCATGCCAAACACTATGGGAAAAATCCAAATGAAGCATCCAAAACTTAAAATTCACTTGGCCTGCTGCACTTGATGGGACCATCATAGATTCAGTACACATAACCCATGAAATAAGGTCCAGTGTGGGGAAGCAAGAAGCCAAAATTTACACAGACGGTTGAGATTTGGAAGCCAGATCTCCAGATTGTTAGTCCTCTATTTCTTACAAGGAGTAGCAGACCGGAAAAGGTCCAAGCTGGGTTTTTCCATTTTCCATGGGTCTTCCTACACAGCCTATTGATGGGGAGGGCATCACCATCCCTGTACCAACCCCCACAGACACAAAGGCTGCTCTTCTGTGCCCAGGAGGATTCTTAAAATAATAATGCTGCTGCCTCTGTGGGCTGGAGCCAGCTGTCTTGGTACACTCAGTTCCTGAATTATAATTTCCTGCTCTTTTACTTATGGCGATAATTAGTGTCACAGTAACTGGTCAGTCATGCCTACTTCTGTCCTTGTAGTCAAGGCTTGATTAGGCAGAAGAGAGATCCAGGATGGAAGAAATCAGATGAATATCATATGATGGGGCAGGCAGAACTTTGGAACCAAAAAGTTCTGAGTTCAAATCCTGACTCTGCCACTTGATGCCCCTGTGGCCTCCATTTTCTCATTTATAAGTAGGAGTAATAATGACACCCATCTCAGGGGAGCTGATGTGAGGTAAATATTGTGTCTGACACAATCAGGTGGTTAGTGAGTATCCTAGTCTATAGGGGAAGGAAGAAGGCTGTCTTAGACTGGGCTACTCCAGAAGCAGACCCGAGTAATGCTTTTTTGGGAGGTGATCCTAGAAAACATCAGTATGAGAGCAGGGCATGTGTCAAAAAAAGGGATGGTAGTGATACTGAGTGCTTTAACATGTAGGTTACTTTATGAACATTTGAAGTTCAGCCCCACCCAGGATCTCTGGGACACAGGATAGAATAAACTTCTGAGTTTTCTGTCCTGCACAAGGTGAGGAGGTTGGAGTATTTATTCACCCCAACTCCCATCCATCATTGATTGAGAGCTATTGGAAGGGGGGGCAAGACTTAACCCTACAGCACAGCTTGTTCCTGGTGCTTGCTCAGTGGGCTTAAGTAACCAAAGAGGCATCAAGTTACAGCTGCTGGAAATTGGAAATCATGGGGTCCACATGCAAGAGAATGGTCAAGTTGAGCCCCCCATAGGGTCTGCTACAAGGACCCAAAACTCATCAAGAGGAAGCCACATTTGTCATATCGGGTCTGAGCTTGGACTAGAATCAGGATGTCTAACCTAAAAGTCAGGAGCTGGTATAGGTAGCCTGTGGAGGTGGGAAGTGAGTCAGAAATGATGTTAGGAGTCCTGGACATTTGCCATCAACTGTCCTGGAAGCCCAAGCCCCACATTCCTGGATGTTGGTTATACTGTGAAGCAGGTCAGATTTCTCTCTGTGTGACCTGGAGCAACTTGGAATTGCATTGAGAACCTTTCTCACTCTTTTCAAATCATAAGGGTCCCTGTTTCCCATACATACCCTCCTCCACTCCCACCCTAGAGCTAAAGCTAAAGATCTGGTCCTGAGTGCTGGATAAGGGTGTGTGTGTGTGCGTGTGTGTGTGTGTGTGTGTGTGTGTGTAAGAAAGGCTGAATTCTGTGTGAATCCTCCCAAGGCACAGCCTCCCTTAATGGTCAGTGGAGAGAAGTATTTGGAGATGCCTTATGCTTTGTAAGCCAAATGTCAGAAATTCCCACTGGGTTTGGGTTTGAATGGATTATTTGAGTTCCCTGAATCCTTTTCTAATACAATTATAAAAAGGTACAAGGCTTTGTGATTTCCAATGTAAGCATAATGAAATGAGAAAGAAATATCAAAATGCCTCGCCAACTTCACAGAAAAATCACATACAAAAAGAACTTTTAGTAGCCAATTTCCATTAGAGCTTCCTTTGGAGTTCATAAATATATATACTGATAACAATTATCATGATTATCAATTATAATCATCACTATTAATATTTTAGCAAGTACCATTTCTTGAGAGCCTCCTATCTGCTGCTCATCTAGATTTACATATCTTATTGCATTGAAGCATCACAAGAATTATATATGAGGAAATAAAGGCTAATTGATTTGCTCAAGGTTGCACAGCAGGTAGGTGGTAGGGCTGGGATTCAGCACCAGATTGTTGTTTTCAAAGCTGCTCTTTAAATTCAGCACACCACATACCAGGTGACGTATTTGAAACTGATTTCTTTTTGGTGGTAAAATGTTATTCTTGTGTGCATTGAGATTATTCTTGACTTCTTCATCATAATCAGAATTTGCAGACCCCCACAGCTACATGGAATCCATGGTGTTGACTCAGCTTCCAGTTTGGTGATAGCTCCATGCTAACCATCGTGGCTGCAAATTTATAGACCAGATCTAGCCTCCAGATTTTCTTAGACTGGCCCCCATGGTGCTGCAAAGTAATTTGAAGTTACACTTAAAACTTGGGAGATTTGATGTTAAAATCAGGATTTCCAGCGCTTTGGAAAAATCAAAAGATCTATAATACTGATGGCAGCTCCCTCTTGAGTTCACCACAGTCCTTACCTGTCCCTATCATTAGTGCCAGGTGATGGAGCCACATATTATCACATTTTGCACTGTTTGGGGGGGTTTTTAGAGTAAATCAGATTTTTCTAATTCCTTTACCCTGCCAATCTTTTCCTCACTTTTCCTGGCCTCTTCAGGTATTTGCATTTTTGATACTTGAAAATCAACTCCCCACCCCAATACAGTTCTTTAGAGACACAGGAAAAACATCCTGGGTTTTATCCTGTCCTGTCTTCTATGCTCTTGTCCTGCTGAATGGCACAAAGACACCAACCTTCAAGCAAGCCTTTTTATTTTTTTTTTTAAGATTTATTTGTTTATTGTTGGGGGTGGTGGTGTGGGGAAGGGGCAGAGGGAGAGAAAATCTAAGCAGACTCCACACTGAGTGTGGAGCCCTAAGGTTATCTCATGACCTGAGCCAAAACCAAGAGTTGAACGTTTAACAGACTGAACCACCCAGGTGCCCCCAAACAAGGCTATTTAAATTGTGGATCTAACACTTGTTATTGCCTCCGCTTCTTCATTTGGAAAATGACTCCAGGTGACTTCATCTGGATAGTTACCCAAAAGCCAAGTCAGATGAACAGGTCTCCCAAAACACTGAGACCTAGTCCACCAAACAAGCAATTCAGTATATAATTTGATCCTTTGAAGTATTCTGTTTTCATTGATCAGTTCATCTTGACTCCATACAGGATTTTATGAAATATTGAACTATTATCTCCCCCAGCTCTCTGCTGCTGTAGCTGGAGACTGAGGTGCCAAGACAGAGTGGTGGGGGAGGTTGACAGGAAGAGAGGGGACAAAAGAGAGGCAAGCTGGTGGTGGAGGGGGGGTGGGCATAAGGAGAATACATTGATGAGATCGTGTCCTTTTTTTTTTAAGATTTTATTTGTTTATTCATGAGAGACAGAGAGAGAGAGGCAGAAACATAGGAAGAGGGAGAAGCAGGCTCCCTATGGGGAGCCTGATGTGGGTCTTGATCCCAGGACCCCAAGGTCATCACCTGAGCCAAAGGCAGAAGTTCAACCACTGAACCACCCAGGCATCCCAAGACTGTGTTTTTTATTATAAAGATTCATAAATACATTATCCTTATGAATAAGAAAACATGAGTGAAGGATGCGCTCATAAAACTCTCCTTATTAAAGAATATATTACACTTTTTCTCTCCCTCCACTTCCCCTCTCTCCACCCTTAGGACCCAGCAGTAGCAGAGGAAATGAGAGCAAGGACACAGTAAATGCTCTGTGTAAATGTTGTTATAAGTACAAAATGAAAACTGGTCAATTAAAACTAAATAATTAGACTAAACAAGTAAATCAGCAAAGTTACTGTTCAGTCAATTGGGAAATATACTCATACTTTCCTTGTAGGTATTTTGGGAAGATTAAATGAGCTAATGATTCTGTTGCCTGTAGCATAACATTCTTTAAAACAGAGGCTATTGCATTGATTCAGACGGTGCCACCAGCCAGTCTGTTACCCAGATCTATCACCTGAGTCAACTTTGACCCCTGCCTCCTGCCCACTCTCAAGTCCAGTCAAAACCAAGATTCCAACTGCATGGTGACTAACAGAGCCCCAAGTGTGGAAAGGAAGAAATTAAGACTGTCTTGAGATTAAGCCAGGAATTAGCTCATGATGGAGTGAACAGAAGTGTAGAGGCCCCAGAAAAATCTCAGGCCCACAAAAGAATCAGCCCTTTGAGGAAGAACAGATCCCTCCATGAAGGTTGATGAACCACAAAAGCCCAAACAAGGAGGGGCAGAGGCTGCACATTGGCAGGGCCTGCACACCCTCTGCCCAGGCCAGCCTGGGGCCATGAGAAGCTCATATTCTCGTCTCATGTTCACCAAGCCACCATGGGATAACTTGGCTTCCTGAGGAGTGATTCCCCCAGGGACAGAACGTGCTGGCCCTGCTGATGTGAACCTTCAGTCTGCTTAAAATTAGCAAATTTTCTTTCTGGTTTGTTCTCATCTTGGGTCCCTCACTGGCAATGTTTATTCAAGCATCAATAACTTCTGGACTTCAAAGATTGAATTTCAGCGCTTACGCCGCTGAGGACCAGACCCCGGGGCGGGTAGTGATTCATTCTCCAAGGTCAGTGTCCCCTGGGGGGGATCACTCTGCGTGGCCAGTGCCCAGTCCCCACTGTGGGAGTGGGCTCTTCCCATGGGCAAAGCCTCAACCACCCCAACCAGACACCAGTCTTGGAGCAGAAGGGAGGATACAGCACAACTGCCAGAGTCAGGTTTGAAGTTCCTCGCAAGGCAGCAGCAAATTTTGTTCTTGAGCAGGACTTATGGCCTTCCCTAATACTGCTAGAGAGGAAGGGGGAAAATTCCTCCCCATATTAGCCTGAAAATCTAATTGAGGCAAATTCTGTTGCCTAGACAATAGCATATTAAATTGTTCAGTAAAAGCAAGAATTTATAAAAAATTGTCTCTGATCTATAGAACTAGGAAACGTAATAAATCTCCCAGGATTTTTAGCCACGCTTAGGATATATCATGCTCAGAAATTGCATTAGCATGTAGATGAGATGGGCAGAGGGCTGCAGGCTCCTGAAGCAAGAGAACAGTGATCCAGAGCAGTCTGGCCTCTTGTGGTAATGAGTGTGTCCCCAGAGCGCATCCAAGAGAAGGAAGGGGCTGAAGGGAGAGTGTACTGATGACCTACTTTGTGCAGGTACAGCCCTGGTAAACTTAACTATGTATTATCTTTTTGAGCCATCACCATGTGCCTGTACCATAGAGTAGATCGTTTGCTGTCTTGCTGTTTTTAAAATCTCCTTTACATTAAGTTTCTTAGGTGGCAAACAAGAGAGAGGCTTAAATAAAAAGCAGTCATCAGTGGATAAATCCTGCTGGATCCCACAGAGAAAAAAGGAAAAGCTAACCTGGTTGGAAAAAGGGCAGAAGCTGTGGACACCGTAGCAGATTTGCTCACTGCCTCTACATTGTACCGACATTACCATGACTCAGCAACCTAAGATCTAGGCCCTTCAGTTCAAGGACAGAGAATAAGGTGGATGGAGCAAGATTGAGTTCTCTCCTGTAACTCTCAGGATTGGCCAAGGGGGTGGGGACATGCAGTGTAGACAAAAGTAGTGAGGACTCATCCATAATTCTGGAGGTAGTAGTGGCAAGTCTCCAGGGACCCAGCAGAATGTGTTGAAATATGTGCAAAATCAGCATCCCTGCCTTCCTAGGCTTCTTCCTGGCCTATGTCTTCCAGGGGCCTGCATTTTCATCAGGGCACTCTTTTAGGGGCATCAGAATAAGCAGCCTCTGAAATTTAGCAAGGCATGATTATTTGACCCCCAATGGCCTCAGAGCATCAGCAGCAAGTGTCTCTGTCCTGTTGTCACTCAGCTTTCAGGTGGTGGTCCAGCTTGTCTGGAGCTTATCCCTTTCTGGAGGCATTTACTAAAGTCTGTAGATGATCTCCAACTTCTGAAATACTCTGATATTTTGCTGGTCAGCCCCCAAGTGCTTAACCACTGGCCACATGGTCCGGCCCCAAGTTGACAAAGAGAGGTAGGACTGTGTTGGACCCTATATGTAAAAGACCTGCCTATCTCCTGCTGGGATCAGGGAGTCCTCACTTCTTCCCACCCCATTTCAATTCAGCTGCTTCCACATGGGAAACTCTGTTACTTTGCAGCCCATTCCCAAAAACTGTATCAAAAAGAATGAGAGAGGTTAATTTGTACGGATTCAGAACAACGCTAAATACTTTGCATGCATTATCTCACTTAATTCTCACAACAACCTGGTAAGAATTAACACATGAGAAAATCCAAGTACAGAGAGATGTCACAACCAGCCCAAAAGTCATGACTAGCAAATGGCAAAGCAGAATTTGGACCCAGACACCTGAGCCCAGATCTAAGTGCTTAATCTCTATGCTACTGCTTCTGGTTGTAAGCAACAGAAAAGAAAGAAAAACAAGCAAAGCTATAGTTATTGGCTATGATTATTCCATTCATCTATTGTTGCATAAGTAGCCATTCTAAATAGAGTAGCTTACACTAACAGTAATGATTTACCTTTCTTACAAATCTGCAAAGTTGGGTTCAGCAGGGATTGTTTATCTCTCCTCTTCATGGAATCAACTGGGATAGCTGGACTGAGGCACAAAGATGTACTTCCCAAGTGGTTCAGTTATATTGCAGATAAGATGGTGCCAGTTGTTGGTTTCTCTCCACATGAGCTTTTCTGTGGGCAGCTTGGGCTTCCCCTTCAACATGGGGGCTTGGGAAATGTCAAAGAATTTGGGGGGCCATATTTTAAATCTACCACATTTGCTTAAGCAGAGGGGGATATTTATTGGAAGTAGTCATGGTAGCCCATGGATTCCAGAAGAAGAGCAGGAACCAACAAAAAAAATCCAGATACTTCAGCACTGAGAGTGATTTCCTTAGATATCTCTAGAACTGTGCCATCAAAGTGACTCAGCCCAGCTGTCTTCCAGACTCTGTGCTTCTCATTGCAAAATCCCAAACTCCTCAAAAAAGTCATCAGAGTATCACACTGGGGACAGGTGCCGACCCTGGATTCATCAACTATGGCCAAAGGCCTAAGCCTACACTTCAGACATTCTTTCCAAAGGAGGGAAACATTTAATGCCCTATTTTACAGGTGAGTAAACTGAAACTCAGTGAGTATAAGTCATTTGCCCGAAGTCACATAACTGGTAAGTTGTGAAGCAGAGTTTATGCTCAGGGTCTTTCTGCCTCCTATAAAGAAGCTTGGAGTGAATAAAATTCAAAGCTGGGCAACCCTTGAATTTGCCAAGTTCCTTAGTGAAAGTGGTTGTGGTCAGCCAAGCCATGTTAAATAATACTTCCCTCTATAATGTAAACCCATTCCACCTTTATTAAAGAATCAGAGTATTCTCTCTGTGTATGATAAGTACTTCACCCTCAGAGCTTCTGATCCAGCAGGTCTAGGGTGGGGCCCAAGAATTTACCTTTTAACCAGTTCCCAGGTGCTATTGTTGCTGGTCCAAGGACTACACTTTGAGAACCACTAGACTGAAAGAACAGACCACTAGATTAGAGGATTTATCTTTCTCAGAGCTTCTGAGATACATGGGTGGGTCAAGGATGACTGTTTAGCAAATATTTACACTCCCCACCACACTTCCATGGGAGGAATAAACTGCCCTGATCCACTGATGTTGGGCTAGGTTATGTGACTTTTTTTGGCTTAATGGTTGATGTGTACTTCCCTGCCCTTAAACTTTGTATTTGACCATGTTATGGGCTTTGGTCAAT
Organism: Canis lupus dingo; assembly: GCF_003254725.2. Classification (NCBI taxonomy): domain Eukaryota; kingdom Metazoa; phylum Chordata; class Mammalia; order Carnivora; family Canidae; genus Canis; species Canis lupus. Next base: position 11,586,676 of record NC_064265.1, read on the forward strand.
GGGATGTTGGCAGATATGACATGAATGGAGTGAAATGTGCTTGTATGGTTGGGCTTACCTGTGCTGCTTTCATGGGAAGGGCCCCCAAAGGTAATTCAGTAGTTCCAGAAAAATGAAAAATTAATGGAGCACATTTGTACCCAGCAGTGAGCTGTAGTGAAGTACTGCTGAGCCCTGCTGAGCTTAAATTGGATGGCCCCAGATGACTGGCAGACATAAGAGAAAAAAATAAATACCTATTGTTAGAGCTCACTCACATATGGATAGTTTGTTATAAAGCATTATGGTGGCAAGAGGTAACTGATACAGTGACCGATGTTGGACCTTCCCAGTTCTTTAAACTTGACCCTCTGTATAAATGCCTATTTCATGACCTGGATGAAATCTTGAATTTGTCTTTGTTAGATTTCAGTATTTCAATCTACATGAATTCATTTTCAAAAAAAATTTTAATGAGTTTAATTAACTCATTAAAAATTATTTAAGAATTACATTTAAAAATAATGAGAAAGGTTTGAGCTGAGCCATTTTCTTTGCTGGCCATACAGAGCAATCAAAGCCAACTGGCTTAAAGTTTGCACTTGATTCTGAACTTTGAAAGAAGCTGGGAACAATGAAAGCCAACATTGAAATGACAGTGCATCTGGGAAAAGCCAGAATTTATTGCTGGGATAATAAATTAGAAATTTCTGGAAGGAAAATCTATCTAGAATGACAAAAAGGGACCCCAAGTCCCAAGTACTTTAAAGACCAGAGCTTGTGGGAAAGCTTGGGTGATTTACTGGCTTCTCTGCCAGTTCCCATTTCATTTTACAGAGATCACTGTAGTAGATAAAATTCTATAGAAATAAATCTGCCTTTGCCAAAAGAAATAGGAATACAAACTGTTATTTACATTTGCCCTTTAAAACACCTCCCGAAGGCTGAATTCTAGTCACTGGCTTTCATTAGAATCCAAATGGGAAAAAAAAAAAAAAAGAATCCAAATGGGTTCCACTCAGACTTGTGCTTCTTGTTATAAAGCACATAAAGCTAAAATGTAGGGCTTTCTTCCAGGGAAAATAAACATCCTCTGGATCACATTGTATTCTAACAAGCAGTTATAAAGTTTTTTAAATGTCAGTTGTAGCAATACAGAGCTAGCCAATTACATTCCAGCAAACAGAAGAAATAGAAAAACAGATCACAGTCAGAGAACACTTATGGATTACCTGCTCTGTGCCAGGAATGGTGCTCAATGTTGCATTTACAAAGTATTTTACTAATAGCAATAACCAATAATAGTTTCTATGGATCAGGCTCTGCAATGTCCCTATGACTGATCCACTTCTCTATTTTCTTGCTCAACAAGTTTTAGAAAGGTATTCCTTCATCTTTGAATGTACTAAATTAGTCCACACCCAACAATACAGAAATTGTGTGTGTGTGTGTGTATAAACTTTATAGACAATTTTAGTGCCAGGGAAGAGATAGTCTTGGACAAATCATCCCTTACCAGGCTTTTACTCTACTCAAAATTATATGTCATAGAGATATTTAATTATCAAAAAAATTAATATTTCTTAATTGAGACAATACTAGTTAGAATTTATTGACTGTTTAATGTGTACCATGCACTATGTACATCTCATGTTATCCTCATATAACCCTAATTATTATGTTAATTCCCAACTCCCCTACAAATTTCCCAATTTCTTCAGATCAGGAAATTAAGGCTTGGAAAAGTGATCACCTTTCAGGACTTTCTACGGTAAGTCAGAGGGCTGGAACTAGAACTCAGATCTACTGCATTCCAAGGTCCCTGCTCTCCATAAACTGCCCCAGTTTTAGCTTAATGGATTTTTTAAAATACACAAACTGTCCAGGACAAGCAGAAGAGATCATTTGACAGCATGTTAGAAGTGAGAAAGCAAATGGTTGTGTGGCAACTGACTGAGAGTGCTCTCAAAAAGCCGGCCTTCCGCCAGCAGCAGAGCAAATGCAGGCTGGGCCGATCCTCAGCGTCAAGGCCAGGAATGCCTGCCACTGATTACTCTGAGAGTGTGGAGAAAGGGAGGGCTACATGTGTCAGGTTTAATCCAATCCATAGTGAAATGAAATAGAGAGGGAGGCCAGGCAAAAGTTGGTTGAAACAGGCATTTAATCGGACACACTCTCCAGCAAGGTTGGGCGGCCTGCAGGGGAGGGAGAGAGCGGGGCAGTCGCAGGCTGGGGGAGCCGTGTGCAGGGGAGGGCAAGAGGACTTTTTAAGGGTTGTGTGTCTGTACGGGGTGATAGGTATTAGGCATATTACTGGTGAAATTGGTATGGGGCATTAACTGCCTTAATAACCCCTTATATGGGGTCTGGGTAAAGTACGGTTCAGGTTTCCTGCATAGGTCCAGTCTCCCCCTGATGACCGTCTGCTGGTGATGGAAGAGTTCTGAGGTGGGGGCAACAAGGTGGAGGAGGTGGTGGGGGCCAATCCCCCTTGATCCCGCCAGCCCAACAACATGGCCCAAAGTCTGCTTAAGAATCAGTTAAAGGCCACCTCTCCTTTCCCCCTCCACGCATGCAGCCAATGCCTACCTTGCCTCTCTCATGGAAAACCATCATTCTGTTACCTGAGGAAGGCAAGGCTGAGTTTCTGGACTGGGGATATCAGGCATGGTTCAGAATGTGAGTGCCATATCACAATCAGGGGATTTCAATAAACACATATACTTGACATCTGAGCCATTGCCCACTCCTTAACTTTCTTCCCAAACTAGCTCCAAGAATGGGCAGCCAGGTCTATCCACTCCAGATAGAAGACTCTGTCAGCCTTCTCTGGGAACTATGACCAGCCTAAGTAGGCAGACTTGAAGACCTGATACCAGTAATGCCCACAAGGATACAACCCAGCCAGACCATCCTGGGGTGAAGCTCACCCTCTCCAAGAACAGTCCACCCACAGCCTTCGAGCTCCCAGTCAGCTCCTTGCTTTCCCACTCTTTTTTTTTTTTTTTAATTTATGATAGACATAGAATGAGAGAGAGAGAGAGAGGCAGAGACACAGGCAGAGGGAGAAGCAGGCTCCAGGCAGGGAGCCCGATGTGGGACTCCATCCCGGGACTCCAGGATCGCGCCCTGGGCCAAAGGCAGGCGCCAAACCGCTGAGCCACCCAGGGATCCTGCTTTCCCACTCTTAAACATGAACCAGCAAGCAGGGATCAAGAGACATTTGAAAAAAAAAACTTTAAATAAATAATTTTAAAATTTTTATGCTGCAAAAAAGTAACAACAAAATCCATCATTAAAAAAAAAACATATTACATCTTCAAAACAAGAACAGGGTACTAAAAGGAAAGAAAAAAAGTTCAGAAAACAAAGCCCTTAGAAGTTAAAAGCATGACAATAAAAATGAAAAATCAATAGAAGTTCTGAAAAAAAAAAAAAGATAAGGAAACTTTCCAGAAAGAAGATGAAAAAATCAAAGAGAAAAAAATGGAAAGAAAATATTAAATGAATGAATGAAAAATACAAGATGCACAGCATCCCTATACCAGGAAGGCCAGAAAGAGAGAACAGAGAAATCAGAAAAGAAGAAACAATCTACAAAATAATCCAAGACAATTGCCCAGAACTGAAGAACATAGATCTCCAGATTGAAAGGTTGCATTATATTGAAACTTTAAGTACTGGAGGCATGTCATCATGAAATTTTGAAATACTGAGGACTATCCTACAACCTTCCAAAAGAAAATACAGGTCATATACAAAGAACCATAATCAGAATAGCTTCAGACTAATCAAGAGCAATTTAATAAATATTCTAAAGGAAAATTATTTTTGATCTAGATTTCTATGCCCAGCCAAAATATCAGCCAAGTGTCAGGGTGGAACAAAGACATTTTCAGACATACAAAGTCTCAAAAGACTTCAAAAAAGTTCCATTCAGTCTAAGGAAGCATATGGAGGATGTGCTCCAATAAAATGAGGGAATAAACCAAGAAAGAAAGGCTCTAACCCAGAGAGAGATAAAAGTGATGGTGGTTAAAAGAAAATTTCAGAACAATAGGTGTGCTGGAGACAAAATACTAGTAAAGACTGAAACAGAATGTGCCAAGAGAGAGAGTTCTTCAAGAAGACAAACAGAAAGAAAATCTAGTGAATCTACCCGTTTTGAGAGAAGAATTGGACAACTGGGGAAAAGTTGGGGGCTGAACGAGTGAGAAGTAGTTAGGCAACTAAGCAAACAATGAAGCAAACAGTTTAAAGAGGAGAGAATGTTGTCCAGGAAAAAGAAGTAATCATAGACTAGATGTGAAAACCATTTGCATAGCCATGATGGAGACCAAATGTTGAAAGAACCCAAATTATAATTGGACCATATTGGTAGGATGGGAGCCATACGGGCTCCGTATGTGTGGTGGCAACAAAGGAGCAAAAGAGAATTAAACCTCTATCTCCTCGTATAAGGAGACCCCCAATTTCACACAAACCAAGGAGCAAGATAAAAGCCCATTCTTCAGAGAATTGGATGTAAATACCAAAGTATTGGCTGAAAGAGTTGAAAGTGTTTTGTTTTGTTTTTTTTTCTTTCCTGAGGAAGGTGAGAAAAATGAGAGAAGGCTGATTTTCACAGCCAAACCTATTTTGCTCTTTAAATCATGAGCTTATATAACTCGAAGTAAAAATGAATAATTAAAAGAAACAATTAAACTTCATTCACTTAAATGTTTTTCACTGCAGTAAGTACTTAACAAATTAACCTCATTAAGTCAGATCTTAGGATTTGTACAGTCTTTTTTGTCTCTTTCCAAGGAAATCAATGTCCTACCAAGGAAGAGAGAGTGTAACAAGCAGTACACCCATTTCTATGTTCTCCCTTGGGTTGTAGGAGCCAGAGGCCTGGGAGGTACCCGTGCCAATGGGAAGCAGTTGCAGTATAAGCTTCACCCCTGAGCAATAGACTCTCAGTGAGTCTGAAGGGAGATTTAGAAGGGAGGGAACAGACTGTCCTTCATCTGGAATGGTGCATATCGAGACTCAGCAGGCCAAGTTCCTGAGTCAGGCTACATCTTCTGCTCCCGGCCACCTCACTCAAACCTGCAAGTTTTTGCAGAAGTTGACAGCAAGCAGTTTCCTGCAAATTCTAGGCATGCTAGTGGAAGCCTAGACTTTCTGCCTCCTTGTACCCCAACTGCAGGGGTGAACCTGGAGGTGGCTAACTTTGCTCCATTAACTCTTCCAGCAACTAATTCTGGAAAGCCCTAGTAGAGTCACAGCTTAGTGCCTAAGGGCTTCAAAGCAAAGCTGTGCTCTATTCCAGAAATAACTGCTTTCCTTTTGAGAAGCAGCTCCTCCGTTGCCAGTAGGGCTGACTACAGGAGACCAGTGACCATGTGAGCTGAACTGCTCATTGTGACCTACGTGCTCTCTGATTGTCCAAGCCACAAGGGTGGCTCTAGTGTGCAGCAGCACACCATTACTGAGTAAAAGTGACAGACCTACTATTGGGCTTGGTCAGGTCCTGAAGGCACGAGAAAGCTGCTTCAGCAGGTGCTCAGGCTCAGATTCCCATAGTCCCTCTTCTCCCTCCAGCCTCACCTATAGCTTCACCGGGTGTCCTTTATGATCAGGTGATTGTAGAAGACAAATCTGGGGCCTACTTGATGGATGGATCTACACAGAGTGCTGCCCCAAGGAGGTGTAGACTGCTATAGCATCACACAGACAGAAATCTCCCTGTGGGCAGAATTTTAAGCAATACAGCGAGTCTCATCTACAGGAAAGAAAGAAGGATGGTTAGAGGTAGATCTCTATGGTGATTCACAGGAAGTACTAAGAGTTTGGCTCGATGATCAGAAATCCAAGAGGAACAAAAATGGAAGACTGGTAACAAAGAAGTCTGAGAAAGATTTGCAGATAGACCTCTTGGAATGGGTACAGAGTGTAAAGACATCTGTGTCCTATGTGAATGCTCATCACAGGGCACCCCTGGCAGAAGCAGCTTTCAATAATCTGGTTAACAAAAAGGGTTGTGGATGATGGCAGTCTCTTTTCTAGCCACACCCAATGAGCAAATCAAGTGGCTATGATATGAGGAATGGGGTTCATGCATGTCCTCAACAATATGGATTTCTCCTTACCGAGACTGAACTGCCCAAGCTTCCCATAGCAGAGACTACTGCCTATGTCCTGGATATAACACCATTCCCCAGAGGAACCAGCTGTGCACTTGCTGGGAGGTTGATTATACTGGATCTCTTCCATCATGGTGGAGGCAGCTATTTATATAGTCATGGGAATATTTGCCTGTCCTACCTGCAGCGTTTCAGTCAGCTCCACTATAGGCTTAAAAAGATTTCTTGTTGTCGTGTTATGCAAACATTTCGGGTTAATCCCATATGGTCTAGATCGCATGCCTGTCTATGGACAAATGACCCTTGCCCAGTGATGTAGAATATATTACCTAAAGACAAGTGATTCACTTTGGAACAAGATGAATCAGCCTGTCAGCATTATTTAGTAAAATAATTAGATTGATGGTTTGTACCTACTTCTGATAGCAGGGCAGATTTGAATGGTTAGTGCTGATCACATAGCTGAAGTGTGCTTACATGACCAGCCACTGTAAGATACCCCACTGTGAGTAGGCTTCCTGATACTGAAATGCTTCATATACCTGGAGACATGTGCATCCTATGTGACCCAGAAATTTGAGGACAAGAAGTCTGCCTGAGATCTCTGGCTTCCTTCCCCCCTGCCTTTGGCTTCCTTTTTATTCATATTTATTTTCTACTGCAGTTGTGATGTACAGATGTCTGTCTATTAGATGATCAAGTGGAGATGTAGAACAGGTATTTTTTTGTATGTGAATTTGACGTTTTGAGGGGAATACCAGGGAGGAAATATACATATTTGGAAGTCATAAGCATACTGATGAATACTGATGTTATGTAACATGGGAGTAGGTGAAAATAGAGAAGAGGCCCAAAGACTGAGACTGGGTCCCTCCAACATCCACCAGGAAGAGGAGAGATACCAACAAAAGAGGTGAAGAAGGAGTGGCCTATGAGATGGGAGAAGCTCCAGCAGTGTATGGTGGCCCAATGACAGTGAACTTAGTGTTCTAAGAAGGAGTGATCAACAATGTCAAATGATGCTGAGAGCAAGATGTGATCTGAGAATTGATCATAGGATTTGGCAATGTGGAGATCATCGATAACCACAATAGGTGTGTTTCCAAAGAGTTGAATTAAGAAGAGAATGAGCAGTAAGGCAGAGAGGGGAGGGAACCTGGACAATTCTTTTGAGGAGTGTTTGAGGAAATGAGAGGTCATGAGAGGGATTTTTTTTTAAATGGGAGAGATTACAATATGTTCTTATGAGGACAAAAGCAATCTTGTAAGGAAGATAATAGTCCAGTATCACTTGTCTCTTGTATACTCTAAGAGTAAGCGAGAAGGGGTGGTATCCAAGACCCAAGTTGAGAGGCTGGCCTTAACCGAGAGCATCAGCAGTTCATCCATGAGCACAGAAGGGAGGGAGGAGCATGTGGGGGCAGGTGTGGTGGGAGCCTGCAGATGGTCTTATCTGAAGGCTTCTATTTCCTCCGTGAAATAGGAAGCAACATCATCCGTTAAGAGGGTGGATTAGGGAGGAGATGTTGGAGATTTAACGAGACAGGAGAAAGTGTGAAATAGATTGGAAATGTAAAGGCCCACTTGATAATGGTTGGCAAGAGTTTAAAGTGACACCAGTCAACATGGTGTTGTGGGATTCTTTTTCTTCTCCTCTAAGTATGTAGAGCTACGTGGGCACAAACATGGAGCAGGTGAAGAGTCAGGTTTACCTGAGGTTGAGTAGCCAGGTGGGTATGTCAGAGAGATGAAAGATGAGTAAGGGAGAAGTGGATTCATGCTGGCATCACAAAGGCGGCCTTGAAATCTAAGCCAGGGCAGGAGACAAGTGAGGACACAAGAAAGGTGAGGAACAGAGCAAGGGGAAGAAAATCAATCCTTTGAGATTCCAATGGAATCAAAGAATTGTCAGAGTTGGAGACCTGTGGGAGGGAATGCCATGGAAAGATATGAGGTGGTGTTCAAAGCGCGTAGGGTTAAGATGGAGGCTCTGGAGGTGACAGAGCTACTAGTAATGACAAGGCTGAGGAATGCATGGCCATAGGGGTTGTGGCTGAAGTGTGGTTGAGAACAAGATCTTTACAGACAATGATGTTAAGGAAATGAAATGTCAGTGTGCTGGTGGCTTGTCTACAAAAATGCTAAGGCTACTGAGAATGCCTTCAGCAGTGGTGGACAACAGCGTGCCAGGAGCCAAAACCTTCAGGGCAAGAGACAGGAGAATAGAGGGGCAGACTTGCTTCAAAGGAGCTAGAAGTCTAGGGAGGAAGGAGGAAGCAATGATGAGGAGCCAGGGACGCCTGGCCGCTAACCCTAGATGTAGGTAGAATTTGAGTTTCAAAACGAAAACCAGCCACCGCTTAATGGGAATTCTAGAAAGCAGTGTCCTGAGAATGAGCAATGTCAATTGCTCAATATTCTCAATTCCAGTAACTGTTGTGGCCAAGTCATCTGAAGGATACCCATGGCACCAGATGGTGAAGACACACCCATGCACACACCACCCTAAACCCTCCTGATGGTAGATCTTCAGCAGCACCTTTGCTCATTCATATCAATGTAGCACTGGAAGACAGGCAAAGGGCCCAGGAATCAGAAGACCCCATCACTTCATTGCCACCCCTCAACATGGCCACTGTGTGGCTGGCCAAGCCAGGGTCATTCACTTCACCCTATAGATTGGAAAAATAAGGCTCAGAGAGTAGAGTGACCTAACAGTCAGTGCTGACCCAGTAACAACCCTATGTCTTTTGCATCTTCCCAACCCATACTCTTGCTACTCACCAGCTTCTCCCGTGTCCCAAAGATCAGATAAAGCTGGAGATATTTTTTAAAAAGACACGTTCTGGGGCCCCATACCTAGAGACAAGGCTTGGTAGAAATGAGGTATGACCCAGGAATCAGCATTTTAACAGCCACTCTAGGTGATGTTCATCATGATAGAAGTTGGGAAACATGGCAAGTCACCACACTGCCTTCTCTATTGATTTATTTTATGTAGCTGAGAAAGTTACTTCATTTCTTAGGACCTCAATTTCCCAGCCTGTGAATTGTACACTGTGACAATGGCCCATTGTTCCATGCTGGTTACCTAAAACCTCTTCACGGCAAAGTCTTTTTTAAAAAATATATTTTATTAATTTATTTGAGAGAGAGAACACAAGCGGAGGTAGGGAAAGAGGGAGAAGGAGAAGCAGACTCCCCACTGAGCAGAAAGCCCAATATGGGGCTCCATCCCAAGGCCCCAGGATAATGACCTGAGCTGAAGGCAGATGCTTAACCCATTGAGCCACCCAGGTGCCCCCAGTGCAAAGTCTTCATTGAAGAGCTGGAGACCAATTTTCTAGCTAATGGTGGAGTGAAAAATTAACACCATCACACCAAAATTAACAGAACTAGGGTGTGGAGTGGGTCTTGTGGGGGAGCCATAGGTTTTGAGGAGATACCCATTCCATCTCCATCTATTACCAAGCTGGAATAAAGCCAAGTTGTTTAGTCCCTCCAAGCCTCAGTTTTTCCACCCATGATATGGTTCTAATTCATACCTACCTTGGAAGGTTTTGCAAAGTTTGAAAATCTTGTATGTAAAGGCCTATGTGTAATATATGTAAGGTTGGGGTTCATATGGTAGCCACTGGTACTAGAAGTAATAGTAATGGGAGTCATCATTGAGACTTTTTTAAAATTTCAATTCAATTAGCCAACATATGGTACATCATTAGTTTCAGATGTGGTTTTCAATAATTCATCGGTTGCATATAACACCAGTAAGATTTTTAAATAAAGCATTCATCATTCCCTACACCGGGCAGGGAGATCTGGCCCCAGAGTGAGTGCTCTTCGCAATGCCCACTACCAGTGGGTTTGAGAGTGCTAAGCCAGAAGTTGATGTTGGGAAACCCCAGAGAGACTATTCCAATCGATATACTAACATTTGCTTTGTCCTCGAGTCTCACGCCCATGTTGACAGAGTGGCCATTAGAGGCCAGTGATAAACCATGGCCAAGTAATGGGCTGGAAGGAGATCGCAGCACGCTGGATTGGGCACTTGAGGAGATAGTGTTTTAATCAATTGCAGGTTGTCATTAATGTCTGGGGAAAGGCTGGGTTGAGGTCAGGTGCATTATCACTCCCGGGCCCACCCTCAGTAACAGCATGGGATTCCCAACTCAATAAGGAAGTGGCTCTTAGGGTCTCAGAGTGTAGACCTTGCAAGTGTAGACCCAGCAGCAGGGATTTTACTGTACGATTCATGCCCTGTGGTTGGGAACTCTGGAATACCTTTTTCCCTAGACAGGGGAGAATACCACACAAAAACCAATTCGATAAGCTGATCAATCATTACTGAACTTAGTCAAAGCTCTGCCCCGAAATTCTGATTTATAGCTGTTTCTTCTCCCCCCTCAGAAAGCACCAAGAAACAAAAAGAAGGACTGATTTGCTTTCAGCTCTGCCTGCCTTTTGGTGGCCATGATTCCCTGAGGTCCGTTACTTGGTGTCTGGGTAGAGCAGAGTTAACAAAGGAAGGTGATATCCATTAGTTTGTCCACATACAGGAATGCTGTGAGGTTGTTCAAGACAGTGCTGGGTTTCCTATCATAAACCTGGAAATACCAGGCCACAAAATACTGCATGAAAAAAGGCAAGATACAAACTGTTTGTTCAGTGGTAGTTCATGTTTGTAAGGAAAAATGTGTATGTGCGCACACCAAAGTCAGGAAAGCAGACACATAAAAAGACCGACACCATCCCTACCCCAGGGCTCTCGACTGTGGCTGCATCACAATGATGCAGACTTCCATTTCCAGTGGGGAATGATGGGTATTTTTAATTTCCTTCTTTATGACCATCTGTACTCTCCAAGTTTTCTTCATTAAATATATGTGACTCATGTGATTTTGAAAGTGTAAACAAATGAAAGGCAGCCACAAACTGGCACTACAGCATACTTTGTAACGGTTAAAAAATGGCAATATTTAAAAATCTAATGTAGGGAGAAGTTAAATCAAATATGGTGGGTTCATACAGTGGAATATTAACTGGCACTAAGTTTTTCATTTTAAAGAATCCCTAACATCCATGGTGAAGCCTATGCTGCCGACAGCTCTCTCAATGCCACTTCAGTTCTTTCCCTCCTGTGCAGTGCTGAAAGGTTAGGAACTGTGCTCTCCACACTTGGGTACCCGGCCTCTGAAGAGCAGATAGCATAGCTCTGCTGCTGCTTCTGCTCCCCTGGCTCTGGCAGGGGTGCTCTGGAAGCCCAGACTGGCCCCCGGTGCAAGGATTTTATAAGCCTCCAAGCTTCAGAAATAAATCCCTTTCTATTTAAAATCACAATACACGGAGGGGAAAGATTTATTAGCATGCCTTTTTCTTTCTAAAATTTATTAGCATGGCTTTTTCTTTCTAAAACATGAGGTATCAAACTCTGTAACATTATCAGAGCATTGTTGGTAAGGAATAAAGGCTCCTCTACAGGAAGAATAAACCCAAAGAGAATAACAACCAAAGCATGATAGCTATTTCCTTTGGGAGCTAAGATCATGGGACGACTTTTTAAACATTTCTATGTTTTTCTTTTTCTTTTTTTTTTTCATTTCTATACTTTTCAATTTCTCTAATGCAAGTATGTGTTACTGATAAATTTTTAAAACTTAACTTCTTACAGACAGCCCCAGTGGCCCAGCGGTTAGCGCCACCTTCAGCCCGGGGCATGATCCTGGAGATCTGGGATCGAGTCCCGTGTCAGGCTCCCTGCATGGAGCTTGTTTCTCCCTCTGCCTGTGTCTCTGCCTCCTTCTCTCTCTCTCTCTGTGTCTGTCATGAATAAATAAATAAAAATCTTAATAAAAAAAAAACTTAACTTCTTACAAAAGAGAGCAACTGTCACTTGATTATCTCCATAGAAGTACAAGGAGGATTTTGTAGTGTCACTTCCTCCTGCATGTCCTAGCATGGGCACAGCTTGGGACTGGTGGCCCTGCTTGCCTTTGACCCCTCTTTCACTGTTATCTTTTCTTCCCTTCCCTACCTAATATTGACATTCATGGATACATCTTGTCCAGATAGTTTCCTTCCTTCAAATCCTCCATGGTTATGCTAGTAACAATCACAGTATAATTAGACAAGTGGACACCTTTGGTCCTTTTGAGTAAGTAGCTGGTTTATTCTGCATTCTGCATCCCCCGATAAAGCAGAATTTGTCCTGTTCCATCTGGAGCTGCCAAGCGGGGAGATAATCAACAGGATTGAGGGAAGATAGCTTACAGAAAAGCATCTTCATTTGGAAGGTGCCACTGGAGAGTGTTGTCGGGGCCACCCTTGCCGATAAAGTCTGCAACCATCCAACCACCGCGCCAGATTGTCAGCGAACCTGCAGTTCAGGGACCAGGAGGGCCTGCAGAGAGGAAAGCAGGGAAAGTGAACAGGAGGGGCTCCCCAGTGTCTGAGCTCAGGATCTGCAGGGTTCCAGTCTCCTCCCCACCCAGCCCATTTACACCCTGGCCTGACCCTTGAAGCATTGGTTGGAGCTTGCCACCCAGCTGCTGCAGATGCACATTTCTTTTGTGCATCTCGAGTATGATTCTCTTGCTGACTCCAGCACATCCTAGCATGAATGCTAGTGTCCCCTAAATCCTCAGGCTCACACCACCGGCCCCCCTTCAATCCATAAATCCATAAATCTCACACTGTGAATTTGGAGACCCTCCCCTAGCCCTTGATAAGAGAAGTACTCATAAATTCTCTGAAGTGAGCACCAGAGAAGTTCCATGACTTGCCCAGGTTCAGGTGGTGAGTCCTTGGCAGGCCCTTGATCTGAAATGGGAATCCTTGACCTTAAGCCAGGGTTTCTTTCACCTTTCCATGCACGTGCTTCTTCCCTAGCTCCTCAACCCTGCCTAGGCCAGTTAGACTGTTTCTCTCAAACTTTTTCTCCTCGTGCCCCTAAAAGTGATTCCTCTATTCTCAGCCCCCATGCCAGCACCCAAACCCCAGGTCCTCTTATCCCAACCTAGAAGCTGTAGGGTTCACCAGGCCAGCTGCAAGCCATTAGAAATCCTGGTTACTAAGCTGTCTGTTAGCCAGGCAGGCCCCCATGAGTCTTCCAGGGTAGGGGGTCCCACAGTTAAAGAAGGGGTTCTAGGACCCCTGAGTGGCTCAGCGGTTGAGCATCTGCCTTCATCTCAGGGCATGATCCTGAGGTCCTAGGATTGAGTCCCACATCGGGCTCCCTGTGAGGAACTTGCTTCTCCCTGTGCCTATGTCTCTACCTCTCTCTGTGTGTCTCTCATGAATAAATAAAATTTTTAAAAAAAAGTTAAAAAAGGGGTGGGGGTATCTGATTCCCTAGCCCCTCACAACTATAAAGCAGTGGGGAAAACACACACATACATATTTTCAGAAACTGCAGGGCTCTCCACAGCCCAGGGCAGGCACTGAAGAAGGGAATCCTGTAGGTGTGCAGGCCCTTGGTCTTCTCCTTTTCTGTCTGCCTCAACTCTGCTGAGCTGCTTTATCTGAGCTTTGAAAAGACGTGGGTGCTTATTAGTTTAATAAAAGCTCACTTTGCTGGGAGTCCTGAACAAGTGAGAAGGCTTTAATCAGCCTGGCCCAGCATATCTCTACTTAGTGTTGTGCAATAAAGATGATTTTAGCTCATTAGTGCTCACCCTAGAGAGCCAGCCATGCTTCCAATTAATTGCAGAGTAGAGACTGTATGAAAGATATTTTAAACACTGGGAAGACACACTAGTAAGGGGACTCCCACTTTAAAGTATAATCCATTAAATTAGTAAGGAAAATGGATTAATGTATAAGTGGTATTCAGAACACTGATTAACCATTTGAAAAATAGAAACCTGGATCCCTACACCTCATTTTTTATATGACAACAAATTCCAAGAAGGTCAGCAATTTAAGTATAAAAACATAAAACCATGAGAATTCTCTTTTCTAATTTATTAACAAAAATTCAATTATAGGGCTCATTTTGGGCAGGTACTGTTCTACGTTTTTTTTTTAAAGATTTTATTTATTTATTCATGAGAGACACACAGAGAGAGAGGCAGAGACGCAGGCAGAGAGAGAAGCAAGCTCCATGCAGGGAGCTCAATGTGGGTCTCGATCTCGTGACTCCAGGATCATGCCCTGGGCTGAAGGCAGACACTCAACTGCTGAGCCACCCAGGCATCCTATGGGCAGGCACTGTTCTAATATGGAAGAAAACATAGCTTCATTTCTTTACAAACTTGGAGTGCAGTTTCATATAAATTCAGGAGCCATGCATGAAACAAAATATTGAAGGATCTGATTCTGTGAAAATGTAAAACTCCTATATGAAAATACCATAGACAATGTAAAAATACAAACAGCAAACCTGAGAAAAGTAGTTCACATAGATATCATGGATAAAGGTCTAATAACCCTGATTTATAAAGGACACATCTAAAATCAATAAAAACAAAAGAAAACATTAACATCCCAGTAGAAAAATGGGCTACTACGACCCAGCAATTGCACTGCTGGGGATTTACCCCAAGGATACAGATGCAATGAAACGCCGGGACACCTGCACCCCGATGTTTCTAGCAGCAATGTCCACAATAGCCAAACTGTGGAAGGAGCCTCGGTGTCCATCGAAAGATGAATGAATAAAGAAGATGTGGTCTATGTATACAATGGAATATTCCTCAGCCATTAGAAACAACAAATACCCACCATTTGCTTCAACGTGGATGGAAGCGGAGGGTATTATGCTGAGTGAAATGAGTCAATCGGAGAAGGACAAACATTATATGGTCTCATTCATTTGGGGAATATAAATAATAGTGAAAGGGAATAGAGGGGAAGGGAGAAGAAATGGGTAGGAAATATCAGAAAGGGAGACAGAACATAAAGACTCCTAACTCTGGGAAACGAACTAGGGGTGGTGGAAGGGGAGGAGGGCAGGGGGTGGGGGTGACTGGGTGGCGGGCACTGAGGGGAGCACTTGACGGGATGAGCACTGGGAGTTATTCTGTATGTTGGCAAATTGAACACCAATAAAAAATAAATTTATTATTTAAAAAATAAAATAAAAAAAATGGGCTAAGCATGTGAATAATCAGTTTAGAGAAAAATGGCCAACAAACACACGAGAAGATGCTCAAATTCTTTGTAGTTTAAAAATATTTTGCAAAGCAAAATAGAATGGCATCATTTAAGTCTCAATTTCCAAAAACCACACAAATTTTATTGCTCTAGGTTGGCAAGCTGGGGGAACACAGGCCCCATCATGCAGTATATTGGAGGTGCCCCTCTCTGAATGCCAGTTTAGCAATCTCTCTACCCACATTTAAATGCACCTGGCAAATGGGAAAAAATCTAAATGTTCATTGATAGGGGACTGGCAGATAATTACCTGCAGCATTTAGAGGGCAGAGACCTTTAGTTGATGATATACCAAGATTTGATTTTATTAATAAGTGAAAAAAAAAGTTAGGTGCAAATCAGTGTATATGTTGGGATTTCATGTGTATTTTAAAATATTTTTCTCATTCTCAATGTTTATACATTTTTCTCTGATTTATAAGACATATTAATAGTTGTGACCTTCAGGAGGCTGCTGACAAGAGCAAGAAGTTTACTTTTTGATTATCATCTTTAAACACATGTATTATTTTTATTTTCAGAAATAATAAATGATAAATTCTTTTAAAAAATGTAATGGCTTCTAGGTAATAGCCCAAATGCAGCCTCGATCTTTCAACAAATATTTAGGGCATACCTATTATATGCCAGACACAGAGCAAGATGCTGGAGACAGAGGCAAGAAAAACAGACAAAAATCTCCAACTGAATTTAGCACCAAAAGGCACAGAAAAAGACAAAAAAGCAACAACAAAAAGCTGACCTCTGAGATTGACACACTTCCTGTTGCCACATTCTGAACGAGGTTTCCACTGCCTACAGGGCCCAGAGGTCACTGTAAGAAACACCACTCAAGATTTCCACTGGTAAAATTAATCTACCTGCAGGTCTGCCCCTCCAGCACTCACTGACTTGTTTGGAAGCCATGAGTTGCCCCCACAGAAGAACTGTATAGAGTCCTTCAGTTGCCTTCCACATGATGGAGCACAGATT
Source organism: Canis lupus dingo (assembly GCF_003254725.2). NCBI lineage: Eukaryota > Metazoa > Chordata > Mammalia > Carnivora > Canidae > Canis > Canis lupus. The sequence continues at coordinate 11,602,905 of NC_064265.1, forward strand.
TCCCAGGCCAACCACCCCCCATCTCTGAGTAGACTTGTGAAAGCTGAGGTCTAGAATAGCAAAGATCTAGAATTAATTCCAACGCTATGGCCACGTGTAACTTGTTGTACCTCTATGCCTCCGTGTCCTCATTTTATGGGGAATAAGAATAGTCACTGCACAAGGATTCGAGAGGATTAAATGATGATGTTTATGTAAATATATAAAGCCTACAGATGAAAGAAGTAAAGAAATTATAGCTATCATGAAAAGATTTCCTCTATTGTAAGATTCCTTCTATGGTAAAATACATTAGTGATTTACTAACAACTTTTGTGGGAGGAAGCTATTGCAGGATAAACCCTAATAGCAAAAATATTAAGATGTACAATCTTGAACTGAGGAAATATGACATTGTTTCTAAATCTAACTGGTGACTACAGTGCCCTGAAACAACCAAGCATTCAATTCTGAAATGTGGGGTAGAAAAGGCAAAAGATGGTGGAAATTGGTGGTTAGACAGTGGATAGTGTAGGCCCACCATGATCAATGGAGATGATAGAAGTGCATGCTGGAAATGGAGTTTTCATGTACTCCACTGGCTTAGCCTATGAGAGAGGACTAGGCACACATATCAGGAAAATCTGCAACACAGAAACTGGGCCAGAAGTCTTGCACAGCAGTCTATGCCCAGATGGACATTTGTGAAGTGGGTCTGAACCACTACTAAAATAACAGTGAGCTGAAACAAGAAAAAGTCACATAACCTGTCTATTAGGCAAATACTAAATATAGGTAAACCTGTCCTTATTTAAGGAAAAATAAAACTAACATGGTCCTTATGGGAAATATTAGTATAAGATAAAGGGCATCATCATGAAATTCAGAGAAACATTTTTATGAGAATAACATACTACAGAATCCAAAAGTAAGTTTTATAAAACTGAGAGCCTCAATCAGATGTAACCAGGCATAACCTCTGGAGAAAGCCATGGAAGAGAAGAGAAATTAAAAAGGCAAAGACTTGAATTAAAAAAAAAATATGGATAGGCTAACATAGAATTGAAAAGATACTAAATATGTAATAACCAAAATTCAACACCCATTCATGATTTTAAAAACTTTAACAAACTAGAAACGGAAAGAACACTCAATCTGAATAAGAGTATCTCAGAACGTTTAAAGAAAATATAACACTTAATGATAAAATATCAAACTTACCTGTGAGATTGGGAATGAGCAAGGATGCCACTATCATCACTTCTATTCAACATTTACTGGTGATCCTAGCCAATGCAATAAAGCAAGAAAAAGGTATTGTAGAGCCAAATATGAAAGATTAAATAAAGCTTTTAGAAAAAAAAGTTAAGAATACCCTCATGACCTAAGAATAGACAAATATTTCTCTAAAATAACCATAAAATGAAAGTAATAATAATTTAGACTATATTAAGAATTTCATTTTATCAAGACTCCATTAAGAAAAGCAGAAGGTAACTCACAGAATGAAAGAAGATGTATGCAATACTTGTATCCAATAAAAACTTTTATCCAGAATATATAAATAATTCCTGATAAGTTAATAAGACAAATACAATAGAAAAACCGACAAAAGATTTGAATAGGCACTTCACATAAAAGGATATCTAAATGGCCAATAAACATTAGAAAAAGTGCTCAATCCCATTAGCTGCCAAGGAAATACAAACTAAAACCCAGTGCAATACCACTACAGTCACAAGAATAAACAAAAAATACCAAGCATTCTCAATAATTTGGAGCCACTGAAAACTGCGACTGCTGATGGGAGTGTAAACAGAATCTCTTTAGAAAGTGGTTTGGTAAAATATACCAGATCTGAAAATATACATATCCTAATATCAGTGATTTCATTCCTTGGTAAAATCAATGGAAATCCATTTATATATTCACCAAAAGAAAAGTACAGAATGTCCATGGCAGCACTAAAAAAGTGAAAACTACCCAAATACTCACCAACAGAATAATGGATATATAAACTGATATATCCACATAATGGAATATTATACTGCAATGAGAACAAACAAATTAGAACTATGCACAACAGTATGAACAAGTATTGAGTGAAAGAAGTCAAATACAGGCCCAACCACTTGTAAATTTTAGATGGCTTTCTGAAGCAAATATCTGCTTAAAGAAGAAATCAGAGCTGCAGTTATTTCTGGTAGCAAATATATAATTATCTGCTAATACACCTAATATAATACTTAATATGTAAGGTGTTCTTACAAGTAAATATGAGGACCTGAAATTTAAAAATAAGCAAAGGACAAGGGCCGCAGGAAAAAAAATCACAAAATAATATAAATATATAGCAAACATAACAGGAAAACACCCTAATGAAATATCACAAAATGCAAAAGAAGATAAAATTGTTATATGCCTTTCAAATGGCAAAGATTTATAATTGATGAGAGTGCAGTAAATAGAATTTTACTAAACTCTTAATATGAATATAAATTGGTGCAAACTTGCTGGAGAGTTATTTCACAACATGCATTAAGTACCTTATAGGAGGGCAGCCTGGGTGGCTCAGCGGTTTAGTGCCGCCTTCTGCCCAGGGTGTGATCCTGGAGACCCAGGATCAAGTCCCACATCGGGCTCCCTGCATGGAGGTTGCTTCTCCCTCTGCCTGTGTCTCTGCCTCTCTGACTCTGTGTCTCTCATGAATAAATAAATAAAATCTTAAAAATACATATATTTGTGTATATCTCTGATTATTTCTTTCATCTAAATTCCTATAAGATTCTCTTTTTTAAAGATTTTATTTATTTATTCATGAGAGACAGGGCGGGGGGCCGGCAGAGACACAGGCAGAGGGAGAAGCAGGCTCCCTGCAAGAAGTCTGATGTGGGACTCAATCCCAGATCCCAGGATCACACCCTGAGCCAAAGGCAGATGCTCAACCGCTGAGCCACCCAGGCATCCCACAGAGGTTTATTTCAAGGATACTCATCCTAGCCCTCTGTATAACCCTAAGCAAGATCTAAGAAGGAAAAAAATACATTCCACTTAAGGCAATTTGATAATTATGTCCTTCCTTCTGAGACTTTGGGGTTGCAGAACTCAGTGGTGGTCTACTGCTTAGCATGATGATTAAGATCCCACTCATTTGAGACTACAGATGTTCAGAAACCAAGATTAGGCCAAGATTAGGATTAAAGATAATGGGTGGAGGACATCAACATACACTATTAAAAAATGTACCACTTACCATGCTCCCATCCCGTCTTTTCCTTTTACAATTTTCTTGGCACATTCAATTGTCTTCTTCAAATTTGGATTCAGTAAAGCTGTGGAGAAAATAAAGTGGAACAATACAAGTCTATAACTGGCACCACTTAGAGTGATGTCAGGGAAGGTCTAGTGTGCTAACATTAGAGAGGCTTCCATGTGAGTCCAAGGATAAATCTATGCCTAGATTTTTCTAAGGCAACCCTGAAAGATGGTAGCATGTGGTCATCTCTTACAAAATCTATAGATTTTTCTCTTGTAATTCTTATAATACTTTCATTAAAAATATGTATAGTGAATACTCTGTGCTAAGCAATGTAAAGAAGCAGTGGAAGTAGAATGGAAAATGCAGTCAATATATCCCTGTCCTGAATTTTAAAAAAGAAAACCATATCTGGGGGCATCACAATGCCAGATTTCAGGTTGTACTACAAAGCTGTGGTCATCAAGACAGTGTGGTACTGGCACAAAAACAGACACATAGATCAATGGAACAGAATAGAGAACCCAGAAGTGGACCCTGAACTTTATGGTCAACTAATATTCGATAAAGGAGGAAAGACTATCCATTGGAAGAAAGTCTCTTCAATAAATGGTGCTGGGAAAATTGGACATCCACATGCAGAAGAATGAAACTAGACCACTCTCTTTCACCATACACAAAGATAAACTCAAAATGGATGAAAGATCTAAATGTGAGACAAGATTCCATCAAAACCCTAGAGAAGAACACAGGCAACAACACCCTTTTTGAACTCGGCCATAGTAACTTCTTGCAAGATACATCCACGAAGGCAAAAGAAACAAAAGCAAAAATGAACTATTGGGATTTCATCAAGATAAGAAGCTTTTGCACAGCAAAGGATACAGTCAACAAAACTAAAAGACAACCTACAGAATGGGAGAAGATATTTGCAAATGACGTATCAGATAAAGGGCTAGTTTCCAAGATCTATAAAGAACTTCGTAAACTCCACACCAAAGAAACAAACAATCCAATCATGAAATGGGCAAAAGACATGAACAGAAATCTCACAGAGGAAGACATAGACATGGCCAACATGCACATGAGAAAATGCTCTGCATCACTTGCCATCAGGGAAATACAAATCAAAACCACAATGAGATACCACGTCACACCAGTGAGAAAGGGGAAAATTAACAAGGCAGGAAACCACAAATGTTGGAGAGGATGCGGAGAAAAGGGAACCCTTTTACACTGTTGGTGGGAATGTGAACTGGTGCAGCCACTCTGGAAAACTGTGTGGAGGTTCCTCAAACAGTTAAAAATAGACCTGCCCTATGACCCAGCAATTGCACTGTTGGGGATTTACCCCAAAGATACAGATGTAATGAAACGCCGGGACACCTGCACCCCGATGTTTCTAGCAGCAATGTCCACAATAGCCAATAGCCTGTCCACAATAGCCTGTCCTCCTAGAACCTGCAGTCTGAAAGGGGGAGATAAAGATCGTAGACAGTTATCATACAAAGGATACCTGGAATGATGGGGGAATGCAGCTTGATGTGGGAGTGGTAAGTGGGGGCACCCAATCAGACTCAAAGGGTTGGGAAGGGTTTTGGGCCACGGAACATCTAGAAGAGTCCTATCAGGGTAAGGAAAAGGGATGGAGGGATCACAGAAGGAAAAGTGTTCCAGGTAGAAGAAACACCATTTGAGATGGCCCAGAGGTGCCTCTGAGGGGCCAACATGACTAGGCATTCATCATCCCATTCTCTTCTTTGAATATGGAAGCTGAGACCTCCTACCTGAATTACTGCAATTCCTTCTTGACTGCGTATCAATCTTCCCCTTTCCCTAATCCAGTCTGATTGCTTTTCCTGAAAACATTGGTTAGGCGCCCCCTAGTTGCCGGTAAAACAAAACCCCAAACCCTTGGCTTACTCACTCTTTGCCCCAACATGCCTTTCCGCTTCTACAACCTTACCTTCCTTTTTTTTTTTTTTAATAAATTTATTTTTTATTGGTGTTCAATTTACCAACATACAGAATAACACCCAGTGCTCATCCCGTCAAGTGCCCCCCTCAGTGCCCGTCACCCATTCACCCCCACCCCCTGCCCTCTTCCCCTTCCACCACCCCTAGTTCGTTTCCCGGAGTTAGGAGTCTTTTTCTTCTTCCATCCTTTATATTCCCTTTCACTGTTATTTATATTCCCAAAATGAATGAAAACATACACTGTTTGTCCATCTCCGATTGACTTACTTCACTCAGCATAATACCCTCCAGTTCCATCCACGTTGAAGCAAATGGTGGGTATTTGTCACTTCTAATGGCTGAGTAATATTCCATTGTATACATAGACCACATCTTCTTTATCCATTCATCTTTCGTTGGACACCGAGGCTCCTTCCACAGTTTGGCTATCGTGGCCATTGCTGCTATAAACATCGGGGTGCAGGTGTCCCGGCGTTTCATTGCATCTGTATCTTTGGGGTAAATCCCCAACAGTGCAATTGCTGGGTCGTAGGGCAGGTCTATTTTTAACTCTTTGAGATGCAGAGAAAGCATTTGACAAAATACAGCATTCATTGCTGATCAAAACTCTTCAGAGTGTAGGGATAGAGGGAACATTCCTCGACATCTTAAAAGCCATCTACGAAAAGCCCACAGCAAATATCATTCTCAATGGGGAAGCACTGGGAGCCTTTCCCCTAAGATCAGGAACAAGACAGGGATGTCCACTCTCACCACTGCTATTCAACATAGTACTGGAAGTCCTAGCCTCAGCAATCAGACAACAAAAAGACATTAAAGGCATTCAAAATGGCAAAGAAGTCAAACTCTCCCTCTTCGCCGATGACATGATACTCTACATAGAAAACCCAAAAGCCTCCACCCCAAGATTGCTAGAACTCATACAGCAATTTGGTAGCGTGGCAGGATACAAAATCAATGCCCAGAAATCAATGGCATTTCTATACACTAACAATGAGACTGAAGAAAGAGAAATTAAGGAGTCAATCCCATTGACAATTGCACCCAAAAGCATAAGATACCTAGGAATAAACCTAACCAAAGAGGTAAAGGATCTATACCCTAAAACCTATAGAACACTTCTGAAAGAAATTGAGGAAGACACAAAGAGATGGAAAAATATTCCATGCTCATGGATTGGCAGAATTAATATTGTGAAAATGTCAATGTTACCCAGGGCAATATACACGTTTAATGCAATCCCTATCAAAATACCATGGACTTTCTTCAGAGAGTTAGAACAAATTATTTTAAGATTTGTGTGGAATCAGAAAAGACCCCGAATAGCCAGGGGAATTTTAAAAAAGAAAACCATAGCTGGGGGCATCACAATGCCAGATTTCAGGTTGTACTACAAAGCTGTGGTCATCAAGACAGTGTGGTACTGGCACAAAAACAGACACAGAGATCAATGGAACAGAATAGAGAACCCAGAAGTGGACCCTGAACTTTATGGTCAACTAATATTCGATAAAGGAGGAAAGACTATCCATTGGAAGAAAGACAGTCTCTTCAATAAATGGTGCTGGGAAAACTGGACATCCACATGCAGAAGAATGAAACTAGGCCACTCTCTTGCACCATACACAAAGATAAACTCAAAATGGATGAAAGATCTAAATGTGAGACAAGATTCCATCAAAACCCTAGAGGAGAACACAGGCAACACCCTTTTTGAACTCAGCCACAGTAACTTCTTGCAAGATACATCCACGAAGGCAAAAGAAACAAAAACAACCTTACCTTTCATTGCCTTCCTCCATGACCCCACCGTTAGAGACCTACCAAGGGGCAGGACACAAAGCTAGCGCCTGCCCTTAAAGTGGGTGCTCTGCCCCTGATACCCACAGCTTGGGAACCATATGCATCATATGCAGTTCCTCTTCCTAGACTTTGTTCATGTTCATCTGCTCATAAGGACAGTCCTTAAAACTCTGTCATTGCCCACATAGCTCACGGTGCCTTCTCCCCTCTTCTGAATAAAATGTCACTTCAATTCAGCACTAATATGTTAAATACATATATACAAATATACATATGTGCATACATAGATACACGTGTGCATACATGCTTACATGCACACACACACACGCATGCACACACACCCTAATCCCCAGCTACCTTATAAATTCTTTGAATGAAGTTGTATTAATCACACACCAGGAAGTACACCCGACACTACGCTCAGCACTTTATATACATTGTAGTATGTTAAAAACCCACAAAAGCCTTGTGAGGTAAGTACTATTATTACCTCTACTTTACAGATAAGAAAACAAACGTTCAGAACTAGTAAGAGGTGGAGCCAAGATTCTGTCTGGCCTCAAAGCCTGTGCTCTCTCTGTCCCTCACTTTGCTGGACAAGGACAGTAGACAATTCCTCTGAACTGCCCCCCAGGACTTAGCACAGGGCCTCGTACCTCTCCATGACACCTTACTTCATTGTGAGTCCTACTGGCTTGTGGTGACAAATTCCCAAGAGACTGTTCCCCCCACCCTTCCCCATTTGGAATGTCTTTGCTTTCAGGACTTTCTAGCTCACCTTTCAGCTGATTTTCTGGGGTCTTGGCTTTTGGTGGAGTCTCCAATGCATCTCCTGATTTTGCTCAGGCCCTATCTACACAATGACGTCAAACCTGTGCCTTAGGCCACAGGGAATCAGCTGATGTCCCCCCAGGTCACCATCGACTTCAATCCTCACTTACCTGTCTGGATTCTCACTTCTCATTTTAACCTTTAAGGATTTTATGTTCTTGCCAGCTCAGCCAGATACTACAGTAGATTAATTAATTTTTTTTTAAGTAGGCTACATGCCCTAATGGGAGTTAAACTCACAATTTCGAGAGTCACATGCTTTACCAACTGAGCCAGCCAGGCACCCAGAATTTTTTTCCCATTTTGTCTAGTAGGAGGGTTTTTTAGGATATCTAATCCACCATATTTTTATCACAGCACTCAGTAGTACCACTTCCTTTACAGGTAATTATTTGTTTCTCCTGTCAGAGTCTGGCAACCTATCTATCTATCATCTATCTATCTTCTTATGAGATATAAATTACGGGCCCAGTGGGGTTCTCTTTTTTCTTTGGCTACCAGGAAGCTCAGGGCAATACTGAATGTTCTATCACAGTAATTAAATTATGTTCTTAATGTGTAGGTGTCCCCTAGCTTTGATCACATGATTCCTACGGGCCTTGCACAGTGTTTCACATACAATATCACATTTAATGCTCACAGCAACCTTAAGAAGTAGTTAGTATCATCCCCACTTCACAGATGAGGAAGCTCTGAGAAGGGACCTACACAGGCTCATGTAGCTCACTCATATTGGGGGCCGTTGGGATTCTCACTGGGTTCCTATGTGTTTTCTGCACCTTTCCCTCCTACTTTGCAATTCTGCTTCTTCTTGAATCTGGAAACTATCTTACTCCTCTCTGGAATCCCAAGGCCAAGCATAGGGCCCAATATCAAGCAGCTTCCTTCTGGACCACATAAGAAAGTTAAAAGCTTTTACCATGACCTCTCCACTCTGTCTCCTAAAGACCCAGCTCAGAAGGCACAGGTTCTGGAACATTTCTCACTCATCATGGGGAAGGGAGCTTTGCTCATTAGGGAGACCCTGAGAGTGCCAGGCTCTCAGACCCTCCTGCTGCAGAATGACAGCCTCAGGTGTCAGAGAGAGTTCTGGCATGGTTGTGCAGCCCATTAGTCTGGCTCTGACTCTGGGGCCATGCTGTGTGAGTTTGCCCCTCAACAATAACACCTACCAGCTGTGTGGCTTTGAGCATGTACTTACCTTCTCTGGGCCTCAGTCTCCCCATTTAAAGAGTGAGATAATAACAGTGCCCATGTCATGGGGATCTTTGTGAAGATTAGATGAACTCAGACCCATGAAGAGCATAAAGGAGTACCTGGCAGTTAGCAAGCACTAGAATGTCAGCTCCAGGAGGCCTGGCACTTCGTAGGTATTCAGTGAATGCTAGGAGGAGGGGATCTTGGGCCAGGCATCCTCTTGACTACAGGTACCTGGGACCCCTAAGAGCAGCAGGGAAAGCTTCTCTTGGAATGGCCTACTTCTGCCTCCTCCCAGTGACCCCTTGTGCCTGTCCAAGTGGCAGCATCTATTCCATTTGAAGAAGAGTGTGTGGCTGAGCATGGGTGAAATGAGGCCCATGCAGAGCAGAGCCCTCTGCTCGAACCCTTCAGGCTCAGGTGGGCTCTGATGCCTGCAGCCTCCTCCCCACCACCTCTCCACATCCTGATGCCTTTTCTGCCCATCTGGATGGGGGAATCCATGACTCTGTCCCTGGCCACCACCCGACTCTCCTCTCTGTGTACTCTGCTGTGCAGCACTAAGCCTGCCAGGCCCTCTGCCTCCCTGCTCCAAACCTATAAACTCTGGCCCCCCTGGAAGGCTGGCCTCTGAGCTCTGTGCTGCAGCCCCCAGTGCCCAAGTGTGTCAGTAGGGGGGACCTACCAGAGCAGGACATGTGGCAGAGGTTCCTGCCCCTGTCGCACCAGTCCCAGTCGCGAATCTGAAAGAGGCCGTAGCCAGTGTAGCCACCAGGCAAGTTCTCGTAGATGGCCATGGGGTTGAACTTGCTCTCAAAATAAGCCAGGCACACCCCTAAGATAGAACAGGAGGTGGGTGGCTTGGAGGAGGGAGGAGTTGGGGATGCCTGGGCAGGGGCCAGAGGGAAAGGAGGGGAGGAAGAACGGGGTTGAGAGGAGCCTACTCACAGTTTTCAAGGCTGTAGCCCTCAAAATAATTCAGGCCTCCATCATAGAGCTTCTTAGCTACCACGCAGCGCCCCAAGATAGCAGCACCACTTGGAACCACTAGGTAGCCAATGAGGGAGAGAACCACAGATGCCTTCATCTTCTCAGGCTCCTGGCAGCTTAAGGCAATAGTGGCCGGGTAAGCCGGTGGAGTCACAGAGTCCTGCCAGGATCCCAAGGACACTAGTGTCTCTGAGGGTAAAGAAGGGCACTGGGGGTGGGGGCGGGTGATTTAATGTGTTCAGAAAAAGGGGAGTCCCACCTGGCTTACCATGATCCTTCTTCCCACTCTAATCCTTGGCTTCACATTACCCCAAAACCAAGACACCTGAAACCCTGCCTCCCCTTCTCTTCTGGACACCCTATTTTCTAAGGAAACAGCTCTTGAAAAGGTCACCTCCCCGCCCCACCCCACCCACACACACATTCTTTCCCTCCAGCAAAACCCAGTGGCTTCTGCTTGATTTTCTTCTCACTCATTTCTCTCTCATGTTAGATACACATGCTCAAATCTTCTCTTCCCCTTTATTATGAAAGTACAACTTGTCCATTAGATACATGTTGAAAAACAGAAAAAGAAGGGAAAACTTTGTTGTGGTCCCACTACTCAAGAATAATCACTACTGTTACGCTGAATTATTTCCACCATTGCATTTTATCCTAGAATACATTCAGAGCTGTGGTCTTACCCTTGCCATAGTCTTATCTCCAGATTATCTATAGATCAAACTCCTCTGAGCTTTTCTATGGTTGTCCACACAAGGAGACAAACCCCAGTCCAGCCCAGACCTGCCATGTCATAGGGGGATTCATCACTGGCAGTAATAGACAAGGCCCTTAGCCTCATAGGGCCTCTCTTTTCTCATCTGTGAAAAGGGGGGTCATGTGTGGGATGCTCAAAGAATTGATTCCTGAGCTTCTCCTCCATTTCTGTTGTCACCACCTAAACCCCCCTCATCATTGTCTCCTAAACCCCTCTCATCTCCATCCCCTGATCTCATTTTCATCACCTTAAAGCTCCCTCATTTCCATCCCCTGAACCTTCCTCATCATCATCCTCTAAATCCCCCTCATCTCTATTCCCTAAACCCCCTTCATCCCTTCATCACCTTCACGTAACCCCTTCCCTGCACCCTAATCACTGCAAGTTGAGTCATAGTCCAGCCTCTTGGTCTCCACTCCTCCAGGCCACCTCTTCCAGGTGGTGCTTTCTAACATGAGTGAGGAATGTCCCCAAAGCATGTGCACAATGCCACGTTGGGAATGCTGCTAGTTCCCTATTCCTTATCATAGCAAACCCACACTTGGCTTTCTGAGCCCTCCATAACCTGGCCTTACCCTGCCCTCCCTCCATCAGGAGGAATCAATTCAGTGAACTCTGAATTCCCATGTTGCTCCTTCTCTGTTCCTCTCTGCCTACCCAAACCTCACTGCCCATGCTTCTGCTAATTCTTAGCTCTCCACACATGGCTCTTCCCAATCCACAAGGCCCTACCATGCTTTTCTCCACCAAATGCTCCATCTTCAGGTGTCTGCTCCAGGTGCCACCTCCTTGAAGCCTGATGCAATCCTGCATGGATATTCCCTCTCTGAGACCCTACTGCTCTCAAAATCACTTCCAGAACAGCTAGCAGATGATTGTCCTGTTCTGTTCCATGTCTTATCCCTCAGACTAGGATGTGCATTTGGAAATTATAACATATATTCTTCCTGGCATGCCCTACAGCCTGCAACACTGCATAAATATATATCAACTGGACAACTAACTGGACCCTCCTCTTTGTCATCATTGACAGGTGTATGCATGTCCTCCAGCTTATCTTCACCTGCACAAGGGGTTCTTGACCTTGGCACTTAGGCTGGAAAATTCTTTGCTCTGGAGGCTCTTCTGTGCACTAGAGTTTATTTAGGAGCACACCTGGCCTCTAGATATACAGTACATCCTCCCCCGCAGTTGCGACAAATAAAAATGTCTCCATACATTGCCAAACACCTCCTAGAGGACAAAATCATCCCCTATTGTGAACCAATGACTTAAATGTCTAACTTGGGGAAAAGTTAGAAATAAATAAGTGTATTCCTGAATTAAAAGAATTTTGCTTTTAAATATTTGTTTAAACTCTCAAGTCACATAATTAGTTACAGACATCACCATTAAACCAAAAACATTGTTGAGGAGGGCCTAACATTTAAGTGTTCAGACTTGGGAGTCAGGTTGCCTGGATCCAGATTCTGATTTTAGGAATCCCTGGAGTGATCTAAAACAGTTACTCGGCCTCTCTGTACCTCAGTTCCCTCATCTAAATAATAAAATAATACTTACCTAATTGTGTTCACTTTAAAAGTAAATGAATGAAATATACAAAGTATTGAATCCCCAGCAAACACTTATCTTTTGAACTATGGTCACACATCCGTGCTCTTAGCTTAATAATTGAAATTTAATGCATATTGGAAGAGAAGTCCATGTTTACATTTCCCAGTAGAGCAAATGATATTTTCAGGTGATACCTGTCTCCCAGACATACTCATAAAAGGCATGCTGAGTCTTCCCTCCTTCCCTCTTCCCCTGCAGTGAATTCACTGGGAGCCCTTCCCCCTGTTCTTTCAAAACCAATCCACCTCTCACCATCCCTTCTGCCATCATCCCAGTCCAGATCACCATCATCTCTGACTTCTGTAGAGTCTCCTAGATATACTCTGATAGTCCACAATCCTCTCCTGTTCCCCCATGCCCTATTATCCACATAGCAACTAGAAAGTCCTCTTTAAAAACATATATCCAGCCACATCATCCATCTCCAATAGATTCCCCTGGCACTTTAAATAAGATCCCAACTCCTCAACCTGGCCGACAAGATCCTTCCTGCTCTAGCCCCTGAGCACCACTCTAGTCTGTTTTCACAGCTCTCTTGCCCTTGTTCACTTTCACACCACCACACTCCCCTATCACATTTCTTTTTCTTGTACATTCCAATCTCATTCCTACCATAGGTTCTTTGCACCTGTTGTTTCTTCTGCCTGGAACATCACAGAGCTTGCTCTTTCTGGTCATGGTCTCAGCTCAAAAGTGAGCTCAGCATATCTAATAGGGCTCTCTTATCACCGCTTTATCACAGAAAATCATTTCTATTTTCTTCAAAATATAAGTAAATTTCAGATATTACCTTGTTTAATTTGTTTATGTCTTAGACCAGAGTGTAAACACAAGGAATGCAGAAACCTGGTCTGTTTTGTTCTCTGCTTTATCCCCAGAACTTAGAGCCTAGTGTATAGGAGATGCTTTGTGAATCTCTGTTGAATGAATGAATGAATGAATGAATGGGGAAAAAGCCAACTCTTCCTAACAGAATTGTCATCATATAAGCAATAAATGGATTTTCTGAGTGTCTCCTGCACCTGGGTATCATCATATCTGTCCCTATTCCTACCTACCCTATACCAGCTTACCAGTTCACCAGTCCCTCTGCAGAGGTAGAGCCTCCTCAGGGAAGGGCAACTGCAGCAGTTTTGACCTTTCGCAGGGAAGTTGCTCTACCTGCACTCGGTTCCCTGGCCTTTTCAGATTCTACTTCCTTGATAACCCACTTACCTTCACCTAAGAGCTTCTAAACTACAAGTGCTTCTCTATAACCTGCTCTTCTAGAATCTTTTCTATGACATCAGTTGCTACGTGCCAGAACATTCTGAAGCAGAGAAGGGTCTGTCCCCAATGCAATGTATTAGTTTTCTGTTGCTACTGTACCAAGATACATCAAACTTAGAAGCTTAAGCTACATAAATATATTATCTTAAAGTTCTATAGATCAGAATTCTTTTTTTTAAATAAATAAATTTATTTTTGTCCTTCTCCGACTGACTTACTTCACTCAGCATAATACCCTCCAGTTCCATCCACGTTGAAGCAAATGGTGGGTATTTGTCATTTCTAATAGCTGAGTAATATTCCATTGTATACATAAACCACATCTTCTTTATCCATTCATCTTTCGTTGGACACCGAGGCTCCTTCCACAGTTTGGCTATCGTGGCCATTGCTGCTATAAACATCGGGGTGCAGGTGTCCCGGCGTTTCACTGCATCTGTATCTTTGGGGTAAATCCCCAATAGTGCAATTGCTGGGTCGTAGGACAGGTCTATTTTTTATTGGTATTCAATTTACCAACATACAGAATAACACCCAGTGCTCATCCCATCCCAGTGCCCCCCTCAGTGCCCGTCACCCATTCACCCCCACCCCCCGCCCTCCTCCCCTTCCACCAACCCTAGTTCATTTCCCAGAGTTAGGAGTCTTTATGTTCTGTCTCCTTTTCTGATATTTCCCATACATTTCTTCTCCCTTCCCTTATATTCCCTTTCACTATTATTTATATTCCCCAAATGAATGAGAACATACAATGTTTGTCCTTCTCCGATTGACTTACTTCACTCAGCATAATACCCTCCAGTTCCATCCATGTCGAAGCAAATGGTGGGTATTTGTCGTTTCTAATGGCTGAGGAATATTCCATTGTATACATAGACCACATCTTCTTTATCCATTCACCTTTCGATGGACACCGAGGATCCTTCCACAGTTTGGACATTGCTGCTATAAACATCGGGGTGCAGGTGTCCCGGCGTTTCATTGCATCTGAATCTTTGGGGTAAATACCCAACAGTGCAATTGCTGGGTCGTAGGGCAGGTCTATTTTTAACTCTTTGAGGAACCTCCACACAGTTTTCCAGAGTGGCTGCACCAGTTCACATTCCCACCAACAGTGTAAGAGGGTTCCCTTTTCTCTGCATCCTCTCCAACATTTGTGGTTTCCTGCCTTGTTAATTTTCCCCTTTCTCACTGGTGTGACGTGGTATCTCATTGTGGTTTTGATTTGTATTTCCCTGATGGCAAGTGATGCAGAGCATTTTCTCATATGCATGTTGGCCATGTCTATGTCTTCCTCTGTGAGATTTCTCTTCATGTCTTTTGCCCATTTCATGATTGGATTGTTTGTTTCTTGGGTGTTGAGTTTAAGAAGTTCTTTATAGATCTTGGAAACTAGCCCTTTATCTGATACGTCATTTGCAAATATCTTCTCCCATTCTGTAGGTTGTCTTTTAGTTTTGTTGACTGTATCCTTTGCTGTGCAAAAGCTTCTTATCTTGATGAAATCCCAATAGTTCATTTTTGCTTTTGTTTCTTTTGCCTTCGTGGATGTATCTTGCAAGAAGTTACTGTGGCCAAGTTCAAAAGGGGTGTTGCCTGTGTTCTCCTCTAGGATTTTGATGGAATCTTGTCTCACATTTAGATCTTTCATCCATTTTGAGTTTATCTTTGTGTATGGTGAGAGAGAGTGGTCTAGTTTCATTCTTCTGCATGTGGATGTCCAATTTTCCCAGCACCATCTATTGAAGAGACTGTCTTTCTTCCAATGGATAGTCTTTCCTCCTTTATCGAATATTAGTTGACCATAAAGTTCAGGGTCCACTTCTGGGTTCTCTATTCTGTTCCATTGATCTCTGTGTCTGTTTTTGTGCCAGTACCACACTGTCTTGATGACCACAGCTTTGTAGTACAACCTGAAATCTGGCATTGTGATGCCCCCAGCTATGGTTTTCTTTTTTAAAATTCCCCTGGCTATTTGGGGTCTTTTCTGATTCCACACAAATCTTAAAATAATTTGTTCTAACTCTCTGAAGAAAGTCCATGGTATTTTGATAGGGATTGCATTAAACGTGTATATTTCCCTGGGTAACATTGACATTTTCACAATATTAATTCTGCCAATCCATGAGCATGGAATATTTTTCCATCTCTTTGTGTCTTCCTCAATTTCTTTCAGAAGTGTTCTATACTTTTTAGGGTATAGATCTTTTACCTCTTTGGTTAGGTTTATTCCTAGGTATCTTATGCTTTTGGGTGCAATTGTCAATGGGATTGACTCCTTAATATCTCTTTCTTCAGTCTCATTGTTAGTGTATAGAAATGCCACTGATTTCTGGGCATTGATTTTGTATCCTGCCACGCTACCAAATTGCTGTATGAGTTCTAGCAATCTTGGGGTGGAGGCTTTTGGGTTTTCTACGTAGAGTATCATGTCATCAGCGAAGAAGGAGAGTTTGACTTCTTCTTTGCCAATTTGAATGCCTTTAATGTCTTTTTGTTGTCTGATTGCTGAGGCTAGGACTTCCAGTACTATGTTGAATAGCAGTGGTGAGAGTGGACATCCCTGTCTTGTTCCTGATCTTAGGGGAAAGGCTCCCAGTGCTTCCCCATTGAGAATGATATTTGCTGTGGGCTTTTCATAGATGGCTTTTAAGATGTTGAGGAATGTTCCCTCTATCCCTACAGTCTGAAGAGTTTTGATCAGGAATGGATGCTGTATTTTGTCAAATGCTTTCTCTGCATCTAAGGAGAGGATCATATGGTTCTTGGTTTTTCTCTTGCTGATATGATGAATCACATTGATTGTTTTACGAGTGTTGAACCAGCCTTGTGTCCTGGGGATAAATCCTACTTCGTCATGGTGAATAATTTTCTTAATGTATTGTTGGATCCTATTGGCTAGTATCTTGTTGAGAATTTTTGCATCCATGTTCATCAGGGATATTGGTCTGTAATTCTCCTTTTTGGTGGGGTCTTTGTCTGGTTTTGGAATTAAGGTGATGCTGGCCTCATAGAACGAATTTGGAAGTACTCCATCTCTTTCTATCTTTCCAAACAGCTTTAGTAGAATAGGTATGATTTCCTCTTTAAACGTTTGATAGAATTCCCCTGGGAAGCCATCTGGCCCTGGACTCTTGTGTTTTGGGAGGTTTTTGATGACTGCTTCAATTTCCTCCCTGGTTATTGGCCTGTTCATGTTTTCTATTTCTTCCTGTTCCAGTTTTGGTAGTTTGTGGCTTTCCAGGAATGCGTCCATTTCTTCTAGATTGCCTAATTTATTGGCGTATAGCTGTTCATAATATGTTTTTAAAATTGTTTGTATTTCCTTGGTGTTTAGATCAGAATTCTGACATGAGTCTCACCAGTCTAAAATCATCGTATTGGTAGGACTGAGCTCCTTTCTGAGGGTCCTAAAAGAGATCCCTAGCTCATTCCCTAGCTCATTCATGTTGTTGGCAGAATAAAATTCCTGGTAGCTATAGGACTGAGATCCCATTTCCTTGCTAGCTGTAAACTGGGGACCATTCCCAGCTTCTAGGAGCTGTCTGCACATCTTGGCTCTACCTCCCTTCCTTATCTTCAAAACAGCAATGATGGATCAATACCCTCTCATGCTTTGACTCCCTCCTGCCTCTTCTTACATTGTTGTATCTCTGACTCACCTTTCTCTCACTTATAAGGACTCAAGTGATTAAATTGGCTTCCCACGCTATCAAGATAATCTCCCCATTTCAAAGTCCTTAATCTGTAAAGTCCTTCTTGCCATGTAAATAACATGTTCAGAGGTGTCAGATGTAAGAGTGTGAACATCTTTGGGAGATGATTATTCTGCCTATCAGAGTGTTCATCTGGACCCCCACAGAACTGCCTTATAGTAGGGAGCAGTGGGAGAAGCCATTATTTTGCTCCTTTATTCATAATGAGGTCATGGTCAAGGACATCATCTCTGGAGCCTAGGCAACCTCCTAGGTTTTTAAAAAAATATTTTTAAATTTTTTTAAAAAATATTTTATTTATTTATTCATGAGAAACACAGAGAGAGAGGGAAGCAGAGACACAGGCAGAGGAAGAGCAGGATCCATGCAGGGAGCCCAGCCCAACATCCTGGGCTGAAGGCGGCACTAAACCGCTGAGCCACCCAGGCTGCCCATGTGGATTATCTTTAAAATCCCTTCTAGCTCCAAAGAGTTAAAAGATGTTGAAATGACTAAGGATAATGCTAGCCTTTTGAAACATTGAAGCCCTTCTGGCTGACTCAATTATTATTGGTTATTAGTTTATTAATTAAAAGTGATAAAATATAGAATCATAAAAGAAACAGGCCATAAACACTAAAACTTAAATTGATGAACCCATAAATGCACATTGGTTCAACAATCTTCAGCGATGGCCTTTTCTAAGATATGTGTCATGGACTGTAGCACTGCTTGAGGTTTTTGTGTAAATCTTATGATGCCATATTCCATTTATAGTTTCCATAACTTTAAGGCAAAGCAAGAACTTAAAGACATAAAGCAAAGCAACATCTCCTAGATTTCCTTTCTAGATTTTCAAGATTTTTCTAAACTTTCTTAAATTACTCACAATTATCCCTTTAGTAAAATGGTTTTTAATAATTTGCTTTTCTCAAGTCTTTCAAAGCATTCATCTTAAGTTTGATTATTAACTTAGCTGGAATGACCAACTTTCCTGGTTCAGCTGGGCAAAGCCTTATATTTGCATAGTTGACAGATCAGTAGTAATGGCACATATCTACTTCCTCTTAACTCTTCAACTGAATTTGCAAAAGTCACCACTACTACTCATCACTGTAGAATATTTTCAACTTTATGTACTTTTAAGTAGTTTTTCAAAGATAATCCTGAGTTCCTATGCTTTTCAGAAAACCTCTGATCAAGAGGGACTATGTCTCTTCTCCTGGAGTCAGAAGAAGGGAACAGAGTTCTTTTAGGGGAGGTCTAGTTATTAGCCCTCCTCTGTCTCCCCCACACTTCCACTATTATTTGTCCATATTTCCATTCCTGTGCAAGACTTAAGTGCATTCACTAGAGTACCCTGGAAAGCACAAAGCATGCTATCATTATTATTGTTGTTGTTGTTATTGTTATTATTATATATTATTATAATGGACAATGAGGTTTTATTGGAACACAGCCACCCCTATTCATTCATGAATTAGGTTAAAATAGGAAACTATTAAAAATAACTTATATTTCCATCAACAGATGTTGATTACAAAAGTTATGAAGTGATTTCATTGGATGGAATTCTTTTCAGCCTTGGAATCAAGGAATCAGCTCTCCACATACTATTATGGAAATATTTATGAAATATTGTTAAGTTAGAAGGAGCCTCAAATCAGTATCTCAGTATGCTATCATTTTGCAAAACAGAGTAATATCCATGCATATTTGCTTATTATGTATATGGAAAAATAGGCAAGAAATTTATTACAGTTGGCCATGATTTCAAAACAAATAAATAAATTGCCTATTCAAAAAAATTAAAATATTTTTAAAAGTTTTAATGACAGAGCAGAAAGTAGACTTTGAATAATTGTTCTTATGCTTAGAGTTATACACACTTATATACACATACAAAGCATGCCCTACCAAACAAGTTTTGACCAACTTCGCTGCATGAAAGAAATGAGAACTTTCTAGAACTAATTCATTTTAAAAAATTGGAAAGAGTGCTTAGATTTCCACAACTAACTAGCTGACCTGTCAAGTTAGACAATGATCATAACAATTGCTCTCCCACCAGTCAGACTGGAACATCCTACTTCTCTGCCTTTCCTTATTCTTTCAATCACTAAAAGAGCAGTTATTAAGCATAGACTATGTACTGTATCTAAGGTGGGCTCAGTGAGGAACCAGACACATCCTCTGCCCTTAAATTTGAAGGAACTGCCAGGCTAATGGGAAGACATACATCAAAAACAAAATGTAGTAAGCCGAGCAAAAAGGAAGGGAAAAGTTTATGTGCACAGATTAACAGAACCAGCCTCAAGGCAGCAAGCCCAAACAGTAATGTTAAGAGATAAGATTCTCCCACTTGTTTTGTGCTAAATGTACATCTCTTGGGGACAAGTCTGTCTCTGTCATTACTGAGAGTGCTCCCAACTTCTGTAAGGTGGATTCATACTTTGCCTCCACAGTATGAACACTCTAAATTTTCTACCTCAATGCACCCACCCCTCACTTGCCCACCATCTACAGAGGGCTCCATGCATAGTTCTGAGGTGGGGGAGAGAGAGGAGGGAGTGCACATGACCAGGCCTAAATCAATCAGCACATCACATTCTTCTGGGGACAATGATTTGTTCAGGAATGATTAAGTGACCTAAGCTGCACTAATCAGAAGGAAGATTAAGATTTTGATAAAAACTTCTAGAAAAGAAGCATATTCCAGTGTCCATGAATCTTTGAGAAGAGGCAAGATTCTAAAATGGTTGTGTCACTGTGAAGGTTGATCCTGCCACTGCCAAAGGCCACCATGAGAAGACAGAAAATGAAGCCAACTCGACAGTCAGCAGGGCCAAGAAACGAAGATAAACTAAGTCCTGGTGACATAATTTGAATTCTGGATCTGGCTGTACCTGAAGCCAGCCCACCTTAGGGCTTTCCCATTCCTCTTGGATTCATCCAATTTAAGTTATGTCTTGAGTAGCCCTGACCCACTCACGTTGTGAGAAAAGCTCATGGCTCTCCATCTTGGTCAGTAGCAGAGACCATCAGAACTATCCCTTTCATTTTGAATTCTTTCATGGGTAACAAAGATCTTCTCTGTGTTTATCTTTATTTAAAATTCAGTATTCTGTGTGTCAGTAATTGGATTTCATTCCTCTTTCAGTTGACATACCCTTTGTTGCCCTTTTTAAAAAAGATTTATTTATTTATTCATAAGAGACACAGAGAGAAAGAGGTAGAGACATAGGCAGAGGCTATGTCTCCCCACAGGGAGCCTGGTGTGGGACTCGATCCCTGATCCCAGGATCATGCACACCCTGAGCTAAAGGCAGACACTCAACCTCCAGGCCACCCAGGCGTCCCATCCTTTTTGAAAAAACAACAACAACTTCAAGAAAGGATACTGTGTTTTTGTCAAATACTTTTTCTGCATCTATTGAGAAGATCATATATGGCTCTTGTCCTTTCTCTTATTAATGTGGTGTATCACATTGATTGATTTGCAGATACTGAACCACCTCTGCATCCCAGGAATAAAGCCCGCTCGGTCATGGTGAATAATCCTTTTAATGTACTTTTGGATTTTGCAAAGCATTTGACAAAATACAGCATTCTTTCTTGATAAAAACTCTTCTCCATGTAGGGATAAAGGGAGCATACCTCAACAACATAAATGCCATATACAAAAGACCCACAGTGTATATCATCATCAACAGGGAAAAACTGAGAGCTTTTTCCCAAGGTTAAGAACACAACAGGGATGTCCACCCTCACCACTATTGTTCAACATAGTACTGGAAGTCCTAGCCTCAGAAATCAGACAACAAAAAGGAATAAAAGGCAATCAAATAGGCAAAGAATAAGTCAAACCCTCACTCTTCACTGATAACATGATGCTGTATGTAGAAAACTCAAAAGACTCCACCAAGAAATTGCTAGGACTGATACAGGAATTCAGCAAAGTCAGAGGATATAAAATCAGTGCACAGAAGTCAGTTGCATTTCTATACATTAACAATTAAGCAGAAGAAAGAGAAATCCATGAATCAATCTCACTTACAATTGCACTAAAACCATAAGAAACTTAGGAATAAACCTAACCAAAAAGGTAAGGGATTTTACTCTGAAAACTATAAAACCCTTATGAAAGAAATTGAGGGGGGATCCCTGGGTGGCTCAGTGGTTTAGTGCCTGCCTTCCACCCAGGGCGTGATCCTGGAGTCCCTGGATTGAGTCCCACATTGGTCTCCCGACATGGAGCCTGCTTTTCTCTGCCTGTGTCTCTGCCTCTGTGTGTGTGTGTGTGTGTGTGTGATGAATAAATAGATAAAATCTTTTAAAAAAAAAAAGAAATTGAGGAAGACACAGAGAAATGGAAAAACATTCCATGTTCATGGATTGAAAGAACAAATATTGTTAAAATGTCTGTGCTACCCAAAGCAATCTACACATTCAATGGAATTTCTATCAAAATACCATCAATATGTTTCACCAAGCTGGAATAACCAATCCTAAAATGTGTATGGAACCACAAAAGACCCCAGATAGCCAAAGGAATGTTGAAAAAGAAAATCAAAGCTGGAGACATCACAATTCCAGACTTCAAGCTATATTATAAAGCCATAATCAACAAGATAGTATGGTACTGGCACAAAAACAGAGACATACGAATCGATAGAACAGAAGAGAGAATCCAGAAATGAACCAACAATTATGGTCACTAATCTTCGACAAAGCAGTGAAGAATATCCAATGGAAAAAAAGACAGTCTCTTCAACAAATGGTTTTGGGAAAATTGGACAGCCACATGCAGAAGAATGAAACTGAACCACTTTCTTACACCATACTCAAAAATAAACTCAAAATTGGGGTGTAGGTCAGTTAAGTGTCTGCCTTCAGCTCAGGTCATGATCCTGAGGTCCCGAGATTGAGTCCCACATCGGGCTCCCTACTCAGTGGGGAGCCTGCCCCTCCCTCTCCCCGCCCCCCGTTTGTGCTTTCTCTTAATATCTCTTTCTCACTGTCAAATAAGTAAATAAAATCTTTTTTAAAAACTCAAAATGGATGAAAGACCTAAATGTAAGACAGGAATCCATCAAAATCCTAGAGGAGAACACAGGCAGCAACCTCTTTGACCTCAGCCACAGCAACTTCTTGATAGACACATCTCCCAAGGCAAGGGAAACAAAAGTAAAAATGAACATTGGGACTTCATCAGGATAAAAAGCTTCTGCACAGCAAAAGAAATAGTGGACAAAACTAAAGGGCAACCTATGGAATGGGAGAAGATATTTGCAAATGACATATCAGATAAAGGGCTGGTATCCAAAATCTATAAGAACTTAACAAACTCAACACCCCCAAAATAAAAAAAATCCAGTCAAGAATGGGCAGAAGACATGAACAGACATTTTTCCAAAGAAAACATACAAATGGCCAACAGACACATGAAAAAATGTTCAATATCACTTGGCATCAGGGAGATACAAATCAAAACTACAATGAGATACCACCTCACATCTGTCAGAGTGGCCAAAATTAGCAAGTCAGGAAACCACAGATGTTGGAAAGGATGTGGAGAAAAGGGTACTGTTACACTGTTAGTAGGAAAGCAAACTGGTGCTTTGGAAACTCTGGAAAACAATATGGAGGTTTCTCAAAAAGTTGAAAATAGATTTACCCTATGACCCAGCAATTGCACTAGTAGGTATTTACCCCAAAGATACAAATGTAGTGATCTGAAGGGATACCTGCACCCCAATGTCTATAGCAGCAATCTCCACAATAGCCAAACTATGGAAAGTGCCCAGCTGTCCACCGACAGATGAATAAACAAAGAACATTTGGATAAAATATATATACACAGGAATACTACAGGAATACTACTCAGCCATAAAAAAATGAAATGTTGCCATTTGCAATGACATGGATGGAACTAGAGAATATTATGCTAATCAAAATAAGTCATTCAGAGAAAGACAAATACCATCTGATTTCACTCATAAGTGGAATTTAAGGAAACAAAACAGATGAACATAGGAGAAACGAAGGAAAAATAAAATTAGACGAAAACAGAGAAAGAGGCAAACCATAAGAGACTCTTAACTCTAAGAAATAAACTGAGGGTTGCTGGATGGAAGGTAGGTGGGGGTATGGGGTATCTGGATGATGAACATTAAGGAGGTCACTTGATGTAATGAGTGCTGAGTGTTGTATGCAACTGATGAATCACTAAATTCTACCCCTGAAACTAATAATACACTGTGTTAACTAAATTGAATTTAAATTTAAAAATGTAAAAATAAATAAATAAAAATAAGAAAACAAAAAAATAAAGCAACTTCGTTGAAATATATTTCATTCTATACAATTAACCCATTTAGAATACACAATTGGATGGTTTTGGGAATATTACATTTTTTAAGCTATGGTAAAATACGTGTAACATAAATTTTGTGATTTTAACTGTTTCTCAGTGTATAATTCAGTAGCATTCATTACATCTACAATGTTGTGCAACCATCACCGCTATTTCCGAAATGTTTTCATCACCCAGACAGAAGCTCTGTACCCATTAAATAATAGCTCTCCATTCCTGCCTCCTCCCTGCCCCTGGTAACCTTTCATTTTTCTGTCTTTGCGAGTTTGCTTGTTGTAGGTATTTCATGTAAGTGGAAGCATACAATATTTACTCTTTGTGTTTGGCTTATTTCACCTTGTTTGGCTTTTTAGCTTATTCTAAAAATAGAAAGTAATTGAATCACTATTGATTTACCTGATGTTCCTCACACACCAAATTCATCCCAAGGCCAGACTGACATTTATGTCCTTCAAAATTACCCCCAAACAAGCTTCTGCCAGTGTACCTAGACTCGTGAAATAGGTATATTCATTTCCCTTATGGGACACCCACATTCCTGCTGTTAGGAGCCCTCTGGTTTTCCTGGGGAGTGGCTCTGGTAGGTTTCCGTGATCCCGGGAGCTCTGGTGTCATATGCCCCTCCCAGAAATGATGCATCAGCATGCTTTCCTCATTGGCCATGACCTAAACCGAATTTTCATGAAGAGAGAAAGTGGTGACCTTGGGAATTGGCATTATATGTACTTCTTGTTATCTGGACCTTCTGTGTGCTCTGGGGTTAGAAAGGAATGTGTTGGTTCTGAAGAACGTGCACTACTGAGATACATCCTCTCCTGTAGACCTAGAATCTCTGCCATGTCCAATTCCCAGGCTCTCCAGCCTCCCAGGCTCCTCTCCCTCAAGCTGGTCCTTGAGAAACCATACTACACACCATTTTTTGTCTTTTCAGCTTTCTGCGCAGCCAGAGAAGGTGCTACCATGGGTCCAGCCTACCCCTACCATCTAAGCAACCATTAGTCAATAGCTGACCAGGTGATAGACATCTCCTTGGCTTATTATGAAAGAGTCCTTTTTTTCCTTTTTCAGGAGCCAGTGAGTCCATGGGCTAGGCCTCATTTCTGACAATATCCAGCACACTTGGCCTTGGAGACCTTTCAGAAAACTCAGATGTAGGTGAAATACAAGAGAAGGGGTAGTTCAAGGATAGCTTCAAGGCCTGGAGACTGGATAACCAAGAACCAAAGTGCCTTTCACAACTACAGGCTAATCAATAAATAACCCCTCTGCAAAAACTACAATCTCTAAAAGGCATATTATCAGAAAAGAAATTGTTACACAGCAATAGATAACTGACACATCCCCTCAACTCTGTACTCTTGCCCTGCCTCAAGTCTCTAGGCAACCATCTGTCTGGGACCTTAGCACATTGGCCATCTGCTCTGGCTCCCTATTGACAACCCACCCTATTGACTGCGCAGAATTGGCTGGTCAAGCTGATACTGCAGTCACACAACCTCCAGCAAAGGTATAATTTCCACAGGGAAGAGGATTTCCTTTTCTTCCTTATATGACATTTACCTTTGCCAGAAAAATTGACCAAGAAGCCCTCCTGAAAAGGAGCCACCTTGGGCAAAGACACCAGAGTTTGCCACCCCATCATTTGCCCTTACTGAATCATGGGCATAACTGGATAGAATGGGTCTTGTATTACCAACGGAATTTAATATACTGGGTAAACTGGGGCTGGGGTGGGGGTCTTCTCTTTCTCAGATCAATTGCTTATGGTTCTGTGCAATGTTTTTTCACCCAGAATATTTATTATGCCCTAGTATGTGACAGAAAACCGTGCCAAGCACCAGAGATGTCAAGAAGAGCTCATAGCATAGTGGGATACCTAAGCAGGTTTTAAAAATTACAGCAACATTTTTTTTTGGTTTTATTTTTTTTTAATTTATTTTTTATTGGTGTTCAATTTACTAACATACAGAATAACCCCCAGTGCCCGTCACCCATTCACTCCCACCCCCTGCCCTCCTCCCCTTCTACCACCCCTAGTTCGTTTCCCAGAGTTAGCAGTCTTTACGTTCTGTCTCCCTTTCTGATATTTCCCACACATTTCTTCCCCCTTCCCTTATATTCCCTTTCACTATTATTTATATTCCCCAAATGAATGAGAACATATAATGTTTGTCCTTCTCCGACTGGCTTACTTCACTCAGCATAATACCCTCCAGTTCCATCCACGTTGAAGCAAATGGTGGGTATTTGTCATTTCTAATAGCTGAGTAATATTCCATTGTATACATAGACCACATCTTCTTTATCCATTCATCTTTCGTTGGACACCGAGGCTCCTTCCACAGTTTGGCTATCGTGGCCATTGCTGCTATAAACATCGGGGTGCAGGTGTCCCGGCGTTTCATTGCATTTGTATCTTTGGGGTAAATCCCCAACAGTGCAATTGCTGGGTCGTAGGGCAGGTATATTTTTAACTGTTTGAGGAACCTCCACACAGTTTTCCAGAGTGGCTGCACCAGTTCACATTCCCACCAACAGTGTCGTGAGGGTTCCCTTTTCTCCACATCCTCTCCAACATTTGTTGTTTCCTGCCTTGTTAATATACACATTTAATGCAATCCCTATCAAAATACCATGGACTTTCTTCAGAGAGTTAGAACAAATTATTTTAAGATTTGTGTGGAATCAGAAAAGACCCCAAATAGCCAGGGGAATTTTAAAAAAGAAAACCATAGCTGGGGGCATCACAATGCCAGATTTCAGGCTGTACTACAAAGCTGTGGTCATCAAGACAGTGTGGTACTGGCACAAAAACAGACACATAGATCAGTGGAACAGAATAGAGAACCCAGAAGTGGACCCTGAATTTTATGGGCAACTAATATTCGATAAAGGAGGAAAGACTATCCATTGGAAGAAAGACAGTCTCTTCAATAGATGGTGCTGGGAAAATTGGACATCCACATGCAGAAGAATGAAACTAGACCACTCTCTCTCACCATACACAAAGATAAACTCAAAATGGATGAAAGATCTAAATGTGAGACAAGATTCCATCAAAATCCTAGAGAAGAACACAGGCAACACCCTTTTTTGAACTCGGCAAGTAACTTCTTGCAAGATACATCCACGAAGGCAAAAGAAACAAAAGCAAAAATGAACTATTGGGACTTCATCAAGATAAGAAGCTTTTGCACAGCAAAGGATACAGTCAACAAAACTCAAAGACAACCTACAGAATGGGAGAAGATATTTGCAAATGACATATCAGATAAAGGGCTAGTTTCCAAGATCTATAAAGAACTTATTAAACTCAACACCAAAGAAACAAACAATCCAATCATGAAATGGGCATAAGACATGAACAGAAATCTCACAGAGGAAGACATAGACATGGCCAACATGCACATGAGAAAATGCTCTGCATCACTCGCCATCAGGGAAATACAAATCAAAACCACAATGAGATACCACCTCACACCAGTGAGAATGGGGAAAATTACAGCAACATTTTAATAAGTGCCATAATAGAAGTCCTTTCATGGTTCTGTGGGGGCAAAGAGAAGGGAACCCTCACATGCCTGAGGTGGAGCAGGATGGGGACTAGGAAGGCTGAACTGAGGAAAAGATGTGGAAACTGAGTCTCAAACAATGGGCAAGAAGCTCACCAGCAAGGTGAAGGTGAACTATACCTGAGCTCTGCCTCTGCCCCTTCTTTTGTTGTTTACATTCCCTACCCACCAGCACCATCTTGCTCAAGTGCCTTTGGAAAGATTGAAAACTTCACCTCCTCCAAAACAGTAGCTTGTCTTTCTTGAGTTCTGCCAATGTGGTTGGGTCCTAGGCTAAGACAATAGTATGAATTCAGTCATTTAATCATTACAACCTCTCCAACAGTTAAATATTATTGTGATTATTATGCCCATTTTATGAGGAAAGAGCCAAAGCTTAGAAATGACTTGTCCAAGGTCACCAGCAGGTAAGTGAGTGGGTAAGGGCTCTGTTCCAGCCATGTGTTCAGCATGCTGCTCTCCTGCTGCTCAGAGCAGTACTCTGAGCATGCTGCTTCCCTCTGTCCTTCAGGCTCTTCAGTTTCACTCCACTGGGTCCAAATGTAGATTTCTTTTAACTTATTTATCCTACTTAAAATCTGTTGAGCTCCTAGAATCTGTTGACAATGAATCGCTCATTATTTCTAAAAAAGGTTTTCAGGCACTATCACTTCATCCCATCCTTATGTTCCTCATCTCTCCTTTTTTCCATGTCTGTATGTCTAGACTGCATTTTGGATAATTTCTTCAGGCATATCTTCCAGCTCACTAATGCTCTCTTCAGGTATGTTTAATCTGCTTTTATTTTTTATTATTATTTATTTATTTTTTAAGATTTTATCTATTTGTTCATGAGAGACACACAGAGAGAGGCAGAGACACAGGCAGAGGTAGAAGCAGGCTCCATGCAGGGAGCCCGATGTGGGACTCAATCCCGAGTCACCAGGATCACACCCTGGGCTGAAGGCAGGTGCTAAACTGCTGAGCCACCCGGGCTGCCCTCAATCTACTTTTAAATCCAAGATTTTAGTTTTTCATTTCACTAATTTGATTTTCTGTGTTTAGAAGTTCTATTTTATTTTTTCAAGTCTGCTTTTTCTCTTTTTTTTTCAAGTCTGTTTTTTTTCTTTACTCATGTTTTTAACCTCACCTTCATTTTGAAACCATATTAAGCATACTTGTTTCACATCCTGTAAAATCTGGGGACTTATTCCAAAAAGATCTGGGCAGGTATATTCCTATTATTTTTGCTTTCCAGTCAGCTAGTGGTGAAGAGTTGTTAAAGAAAATAAAAGCTCTTCCCCTCTTCCCCCTGCCCCTACCACTTCACTCCATGCCCAACTTTAAAACAAGCAATTTCCCTTGTAGTCTGCAGGACAGGATGACTAGGTTACCGCACTGGGTGCAAAGCTCTTTGGAGTCCCAGCCCTACAGGGGCTCTTCTGTGAAATTCCACCTCTCCTCACCAAAGCCCCCCAAAGCTATGCCCTGAGGGCAAAAGCTGGATTCCACACTCATTGAGTTTTAGAGAGAAGTATTTTTGTTTCTGTGTTTTGTTTTGGTTTAGTTTCTCATAGATGTACTTAATTAGTTTTTTAGTCAGTATTTTTAGTTTTGTTTTGCAATTTTGATCTGCTTACCCAGCTCACCATATTACCCAAGAGGTAGTTTCTTACTACTCAATACAAAATAAATACCATACAAAAAATGATAGCCACCATCTATTGAACATTTACTGTGTTAGATTTAGGCTGAGCCTTTTATATGCTACATCTTATTTAGTAGTCACAGTAGCCTTCTCAGGAGAGAGCTTAGATGCACAGGTTATTAGATGCCCAGTATTCAGGTAAGGAAACTGAGGTTCAAGGAGATGGCATGGCTTGCCTGAGATCACATAGCTACAAGAAAACTAATTGTCCTAACATCTTCAGAGGATCCCGGCTTAAGAACAGAAGGAAGCAGGCTATTGCGCTTCACTGGGGGGCACTAAAGTTTCATTATCACCCAAGGCAATTTATAAACCTTGACTGCATTCTGGATTGAAAAATAGTAGCTGTAAAGGTCATTTGTGGGACCATGGAGGCCATTTGAGCATGGACTGTGCATTGGATGGCGTAACTGGAATAAAGTTGATTTCCTTAGAGGTGATAATGCTATTGAGCTTAGGAAGGCAAATATCCTCATTCTTGGGAGACTCAAACTGAAATATTTAGGGGTAAAATGTCATTATGTCTGCAGTCAACTTTCAGATGATTTGGCACAAAGAGAGAGAGTATGTGTGTATATTTTGAGAGAGGCATGAAGTGGGAGTAGCAGGGTGTTCATAGCCAGAAAACCTGGCAAGGGGCACACTGGTGTTCATTACATTTCCCATCTAACTAGAAAAATAAGCTAGTTTTTAAGAGGCTAAAAAAAGAACCGGGGCTCTAAAGTTAGACAGTCCTGGCTCTGTGGCTTCCTAGCTATGTGACCTTGAGCATCTAACATATTTTCTTTTGTTTCTATTTTTCACCTGTAAAATGGGGATAGTATAAAATCTACCTCATAGGCTTGTTGGAGAATTAAGTAAGATAAATGTATGTAAAATACTTAACACAGCACCTGGCACATAGTTGGTGACCAATAAGTAGTCATTTTAATATTAAAATAAGAAAAAGGAGGAGAAGCAGACAGTAAAGGAGGTAAAGAAAAAGAGGAGGAGGAGGAGAAAGAGGAAGAGGAGGAAATGAAGGGAGAGAAGGAGAAGAAGAAAAAAAGAGAGGGGAACAAATTGCTTCCCTTACCCTTCTCCAAGGAAAGGTATTCCAACACAATACATGGGACACAATTTGACCAGGAAAGAACAGCAGTTGAGGAGCATGCTCACCACCCAGAGAGGTAGACAGAGTTTCTCCTAGGCAGGACAACTTAGATTTGGGGAAAGGTTTTGCTTCAAAGTTCTCAAGGTAAAATGGTTGATATCCTAAGTTGTAAAGGAAAAGCATTCAACAAAGTCATAAATGAATGCTGCTTAATTACCACCACACTGACTTCCCAACTCCAAGGTTTCCTCTCTTTTATTGTTTTTAAGATTTATTTATTTATTTATTTATTTATTTATTTATTTATTTATTTATTTTTTGAGAGAGAGAGAGAGAGAGCACATGTGCATGCCAGTGGGGCAATAGGGAGAGCAGAGGGAGAGAGAGAATCTCAAGCAGACTCCATGCAGAGCATGGAGCCCGATGCTGGGCCAGATCCCATGACCCTAAGATCATGATCTGAGCTAAAATCAAGAGTCAGACACTCAACCAACTGAGCCACCCAGGCACCCCCAACTCCAAACTTTTCTGAAAAATATCAGAGACAGGCTAATATCAGCTGCACAACCACTGGCTATTCATCTTCCCCCAGGCCTGGTGAGCAAGGGAAAGACATCAGTCATTAATCTCTTTGTTCCTTGATCTCAAGTCTTTCCAGCAAAGCTGCTGAGATGCCTCCTTCTACAAGTGGGGAACACCTGCATGAATAGGCAGACCGCCTTTCACTCCACTCTACTGGGGAGACCCTGCCAGGTGTTCCACTACAGCTTTGCTTTTTTAAAGAATCATGTGTCAGTTATAATCCAGCAGTGAAATCAGTTTGGTTGGTTCAAGTCCCAAGTCTCTGACAGGAGCCAGGAGGCCTGAATTGGAGCCTGACTCAACCACTTCTCACTGGGAGATGGGGAGCCAGTCCTGAATCTCTGAATCTCACTTCCTCTCGTGGGGCTGAGGGCCCTCAGTTTGCCCCAACCATTGCCCCTGGCTGGACTTCTGAGCCTTCCCTGACAGATGGGTCCCCATCCACTCTACAGACACCATCAGATAACACAATCTATAATTATATTTGTATCTGTCAATATCTACATCTATATCTGTAGCGTCTGCAAAAAAAAATGCCTAGAGACAAGAAAAGATATTGGCCAGCCAATCTTGTAGATGCTCAGAAACGAATGAGGAAGGAGTTCCTTTTGAAATTATCTGGTTCACCTGTTTTCAATATTGTTTCCTGCCATGAAATCACTGGTGTAAAGCAATTTCATGCAGAAACCCCCACTGTTAGCTTGCTTTCCCTGCCTCCTTTGCAAGTGGTGCAGAGTGGCCATATTGGGAATTGGAGAAGGTGCATCTAGTTCACCATGTTATTCACATCCGAGCAGGACAGAAACAGAGCAAGGGCCAGAACCCAAGGCTTTAGAGTTCCCAAGAAAGAGGGCTAGGGATATATTTTTGGTCATTCAGCCAAAGCCACCCCCTCCCAAAAAGAACTGTAAATCTGTTTCATGCATTGGGCAGAGACCCCTGAACCACAAAGAAGATGGGACCTGCCCCTGTGGACGGTTGGATGCGAGGGGAAGTTTACAGGGGAGGGGAGTGGGAAGAGGGGCTTCTGGGAATAATTTCCCCGCAGGGGAGAGAGGCAAGAAAGGAGGGAGTCCCTGTTCTAGGCTACCCTGCTCCCTCTTTGAACTCAGCTGCCAAAGCATGATGTTTGGAGTTACTGCTAACATTTTTTGACATGAAGGGACCAAGACAATGGCATTGATACCAAGTCAGAACCTGACATCACTGATCCCTAAATCAATATCAGCCATTGCCTGTCTCCAGACTTTTTCTTCCATAGGAAAAAAAAAAAAAAAAACTCTTGCGTGAACTCCCTTTAATCACGTGGTACACTTGCTGCTGAAAACGTCTCTGATTCAAGGGATTGGTGTAAATCTGCCACACGTTTATTTTCAAATCCAAGCATTTTTAGCTGTGGTGTTGCTTGCCTAGTTTAAAAATATTCAGCTTCATCTGAAATGGCATCAGAAAGAAAACAGCCCCAATTTTGTGTACTCATTGAGCATTTGTCTGAGCAAAGTGTGCTTGCAGCCTTGAGAAAGGGAGAGGGAAGTGGAGGTGTTTTCTTTTATAAACACTCTTCTCGTGACCGTGTCAGGACAAAGATTCTCTGGTAACCCACAATGCACAGAAATGTAAGGAGAAAGACGTCAGGCTGAGCAGAGAGACATGCTGAGCGGGGATCAGGCTGGGGGCCCATCACGACTACAAGTCCAGGCATGGTGGGAGGCAGCAATCCTGGTCCAGACTCTGGGGCGTGTGGACACACATTACAAAAGGGATGAGAAAAGCCAGCAGGAATCACCTCATACCAAAGGGCCCTCCCTGAAGAAGAAAGGCTAAGAAGCACGACCTGTCAGGTTTGTGAAAGGCAAGAATAGGACCCCAGATCTGTGTGGTTGTGGTGGGATGACCAGCCATGCCTGTTTGTCTGGGACTGCAGGATTTCCAGAAATGTGGGACTTTCAGTGTTAAAACTGGGAAAGTCTTGGGTGTGGATCCTCTAAAAAGTAGTTTCTTGAATGCAGGAGATACACATGAGATAAAACCCTCACCTCCTCAGCCTTCCCACCTGCACCACAGATGGGGGACATAGCAGCAGAGCCAGCTCAGTTTGGGGGGCCAAATCTGAGCTGTCTTCAGTCACTCCATTGGGTCTGAGTGAACAGAAGACAATGAATGGATGGATGGATGGATGGATGGATGGATGAATGACCCCAACAGAATATGATTATTTATGTGTATACAACAGTTCTGTTTCCAATATGATTATTTTCCATTGACTAACAAACAAATTCCATCAATTGACAAACACTGGTAAATCCACTGCCTCCTACCACTAGGCCCCTTGGGGCAAAGGAAACCCATTTGAGGCCATGGATCAAAAAAATAATCACATTCACACACATTTCACACTTGTACTTTTTCTGCCTCGAAGGAATTTACTTTCTATTTGAAGAGTTACTGTGAACACAGAAGAGTTATAATCTGGAAGCCTGTGGCCCAGGCCAAAGAAGAGGGGCTCACAGCAAGTGCTGTGGAGACAACACACAGCATTGAAATGGCAGTGACCTTACCTGTGGCCCGGGCTCTAGGGGCATGATTTACAACATGTTGCCCATAGCTCTAAGAAGTGGGTATTCTTATCACCCCTATTTTACAGAGGGGGTATCTAATGTCTGTAGGATCTGGGCAACCTGCCCAAGGTCACACTGACAATAAGTGGTGGGTCCCATGTCTGTCTGGCTCCAGAGGCCATTCTCTTAACCCACACTCTGCTACTTTTGTGCTCCAGAGACAGAAGACCTGGGTAGGTCCTGATGCTGCTACTTAATGACTATGTGACCTGGGACAAGGTATTTTAGTCTCTGAACTTCCATTTCTCTGCCTGCAAAATGGGGATATAAGCAGTGTTGACCTCATCGGGTTGTGTGGAAAGTTCTATTCCACAGTAAGCTCTTAGTGAATGTCAAGGACAAGGGAGAGGAGTATCTAGGAGCACAGTGCAGAGATGGTATGAGTAGGCCAGACTGGTGGTGAGGAGGAGCTAGCAGGCTCCTTGAGAAAGGCGGAGGGAAGTGGAGGTGTTTTCAGGGGCTGAAGGCTGAGGGATCAGCCAGTGGTTCTCAACCCTGGCCGCACATCAGAATCACCTGGATTATCACAACCAAACCAAGTAAATCTGCACATCTGAGAGTAGGACCAGGCATTAGAATTTCTACAACTCCCCAAGTGACCCCAATGTGCAGCCAAGGCTGCAGGCCTAGCCTAGCCTAGCCTTTTGCTCTTAGATGTGGAGTTTGTTAGGAGAGCAGAATCTCAGGTCCCACCTCAGATTTACTAGGGGGACTCTGCATTTGAACGAGATCCCCGGGTGATTCATAGGCACATTACAGTTGAAGCATCCCTCAACTCACCTGTGGGTCATACAGATGAGGAAAACAAGCCAAATGCCAGGCAGGCTTTGAACCTGATTAAAATCCAAAGTGCAAGTTGGAGGGGGAAATGAGGAGTGGCTGTTTACAACAATCACCCACGGATAACCTCATCTCCTGGCAAACGCAAAGGGCGGGGGTGATAGGTCTCCGTGTGTTTAAACTTCAATGAATCTGTGATTGTGGACACTCAGGAAGTCGGGGTTCTGCCCGCCACCCGATGTTTGCTCATCTGTCACAGTATCAGCCAGAGGACTAACATTATCTGGTGTCAACAACGTGCGTGCTGGTCCCCGGGCCAGGATTAGCAGAAAAATATCATCCTGTGTGAGGCCTTGGAATCATTATCAGGAAATAATTCCCGAAGAACTTTTCCTCGCCCAGAATGCGCAGCTCCCCATCCTCTCCATCTCTCAAACCCACTCTGAGCTGCTCAGGTAGTTGCTGGGTCTCCAGCATGGCCGTGACCTGACCCTCTGTGACACAATTTGGGGCAACTTCTGCTGTGGCCCCAGACATACGGCTTTCTTTGGGAGGGAAAAGAAGTCATAACATCTAGAACTTGAAGAAATGATGTGAAGTAAATTCTGATCAGTATTTACTATCTCTGATAACCCCAATAGTTCTACCATCATTCGATAAAGGACAGCTAAAAAGCAGACTCTCCACCTTATATTGAAAGCATTCAAGAAGACAGTACAAATATGAAGCCCTGGTTTTAAAAAAGCAATCCATTGTGGTTCAATAGCTAACATTATCTCAGAATACCCAACTCTTTGGATTGGCCTATTAATCTAATCAAAGCTGTGGACCATCTCCCTGAAAAATGGGCATAGATGTGAACTTGTACCCACAACTTAATCTACAACGTATTCCATTCCCTAGCTATAGTAATTGACTCAGGAATAGGCACATGGACCTGCTTAGAACCAATAAGACTCGATGAAAATTAAAGGAAGGCCCTTTCCTCTTTCTTATTGATATACAACAAGAAGGCTGTAGCCACAGGAGCAGAAAGCCGGCAGTTACCATCTTGGGGCCACAGAGGAGAGTCTCTGCAAGAATGGACTCAGCACAAAGAAAGCAGAGCCCAGAAATAAAGAGAAACCCAGTCCTGAACACTGCATGTGAGCCCTGAAGTCCTGTCAGATCTATCCCTGGGCTGCTTAGCAAATAAATCCTGTAAGCCCATGCTTAAACCAGTTTGAGCCCCATGCAACAGAACGCACTCTGATGAATAATCTTCATGAATTCATTGGTTATTTTCGGTTTTTTGTTTGTTTTTAAAGATTTTTATTTATTTATTTATTCATTCGAGACACAGAGAGGGAGAGAGAGGCAGAGACACAGGCAGAGGGAGAAGCGGCTCCATGCAGGAGCCCAATGTGGGACTTGATCCTGGGTCTCCAGGATCAGGCCCTGGGCTGAAGACGGCGCTAAACCGCTGAGCCACCGGGGCTGCCCTCATTGGTTATTTTGATGGTTCTTCACATAACTACCAATTAAACAAATAATGTCACCATACAAATGCTTTTTATGACCTAATGTTGGCCTTCAGTTTCAGTAAATCTTTTTATTCCTACAGTTAATCCTCAGCTTTCCCAGACTCCTTTATAAATAAACCCCTTCCGATACAAGGTTCCTTTACTCCTATGTACAGTGATGTTTTCGTGTACCACAGAATTGCAAATCATGATGTATTATATCATATCACAACAAATATATAAATCTGATTATTGCAGGCTAGTCTAGGGTCCAACTTTTGGGAAACTATTTAACATCAAAGTACTCTGAAATCGAACAATTCATTGTCATGACTGTGATTAAATGCAATCTAAAAGAAGATTGAAAAAAAAAAGGAAGATTGTTCTTAGGTTTCAAGGATATACATGTCATTTTTCAGACTACAGAATGTTGATTTCTAGCAAGCCAGAATAGGAAGAGTCTGCTGTCAGCCCAAACCCAGGTTTAAGTGAATTCCCAATAGTCCTACAAAAAGGACTATGCCATGCAGTAAGGAGTTTGGTCTCTGCAACCAGGCAGACCTGAGATAAAACCCCAGATCCTATGCTTTCTAACTTGGACCACCCCTGAGTCTCCATTTCACCTCTGTAAAAATGGGCATATTAACATCTCTCTTTCAAAGCTACTAAGAGAATTTAAAGGCTCCACCCTCCCTCTGCACAGGTCACATTCAATTATTTGTTATCCACAAAGACAAATTCCCAAGTACTAGGGCACCTACTTACGGTTATGAAAATTAACAAAGAAAAAGAATCAAGCATGTGTCATGCTTCTCCTGCACACACTGTAACTCAAAAAAACTGAAAAGTGGATGAGGAATTTCCCCTTATAGAAGAATTTTAGTTAATAAATGAAGAACAGATGACGCAATTAGAACATCATCAGTTTGCAACCCCCTAACAAACTAATGGATGTGGGTGTTGGGCACCAATGATTTCTCACATCTCAAAAATAGAGTGCCACATACTATGTGTTTCTTGAAAGAAAAAAGCACCATCTGTGAAGTGATCTTGCAAAAAAAATATGACATCAGAATCCAGTCAAGCCTCTATCAAACTGCCAAATTTCAAGAAATACAGGGGACAGAGGAACCTGTGATATGTCACCATAGAGAAACAGCCAACAAAATCTAGAACATGAAAAAGTCAACAAGTGAACAACCTAGTCTCTTGAACAAAACAGTTGCAAGAAAGAATAGAGAGGTTGAAGAGGAACCTACCAATTAAAAGACATGTCAACTAACTGGAACAGATGGGCCCCATTTGGAACTTGATTGAAATAAGCTAACTCAAATAAATTGCAAGCAATCAAGAAATCTGAATGCTGAGCATAGGTAACAAGGAATTGTTAACTTCAAGATGCAACAATGGAACTGGGGTTATGTTTTTAAAAAGAAGGATGCCTGGGTGGCTCAGTGGTTGAGTATCCGCCTTTGACTCAGGGCATGATCCCGGGGGTCTGGATCAAGTCCCACATTGGGCTCCTGCAGAGAGCCTGCTTCTCCCTCTGCCGATGTCTTTGCTCCTCTCTCTCTCTCTCTCTGTCTCTCATGAATAAATAAATAAAATCTTTTTTAAAAAGAGAAATCTTTACCACCTTTAGATAAATTGTGAAATGTTTATAGGTAAAAATCTTAACCTTCTGGGATTTGCTCCCCAAAAATATCTGGGGTAGGGGTGAGAAGTATTGATATTGACCATGGTTGAATATAGTCAACATGTAGTGATGTGGGTTCATAATATGTATTCTCTCAATTCTGTATATATTTAAATATATAATATTTAAATATATATAATTTAAAATTGAAAAATTTTAATTAAATTGAATTAATTAAAAGTTGAAAAATCTCCCAAGCATTGTTGAGTTACGCAGATTTTATTGAAGATTTAGGAGCAGGATGGAAAGTTGGGTTGTGAGAGCAAAACTTATTTAGATGTTCCCACTAGACTACCCCTGCCTCACTCAAGTCTTCTCCTCCCTGTTGTTTTGGCCACATCTGTCCTTCCTCTACCCCCTCCTGAAACCCACCTCCTCACTTCCCTCTTGGCCCAGGATACTCCATTCTTCATCACAGCTTCTCCACCCCACTCAGCAAAACCAGAGCCTTTCATGCAGTCCAGCAGTGACTCCCAGTGTTTCTCCTACTACCCTGGGGGCCTCCTGCCACCATATCAAAGGGCTGGCCCACAGCTATTGGTGGCTGTTCTTCCCCGGGTTTAGTCCTACAGCTGCAGAATCATCTGGGAACCTTTTTTTTTTTTTTTTTTTTTTTAGGGGAGGTGGTGCAGAGGGAGAGAGAGAATCTTAAACAGGCTCCATGCCCAGCATAGAGCCTGATTCGGGGCCTTATCCCTTATCTCACAACTCTGAGATCATGACCTGAGTCAAAATCTAGAGTTGGACACTTAACTGACTGAGCCAACTAGACACCCCCATCTGGGAGCTTTTTAAAATAAAGCCCCACTGCACATTCTCTCTCTCTCTCTCTCTCCCCCACCTCCCCCCAACTCCCATTCTTCCTCCATCTGGAACGTACACACCTACACCAATGGCTGAACCCAGAGTGGTGAGTGGTGAAACCCACTGGAGAGCAAAAACACAGGACATTGCATGTGTCATATTGTCAATGATCAGCTTCTGGGATCCAGACTGTGGTTCAACTCTCTTTGCAACCTCCAGTAGGAGCTCGGGACTGCATGTTTAATAAATGAATGGACACCTACTGAACAGGCAGGATGGTATTTAATGTCTTATCCAAAGCCCACATTGAGTGGCTCTGCCCTGTACACTTTGAGGTGCTCAGCTGGTGCCATCAGCAATTTTCCTTGTTCCCAGCTTCCAGCGTGGGTCACAAAAAGCCTTGCCATTTTGCTAATAGAGAAATCCTAGAGAAATGAGACATGGTCATGAGCTTCCCTTCAAAGAAATGTGGCAGTCTTGAGAACACAAGAGGGCAGTGCTGCTGAGCATCATGGGCAAGTGTTATTACTTCAGATTCAATAGCTCTTATAGATAAATAGCAGGAACATAGTGTAGGTGAAAACAGAGAGGGAAACAACCACAAAGCCCCAAGGGAAAGAACAAAATCAAGAGGAACTTGTTGAAAAAGACAGACATCAAACCTATGGAGGGGAGTGGGGGAAGAAGAACAAATCACAGTAATTTTTGGTTTCCTCAAGAAAAGTTTGAGGCAGCAATTAAAACAAGTAGGAATGAGCTGGAATAACAATCTTGACAGCTAGAACTAAAGTAGAAATTGGGGATGGGGTGGGAAACAGAAAAGAAGCCATCTGAGACCCAAAAGATAAAATAAAATGTGTTTGATCCAAAAGAAGGACACAAAATATTTTTCAATGACTTGGGAAGATTCTAAATTTGGTAAGATGGGTGGTGGTGAGGATTTTCAGGCTGTCCCCCACTATCTAGAATGCCTAAGAGTGTAAGGAGATCATCCTGGAGGATTCTGATCACAGCCCCACTGTCCTTGGAGAGCACAAAAGGTGGGTCTACTGCTAGATTCAGGCCACCCTCCTAGATGCTGTCAGCAAAATCTCCACAGGTGCTAGTCTCATGCTGGCCCCTTCACAGAATGCTCCTGCCCACCCTGGGGGGAAACTTGGTCCGTGTTTCACCAAGCTCTTCATTCTGAAGTCCAGTATCTTTCCATATTCTCCAATGCTCTAGTCACTTTCCCTCATATTGAATCATAGGATGATCGAATGGGAGGCTGGGGGAAGAGGGGCATCCTTTTAAAGACATTCTTAGTGGACACACAAACTCCCTGGAGAATCCTGCCAAAATGAAGATTCTGGGTCACATGTCTGGAGTGGGACTTGAGAATCTGCATTTTTGTCTCAATCTCCAAGGTGATGCCAGTGCTACTCCTCCCCAGACTATACTTTGAAAGCAAGACTTTGGGCCTCATTGTCCTTATACAGTAGCCACAGGCCAAATCATATACAATTCAAAATTCACTTTCTCAGTCACACCAGCCATATTTCAATAGCCACCATATTGCACACAGCAGAACAAAACATTCTCATCATCACAGAAAGCTCTATGGAGCAGCAGGATAGACCAATGACCTCCTCAGAAAGAAATCCTTTTTCTTCTCCAGTGTTTCTGCCTGTGAGATAGGAAAGTTCTCATTCCCACAGTATGTTGCTGGGTGGATTCAGCTGATCTGATCCTTGCACCCACCTTATTTTCTGCCTTGACTTTTCACAGTCAGTCTCCCTATTTTGGAGATATAAATGAGTGAGACACAGCATATTATTTAGTTCTAAACACTCATTGGCATCAGATAAACATCTCATATCTTTGGAAAAGGTGGCAAAGGGCTTATTTACTGGCAAAGGAGTTGTCAAAGGCTCTACCCTTGCCCTGTTGATTCATAGCTCTTGGAAAACCAGTAAATAGGGAGTTCTTATTTTAAGGGCCTCTCTAGCCGTTCAATGGGGAGCACAAAATAAGAACAACCTCTGATTTGTACATGGCATGTAGCAGTGTAGAGGCAAACAGCTACTTGAGTCCTAGTTTTATGTTCTGTTTGTGGGGAAAGATGAGGGACCTTCCCTCTTTCTAAAAGACGTATAGAAGACCATCTGTCGGGATCCCTGGGTGGCTCAGTGGTTTGGCACCTGCCTTTGGCCCAGGGCGCTGTCCTGGAGTCCATGGATCGAGTCCCGCGTCAGGCTCCTGGCATGGAGCCTGTTTTTCCTTCCTCCTGTGTCTCTGCCTCTCTCTCTCTCTCTCTCTCATAAATAAATAAATAAATCTTTAAAAAAAGAAGAAGAAGAAGAAGAAGAAGACTATCTGTCTTATATCAGAGTAACATATCATATGGCTCTTGTTCTTAAAACCATGGAATTCGTATGTTGGAGGCATAAGTCACACAACTTCAGGTGATAAGCAATGTAATTTTCTTGATCACTTTATAAATCATGATAATTCATGTGATAAGTCCTGTGATGGAGGCTGATATGTGCTTTCCAGATCTCCCTTCGGGAGTGAAGAAAGCACTTTTCCAGCTGTTGGCTGTGAAGCTGGCAGACGACCTCAGCTGTCAGCCCCTCTGGGGATTAGCCCAGCTGAAGGGAGCTGCCTCACCCAAGGTTATGCTCCCTTCTCCTGTGGATGCATCCAATGCCTTATCAGTGCAGAGGTGTACAGGTCCAGCCCCCTTATCCCAACTCAGAATAACTCTGAAGGTCTACCCCAACTCCAGAGCTGCCAATGGAGTTGGCTGAGATCTCCAATGGGACTGCATCCAAACCCCACTTCTCCCTTTGCCCAGCCCTGCTTCCAGCCTCTCCTCTCCAGAAGAGTTGATCTTGAGGGCACACCATCCTGCAGGCTAAGCTCTATCCTAGGATCTTCTGCCCAGGGAACCCATTCTGCGAAAGGTCCCGTTTTGCTATCTTCTGGCTATACCTGATTTCCAGGGGTCATCATAAACCCAAGACATCAGGTGAGGGTAGGGGAAACGATGACAACAGTTTTTCATTATCATCTACCTACACTGCATCACACATGCCCAATAGCCCATCTGGTCCTCAGATGTCTTTTCACACAGTCTATGCCAGCCTTTTTGGGGCCAACTCTTTGTATGTGTGTCCCTCCATGCTCCTGGACATAAAGGAATCCACTCCTCTGTTCCCACATCATGCTGGGAACTGACCAGGGAACTCTATCTAAAGCTCCATCTTTATGTGCACACCACACAGCCATCTCTTTTCTAGGTCTTTCTATTTCTTCAGGCTCAACCTCAGAAGTGGTGCCAATCTGCTCTCAGATCCCACATATCTCTTTAGAAATTTCTGTGTCCTTCCTCTTCCCTGATCTAGGCCTGGGAAAAGTAGCAGGATTCAGAGCCCTTCTATGGTAGATTTCAGATGGCTACCAATTCTTTGATATTCCTCCCCTTAAAGTAAGATTCATGTCCCCTGTTCTTGAATGTGGGTGGGCTTTGTGATTGCTTTCAACAATATATCAGAGCAAAAGTAACACTGTGATTTTACTCATCACTGGGCCCAGGCCTTAAGAGTCCAATAATTTCCTGATGCTTGAAATATGCTTTCTAGAAGCCTTAGGCCACCATGTAAGAAGCACAACCACCCTAAGTCCCCCATTCTGGAGAAGCCATATGGAAGTGTACCAGTCATCAGTCCCAGCTGAGCCCAGTCTGAATTCCTAGCCTATGAAATTGAGATGAAATAAAATGGTTGTTGTTTTAAGCTGCTGCTACTCCTTCTCAACAACGTTGTCGTTGCTTTCTTTATGCGTCTCCATCTGTATTCATAGATTCCCTTCAGTGAATCTTTGCTGGTTGAGGGGCGTGACTGTACCGACCAGGGAGCTAGAATCTCTACATCATGCATCATGCATCATGTAGTCTCTCAAATTACTCCGGCCTGAGCACATCCCTCTCCCTGCCAATGGTTTGGCTTTTGAATCTCAAAAGCCAGGAGTCTTACCTACTTTCTTATCTACTTTCTGCTGTGCCTTCTCTTCCCTGTAGACAAGGGACAGAAGGGCCTTGTTGACCAAATTGGCATGGTAGTGGGAGATCAGCAGAGGAAGAAATACAGAGAGAAACATGAGAAAACATTTAAGTATGACACTGAATTCTAGTGACTTTTGAGATCAAGGTCTAAACCACTTCTGTTACAAAGAAAGGAAGACACAGGAAAATCAGGAGACCATGCAGGGCTGGGTGGCAGAGTGAGAACTTTAGATCCATGGACTCTGACTTCCAGCCTTATAGTCATTTAGCAAGTCTTCCAAAATATGTCTGGGATACTTATTTGAAGCTGAATTATCCATCTTGAAAATACAGTTCACTCTCATTCAATGCTGATGGAAACGTAAACTGGTATAATGACTTCAGACTGCCACTCCACACCTAAAAGAAATGAGAACATGTCCAAAAAGTGGGTACAGAAATGTTCATAGCACGTTTA
Source organism: Canis lupus dingo (assembly GCF_003254725.2). Taxonomy (NCBI): domain Eukaryota; kingdom Metazoa; phylum Chordata; class Mammalia; order Carnivora; family Canidae; genus Canis; species Canis lupus. The sequence continues at coordinate 11,645,488 of NC_064265.1, forward strand.
TTCACAACAACCCAAACTGGAAACAACCCAAGTGTCCGTCAACAGGAAAGTGGATAAACAGACTGTGGTATACTCAATACCATCGAATACTACAGCAATAAAAAAAAAACAAAACCAGACCACCAGGTATGCAACAAGATCATGGAAACTCACAACACATTGTGTTGAGCAAAAGAAACAAGACACAGAAGAGCACATACTGTATAATTCTATTTATATGAACCTCAAAGACAGGTAAAAGTAATCTATGGGGAAGGGCTCTCTGGAATGAGAAGATTGGCTAAAAAAGAGGCACAAGGGAATATTCTCACATGGTGGAAATGTTCTGTGTCTTGGCATATACATATGTAATAGTTTAACAAAATCAAGATTTTAAAATTTTATTGTATGTAACTTATACCTCAATTAAAAAAAAACATAAATATATATGTATATGGCATATATATACACATACAATACACTCACTATAAATACATGTATATTCCATATATGTATGTATTTTATATATATTACATATATGCACATCTGTATGTACTTCATGTATTATATAGCACATATATATTATCACTTCCAAATCTAATTCAAGAAGTTATTCTTCTGGGGGTGCTGAGGTGGCTCACTGGTTAAGCATCTGCCTTTGGCTCAGGACGTGATCCCAGGGTCTGGGATTGAACCCCAAGTTGGGCTCCCTGCTCAGCAGGGTGTCTGCTTCTCTCTTTCCCTTTGTACCTCACCCAGCTTATGTTTTCTCACTCTCTCTCTCTCAAATAAATCAATAAATAAAATCTTTTTAAAAAGAAAAAATTGTTCTTCTGGTTACTGTTCTTTTACCTCCTGGCATGATTTTGATTTTCATTTTCCCCGAGATCAGTCTCCTTTCTTTTGCTTTAAATTTTTATTTTATTGCTATGATTATATTATTGGCAGAAATTCATTTTAAGTTTTTAATATTTTTCTAAATGGCTGACCTATCAGGGGTCCTATAGTTCTACTCTCCAAAACACCAGGAAACAAACCCTTTCCATCTGAATGCACTACACAACCTTCTCCTTCAGAAATCTCACTGCCTCCCCAGAATCTACCAGAAGTGGGAAAGGTCTTCTCAACTCTCAGACCTCCATGCAGGTTCAAACTTAAAAACCTTGACTCATACTGTTCCCTATGCCTGGAAAACCTTTCCTTCTGTATCTGTCCAACTTCTCTACATGCTTCCAAACCCAACCATCCTTGGTATCCTCCCCTTAATCTTCATCTGCTTTTCATGGCCTCTGTGTCAGCTTTCTTCCCACTGGACTCTAATTCTCTATTTCACTCCTGTGAATTTTCCCAGCTCATGTCCAGGGACATGTCTGCATGGAATTCGCACCCCCTTTCTAGCACAGTGTCTAGTAAACATTGGGGATGCAATTTGTTTGGAGGTGTCTCCAAATGAATGGATAAATCCTCAGGTTCCATTATAATACAGCTGTTTCACTTTCCGTAAATAAAAAATCTCCAACATTGCAAAAATTCATCTGGAGATTGGGGAAATAAAATGTTCACAAAAATAAAAGTGCTGTGAATGCAACTGTAAATGGGAAACCTCTCCTTTCTATGGAGACTAATTGCCCCCAACGGGCTAACAGCAAATAATGAGTAATGAAGGATGCCAAAATTATTTATAAAGCTTTGGCTCCTGTGGCTTTGATAAATTTATCATGAAATGCCCTACAGAACCTCAACCCCAGGGGGGGAGTCCATTGCTTCTGTGATCATGACTTGAGATGTGTTTAAGGCTGGGTTTCAGAAACATCAAATGCTTGAGTGTGTGTGTGTGTGTGTGTGTGTGTGTGTGTGTGTGTGTGTGTGTAAGAAGTCACAAAAGCTTTGGAAAACTAGAAAACTTACTATCTGGGCATACATCTTATTAGTGATGGCAAACCTTTGACACATCTGTTCCAAACCCCCACTCATTTTTCTCCCTACAGATCCTGGGTAGGAAGATACAGGAAAGCCTGCTTTTGTGAATTTAAATACAGGTTTCCAACCTAAAAGTCAGGTGGACATGAGTGATTCCTGGAGGTAAGTAGATAGAATATCTGAGTAAAAACCTCAGTTCTACCCAAGATTTGTGACCCCAGAAATATCTGCCCTCCACTATCTTGCCACCACCCCTAGCACTCTGGGCTTTCCCTTGATGTAGGAAATATTTTCAGTAAAAAAGTTGAAGGAAGAGGATGAAGGAGCTTAGGTGGAGGTAATCATCATCAGAGCAGCTATGACCCTCTCCAGAAAGCTCTGAGCAGACAAAAGTGTTCACAGGACCTGAAAGTAACATCTTTCCATACTTTCATGGAAAATGGCATCTTGCTAATTGTGATTATATTCTGCTCTAAAAAAAGTGGAAATTGGTTCTATGAGTCTTAAAGCTCCAATATCCTGGCAGGAGGCACAAAGGGAAGGAAGCCTGAGCAGTTGTATGATCTTGATGCCTCTTCAGTAGGAAGTGAAAGCAGGACTCCTCTGGCCTTGGTTTCAGAAGATGCTCCCCTACGCCAGTGAGATAGACAGGGAAATCCGAACCACAGTCTCCCCATATGGAGATGTGCCAAGGACATGAGAACCCCCAGCTGGATCAGGGTTGTGAAAACAAGATCAGAGTGTGGGAAGGGATAGGATTGGAGGAGAAATTCTTTGCAGAAAACTGTGCTGATGCCTTGAGGGGCTGGATGGAGTGCTATGTCCATTGCTTCTGGTCTGTAGGGAGTGGGCTTCAATAGAAACATCCAGAGGGCTTCTTCTGGGTTCTCCGCAGTTGGGGCCAATGTGGCCTAGAGTTGTACTCCTGCCCAGGTAACCAAGGATGTGTGTACCAGATGTGGGCCATGTTAAGTCTTGTTCAAGCATTCAGCTAGGAGGACCAAGGCCTCACAGGATGAGAGCTGTGAAAAGTGGACACCCTGACCATGGCACTTGGAATCAATATTGCTATCCTACTTCCATGCACTGTACTTTGATGGGGTCTCAAACAGCAGCTTGCATGTGGGAGAGAGGTAGGTAAGAGAAAAGCAGAAGTCACTTCTCCTTCCCAGTGGGAGATAGCTGCCAACCACAGGTGTTAGCATGGAGTGAAGTCTTACCTTTGAGTGCTGTATGAGCCATGTCTTTCTATTCCATATTTTTTGGATGCTTTGACATCTTGCTGATCCTGGAGGACTGCAAGGGCTAACCAATTCTTAGAGATATTTTAAAAAGTAAAATAAAAATAAGACTTGCCTTCAAAAGAGGACCTTCCTATGCAAACCAACCAATCCAGAGCCTCTGCCCCCAACAACCACCGCGCTGGTCAGACTCTCACGCTAGGCCACTATCCAACCCAGGGCCAGATACCAGGCAACTAGGGACAGTTCCTATGCACCAACGCCTGCTAAAATTATTCAAACCAGCCAATCCTTAATCTGCTTACCCAGCCTCACAGAAACTACAGTAAAGGCTCTTGCTCACATTTTTCCTCACTCCCTCTGCCTGACCCCTGTGCTTCCATGTGTGGCTCCTTGTGACAAGGTACATCCCCTTCTCTTGGGATCTTCTCTTGGGATAGTGTCATGAACTATCTTTTCAATGGCAGCCTCCTGATCTGTTGGCCTCACTGTATCTGAATAATAACAAAACCTACATTTTAGAACAAGTGAAGATGGAAGCCTTCATTAATATCCTTAATTGGATGCATCCTCATTATTAGCTAAAAGTGACTGAAAGACCATCTATGACCTAGGTCAGAGTAGGAAACAAGTTATATTAATGTTCAGAGGCTAGGGAAAGTTATTCTCCTGAAAAATTATAAAAGGACCATCTGAGACAAAAAATAAAGTTGCATTTTGGTTTTGACACAAGTTGTATTTATGGAGCAGACCATTTTCAGCTATATTTAAATCATTATTACTGTTCACAGCCTGAAATGTTACTGCACCAAGAAGAAGAAAATGTATTCTACAGTTTAGAGCTCTCCATGGGCTTTGGAAAAGTGACCCTGCAACAAACATCATACATGTCACACTCTCGCTGTTCTATGCTCACTTGAATGTGCAGGTATTGGTAGAAAAGGAATATGAGGGTTGGGAACTGTGAAGTCACAACTGCCGAATCAAAGCAGTCAAATCTAAGGGCAGACGTTAATTCATGCCTGATTTTGTCAGTAGGGGTGAGAGGAAGGACCCCAGAGAAATGAAAACCCTGAAGGGTGGTAGAAGCATCCTGATGAGGGTTGTGACCATCTCCTGTCTATCTCCTGAAATCACTTGTGAAACTAGTGAAACTAGGGAAAATTGGCCAGGTGCCAACCAAAGGTTAGAAACGTGCAGTGTCTGTAATAAACATGCAGAGGAAACCAAATGGAATAAGGCCACCAGGTGGACCTGTAGCCAAACTGCTCAGAAGGTACTGGGCTCATGAGAAGAATGTCCGGAAGACCAAGGGCTGCATGAGCTCCTCATCCTCCACCACTGGAAACAAAGAAGCTAGAAGCAGAACAGACTATGTATGAGCTGATGGAGGCTACTGGGGGTCCTTCTGATGGTTCTCAGACATTGGAAGCACAAGAATCGTACCTGGGTAGCTCTTTAAAATACTGCTTCTCAGGGGCACCGGGGAAGCGCAGTCAGTTAAGCATCCAACTCTTGATCTCAGCTCTGATCATGATCTCAGGGTCCTGAGTTCAAGCCCCATGTTAGCTCCACACTGGGTGCAGAGCCTACTTAAATAAATAAATAAGTAAATAAATAAATAAATAAATAAATAAATAAGCTGCTTCCCAAGTTCCATGCCAAATGATGCTGACTCAGGAGGTCTGGAAGGAGGCCCAGGATCGAGCATTTATCAAGCACATAGACTGTCCCTATGAAACTCCTGATTTCACTCCACACCAACCCTCATGCTTGATTCAGCACTGCCTCATATCCTACTGTCCATCACTACACACATACATACACATACACCCCAGAAAGAAAACTCCACAAGACCATTCTGAGCTTACTTAGGATGTTGTAGGAAGTTTCAGAGGAGGTCACACTGTAAGACACACAGCATTTCATGACAGACTTCCCCTTTGAACATCACCTGCCTGGTCTCTCCTCTTGGGCACCAGCCATGCTGCATCTCTCCCTCCTGACCTTTCCCCAACTGCTCTATATTCCCATCTCTCCCTCACAGGCTCCAACTCTTTGCCAAATTTAACTCCGCCTACTCTGTTAACTTTGAGTACTCATATTTTGCAAACAAAATGTCCTCCAGCTACTAGGATCCTCACACACCGCCTCCCTTTCGAAGGAAGGTTATAAGTAACAACAGCTTTTTCCCAGTAGCCACGGTGAGGATGAGGTTCACCTCCAGTGAGATACCAATGGGGAAGCAGCTGAGCAGAAGTGACAGCCAACGACAGGAGAAATGGTGCGTGCATGGGTGGGAGAAGTCAATGGGCCATGGGGAAAATGCATGTCAAAACCACAATGAGGGGGACCTAGGTGGCTCAGTCAGTTAAGTGTCTGCCTTCAGCTCATGTTATGATCCCAGGGTCCTGGGATCAAGCCGCACATTGGGCTCCCTGCTCCTCCAAGGAGCCTACTTCTCCCTCTTCCTTAGCACCTCCCCTTCTTGTGCTCTCTCATTCTCTCTGTCTCTTAAATAGATAAAATCTTTTTTATATAAATTTATTTTTATTGGTGTTCAATTTGCCAACATATAGAATAACACCCAGTGCTCATCCCATCAAGTGCCCCCCTCAGTGCCCATCACCCAGTCACCTCCACCCCCCGCCCACCTCCCATTCCACCACCCCCAGTTCGTTTCCCAGAGTCAGGAGTCTCCCATGTTCTGTCTCCCTTTCTGATATTTCCCACTCATTTTTTCTCCTTTCCCCTTTATTCCCTTTCACTATTTTTTATATTCCCCAAATGAATGAGGCCATATAATGTTTGTCCTTCTCCGATTGACTTATGTATACAATGGAATATTACTCAGCCATTAGAAACGACAAATACCCACCATTTGCTTCAACGTAGATAAAAATCTTTTTTAAAAAATCACAATGAGATACCATGCCATACCCACCAGGATGATTAGATTCAAAGTCAGATAAGAACTAGTGTTGACAAAGATGTGGAGAAATTGGAACCCTCATACATTGTTATTGGTAAGAGTATAAAATGGTACAACTACTTGAATAACAGTCTAGCAGTTCCTCAAAAAGCTAAGCATAGAGCCATAATATGATACAGCAATTCCACCTCTAAGTATGTACCTAAGAGAAAGAAAACACAGATCCATGCAAAATCTTGTACATGAGGGTTCATAGTAGCATCATTACATTAGCCAAGAGGTAAAAACAACCCAAATACCCAACAACATGTGGCCTAACTGTACACACTGGGTGGAATACAATGGAACACCAGCAATAAAAAGGAATGAGGGTGATTCATGCAACAACATGTGTGATCCTTGAAAACATGCTAAGTGAAAAGCCAGACACAAAAGGCCTCATGTCATATGATTCTACTTATATGGAATGTCCAGGATAGGCAAATCTATAGAGAGAGAAAGCGGATTAGTGGTGGCCTAAGGCTGGGAGAACTTGGGGGAAACATGGAATGGTTACTGATGGGTACAGGGTTTCTTTTTGGAGTGAAGGAAATACCCTCAAACGAATCGTGGTGATGGCTGCACAACTCTGTGACTATACAAAGGCAGTTGAATTGTGTATTTTAAATAAGTGAATTGTATAGCACATGAATTATAGCTCAATAAAGCTGTGTTGTTGTTGTTGTTGTTTTTTAATAGAAAAAGAGAAAGAAGACCAGTGGAGAACTTAGGCTTCAAACGAAGCAGGCCTGTGTTGAATACCTACCACTTCCCAGCCATGTGGCTTAAGGTAAGTTATTTAGCGTCTTAAAGCCTTTGTTTTCCTTATCTATAGAACAGGGACATAAATACATTTTCCCAGGCTTATTGTGAGGATTGAATGAGATCATGCATGCAAACTGCTCAATATGCTATTGGAACACAGGATAGCACACACTCAGTGAGTAGATGCTAATAGTACTCCTAGTAATAGTAATAAATGCTGTGTCTTGCAAAGCCTCAGAGGTCTTTGTGCTCATTTGTTTATTCAGTGAATACAGACCCAGGCCTACCCTGGGTCTGACAATGTTCAAGACACTGGGGATATAGCCGTGAGTAGATTAGAAAAAAATTCCAGCATATGTGAAGCTCACATTCCAACTGGGGAGAAATAAGACAGAAAGACATGACAAATACCAGAAATGGACAGATGGGCCTCCAGGCCTCCTCCTCAGAGCAGCTCACTATTAGGTTTGTTGTTGTTGTTGTTGTTGTTGCTGTTGTTATTTTGAGAGAGAAAGAGACACAGAGAGACAGAGAGAGAGAGAGAGAGAGAGAGCATGGGAGCAGGAGCGGAGAATCCCAAGCAAGCTCCACGCCCACTGTAGGCTTGATCCCAAAATCCTGAGCACATGACCTGAGCCCAAATCAAGAGGTCCAACCCTCAATCTACTGAGCCACCCAGGCACCCCATCACAATTAGATTTTGATTATTGACCTTTAAATGAGGTTTTATTTGAATCTACAATTCTCAAAGCTAAAGAACCTATAGTCCTCAAGAGAGGAAAAAACTCCTGCCCACTTTTATTCCCAAAACCCTTGGAGCATCTTGAGATCAACATGGCATCTCACACATAAATGTTCATTCCAAATTTTACCCCAATGACATGGCTTGAAATAGGCCCCCTTCTCAAGCCATGCAAAATGGAATTTCTCATTTGTCGTGAAAGCTAGACTTCTGAGCAAATGCAATTCCAAGCAGTCATCAAGATTCATGCTGCTAATAGGGCCTCCTGTCTTTCTGATTCAGTTTGGATCTTTCAAAAACGCCTTGATTAAATTTGGCTCTCTGAAAATGTCAGGGACTTTGATTCAGGAAGTGTGAATTCTCAGCACGTTTGCCAAATGTAGGACGCTTCTCTTCATCACACATTCACTTTCCTCAGTGACTAAGGGCTGTGTCTTACACAAATGGGTACATTTTTAGCCTAGTGGCTGAAGAAGAACACCAGCCAGAATTAAATGCCCACTTCCCTTGCAGGTTCACTGTGCCGTGAAGGTAAATGACATCGTGAGTGGTGCCTTCAGTCTTCTGAATGAATCTGCGGGGACTAGGCTGGGTGCATTCCAAGCTTGTTCATCAGCAATGCCCAGGTAGGAGGACTCGGAGACACTTGCATGGTATCTGCCAGAAGGTGTGCTTGACTACACTAAAGCACTTCTCAGTTTTCAAAAGTCTCAGCGGCCTCCTCAGTCTTCCCTCCTCGGCCCCAAGCACACGGCAGAGGGATGAGCTCTCATCTCTCATGCGGTGCATCTGGCATCGGCTGACAGGGCGCTCAATTACAGTCTCCTCTGGGAAGCAGCACCAGGAGCCACTTGTTGTATTTTCTGACAGATGCCAGGGGGAGGAGGATGTGAGCAAACAAGGTATACCTGTCCTTTAATATCCCGACATCTGTAACAAGGACCACCCCTGCGGCCACCCAAACAAAGAACAGGGTGGCGATGGGGAATCATGACAAGACTGCGGGGATGTTTAAACGAGACCCCCTTTGTGTTGCTGGAGAATACCTGGAAATGTTGGCTGCATATCCTCCTATGTCTGGCTTCTTTCTCAGCCCCGACAATGACAACCTCCCCTTGTGACAGAACGGGAGAAAAGTCAGAACCATGGCTTGGCTTTTGAATGTCAAAGTCAGCTTTGGGTTGTAAGAAACTGAAGGATTCAGTTTATAGATTCATAGATTCATAGATTCATAGATTCATAGATTATCTAGAAGCTTGGAAGACCTATGACAGGTCAGAGTTAGTTTTCCAAGCTCGGGAGAGAAGTTCCCAGGAGGGCAGAAAAGAGAACATCTGGGAAGTGGTGCAGGCAGCAAGGGAGGTGGACACTGGGGCTTTCCTCTGAAAATGGCCCTGCTCCTCCACCCACCGTCAGAACCTGCAGGGGAGCGCAGAATATGACAGTGACCTCAGGCAGGGGTGGGGGTCCTACGGCAGAGGGTCCCACACTTAGGTTGCTAGACAAAATGAAATATTGGGACATATTTACACTAAAAAACCAATCATTGTTTACCTGAAATTCAAATTTATTCAGGTGACCTGTATTTTTATTTACTAAATCTGGCAGCCCTACTTGTTCCTCACCTTCTCGGGGAAAACATAAAAAGCCCATAAAAAGCCCCTTCATCGTAAGTATGATGAGAAAGATCAAGGGAAGGGACAGCCTTGGGAACGTCGCCGCCCCATGGCCAGTAGCAGAAGGAAAAATGTTTGCTCTGCATAAGGGGGAGTCCCAGAGCCAGGCTCTTGGGTAAGTTTCCAGAAGCCAAATGAGGACACAGCCGCCACCTGTAGGAGGCATTCTCCTCAGACAAGGTCAGTATGGCTTGATAGTGCCACCCAGACCAGAGTTCACACACACAAACGCAGACACACACATACACTGTTCCTCCGTGCCAAAACAGTAAAATCCCACACTTTATAGAGCACTTGCTATGTACCAGGGACTATTTGCATAACTTATGTTAATACTTTCTAAATGCACTATACTTTGTCCACTCCTCTAATCCTTACAACAACCCTACAAGGTAGGTAGTTTTATCTCCATTTTCCTGATGAGGAAGCAGAGACAAAGAAGTTAGGTGAGCATCTCAAAGTCATCTGGCTGGCAAGTGACAAACCAGGTGTGAGGAGGATAGCTGTTTGAGTCCAGAGCCTGCACTCTTCTTTTCTTAAAGATTTATTTATTTATTTATTCATGAGAGACACAGAGAGAGACAAAGACATAGGCAGAGGGAGAAGCAGGTTCCATGCAGGAAGCCCGATGTGGGACTCGATCCCGGGAGTCTGGGATCATGTCCTGAGCCAAAGGCAGATGCTCAGCCGCTGAGCCACCCAGGTGTCCCCAGAGCCCACACTCTCAATCTCCTCTCAATGGCCTCTACAACGTGTATCATTTGGGCTTGGGTGTAACAACAAGTTATGGAGAAACGCAATTAGCAGTGACTGAGACATAAGTCCCGAAGTAGACAGGCCAAGACTGGTCTGGCCAGTTCCTCCCAGCCTCCCCTCTGCCCCACTAGGTGGTTTCAAACTTGTAGTCCAAGATAGCTGCAGGGGCCCCAGTCATCACATCTGTGTTCCAATCAGGAAGAAAGAGGGAAAAGAGTGGGCTCCCCAACCTCCTGCTGCCAACTAAACTCTTGCAGGAAGTCACACATACCACCTCTTAGATACATGGCCTCATCTTGCTGCAGGAGGGGTTGGAGCAACCAATTTTTTGGCTAGTTGACAACATGCCCAGCTGCAATTAGGAATGAAAGAAGAAAATGACTATTGAGCAGTCCCTGTTACATTAGCTCTGAAATGTCAAATTTCCCAGAACTATCAACTTCTACTAGATTTTCCTTTCCTCAAGTCCCTCCCCTCAGCCCTGCTGTGGATGGAGCCAACAAAGTAGCGTGAGTGCCTTCTCAAGGAGTCTGCGAAGAGCTCATGAGGCTGGAGGCTGAGGAACAGAAGTGTTCTCAGGAATTGTCCTCATCCCTTGCACCCCCACTTTGAAGCAACCACCATTCTGATTCCTACCACCGCAGGTTAGTTTCACACTTTTCTCAAACTTCATGTAAACCAGAATCACAGAGCATGAACCTTTTGTGTCTGGGCTATTTCACTCAGCCTTGCATTTGAGATTCCTTCCTGTGATGTGTAACAGGGCTGTATGGTGCTCCCCATGATGAAGTCACAATGTGCTCATCTATTCACCTGCTGAGAGACATCTGGTCTTCTCCAGATTTGAGATACTGTAAATAAAGCTTGTGTGAGTATTCTTGCACAAGGCTTTTTGTGGACTTCGCTCTACATTATTCTCTGTTAAATACCTAGAATTAAAACTATAGGGCAGACAGGCCTGAGTTATAGGACAGATAGGCATTTAACTTTTTATGTAATTGCCAAGCAATTTTCTAAAGTAGTCACAAAATTTTACAACCCCCTACCCAGAGACAATACATGAGTGTTCCAATTCTCCACATGGCGGGTTCCGGGGAGGAGCCCCAGGGGTGACACATTGTCCTCACCTGGACCTCAAGGGCCTGGCAAGATCACCAGCTGAAGCTCCAGCCTGGGAAGCCATGGTAGGAGTTCTTCTGCATGATGGCCACAGGGAGGCTTGGGCTGAGGAAGTCCAGAGTAGGACTGCCACAGGCCCTGTGATGTGAGGGAGACCTGGGCGAAGACATTTTTGGGAACTTGAAGGTCACAAGCCCCTCACAGAGGGGCTCCTGCCATCCTTCATGTCAGCACTGGCCTGTCAGGAATGCAGGAATACAGTAATATATGAAGGGGGTGCGGTTAGGAGATGAGCTTTTGACACTCAGGATAGGCCCCAAAGGGAGTAATGGCCCCAGAAAAGAGCCAGCAATGCCTCCATCACAAACCCCCACATACTCTAAGAAGCCAGGATGCAGGGACCCCTCTGACCTGGAGTACGAGGAATGTGTAGGTGGTAGGAGCTGTTTCACCCAGATGTAAAAGATGCTGCTGTCTTATGGAAGACTCTCCCAGTGGAGTCTTAGGTCCACGGTTCAGGAACTCTGGAAAATCAACAAGCCTTTCAAGTGGCTTGATCAAGAAACATCTATCTATCTTCATATTTCTCCTGATTTTATTATCTTCTCAACACAGAACATTTGTTCTGACTCTGAGTAAGGAAACTGAGGCACAAACCCAGGCCCTTCCCCAAGACCTGGAGTCTCTCAGTAGCAAAACAGTAGTTCCCATCTTACCTTGGTGGTTCCAAAGCAGGAGCTCCATGCTTTACGCCCCTATTCCTTTTATTTACATCCTGTAAACCCACTGGGCTGAGTGGTGGCCTGAGGACTTAGGAATGTGGTGCCACTGCCACCTGGTGGTAATGTGATCACATGGCCTGTGGCTGGGGCTCCCAGAGAAGACCAGGGGACAGAGATAAAGGACACATCTTCAGAATGAAGGACCAATGGACAGCCTAACCAATGGAATATTAGAGGTTCCCAAAGCCCCTCTAGAAGCTTTGTCCCCAGAGGGCTCACAATTCTCAACGATTAGAATCTATCCTTCTAGAAAAGGCATTTTGAGATAAATGCATGCCAAAGTTTGTATGTGTAATTAACACACCAATGTCTTAGGTGTTTACCCAGTCAGCTAGGGCTTGCCAAGGAAACAGAAAGGTCAAGGGGATGGAACACAGAACTCAGGTAAGTTTTGATGGGGAAGATGCAATCCAGAAGTAGGGCTTAAAGCAAGGGCTTCACGCAAAAAGGTTGGATTTGGGTGGGGGCACTGAACTTAGAGCCCTTTCTATAATTCTGCCCTATTTGGCTTTTCTATGTCAACTCCCCCACTTGAGTGGAAGAAGGTGGGTAAAAATTCCTAATGAGGAATACAAAGCCCTCTGAGTTCTGGATCCTGTGACGTGTCCAGCCTCCTGCCCTCTGCCCAACTTCACACCCTTGGGCAGTTCCATGCTTGGTGGGTAGTTATTTCTTGGGCTGCTCCCTGTAAATGCACTTTCTGGGACTTGCCCTTCAACCCTGTAGAAGAGATAAAATCGTCTTTATTTTTACCCTTCTAGGTTCTTGGCTGGGGCTCTGTAACAAAAGAGAGATTAACCAGAGAAAAAAAGAGCTAAAGTTTATTAACATGTCCATCGTGCATGTAACACACCCAGAGATGAGTAACTCAAAAGGATATAAGAGTTTATGTGCCGTCCTAGGTAAAGAAAATGGGGCTTGGTGTTTCTGGGTGGGGGAGGCAAGTTACAGGAAGGTGATCAGAAGTATGGTAAATAAGGGTTATTTAGTGAAGTTTGTTATGCAGATTTAAGTTGTGCCTACTCCACTGATAAGAGTTGTTAAGGGTCGTCCACTTCCTGGTACAGGAGAGAGACACTTCTCTACAAATAGAAATTTCCTTTATAATAAATGTAAATTTACTTTACCAAAGGAAAACGTGTTTTCCTGTTTCTAGGGCTTTTCCTGCACCTGTTGGCTCTCAATGGCCACAAAATAATCCATATGCCAAAAAGGCAAATTTGGGGATAGCATGTTCTGGAACCCCTCAACTCCGTAACACTAAAGGCCTGATGCTACATACTCCAAGAGCAGCTTCCACACTGTATGCTATGTGGGTGGCATCCCTGGAGCACAACTCCATAGACAAGATGAGGAGTGCCTCTGGGGGCTCATGGACCTTGCAGAATGCCTGCCACTGCCATCCATGCAATTGTGGTGGGCAGTCATCTTCACAACCATGACCTGATCTCCAGGCCATAGTTGATCGATCTGATGTGGCTCCAAAAATAAATGGCATTAGTCAGAAAGCTCCCAGCCCCCAAGTTTGAAATTGATATGAGATTCCAAAATCAGATTGACAGCGGTACCATATAAAGAAAGTGTGGGCAGCAGCCCTAAATTCTATGTTATGGTACCCTGACCAGATCTCCTGTGCCAGGTTGAGCGCACCCATCTTGCCTCCTGCTGTGTGAGTTGCCAATGTTTTAAAGGTACTTTTTCTCTGGAAAATCACCTGCTGCCACAAAGAGCTCACCTCTCCCCCCACCCCCTCATAGCCACAGAGATACAAAAGGCCAGCCTCAAGGCTTAAGAACTCTGCAGTGGATTTGCATCCCAGAGGCCCCTTCACCAATCCTGCTTGACCACCTCCTTCACGTTCCTGCTTCCTCCCTGCATTATAGGCTTCACTTGAGAACACTACCCCCAACAGATCACCCAAATCCATCTCAGGTTCTACTTCTCGGGGACCCACCTAAGGCAACCATATTCTACCACATGGACTAGAAGCAAAGGGAGCCAGTCTGTGGGGAGAGAGTGGCAAAGATTCTCTTCTTGACCAAACTTTAGATGGCTTTGACTAGACCTCAACTTTGGCGTATAAAAACTGCAGACTCTCAGCACAACTGGTTTTGTCCGTCCCTGCACTAAGAGACCTGAACAAACACTAAGGTAGTTTCCAGTAGCTCAAGGCTGCATCCCTAGGATGCTCCCCTGAAAGTGCCTGCCTGACAGCTCAAGGCTGCCAGGGGAATCACTGCTCATTTCAGGCAAAACCTGGTAATAGACAAACAAGTTCGGAAACCTAGCCCCCCCCCCCCCTCCGCACTTAGCGAAGTTACTTTAGAAAGCTTGCTATTGTGAATCCTTTCTGTCCCCCTTGAGATATAGATCTTCTACCACCAGAACCATCTTCTCAAGGACCTGAGTGCTATCTCTCTGAAATGCAAACACTTAGGGGATAACTCTTGCCTCCCTCTTAGACAATTCTCCCTCTCAGTTCTTGGGCTCCTTACTTTAACTTGCACCACCTTCTGTCATAAAGATGTGAGAAGTCTGCTTCTCTATCTGATAATAACCAATGAACAAACTCAGTCTCTTCTCTAGCTCCCCCATTCTTTCAAAACCCCCAGTCATCTCTCTACAAACCAAAGTTGAGTTCAGCTCACACTGAAACCTCCTCCTCATTGCAATGGTTATGACCAAATAAAGTCTTTCCTCACCACGTTAACCAGTATCCAGCTTTATCTTTGGCAAGAGAAATGAAGCAACTATCCAATGGAGAGCTGGGGTGGGAAATGGGGACCAGCATCGCAAACTCATGTCAGTTTCTATTACTTGTAAGAAATTCAGCCCTTCCTGGTATATTTCCTCCTTGGGGTGGGCCCTTCTCTTCCCTGCTGTCTGCCTGGCTTCTATCTACTTGTCTTTCTACACAGCTTCAGTATTAACTCCTCCTTGAAGCCTGCCCTGATAAGACACTCTGCTGCTCCTGGCACGTGCTTCCATCATATCCAGAACCCCTTGAACATTGCTTGCACTTTTGCTTGACAATTACAGATGTCCTTTGAGTTTATATGGGAAACCAACTTAGTCAATAGAACTGAAAATGTGTGCTTTGGTGGAAAACTATGCATTGTTTTGTTATACTATACTTGTTCTTGTTATCTAATTCTGATTTCATGTAAGTGAATTTGCAACTCTGTAAATCATAGACAACTGATGCCAATGCAAAATAATTCTTGCCTAGGGACATGTAAATAAATTTTATGCAAGGGAAGGGTGACCTTCCTCTGTGGAAAATCCAGTCTTGAATCCACTTGTACATTCATTTCAATATTCCCAATCCATCTATAAATGGATCTGTTCTTTGGATTCTCCTTTGATATGCTTGTGAAATTTTTACCAGTTTTCTCATTAGTAAGCTAAATAAAGCCTCTAACATGTTCATGTTTATATCTTATGGGAGTGATGATTCTACCAGTTTTGGAAAATTATCCTTTAATATAACATTGGGGTCTCTTGTTTTTAAGTCTCATAGTAATGGCTACCATGGACTACACACTATGTAATGGGTTATACTTTCAATGTTTCATTTAGAATGGAGATATCATAAGTTTTGTTCACTGAATAAAATATACTTCAGCTCCTAGAATAGTCCCTGGAATACAGCAAGTGCTCAAAACTTATTTGTAACTAAATGAATAAATCTCATCAATGCCAGGCAAAGCTGCTGTTTTTATCTCCATTTTAAAGATGAGGAGGTTGAGGTCCTCAGATGAGACAGGAAAAAAGTCTCATTATGGGGTTCCTGGATGGTTCTGTCAGTTAAGCATCTGCCTTTGGCTCAGGGTCCTGGGATCAAGCCCTGCATTGGGCTCCCTGCTCAGCGGGGAGCCTGCTTCTCCCTCCTCTCCCTGTCCTCAGCTCATGTTTTCTCTTGCTATCTCTCTCTCTCTCTCTCTCTCATGAATAAACAAATATCTCTCTTTCTCAAATTAATAAATAAAGCCTTTTTTAAAAAGTCCCATTACATTTCCTTTTACAGAAGTATGGAAATTGTCCCAAGAGGAACTCCCAACAGACTTTTCCTTATTTTCCTTTGGCTCAAATTACATAACATGTCCTTTTTTGAACCAATCTCCAAAGGAATGAACTCACACTTAGATCATCTGGGCCATGGCTAGAGTTGGTCATGAAGTCAAATGCAGTGGGGTGGGTCTGAACCAAACAGGTGGGTTCACTATCAGTAGTGTCAACTCCAACAAGTTTTGCAGTTGCCTCTTCCCCACTGAGTTCACCAGCTTAGAATCCACCTTATTTCTGTCTTCTTAAATCAATTTTTTATGTTGTCATGACTTTTTAGAAATATATCATTTATATCAATGAGATATGTCCATTGTCCCATGTGTACATCCATGTAACCACTACCCCCAATGAAGATAATGGAAGATTTACATCACCCCAAATAATGCTTTTGTGCAACTTTCCAGTCAATCCCATACCCCTGCCAAGAGGCAGGCAGTCACTGTTTTGATTTGTATCACTATAGACTAGCTTTGCCTATTCTAGAAATTCCCATAAATGGAATCACGTAGTATGTACTTTTTAATGTTTAGAACATTTCATTTAACATATTTTGGGGAAAAAAGATTTTTAGGATTCATCCATGTTTTTGTATGTATCTGTAATTTGTCCTTTTTTATTACTGGGTAGGACCCCATTCATACAATAGTGATATACACCACAAACTCTGTGTCCATTTTCCTCTTATGAATATTTGGTATTGTTTCCAGTTTGAGGCTTGTGAACAAAGACGCTAAGAACATTCACAAGGCTTCTCAGATACGTTTTTAAATTTTCTTCCTGGCTCAAGGATCCCAGACCACAGGTGAAATTAGCCCAATACACACAAGCAGCAATGGCTCAGTGACCAATGGAAAACTTGGTTTCCACCCAGGGACCATTTCCAGCCCAGGATCCTGGGCTGCCAGACTGAGATTCCATTCTTGTTTAGAGAACTCAGGCAAAATAACACCATTCCAGTTCTGTATTTGACCCCCTGGCACGCCCAGAGAAGGCCTCAGCAACTTTCCCTGAGAAGGGATTATACACTCCAATGCCTGAGGTATGCATTTTGTCCACATCCACCCATCCCTTGGGTCATCACACAGTTCCAACTCCAACTCCTAGGAGGACCTAGAGATTTCTTCCTTCCTTCCTTCCTTCCTTCCTTCCTCCCTCCCTTCCTTCCTTCCTTCCTTTCCTTCATTTCTTCTTTCTTTCTCTTTAAGCTTAACTGAAAAAACTGAGTCTATTCAGTCACCCATTCATTAAATATTTATTAAGCACTTAGTATGCACCAGGAATTAAGGATATAGCATTAAATATATAAAAGACAAAATAAAAGCACAGTAAACAAGAAACCAAAACCTGTTTTCAAGTAGCCTGAAGGACTACTCTCAATGCAATGAGGTAGATAATGTCTACAAACACTTCAATTCTCAGCCTCCTTGTCATTATTTGGGGATCATATGACTACTTCTGATTAATGAAGTGTGAACAGTAGTGACAAGTAACATTCTGGGTTTGAGACGAAGAATACCCCATATAGAGTTCTGTCTCCCACTTCCCTTGGGCCACTGGTGCCAGATGTGGGAACTACAAAATGATGGTACCTCAGTTAACCTGAGACCCTGAGTGACAGTGCAGCAGTCTCTCCCCCTGCCTCCTGCCAATATGTGGCAGGCTTTTATTGTGTTAAATCACTGAGATTTGGGGGATTTTTGTTACCACAGCATAAGTCAGCTAATCCTGACTAATGAAGAAATCAGTACCAGAAAGATACTGCTCTAACAAACCTAAGAAATAGCTGAACAGCCAGCCTATAGGTAGCAAGGAAATCGATATAGAAGGTTGGGAAAGACGACACTCTCAAGTTATGTAGGGGCAAAACTCTTGAGAGAACTATTTACTGCAATAACTTGGGAGGTAGCCCACATGACTAATAAACTTATAACTATAGGGAAAGGTTGGAAATCAAAATAACAGTAGTATCCAGTAATATTGGCCTCATTGGCAAGACAATACAAGAAAAAAAAAACACTTAAGAAGTCATTTGCTATCAGGAACAAAAATGAATCAAAATAATTAAAAAATCAGGGGGTTTATATAACCAAAAAAGCCAAATGTTTGGAGACCTTAATTCCGAGAAGATAAATTGATAAAGCCTACAAAAACTCAGACTTTCAGGAAAGATCAGACCAACAGTAGAGCTTTCCCATGGAAGCCTGATGGCCTCAAAGTATCCCTCTTCACAGTAAGCACAAGGCAGGGTGGCATGGGGGGTGTGGGGGGAGGAGGCAGGCAAAGAAATATGGTGATCTGAGAACTAGATTTTGGAAAGAACTGTATTTATGGTTTCAATGACATGGAACTGGCTGGGATCAAATAGACAATAAATCTGCTTAGTTTTTGAACTGCAAAAGAAATAGTTCTGGACTATAATAGTTCTGGAATTTCATGAGTCCTCAAGATTTATACTGACCTCTCAGTATAAATCATGTGTTTAGCAGGAAGTGAGCTAAGAAATCTATGCAGCCCCCAAAGAGAATAATATATTCTCAACCCTCACTTCAGATTAACCAAGGATAATAAAGAAGATAATCAAAGAGAATTCCTCAACCCCACAATAGGGGCACTCACAAGATCTCCCCAGTGAAATTTCAGAATTGCTCTTGAGATATACTTAGAGATCATGGAAGAGCCTGGGCTTGAGAGTCATTATTATATAGAGAAGTATTTGAGGCTGTAGGTCTGAAGGAGATTAACAAGACTGATGGAGAAGGAAAACGGTCCAAAAAGAGATCAGGGGCACTGGGAGGTTTAGAAGTCAGCAAGATGAGAGGGAACTAAGAAAGGAGCCTGAGAAAGAAGATCCAAAGAGGTAGTTGGGAATTAAGGAGCATAGAAGCTCACTAGCCAAATCAATAAAAGGCACCAAAGAATAACTCAAAGGCATTTAGCTTGTACGTAGCTGAAAGTGTATTCATATACCAGAAAGCACAATTATGTATAAATTGTCACTCTAAACAAAGGCAAAGGCAGGATTTACAGTGCAAAACTCATAGAGAGAGACTCTATGAACAGAGACTTGAA
Source organism: Canis lupus dingo (assembly GCF_003254725.2). Taxonomy (NCBI): domain Eukaryota; kingdom Metazoa; phylum Chordata; class Mammalia; order Carnivora; family Canidae; genus Canis; species Canis lupus. Next base: position 11,664,576 of record NC_064265.1, read on the forward strand.
TTTTGTGTTTGGAAAGGATGGTTGGTCACAAATCCTCAGGAAATGTGGCATGCACTTAAGAAGCTGGCAGGGTTAGGGAAGGCAGTTTAGTTCTTTGTGCAGTATCTGAGAAGCCCTGATGGCTCTACTGCAGGTATAGATAGCATACCTGCCTCTCATGGTGGCCAGTGTCTTTCTGCTGGTGTCTCCACCTTAGGTAAGCAGGTAGTCTCTCCATGTCTCTCATTATGACTTCTCAGTCTTCCATTTGGTCAGCCAAATGGAGCTCACTTAGGTAGCTGAAAAGACCAGTAGGACCACTGTTTCTTTTTGACCCTGTACCATCAGCTAGATGCCAGCTTGAGGTAACAGCTGTATAATAACATTTAAATGCTGGGAGACAGACAGCAGAATAAGATGAGAAGAAAGGTACTTGCAAATACCACAAGAAAAAAAGTAACACCCACTTCATATTTCATATCAAGTTTCCTTTTAAGCCTACCTCTCACCAAGAGAGAAAGATCAATTGGCCAACAATCAAGTGTCCTTTTCTCTCACTCGACTGATTATTTTGCTCCACCTTTAGTGCTGACCCAGAAGTTAAAAGATGTAACTTTTAGCTATTGTAAAAGATGTATTAGCTCTAGCCCTTTGGCTAGCTGGAAAATAGTCAAGGGAAGTCCTCCTATCTACGATAGCTTGACCCAATGAATATAGTCTGTTATACAGTCTGTCAAGCTTCCTCAGCTTGAATGTTTGTAACCTGGGCTAACGTCACAAATAAATGGTGGATTTCTGTTAGATTTAGGTAATTGCTTATTAGTTTCTAGAAATTTTTTTAATCTGAGAGACTTTATAATCTATCTTATTGACTCTCTCTGAAGGGAGGAAAAGATATACTAATTCGTTTGCTCTCAGAAGTTTTCACTTTCAAGAGAAAAGAGAGAGGAGAAATTATGTGTTTAGAAGCTTCAGATTGAAGGTGGGGAGGGATGGCAGCCGTGAAGTTCTAGACAAGCCAAATGCAATGACCAACTTCTATTTCTATTCCATCTGAGGTTTGAACTCTTAAACATGTATTTAGGCTCATTTAAACAGTTCTTATACAAACCAGGTAATCTTGCTTAGAAGCTATAGCTCCCTGTTCTCTCCATCATGTGAAACCAATTTCAGCTGTTTAACTCTTTGTATACATTTCCTCTCTTTTGATGGCAGGTTGGCTATAAAATTTCACATACCTAAGGTGTACACAAATGACAAGCTCCTATGACCATTTAATCTCTAAAATTCTCCCCCTAAAAAAGAGAGATGACCACAAATGCAAACAAAGGGAGAAGATAGTTAATTATAGGCAAAGAGAACTAGAAGTCTCCTTTTTGAAACACCCATCAAAATCAATTACTGACATTGTAGGCCAATTATTCTACTTGCCTTATTGGGGCTTCCATAGATCTTCACACACAAACAGTGGCACTACAGCAGGGACATATTCCAGGCCTCCAGGCTCTAAACTGAAAGATGGATATCCACCCAAGTCTGCCAGGCTGCCACTCAGAGGACCAGAATGTTTTAGACTCCTACTGTCCAAGTGCATGTCTGCCAGCCTTCCTCTGGGAGGCAAGGACCAAGATGTTCATACTTCTAAAATGTGAAAGACAGACAACGGCCTATATCTAACAACAAGTAACATCTATCAGCTCAGAAAATGGTCGTCTACTCTGACAATGAGAACAATTTGTTGGGTCTCAGCCTAAACTCACCAGTAAGTTAAGCAGTTCCACAAAGAAAGGCCAGGAAGACACCAAAGATCTCAAAGGTGCATTTGCTGTGATATTTCTTGATCCAGGTCTGTTCTCCATTTCCAAATGTTTGCTTTGCACAAAATTCTATTTGTTAGTGATTTAAGCTCATACTGCTACAAAGACAAGCAAATAACACAAAGGATGCTATCAATTGTTGGGAAACAAGAATTAACCTGGCCCGAAGAAGGATTTGGCCCTTTGCCTCTGGCTCCTGAAAGGTAAGCTTTGAGGTCTTTGAAATGTCCTGCCTGATAAGAGAGTGTCTTGTTTACCCAGAGATAGATTGTCTGTGTTAGCAATGTGGCTTATGATGGGAGTTAGACCTCTAAGGGGTGGGGACAGGAGACTAAGGTCAGCAACCCATGCACTCCTCCATGTCTATGTGACCCACCCCTGATGGAAACTTTGGACATTACTGCTCTGGTGAGCCTTGTGTGTTGGCAGTACTCTACACATATTTTCACACATTGTTGCTGGGAGAAATAAGAACTTCCACGTGATTCCAACTTGGAAGGATGACTACGAGCTTCATGTCTTGTCTCTCCTGAACCTTGCCTTATGTGCCTGTTCCCATGGCTGGTGTTAGTCTGTGTCTTTTCACTGTAACAAACCATAACAATGAATATAACAGCATTGCTGAGTTCTGTGGGCCCCTGTACTGAATTATTAACCCAAGCATTGTCTCAGAACCCCAAACTACGACAGAGAGAGACACAGATAGTTTATGATGTATCAGTGCACAAGTGACATCTCAACACTGTGGCTGAGACCTGCTAACTATCTAAATCAAAGCTTTGGGACCCAATGATAGACAAATGCCCCCAATGCAGAATATAGCATAATCCTCAAGACAAAATGTCAAAAAATATAACAACAAATCACTTTTCTGCCACTTCCAGAGAAAAATGGAATGGCCATGTGCAAAACAGAATCAGAATAGAATCAGATGTGACGCAGGGCCATATTCAATATTTGAGAGACAAAGAGTTTGATTATCAGACTTACCAGAGAAGTTAAAGGAAAGTGAAGCATGAGTCAAAGGGTCAATGAGGTGTACATTCAGGTTCATCATTTGCTCAGCTCTGAGAGAGGGCAATATCTTAGTATTATCTCCCAAACTGTCAAAGAATAACTTAGAGATGTTTAGTTGAAGTACAGCTGAAAATTTACATGCCATCAAGGGAAATCAATCATGTATACAAGGACAAAAGAAGGGGTTATAAAAGTAAAAATCACAGTCTGTGGAACATAGAGTCATATTTTTTGTTCTCAAATTGGCTAATTGACTAAAAGTGACCCAGAAAGGCAATTTGCTCTTAAGAAGAAAAATACAGTTGTCAGAGAAAGCAGTTTTAGTTTTTTGTGGATTTTCTCTTTGGGATATTAACTGTTGAATGTACTTGGACTTGACCTCAGACCTCATCTATAGTCGTGGACTTGATCTTTGGAAATGAATTTGCCAGGACCTTAGATGTGGATCTTGATATGGGGCCTGGAGATGGACAGTAGAAATGGACCTTAGATCTAGAATTCTCAAAAGTTCTTATTGCTAGTTAGAGAGAGTTAAAGTATTTCTAAGTAGTATTTGTGTAAAAGAGCCATTATCACACATTGTTTAAAAAAATTATTTTCTTATTGCAAGTTAGAACCGATTAAGATGATTCAGAGCAGTGTATGGGAGAACAAATAATTTTCCCATTTTCCCAAATGTGTAAATAAACTAGTCTCATACACTGTTCTCAAAAGTATGGTCTTACTGCAAGTTAAATGAAAGAAAGTGTACAAAGAGAAAGAAAACAAGCTCAGAATCAAAGTCAAAACCTTAGTACCAAGTCCAAGTCTAAGTTCAAGTCAGAGGTCTAGGTCTATGTCCAATTTCTAAGTCTAGGATCTAGCCTAATGTCTAAGCTAAAGCAAGATCCAAGATCAGGGGCCAAGGTCTAAATACAAGTTCCAAAGACCACATCTAAGGTTGAAGCCCAGGTCTAAGATTAGAGTCCTTAATCCAATGTCCAGAATTGAGGTCCAGGTCCAGTGCAGAAGTCCATGCTGCAGGTCCCAGGCTCAAAGCCAGATACAGAGCCAAAGTCCAAGGCCAATGTCTAGCTCCAAGTCCAATTCCCAGGTCTAAGGTAAGATCCAAGGAACTAGAAAAAGACTATTCCAAAGACTAGGTCCAAGGTACACATCCATATCCCACATCCAGATCCATATTAAAGGGATAAATATAACATGTTCATATCCCATATCCACATCCAAAGTCAAGTAAGTCTAGGTCCATGACAGAGGTAAAAGCCTCAGGTCAACATCTGAGGTTAGTGGTCCAAATCCAGGATACAGGGCCACATTCAAATTCTAGCTCTAAGGTTATATCCACTAGGAAAACCAAGTTTCAGTGTCCAAGTCCAACAGCTATGTCTAGATCAGAAGTCCAGGTCCAAGGTCAAGGTCAAAGGTGCAAGGTATACTTCCAAGACCCAGAAAAACTGCATGTCCAAGTTACAGGTTCAAAGCTGAGTAACAGTGTGAGGTCAAGGATGTAGGCTCAAGGTAAAAATTTAATTCCAGGCTAAAAGTGCAAGAGAAAGTCCAAGATGCAAAGTTTATATTTCAAAGTCTGAGGTCCAGGTCCAGGTCAAGTTCCAAGATACAGGAAAAATGAAAGTCTGAGGTCAAGTTCTGATTCCCATAGAGTCCAAGTCCCGACATCCAGATCAAGTTCCAAGATTCAAAGCTCAGTTTGAATTCTAAGTCAAGGTCCAATATCCAAATCCATGGACAAAAATCAAAGTCCAAGATCCTAGTTCAGGGTGCACATCCAAATACAAGTTCTAAGTGTGAGGTCCAGGTCCAAGTCCAAATTCTAATAACCACATTCAGAACTATATCCAGGTTCTGGTCCAGGTCCTATTCTAAGGTCCAGATCTGGGTTTAAGTCCAAGGTCTAAGATTGACTTTAGAGGCCTAAGTCCAATTCTGGGTTGAAGATACAGATCCAAATGCAAGTCCGGGACAGACATCCAAAATCTAGGTCTCAGTCTAAGGTTCAGATTCATGTCAAGGTCCAAGATCCAGGTCAAGTCCAATCTCCAGGTGTAAAAGCAAATAAAAAATTAAAAATGAAATAAAAGTAAAACAGATAAAATTTAAAGTCTGTAGTTGCAATCAAAGTTTAGATCCAAAGTCTAGGTTTGAAGTCTGAGTTAAAAGTCCAGATCTAAAATTCAGGTCCAGGATCCAAGGTTGACTTTAGTTCAAGTCCAGTTCCAGGTCCAAGATCCCAGTCCCAAATGTAGGTTCACAAAAGAGAGTCAAGGACAAGGTCAAAGTCCTTGTCTAGGTTTAGATTAATATCTAAGTGTAAGATCCAAATCTAAGTTCAAGCTCCAAGTCTAAGAGTGGGTCCAGGAACTGGGAAAAATCCATGACCAAATTCCAGGCCCAAAATCAGTGTCCAGGTTAGTTCCAGGTCCAATCTGCATTCCAGGTCTGAAATCCATCCAAAGTTTAGAGGTCCAGGTGTAAGGTCCAAGCTATAGTTCCAAGGTCTAGGTCTTAATCTAGTTCTCAGGTCTAATTCATAACCACATCAGAATGCAGGTTCAACATCCAGGACCAGGCCAATGTTCAGGTCTAAGGTCCAGGTCCAAGGTTTAGGCCCACAACCTTGGTTCAGGATTGAGTACCAGGTCCAAGTTCCAAGGTCAAGAATCATGTACAAGTCTAGGTCTGAGCTCCAAAATCAAAGTGAATGTCATTGTCCAAGATTCATGTCCGAAATCCAGGTCCATGACCAAGAACAAAATCTAAGGTTCAAGATGTTAGAAAAATCCAAAGCCAAAATTGAGATCCTATGTCTGTTCTAAGGTCCAAATCCACATCTAAGGGCTATACCAAGGACTAAGATTCAGGATCCAGTTCAAAGGATGAAGTCTGGTCCAAGGTCTGGTCCAAGGACCAGGTCCTTGTCCAGGATCCATTTTCCAGATCCTGGCCCAAGACCAAGGTCTAAGTCTGAGGGTTAGATCTATGTTTCAAGTACAAAGCTCAGGTCCAGGTCTTAGTTACTGATCCAAGATTAGAATACATTATAGAGATCTAAAGTCTTGGTCCAACAGCCACACCCATCACACAGTCCATGTCAAAGTCCAGAAGTTCAGGCCAAAGTTCCATTGTCCATGTCCTGGTTCATATGTAAGGCACAGGCTCTAGGTCCAACTCCAAGATACAAAGTTCACTTTTGATGTTCAGGCCCAGGTTTGAGGCCTAGATCTGAAGAATATATCCAAGACTGAGGTTCAGGAACAAAGTCAAAATTCCATTACCAAAGTTCAGGAGCAAGGTCCAAACTCTAGATCCAAGGTTGACATTCATGTCAGAAATCCTGGTCCAACATTCATATCCATAGTCATGTGTCATTTCAGATCTGATGTCCAAGTCTGAAATCAACTACAAGTTAGAGACTAAAGTCCAAGTTCCAGTCCAAAGTCCATGCCCAGGTTCGAGGTACAGAACCAAACTCCACATCCAAGTTCAGATCAAGGTCCAAATCGGAGGTCTGGGTCTACTGTTCAGTTCCAAGATAGAGATGCTGATTGAAGGCCCAAGCTCATGACCAAAAAAAATGTCTAAATCCAGGTCCAAGGTCCATAAGAACCAGGATGATGCCCAAGATACAGGTCCAGTTAAGAGGTCCGGGCTTAATATTCAGATACCAAAGCCTGCTTAGATCAATTTTAATTTGGACTTGTTTGCACAAATACTGGTTGGATTTGTTTTAACCTGTTTTAACTTTCAAAAAAAAACTTTTGAGAACACTGTGTGACTTGGAGCTAGTTTTCACAAATACTGCATGGATTTATCTTGTTTGTTCTAACTCAAAATAAGAGTTTCCTTTTTAGAGTAATGTGTGACTCTGAGCTTGTTTTCACATTTACTGCTGAGATTTATCAGTGTAGTTGACAGGAATGTGTATTTTCAGATTTTGCTCATGTAATGCTGATGCCCCTTACAGGTCATTTTGCCAAGCAATAAGAAATTACTCTGAAGGAGGATTTCTGAGACTGAACTTGTTTGCACTAATGCTGTCTTGTTTCAAAACAACAATGCAGTTTTCCAGCTCCACGAAGATGGAGTTGTCCCACTCTCCCTGCTCCTTCTTACAATTAAAAATCCCTGGACATAATACAACAGACAAGCATAAGAAGATTCTGAAGGGTAGAAAGAACACAGATTACCTAGAGACCCATAGATTTGATCAATCCTATGGTAAGTCTCCTGGGTTTCCTCCTTACTTCCCACATGTTCTAGACAGAGTATTGTGCAAGCTCCCATCCCAGAACTATGAACAGGTACAGCCATAAAAATTTCAAGAAAATCCTGTTCTCTCTAGGCAAATGGCCCCCGCCCCACCAAAAAATGATCTAACAACAGAAAACTTTGGCAGTACCTACCCTACTCCAATCAAACACCAATTTAAAAACCACACCCTGCCCTGGCAATTTGAGCAGAAACATAAGGGGGTAAAAGGATTGATCTTCCACCCACGCCCTCAATCCACGGAAGTAAGAGGCACAATCTGATTTTTCTGCCAGCAGCATTGGTGAGTCTGAGGAAGGAGCTAATATTCCATTCCCTGTGTGGCAGAAGCAGGCAGCATTCTGATTCTCCTAAAAGGTGGTGTCAGCCAGGTACAGCAGTGAGCTCAGCCTCCATCCACCTACACCTGGCATCGATGCAACTCAACAAGGCCCTGCAAGTTGGAGCTAGTCATCCCTCCACTTTCCTTCCATTCCAGGTATCAGGAAGGCCCAGGTGCGAAGTGCACCTCCACATGCACCCAGCAGCAGTAAGACTGAATGGCAGTGCAAAGCAGGGCTAGTCAGCACTCCAGCACCACCTTCCCACGTGCTATCAGGGCCCAGTGTGGGGCTGAACTTCCACACCTATCCTGTGGCAATAAAGTGGTATGGGTCAGTCCATTTCCCTCCAACTCCATGGTAGCTGTGCAGCCCAGTGGGGAGCTGAGCTTAAACTTCTACTCAGAAGCAACAAGGCAGTGTGAGCTGGGGCCACACTTTTTCTGTGTCAGTGAGGCTCAGGGGCAACTGAACTTCCGCCCCATCTCTGCCAACAAGCCAGTGTCCCACTTTTGTCAGGGTGGCTGTTGTCCAGACCACAGTAGGAAGCAGAACATAACACTCTCCCAGCCCCTGTGCTAAACAGAGGGACTCCCTGATTTAAAAAAAAGACTAGGGGCTCAGTCAGTTAAGCATCCAACTTTTGATTTCTGTTCAGGTCATGATCTTGGGGTCATGAGATTGATCCCAATATTGGGCTCTGCACTCAGCGTGGAGTCAGCTTGGGCTTCTCTCTCTTAATCCCTCCCCCTTATCTCTCTCTCTCTCTCTCTTTCTCTCTCCCTCTCTCTCTCTCCCCCCTCCCTCCTTCCAATAAATAAATAAATAAATAAACAAACAAATAAATAGATATTTAAGAAAAAATATTAAACAGGACCCAGCATCTTCTAAGATATCCAAAATATCCAAGAGATAATTGAAAATCAACCATCAGAGGGGCCTGGGTGGTTCAATCAATTTAGCATCTGATCATGTCATGATCCTAGGGTCCTACGATCCAGCCCACATGGAATTCCTGCTCAGTGGAGAGCCTGCTTCTCCCTCTGCCTGCTGATTCCTCTGCTTGTGCTCTCTTTCACTCAAGTAAGTAAATAAATCTTAAAAAGAAAGAAAGAAAATTAATCATCATACCAAGAACCAAGAAAATCACAACACTGAGAAAACATAACATACAGATCCCAACACTGAGACAAATCAGGTATCAGAATTACCTGACAGGGATTTTTAAAGTAGCTATCACTAAAAAAAAAAAAAAAAAAAAAAAAAAAAAAAAAAAAAAAAAAAAATGTTTCCGCACATAATAATGAATTATCTTGAAACAAAAGAAAAGGCAAATATCTCAGCAAATGAAATCAAAGGTTTTTTTTTTTTTTAAAGGACCAAATGAAAATTACAGAACTGAAAAAGACAATAACTGGCTTGCTTCAGGGGCTCAATAGTAGAGTGGGGATGAAGGAAAATAGAATTAGATCAATAGAATTTACCCAATATTAACAACAGAGAGAATAGATTGGGGGTGGGGAGGAAGGGTACCTAGAGGACAATAACAAAAGACATAACATCATACTGTTAGAGTCCCAGGAATAGAGGAGGGGGAGAGAGGAAGTGCAAAAATATTTGAATAAATAATGGCTGAAAACTTCCCAAATACACTGAAAGACATAAACCTACAGATCCAACATTTTCCAACTAGAGTAAACCCAAATAAACCTATGCCAAGACATAATTAAACTTCTGAAAACTAATTCTGTTCAAAAATTTTTAAATAGACAGGGGTGCCTGGGTGGCTCAATCAGTCAGGCATCTGACTCTTGATCTCAGTTCAGTTATTAATCTCAGGGTCAAGAGTTCAAGGCCCATGTTGGGCCCCATGCTCAGGATGGAGCCTACTTAAAAAAAAATTAAAATGTTCACATCATCCATGAGAAACCAAGAAAAGACAAATAAAGGAATAAGAAATACAGAGCGCAGGTGATAAAAAAGCAAATCACCAACTAATGTAAATATACCAATAAACAGAGACTGACAGAGTAAATTAAAAAGATGATACAACCATAGGCTGTCTACAAGAAATTCACTTCATATACAATGACCCTAGTAGACTGAAAATATAAAGGTGGGCCACTCCACTTAACAATAGCAAAATACACATTATTTATAAGCACATACAGTATGTTTACCAAGGTAAACCATATCCTGGACCATAGGATAAACCTCAGCAAATTTAAAAGAACTGAGGTCAGGACAAATATGTTCTCTGAACATAATGGAATCACATCAGAGATCAATAGTAAAGAGATAACAGGAAACCTGCAAAATACTTGGAGAGTAAATAGCACACTCTAAATAATCCATGCATCAAATAAGAAGTCTCAAAGGAAAATTTTAAATATGTGTATATATAAAGAGAAAGCGGAATTAAACTGAAAATATCACATATCAAGATATGGAGGATTCAGCTAAAACAGAAATGAGAAGGAAATTTATAATACTAGAGGCTTACATTAGAAAAAAAGAGTTTCAGACCAATAATTTAAGCATCCATTTGAAGAAACTAAGAAAAGAAGAGCAAAATATACCCAAAACGAGCCAAAGAAAGGAAATAATAAATATAAAAGCAGAAATCAATTTTAAAAATAGAGTAAAATCAATGAAACAAAAGGCTACTTGTTTGAAAAAAATTTTAAGATAAACCTCTAACAAGACAGACAAAGATAAAGAGAAGACCAATCACCAGTCAGATATGAAATCCTAAAAGCAACTTTATGCTCATAAATTCAACTACTTAGAAGAAATGGACTAATTCTTTTAAAAACACAAACTGCCAAAGCTTAACCAAGGTGAAATAGATCATTCAAATAGTCCTATAACCACTAAAGAAATAGAATTTAGAAGCTCCTGAGAAAGAAATATCCAGATGCATAGGGTTTCACGAGAGAATCCTACCAATTTTTCTAATTGGCACCAATTTTACCAATCTTTTCTAAAAAAAAAATCAAAGAGGAAGGAATATTTACCAATTTATTTTATGAAGTTGGTATTACCCTAAGATAAAAACCAGACAAAGACATTACAAGAAAAGAATACTACAAACCAATATTTCTCATAAGCACACAAATTCTTAACAAAATATTAGCAAATTGAATCCAACAATGTAAAAAAATAATTATGCATCAAGGCCAAATGTGATTTATCCTAAGTATGCAAAGTTGGTTCAACATTCAAAAATCACTCAATTTCAATTCCACCATTTCAATCTGCTTGAAAAAACAACACATGACTATAACAATACATATAGAAAAAGCATTTGACAAAATACAGCACCCATTCATGATAAAACTCTCAAAAACTATAAATAAAGAACTTCCTCAACTCAATAAAGAACATCCGTAAAAAGCCTACAGCTAACATCTTACTTAATGGTGGAACATTAACACTTTCTCTTTAAGATCAGAAACAAGAGGGATCCCTGGGTGGCGCAGCGGTTTAGCGCCTGCCTTTGGCCCAGGGCGTGATCCTGGAGACCCGGGATCGAATCCCACATCAGGCTCCCGGTGCATGGATCCTGCTTCTCCCTCTGCCTGTGTCTCTGCCTCTCTCTCTGTGTGTGTGACTATCATAAATAATTAAAAATTAAAAAAAAAAAAAGATCAGGAACAAGATAAAGATGCCTGCTCTTACCAATGCCGATTACTGCAGTACTGGAATTTCTAGCCACTGCAGGAAGGGAAGGAAAAGAAATAAAAGCATATAAACTGAAAAGAAAAAAATCAAGATGTTCCTATTTGCAATGATATGATTGTCTATGTAAAAACCCCAAATAATCTAAAAACAAAAAATAAACAACAAACTTCTTGAACTAATAAGTGAGTTAAGAGAGGTCACAGGACATAAGATCAATAAACAAAAAACAATTACATTTTGATATCCCAATAATGATCACATATAGAAATGGAAATTAAAAATACAGTACCACTTACAATCATTCCAAAGAAAACAAGATATTTAGATGTAGCTCTAGCAAAACATGCACAGGATATATCCTTAAAATTTTAAAGTACCGACGAAAGAAATTAAAGAAGACCTAAATAAACGGAGAAATGTACTATGTTCAGAAATGGAAAATTCAACATATTAAAATAGGTTTAATGCAATTCCTGTCAAAATTCCCAGCAAGTTTTATAAAACTTGTTTTATAGACAAGTTTATTCTAAAATGTATATGGAAAGACACAGTACCTAGAATAGCTCAAATAATTTTGAAAAAAAGAAGAATAAAGTGGGAAGAATCACTATACTCAATGTTAAGGCTTGCTACAGTAATCAAGACAGTGTGGTATTAGAGACGGATGGACACATAGATCAAAGGAACAGAATAGAGAATCCAGAAATAGACCCATACACATATGCCCAACTGATTTGTTACAAAGGCACAAAAGCAATTCGCTGGAGAAAGGGACAAACAAATTATTTCAACAAATGTTGCTGGAGCAATTGGACATCCACAAAATAAAATGACTAAAATGATTTTTTTTAAAAACTGTGATAACACCAATTGCAGAGAAACTGGATCACTCATACATTGTTGGTGGGAACATAAAATGGTAGAGCCACAGTGGAAAACAGGTTGCCAGTTTCTTAGGACATTAAGCATGCAACCACTGAAAAACCCTGTGACTGCAGTATTGGGTATTTATCAGAGAAAAGTGAAATTTGATGTTAACAGAAAAACCTATATGCACATGTTCAGACAGTTTTATTTATAATTGCCCCAAACTGGAAACAACCCTCATGTCCTTCAATGAGTGGATAAATAAACAAACTCTAGTACATACATACCTTCAAATATGGCTCAGCAATAAAAAAAGAATGACCTTTTGATATGCTCCACAATTTAGATGAATCTCCAGGGAATTATTCTGAGTGGGGGAAAAAAACCCAAAAGGTTACATACTGTATGATTCCATTTATATAACATTCTTGAAATGACAAAATTATAGAAATGGAGAACATATCTGTGGTTGCCAGGAATGGGGATCAGGAATGGGATAGGGAGAGAGAGGAAAGTGGGTGTAGTTATAAAAGGTCCACTGGAGAGATTCTTGGGGTGGACAAACTAGATCAAGGTCAACATTGTTCTCTAGTATTATAAGTTGTTACCATTGAGGGAGGCTGGGTAAAGAAAGGGTACACGGGATCTCTCTATATTATTTCCTACAACTGCATGTGAATCTATAATTATCCTAAAATAAAACATTCAATTAAAACATTTTCAGATACCAAAATAAAAATTGCTATCTAGATTCATCTTAACTGGCTCTAACTCACAATTTTTTTAAAAAGTTAGTTAACAATGCATTTCTTGGGTTGTCCCCCCCCCCCCCAGATAAAGCTTACATTCGTGTCTGTTTTCTGACAAACATTAAGTAGTTACTTTTGAGAAGAATTTCTGAGACTGGGCTTGTTTCCACTTATAACTGTTTGTTTTCTCAAACGCAGTTTGAGTCATCTTCCTTTGCCTATGTCACAAGTAGGTAGAGTTGAGAAGAAAATGTGTTTCTGAGTGTCTTTGTTCACATTTGTCTCTAGTTATTCTAAAAAGCAGTAATAAGTTACTTCAGAGTAGAACATCTGAGACTGAGCTTCTTTGTTCTAATATTGCTTCTTTTCCAAATGCTGCTTAGATTTATCTTTGTCTACAAAATTGGCAAATAATGGCTTTTAGAGCAATTTCTTCCCCAACTCTAAGATCCAATTCAGGATCATTTATTTGGCTGCCATGTCTATTTAGTCAAATTTGTAAACAATCTTCACTCTTTGTTTTTTGAGACTTGGGCATTTTTGAAGAACACAGGTCCACTGTTTGTGCAGAATGTCCCTCAATTTTGGTTTGTTTGATTGCTTCCTCATGATTCAGGTAATGCATTTATTGGCAAGAATATTACATGAACCATATGTCTCCAAGGTCACAACAGGAGGCAAATGATGTCAGTTTGTCCCCACTACTGGTGATGTTAACTTTGATCACTTAGCTAAGGTGGTATCTGCAGGTTTTGCCATTCTATATGTGCCTTTTTTCTCTTTGTAATTTGTGTGGGGTTTTATTTTATTTTTTAAAGATTTTAATATTTATTTGAGAGAGAGAGAGAGAGATAGTAAGAGAGAGCAAGAGCAGGGGGGCAGTGAGAGGGAGAAACAGGCTTCCCGCTGAGCAGGAGCCCAATGAGAGGCTCAATCCCAGAGCCCCAGGATCATGACCTGAGCCAAAGGCAGATGCTTAACAGAATGAGCCACCTAACTGCCCCTGGGTTTTTTTTTTTTTAAGATTTTATTTATTTATTCATAATAGACATAGAGAGAGAGAGAGAGGCAGAGACATAGGCAGAGAGAGAGGCAGGCTCCATCCCAGGAGCCTGACGTGGGACCCCATCTGGGACTCCAGGATCACGCCCTGGGCCAAAGGCAGGTGCTAAACCTCTGAGCCACCCAGGGATCCCCTTTATTTTTTTTAAGCATGTTTGATAATCATATCTCTTGATATTTGGAATATCCATGTTGAGAGTAGAAGGGCAAATATCTTTATACTTCTTCCAGTTAACATGTCAGTCCCAACAAAGTGAACCTTGGTGGAACCACTTTCCAGTGTGGGGAGTTAACATCTCCAGTATTTTGCATGGTTGTCCTTTGAACACCAAGAAGCTATACAGTGCTAAACACTGCATTAAGTAAGTGCTGGAAGCACTACCATCTCCCCAGCAGTGAAATCCATTTCATTCACCATGATGGAATGAGGAGATGATTGCTTTTCTGAAGGAATATCCAGCCAGAAGAGTGCACCTTTCACCTGGGCACTCACTCTGGCCCCAGCAACTACAGTGGATATGGTGACAGCTCCAAGTGTTCCTGCATATGCTATATTTTTAAATATGCTCTACCCCCAACATGGGGCTCAAACTCACGGCCCTGAAATCAAGAGTTGCATATTCTATTGACTGAGCCAGCCAGGAACCCCTATACTATTTTTAGTGTTCACATAATCAGTATGAAGTTTTGTCCTAATGAACATGGACACGGGTTACTTTTATTTTTTAGAAAGAATTTTATGTTTGAAATTAATCCATGAATGACAACGACACAGGTCTGCCATAAAATATAATCAGTTTGTTGGTCAATATATAAATAATTTTTAAGTACATCATTATTTAAAGCCTTCCCATTCAACAAAGAAGATACACAATGGAATATTACTTAGCCATAAAGAAAAATGAAATATTGTCATTTGCAACAACATGGATGGACCTAGAGAGTATAATGCCCCATGAAATAAGCCAGTGAGAGAAAGACAAATACCATATGATTTCACTCATATGTGGAATTTAAGAAGCAAAATAAATGAACAAAGGAAAAAAGAGACAGACAAAGAGACTCTTAACTATGGAGAACAAACTGGTGATTATCAGAGGGGAGGTGGGTGGAGGATGGGTGCAATAGGTGAAGAGGAGTAAGAGTACACTTTTGATGAGCACTGAGTAATGTATAGAATTGTTGAGTCAAAAAAAAATAAGAATTGTTGAATCACTATATAGTACATTTGAAACTAATACAACCCTATTGTTAATTATATTGGATTTATTATTTTTTTTAAAGCAACCCCTTTCAGTCTCAAAATTGTCCCAGTTTGGAGTACTTGGATAGCACAGTTGGTTAAGCATTCAACCCTTGGTTTTGGCTCAGGGGTCATGAGGTTATAGTCCTGTGTCAGGCTCTGAGCTCAGCACAGTCTGCTTGGAACTCTCTCTCCCTCTCCCTCTGTCCCTCACACACACACACACACACACACACCCCTCAGTCTCTCTCTTTTTGTCTCTCAAATAAATCTTTTTCAAAAAAAAGTATCCCAGTTTACAAATGCGATACTTAAAACTACAAAACTCTTCAAAGAAAACATGATAAAAGCTTCACAACACTGGATTGGCAATGATTTCTTGGATATGAATGACACCAAAAGGCACCAGCAATAAAAGAAAAAATAGAAATATTGAACCTTATGAAAAATTTAAAATTTAGTACACCAAAGACACTGTCCACAGAATAACAAGGCAATCCACAAAATGGAATAAAATATTTACAAATCACATATATGATAAGATATTATCTAGAATATATAGAGAACTCCTAAAATTCTGTTTTCCCCCAAAAATTCAAAAATGGGCAAAAGACTTGAATAGAAATTTCTCCAAAATAGTTACTTAAATGGCCATTTAATGAAATGATGCTCATGAAACAATGCTCCAACATTACTGATCATTAGGGAAATGCAAATCAAAACCATAATGAGATACCACCCCACACCAGTCAGAATGGCTACTATAAAATAATAATAATAATAATAATAATAATAATAATAATAAATGTTGACAAGAATGTGGAGAAATTAGAACCCTTGGGCACTGTTGGTGGGAATGTAAAATGAGTCAACTGCTATGGAAAACAGTATGGCAGTTCCTCAAAAAATTAAAAATAGAACTACCATAGGATCCAGCAATTCAACTTCTGATATATACCCAAAAGAATTGATAGCAGGGCCTAGAAGAGAGATTTGTATGTCTATGTCCATAATGGAGTTATTCGAAATAGCTAAAACATGAAAGCAACCCAGCGTCCATCAGTACATGGCTTGGATAAGCAAAATGTGGCAAAATGTGGCATATCCATATAATGGAATATCATTCAATCCAAAAAGGGAAGAAAATTCTGACCTATACTACAACATAAATGAACCTTGAGGACTATGTGCTAAGTGAAATAAGTCAATCACACAAAAGACAAATACTGTGTGATTCCACTTACATGAGATACTTAGAGTAGTCAAAGCAGAAAGAAGAATAGTGGTTGCCAGGTTAGGGGTAATAAGGGTATTACTGTTTAATGGGTCCAGAATTTTAGTTTTATAAGATCTAAAGAGTTCTGTAGATGGATGGTGGTAATGGTTATACAATATTATGAATATATTTAATACCACTGAACTGTACACTTAAAAATAGTTAAGATGATAAAACTTATATGTATTTTATCACAATAAAAAGTGTTTTTAAGTGTCCCAGTTTGGACACTTAAGCCTACATGCCTGAGAATTCAAAGAAAGATTGTCCTTGAGAAGTTGAATTCAAACATTCTGGCAGAGATGGTAAAGGTGGTTCCAAAGTAGTCTTCAGCGCCACCTTCAGTCACCCTCTATACATCCTCCCTTCCTCCATATACTCAACATCAGAGCCCTGAGCCCCAAACCAGATATGCCCCATTGATGAGCAAGGGCATGCCCTCCACCCCACGCTGCCAATGGGTTAAAGTTCCAAGCCAACAAATAGCTCAAGGGACTTTGAGCAGATTGGTAACTGTAACTCTTCTCTCTTCCCTCCCCATCTCTCCTTCCCTCAAATGCCCTCATTTCACAGGGGAGGACAATGAGGTCCAGAAGAGGCAGAAGATGAACCAACAATATTGCCAAGATAACCACAGAGCCAGGAGCCAACCTATCCCTTTAACTTCAGGAGAGTCCCTTCATTGGGGTGGGAAACAGGAATCTTGGATCAGGATTCAACCGCTCTGTCTCTCGACAGCCAGTTCACTCCAGCTTAGAGAAGAGCCACTGTGGCCATCAGGAAAGCAATCTACACAGCACCAGACAAGGCCTCCAAGGAGGGCTGTGGGATGTGGCCTATGGATCCCTGGCCCCTCCAGGCTGCAGTGTACCACTGAGTGCCGAGGGATGAAGTGCTCTCAAATCCTGGAAACTCTCCTTTTAAGGATCTCAACTCTCTTACCCCAAGAAAATGCACTATCTCCATGATCAACCAGACTACTCCAGGGCTACAAGTCCCTTCTACAGTCTGATATAGCCATAAATTGCTCCATGACCTACTGGATCACTGTGGTCATTTCATCTTTTTTTTTTTTTTTTTAATTCACACTCACTTGTTTTCTGACTCAAATGCATTCACTAAGATGGGTAAGAAGTTTTATATTGGTCATTGTCAGGTCAGAGTCCCCAGGAGCATAGCCTGAGACAGGGTTTACTGAGGGAAGGACTCAGGAGAAGGGAACAGATGAAGCAGAATGAGGCAGGAGAGGAGCTGAGCAAGAATGGTTTCAACAGGTCAAGCTCAGCCTGACCCTAAAGGGGTATTGGTGCAGGAAATGTACCAGAGTTGGTCCCATCAGTGGCAAGGAGGCAGACTTTTTTTTTTTTTTTTTTCATCCTCTGAATTGGTCTTTGGCTCTGAACAGTCCCTGGGGGTGAGAGGTATAATGCTCTATGTGATGTAGTTCCCACGGGTGTAAGAGAATTCTCCAGAGAAGGCTGTGAGCCATCAGAACCATATTTACAGAGGCTGAGGTGGAGAGTCTAATGAAGGGGATCTGGGAGGTCACCACGTCATCCAGTGCAGCTAACTACCAAAGCCCCTACCCCTGGATTCACCAAATCCCTGGGACCTTCAAGTCCCACAGATGGAGCAAATTTAAGTCTGAGGGTGTTCACTTCCGCTTTTCACATATACCCACTAGACTCACCCCACCCTGAGGCCAACCCACTGCTTCAAATCCCAGGAATTCCACACTTCCCTAAATCTGGTTGCCAACCCACAGCCTGACTCTCAAAGCTAAGTCTCCACCCTCCCTGTTCTCAGGCAATCCAGTTTCATCTAGTTTCCTCTGAGAGCCTGTCTGAAAGGCAGCACACTGCTCCCAGGCAGCCTCCCACTCTGGAACACAAAGAGGCTGTTGACTTCTCCTTGGTGCTAAGGAGGACCCAGACCTTGAACTAGGCTCCTAGGAGGGTGGGTTTGCCTCTTATCCCTTTCCACTGGGTCTTTGGCAGCAAAAAACAATAACTTGTCCTGTGACAAACCTTCACTCCTGCTCCTTCCAGCCAGTTCTCTCTGGTTCCAAGGAAAAGCTGTTATACAACTTTAGGCTTCCTGTGGGTGTGGTGGGTGGGGCTGGTCGGCACACCCGCCTCCTGAGGCAGAATGTGTGCCCTTTGTTCAAGGCAGATAGTCCAGGCCTCAGCCCACAGCCCTGAGAGGACCGGAGCTGGTAACCCTCCAGCACGTCACCACATTGCCACACCGCACCAGGGCAGTAGGTGGTGGTGTCGCAGGTGCCATGGGACCTGACCACCTCCACAGAAAGGGCTTAGCCATCCTCCAGTAAGGCTTTGTGGGGCTTACTGAGTTCATCTATAGCTTAAGTGATAGCTCTTTCCATTAACCAAAACATCCATTTACCCAGAACTTAATCAACCAGCAGGGAGAACCTTCCCGTGTAGGTCGGGGCCTTGTGGGTATATCCTGGGTCCCTGGGCCTCCAGAGAAAGGCCATGAGATGAGGAAAAAGAACCCCAAGTTCTAGCCCAGCCCCACTCCCAACTTGAAGATCTTCTGAATCCTCTCTGGGTTTTGACTTCTTCGGAGGTAGGCACCTCTTGGGCTATTCATCTGGAGATTGCCTCCTGGCTCTACCAGGTCTGCCAGCTGTTGGCTCCCCAAGTATCCCCTGCTCTGTGCTCTGCCTCCGTGGAGTGGGGTCTGGAGGTTTCAACGCTCCTCCAAACCACTAATGAAAAAGCAGAAGGCCCTGAGCGGGGCACTTGATGGGATGAGCACCGAGTGTTATAGTATATGTTGGCAAATGGAACTCCAATTAAAAAAATATACAAATAAATAAATTGATTAATTAATTAATTAATTAAAGGAAAGAAAGAAAAAACAGAAGACCAGCTGAGGACAAAGCACAAGTTGACACCCTGTAAACCCTGCCCCCTCCCCAACTCCTAGATGGGATATGCGTGACAGTCCTCCAGGAAGCTCTCCACTGTCTTAATGTTAATACCTTGCTAGAGGGGAAAACAGCCTGAACTTGACAGAGGCAAGGTCTCCAATATCCTTTAGGTCCTCTTTAGAATATGAAAGTTCTTTTGAAAACTTCCCCTTTTCTTACCTCCCCCAACTCCCAAATATATAATCAGCCACCCCTTACAACCTCTAGGTAGCAGCTTTTTCTGCCCACAGGTCCCATGCTTTTATAAAACCACCATTTTTGTACCAAAGATGTCTCAAGAGTTTTTTCTTGGCCATCACTTCCAGACCTCACCCCACCAAACCTCACCTATATTCCAAACTACATCACCATCAGGTGTCTTCCTGGGGCCTGAAGCCCCCAGCCCTCTCCAAAGTGTGGACACCTTGCAGCTCCTCAAAGGTAACTGTGCTCCTTCATCCTGGGGTGACCTGGATCTCTCAACAACGTCTCATTTCCCCAGAATGGTAGGAAAGCACAAAGTACACAGGAGGGTCTGAGGGCAGGAGTAAGGGCAGGGACTGGAAATGTTCAGCCTAATTCCTTATGGCACTCTCCCCCAGGGCCTTTCCCCACCCCCAGCCTCAATTCCCTCACCAGTATAATTGGCACAAGCATACACATTGCCCAGAGGCCAGCCCAGAATCCCCTTAACACTTGTTCAGTTCGGTTCCCTGTGCCAGCAGTCCCCTGATCTGTCACACTCTAAGTCTCATGCCACAGGGAAAACTGGGCCAGCTGATGCCTTCTCACAGGGAATTCCTGGAATTCCATCTTAAGGGGGATGATCAAGCCCAAACACAGCCCTCACCTACAAAGGCCTGCTCCAACAGGAATTGTGCACTCCTTTTTCCAAGCCAAAAGGGTCAAAGAGAATGAACAGCCCCTGAATAACCTGTAATTCCCCCTAGATAAGTAGAGAGGCTTTGCTGAGTATGAAAAATAAACCCCTCCTGTCAGCTGTTACCTCCAGCTCCCACTGCAGTTAGTAGCCACCGTATTTCATGGACAGAACAGAGTTTTTAATAGCTTTGGATGCACTGCTTCTGAAAAGATTGGTGCTAGTTTCTGAAAAACAAATTGATTAATTCTCATTGGTAGACCTAAGAAAAACAAAACAAAAACAAAAAACCCAGCCCCTTTCTAACATGTCCTCAGAGCTCTATTCTCAAGCCTGACCTGAGACCAAGCCCCAACCCTGACTCAGACTCAGCCTGACCTTGTCGAGGCCAGGTTCCCATAAGAAAACTGAGCCCATCAAGCCAGAAGTGTTTACACAAATCATGTACAATTATGGCATTGCCCATGGCAATGGAACAAGTGTTGTATTAAACATATGAGCTGAGAATTCTGGGCAGGGAAAACTTGATGGGCTGGACTGTACCCTCAGAATCCAGCCCAGATGCTGGCATGGAGTAGCTCAGGAAACATTGGGAGAAAAGGAGCAAGTTGAACCCTAAAATGCAGAGGGCCTTCCAGAAAGAAGGAGCAGCAAGAGCAAAGATAGAGAGTTGGAGTCTGTGGCAGACAGGTGGCCCCTGAGATCCCTGCCTTCTGGTGTTGCCATCTTGTATGATCCCCTGCCTGTGAGTTTGGGTGGAAACTGTGACTTGCATCTAACCAGGAAAGGTGATGGAAAGTGTGTGTGTGTGTGTGTGTGTGTGTGTGTGTGTGTGTGTGTAATATAAGATTACAGTGCCCATCTTGTGGGCATTTGGGCGGCTCAGTCAGTTAAGCATCTACCTTCAGCTCAGGTCATGATCTCAGTGTCCTGGGCTCACTGCTCAGCAGGGATTTTGCTTCTCCTTCTCTCTCTGCCCCTTGCCCCCATGTGTTCTCTCTCTCTCTCTCTCTCTCTCTCAAATGAATACATAAAATCTTAAGAAAAGAAAAATATTGTAGTGCTCATCTTGCTATTATCTCTCTCCCTTCCTGGGTTTGAGGGAGCAAGCAGCCATGTTGGGAAATATCACATGGCAAGGAACCCAGACAGCCTCTAGGAGCAGAGGACAGCCTCCAGCTAGCAGCCTCCAAGGTCCTCCAGCAGCAAGCACAAAAATGATGTCCTTGGTCCTAAGCTACAAGAAACTTGACTCTGTCAACAACTATGTGCGCTTGGTAATAAATCCTTCCCCAGTTAAGCCTCAGATAAGACCATAGCCGTGGCTTACAACTTGATGGCAGCTTCATGAGACCCTGAGTTAGTGAACCCAGTGAACCATGCTTAGACTCGAACCCCACAAAAACTGTGAGATAATAAATGTTCATTGTCTTAAGCTGCTAGGTTTGTGGTCATTTTCACACAACAATAGATAATGAATAGAGGGCTGCACTGGGACGTCCTTTTTTTTTTTTTTTTTTTCCCAAAATGTAGACTGATTCAGGAGGTCAAGGTAGCTGAGAGTCTGCATTTCTTTTTCTTTTTTTAAAAGATTTTATTTATTTATTCATAAGAGACACAGAAAGAAAGAGAGGCAGAAAAAAAAAAAAAAGAAAGAGAGGCAGAGACACAAGCAGAGGGAGAAGCAGGCTCCATGCAGGGATCCTGATGTGGGACTCAATCCCGGGACTCCAGGGTCACGCCCTGGGCTGAAGGCAGCGCTAAACCGCTGAGCCACCCGGCCTGCCCTGCACTGGGAAGTCTTAATGGAACCTCTGGTCATTGGGATAGTTGAGGGTGGCTAGCAGATGACAAAATATTGGGTAGTAGTGGGGGTGGGGGGAGGAGAGCATGAAGCAGGTGATAACAGCCACCTCTAACTGAGCCCTTACTATGTGCCAAGCACTATGCTACATGCTTTACATGAGCTAACTCATTTACTCCTCACACCCTCCAGGATAGGGTGACTATTACTTTCCCCCTTTTACAGATGAGGAAATTGAGGTGCAAAGAAGCTAAGTGCATTCCCCAAAGTCATAAAGCCAGTAAGTGGCAGAGCTGGAACTCAAGCCAAGAAGCATTGCTCCCCCACTTACCCCACCCCACTCCTGTTTTAAACTGTTTTGCCACACTTGTGACTTACAATAGTAAGAGAGCTGGGACGTCAGTCTGAGAAACTGCTCTTTGGGCAGTGGGAGACCTCGACTGGAGGGACAGAGGTGAGGCGCAATCCATTGTATGTTTTGGAAAACCCTCACTAACAGGACAGCAGGGAGGGTGGGGAGGCAGGCTGTGGGAAGACTTGGAGGCTGGGGCGGTTTGTGGAGGATGGAGGTGTCAGAGGGGACACCCAGAACCAGGCACCTGTAGATGGGCTGGGAGTGGACAAAAGACAGAGTCAAGACATTGATAAAGAGCCACCTAGGCCAGCAAGCAACTCTAGCATCAGAGTTGGATTAAAATGATCCAGTCTGGTCCCTGAGGCTTATCACCTCTCAGGGGGTGCTGAGGCTGAAGGAGTCTGGGCCTCCTGTCCACAGCCCCCAGCCAGTCCCTGGGCATGCTCTTTCCTCCTCCTCCAAAGGCTCCCGGGAAGTACATTCAAGGGTGCACTTGAGAGGCAGGCAGAGGGAGTGCCGCCAGGGCACAGACCCCACCCCCATCCCTTGGGACTGAGGCTTGGCCTGGGTCCCCTTGAGCTCCTTGCAGCCTCCGCAGCCCCCATCAGAAATGCAACAACACTGGACATGGACAGGAATGAGCCAGGCTTAGGGCAAATGCTGCAATTAGTTTTTTAATCTGGCGATTTTCAAACCTCTAAGACATCTGGACTGCTGAGCGGCAGAGCAGCTGATCCCACACTAGCTAATAAGGGCAGTGGCTTCCAGCCGGAGGGCCTGGCAGCTGTCACTACTGAGTCTAGCTGTCCTGAAGCCAAGATGTGTGCTGGTGGCTGGACTGGCTCTCCCGGTAGTATCCACAGAAGGAAATGCCTGGGGGGCTCAGCATTGTGGAGCTGGGGCCCAGCCTGTCTGCCTGCTTATCTCTGTGACTGTGCCTCTTTACTGTCCTGCCCTCCCTGACTCTCCAGCAGCAACCTCAGAAACTGGCTATGTCTCTTGTTGGGGATATCCTCTGCCACCCTGCAAATCACACTTGATTTTCACAGGCCAGTGTCCCAGTGACACCTTCCCAAAGCCCATCTAAAATGCTCTCTATCCTTTTCCTAAGGCTCCTCAGCATGCTGGTCGGTGGCCCTGACCACATTCATCTTATAGGGTGACACTATCTCCATGTTCCTTTCCTTCTTGACTGAGCTCCTGTGCGTGGCTGGGGTTGACTCACTCAGCTTTGCCCTGGCCTAGAAGCCTTGAGAGTCACGACGTCCTGAGGCTAGAGTTTCCTTCCTGTCCCCAGGGTCTGGATGCACACAGGCTAGCATTTGCCCTGACCTCAGTGGCTCAACAGCAACCAGCCCAAGCAACAAGGGGATCTCCAACGGAGTGCATGAGGCCTAAGAAAGTGGCCCATCTCAGGTGAGGCTCCCCAGAGAAGAGGGAATCTTATCCCTGGGTCCACCGACCCCCAAGAAATACATAAATAGAAATCAGAGGATCCACATATTTGGGTGGGAGAAAACGACAACTTTATTCCCACTAACTTTTAACTGAAATTTAGCGTTTTCTTCCACTATGAAGGTAGGCAACAAAACACAGTGATATCTGCAGGAGCTGTGACTTAGTCACCAATAGAAATCCCAGATATTTCCCTTTCACTTCCTCACTGGTAGAGAGGCCTCAAAATGTCACCTACTCTCATTGTTGTGCCCAAGATTGCGAATCCAAGAAACCACCAAGGAGCCAACACCGATGCAACCGCACGAGAGTTTATTTGCAAGTTCGAGCTTGGGTCCAAGTGTGCCCGACACAGTAGAGCAGGGACTTGGACCCCGAAGTGGGTTACACCTGGGTTTTTATGGGCTGGTCTAGGGGATTTTCAGAAGGGGTGGAGGAATTTCTCAAGTTCTGTTTACATTCCGATATGGGGCTTTCAAGGGCATTGAGCTCTGTTCTCATTCTAATATGGGACTTTCTACCACTGGCGTGGGCTCTGTTGTCTTTCTGATATGGGATTCTCTGCCTAGGGCAGTTCTGAGCTCTGTTGTCTTTCTGATACGGGATTCCCTGCCCAGGACATTCTGCAGTTTTTCCTATGAAGTTCAGCTCTTACTCACAGGGGCCTAAGATGGCTGTACTTGTGCTAATGCTAAACTTGAGGTGGAATGGCCTTGATTTTTCTCGGCCTCCACATTTCCCCCTCTCAGAGGAACCTAAGGAAGGACCCAATCATGGGTCCTGGTTGCTCTCAGAGTGAGCAAGGGAGAATGATTAAACCAGGATTCGAACCAACCTTGTTGCTGTTCTCTCTCCCATTTACATCTAGCCAAACCTTTTCTGACTTTTGCCATAGATTCCCAGACTATTCCTGAGTGGTCAGTAAAGAAGCAACATTCCTCATTTGGGGCAGCACATACCTCCCCTTCCCCTTGCTTGCAAAAGCCTCTCTACAGTTAAGATGCTCCCATCTTTTTAAACCTTAAAAGACTTTAAAAGCAAGGCTGAATTGGGTGCACATTTTTAAATGGCTAATGGGGATTGGTTCTGGCATGAAGGGGACAGAGCATAAGCAACATTAGTGGGGTAAGTGAGAACGGCACAGTCTTAACAAAGTCCATGAGAACGGCGTGTGGGTCAGCTGGCCGGGCGTGGGTGTAGTGGACCCAGGGAGTAATCCCGTTGACCTTGAGAGCGGTGGGAGTGGTCAGGATCAGGTTGAAGTGTCTGGTGTTGGTATCTCTGCACGTACACCCAGTCACCTGGCCGGTATCAATGGGGGTCCAGGGGTGGCCCAGTCTTGTAGAGGGCCCTCAGCTTAGGCCACACCTGCTCATGGGTTCGTTGTAACATTTAGAGGGAGAAAAGGAGTTGGTGATCAAACTCAGCAAGCACCTCAGGTTTTAAATTGGGGATGATAGGTGGAGGAATACCGACCATGATCTCGTAGGGAGTCAGTCCCATCTTATATGGGGAGTTCCTCACCCTATATAGGGCGAAGGGGAGGAGAGTCGCCCAGTCCCCACCAGTCTCCAGGGCTAATTTAATGTTCTGTTCATCCCCTCTACCTGTCCTGAGCTCTGGGGCCTATATGCACAATGTAATTTTCAATCTGCCCCAAGTACTAGTGCCATTCCCCATGTTGCCTTAGAGACGAATCCTGGGCTGTTGTCTGATCCAATCTTAACAGAAAAACCATACCTCGGTAAGATGTCTTCCAGCAGTTTCTTGGTCACGGTCTGTGCTGTTTCGTGTTTGGTGGGAAATGCCTCTGTCCATCCTGGTGGGCAGTTTGCGGCTGTGGGATCCTTAGGACGGTTTCCTTCCGTGCATCCATCAACCATCTTCGTCCATCCTTTAATTTGTACCCAAGGTAGCTCACCTCTGCTCCGCAGATCTGGGCTTTTTTAGCTGAGGCCCAGTATCCTAGAGCCGCTATGGTTTGGAGCAAATCCCTGGTGCTTCACAGGCATGTGTCTTGGTCCTCCACCGCCAACAGGTTATCAAATGAGGGTGCTCAGAATGGAACTCACCCAATTCGTGTAAGGCCTCATCGAAGATGGTCGGTGAATTTTTGAACCCTTGTGGTAGTCGAGTCCAGGTGAGCTGGCCATTGATGCCTTTCTCAGGGTCCGTCCATTCAAAGGCGAAGAGGTCTTGGCTCTTGGGTGCTAAAGGCAGGCTGAAAAAGGCATCTTTTAAATAGAGGAGGGTGTATGGGTTTGGGACCATAGGGTGCATATCCTCTACTTACCAGTTGACTTCCCTTAAGTCCTGGATTGGCCTGTAATCGTTAGTGCAGTTTCCGAACCAGCAGCAAGGGAGTGTTCCATGCTGACTGGCAAGGCCTCAATATGCCCGAGTCCAGTAAGTCACCGTATGTGGGGTGTGATTCCTGAACGTGCTATGAGAGGCATGGGGTATTGGCGGACCCTGACAGGGTCTGCCCCCGGCTTTAGTTCTATGTAGATGGGCGGTCGGTGCCGGGCCAGCCCAATTCCCCCAGTTTCTGCCCATGCTTGGGGAAATTCCCGCAGCCAATGGTCAATGTCAGTCACTGGGGCTGAGGGCATTTGGTGGAGACAATATTCGTCTTCTAAACTCAGGACAAGCACCTGAATAGGGTGCCCCTCCTTGTTTAGGATTTTTGCCCCTTCTGGGTGGAAGCAAATTTGTGTCCCCATCTTGGTGAGCAAATCCCATCCTAACAACGGGTAGGGACACTCAAGGGTGACCATGAAGGAATGGGATACCCAGCCCATGCCAAGATCCACAGTTTTTCGGGTAGTCCATGAGTACTGTTTGGTGCCCGTGGCCCCTTGCACCCATGAAGTCTTGTTTGCCAATTTCCCTTGGGGTTGTAATAAAACTGAATGTTGTGCCCCAGTGTCCACTAGGAGTTCAACAGGTTGCCGCTCCACTCTGAGAGTTACCCTAGGCTCAGGGAGGGGTGCCGAACCCCGACTCCCCTAGTCGTCCAGGTCCTCCATCTCCAAGATCTTGGCAGGGGCCTTAGGTCTTTTGTTAAGACAGTCTTTCACCCAGTGGCCTTCTTCTTTGCAATAAGCAAGTTGGG
Source organism: Canis lupus dingo (assembly GCF_003254725.2). Lineage (NCBI taxonomy): Eukaryota > Metazoa > Chordata > Mammalia > Carnivora > Canidae > Canis > Canis lupus. Next base: position 11,691,424 of record NC_064265.1, read on the forward strand.
TTTTGTTCATCTTAGGGTGCTCCCGACGGGGACCAGGGCCATCCTCCTTATCTATCCCTGAAGCCAGCTTCTTGAGGTGCCTCCGTCTTTCCTGTGGGTCATCCATGGTTGTGGCCAGAAAGATCTTGGCCAGGTTTCAGGTCTCCTGTCACTTAGTTTGGTTTGTTGCTCTTCCGGACTTTCTCTATTATTATAGACTCTTTCTGCTACTATAAGTCCTGCAAGCTCTTCTCTCCTAGTATTCTCTCTAAGAAGGCTGCTGGACTCTTGTCCTTACCCTGTCTTACATAACCATGCCTCAGCCAGATGGGTAGGCTTGCACACAGCAGCCCAGAGACCTGCCTTTAGAGTCTGGCAGTGGACCCGGAGTCTCTCCTTACCTTCAGCGAGTTGTGTGCTTTGGGGAGTAAAAATGGTTTTAGCCAAGGAGGGGAATTCTCGGTCATGACCTGCCAGACCAGGATGTAGGGCACCTGGTCAGGGTGGCTGTCCGGTTTGTCCCTGAAGATCACGGCCTTAACCTGTAAGATAGTAGGTAGGTGGAAAGTTCCTTCTCGGGGCCATCCCATGCCAAAGATTGGTCATTCTGACATGCAGCAAGTTTGAAATTTCCCTCTCCTTATGTAAACAGTTATGACAGTTAACAAAGACACAGTAACCCAGACAAAGGCACAAACAGTTAACAAGGACATAGTAACACAGACAAATGTTCCAGTGCCACCGCAGAGACAAAACAGAAAGTAATCCGAAGGGCTGGCAGCCGGCCCTCCTTACAGATGAAGACTCCCGTCCTCCTTACAGATGAGGACCCCATCCTCCTTACAGATGAGGACCCTGTCCTCCCAGTGGGGGCAAGGGACGTCTCCTCAAGACCCCTGGTCGTCGGCTCTCCAGCGCGTCCGCCTAAACCAATGTCGACCCAATATAGATTGGAATTCCTACAGGTAAAAGTACAGTTTAGAGCTCTCAGAAAATATGTGCGCAAAAAGGTGGAAAAAGTTGAGTGCACTCACCACACGTTGGACCCTCCGGATAGGGTCCTGGAGGTCTCTCGGATCCCAGACGAGCCCCCAAATGTTGTGCTCAAGATTGCAAATCCGAGAAACCACCAAGGAGCCAACACCGATGCAAGCACACGAGGGTTTATTTGCAAGCTCGAGCTTGGGTCCAAGTGTGCCCGACACAGCGGAGCAGGGACTTGGACCCCGAAGTGGGTTACAGCTGGGTTTTTATGGGCTGGTCTAGGGGATTTTCAGAAGGGGTGGAGGAATTTCTCAAGTTCTGTTTACATTCCGATATGGGGCTTTCAAGGGCATTGAGCTCTGTTCTCATTCTAATATGGGACTTTCTACCACTGGCGTGGGCTCTGTTGTCTTTCTGATATGGGATTCCCTGCCGAGGACATTCTGCAGTTTTTCCTGTAAAGTTCAGCTCTTATTCACAGGGGCCTAAGATGGCTGTACTTGTGCTAATGCTAAACTTGAGGTGGAATGGCCTTGATTTTTCTCAGCCTCCACACTCATCCCTGCTTTAAAGTCACTAGACTCTCTCTCTCTCTCAAATTAATTAATTAATTAAAAATTTTAAAGGGGCTCCTGGGTGGATCAGTCAGTTGAGCATCCGACTCTTGATTTTAGCTCAGGTCATGATCTCAGGGTCCTGAAATCAAATCCTGATCTGGCTCCTCACTCAGCGGGGAGTCTGCTTCAGATTCTCTCTTCCTCTGCCTTCACCCCTCCTCCCCTCTCTAAAATAAATAAACAAACCTTAGAAAAAAATTTAAAATCACTAGAGCTATTCAGCCTGCTGCTAGGTCTTATTATTTGATACACAAATTAAGAAATATATGTATTACTATGGCACAAATTTGTTTGCAATTTCTATTGATTTCCCTTGTAGTCCTTTATGTTTTATTTTTAATGCTTTAAAAACATCATCCTAACCAGAGTCTACAGGCTTCACCAGAAGGTCCCTGACAGTGACAAGGTCCAAGACCCTTCCATGGAGTAACCCCCACAGGAGAGGGAAGGGGTAACTTCCAGTCAGGAGGGGTCCTCTTTCAACCCTTGTGGAAGGGGTATCAGGGAGTACTAGAAATGAGTGTTCTGGGACAGAAGCTGGGCAGCCAGTCTAACAGAAGGCTTTCATTCCATCTCTTCCTTCTACTTATCTTTAACTTGTATTATGGCTTCAATTTCTGAATATTTCCATTATGCCCAGTATGGAACTTGGCAGAAGAGGATTCCTAGCTGGTGGAGTGGAAGGTGAGAGCCTGAGGGGCATGTTTGTGGTCCCCTGGATTGGGGTTTTACATAATGGCTGGCAGCCCACAGGGAAGCCCCCAGTTTCCCAGCTGGGGGTCTGGGAATGATCAAGTCCCCATGTTTCCTGGAGATGGTCCAGGTTGGCTTCACTCAGGGCTGGTGAGACAAGGCCAAGAAGTAAGCTCCAGGACAGGGCCCTAGAATGAGCCCATAGCACTGGCCCTAAGGAGTCAGGGGCTGATAGCAGGCCTTCCAACTTCACAGTCCAGATAGATCCCTGTGCTCAGGCACTTTGGGTAGGGCACAGGCAAAATCATCAGGCTATCTAGGTCAGAGATGCCAGAGTGGCTCTGCTTCTTCTAGAGTGGAACAGATGTTTTGGGGGGTCCCTCCTCTGATCATAGCCCAGCTACAGTGGAAAATCCTATGCAGGCTCTCAGTATCCCACTTCAAAAGCACAGAGACCTCTCCCTCTGTCTGGTGCTGTCTCTGAAGCCATGGAGCCAGGGGATGAAAGGTGGATAGAGCCAGGAAGTATAGAACAGTTTATTTCTCAGGTTGGGGACCACATAAAGATGCCCCAGCTTTCACCCCCAGCATGACCACTCTGGGAGGTCCATGCTGAGCTGAACCCCCATCTCCTAAAGCAGAGACTTCAACAGCACCCTCCCTGTCTTCCTCCAGCCCCATAGGATCACCTCCCAAATAACCTGAATCTACCTTCCTGCCTGCAATGTTGTGATTTATTTATTTTTTTAATGTTGTGATTTATAATAAAAAATGTGTATTTGGTCTTCATCCCTGGTTCCTGGCACAGAGTTCCTAAAACCCTTGTAATTTCTAAGTGACAAGAGCACTAGGAGCATCTTTAGTTCTAATATTTGGTCTTTGACCCCAGTTCCTGACATAGTATTAAATGCTTTGGAGTTTTCTGGGTGATAGGAGTGACTTCTGTTTTATTTTTATTTTTATTTTTTTTGACTTCTGTTTTAGTGAGACAAATCTGGTATGCTCCTGGATTGTACCTGGATGGGGACTGGTCACCAGAAAGACTAAGAGCAATTAGAAACTTGAAATTTTCAGCCCTGCTTACCATTTTCTTAAGAAGGAAAAGCATTTAAGGGCACCTGACTCTTGATTTCTGTTCAAGTCATGACCTCAGGGTCATGAGATCGAGCCCGTGTTGGGCCCCACACTCTGTGTGGAGTCTGCTTGAGATTCTCTCTCCCTCTCCATCTGCCCTTCCCACTTGTGCACGCTCTCTCTCTCTCTGAAAAACAAATACATCTTTTAAAAAAAAAATTAGAAGCACTAAAAATGGAGTTATTGATCCATCGATCATGCCCATGTAATGAAGACTCCAAAAGAATCCCAAAAGTACAGCATCCTGACGGCTTCCAGGTTTGCAAATACATCTATGTACCAGCAGCATAACACATCCCCAACTCCACGGGGACAGAAGCTCTTGCACTCAGCATCCTCCCAGACCTCACTCTATGTGAGTGAGGCTCACTGGCTATTCATCTGAATCCTTTGTCATATCCTTCAACAAATTGGTGAATGTGAGTGTTTCCCTGCATTCTGTGAGCCACTTCATCAACTTAATCCAACACAAGGAGGGGTCATGGGAACTCTGACTTACAGCTAACTAGTAGAAGCAAGGTGACAACCTGGACTGGGTGAATGGCATCGAAAGCGTGGTGGAGTGGTTTTATGGGACTGAGCCCTTAACCAGTGGGAACCGATGCTATCTTCAGGTGGAAGTGTCAGAATTGAGTTAAATTGCAGGACACGCAGCTGTATCAGAATTGCTTGGTAGGGAACCACCCTCACACATCGGGTGAGCAAAAACAGCAGAAGGGAAGTGTTCCATGTGAGTAGCAAGGGAGATCCACAAGAAGGGGGTGTGGGGTTTTCCCTACTGGCAAGGGAAAAACTGGCTTTCTTCCACTGTCCAAGTCCTGCTTTCAGAGAGACTCAAACTAAGCCATGCAGTAACAGAAGTTGGAAGCAGGGCACATGCCTGCCCCTGATAAAAGCCACACTTCCCAGCTGTGTATTGTAGCTACGTGTGGCTAGGACTACATTTTGGCAAGTAACATCCCACAGAAAGCCAGCATACACATCCCTAGAGGGCACTGTGCTACCTCCAGGTCACTCCATCACCAGGAAGGGGCACCCTCTCCTTCCCACTGACTGGAAAGCAGAAGTGGTTGATGAGCCACCATGGGCCATGTAGACAAGGATCTTCACCTCCTGCCTGTACGCCACTGTGTAGCATCCTCCCACACTGAATCAGGAGTGGCCTGTGTGATCCATAGAATGTGGCAAAGTGACTGGGTGTGACTTCCAAGGCTAGTTAGAAGAGGCACTGCCGCTTCCTCCGTCTTGGTCTCTTGGACCCCCTCACCCTGGGGGAAGTGAGACACTGCTGTGAGGATCATCAAGCAGCCTGTGGACAGGTCGGGGGGTGAGGGTGGGGAAGAGAAGATGACTGCGGCCCCATGGGCGTTCTCAAGACAGATCTGTCCAGCAGAGTTGCTCCTAAATTCCTGACCTGCAGAAGCGATGAGAGACAATAAATGATTTACTTAAGCCACTAAGTTTAAGGATAATTTATTACACAACATTGGATAACTGTTATGGCTTGAATTGTATCCCCCTCAAATTCATATGTTAAGGCACCTGGGTGGCTCAGTGGTTGAGCATCTGCCCTTGGCTCAGGTCATGATCCCAGGGTCCTAGGATTAAGTCCCACATCCCGGCTCCCCGCAGGGACCCTGCTTCTCCCTCTGCCTATATCTCTGCCTCTTTTCTGTGTCTCTCATGAATAAATAAATAAAATCTTTTTTTAAAATCCATATGTTAAAGTCCTACCCCCCCAACACCTCAGAATCTAATGTTATTTGGAGACAGGGGCTTTATAGAGTAATCAAGTTAAAATGAGGTCATTGACTGATGTGCTTATAAAAAGGGCAATTTGGAGACAGACATGCCCACAGAGAGAGCACCAGGTGATGTCAAAAGCCAAGATTGGGGTGATGCTTCTACAAGCCAAATAATCCCAGAGATTGTCAGCTGCCACCAGCAGCTAGGCCAGAGGCATGGGACAGATTCCCTTTTGCAGCCTCAGAAGAAACTGACCCCAGTGATACTTTGACCTCAAACATCTAGCTTCTGAATCTGAGTGACAAAAAATTTGTGTTGTTAAAGCTACCCAATTTGTGGTCCTGTGTTACAGCAGCTCTCAAAAACTAATGCCGGGGATCCCTGGGTGCCTCAGCAGTTTGGCACCTGCCTTGGCCCAGGGCGCAGTCCTGGAGTCCTGGGATCGAATCCCATGTCAGGCTCCCAGCATGGAGCCTGCTTCTCCCTCTTCCTGTGTCTCTGCCTCTCTCTCTCTCTCTCTCTGTCTATCATAAATGAATAAATAAAATCTTTTAAAAAAAGAAAGAAAGAAAGAAAGAAGAAAGAAAGAAAGAAAGAAGAAAGAAAGAAAGAAAGAAAGAAAGAAAGAAAGAAAGAAAGAAAGAAAGAAAGAAAGAAAGAAAAAACTAATGCCATGGCTGATCCAGGGAATAGCCAAGGGATAGCAAGGCAGCCAAATGGAAGGATCCTGCGCCCTTAACATTTCAGTGAGGACCCTCCACACCAGCTCTGGCTTCCATGTGCTAAAGACAAACTTCTATTTATTGAAACCACTGTTGTTTTGGTCTCTACCACAAGCAGCTGAAGCTATATCCTAATTGATACAGCATCTCAAACTTCCCCACATGAAAAAATACTAATATAAAATTTTTAAAAATAAATAAAACTTTCTTCCCACATGTCTTCCCCTCCCTCCAGCATTCATATGGAAATGATTCCTGCCAAATTAAATAAGTAAATGGAGGCCTACACTATCATCCATGAGAAGACAGCCTTCCTTCCACACACAGACTCTTAGCATTTCGTCCACATGAAAAGCAGCTGACACTGGGCTGGAGAAGATGCAGAGAGCCAGCTTCCCACTCTCCTCATTGTGAAAGAGCAGGTCTCAGGGAGAGGCATGGGGAACCACTGACCCTACTCGCCATATGGAGATGCAGGAGAGCATCTCACTATCGAAAAAGAAAAAGCACCAGATGCAGGAGAGACTCCATAGATGAGGAGCAGAGGCCAATATGAAGATTCAAAGGCAAAATGTCTACCTGTCAGAGCTAAAACAAGCCACAGGCACATTTTCACTCCTCCCCAAGGTGGGCTTTTGCCCTGAACTCTCCCTGAACAACTCAGGTACTGGGGGAAGGTGGGATTGCAGTACTAGAATTTTTTCCAATTCATGCGACAGAAAGCCAGCATATGCTGGCTTAAGCAAAGAGGATTTTATGGCTCAGAAAACAAAAACTCCATGGAGATACAGGCTTTTGGTGAAGCTGGATCCAGGAACTCAAACCATATCATCAGAAATCTATCTTTCATCATCCCTTGGATCTGATTTTGTGTGTACTGGCTCAAATCTCAAGCAGGTAAATATGGCCACAACAGCAGCAGGCTTATATTTTTTTGGCATCATAGCAAAAATCCCTCCCTTCTTTCCCAAAGTTCTGGCAAAAGTTCCAAGGCTGATGCTCATTGGCTCAGCTGGAGGCGTGTGACCGATCAGCTTGACTCTTGTTGGCCAGGTCTGGGACAAGTACCTATGGCTGGAGCTAAAGTGAAGGATGAAGCCCACCCAACCACTCAACTGCATAGGGCAAGAGTAGAGGAGCTGTGGTTTCCACCTCAACAACCAAGGGGCTGTCATAAGCAAGCCACTGGATGCTGATGGGTGTGTACCACATGGATATTTTTTCACACAGACAGAGGACTGAGTAAATGATTCCAGTAGCTGAGAAGCCACCTCTTACCTGAAGTGCCAGGTAAGAGCAGTCTGGCCATGGTAATACATAGCCAGGCCATCCATGTGGAGGGGAACCCAAGACCCCAAACCAATTCTGGCCCCAAATTAAGCAAGTTGGCACTTTCCCTGGGCCAAGGGTGGGACATTTCTCTAATGCACACAGTTCTATACTTCCCTGGGGCAGAACCCCCTCTCATGGTCCTCTGGTGGTGCCCAGCTACCCTCAAATGGAGTCTCAGCTCCAGCCTACAAGGCCTCTTCTCTCTAGCTCATTCCTGTCCCCCTACTGTAGGTTACATACTTGCACACATGTGTGTGTGCACACATGTACACACTCCTCCTACTTTACCAGTCCAAGACCACCAATCCGTGGTCCTCCATTCCCTTCAGTTCATGGTTCCCACTGAACCCCTCCCTCTGGTCTGCAGCACTCCAGGAGGCCAAGCCCAGCCTACAGCCCCCACTTACACTCCAACTCATCCCTATAGAGGATTCTGGTGTCTCCAACTACCCTGGGAGCTCCCAGGGTAGAGGCTTGGCTTCCTCTTTGCTTCCTCTCCCCAACCAGACCCTCCCTCTTCAAGGCAGAGGATAGATATGTCACATACATCCCAAAGGGAGAGAAATAATCTCATATCTTGGAAGCAAGAGAGCTAACAGTCAATCCAAGGTGGCTTCCCAGAGGCAGCAGCAGATGTCAGGGTTTACTTGAGCTGTAGCAAAGTTACTGAAGCTGTCTGGACCCCTGTCCCATCCCAGGCAAGAAGAGGCCTAGGGGCAGATACAACTGGCAAGTGACTTGGGCCTGGGCAGGATCCAGGATCAGGAGGAAGGGAGAGAGGCTTGCGTAGTAGCTGAGGCTATTTTTACCCAGACCTGTGCAAACAGAGGCGTGGGCTGGTCTGGCCAGTTTTCCCCTCCCCTGGTGCCTGGCCTCAAAGTCTCTTGCCAGGTCAGCAGTACCAGCTGGATGGGGAGCCAGAGGGAAAGGATGGGTAGAGGATGGCCCCCTGGTGACAAGAAGCTCCCAACTTTGAGGCTCTGGCCCTCAACCAGGGCCTGTGGACTCAGAAGCTCACACACTGCCAGCCAGTAGCCAGCCACACCCTCTCACTCCCTAAGACAGGCAATGTGGATTGTGGTGGGAATCAAAGCCAGGGGTCAGCCTGGGGTCAGAAGTCAGGCCTCATGAGATAAGGCCTGCAATCAGAGTTAGATATCACTCTGGGGTCATGGGCCACTCTGGGTTGGGATCCCTGATCGGTGTCAAAGGTTAGTCCGGATCAAGGCCCATGATAAGAGTAAGGGGTCAGCCTGGGGTTGTGGATCAGTCTGGGGTCATGGGTGACCCTGGGTGGAGGCCCAGGATTGTAATTAGGGATCAGCTGTGGTCAAGGGTGAGCTCTGGCCTAGAGTCCGGAATAGGTGTAAGCAGGAAAGGCGTGGAGGAGCTCCATTTCTCTCGCTTCCCAGCTTTCACTGACACTCGCTCTGGGCCTATTATCCCCAGCAGAGGCCCCCAGAAATCTTCCCAGAAGGGATGACTGATATGAACTCAGGCCCGAAAGCATGACAAAGTCACCCCCAAGCAAAGTGTGGAGGAAAACATTTCTGGCAGAAGGAACAACCCAAGCAAAGGCACAGAGGCTCAAAAAGCATGGCATTCTGGAAGGCTTGGGTAGGGCAGGAGCAGCCTCCAAGGCCAGGCTAAGGAAGGGGAAGGGAGGTTTCCCATAGAGCCATGAGAGGGCTGCATTAGAAACCTGGTACACAGAGGGCAGCATCAGATATGGGTCTTAGGAGGAATCATTCATTCATTCTGTAGATCTGAATAGATTTCCTGTGTGCCAGGCACCATTCTAGGACCTTGAGATAATTTGGGAACAAAAGCCCCTAAAAATCCCTGCCCTTATGGATCTTCCTTTCCTTCAGGGAGAGAGAGAGAGAGGCAGAAACAGAAACAGACAGAGAGAGAGAGAGAGAGGCAGAGACACAGGCAGAGGGAGAAGCAGGCTCCTTGCAGGGAGCCCAATGTGGGACTTGATCCCGGGACTCCAGGATCACACCCTGGGTGAGATATTGAGATATTTCCAGATAAAATGTTAGATCTGTGATTTGTTTCCAAATGATCAAGGCTGGGATAGGGACACAGGGAATTAACTAAGAGATGGGGGACACGAGGGAGCTGATTACATTATTTTATCCACTTTGTAGATATTGTAGCTCTTAATAAATTAAAAAACGGTAATCATCATCATCGTCGTCGTCGTCGTCGTCGTCATCGTCATCATCATCAAGCTGGCTGCTGAGGTTGGAGAGTTGGGGGGCCAGGGAGAAGCCGGAGGTTATGAGGAAGCTACTGCCCTGAGCAGGGGAGGGATAAGATTCCGAAGAACTGAATAAAACAGGAAGGGGGTGGTGGAGCAGGGATGTGCTTGCCAGAGAGGACTTCCCCCATGTAAGACTTCCTTCCGCCTGGCTCCAGCATTTGGCTTCCCCCTCCTGCCTTGCTCATTCCTTTCTTCTCTCCAAAATTTCTTTCCACCGCCCCCCTCCTAGCCCCTCCCCCCTTCCTCATCCCTCCTCCCCCATCTCTCTTTCCTCTATTCTCTTCCTCCCACCTCCCTTCTCCAGCTAGCATCTTCCTGGCCTGGTTCCCAGCCCTGAGCAACTGGTCCCCCCCAGCTGGTTCTTCTCTGAGGTGGGGATGCCAGTCACCACCCCCCTCCAACCTCCCAGGCCTGTTCTCCCCAGTTGAGGGCTGCCCCCTCCAAGTGTCCCCCAGAGAAGAAAGGTTGTTGTTGCAGGAGCTACTTACTCTCCTCAAAGCAGTCACCTCAGCAGTTCTGGCCCAGCTTGGGAAGGGTGGAGTAGAGCCCAACCTGGCAAGGAGACCACGACATAGCTTTTAGTGCTCTTCTCCCTGGGAGTAAGTCCTCTCTTGGGCAGACCAAGTCTCCCAGCAGAGCAAGGCCAAAGCTAGGAGGGAGCTGACCCTGCAGAAGAAGAAGGGGAAGAGTTCCTTGGGATTCTGAGGCTGTCTTCCTGGAATAGCAATAAACTCCCTGCCCACATCCATTGTGCCCCACTTGGAGAAGGGGACTTCAGTCTTTCCTGGGAGGCTGAACCCATAGACACAAGTACCCTCCAGGACTCTCAGGTCCCGAGACTTAAGCACCACAAAGGCAGCCAATGAGAGGGTCTTGGAATCAACCAATAAGGCCCAATAACAGAGGGGAATAGAGAAGGAAGAGGCTCCCTAATACTTTCCCAGCACAAGGCACTCAGGAAAGCAAAGAAAGGGCCAAGTTGGGTTTTCTGCCAATCTGGTGTGAGGAAAGTCAATGCTAATTTTAATCCTAAGAAAATTAAGACGAGCTGTATGTCATGAACCCGGGACTTTATGGACTGAGAGCCCCACTCACGTGAAGGGGACGGCAGGGAAGGGAACTGAGGGCTTCTGGCTCAGTGAAGTCCCAGCCTGGCCGCAGACAGCCTGCGGACCGTGGTCCCTGCCCAGCAGTGGCTCTCCAGCCTACTTCACGGCGTGTGGGCTGTGCCATCAGGGTCTCTGACCCTCTCATGAGGGCCTAGGAACCCTGAAACAGCCTGTTTTCACAGGAAGGGTGTTCACACCCTCTCCAGAGAAACCAGAGGGCAGAGCCTGGGGTTGGGGTTCTGATAATAAGCGCAGTAATAAAGATGATAGTGAGATACATTTAAGGAGGATGGCTACACACCTGCGGGCAGAGTCAGGCTATAAAGACCCAGAAGCCTCTTTGCTAGACATCTTTGGCTAGGGTGGGGGACAGAAGAGGGACCAGGACAGGCTGTCCCCACCTAGCCTACGTCCCTTGCTCTGTCTGCCCAGTCTTCAACCACAGCCCAGTCCCAGTCCCGGAGCGCACCTTTCGGTCTGCAAATCACATGGTAGCTGCAGCAAAGACCCCACGACAGACTATAGGTCCCACTGATGGGAAAAGGAAGCCAGCTGGATGCTCTCACCCCAGCCCTGTGAGGACCAGGATAATGGCCGTGCCTGACATTCTCCAGACCCAGGTGATGCTCCATCTTCTCTGCCCATCCCAGCCTGACTTTGAGCCCATCCCCTTCTGAGAACACCTGACGTATCAACAGCAGCCTCTGTGTGACCAGCCTGTCTCAGCACCCACCTAGCAGGGAAGGCTGGCCTCTGCAGAAACACCTCCCAGGCCCCAGGGCCCCCACCTGGCTGGACAATAGCTGGCAGCGTCCTGTCTGAGGGGCGTCAGCCGATGACAGAACTGCCCCCACTGTTCCCCGCCTCAGCGACCATGGTTTGCCTCCCTTGTCTCCATTTTTGCTTCTATGTGGGTGTAGGAATGTGAATTCAACATTCAACATGAAATCGAATGATGCATTAACGTAATTCATAAAAGTACTTATTTATTAATATCCAGAAAATTATAAAACAGAATTAGCATCTTCTTCTCTGGTGCTCTCCATGCCTTGTTTTAATATCAGCAGTATGATACCTCATAGAATATCTTGGAATACAGGCTGTCTTTTTTGTCTGCTTCAAGCAGTTTGATTACATAAAAATCATCTGTTCCTTAAGGGGTTAGAATTCTCCTGTAATAATCCCAAACATCTTCTTGATAGACTGAACATTCTAATAATATGAACTATTTCTTTTAAGTTTTCCATCACAAAGTCTCCTTTATTCACATCGACTATGGTGATCAATGTTTGCAATTATTTCTGATCTTTGATTCTGTGTTTTTATTTGCCATGTATTCTTGTCTCTAATCTATCCCCCTGTACCTATGGTCTTTTATTGAATTGGTAGAATTTTCCTTTTTTTTTTCCTTCTTCTAGCTGTTGAGGAGTTACAGAGACCTCTATATTTTTTTCAGTTGATACCCTTACATTTTTAACACACGCACTATTCTCTCATGACATCGATTGTGTTACTTACCCCCATGTCTGTCTTGTCCCACCCACATTATCTTCCTTTTCCAGAATCTCTGCCCAAGATCAGCTACACACGGATTCACAGGAACACAGGGCTGGGAAGTGGGGAGGTGAGTGGAAATTTAGGTCTCCTATGGGGTTAGTCTGAGCTGTCCCTGGGGTGGAAGGGCTCCAACCCCTATGGGAGTCCACTGCCCCAGGAAGAAGCTCTGTAAGGCAGAGCTCCTGGGCACCCTCTATGACACTCATCCCCTCTCTGCCCCTACTTACCCAGCACCTTGCTCTGTAGTCCATCTCCCAGCACACACTGGCCAAGCCCTGCTCTCAGACATGCCAGCTGGAAGCACATGTGCCCACACAAAGACACGTACTCACACGCCCTTATCGATGGACACGTTCACATGCGCACACACAATGATGTTGCAGTAAGCATTTGACCAAGAGACTGTGGCTACTGTTAGAGAGCAAATGGGTGCTGGTGGAGGGCCAGGGTGGGGAGAGGTTCTTCACTTCTAGAGTCTCCCAGAATCACTGCACCATGACCAGCATGCTGAGTTGCATGATAATAGACTGCTGATAACCTGGACTCAGCTGAGCCTTGGGAGTCTGAAGGAAGGAGCTCCTTCTCAAGCCATCCCTCTGTGTGCCCAGACTAGGCTCCTCCCAAGGGTAGGACCTAAGTCTCTTCCTGTCTCCTGGAGCAGGGGCTCTCTCACTCCCTTCATCTTCCATTGCCTTGGTTTCCGCCCTGTGCTAGGCTTGGACATGCACCACTTGGACCTCCCCTCAAGAAAGAACTTGCCATTCAGCTGTGAGGAACACAGTGAGCCGAGAGCCTCTCGAGGTGGCACTTTCAGGATGCATCACAGCCTCTGAGCTGAGGCCCTGCCCTTCCCAGACAGCTCGCAGCCATTGACTGAGCACAGTGAAGTCACTAAGGCCTCTGTGCCATCCTTGCCCTAAAGCTCACTGGCAGGTTGCCAGAGTCTCTCCTTGATCCTGCTCTCTCCTCTGATATCTTTCGTGGGGCTCCCCTGCCATGCCACAAACTTCCACAAACTTAGTTTCATCTTCAGGTCTGCTCGCGGGAAGATCTGAACTGACACACCTGAAGTTGGCACCGTCGCCTCCCTTCCCTCTAAATCCTGGCGTCCAGGACCAAGGTGATGTGCAAAACAAAGGCTCAAGAAAAGTTATTAAATGTCCTTACTCCCTACAGCCCATTGACAAGTCCTTGCAACAGGAAAGAGTGACCTTCCTCGAGGGACTCACCTGCCTCAATGTTAATACTTTACAACATCACAATAGGCAACAGGCAATCCTAGCCCGCCTCCAGGATCCTGTAAGTCTACTTTAACATAGAGAAATTACTTTAGGAATTTCTTTTATCTCAGGACACCTGGGTGGCTCAGCGGTTGAGTGTCTGCTTTTGGCTCAGGTCATGATCCTGGGGCCCTGGGATGGAGTCCCCGCATCAGGCTCTCCGCGGGGAGCCTGCTTCTCCATCTGCCTGTGTCTCTGCCTCTCTCTGTGGGTCTCTCATGAATAAATAAATAAAATCTTAAAAAAAGAATTTCCTTTATCTCTACCCCCCAAGATACATGTTGGCAATCATCTGCCAAGCATTTGGCCCACCCCTACACATCTGAAGGGCCTCATGACTAAGGTTTTATTAAACAGTAATAAATGACCTTTTCCCAACAATAGCCAGCTCCTCAGAGTCCTGATAACCTTGCTTCTAAAATCCTCAGAGAATTACACTATCCCTGACCCTCTCCCAACTTGAAAGTATATAATGAACCACTCCTCACAATGCTGGGACAGCTCTTTCTGCCCATGGGTCTTGTCCCCTGCTTTAATAAAATCACCTTTTTGCACCAAAGATCTCTCAAGAATTCTTTCTTGGCTGTCAGCTCCAAACACTAATGTCTTTCCTACATCACAAGGGATGGTACAGGCCTTTTCAGAAATGGTTCCTGAGCTTCATTCCCCCACCTGTCAAGTAAGGGAAATTCTCCCTCCATCACCTGTTCTCCCACGAACTTTGCTTTCTTCCTAGGTGCCACTCTAGCACCACCAGAAGTTCCCCCCAGCATCCCACCCAAGCAATGCTAAGCTCCCCTGGAGGGGCAGCCCATGGCCAAGCCACTGAGACACCTGTAGAACCCATCACTGGCCAGCACCAGTGTAAGTAGGTGACACATAGAGGATAAAGGAATGCTATTTGCTGCCTGCTATCATGGAAAGGATGGAGGAAATGTTGCTTCTTTAAATACCTGTCTGGATATTGCCTGGGTCCCACTTGCCCTCCATCAAACACAGCCTGGAGAGAAAATCCATCTTCTCCCAGGAAGAGCTAGCCCCAAAGAAGGGCAACTCAGAAGCCTAGAGAGGCTGTATTCACACAGCAATGTGGATGGCTCTGGAAGGGGAATCCTGGAACAGTGACTCCCCAGGCCAGATCCCTGCCTGCCCTACCCCCACCTCCCATGCTGGCCAAAACTACACAGTGGTCCCCAGGGGCCCTTCCACTCTACTGTGGAACCTCACCACCAGTGAGTCCCAGAGCTGGGAGCCTTGAAGCAGTGAGTACACGGCTCAGGGACGTGGGGAAGAACTGGGGGAGGCAAGGGTGGCACCCAGTGCAGGCATGAGGCAGGCAGCCAGGAAGCCAGGCAGGCTCCAAATGAGTAACTGCAGATTCTTCCTGCCTTGCCTGTCGTCACGGGGGAATGGCAAGTGACTGCTTCTCTCTCTCTTTCCCCCCATCTTCTGCACCCCTGTGATTTCCGGCAGCAGCCGGGAAGGCTCTGGGGTTTGGGCCACAGACAGGGGACAGATTCCAGGCATCCAGGAAGGAACATCTCAGAACAGGAATCAATGTCAAAGGACATGGGGGAGCAGGGAGCAGAGAGGGGCTGTGGCCCCCTCCCCAAGCCTGGACTGGTGAGGCAAAGGCCAACTCCCAATGGGGAACAGAGACCCAACCAAGTCCCTGCTTTTCACACCCTCAGGTAGACTGCCCCCTTCCCCCCCCCCACAACTTTAGGCTTCCGATATGCGTCGCTGCCACCCCCCCCCACCCCCCCACCCCCGCCAAAGCCCTCCCAGATCTGCAGACAGGTGAAAGGATGGCTTTGCCATAAGATCCCTCAAGGACTCTCAGGTGATGTCCTCTACCTCCTCACCCCCCCAACCCCACCCTGCCACCCTGTGTTTCAGAACACAGAACAAATGCAAAACGTTAATAAAGTCGTGGCCAAAACTAACCTCCGCTGAATTCTTTAAGTTTTTGTTTGTGTTTGCTATTTTCCTTTTTCTGCTCCTTCTTTCACTTCTGAATTTGTTTTGTGCCTTTTGATCTGTAAGGAAGGGTGGGTCCCCCAGGGGAACAATTCTGAAAGAACAAAGGAGTAATTTTCATTGCAAAGAATCTGCAGGAAAAGTGTTCTTCCTTAGTCACCTGCTTCATTCCTGGGAGCCCAGGGACTGCCACAGCGTGGAGAGGCCCTGCCGTCACCCACACTGCCTCTAGCTTGCCCGTGCAGCAAAAGAGGTTTCTTGTGGACCACCTTCCAGAGCAAGGGAAAAGGCAGCCCATTCTGGCCTGGGAGCCTTAAGATTCCGTGTCTCCTCTCCCACCAGCCACCTTCTAGGCCAGAGTGTCAGGTGGCAAAGTGGGGTCTGGCTCCCTTCTAATTCCCAATCTTCACCACTCCCCTCTCTATGTACTCTCAAGTACCCAAGATTCCTGTCCTCAGAGAGATCAGAACTTCAGTAGACCAAGAAGCTTTAGTAGACCAAGCTTTAATGATGGGATTTCAGTGTCCTGCAGCTGGCTAGGTGGTATGTGTATGTGTGTGTGTGTGTGTGTAGAGTGAGCAAATCCATCCAAAGCCCATGGATTTGCCATTCACATCTAGGACTCCTAGGACACTGTGCCAGCAGAAGTGACTCCCCATAACTGAGACCCGATTCCACTGTCCTGCTGGAGAACAGAGGCCTGAGAAGGAGTTCTTTCTGTCAGGTCACGAGGGAGGCAAGGCCCCTTGCTCCTGAGCCTAACCTGGCCCCCAGAAGTAGAGATGGCTAAGAAGCCTAAAGATTCTTCAAACCCATCCTCTGCTAAGGGGTTGAGTCCAAACCCTAGAATGGTCAGGTTAGGAGCAGAGGCATCTCCACAGTTCCCCTATCTGGGGAAGGGTTTATGTCCAGACTCATCTGGAAGGAGATGGAAATTATGGGGAGTACAATAGCTCTCCAGGTCCTCCACCCTCAAGAGGTCCCGCCTTCTTATCCACTTCCCTGCCCCAGTGCACAGCACAGAGCCTGGCACACAGCAAACTATTAATAAATGTGCAAAGGAGAGAGGGAGAGAAGGAGAGAAGGAAGAAGCAAATGCTAGCACCACAAATAAGCCTAAATTGAGGAGGGGCTGGGAGCTCATCCCCTTCAGCCTTTTCCCTGACTCCCCATAACTCATTCCACCCCAGAAAGTCAGTGGCCCCGGTTTCCCGCGCGGTAAGGAGGGAAGCGCAGGTGGGTGTGCAAGAAACCCTGACGCACGTGCTAGTCAGCCAGCGCCTGGGGTTAGACCTCGGTCAAGCAGCCCGGCTGCCGGCGGGGCGCCCAGACACACGCCAGCCCCTGCGCTCCCCGTCATCCCCTTATCACATTCATCCACTCCCCACCCTGGCCCCGCGGCCGCCGCCACCTGCAGCCTCCAGCACGCCCTCGGAGCCCTCGGAGCCCTCGGAAGGAGCGCAAGGCGGCCACTGGCTCCTGGCCTACAAGAAGCCCTCCGAGGCGCGGCGCCCTTGAGACGTTGCCTCGTTTTACGGGTGAATAAAATCGCTCCCTAAGGACGCGAAGTGGAAGCAGGCTGGTCCGTTGTCCCCCAGCGGCCGACCCGCTCAGGCTTGGGAGCGAGGCGCCCGAGGCACCAGGGGCAGGAGGCCCGAGTCCGGGCCTTTCTCTGGACCGCGGTTTCCCGGGCTGTAAAGCAGGGAAGGCGGGAGGAGGGGGAAGTCTCCTGCTTGGTTCTAGTTGGGCTGTGCAGCCGGTCCCGAGCGCGGGGACGGATCTCCCCAACCCGCTTGGGGGCGCTGGAAGTTCGGCCCGGCCTCCCTCGGGAGGTGCCCGGGCTGAGACGCGCGAGGGCGCGGGCGAGCCGTCCTCCCCAAAGCACGACACCTCACTCTCCTGCCAGGTCGCCTGGGCTCGGGGGTGGCACCGAGGAACCCAGGGCCGGGCCTCACTCGCGCCCTTGTGTCGCCTCGCTAGTCCCCTCGGGGGAAAGGGATGAGCTGGGGCGATTGGAGACGGCTCAAACCACGCGCCCCACCTCGGGGTCGCTTACACCCTGGGACCTTCCGCAGGCCGCAGCCCACAGCCGGGGGGGGGGCGGGGGGGGCGGGGGGCGGGAAGAAGCGACATGCCCTGTCTCGGAGTCCCGCCCGCCTGCACCGTCTTCCGAGGCGCGGAAATGCGAAACGGAGAGGCTGGCAGGGAGGCTTCCTGGAGGAGGTGGCTCTGGAGGTGGACGTGGAGAGCGTCCTGGGGTGGGGCCGAGGGGGCGGGTGGGGGTGGGAGACGGCATCCAGGCGCTTGGAGGGGGAGCCGAGCAGGAAGGACGCGGCGGGCTGGGGTCTCGAGACTCCCGAGGGTGCAGGCCCGGGGGCTGAAGGCTTGCAGGTGCCTGGCGACTGGGGCGGGACGCGGGGGCACTGGGGGGCGAGCGCAGGGACTCGGCGCGGGCGGGAGAGCCCCGGCCCCGCCCCACACCTGAGCGGCAGCCCCGCCCCTGCCGACCCATTGGCCAGCCCCGCCGCCCGTCAGACGAGCCCCCCGGGCCCGCCTCCGGCTCCGAGCCGCTCCTCCCGGCGCCGGGGCCCCAGCGCCGCGCCACTCGCGGGGCTCTCCGCCGTCCACCGCGCCGTGCGCCGCCTGCCCGCCTCGTCCGCTCCCGCTCCCGCCGCCGCGGGGTCGGGGCGGACCATGCGCCCGAGCAGCCCGCCGGCCCGCTGGCTGTGCGTGCTGGCCAGCGCCCTCGCCTGCGCCCTGGGCCCCGCGGTGAGTGCCCGCCGAGCCGCCCGAGCCCCGGGCGCCGCGGGTGGATGGGGGCGGCGGTGCCGGGCCGTCTGCGCGCACGTCTGTGCGAGGGGCGCGGGGCGCGGGGCGCGGGGCTCGCCTCCCGGCCCAGCCTCGGGCCGGATCTACGCCCGAGGGGTGGGGGCCTGGTCGCTCCCGGTCCCTCCCAGCGCGGCCGGGAGCCCGCTCGCCGCGGCGATCTGGGACAGCGGCGCCGGCGGAGAGCGCGCTCCGTAAACTCGCGTCCAGGGTCGCGGCCGCGGTGTGCGTGGGGCGGCGAGGTCGGGGTGCAGGGTCGGAGGCTGTGGCCGCCTGGAACGCAAGGCCTGGGAACGGGGGGCGGCGGTCTGTGGGGGTCGTCGCTGTGTGCCGAGCCCGTCTGGAGGTATCTGCGGGCGTTGTGTGTTACGTGTAGGAGTGACGTCTCAGCAGCGCACTCAGCGCCGGGAAGGGGTTTTGGGGTAAGGGGGCTGCCTGGCAGGCCTTTCCCGTGCCCCCCCCCCCCCACACACTGAGCAGAGCCCAAGGTGGAAGGTGGTGGGCAGTGAGAGGTTGAGGATGGTGTTTATCAGAAGGGCCAGACATGTGCTTGGAGAAAGCTGAGCAAGGTGCACACAGCCAAGAAGCAGTGGTGTCCTCTGCCTCCCGCTTCTGCTTCATCTCCACGTAGGTGTGTATAAGCATTTGATGCATGTGTGCAGGTGAGCCCCTTGTGTGGATGTGCCCTCGTGGATGGCTGTGGGTGGCTCACCTCCAGGGCAGATGCTGGTTCAGGCAGGAGATGCCTGGATCATCTCCCTCTGAGATCAGGGAAGACCTCAAGATTCACTGAGTCCACCCATTTTGCAGATGGGCAAAATAAGTCTAAAAGACAGCTGACCCCCACTAATCAGACCTGAACTGAAATGGATTTTCTCTCTCTCCCTCTCGGGACTTGAGGAATCTGGGGTTGCTACTTAGAGCCTAAAACCCAATGGGTCCCAGGCCTGACACCAGCTCCAGGTTGGCTGGTGGGTGGGTAGAGTATATTGATCACCTAGTCTCTTCTATCCCATGATTATCTCTCTTGCCATCACCTCCACCAAAGCAGGAATCTCTGTGTTTCCATTTAGACCATGTCTTGTAAATCCTGGGGACAAGAAGCTCATTGCCTGTCCTGGGAGCAGAACTTAAAAAGAATTGGTGGGAGCCTCCCTGCTCCCATTGAGAGGCCTGAGACCCACCTCCTGAGCACTCAAAGCCTCCCTTGGTTCTGGCCCTGAAGCCACGGCTCCACAGCTCTGGCACCTCAGTGTCATGGAGCTTCCAGGCCTTACCCACAGCCCTCTGGTTTTCCCAACTGGGCTCTGACCATTCAAATTCTCCTTGGATGATCCAGGGTTCTTGGGATCACTGCGGGTACACCATTCTCCAGCCTTGGAGGTTTCTCAGCCCTGGGGCAGGGTGATTTCAGCAGGGCCTCCCTTCCTGCTCAGCCACATCTGTCCCCCACCTCCCAAGGCAGTCTAAGCCTGGCTCCTCCAATGCCTACCCTCCCCTGTACTTTCCACATTTTATTCATTTAATACCCTACTGCATCACTTCCAGAAAGCCTTCCCTGATTGCTACAGCCCACTCAGCCCTTCCCTCCCTGACTCCACTCTCTGCCCTACCCACCCCTCAGCCCGGGCTCTTCTGATCATCCCACAGGATCAAGGGCTGAGGTCTGTCATCTCCGCTGTAGCCCGAAGCCCGGTGCAGGGCTGCACCTGCAGCGGGAGAGAAGGGACTCACCCAGGACTGAGTCAGGGCAGCCTGTAATGAAGGAGTCCCCACATCCTCCTCCACTTTTCCCTCCTCCCCACCAGCCACCACTTGCTCCCACACTGAACACCAGGCAATCCCAGTCCAGCCAGACTCAGGGTTAAGGGGGCTGATGTTATCAGAGTCATAAAACGGCAGCTGCAAAGTTCAGTGTAAAGGCCCCTGGCCTTATCATTCCTGATTATGGTGCCCTGACCTCAGTCAGGGAAGGGGAAATCTCTGAACAGGGAAGCAAAAAAAGGAAAGAAAACTTCTAGTGTCTCAGAAGAGGAAGTCTGCCCAAGGCCACCTGTCAGGCCTTCCACTGCCCCTACCCCCTGGACAGCAGGCACAGGGGCTCCTCGCTGGTAGCAGAACTGCTCTGGGCGAAGCCCAGCCCCAGGGACAGAGGGAGGGGTGTCAGAGGAGGAGGAGACCCAGGTCCTGCTCTGGGAAGATTCTTAGGCTGGTTAGGGAAAACAGAGCCTGTGGCCAAGGAGGAAGAACCCAGAGGGGAGTAGGGTGGGGCCTCCCAGCACTGAGGCAAGGGTTGCTGAGAGGAGCAGTCAGGGGAGGCTCCCTGAGGGAAGCAGGACAGTGCTCTAAAGAGTTTGGCCAAATGGGCCAACCTTTCAGAGCCTCTGTTGGCAGAACCAGTGGGCCTGATCCCAGAAGGACGCTCTCAGCTTCCCCTACCCCCAGAGGCTGGGATGGCCCATGAGTTGGGGAAAGTTTGGCTTCTCCTAATTCCTTTATTTTTTAAAAGATTTTATTTATTTATTTATTTATTTATTTATTTATTTATTTATTTATTTATTTATTTATGAGACACACACACACACAGAGGCAGAGACACAGGCAGAGGGAGAAGCAGGCTCCATGCAGGGAGCCCAACGTGGGAATCGATCCTGGGTCTCCAGGATCAGGCCCTGGGCTGAAGGCGATTCTAAACTGTTGAGCCACCCGGGCTGCCCTCCTAACTCCTTTCTGAGGCAGGTTGCTGGACACCTGCTCCCCGAAGGGCTTAGTCTGCCATAGGCATCCTGCCCTGGTCATCTGCTTTCAGGCTCTCTGGAGGCTGTCCACTGCTGGCCAGGCCCTTTTGGCCCCCAGCAGACCACCTTCTGGGCTTTTTTTTTTTTTTCACCTTGTGGGCTTTAAGAAACATGGCTACAGTGGGCTCAGGCCTCCTCCTTGAGCAGAGTGACAACCACAGGCCACCCAGGGCTCCTGGGGGACCATGCTGGAAGAGTGACCTCCCTATCCTGATGCCCTGAGTCTCAGCCTTCCCTGATGTTTCTGGAGCACATGAGACCTGATTCTCACCCTCCTCCATGGCAATGACCAGTTGACCTTGAGAACATGTTTGATCTCTGTGGAAGGGCCTCAGTGTCCTCATCACAAAAGGGATGGTAGGACCCCGTGTGCAAGAAATGGGACGAGAGGGCCAGACTGGAGACCAGCTCCATCCTAGGACTGGGGCACAGTCTTCCCCCTGAGCCTCAGGACTCTGTGAAAGGGGCTTGGTCATCCAATCAGGACTTCAGTGAGACTCGAGGGAGGACAAAGTGCTGTGAGAACTGCGATTGGCCATTTCTTCTCTTGATCCCGAGTCAGGATTCCTGGGGACAGGGGTGTCTTCATGAGGTAGCCGGGCAGTGTGGTGGTAAAGCTCCAGGCCCAGGTAGGTGATGGGTCATCTCGAGGAGGGCTGGGAGGTAGGCAAGAGGCCTCCTCACATGGTGGCAAAACAACTTATGCCGAGCCTGTCACTTGGAGGGACCCCTCATTGTGGTCCCTCTGGCCATGGATGTTGGAACAAAGATTAGATAAAGTGCTGTACCTTTCTCCCTTGCTTTTGCTACTCAGCCTCCTACACTCTGCCCTCCCCAGTTGGACTTCCCAAAGTATAATACATGCCAAGCTTTTCATATAACTTAGACGTATTTCAGAAGCAAAAGAAACACAGTTTCATCTCTCCACATTATAGATTTTTTAAATTAACTTTTATTGTGAAACTTCTCAAACATATAAAAAAGAGAGAGAGAATAAGATAAAGAGCATGGAAATACCCAGTCCTTGGAGTGATGTCAGCAAAATGGCAGTATAGGAATTTCTAGTGCTCGTCCCCTCCTAATCCCTATGTCTGACAACTAGTGACCTAAACAATTAATATTTGCATCATTTCCACTTTTGGCTGAACTATTTTAACATAAATTATAGACATTATGACCTTGAACCACAAATTATTTTAAGATGCATTTCTAAAACCAAAGGACATTTTTTCTTCTGTCACTATGATACTACCATCACACCTAACAAAATGAACAGGCATTCCTATTATCTTCTGTTCAAATATCCCCAAACAGCATTTCGTCAAGCATTCCAAGCTGAGTGGTGATATTATTAGGAGTTTGAGTCTGATTGCAAGGATCCTTGCCTGTGTTGTGATGAGCCTGTATAGCGAACTGATAGGTGGGTGAACATCAAGCCCTTAGCTGGCCGGGCCCCAGTCTTTATCTGCACCCCGCTTTCATGTGGCTAATGATGTGAGGGTCCATATCTCTCAGGAAGTGCCTCCTGCTATCTGAAAAACAAGTTCTTCCGGCACAGTCAGTCATCAGAAGAGGGGAAGAGGTCACCAACTGACTCTGTATGGAAGACTCACAGCCATGTGGCTGCCTGTGCTTGCACTCAGCCCTCTGGAGGTGGCCCCAACACCAACATCGCCCCCTGGACACCGTGTGTGTAAACGGAGTCCTTTTTCCCCAGGGGTGCCCAGCATGGCTTTCAAGAGGAAGAGGATTTTTTTTTTATAGATTTTTATTTATTTATTTACTTTGAGAGACAGAGAGCACAAACGGGGGAGGAGGGGCAGACAGAGAGGGAGAACTAAGCTCCCCGCTGAGCTGAGATCCTGACAAGGGGCTTGATTCCAAGACCCTGAGTTCATGACCTGAGTCAAAGGCAGCCGCCTAACCTACTGAGCCACCCTGGTGCCAGAAGCAGAGGATTTAAACCAGAGCCCATGCTGTTCCTGCTTCACTGGCCATTGCCATAGTGATCCTCTACAAAGAATCCCTGAGAGGCTTCATTTCCCTAAGTACACCTCACAAGAAGGGCCCTTCGATTGGGCCAGGCTTAACCCCAGACTGAATATCTTTGCTTGTATTCTAATAATGAGAGCCCTTGTCCTGGGACCACCCTGAGCTGTGGAAAGTTCTTTCTTGCCCCAAGCCCAAACCTGCATCCCCATGTCTCTCTCCTTGTCTTACCCCTACCCACCCCCCCACATACCACCTAGACTTCAGCCTATCCTGGCTTCCCAGGTGTAGTTGACAAAATTTGGATATTCAGAAAGGGGAGGCCTCAGACTATTGGCAAAAGGGTGTAAAAATAGGGAGAGGGAAGAAATCAGACTGCAGTAGGGGGTGAGGGAATGCCTGACTCAAGACCTCCCCTTCGGTGGTCACAGCTGCCGTGTGGCAGCCAGTGGGACCTTCCGACTGCCTGGTGTCCTGCAGTGCATCCAGGCTGTGGTGAGGCTAGCCTGGCATGAGGGGCTGGCTGGGCTTCTGGCAACAACCACTAACCTTTCTTGGCTGTCCCCTGGTGTCCTTTACATATGACCCTGGCCACAGCCCTGGAAGTAGATGGTGCTGTCATTGACCCCATTTTATAGATGAGATGGGAAGACTTGCCCAAGATCACCCAGCCAGGAACTGGCAGGCAGTCTGATTCTGGAACCTGTGGCTAGGCATTGCCACCTCACCGAGAGGAGTTACTTCTTCCAAAGCAGCCAGAGCACACTGCGGGCTGCCCCAGGGCTTCAGAGACATTTTTAAATTTGTAAAATGGACACATCTGAAGTGACAGCTCAGGGAATTATCACACAAGTGTACACCTATGTAGCCACCACCCAGATCAAGCTATTCCACGTTCCTGTCACCCCATCCGTCTCCCTTGTGCCCCTTCCCAGTAGGATGAGGCTTTATTGCAACTTCTTAGAGTGCCCTCCACAAAGCTAGGAGCAGGTTTCTCCTCTTTCCTGTGGCTTCTGTGATTTACCTCCCCTTCCTGTGCCCGCACCTCCTCCCCACTGCCCTCGCCTCCTCCTGCTCCCCCAACTAAACCCTCTGCATCTCCTTACCAACTCAAATACAAAAGCCAGAATGAAGGGAAACTGGATTGGGGTCCTGTGTGCCTTTGACCACACTGCTGTCTCTCTGGGTCCTCAGTTTCCCCTTGTGATTCTTTGTTGCCCCATTATTTCAATGGGGGGAGGAGGCTTAAATAAATCATGGAGTATGAGCTGGTGATGGGGGAGTGGTAAATGGGACCAACCCTGATCTTTATTTCCCATTCCCCTGCCCCTCCCAGCCATCCCTGGCAGGGGGGTCGGGCCCTCCTAGACAAGCGTCTGAAGCACAAATCATTGGGCCACCTGGATGGCTCAGTGGTTGAGCATGTTTTTGGCTCAGGTCATGATCCCGGGTCCTGGGATCAAGTCCACATCAAGCTCCCCACAGAGAATCTGCTTCTCCCTCTGCCCGTGTCTCTGCCTTTCTCTTTCTCTCTCTCTCTCTCTGTCTCTCATAAATAAGTAAAATCTTTAAAAAAAAAAAAAAAAAAGCAGGACAAATAATTTACACTGGCTCCCAGGGCTTGTTCATTTGCAGGCAGGAAGTTCTTTCTTCTGTCTCACCTAATCCAGCTTGCTGCATTTTAGACCCCTCTCAGAAACCAGCTGCCCCTCAGAGGGTCTGGCCCTGAATGAGGCTGGGGGTTCTAATTACAGGTCAGTAACTGTGGAGTTCAAGCTTCCCTGGAGGGGTACATATGGCACCCACAAAACCTGAGTTACCCACCCCCCATCTTTCAGAGCCCCTAGCATCTACAGCCACAACTTCCAGCATCTGCACCCTATCCCAGATCTCATGGACCCCCCACACACACGGAGGAGAAAGTAGGGCTTTCACCCAAGCCCCTCACAGTGAGGATAGAGAATAGGGGACCCAGGTAAGCCAGCAGAAGTATTGAGACTTGGTTCATCTGTGCCCCCAACCACAGACTGAGGTTTCTCCTCCAACTCCCAGTTTGTCACCTCCCACACCCAGCCAGTACCATGGCAGGGGACATAAGCAGACCCAGGAGGAAGGGAAGCTACAGACATCCTCACTCTTGCCTGAGCCTCCTCTTCTGGGCTCAGGAACTCCTGCGAAAGAGAAGGTGCCGGGGGCTCAGTCTGGCCTGAAACTCCTACCTCAACCCACCCACAAGGTTGGGTGACTTTCAGCTCCCTTGGAGCTCAGCCCAGCAGGGGAGTTGGGGAGGGCTTGAGAGAAAGCCCTGCTTTCTTCCTCTCCATGTGGGGCATCAGGAGACAAGTCAGGAAGTGTAGGCAGTGGTAGAAAGAGGGAGGGCCTTGAATGCCAGTTTTGAAGTGTGGGCTTTGACTCCTAGGCGCTGGGGCCTTGGGTTGCAGGTGGTGGGACTGAAGCTAGTACACTGGTCCAGGCAGGAACTGAAGAGGCCTGGCCCCTGCCTGTGTCCCACAACTTGTCTCCCAATGCCTCAGGATCTCTTGCAGCAGCCACACCATGTATTTGCAACTTTGGGTGTATTAGGCATTCTCAGACCTCCATGCTTCTGTACACACTACTCCTACTTTCTGGAATGTTTTTATTCCCTCCAATGGTCAAATTTACACCTCTTCAGAAACCCACCTCCAGCACCCATTCTCTAGGAAGCCCATACCTCAGCTATTTCTCACCCTGGAACCTTTTCCTGGAATCAATAGGCTAGGCTATATTTGGCTGGGAATTTTCAAACTTAATGTGTCTGGAGTCCAGAGGGATAATGAGGATGTTTAGTATAGTGAAATAAGTGAAAGAGGAAGTTCAAAGTCTGACTAAATTCCTCAGTGATAAGGGCTACAGGGAGCTGCCCTGGCCCTGGCCCCCAAAGGGCAGTGGTAGACCAGATGGCCCAAGGCAAGGCCATGGAGAGGGACTGATGCAATCCAGACTAGTGGTCAGAGATGTAGGTCCCATCTAGGAATGTGCATTTGCTAGGGGACCTCAGGTCTTTCTTTGGGTGTCTCTTTCCTCTACCCTTTTGCCAATGGAGTCTAGCACTCAGCTAAGCCAGAGTGAAGACAGAACTCATCTTCCAATCTACCCTCACTTTATTCAGAGACATCCCACGCTGCCAGATTACCCCAGGGTTTCCTGTCCCTCCCCTGCGAACTGTCTCTCAGGAAAGGCTTTGTGGCTGCACTGCTGGATGGGACGGGCAGAGTTGGCTAGAGTAGTTGACCCAATAGCCTTCCACCATCATAGAGTGGCAGGCTGAAGCCTCTATGAACCCTATGATGCTCTTGGTAATTGAAAAAGGATTATCTCTTGGCCAACAGCATGGCCACAGCTCTGGCTTAAGAGGACCCAGCAAAAGGGTGTGTAGATGCTTCAGTTGGTTAAGTGTCCAATTCTTGATTTCAGCTAGGGTTGTGATCTCAGGATTGTGGGATCAAACCGTGTGTTGGCTCCACCTTGGGCATGGAGCCTGCTTGTGAGATTCTCTCTCTCTCTGCCCCTGCCCCCTGCTTTCCTTTCCTCCCAACTTACACGATCTCTCTCAAAAAAAAAAAAAAAAAAAAAAAAAGAAAGAAAGAAAGAAAAAAAAGAAGAAAAATAAAAAAGGAGGACGCAGCAAATGAGGGCATCCGTTATCCTGTCCTCAGAGCACAAGTCTGGACTTTTTAGGTTATAGGGATAAAAAACTCAACTGACTCAAGCAATAAAGAAAGACATTGATTCATGTTGCTGGAAACAGGCCTACTTTCAGGCATGGCTGTATCCAGGGACTCAGATGATGTCAAGAGGACCCAGTTTTTCTCCATCTCTTGCTTCAGCCTTTACCTGTGTGGCTTTCGTTGTAGTGTTCCACAACAACACAAGAAGTAGCAAGATGGTGGCAGTAGTTCTAACCCCTGCACCCTTTGAGGTTTCCAATCTAGTGGGAAAGACAAAATCTACCTGTCTAATTGCTTAATCCAAAGTCCCAGAAATGAGCCTGCTGGATATGAGCACCCTGACTTGGGCCATGTGCCAGGCACTAGGGCCAGGAATGCTCTGATGGACTCAAGTCTGATCACATGGTGATCTCTTAGAGGATGGTTTATCAGAAGGAGGTGGTTACGCAGGTAGGGATGAGGACATGGCACCAGAGGAAGGTAAAGGATGGTAGAAAGCAGCAACAAGAGATGTTTACTACCATCCACCCTGTGTTGAGGGGGCAGGGAGAGAGGAGTGGGCAGGAGACACAGGTGAGCCTGGGAAGGTGCCAGAAAGTAGCCGTGTTGCCGGAGGGCAACAGGGCTGGGAAGGCACTTTGGGGGGAAGCATGCCCCAGAAAAGCAAGGTAGATCAATGGTGAGACACAAGCCATCCCCAGATCCTTCTTCCAGAGGCGACCTCTGGGGTCCTTTGGCCACCTCTTTTTCCATGCCTGAGCAGCACAGGCCAACCACAGATCACTTAGGACAGAGCATCTTGAGTGTTTCGGTCTGAGTAATGCTTTTTGGCAAGACGGGAAACATGTGACCCCAGAAAGGGACCACAGGACGTTTCCTTCAAGTCTCATGTATTTTCTTTTAAACAGTTATACAAATGACCATATCCTGCTCCATAAGAGATCTGTTACTTTCCATAAGCCAAGTTTTTTTTTTTTAAGATTTTATTTATTTATTCATGAGACACAGAGAGAGAGAGAGAGGGCAGAGACACAGGCAGAGGGAGAACAGGCTCCATGCAGGGAGCCCAATATGAAACTCGATCCCGGGTCTCCAGGGTCACGCCCTGGGCCGAAGGTGGCACTAAACTGCTGAGCCACCCAGGCTGCCCCCATATGCCAAGTTTTAAATGACTTACCAGCTCACATCTTTACCCCCATTGGCTGATAAAGTTAATGGCTCAAGATGGACTCTAGGTTCACTGTAGGGCTTCTAGGCCCTGACACATGGGCAAGTGAGGTCTGAGTGCTGGGGAGTCTGAGAGGCATCCTGGACAACGAGGCCTTCCCCTGTACCTGGGCCAGGCCAGCTGTGGTGCTTAACGGCATATTTTTGTAAAGTGAGACATTGATGACCTTTGTGACAATGAGGCTGCACCAAGACCTCCACAAGGAGTGACAGTGTTGAGTGGAAGGGGACTCAGCTATGCAGCCTCCTGAGCATGGAGTTGTCAATTTCTGCTTGGACCCCCTTCCTCTCTAGCAATCGAGAGCTCCCTGGCACCTGGGATGCTTATCCCTCTGTGGGGTCACCTTACTTAGAACAATGGTTAAAGTCACACCCTTGGTACCAGGCCAGAAGGAAGGAAACACTTTCCTCCCTAGCCCCACTGCAACAAGACTTTGAGTCAGAAGGGGAGGTGCTTAAGGCCCATTTGAGGCAGGACCTTGTCCCAGGGCAGGAGGGACAGGTTGGACGAGACATTGTAAGTCTCTGATTCTGGAGCTGCCTTGCCGAACTTTCTCCAACAGCCCTGTTGGGGACTGTGGCATTCTCTTCCCTGAGCAGAGAGGAAGAAACTGATATGTGGTTGCCCAGGGGTGGTAGCCACTTCCCCAAAGCCAAAGAGAACCGCAGAAGTTCCTACCAGCTCAGTGATTCCTCCATGGAGGCCTTCACCTGCCCTGCTCACCCAGTGGTTCCAAAGACCTGTGTTTTTCTGCCTGTCCCTGGGCAGCCATCACCCCTAGTCAATGTTGGCCCCAATGCCAATGTCCACCCACCCCCCACACCAGAACGCAGGTCCAGTTCCATCCCTGATCCCTAGCCAGGGTGCAGGAAAGGGGAGGCAAGAGGCTTAGGCTCTCCCATCCTTTCTCCCCACCTCCCAGGGGGCAGAGGAGGTGTGGTGGGATGGCAAGCTATGCTAGAGGGGCCTCTCTTACTTCCTGAAACCTCGCCTCCTTCATTAGATCTGATATGACTTGAATAGCTCAGAAGAAGGCAGATGAGGTCTGGGCAAGGAGGGCCAGTGTCCCCCTCCCAGCCTGGTGACCCAGGAGACTGGGTACAGGCTCCCAGAACAGGGACAGATGCTCAAAGATGCAGCCAGCCTCCTGGATTCCTCCCAGGCCTACCTCCAGGGACCAGCGCCCCAGAACCATAACCACCAGCGGGGCCCCACTCATCCACGGAGACTGAGGCATGGACCAAGGACTCCCAACCTCAGGTGCAGGGTGGCAGAGTCCAGAGGGCCAGCTCTGGACCCTACGGAGAGGCCCTCGAACCTTTGTCCAGAGCGGTTCCATAACGCCACCCACAGAAAGACACAGCTGTTACAGCTATGGTATTGGTGCTACCAGGAAGCCCTCAAGGGGGACAGGACCCGGCTGTGGGGACAGTGGATAAGAGTTCTGGGTCCGATCCAGGTCAGGATCGGGTTTTAGTCTGCAGCTGGGATTGGGGTTCCATCTGGAACTTGAGTCAGTCAAAAGGCTAGGCCTTGTTGGTCTCACGCTTCTGGGGTCTGTGGATGAGAGGTAGACTGCTGATGAGGATGAAGAATGATGGGGCCCCTCCCTGTCTCTGTCCCCCAGGGCGGCCAGGCGACCAACCTGCAGTGGGAGGAGGAATGTTACCATCTGCGGATGATTGAGGAGCAGCACAAGAAGTGCCTGGAGGAGGCACAGCTGGAGAATAACACAGCAGGTGAGGCCCCGCAGGAAGAGAAGGCCGCAGACCCCCAGGGAGCCCTGCTTCTCATCACATCGTGAGCCCAGATCCAGGCACACTTCTCCCACGCGTGTCAGGTGGGGATGGCACCACGGAGCTGCTGGGGGCGAGGAGAGGATGCTGGGAGAGGCTGGGGGACCTGATGGAGGCAGGAAGTCCCAGCAGGCCTGATCCTATCACCTGCCCCAGGCCTGGGAGCTCCCTGCTGTTAGCCAAGGAGGATACACTAAGTTGGGGGTGCGGAGGCCCTGCTCCTTCCTCCCAATCCAGAGATGCCACCACACACACACACTGGCTCCTGGGCACACACATTTCCCTCCCCAACCCAACCCACCTTCAGCAGGCCAGATGAACCATCAGCTCATTTATTGTCCAGCTGATGAGACGAGTCACCATCAAACTTAGAGGCTGAGCAGCTGGGGGCCCTGCTCGTGGTCCTGAGGGGGTGTGGGAGAGCTCCAGCCTGGTGGTGTAAAGGAAGATGCCGGGGTGGGAGGCACCCTCGGGCTGAGGAGCCCTCCCATCAGATGATGGACAGCACTCTCTACTCTCCACTTCTCCACCCTGGGTGCCCCACACTTGGCATAGCCCCCCAGGAAAGGAATGGGAGGAATTACAGAGACCTTCCTTTGAAAAGTACCCTTGAGCCAGATTCTGAAGGGCAGGCAGGACATGGGGTAGCAGAGAGGCTGGGAAGGTGGGAGGTGCCCAGGCAGACCGCCCATGGGGAGCAGGGTTGCGTTTGGAGCCCCAGGCTCACTGAGGTGTAGAAGGGCCGTAGCAGCTGGGTGGCTGTGCCTGCTCTGGGCCTCCTTACCAGGTCACCTCCCCGAGGCCAAACTGGAAGTTATGTAACAGCCTTGCTCAGGAGTAGGGAACATCTTTACATCTCCCAGGCTCCCCAGTCTCCTGTCACCTCCCTGAGGCTGACAGTTATGCAACCCCTCCTGGATCCCTCCTTCTTGGCCCTGGTGCCCAGAATCTCTGCCTCCCGCACCACAAGTGAGTAAGTGTATTCTCACAGATGGCCTTTACCTCCCCCAACTCTTGAGGGAGGACAGGCCCCTGTCTCCCAGGGCCTTAAGACCAAGACCTGAGTGAGGGATGGCCAGACCACCTACTGCTTATGCACCCCACCCACCCCACCCTCCAGGGCAGGGAGGCAGGAGCCACTGCAGACCAGCCTCAGCAGACCCCAACAGTAGGATCTGGGACTGCAGGCAGCTCAGAGAGGCCCAGACCCCAGAATTTAGGCCCCACTGCAGTGCCTCCTAGGGCCCGAGGGCAAGCCACCCTCGTGATCCCAGTGAGGTCACTGCTGGCACAGGGCACCTGTTGGGTGCCAACATCCTGTCACCAGGAAGACGGCCTGGGATCCACAGGAGGGCAAATATGAGTCTGTGGGCAGTGAGTCGGCCTGTGACCTTGTGTGGGGCTCTGTGCGTGTTCGTGCATATCCAGATGTGTGGACGTGTGCTCTTGGCCCGTGTCTGTCTGGAACTGCCTGTGCCTCTGGGATCCGTAAGGCTCCATGTCTGACTCTGAGCAT
Organism: Canis lupus dingo; assembly: GCF_003254725.2. Lineage (NCBI taxonomy): Eukaryota > Metazoa > Chordata > Mammalia > Carnivora > Canidae > Canis > Canis lupus. Next base: position 11,722,689 of record NC_064265.1, read on the forward strand.
CGTCGTGTGTCAGGGGCATGTGTCTCTGTAAGCCTGGATACGTCTGGATATGTGGCTCTGTGTGCTGGTTTGCGTATACGTGTGTGTGTATACGTGTGAACCCCTGTGGTATGGCCACTCCCGTCTATGCATGTGTGTCTATGAGTTGCATGTGTCTCTCCGCATCTTTGTTTGTGTTCTCTAGTCTTTCCCTGTCCAAGTGAGCATATGTGTATGTGTATTTGTGTGTATGTCTGTGGTTCTTTGTGTCTGGGGGGGTGCATGTCTGTATGTCTGTCAGTGCATGCAGGTCCACAAAATGGCACAGCAGAAGCCCCCACTCTGCCTCACCACTTCCCACCCCTGTCTCCAGGCTCTCTTTCTTGTTGAGGTGGCAGTCCCCAGTGGGCACACACAGCCAGGTGGGGCCCTGCATCTCTGTGGGCCTGGGTGGCCTCTCTGGGACCTGCACACAGCGAATACTCCCAAGGCCCAACTCAGGACAACAGACTCTCCAGATCACTAGCATTTTCGCGTCCTCTCATTCCCTTCTCAACTTCCTGAACCTGCTGCCTCCTGCAGGAAGCCTCCCTGACCACAAGCCCTCAGTGGCCTTTCTTCCCTGGCTCCCCTGCCATGTCTGCTGGCCCATGCCCCAGCAAGGTTCACGACCCTGTCCTGGTGGTGTTGAGATTCTGTGAGGCCAAGTGCAGCCCCCTGAAGGGCAGTGTCCAGTCTCCCTCTCCCCGTGCAGCTTCTAGCAAAGCTGAGCTCAGGGCCAGGGACCCGGCCCCGAATCTGCTCTCTAGCCATGCTGCAGAGAGATCCAGAGAGCTCAAAGTCTGGCGAGGACCCAGACACAATAACTGGCCTACAAAACAAGGTGTGCCCAGCATCGTTAGAGAGCTAAACAGAATCCAGCCAAGCAAAATTCCCCCAAGAAATTGGCATCGAGCCCTTCAGAACAGGAGGAGTGCAAGAGGTTTGCTGGAGAGGGAGTGTATGTATGAATGTGTGAACCTGCTGCACCACTCACCAGTGATGTGACCTTGGGGTAGTTACCTAATTGCTCCATGCCTCAGTAACTCATCTGTAAAATGGGAGGGTTAAATAAGTTATTTATTCAAAGAGGGTAGAACAGTGCCTCCCACATACAAAGGCTATGTAAGTATTTGCTGATATTATTAAAAGGGTCTTGAATGGCTAGCAGGATTTTCCTGGCCTGATGGACCCCTCCACGACCCCCAGAGAGGCTGGCACAGGAGTGGAGGAGGGACTGGGAGCCAGAGAAGCCTCAAGACAGAGTGGACAGCAGTGGCTGGGGCCCCCAAGGAAGGGAGACTATGCCTGGCCAGGCCCTGCAGACCTAGGTGCTCTCAGCCCTGAGCCCCTGGTCCACCTGGCTACTGCAACCCCAGAAGGTATCCCCTCCCCACTGCCAAGCCCAATTCAGTGCTCAGAGTCCCAAGGCTCTTCCCCAAGTGGGAACATCCTTTCATCTCCTCTTCCCAGGCCCCCTTTTTGAGAACTTATGAACCTTCGGACTGGGTTGGGCTGGGCAGGGCCCAGCTGGCACTGGCTTTGGCTCAGGGGTTGGGTTTCCTGAGAAAAATGTATGAGACTGGCAGGGTGGAAAAGAAACAATTAAATCTCCCCCAGGGAAGGGGATCCAGAGGAGTCCTAGTCCCTCAGGGGCCCCCAGGCCCTGAACTGGCAAAATCATACATCCGCCAATTAAAGCAGACCCCTCGGGACCCCACCGTGCAGCCTTCACTAGCCAGCCCTTGGGGCTAATAGGTACATGGTGGAAAACACCGCCTGGAGGACAGAGTTTTCTCTGTACTCACCTCCTAAACATCACCGCCCCACAGCACAAGTCACCATTTGACTGAGTTGGGGGCTATGGGTTGCTTTTTAATTTTCTGAAGATTCCTCCAGAACTAGCTGAGTCCCAATACACCCATTACCCCCATCAAACCCTACACCTCCTTTTATAACAAATATTTTCTAATGTCTCCTGTACTACTAAGTGAAATTCAGGACAAGTGCATTCATTTTTTTAAAAATGAAGTTCTGGTTGTAAAAGAAAAATAAAAAGGAAAGTGATTTATAATAAGATACTATGTATACATATTCAGGCATGATCACACTAACAGATAAGACCTAGTCTGAAGGTTGTAAATTCTGGAAGGCGACAGATAGGTTGATCTATACCGTGGTTGCTTCCCTGACTCAGATTCACAGCCAGCATTGCTGTGAGTGCTTTTGATTTTTCAAAACCTTGAACAACCCTTAATAATACTCAACATCCAATGAAGCACAGTCTTCCTTCCCTTTACTCAGTTGCATTTCTGGAAAATGCCACACATGTTAAACCTGTACAGTAAGTGCCTTATGTTTATATGCAAAATAGAGTAAGAGTCTAGGCTGTGGTCATTACAAAAGATTCTCCCCTACACAAATGCCCAGTGGCTCATTTGAAAGTCTTACAGAGTACTACAGAATTCATTATTGTGCTGCACCTTGCAGGATGTCTGCCTGGCCTCCCTGGCACCTGCCCATCAAATGCTGGGTGAGACCCTCAATCTATCTGCGGCAGGAAAATACCCCCCCCCCCCCCCCCCCCCGCCGCCACTGTTGAGAACACTCTCAGGGAGAGCTCCATCCCTCACTGAGGACCATGGAGCTGTAGTTGCGCCTCCTCCTCCCCGCTGCCTGTCAGGAGAGGCCCTTTACAGCCTGGGCAGGGTGGTCCCACCGCCTCTCAGACTGGAGATCCCTCTAGGTGGGACCCTCAAGGAGGAAGAGGAATGGGTGCCTATGGGCTCAAGCCCCAAAGCTGGAGGAACCTGGCAGAACCTGGTGACCATACTGACCTATGTGTTCTCCCCCTTCACCCCTCAGGCTGTAGCAAGATGTGGGACAACCTCACCTGCTGGCCAGCCACCCCTCCAGGCCAGGTGGTCGTCTTGGCCTGCCCCCTTATCTTTAACTTCTTTTCACCAATTCGAGGTAAGAGCCCTGGGTTGAGACAAAGGAGCTGAGGCAGCAAACCAAGGTGGTGCCAGCTGGAGTGGGTACTTACCTGTCCAGGAAGTGAGAAGGCGAAGGACAGTGGTCAAAGGGGCTCGAGCAGTCAGTGGGGGGCTTCCTGGAAGAGGATGTGCTGGCACTAAATCTTTGAAGGATTCTCGGGATTTCATTAGCTCTTCACATAAAAGATAAGCACTTGGGAAGGGCTCACTAAATATTTGTTCAGCGATTGATAACTGATTGACTGGCAGATGCCTGACTATGTTAAGGCTCCCGTGTTCCCGTTATCCTGGACTGGTCATGACTGCCTTGCACTGCCTCGAGCCAATGACCTTTTGGGGTTTGCTTACACACCATGTCACGTTCTGCTTCAATGAATGTTCTCATAGAAGGCAGAAAGGAAAAGGAGGAGCCTCTTTAGGAATTGGGTTTCTTGTTATCGACTAACTAAGGAAACTTCCAGCATATATCCAGCCATTCTTTCATTCAGCGAATGTTTATTAAACATCTACTAGGATGACAGGCACGGGCTAGACAAACACAGGGGAGCGTGAAAACAGCCGTGCTATCTGCCTGCAGGGACCTAATGCTCCGGTTGAAGACATTTAGCACGAAAACCAAACACATGTCGTAGATAGTAAGGAGTGCTGGGAGGGAGAAGGGGTGAGGCACAACACTAAAACAGGTGTCCACGGATGGCCGGCTTGCCGAGGGGAGGGACAGGCGGCAGAGACCATGCTGGCCCCAGGGACTGAGGGCTTGAACTTTTTCCTGAATTCACTGAGAAACCACTGGGGGCATTAAGCCAGGGACTGACACAGTTCAATTTAGGTTTAGGTTTTTAACTGATAATTTCAAATTTCCATGAAAAGAAAGGATTCTGGGGGTGCGATGGGAAGCCCTAATCACAAGGCAGGTGCAAGGTGGTAATGGTTTGGATTTAGAGCATGACAGAGGAGCCTAGTGGGAAACTTGCCTATGAAGGGGGTAGGGGGCTCGTGGCAGAGAGGGAGGGATCCAGCATATCCCCCCCTCGGGTCTAGGTTTGATGAGCTGGAAGACTCATCAAAGACTAAGGGAGGAGCAGGTCTAGACTGGGTTGGACCTGAGGGAGGAGCAAGTCTAGAGGGGAGAGGATTAAGAGGAGCTGAACCGAGATAAGAATTCAGAGGCCCAGCAGAAAGACTCTTGGGTATCTCTTACTCCAGGTGGCCTTTCCCTCTCTGAACCTGTTTCTCTGTAAAATGGGGACAGGAGGTGGGCCACAGAGACTCTATGGAGCAGGCTGGTTTTGCCCCCCAGTGCTCAGTGTAGTGACCCCTCTCCAGTGAGGGAGAGATGTCGGTGCCCTCCTAAGGGGTCTGAGAGCAGTCAGAGATGTGCTGGATCTCAGGCCGGCTCCCACCTAGCCCCGCTCTCCAGGGGATCCCGGCACCTGGGCAGGTAGGCGATGAACTCTTCCAGCAGCTCTCACGTGTCCAATCAGCAGAGCCTGGCAACCAGCCTTCTCTCGGATCCCTGGAAGTGCCTGCTACTCGTGTTCCTCCCTGACACTCTGCTAATTGCATTCCTCCTGACGGCTTTTCCTTCTGTCCCTGCTGGAATTGTCAAGGCAGCCCTTTCACTTAAGAACCTGGATGGCAGCCCACCATCTGGCTAACCCCGAGGCTGCCAGCCTCACAGGGGCCCACATGGTGCCTTTGTGCAGATGAGAAAAAGGCAGCCCTTCCTCAGGCAGAGTCAGCCTCTCTCACCAGGACCCACCTAATGACAAGTTGGATATGAGGTAGATTGCAGCTCCCACCATTTATAAGCCAGATGCCCTTGTGCAGTGAACAACCTGCATGGCTGTACTTGGTGGCCTTAGCCTCTGAAAATGATGGACAAAAATAGAAGAGTAGGTTAGGAGAAAATGTAAGGGAAAGAGGGTATGTTTTCCTGGGAAGAAGGTGTAAACTGGTGACCTTGAGCTCCAAAGAGGGAGGTTTGTGAGTAAGGCAGGTGTAGCGTCAGGATAATGCCAACCCCAACTCTTGCCTCTTTGGGTAACAGGACTGGAGAAAGAATGTCCTCCCTGGAAGGGCTGGAAGGGATGTAGTTCTACAGGGAAAGCTGAAGACACCCAAAGAGGACAAAGAGCATTTGACAGAAGTCCTCTCCCAGAGCCGGGGGACGGGTGCTGGCCAGGCGAGGGACTGCTCATCCAGGCACCAAAGTGTCCGTTGGAGCCTAGTCTTTTGAGGCATGGTCTGCGTGTCTTTCATCTGTGGTGTTTTTACCTTTAAATATTTGAAAAGACATTTTTTTTTTTTTTTTTTAAGAGTGAAAACTAGGATGGCTGTTTTGGGAGGAACATGAGACTGGGAGATTGTGGGGTTAAAGGGCCTAGCCTTTCCCTCCCGCCCTCCATATTCCCACAAAAGCTGTGCTAGTTCCTAGGCCCAGGCTGGAGAGAGACTTTGGACTGCTTCTTGTGGTCTCACGGTGGCCACCCTTGAGATGTTCTCAAGAACATTTCCCTTTGAGACCTGGACCACAGTCCTAGTGTTCTTCGGAAAGACCACCCAGCCCTGAAGATGACCCACTATCTGCTACCCTCCCCCAATATCTGGGGCAGCCAGGGTTCCAGAGATCAGGGTGCCCCTTCAGCTACCCTGGAAGCCCAGAAAGATGTGGAGTCAGGCTAACCCGGGTCTGTATCCCAAGCCTGCTGCTTCCTTCCTGTGTGACCATAGACAAGTCACCCAACCTCTCTCAGCCTTGGCATCCCCCTCTTTTAGTGGAACAATCATGACTCCTAATGGCTAGCTTGAACACAGTAACATCTGCTGCCCCCTGCCCCTGCAGAAGGCATGTAAAACAGCTGTGTGGATGCTGAGGGGTCACCTAATTCATGATGGTACCAGGTGCCTGCTATGTCATGGGCCTGGCCTCACCAAGCCCTGGTTCTTCTGGCGAGTGGAGAGCTCAAAATGTGAGGCATTCATGTCCCAGCCTCAAAGTTGGCTGATTTGGCCTTTTTCTACTTGCCCCAGGCTGGTGAGGGAAGTCCACACAAGAATCGGATCCTGGGAGGGGCCCACGGTGAGCTCCTTAGATCTGGGGCTGAGGCAGGCTGAGGCTTACTGAGGGCTTGGTCAAAGCCTACCCAGCTCAGGGGGCAGTGGGGGGAGCTAGGGGGCTGAGTGAGGACTTCTCTTGCAGTGGGAGCCTCTTGTAGCATGAGACTGGGAGACTGTGTGGTTAAAGGCCCTAGCGTTTCCCTCTCACCCTCCAAATTCCCCTCAACACACAAAAGCTGTGCTGGTTCCCAGGCCAGTATACACAGGAGGCCTTCTTCGAAAGGGTTGCCAAGTCAGGAAGCCCTCCTGCTTGCTCCAGGACCTTGCAGTGGAAAGAGACCCAGGCCCAGCTACCCTTCCCTGGCTGTCCCCCTGACCCCTTAGCTGTCCCTCAATTCCTCGGCCATCAAGTAGGGTGCTAAGAACCTCTTTTCAATGGTAGCCAGGAGGATTTCCAGAAATAGCAGACAGCGAATCACCAGGTCCGGTGAATTCCAAGCCAAGTTTAGAAATATTAAATGCACATACATTTAATAGCTCTCAGGACAGCTTGACCCCTCTTACAGCTCTGCACCTGGACCCCCGAAACAAGTCCTCAGGTCCCCCCAGTGCAGACAGGGCCAAGGTTACCTGGGAAGGCTCTGGGGATCACACCTGCCGTAGCCACATCTCTCCATGTGGCCTTGGCCCCTCAGAGCCTGGCTTCTCAAGTATGAAGTGGGATTCCCTTCCGCACCAGAGGGTTGAGGGGATCCAGTAAGATCCTGGACCTCGAGCGCTCTGGACGGGATCGACATGCAAAGGCTCTCCAAACTTGTCATGGTGATGGAGGTGATGATGGCAATGGCACTGCTGCTGGTGCTTGTGACAGTGACAATGCCAGACATGGTGACAACAGTGGTTGTGGTGACCGTGATGGCGCTGGTGGTGGTGATGCTGGTCACAATGATGATACTGGTGCTGGTGGTGACAGTGATGCTGGTGGCAGTGCTCACGTGATGGTGGGATGATGGTGACACCAGTGACAATATGGCTGTGGTGCTGGTAAGGAAGGCGCTGCAGGGCAGGGCAGAGACCTTAGGACCCATCTTTCTCTGCAATTCCTCATCCCCTCACCTCATCTTCTTCACTACTGTGCTCTCCCTCTTCCTCCAACCCTTTACCTCCTCCTCTTGCCCTCGTCTCTCCTGCTCCTTACATCCCCTTCCTTCTCCTCCCCTGTCTGCCTCCCTCCCACCCCAGCAAGCCAGCTTTCTCCTGGACTCGGACCCAGGCACCTCTCTAGTGAGTCCTGGGGTAGAGGGAAGGGGATCTTCTCTGCCTCCCTGATTTTCTCCTCCACCCCTTCCCTGGGCTAGAGAGTGGGCAGCCCTCATGTCACATGCCCCCTTAGCCATCTTGTCCCTTTCCTACAGCTTTGGGCCTCCAAGGACAGTGGAAGCTGCCACTGCCCCGGAGCCCCAGGCTCAGCGAAGTTCAGCCCCAAATCCTGCCGCGCTGTGCTCCTTGATCCCCCTCACACATGCCTTTGCCTGGGTGGGTTCCTGCCAGGACTCCCTGCTTCTCCATTTATGAGGATTTCAGACCCACACCCTTATCAGGTGTCCCCCTACCCCACTCCCTGCCTCACCTGTGGTGCCTCTCCAGCAGCACATCTGAGCCACACCAGACGTGGGGGGAAAGCAGGCCCGTCGGCCCAGGCAGGCTGACCCAGGAGGAGCCGCTTGGCCCAGCCAGAGGGCTGCTGTCTGTACCCACAGGACAATGAAACCATCTGTCACCCCAGTGACCCCTGTGACCTTATGACAAGGGTGAACATTTAGCTCATGACAAGGGTCCTGCGAGTCATTCTGTGCCAAGAATCCAGGCTGTGACGAGGATCTCTTTATTATTTGTCTTGCGCCAGGGGTCAGTTTCAGATATTACAAGGGGCAGGGCTGAGCCCAAGAAGGCCTGCTCTGACTGTAGCTCATGTTGGAGGGGCCCCTGGCAGCCCTGGGGAGAGTTTCCCCACCTCGTGATGCCCTGGGTCTAGTGCAGGGTGGCTGGAGCCTGATGCAGCCGGGGTTGGCAGGGATGAGGTGAGCTTAGAGACAACCGGGCCGTGCCTACCCTGCGGACTCACCCTGCCCCCAGCCTCAACCTCTCTCCTCTCCACTCCTGCCCTCCACCCAGGCCGCAACGTGAGCCGGAGCTGCACCAACGAGGGCTGGACGCACTTGGAGCCTGGCCCCTACCCCTTTGCCTGTGGCCTGGATGACAAGACATCAGATGTGGACCAGGTGGGCCTCAGTGCACCCCTGCCGCCCCCAGGGTGCCTCCGCCTGTGAGGCTCCTTCCACTTTCTCAGTAAGAAGTAAGGTTGCTGTCTGTGTGAAAGCCAGGACTCACAGGGTCTGCCCTCCCCCAAACCTCCTCCCTTACCAGACTGGTACTTCCAGTGGCTCATCCCCCTGTCTCTCCCTGGCTGGGAACAGGAAGAGGGCTTTTATCAGGATGACACAGAGCAGCAGAAGCTAAAGCAGCATTCCCCGGCTGGGCCACCCTGGGAGCCTTGCTCCATCTCTGGAGGTGGCAGGGCAGGCAGGTATCATCTTCCCGACTCAGGCAGAGGGAAACTGAGGGGCCGATACCCAGCCGCCAGTCAGGGACAGGAACAGGGACAGGACCGTGGTCCTCAGTCCCAGGACAGGGTTATGTGCCAGAGCAGGTGAAGCTGTATGGCTGTGGGCCCAGGAGCCAGGTAGGGATGCTGATAGGAAGGTAGAGCCTAAGTGGAGTCCTCAGCTAGGAACCCCTCATCGCTTTGGTGTTGGGACACAGGTGTATATGTGTGTCCATCTGCTATGACCTCTGTCCCACCCCAGACACTCTTCTCAGAGCTTTCACTCCTCCCATGAGAGCAACTTCCTCAGAGGCCTTCAGAGCCCATCAGGTCGTCAGGCAGGATCTAAATCCCCTAAATCCCACATGACCACTAGCCTGTACTCTGGCAGGGGTAGGACGTGGAGAGCAAGAAGGGACTTGCCCAGTGACTGAGGCTCTGCACGTGTGTCCATAGGGAGGGCCCTGGGAGGCGCCCAGCAAGAATCCCTTGGATTCCAAAATAGTCCTGCCAGCCCCTGAAAGGCCAGATCACCCTCATCCAGCTGACCACTGCCTCCGAGAGCCCATGATGGGCAGTTATCCCCAGTGTCTTCTTTGCTGTTCTAATTCCCTCTCTTGCTGCACAGGGAAAGGGCCTCATACGGAGTCTGAAGGGCTAGAGTGTTGGGCCGCGAGGGTGCTGCGCCCTGGGCCTCTTCATCTGCTAAGGCAGGGACGGGAGGCCGGGTGGGGGGGCACCTGCCCCTGCCAGCATTCCCTGGATGCGGCCACCCCATCCCCACCTAAGACTTCCCCCTCCCCCCTGTAGCAGCAGCAGTCAATGTTCTACAGCTCTGTGAAGACCGGCTACACCATCGGCTACAGCCTGTCCCTCGCCACCCTTCTGGTTGCCACGTCCATCTTGAGCCTGTTCAGGTGAGGTCTAGCCCCAGCAACAAGCCTTAAAGCAGACCCAGCCAGGTCACTCCTATGCTCCATCGAGCCCAGCCCGGCCCAGTCGTGCTCCGGCCCCCTCCCCTGACACCCCCCTCCCACCCAGGCAGCACACAGTCCCTGCCCCTGTTCCCCTGCCAGGCCAGCCTTCCCCAGGAGACACCAGGCTGCTCAGAGTGTCCCACCTGTCTTGGCCGAGTCCCCATGGATGGTGCTGCGCCTGGGGACAGGGCACCAGGGGGAGGGGCTGGCCCTGGAGGCTGAGGCATCGGGAGGCCAGGCTGCCCTGGGCTGGGGTGCCTGGGGGGGGACCTGCCCTCCAGCGGAGCCCCTGGACGGTGTGGTGGGGGTGGGGCTCCAAGGCCCCTGCAACTCCCCAGCACTGCCCACCTTGCACAGGAAGCTCCACTGCACGCGGAATTACATCCACATGCACCTCTTCATATCCTTCATCCTGAGGGCCGCCTCTGTCTTCATCAAAGACTTGACCCTCTTCAACAGCGAGGAGCTGGACTATTGCACGAAGGGCTCGGTGAGAACCCTGCCCGGGCCCACCTCGCTCGCCCTCTGCACCTTGTCACACCTGAATCCCTCTTCTCCCACTCCTCCCTCTTTCCTCTCTCCTCCTTCCTCTTCTCTCTCTCTCTCCAAGGATGGCCAAAGCCCTATCTGATCCCTTCTGCAGCTCCTTGATACCCACTCCCCTCCCAGCAACAGGACATGGTGCTCAGCTCCCCCAGGTGCTTGCAGACCTGCCCGTGCCTGGGACAGATGCCTCTCCTTGGCAGGAAATGCAACATTTTGTAGCCAGAGTCCACAGCACCCCCCCACCCACCCACCATCCTGCCACTATCGCTAACTTCCCGAGTGAACTTTGGGAACTCCCCGCCTAGGTTTCCCCATCTTGCAAGGACTTCCAAGCTTCCTTCCTACTCCCCTACCCCTGACCCCCCCCATCACCACCACCACCTGGAGCAAGTCCAAATACACACAGTCCTTCTCTTCCCTTCTTCCCCTGCCATCAGTCCTGTTCTGGACCTTCCTCGGGAAGAGTAGTTAAGAGAGTGTCTAAGGAATTCATTGCCCATCACTAAGGGGTCCATCTCCAATGATCGTGAGCTTTGGACCCCTTCTCCAAGTGCTCAAGACCAGCCCTGGCTCCTACCCATTCATGAGGGACCTCAGAAGCAGTGAATTATTTCAGGGATCAGCAATACCTTCTCCCCAGAAAATGAACCTATGACGGTGGAATCTCAGGGATCTTGACAAGAGGGAGAGAAAACCCAGGATGGCCACTCTAGCCAATCCCAGAGCTCCTCAGAGGATCCCACCCAGGAGCTGGGGCCTCTGAGCCACAGAGCCTAGAAGCCAGGAAGCTCCTGCACTCTTGTTAAGACTAATTGTGGAGACTGGCTTCCTGGTTCATTAGCAGCTATCTGAAGCTTTTCTAAGGCAAGAAGCACAGATAATTGTCCTGTTAAAGAGATGAGCTATTCTAGTTGTAAAGCAAGTGGGGGAGGACAGGGGACACAGGCCTGCCTGTAGCTGGAAGGACTGGTGTGCCACCTGAGGAAGGATTTTGCAGCCCAAGGGAGAGGAAAGCAAGCTGCCCGCTGAGGATGTCTTAAAGCCAAGGACACAGGAAGGAAGGTTGGGAACCTGTGCTCCCGGGAGCAGTGGAATCCAGAGGGCTTCCTGGAGGGGGATGGCTTTAAGCTCTGGCTCACAGGTATTTGGGCTTGATCTGAAGTGGAAGATTGTTTCTGGGAGAGGACAGAGGGCCCAGAAGACCTTCCAGTGGTGCCAGGTGGGCCACCCTAATTGCCCTACTCAGGGATCCCCCTGACTCTTGCCCTCGCCTGCCTGAAGAACCCAGTCTCCCACCAGCCCCTCTGCCTCTAGGAGGAATGACCATCCCTTCCCTCTCCATTTCTACTTCCTCTTCCTCTGCCTCTTCCCTGTCCCCACCTGTCCTCAGCACCTCCATCAGAGCCCCACTCCACAGCCCACAGCTCTATACCTTTAGGCAACTCTTGCAAACTGAAGCAAGAATTCTCCCTCATACCTCTTCCAGCTGCCTTCAATCCTAATTGAAATAAGGTGAATGAGTAAGTTGGGGAGGGGTTAGTGAATGGGTAGGTAGATGGCTGAGTAAACAGGTGCATGGATGACTGTGTAGGTGGAAGGATAGATGGGCAAAGCAAGAAAAATTGGATAGATGATGGGTAGAGGAGGGGGGTGAGTAGATAGGTGGATGGATGAGTGGATGGATAGCTGGTTAGGTGGACGGATGCTAGTGGATGTCTAGTAGGTGGATAGGTAGAAGATGGAGAGATAGATGGGTGAGTGCATGGATGGATTGATAGATGGGAAGATGAATACATGATCAGTGGACGTGTGGATGGTGGATGGACAGATGGGTGAGCTGGTAGTGGGTATCTAGTGCATAAATAAGTGGATAGGTGGGTGGGTGGATAGAAAGAGAGAAGGCAAATGAATAGATGATAAACTGACGGATGATGGATAATTAAAATTGCAAGCTTATCCCAAAATATCAGATGATCTAAAATCAAGGATAATGGGAAAACCACCAGGTACCTTTCTAAGGGGACAATGCAAAAACATCAAAGAGATTAAACTGGCCGTGCTGCACCTGTGTTTGTTGGCCCAAATAGACCATGGGCAGACAGGGAGCCCTGCTAGCCCCAGTCAGCCCCTTCTCTGTCCTCCGCCTGCAGGTGAGCTGTAAGGCAGCCATGGTCTTTTTCCAGTACTGTGTGATGGCCAACTTCTTCTGGCTGCTGGTGGAGGGCCTCTACCTGCACACACTGCTTGCCGTCTCCTTCTTCTCTGAGCGGAAGTACTTCTGGGGGTACATACTCATCGGCTGGGGTATGGTACCAGGGAGGGCTTCCAGGCTGGGGACAGAAGGGGCAAGGCCAGGGAGCCCACTAGAGGGTGGGTGCCGACCCTGCCTGCACACTTAACTATCCCTGGGCTGCAGGCCCTGCCAGGCTCTCCGTGGAGGGTTGACAAAAGTCCCCCAAATGTCTGACCCCAGGGCAGGCGCCCTCAGGCTGTAGTTGCTCCTAGGGCCCATCTGTGGGACAGGTTCTCTGAGCCCCTATTTCCCCTCCAGCCCTTGAAACACAGGGCCACTGCCAGTCTGTAAAATGTCTCCATCAAAATTAGAAAAAGTTTCTCCCTTTAGGTGGACACAGCCCCTCAGGCATAGAGCTCCACCCCCTCACTGGATGGAGCATCTTTGCACAATGAACAATCTATGCCATCACAGGTGGCAGCCCTGGCAACCCACCCTCTTCTCCCTTTATCTCTGGTTCTTTTTCCTAAATCTCTCTCTTGTGCCCTCTCCTCTCTTTCTCTCTCCTTCGGCCCTGACAGGGGTGCCCAGCACATTCACCATGGTGTGGACCATCATCATGATCCGTTTTGAAGATTATGGGTGAGCTGTCACCACACCCCTTCCCTCTGGCTGCCATCACTCAGGGCAGATCCCCTGGGTGGGATGAGGGGGACCTGGGAGTAACAGACTCTGGACCTGTAGTTTCTAAAGGGTTCTGGGGCAGAGCTGAGGGAGGGCCTCTGACTCGGGCTGAGGACAACTGCTCTCATTCTCCCCCATCATGCTCTGTTCAGATGCTGGGACACCATCAACTCCTCATTGTGGTGGATCATAAAGGCCCCCATCCTCACCTCCATCTTGGTAAGACCTCTTCCTACCACATAGAGATGGGGAAACTGAGGCCCAGATTGGGTAGTCAGCTTACTTCAGGCCACAGGAAATTCACATCAGGGTTAGAAATGAAACACAGGCTTCCCACTGCCTATGCAGAATTTTTTAAAAGATTTTATTTATTCATGAAAGACACAGAGAGAGAGAGGCAGAGACATAGGCAGAGGGAGAAGCAGACTCCCTGTGGGGAGCCCGATGCAGGATTCAATCCCAGGACCCCGGGATCATGCCCTGAGCTGAAGGCAGATGCTCAACCACTGAGCATCCAGGTGCCCCTGCCTATGCAGGATTATCCCCAGTCCTTTTCCCATCAGTTCTTCTTCTAGGGTCAAGAAAATGGATTGGAAGGCCCAGTCTTTAAGATGTGAAGTAGAGTTCCCACATAGCCTGCCCAAAGAATGAGAAACTAGGGAAAAGATAAGATGGACAGGCAACAGGGTCCTGGGGGAAAAAATAGTCCAGGGAGCTGGACAACCAGGCCTCCTCCCCTTTCTGACCATCAATCTTGACCTCATTCACCAGGTGAACTTTATCCTATTTATTCGCATCATCCGAATCCTAGTTCAGAAACTTCGGTCCCCAAATGTTGGGAAGAGTGACAGCAGCCCATACTCGTGAGTAAGCCCTGGGACCTCCCCATGTCTCTGTCCCCAGTCTTCAAATCTGCTCACATTTCCTTAAAGTTCTCTGGGAACTTTGGTGACTCCAGAGTCACCAAAAAGCCACCCTGCTCTTGCCCACCTCCACCTCCATGACCTGGCTCAGCCCTCAAGTGTCCCCTTCCCCAGCCCCACCGTCACCAGTCTCATGAGCCCCAGACCTGCTTATCCTGTGGTCACTTACCTAAGCAAATGATCTGACCCAGGTATGCATCTGCCACCAAGCCACGGAGCTGGAGAAGACAACAGATAACCTGTGCTTTATTCACACCACGTGCCCAGTCCCTGGCATGTGTCCAGCGCAGAAACGGGACACAGTAAATGCACAGTAGATGCATGCCCTGGGGGAGCCCCCAGCTGAACAATGGGGTAGCCACATTCTGGATGCAGTAGCCCCCAGTAATAGTCTACCTGCAGAGGACGTGCAGTAGGCATGTGTCAAGGGGTTTCCACACATCATCTTATGTCATCTACACAGTCCCCTCTAAGCTGCTCCCATTTTACAGGTGAGGAACTAGACACACACTTCCTCTTCTTCAAGGGTCTGGGAGCACATCACCATGGCAGGGGAGGGCACGGCATCCACGGGACTGTGGTCATGCTGCTTACTTAGGTGTGAGGGCTGTCCTCTGCTCTTGGGAGGACTGGAGGAACAGGAAGGGTTCCATGAGAATGACAGAGCTTGAAGACCGAAGGAAAGAGATAGGGTGGCTGTGGGGAGATGAATAGGGGTCTGCCTGCCTACAGATGGGAATAGGAGATTGCTTATCAGTACTCCAGAGACCAGACAACCCGGGGGCTTCCCATAAGGCCCTTCCAGTCCTGAGCTTCTGGACCATTCCTGGCTTGGCTTCTCTTTGGGGAGTCTTGTGCTGTGGTTCTAAGATTCTTGGCTAGAATGTCACGAGCTGCTGGATTTAGGATTCTATTCTGGAATCCTGTGATTCTCTCTGCTGAGACTAAGGCTCACGTTCCTGGTGTGACGGCATTCTCCCCCGCTGGGTGCGTAGGAGGAGCTTCCCTTCCAGTCTGAGAACAGGAAGGCACCGCAGGGGTCTGTAGTCTGCCAGGGGGCAGCATTTCGGGCCTGTGCATCCTCATCCTCAACTTTGCCTGCGGGGCCCTGTGTTGCCCAGTGTACCACTGCTCCAAAGGACTTGGATCGGAGGCAAAGAGCTGGTCAACACCAGGGCCCCGTGGGTGAGACAGAAACTGAACAGCTGTCCGCAGGCAGAGGGTGGGGGGAATAGGAGATGGAGCTCCCTGCTGAGGGGCTGTTAGCTCCCACTCTCCACCTCCCCATAAGCCTTCAATATAAAGAAAGCCTCCATCTGTCAGCCTGGACTAGGTTTGTGGCCAGAGATGGGTGGGCAGTGCTCAAGATCTTGGCACGGCTGGGAACCAGGTCCAAGAAGAAGGAGCAAGAGGGGCAAGGCCAGCATCTCTGCCCGCAGTCTGCTGTGGGACCTGAGGCCCAGGACTAATGTTCCCTGGATTGACTGCCAAAGAAGAAGAGAGATAAAGACCAAGACCCCTGCCCCTCAGCCCTCTCCCAGCCAGGGAACCATGGGTTCACACTGCATGGACCAGTTCTGAGGTCAGGTGGCTGGGAGGCCTACACCAGGATGACCCCTGCTCCACAGGAGAGGGATGAGTCATTTAGAATGAATATTAACCCTACCAAGCACACAAGGCTGGTGAAGGAGGCGCTGGTCCTTCAGGGGAGGCTGGGAGTGTGTGTATTGGCGTGGGGAGGCTGGGAGAGAGAGAAGCAATTGCAGAAAATGTGCTAACTCCTAGAGAAGTGGACAGCTGAGAAGCCAAAGACAGCTGTGCTAAACCATGCACAAACTTGAGCGCTCAGCATCCTCCCAAGTGGCCTGGGGCATATGTGGTCACCCCAATTACAAAGACTTCTTTCCCAAATGGCCTCATCCCCAGTAGAAAATTGGTCTCTCCTAGATGCACTGTACTTTATAGCACCTAAAGCACTTCTGAGCTTACAGTTGGGCCGCATTTCTGTAATTTGATCATGTTGAGCATACATAAAGATTAGGGAAACTGAGACCAGGAGAGGAGAAACCAGGATCTCCTGTTGGCTGAGAACATCTCTCCCTTTGCTGCCACCGAGCCTGAAATACTAGTCTCATCCTCAGAGTTCAGTACTGGCCTCCTTTATAGTCTCTCCTCCAGAAGGGTGAGAATAGAGTGTCCTCCGTCAAGCTTTCCTCCAGGCTAGGAGAGCTGAGGGGCATGAGGGCATAGGCACTGCAGATACGGAACGGGAACAGAGGCGCACATAGTATTTCCAGGAGCCAGCAGCCCACCCTCACACATCCCGGTCATTGTCGCTATCTCCTGTACCCACTGTCTGCCCCTCCCCTGTCCCCAGGAGGCTGGCCAAGTCCACCCTTCTGCTGATCCCCCTGTTTGGAGTACACTACATCATGTTCGCCTTCTTTCCCAGCAACTTTAAAGCTGAGGTGAAAATGGTCTTTGAGCTCATCGTGGGGTCTTTCCAGGTATGAACTCTCAACCGAAGGCTGTGGTCTTCTCTGGGCTTTAAGGGAAGTTAACCTGGGGCCTTGGCCCCATGCCAGTGGCTTCCATTTTTTTCACCGTAATACATACTGATTAAGTACCTACTGTATGCTTAGCTCTTTGATTAACCAGGGGAACACAGGGGGGCCAGGGCCAGGGGTGGTACAGGGCTAGGGGCTCTCGGAGTCCATCCACCTCACCTCTCCTGCTCCTTTCTTCTGCAGGGTTTTGTGGTGGCCATCCTCTACTGCTTCCTCAATGGCGAGGTAAGCCCCTCCCAGACCTTGGGGACCAGGCAATAGCACTCTGGTTGGCCCAGGGTCTGGAAACACTTATGGGATATGGGAGCAAGGATGGATTAAATCTTGCTACTCCAAGTGTGGTCAGACCAGAAAATAGGTGATGGCACACACTTAGCACCTGGTTAAAAATGCTGTTTTAAGCCCCACTCATGCCCCCCAGGACTGGCTGACTTAGCATCTGCATTTTAAAACAGTCAGACACATACACACCTGGGATTCTGGTGCACCTCAGTTTGTTAAGTAGCTGGGTGCAGAGAATGGAGATGGAGGGAGGGGCAGGGGTGGGCAGCCAGTGGAGCCAGTTACTGCGGAGCACTGGTTACAAAGCACAGAAATCCATCCACTCACATGAGCCCAAGTGAGCTGGTGGGCAGGGATCAGAGAAGGGGGATACAGCCGCTCCCAGGCCAGCACCCCTCTCCCTCCCTGGCCTGCATTCTCTGATCCTCTCTGCGTCCTCTCTCCTCCTCCCCCTCCAAGGCCTTGATCTGACCCCCATTCCTGTGTGGTCCCAACTGTGCGCCGGCCAAGTTGCATCCGGGTCTCTCAATGTAGACTCCCCAAGAGGATACGACTGGGTGGCTCAGCACCCTAAATCCCGAGCAGCCCGGTGGCTTCTTGGGGGCGGGCTTGACGACCCTTCCTTCCCCAGGTGCAGGCCGAGCTGCGGCGGAAGTGGCGGCGCTGGCACCTGCAGGGCATCCTGGGCTCCGACGCCAAGTACCAGCACCCCTCGGGAGGCAGCAACGGGGCCACGTGCAGCACGCAGGTGTCCATGCTGACCCGCGTCAGCCCCGGCGCGCGCCGCTCCTCCAGCTTCCAGGCCGAGGTCTCCCTGGTCTGACCGCCAGGCGCCCCGCGGCCCAGCGCGGCCCCGCCCGCGCACCACCCACCACCCCGGCGCCCCGGGACGGACGCCCGCCCGGGCGAGGTCAGCCCCAGGCGGGGTTCGGAGGCCGTGCCGACCCCAGGCCGCTGCCGGACGCCCCCGGAGAGCGCCGCCCCCGCGCTTCCCCGAGGAGAGGAGGGGGCCCGGGTGCGGGAGCCGTTGCTCTGCGCGCTGGAGCGCGGGGGCTCGAACCGGGAGATGCGCGGCGGGGCGGGTCTCGGACTCCTCCCGCGGACCCCCCCCCCCCCGCCGCCGCCTGGCTCGCGCAGGGCGCTCTCGGAGCCCACCCGGGAAGGCCGGCGCGCGTCCCGGTCCCGACGGCGGGCGTGGGAAGGCGGAGCGCGCGCTGAGGACTCGAGGCTCTTGCTCCTAAAAGTCACCGCCGCCGCCACCCCGACGGGGCCCGCAGTTCCTCCATCGCTGCCAAGTTCCTCTGGTTGAGCGTTGCCATTGAGGCGTCTCCTCCGAGACCCCCACCCGGCGTCGTCCTCTAAGCTGCCAGCCCCGCCCCGCCCCGCCCCGCCGTGGAGGAGTTTCCCGGGCTCGGGCAGGTGCGGTTCTGATAGGGGTTTAGTTTGGGGGGCACCCCTGTGTCCAACGTCCCCGCCCAGGTGGAGCGGCCGGGGTGGCCGGAGCGGCTGAGACTGCCGCCAGCCCTGCCCATGCCCGCGGGCGGTGGAGGCTCCCTTGGCTGGCCACCTGTGTGCCGGCTACTAGAACCAGGCTCAGAGATGTGCACTCGGAGCCCCTTAACCCTCACGTACCCAGTAAGGTGGGAACCCCTGGCCCTGTGTCACAGACCAGGAAACAGTGTCACAGAGCGGTACCTCACCTGTCACACAGCTAGGGTTTGATCTCCGATCCGACTGACGGGAAAGTGAAAGCTCTTAACTGCTGCATTTTATATATTTTAACAAGCTGAATCCTCTTGGTTATTTGTATCACCACTAATATTATTACCACCTTCCCTGCAACCCCATTCCCACCCGACCCACCCTGGCATGTGACTGAGGAGTCCTCTGGCCCCTACGTCATCCGGACAAGGCGCTGGTGGTCCTAGCGTCCTGTCTGCCCTGCGCCCTGCGCCCTGTGGCCACATGGCTTCCTGCCCACACCCCAGCCACAAGACCCCCTCAGTTCTGCAAACAGGCTTGTACAACAATAAATGCTGGGTTGAATTGTCTTGGTTTCCCTGGTGAGTGATGTTCCCATGTGGTCTAAAACCAGGACTGGCTTCCAACGTACAGCTGTTTTCCCTCATTCAGAGGAGGGGAGGTCACTTTAGCCAGCTGCCACTACCCCTCTGGCTTTGGATGGGAATCCTATACTCCCAAGTGAAGAGTATGCAGTTCTAAGTCTTCAACTCATGTTTCACTGAGTGGTATCCTCTGCCTTCCAGGAGTGATGAGATTATACCAGGTCCACATTGTGTCCCCTGACCCTGTAGATCCAGCCAAGAGGAGACAATTCTATTCTTGGATCAGTAAGAAACAGCTGACAGAGCTGCCTGCGATCCCAGAATGGTTAAGTGGGAGCATTTTGCAGGCCACAGTGATTCCTGCGGACAGGGAGGGGTGCATGGGGGTATGAGCTGACCATATTGACATTGTCCAGAGTTCAGCTAAGAGGAGATAGAGGACAGAACAAATATTGCCAAAATGAATGACAGGTCCAATATGACTAATGGAAAAGTTTAGACACAGAGGCAGTAGGGCGAAGTCGATGTCAGTTAGCAAGAGAGGTCTCCAAAGCCATTGGCTGACCTGACCCCTTGGCTTCCACTTCCTGCAAACTTGCAAAGAGGCTATCTCGCTATAGAAGCAGGAGAGGAATGCCACACTGGTAAAAAGAAGAAGGAGGAGAAGAAGCAGAAGCAGCAGCAGTGGCTAGAATAGACTGGCAAAGGCTCAGATTTGCTTACAAGGCTCCTTCAAAGGCTTGTCCTACTCAGCACCATCCCAGGACCCATCACCAAATGACAGCCCCCATTCAGCACACTGCAGAGGCCCGAGTCCAGGGCAGTTAGGCCAGAGTCAGAGTGACTGAACCCAGCGCAGGGGTAGCCCCAGGCACATACCCTTGGATCAGTGGCCCAAGAGGTCTGGCGGTAGCAAACTCTCCCCATCTAGATTCACATGTCATGCCCTGTGCATGGTCAGCTGTAGGACGGAGGAGGGAATGTTCCTAGCTTTGGTTTCTGGCACTGTCCGACCTGCTGGAGAGAGCATTCTTGGCACTCACCATCTCTTTCCCTGCCCCGGCCAAAAGCAGTGACCACTGATGGGGTGCTGGTGGTGGAGAGCTGGGTGGGGGCATTTGGGGCACCTGGAACTAATTCCATTCTTCCCTGAGAGTCCCACCCCTACTATTCCAAGGCACAGGGTATGAGAGGGAACATGCCGGATGGCCATGCTCCTGTTGCCCAGCTGGGCCATGTCACTCACTCTGATTTCCCTCCTCCCCTTCCCAACTCAGGACCTCTCTGAACTGAATCCAGAGACCTGGTCTACCAGTAAAGTCCAGAAGACCCAGCACTGGTCTTTTAGTCCCAATTCTGATTCAGACGTTCTCATAGACTGGTTCCCCCTCTCTGGGCCTCAGGCTTTCCACCTGGTGGTTGGGTAGCCTCAGTTCCTGGCTAAGGCAAGAGCAGCTAAGGAGGAAGGGGCTGCTCAGGGCAGCCACCTGCTCTGTCCTCTGAGCTCAAGGAAGACTCCAACTGGAGGGAGATCCCCCAGCAGACTGGGAACAAGAGACACAGTGGGGGATGAAGGCTGTGAGAGAATGAGGGAGGAGGGGAAGCAAATGGAAAGAGTTAACATATCCTAGAAGCAGGGCATTTGCAGAGGAAAGGGCAGCACCTTACTTTCCAAATCAGGGACCCCACAGGCTCCCTGAGCTAAGAGAAGGCCAGGAGGGGTCAAGCTGGACCCAGCCCATCCACCACAGTGCCTTAAATCGACCATTAGTGAGTCATGGCATCAGGGTAAGGAGAGAGCCCTGGGGAGACCAGACTTATCAGCCAGGAGAGTGGCAAGTGAAGCAAACATGGAGAGACCCAAGATATTGGGAGGACAAAAGGGAGGACATTGGTGGCATCCTGCCCTAGAGGTGGCAGTAGGGGCAGAGCTCAGTGTTGGGCGATCAGGAACAGAGAGAAGCTGAAACAGCATCTCAGGCCAGCAGAGACCATGGCCAGACATCCCAAGCTGCCTATGGAGTTGGGGTGACCATGAACAGCATCTCTCCTGCACTCCCTCTTCCCTCCAGCTCCCAGGTCTCTCTCCTGCCTCTTAGGGCACCGGCAGGAGAGCCAGTCCGGCTCATCTCTATCGCCACCTGGTGGGTACCTCAAGTACTTCACCACGGTTGGCCTTTCCGCCCCAAATGCCAGGGTGCAGGCCCCACCCCAGGAAGCCAGGTGACACAGAGGACTCTCCCCTCAGTATCATTTCAGAGTGAAATACAAGAGGGAAGAGATTGTGAGACCACAGGACTTGTGACTCCAGGGACAGCCTGGGATTAGGGAGACCAGGCCCCTGACTTTTGTGGCACACGGTGATTCCTGACTCAGTCCCAACTGTAGGGCTGGGTCTCTAGGGTACAGATTGGGCCCTAGCCCTTGAATGAGCCCTGACTCCATTCCCTGAAGGCAAAGCCCAGTTAACTCAGGTGGGTACCTCCTGGAGAGAGGAGCAAGGGGCCCTCCTACCATCCTGAGGCAGAGTCACCATCAATTCGATGGCAGAGGCCACTATGTGGACAGTACCTGCCACTCTAGCGCACAGGCTAAACAAGGAGGGCGGCCAGTGTGCCCGCTGAATGGATAGGGAGCAACATTCCAGGTGAAGAGAGGTTGTCTCTAAGGACCAAGCAGTGATCTCTAGATTCCCAGAGGGCATAATGGACACCAGGAATACCTGAATCCAAGTGAGCAGGTACCTAGGGTTGGTCCTTAGCAGCAGGAACCCAATGCAGGCTTCTTAAATGGGGCCAAGGGGATGAGGGTGCACTTGGGGCAGGCCACCCTGTCTGCTCAGAAGGGCCCCAGGGGCAAGCCAAGGGAAAGGTGGCAGTCCATCATTTGGGTGAGGGAAGAGGAAGAGGGGTTTTGGGGAGATGGTGACCTGGTTTGGGGCATGCTGAATGTAATATCTGTGGGCTATCTGGGGAAAGCCGTGAGCCTACTGAGATCAGGATCTGAAGCAACAAGGCTCAGGCAGGAGTGGGGAGACCAGGACAGCTCCCATGGGGGAGGGGCTACAGGGAGTCTGTATCTGCAGGCACCCCCATCTGGCAGCACTGGGCCCAGTGGGGTGAGGAGTCAGCATCAGCCCCTCCATTCCCACCACTTGCCCAGGGCCTGTTCCCTGAGCAATGACCCTGCCTCCCTCCAGTCTCCCCCCATGTGGGAACAGGAACTGTTCTTATCTCTCCCGAGGGAGGGGGCTGGAGCCACAGCTGGCAGTCATTAAACACCCTGATCAGGCCAGGGATGGCGGAGATATTAATAGCCGGGAGTCAATGGCCCAGGAGACACAGCCTCCCAGGGACAGGGACAGTAACCGCGGCAGGCCATGGGGATGAGGAGGGCAGGTCAGGAGACTATCCTGGCAATGCCCTAGCCTCCGCATAGGACATATGGGGTAACCAGAGTCCAGAGAAGGGAAAGGACTTGTTGGAATTGCCAGCGAGTCATTGGCAGAGTCATCCTTGAACCCAGATCTCAAAATCCCGGGGCCCTCCTTCGTCACCTGGATTGTCATAGAGGAGATTCATTGAGAGTGCTCTGCAGAAACACAAGCACACAGTCCTAGCAGGAGACACCAATTCCTTAGTCTCTTTATAAAAATCTTGGTATTTTGTTCAGTGTGTGTTTTTTGCATTAGCTTGATTTTTTTAAATATTGCATTAAATTATTTTTTATCCTGGTTACTGAATTTTTTGCCACCTCCTTAAATTCTGTATCTGAGGCGAATGCCTTGCTTGCCTAGCCCGGCTCCCGGAGGACCCAGCACCCCTGGGTCCCAGCATGTCAGGTGGAAAACCCTGAAGCCTTCTGAACCGGCCTCTTCGGAGCTCAGAGGGCAAGCGTCCTGCCTGGACGACGGCTACTAAAAGTAGGCAGCCCCAGGGTTAATGCAGCAGCTCAACCTAGTAGTTTCTGTCTGTCTCCTCTGCCATCCTCAGTATTTTGACTTTCATCCATAGATGTATCCCTGCACGATTACAAGATGGCTGTCAGTACCCCCCAAACATCATGTTCTCACAGAACCCCATCCAGTGGCAGAGACCATGTCTCCTGTGTGGCTCGTTTTATCAAAAATATAAGCTATCCCAGAACCCTCCTTCTGCATGCATTCCTCAGGCTCTTGGGCCAGGACCAGGTCACATACCCAAGCCCCAGCTACAACTTCCAGAAGGAAGGTTGATCTAATAAGGAAGGACGTGTGTGTTTTGGGAGGGGGGTGACTGCTGACTCTCAGTCTCTTTCTGGATGTGTCTTTAGGTAAATATGTGGCCTTTTAGCTTCCCTCCACCTGAGCCTAGTGGCACAGTATAAGGTAGAGGTGAGGAAGCCCAATTAAGTGTGGGAGAAACAGAAAACACTCTGGGTGTTTTGTGCAGGAAGACATTTAATGTAGGGAATTATACATAGAAAGGTTTGGAGAAATGGAAGTTAGGGCACGCTTCTGCCCTGTGGTAGGTCACCCTCCCCCAGCTGCCACCTCGCAGGAAATGATTGCCAATATCCTAGCTGCCCACCCAGTAAGCCGGTGACAAGAAAGTGGAAGGAACACGGTGTCCTGCTGCTGCAAAAACTCATGTCTGTCAGATTGCACGCTGGAAGGAGAATGGCCTTCGCCTCCCTTCTGCCTTCCAACTCTGTCCTGCGGTGCTTCCCTCTGGCAGAGCCGAGGCATCCAGATCCCTAGCAGCAAGCAGGCTGGGGAATGTAGCCTTCGGCCCTGTAACCCCTGCATCACATGGGAATATGGAAGGGGCAGGGAGAGAGGCCGGGTGCCAATATATGATTTCTAGCGCAGAGGCTCAGGTGGCCTTGTAGCCTGAGTCCCCAGAAAGAGAGCCTGAGACAAAAGTCTGTGCCCAGGAAATAGGAACGGGGGACAGAGAAGTGTGAAACAGGAAAATGGGGAAAGCCAAAGTGAAGGTCGGTTATTGTGCTGGTCACCACTCTGATCCTCCACGAGGAACAGGCAGGACAGCTCAGGAGCGTCCTCCCAAGGGTCAGGACAGCATTCGCCCCTGGCTCCCACCATCTATGGCTCCAGGGCTGCCCACGTCGGCATACTTCCATGTGTGAGTTGTCAGGTGGGTTCCTGCAGGTGTCCCACACAGTGGCTTCAGAGGAACTGGGCAGAAGGTGACAACTGAAGTGGGGAATGGGCTCTTCCTGTAGGAGCTGGAAAAAGAAGGTCAGTAGGCTAGGAGGCAGCAAGTCCAGGACAGGTAGCCTCTTCTGGCAGAGAATAGGAGCCCTGCATGAACGTCCTTCCTTGTGCCACCTCTGTACTAGGGTCTCTTTATGGATACGCGGCCATATCCATCACAGGCTGTTCTCTTGGCTGAGGCCCCACGGCCTGCCCTGGCAGATCCAGCCCCACCTTGGCTCACTCTCCCCTCCGCCAAGCCTCTATCCAGCACTGGGTGTGAGCCCCCTCACCTCACCCATTAGCCGTGGCAGTGCCACCATGCCAGGCCCACCCTCTCTGATTCAGCTGTCCTCCTCATGCTGTGGGGAGCACACAGGAGCTTCCATATCCCTTCCAGGCCTCTGGGAGCTGAGAGGGGCCTTGGTGATGCTCACTATGACTTTCTCACCATCAGATCCACAGTTCTATCATTTTTCCCTAGTAAGGCCACCTAAGGGGCACAGGCTCCGTGGGAAGCTGACTCCAAGTGCAGAGTGGGACACATGCCCCTCTATTTTCACCGGTTAGGGTTTTTTCCCCTCAAGATCTCATCCCAGAGAATGACAACAGGACTTGTGTGAGAGATTCTTCTCCTTCTCTGTCTTGCCACTTGCCAGCTGAAAATGGGCTTTCCTCCCTCCCTCCCCATCCTTCCTTCCTGCTCCCTGAGATGGCATTCATCCCTCTCCCACCCCACCCATCCCCTGGGTCATAACGATGGAGTGGTTCCAGGGGAATACAATAGCAGGGGGCAGGAGATGAGAATTACATTGCTTTTCTTTTTTTAAGTTTTGTTTATTTATTCATGGAGACACAGAGAGAGAGAGAGAGAGAGAGGCAGAGACATAGGCAGAGGGAGAAGCAGGCTCCCTGCAGGGATCTTAATGCGGGACTCGATCCCAGGAACCCGGGATCACGACCTGAGCCAAAGGCAGATGCTCAATCACTGAGCCACCCAGACATCCCAAGAATTATATTGCTTTAATATTTTCAAAGTATAGATGCCATAATATTCATTCAGCAAATAGTTACTGAGCACTTACTATATAGACAGAGTGACCAAGGCCCCATCCTCATGGAGCTGAGCCCCTAATGGAGGAGTCAGATCATAAATGAGGAAAGTTACATGAGGATGAAGGGTATAGCACAGGGAAGATAGTCAATAATATTGTAATAACTTATGGTGACAGATGGTGACACATATTGTGGTAAGCACCTAGTAATGTACAGAATTGTGGAATCACAGGGCACCTGGGTTGAGCGTCTGCCTTTGGCTCAGGTCGTGACCCTGGGGTCCTGGGATGGAGTCCCCACAAGGAGCCTGCTTCTCCCTCTGCCTATGTCTCTGCCTCTCTCTGTGTCTCTCATGAGTAAATAAATAAAATCTTAAAAAAAAAAAAAAAAAAGACTTGTGGAATCACTAGGTGGTACACCTAAAACTAGCATTGTATGTCAGTTATACTCCAATAATAAAATATAAAAAATAACTATTGATGCTCACAGAAAAATAAATGAGGAAAATTATAGAAGGAAGAAGGCAAGATGAGGGGCTAGAGAGGGGGGGTTCTCTGTGAGTTGGGGTGGTCAGAGGACGTCTCCCCAAAGAGGTGAGAATGGAGTAGGACAAGCCACTTCCCCTTTCCGTTAATGCAGCAAAATCAGAGGACTGTAAACTATATGCACCAGGGCCAGGGCTCAAGAGCTTAAGATCCAGGTCAAAACATGTAGCCCCTGCCTCTGCAGCAGCAGCCTGAGCAGTACGGAAGAGACACATACTGGGGCCGGGGGCTCGCTGCTCCCTGGGTGACCAGGAGGGGCTGCTCGCCTGGACACGGGGAACCTTGCTTCTTGGGCCTTCCATTGCAACAGCGACCAGTCAGGCCCACAGATGCCATCCGGGTGTGCGAACCGAGAAGTTTCCCCCACCCCTGCAAATCCCAGCCCAGGGTCTTCGATGGTGCCAAGTGACAGAGAACAGGCAGCTCTTGAAAAGACTAATATTTACTCTTTCCAACAGGAGCTGGCACAGGCTGTTTCCTGCAACTGGCATCTGGCTCGCCCCATGGGATGGACGCCACGGGGGTCACTAGAGAAGATAGGCAGATGTCCCCGCGGACACCAGCACCCAGACAGAGGTCGGGCCTCCGAGACGGGGCCGGAGCATGCTCCAAGGTCCCACCGGACACGTGGCATCTCCGTTTGCACACCTTGGCAGGGGCGTGCTCACCGCCCCCCGAGCCCTGTTGGCCAGCCCTGTGAGAAAGTTCATCCTGCTGTTAGCCCTGTGTTCCTTGCTTCTGGCCCCTGCTCTTACCCCTGGGGCCTCAGAAGATGTGTCTAGAATAACCCCTCGGGGCGATGGTGGTCCTGGTTAGCTTCACCCTCCCAGACCCCGTCCCATCCGGCTTCCCCAGGCTCCTGCTGTCTGTCAACTCTGTGGCCAGAACAGGCTGTCTCAGGGGTGGGAGGAAGGAAGGCCTCGCCTTGGGGGCACCTCTGTCCCTCCTGCAGCTGTTCCCTTCTCCCTGAGGATCCCCCGTGACAGTCCTTCAGCTGAGTGCCTCATGTGGGAAAAGAGTCTCCGCCAGGAAACTACTGGTCAGACGGTGAGAATCTGGGAAGGAGGGAGTCCCCGGTGGCCAGAGCTGGCTCACCCATGTACTTTCCTCTCTTGAGATCCCTCCTCTGTGCTTTCTGCCCTTCCCCTTTCCAACGTGTTCCAGAAGTCTTCCCTGACCATGACAGGCCCTGGCCTCGGCCACGGTTCCCCGACCTCGCCCACTGGCAAAGCCTGGAGGCTCAAACGCTCTGGCAGCATTTGGGGCTAGAGCCTCGCAGAGCCAGGTCTTCTCAGCCTCAAGCCCCGTGAGGCCTGGGCACAGCCAGGGCAAGACCTCCGGGGGCAGTGCAGGCCCCCCGGTCACCCAGGGCTCTCACACCTAACTGCTGACTCTAAGCGAGAATTCTCGCTTTTCTTCAAATTCTTTACTATCTCTAATCCCTAACTCCCATGCTCCAGGCCCCTTGCAGGCAACCGTGCAAATGTATGTAACATGTATCTTTTAAAACAGATTCTTCAGGATCCCTGGGTGGCCCAGCGGTTTAGCATCGCCTTCAGCCCAGGGTGTGATCCTGGAGACTCGGGATCGAGTCCCATGTCAGGCTCCCTGCATGGAGCCTGCTGCTCCCTCTGCCTGGGTCTCTGCGTTTCTCTCTCTCTGTCTCTCATGAATAAATAAATAAAATCCTTAAAAAACAAGAAAGAAAGCTTCCATCTAAAAAAATAAATAAAACAGATTCTTCAAAATACTTTGTCATTTTGTGAGCATGTATTTCTAATCATATAAATGTTATTCTTCTACTGGGCTCAACATTTTGAAGATCCATCCATGCTGCTACATTACATCTAAATCCGGTACTTCTGCCTGCCTGCCGTGTGGTGCTCCATGCTGAGCCTGCACACTTTATCTGCCCATGGTAGACACAAAGGCTGCTTCCTTTTTAAAAAAATTTATTTAAATTCAATTCATTAACATATAGTGTATTATTAGTTTCAGAGGTAGAGTTCAGTGATTCATCAGTCTTATATAACACGCAGTGCTCATTACATCACGTGCCCTCCTTAATGCCTGTCACCCAGTTACCTCGTCCCCCCCACCCCAGCAACTCTATTTGTTACCTATGATCAAGAATCTCTAATGGTTTACCCCCTTTCTCTCATTTCATCTTGTTTTATTTTTCCCTCCCTTCCCCTATGCTCCTCTTTTTTAAAAAGATTTTATTCATTCATTTGAGACAGAGAGAGACAGAGAGAGCAGGAGCATCAGGGAGAGGCAGAGGGAAATGAAGAAGCAGACACCCCACTGAGTCAGGAGCCCCATGTGGGGCTTGATTCCAGGACCCAGAGGTCATGACCTGAACTGAAGGCAGACACTTAATTATCTGAGCCACCCAGGTGCTCCTGCTTTGTTTCTTAAATTCCGCATATGAGTGAAATCACACAATTGTCTTTTTCTGATTGACTTATTTCACTTAGCATAATACCCTCTAGTTCCAACCACATCAGGTACAAATGGTAAGATTTCATTTTTCTGATGGCTGAGTAATATTCCCTTGCCTATATATACCACATCTTCACAAAGACTGCTTTCTACCAACACAAACAATGCTTCTGTAAAATTTAACTTCATACGTGTCCTCTTAAGGATCTGTGTGAGAATTTCCCAGAGACATAGAACCAGGAGCGAAGTAACCACAGCATGAGGTGTGTGCACACTACATTTGGGGAGATAGCCATATTAGTTCGTCAGGGCCACCACTTCCCAGTGCCACAAATTGGGTGGATTAAACAACAGAAATTTTTAAAAAAGATTTATTTATTTTGAGAGAGCAGAAGCAGAACAGGCAGAAAGAGAATCTCAAGCAGACTCCACAGAGGAGCCCCACATGGGACTCGATCTCACGACCCTGGGATCATGACCTAAGCTAAAACCAAGAGCCGGATGTTTAACTGAGCCACCCAGGTACCTCTAAATAACAGATTTATTTTCTCACGGTCTGGAGGCTGGAAGGCTGAGATCTCAGTATTGGCAGGGTTGGCTTCTTCTGAGGCTTCTTTCCTTGGCTTGCAGATGACCATCTTCTCCCTATCTCCAAATGCAGACATTCTGAGGTATTGGAGTGGGGGTCAGGACTTCAACATATGCATTTGGGGGAGGGCACAGTACAGCCCATGACTGTGGGGTTGCCTTCCAACTGCCCATGCATGACGTCCTATATCTTCTCACATGCTCCAACACTTGGTGCCATCCAGCTAAGTTTTGCCAAACTAATATGCATAAGGTGATATCTTGCTGTTGTTTTAGTATGCATTTCTCTGGGTCTTCTCTAATGAATTTAAACACCTTCTTATGCATATTAGCTTTTTGGGTTTTCTCTCCTGCAAATTGTTCATTTTTCTACTGAGGTCACTGTCTTTCTTGTTGACTTACAAGAATTGCTGATATAGTAATCCCTCTTGGTTTCAGACATTCTAAAGATCTCCTGTTCGTTTAACTTTGCTCAGGACATCCTTATTTGCACATAGTAAAGTTCATCAATCATTTTGCCTCAGGGTTGCACCAGTAACATTTTTATTTAAGAGCACTTTTCCATCCTAGATCACAAAGATACTTTCTATCCTGTTCTTCAATTGAACTTTACAGTTTTTGCCTCGCACATCCAACCCAGTCACATCTGAGAGCTGACTGCAGAACTACCTTGCCAGCTGCACCCAGGGGGGCCCCTTTCCCCTCTGAGCCTCACTCCTCCACTGGCACTACTCAAGGATGTTTGGCAGTTGTCACATAGCACTCCTGCTCCCTGGCCCCATTAGCAGGGAGAGCCCAAGAAAGAGGAAGGCAATTCATCAGCCTGAACTGGCACCCAGCCCTCCTGGCACAGAAAGGGGATCTTTCATGGGCCAAGATCCCCTATTCCTCTTGGCGGTGCTACTGATGCATACAGTACCTTCTTCCCAGCCCAGGGGCCAGCGGCTGCACAGTCACTGGCTCCCTGAGACAGGCCTCAGCTTCCCCTCTCGAGCAACATGGGGGTTGAACCATGTGGTATCCAAAGGCTCTGCCAACTCCCAAATCCCAGAACCCGAGAACTTAGTGTTTATTTTGGAAGCTTTTGCCCTCTCCCCAAAGTTTTTTGCTCAGGACAGATGGTGGAGAGAAGCTTGGAGCATGCCTTCCCCCAGTGTGTTTAGGATACGGGCAGGAGAGGCCGGTGTGTGTGTTTCCTTTCTGGGAATTGGGACAGCTGCTGTAGAAAGGTCCTCTGCAAAAGGGTGCAGTCCCCTGGGCCCGAGCCTGACCCACTGCTGGTGGCTGCGCCTCCTGCTGGCCATTTTGTGGCGGGGCGCTGTCCTGGGAGAGGAAAACTAAATGGGACTCAGAGCTCAGAGCCTAGAGCAGGGTAAGTGCTGGCTCACAGGCATATACATCAGCAGGAGCACAGCTTGCAAGGAAGGCAGGCCTCCCTGCCCCCAGGGCTGCTCTGTGACTGCTAAGTTGGCTTTCCCAAGGTCTTTCCTGGACCCATGATTGTATTCCAGAGTCTAGGGATTAGTGCTAAGCACTGAGGCGGGTGCGCCTGTCTGGACATTGGACAGGAGGACCTGAATTCCACTTCTCTCAACATCCCCCCTCCTCCGTTATGCCGTGCCCACATCACGGCCTCTAGCGAAACAGACCTGTCACTCAGAATTTTTGACACGCATACACGCAAGTTAATAAGCACCTTAGATTTATTCTCCTCTCACTTCTGAAGCCACCTTATTTAACGTATATATACATAGTATATAAATGGCTATACAATATTCTTTACATACATTAACACAAGTTTAGGCCTTAGGACTGCGTGAGAGTTTGTTAAAACATACCCGTTGTTTATTCAAAATAGATCTTTCTTATTACATGAAAACAGTAAGAAGCTAGTACAACATGGACAGCAAGCATCCAGAATAAATATGTGAAATAAATGGTTTTGCCCTGGCTACATCAGCCTCAGTCTTTATACTCTTAGTAGAAAAGTCTATTAAATAAAACCGAATTCTGGGGGGTCAAGTCATAGGAATAATCCATTAAATAATACTTCTGAAGTAACCCCAGAATCACATAAGGGTTAAAGAAGCTCATATGTACCAAGCACAGGTTAGAAGAACAATGGATTTGATCATTTTATCCTAAATAAAAGGCGCTTGTGGACAGCAGCTCTGTCGTCGGTACACACGGGCAGATGTTTCCATATCCGGCCATTCCCAGATATTACTGACAAGCCTTTTTCCACAGGTTCCCTGCCAAGACGTTTCCCCAGCAACAGAGGTCTGACATCACTGCTCCCAGATGGGAGGATCAGAGCTCTCCTCATGTGGGTCAGGGAGGGCCCTTGAGGTTTGGTCCAACCAGCAGAACTGGCCTCCCTGGATCCTGAAGGGCCCAACGCCAACAGTACCAAGAGCTCTGTGACTGGAGAGCAAGAGGCAGGTTAAAGAAGGGGAAACAGAGGCCACATGGCCTTTGAAAGTGAAAGAATGAGTCTGTTTAGTTTACATTGCAGTGTCAAGAAAATGCCCCCTTTTTGTAAAAGCTGGAAGACATGGCTACACTGTGCTGCCTAGAGCATGAATTTCCTTGTATCGGGTGAAAGGCTTTCTCTACCTGCACATGAACGAGGGATTCACTCCGTGTCCTCCTCCACCAGGCTTTTATCTTCATGACAGCATGCTGGGGAGCCACCACTTGCCAGCTGAGGACACTAGGGCCCCTGGGCCGGACTGGCCCACAGTGGCACAGGACCCCTAGCTCAGGGTCAAGCCGATCCCCAGGCCTCCTCCATCTCTCCAGGGCACATCTACTCTCTCTTCCTCCACCATTAACAGAGCACACAGCAGAGCTTCTCTGCACCTGGGCAGATTCTGAGTAGGAACATTTGGAATGTGAGCAACACCAGAACAGGGGGCGTGCATCTTATCCCCTGCAAACACTGCCATGCTTGCTGGTCCTCACCTGCGCTGCTGTGTGCGCATAGCAGCAGGCGCCAGAGGGCCACCTATCCTGCACGTTACAGTGAGAGGTTGACTCCTTCAAGGAACAGCCCCCAGCGGCCCTGGATGAGGGTGCAGTATGTGGCCCCAACTGCCCCAGCTGCCAAGGGGCAGCCACTTGAGGGCCCCTGGCTTTGCCACTCACTTGTGCCCCGCTCGCTGCGCCCCAAACAGCCAGTCCTGCTGGCTATCACCGCTGACTCTGAGCGGTGCTGACCACCAAAGTGCCATTCCTCTCTGAGCACAGACTCCTAAGTGTGTGTTAAAGTTCCTGGGGGCACAGAGGAAAAGGGCTGGGCCTCAAGCCATCTGTTCCCACTCTGAAGCTCCTGCACGCACCCCATCAGCTACAAGTAAAGGTGGCCTTCTCATCCCTCTGGAGATTCCAGTTTCAGCCTCTGCCTCCAGGGCTGGAATGTGTGGGACAGACATGGGGAGAGGCAGAGGAGTCCTAGAGAATGGGAAGCACCTAGGAAAAGAACGGGGAGCTCAAGGTGAGGTGACAGAAATGAGATTGAATGTTTTCATCTCTTGATGCCCTTTTTCCCACCCCTTAATGAACTTTAAAAATGGTGGGCTTTGCTTCACAGTGCCTACAACAGAGTTCACAGCTAACAGGGGTGCAGGCCTGAGAAGCAAAACCAGGGGCCTTTGGTCACATTCCTCCTGCTGCCAGCAATGGGGCCTCCATACTGAGAAGTGCCACCCCCAACACACCCCTGATTGTCTCCACCCAGGAAAAAGAAATCAGGAATGACCCTCATCGCAGTAGGACTAGCCCAGGGAAATGAAAACCAGAGTCTGCATGTTCTTTGACCAGCATGCTTGGGGAAGGGAGAACCCTTCTGGTCTTGGCCCCTTGGTTGGGAAACCCTGGTCAAGAGCACTGAGCCACATTCCCAGCCTGATACAATCGATGGGAATAATGTACTCCAATGTTCAAGATCTTGCAGCATCTGTTCGCAGAAGGCACTTCGAAGGTTTGTTTTCAACATTATTTCATCTATTCCCAGATCTATCCCTGTGAGGTCAGCTGGGCAAGTAGCATGATATCACTGAGAAAACAAAGTGCTAGAACAGTGAGTCTGTGGGGTAGTGAGGATGACTCCTGCGATGGGAGGCCAGCTTTCTGGCAACAAGGATGATATGACACAGGGAGCCACAAAACTCCAGGCCTGAACAGGTCGACCCCAAGCCTGGGATTTCCCTTGGACAATATCCCCAGAACTTCTTTCCTATCACTTGTCTCTTCCTCCAGTGAGCTGAGGCTTCTTTCAACCTGGATTCTAGATAAACAATGTGTATGTGGTCACTATTTTGTACTGTTTGTCTAATGTACCTTTTCCCTTTTGTTTGCAAAATTCAATCAATGTAGATGTTTATGGATGAAAACCACATTCAACCAAGTGTAGAAACATCTCCACCAGTGCAGGAAGCATCGACCAGGAGGGACTCCTTTTCAGGGATGGTTCTCTACTGCCTGCTGAATGTGGATCACAGGCTCAGACCCCAAGAACATGAGCATCTGGGGATACAGGGCAACACGGCGATATCAATAACACTCGGGCTCAAAAAAACCCAAAAATCCACAATTCACTTGTAAGCTGCTCTTATCAATTTTTAAAGTCCTTGGCTTCCCATTCTATTTTACTATCTCTTCAAAATTATGTCCCAGAAAACCTTTAGATTCACCTGTTGGGTGTGCAGAAAATTATGCAGGTGCAGGATAAAAGGAGAGACAACTGTGAACTTGACATCTGAGAATGCTGCCAATATACCTTTCACATCCAGATGTTTTGTTTGATTGAAAATAGAAAGTTGTAAGAAAATGAAATGACTGTGGCAACATTTTCCCAACAGTTTCCAGTCACATATACTTGTTTTTCTTAAAGTGACATCAAGGTAGCTCAATAGCAAGGCGCTAACAATAACAACCAAGTACAACTGAATTCCCTAAAATTATATTCTTGCTTTCCCCACATACTCAATAACTCTTGCGATGGTTTTCAACTTTTAAAAGCTATCAAAGCAGATTTTTTAATTTATCAAGACCACATAATTCAACCTGATACCCCATGCAATTGCGGTTGAGCTATTCAAATTCCAAGAAGAATCCAAAGGGCAAACTCGCAATATGGCCTCCTGAATGCTACTGGACAACCCAGGCTGAAATTTCTGGAGACCTAAGAGATCTTACTCAGAGCCACATTTTGGAAAGCTGTGATCAATCAACTATTTTGACAATGGGAAAAGAAAAGCAACTTCGCAGAGCACAGAGATAATTATATCTTTAGGAAACTTTTAAAAAGTTAACACCTACTTAACTCCTGTTCATAAAGAATGAGGCCCTCGATCTAATTAAGATGAATGGGAAAGGTGCAGAAAGCAATTAATTTGGGAGGGCTTTTTAGAACAGGTACACAGGTTAGGCATTGATCATCATTAAAATGACAGGAACTCAGCTGCCATGTACAAGACTGATGACAACAGCTTTTCTTTTTTTTTAATACCACCTGCATCTGTAAAATACCAGTATGTGAATCCATGTGATTCACCTACTCCAGTCTGTGGCCCACTGCAGAGAATCCTGAAATTCTCAGGTTTTTAAGCTCATGCTCATGCTTATAAGCTATGATCCAGTAGCACTGTTACTCAATTTTTAAGATGTTCAGATATACCCTGCAAATAAATACAAAACATTTCTGTACCCACGCAGCCCCACCACCATAAAAAGTTATATATAAATTAAATAAACTCATTTTTCTTAACCATTTTCTCAGCTTAAGTTTGTCCTTTCCCTAAATGAAGATAAGTTCAATTTATATCCAAAATATATTTAAATATTCTAAAGGTATCATATCAGACCTAAGTTATCAAAAAATGTAAACAAAATTGATCTAGCTTATATTTCTGAACCATATTTTAAAATTTTTAATTCACCCTGTATTGACCCTCTACAAAAAACCAAGTCGCATTTAGACTGAAAAGCTGATACGGGTTTTAAAGTGATTCCTCAGAGACAACCGCCAGTTACTAAAACTAGTGTTAATAAATCTAGTGGTTTATTGCATCATTCGGTTTAAAAGACCAAAACAATTCCGTTTTGATCTTTCCATAATGCTCCTTGTGAGTGAGCCCCCAGGTTCTGCTGTCCTAAGATGTGCTGACCTGGAGATTCTGCAGTAACGCTCAGCACAAAACCAGGACTGGGAAATCAAGCCACCTCGTGCCTTCTACTGCACCTGTTAAAAATCCCCAACTTTCGGTCTCAGCCAGTTTTTGATCGAAGGGAACTTCAAGGGTGGAAACTTGAGGTGAGGTTGAGAAGCCAGAAGGGAAATACAGATGACCCTCCTAAGAAAGCCAAAAGATCCATCAATCACACAGTGTCGCCTTCAAACTCCACAGTCAGCCTGCTTCTCCTGAAGCTGCCTGGTCAGTATCTGATACGAAGACAGAAAAGCCACTCCTATGTGGAAGAGGATTTGCCAGAGGTTCCTCAGCCCATGCAGGTATATGTTGCCCAGGCAGATAAAGAGCAGCAGCAGCACCACCTTCATAGTCCTGGCTGGACTATAGAACAGGTACAAATAACACTGAAACGACATCATGAGAGACAATCCAATCAGAGATGACAAAATGGCCATAGGTTGGATACAAGATTCACGTCTTGCACCTGCAAGCACATTAGCTTATTAAACCGAATTCATTACAATGGAACCTGGACATGCTGGGTAAAGTGCTGTTAATCACTGGATTAAAGTGGAGATTCAGAAGAGAGAAGAAAAGTGAAACAGATGTCACAGGAGGAATGAGAACAGGACACTCTTTAAAACACTTAAGATAGGGGGCTCCTGGGTGGCTCAGTCAGTTAAGCATTTGCCTTTAGTTCAGTTCATGATCACTGGGTCCTAGGGTCAAGCCCTGCATTGGGCTCCCTGCTCGGGGGGGGGGGGGGGGGGGGGGGGGGGGGGGGGGGGAGTCTGCTTCTCCCTTCTCTCTGTCCCTCACCCTGCTCATGCATTCTCTCTCTCAAATAAATAAAATCTTAAAAAAAAAATTTAAGAAATACAGACAGAAATCCCCTAGTTGTGGGCTGTGGAGAAAGAAGAGATGCAGCTAAGGGAAAGAGAGCCAGGGCATACACTCCAATAAGACTAATGGGCCTAAAAAAAAAAAAAAAAAAAAGACTAATGGGCCTAAAAAAAAAAAAAAAAAAAAAGACTTATGGGCCTCTGGCCGGATTCTTCTTTCAGAGGAGTCAGGACAAGCAGGTAAGCCAGTGAAAGGGCCCAGGCTTTTACTATTTGTTTTTCCTGAGTTACAACTACATCAGGAACCAGTGTTCCCTAGACATCCCCCTTATCATGTCTTTAAAAACATCTCTGACACCAGGAAAAGTCTCATAGCTGGGAGAGTGACCAACATTTAGTATAGGGTTATCATAAGAAAAGGGGTCAGTCTTGTTCTGCAAAAGGAAAAAAGTAGCTTTTTGGTTCAGTCTTGAGAAAAAAACAAGCACGTTCTCAAAACACAGAGCAATTCAACAAAGGCTCAGGCTCCAATGAGTAGGAGAGAGTTCCCCACTGAAAGAGCTATCCAAGAAAAAAAAAAAAAGAAAAAAGAAAAAAAAAATGAAAGAGCTATCCAAGTATGAATGCAGTTGAGGGAACAGAGGCCAAGGGGTAAGACCCCCACGGCCCTGAAATACAGGCTCTAGGGCACCTCAAATAGCAATACCGAAGGTTTTAGAAACTTGATTTCTCAAAAATGAGTGCATTTTCAGTCCTGGATTGACAATTTCTTTTTGCACAATCATATTATTCTTACAAAAAAAAAAAAAATAGACCATTCTAGGATGGATATGGAAGAGAGAGGAAGCGCCCTGAAAACAGAAATTTTAATTGAAAGAAGAAAAAAAAAGGCTTAAGAATGTAGAGAAAGCCCTAAAATCCTAGCCTTTGAGGAGGATGAGGAAAGAAAATTACAGTAAAGTTTTTTACTAGAATTAACTCTGCCTATAAGGGATTCAAAAGCCCCTAAGTATGCAGCTTATTTGAAAATAACTAAGTAATAAAGCCCACTAGTTAATGTTGTAATGTTTGTCTCAGTTCCTAAGGACAGATTTGAGTCAAATGACATCACTATTAAAAAATATTCTTTTAACCTAGTCCTGTTCTTTTAAAAAAGCACATATAAATAGTTGTTACTTCTGCAGAAGGATGTTTCTATACTTGAACTACCCTGACAATAGGTAAGACCTTGCCTCACATTAGTCATGCCCAACTCATTCCCACAGTAATCACATCCCTCCCTTTTTGGGAGTTGAGTCCAAATTCCTGGATTCTTTTCAGCCATTGTCAAAGGCTCTGTGGCCTAGGGCAAGTGGCTTTCTCTTTCTGAGCCCAATGTTCTTCCTCTGTAAAATGAGATGTCTAGGCAGGATGGGCCTAAGGTCCCTCCAATAAGGCCGTGGCATTGTCCATGGCATGCCTTGGTGGAACAAAACCACATCCAGAAACATGTTGAGGGTTTCAACAGAAGAACAAAATAAGGCCATTGGGTTCAACCCACTCACCAAAATATCAATGTTTCACCCACCTGGAAAATACAGGCTAAAAAAGGAATAAGAAAAGCCAAGATATTTCCAATTTCCTCGTGGGCAACCTAAAACAGAGAAAACAAAAAGAAAATGAATATTCAGATGAAAAGAAACACTAGGAGGTGAAGCGCTTTGCACCTCATTTGCTCTGGTATGGTTGATAATACAAAACCCTGGCTGGGGAGGCCTAACTCCCTGTTTATATACCAGAATGGGGAATTGGCAGGCAACTGTTTCAACAGCCTGGACACACCACACACCACACACCCTCATGTCCCCGTGGATCTGAGCTAAGCCCCAAACTGGAATGCCCCTGAACACAACTACCTCTTAAAATCCTACTCATCTGTCAGCACTTCACT
This sequence comes from Canis lupus dingo, assembly GCF_003254725.2. Classification (NCBI taxonomy): domain Eukaryota; kingdom Metazoa; phylum Chordata; class Mammalia; order Carnivora; family Canidae; genus Canis; species Canis lupus. The sequence continues at coordinate 11,760,437 of NC_064265.1, forward strand.
TCATCTTCCCTAATTCTGCCCACCTCCTAGATACTGCTACCTTCCTAGTGATGTCACCACACTCTACTTTACCCTCCTGTGGGCCAGACATCTGTTCTAGTACATACAGATACTTGTTAAGTATCTGGGTGTGAATAATCATAAAAAATAAGAGTGGGAACCACAGCACACATTGGTTAAAGACAGGATGTGGTAACACACTCCACACAGGTCAGTCTACACAAGTCTCCTGAGACTCAACAGCAGTTGTGTTTCAGACCTTAGCAATCACAGTTGTAGGTGTGAGCCTTATGGCTCTATTTTTAAAAGCACTATCTATCTGTTTATGCCCACAATGATTCTATACTTAAGAGTTTTTAAGTACTTGAAAATTTTTAAAAATATATTTTAAAACCACTGAAACAGAAAGCTGCTTTGATTGGAGCAGACTGCCAAATCAACTTCCTTGTGCTAGAGTCCCCTGACAAAGACATAGGGAAAGTGCCATCTGCATGATATAAATCAGAGTAGGGGGCAACTTTTCCTAAGGGAGAAACAGCCTGAACTTCAAGGTCTGAGAACCTAATTTGCTCTTGAGCAATTAGGCCCCTGGAGTGATTCCTGGGGCCCCACAGATGTTCTTGTCGCATGTTATTTCGCTATTTCTCACCCACTCCTCCGGCGGGCCCCTTTGGCTTCTAGGACAACAGATACAAAGGAGCAAGTTTCATATCTGTTCAACCTACTATAAAGAATAAACTGTAACATAAAAATCGAATTTTAATGAAAAATTTTTGAAATCTTTGTGCATAATAATCTTATAAAGTGTATCTCTACCAGTTTCTTCCATCATAGGACCTTCAATTTAAACTATAATAAAAAGGGTTACCTGTAAAGAATGTTCTGCGAGGTGAATCCCACGAATGAGATTCAGAGCAGCACACATGATGTTGAGAATAAGCGAGAGGACGCCTAGGGCTGTCACCGGTTCCATTCGAAAATTAGGAGCTTCACAATTAAAAAAAATAAGTGTCTAGTGAAAATAATTTCTATATGAAAGAAAAATCAACAGAGACATGAACTAGACCTCCATTAATAAAAGGCTCAGTATGATAAACACAGAATTACAAACATATTAATTAAAAGCAGCTGCTGTTAGCAAAAAAGGCAAGAAATGAAGGACAGAATGGATCTGGGAATCCTAAGTGAGTTCTTTCGGAAAGGGGTCCTTCTCTGAGTAAGCACAGGTTTTTCAAGGCCTGATTTTTTTTCTATTTAAAGCAGTGGTTCTCAGCCATGAATGATTAGCCCCTCAGTGGACATCTGGCAATGCCTAGAGACATTTTGGGTTGTCAACAATGGTGAACAGGGTATTACTGCATCTACTGGGTAGAGGCCATGAAGGCTTGCGTCCTAAAATGCACAAGACAGTCCCTCAGAAATGAAGGATTATCCAGTACAAAATGTCAATATGGCTTAGGTTGAGAAATTCTGATTTAAAGCAATTTATGGCTTTATTTGTAAATTGGTTGTCAAACTCTGACAGCATTTCTATCATACACTTCAACTCTCAGCTTCTAAACTAGGACAGTATTCAGTGTCTCCTGTGCTTCTGGAGCAATCTACAGCAAACACAGTTTCTTAAATTCTAAAATAATTGGGAAGAGGAGGGAAACACTGATTATTTGAGCTGTAAGCTGTCTCCTGAAGTCTAGAACAAATAAATGATCATTCTCTCTTCAAAGATACCTGCTGAGACTGATTCTGGGTCACACAATTAAATGTGATTCCCACCCCCCACCCCCATTCTCTTACTATGATCTTTTACAATCATCCCTTCTGGTCCTTACATTTCCTACATACACATACACACATGCACACACATATAAATATCTAGCCACAACCCAACTGATGCTTATTGTTAGTGTGTTAGACTTTCCACTGAGCTATCAAAGTTCCTGTTAGAACAGAACATGCTACCTGTAAAGATTCTAGCCTCAGGACAATAGGGTGAGTCAAACCACAGTAAAATGTCCTAGAAAAATAAGCAAGTTGACATTTTCTGGATTTTGCTTCTCTTGTCTAAGTGGTTAAAAAACAAAATACATATTATAAAGTTACCCCATCTTTACATAAGGCAAAAGAAGCGGCTTGGCACTCAACTACCCATTCTTCTTTCTATGAAAGTTAAGTCGATCGATCCCCAATATAAACTACAACTTATTGATTGGCATGAGAGCCAATCCAGGAATGTATTGGTTGGAATAGATTAAATCAAAACACAAAGTTAAGTAAAAAATGTGAACATTTTAATACACCACTTCTAAAGATCAAGCAATGAGTTTAGTATAAAAACTGTTAAAATAATGAGACTGTTAGAGTATAGATAACTATTTCAAAGAAGGATTCAGTTCTTACACCATTACAGAATGTTTAAAATGTAAATACCACTTTCATGGAAAATTGGTTTGTGTGTAATTGTAACAAGGAATGCAAAAAAATCATGCTTTGTTATATGCTGGGTATTGAATGGCTAATGATGTTAATGCCAGGCTAAGTCACAGAATGCCAGGGCACTCAGCTCAGAAATCCACAGGGATAGAGGGACATCCCCACAGCTCATGGAAAACCAGAGTGACAGCACTAGAACTCTAGCTCTGACCCTGTCCAATCTCATCCCCAAGGCCCTTCCCTCCCTCTGTCAGGGAGGGCAGGGGTTTGTTTCTCATTGGAGATTTGCAGTATTTCACTAAGTGATAAGATAAGGACTCACTGTTAAAGGGAAAAATAGAGAGAAAGTGGGGGAGGGAGAGAGAGGGAAAGGGAGAGAAACAGAGCATGTACAAATCTTTACTTACAGTTTAGTAAGTGACTTCCAGCAAAACAGAATGCATCTGTTTTATATTTAAACTTAGTGGACTTCATCCTGATTAAGCAATCTGCCAAGTCACTCTTCTGAATTTCATTATAAGAGTTGCCCCTTCCCCTGATCAACTCACTATCATAACAGTAAAGTGTTTTTTGACAGTCACCTGGAAACAGGATCAGTCCATATTTTTCCCCACATATTTTATAAACATCCACCCTCAAAAAACACCTCCTTGATAAAAAAAAACAAAAACAAAAAAACAATGTCCATTTGAAATACTTAAAGTCACCTCACTTTCATTGACACAAGAGCACAGCAAACCACTTACCAGGCTCCAAGTGTATCTGTGTGTGACCATTCATTATCCCATTTGCCACATCTGTGTCCTCCAGAGTGAGAACTACTGGAGGCTGGAACTCCAGCTCCTCCTGAATTTTTTCTAAGCTGCTGTCCATCTGAATGGAACTTATATGGTTAAAATGCCACTTCACTTTCTGAATGACACTGTCTGTAAAAGGAGAGCAACCCAAGTTAAACATTTGCTTCGGAATGGGTATTATAGAACAGTATGTGCAAAATGAAGTTTACATTTCTAAGCAAGCTGGTAAGTCAGCCAGATTCTGAGAGTGTTGAGGTATACCTAAAGGTCAAATGATTACTATATGATGTTACTGGTCTCATCAATCTCTTCAGTGCATGATACTTAAAAGGTGAGTGTCTACAGAGAAAGCAGTAATGCTTTCCAGAACCTCCGTGATGAGGGAGCTGAGGGATAGGGGCTTGAGTCTTAGCCACTACTGATAGTACAATCCTGGGCAATTCACAGAATGTTCCAAAGCTTAGAAAGGGGAGACAGTTATTCTTGAACTAATTACCTCTAAAAAAGGCATGTGAGAAAAAAATTATAAATAAATATGAATATATTGTGCAAACTAAGATGATATATTTGAAAGGTATTGATTTTAGTTATTTTATTTTTCTTAGTATTAAGCCAGTACCAAGTTTAAATAAGTATTTGAAGTAGAGCTTCATACATATTGGCAAAGCAAAACAATGCCTAATGCACACATAACAACAGCTACTATTATATTTGCCTCTCACTCAGCAGTGAGGAAACATAATGTTGGGGAAGGGTCTGCTGTCAAATCAAGCACACCACTTTAGAAGGCACATGCAGAGCCGGGGAAGGGGGGAGGGAAGAACAGTCAGCAGCTGCTATCAACTGGTAGTCAAGGGATGTCTCAGCTGTGGTGTTTGGGGCTAGCAAGCCCTCTTTGGAGGAGGAAGTGGGGCTGAGAGCAGTGGTGAACTAGGCCTCACAGGGAGACTTGGGGAGAACGTTTGCTCTGTGTTACAGGTCTAGGCAGAGGCCTGTGTGCCAGGGATTTTCCCAGCACCTTTGGATGACCAAGAAATGCATCAGCCAGTGGACCACATGAGGGAGTATGAGGGCTTTGGCAATCAGGCCAGAAAGCGCATGGGGCAACACTTCTTGGCACCTACCGAGTGCTGAGACAGCAGCTGTTTATACAGAAACCACAGAATGCCCCCCACCTCCCACCTCAACTCTTGTTCTCCCAAGAGCTCAGAATGACTTGACTCGCCTGAGAAAAACAGAGCATACACTATTAATTATCAGGCTGTGTGCTAAAGCCTCTGAGCCTCTACAAGGCCTCTCTGGCAAGGTCTAGGAAAAAAACCTATCCTCTTCCAAAGCAGTATGCCTCAGACCTCTGAGTGAAGGGCCAGTTTTTCTTATTTCCAAATGGTTGTAAAAATATTGGTTGTAGATATTTTGATAAAATGCAATAAAAAAACTGCAGGAATACCAAATTACTGTACGAATGAATAAACACATTATTCTCATTTTTCTGTACCTACCTCATGACAGAAGAACAAGTTCACATACCACCTTTTGAGTAATACTTTTCTAGAGCAGGGGTTGGCAAATCTTCTTAAACAGCCAGGTAAATATCTTTGGCTTCTAGACCCCATATGGTCTTTGTCACAGCTACTCAACTCTGCGGAAGGGCAAAGCAGCCACAGGCGATCCATAAAAGAATGAGCGTAGGATGCATTCCAATTTATTTACAAAAACAGGCAGCTGGCCCTTGGACCACAGGTTTGCTGACCCCTGCTTCAGAGGACTATGGTGAATAACCAAGACAGGTTTCACCATTCCCCAATGCTGCCTCACAGTCTATGAGGAGATGGAAAGCCAGTGCTAAACTATGAAGCTTTCTGGGCCACTTCAATCACTATGAAATGTCAGCGTACCAGGTTGATCTCCAGTGACATGTTATAGCACCTCCAGGATTTGCCCTGATTGTCAAAGCCAAACCTAAACCATCAATCCTAGACATACAATGCCATAAGAGAGAATGATATGTAAGAAAGAGGATTACAAACCAAACTCGAGAAAGGCATATGGCCTGGAGGCTAGGCCAATACAGGTGGTATCATAGGAAGCTGTGAATTCCCACCACACGGTCTCCAGGAAACAGAAGGCCATGGCTGCTGGACACTGGCGGGAGCAGATAGCCATGCAAGCCACATCCCGCAAAGAAGAAAAACTGAAACAAAAGGGCAACATCTCCATTACCAGGGAGCAGACCCCTGTACTCCCACCCCATACCCGGACACAGCATGCTTGCGCCGGCACCTGCCTGGCCTTGAACAGCCCTGTAGCCATTTGCTGCATGTATAGTGTCTCTTCAGCGGGCCTACCTGGCACTGTGCCTTTTGTGTGCTTTCTCTAAAATAGCAGTTATTTGCCACTGCTAGTGCGTGATCACTCTTTTTGATTCCCGCACGAGAAATGCACATTCCACTAAGAAGGGATAGCCCCAGACTTCACTGAATCTATAGAGCAAAATATTTTTCTTCTTTAATCGACATCAATAGCTTTCTAATGTTAAATTATCCTGGAGTCTTGAAATAAAGCCTTCTGGGTGGTAAGTTTGTACATATTCACATACACACAACTGCTGGATTTAGTTTGCTAATGTTTGATTTAGGTCTTTTCTGTTTATGCAAAGTAAGATTGGCCTATAATTTTCCTTTCTTTTACTGTCTCCATCTGGTTGTGGTATTGGGGTTATTCTGGTCTCATAAAACTGATGCAGTTTTTTTCCTTTATTGACTGCTTTTCAGACTGTCATTGTGCTATCATTTCAAGTTCTGGGGACTTGAGTTCTTCTCTCTGTGGTGTCTATGGACTCCCACTCATTGTAGAATATCTCCTTTGGTGTTCTGTAATTTTTGGTGAGAGGGCACCAGTGGACCTTTTCCTTTCCTGTAAGAATCTCTCAAGCACTGAGTTGTGGCACACTCCTTCCACAGTGGTTTTCCATTCGCTTTGGCCAGCTACTCCAGGAGTAACATCAGTCTGGAACCAATACTGATAATTGAACCTTGGTTTAGGAATTCCTAGACCATGGGAAATATAAACTTAAACTCCAATCCTACATAAGGCACAGAAGTAGGGTTTGGTTTCTTAGATAAGACTTTATTTTTCCTTCCCATTCAAAGCCAAGTAGAGATGAGTAACTCCTGTACTGGTGAGCAGCTATTTCTCACCTATCACCCTTCCACCAGGGCTGTCGTCTGACAACAATCCCTTCTTCGTGCATGGGTCTTGTCCCAACACCTCACCCTACACAAGCCCAAAGACCTCTCCCTTTACGGGTGCTGAAACTCAAGCCCCGAGCTTACCATCACTGATTACCCAGGAGCCTCAGTGTCAGCTCACATGCTTAGCACCCTGATTTCCTGTTCCCCTCGTTTCTGACACCTTGGGAATTCATTTCAAGCTCAGCTACACATTTAAAACACTTTGTCGGGGCTGCCTGGGTGGCTCAGTGGTTGAGCATCTGCCTTTGGCTCAGGGCATGATCCCGGAGTCCTGGGATCAAGTCCTGCATCTATGCCTCTGCCTATGTCTCTGCCTCTCTCTCCCTCTCTGTGTTTGTCATGAATAAATAAATAAAATCTTAAAAAATAAAATATAATAAAACAAGTTTTCATGTACATTTACCTGCATTTCGGGATGTTTCTGGCAAAGAGTTTTTAGGTTATATTGTTCTATCATCCTTTTATAACTGGAAGTCTCTGTATAAAAACTCTGTCAATTGAAAAAAAAAAAAAAAGGATAACCTCCTCCTTATATGAGTAACTTTCCAGGAGGGCTTAAGTCTTTTTAGAATGAGGGCACTTCTTTTTGAAAGAGGAGCCCTATTTGAGGGCTGATGTGCATCTCCCAGAAAGGTATGTTGAAGTCCTAACTCCCAGTACCTGTGAAAATGACCGTATTTAAAAATAGTCTTTAAGATACAATCAAGATAAAATAAGGTTATAATAGATGTGGGTAGCCTCCATCCAACGACTGGTGTGAAATTTCATTACAGAGATATAGGGTAGAAGGCCATGTAAACAAGAAGACAGTGAGTGACTGGTTAACTCTTGTGAATGACTAGGACTGCCAGCAGCCACTAGGAGGTAGTGGAGAGGCACGAGAAAGGTCTTCTTCAAGAGAGTGCAGCCCTGCCTGATTTCAGACTTCTGGCCTCCAGAACTGTGAGAGAATAAATTTCTGTTGTTTTATTTTTATTTTTTTAAGATTTATTTATTCATGAGAGAGAGACAGAGAGAGAGAGTGGCAGAGACACAAGCAGGCTCCATGCAGGGAGCCTGATGTAGGACTCGATCCCAGGACTCCAAGATCACACCCTGGGCAGAAGGTAGGCGCTAAACCACTGAGGCACCCAGGGATCCCCGATTTCTGTTGTTTTAATTTGTTAATGGTAAACGGGGGGAAATATTTGTGAATATTTCATCTAAAATATGAATGAACAGAATATTTTACATTCCAGTTTTCATTGGCTATGATACTGCCACTGCACAAAGCTACATTCCAGTTTTCAAAAAACTATTGAAGCACCCAGAATTTCATTTGAAGTCACAGCCTTTTTTTTTTTTTTTTAATCAGAGGAAAGGTTTCCAATTTGTAGCTCAGCACCAAGTTCCCAAAAGATGTTAGATAATCAGAGCATAATGAGGAAGGGACATCGAGGAAGGTGGTTTCAGGCACCCAGAGAAAGGAGCCACTAATGGAGGCAGACATAGCTGTTTTTGGTCCTGAGCACCCAGAGCCCGCAGCACAGGGTGACAGCTGCATGTACTTACCATCTGGCACCCCCTTAGGCCCATCCCTTCTCACCTGACCACACCACCAAGCCTGGACTTCTCCTTTCGTTTTTCTGATTCTGAGGCTGAAATCCCCTTAAAGGACCCCACCTTATCAGGTCAACTAAAAATGTACATTCAAGGGGACTGGGTCGGTGAGGGCCTAAATAATGGAAAACAGGGATGTAAAATCTATGACAAGCCATTTTGATATTTCAAAACCTGCCTAGCCCCTAATACCTTCTATAGAATGGCTTCTTGCTCTAAGTCCTAGAATAAGAAACAGTATAACACATGAAGCGCAACCATCAGGGCCCAGCTGCCTGCCCTACCACTTAATAACAGGACAACCTCAGCTAAATCCCTGAACCTCACTTTCCTCCTCTGTAAAATGGGTAGAATACTCTTACCCACCTCACAAGCCAATAAAGAGCTTAGCATATGTCTGCCATAAAGAAAAAAAACACTAGCCACAATTACTAGGATTATTGGAACCACTTGATTCCTATTTCCACTGGAGCATTTTCCCCACTGTATTATATTTAGTTAGATATTGCTCTTGCTCCCTCATGAGTTCCTTCAAAAAAGGGACCTATTGTGCTCATTATTCATTCCCCTGCTCCTGTTACATAAGAAAAGTTTTAAAATCTAAAATTTTTTATAAAGTGAAAAATTTATAAAAGAGAAACTATAGGCAAGAACCATAGTCTTTTATTTTCTTGGCTTTCCCACTCTTTTTCCTTCCCTGATTTTTAATCTAGATTCTACCCTGCTCCATCTAAGATAGAGATATTGATAGAATAAACTATCAAACTAAACGCATGAAAACTGACTGAGGGACACCTGAGTGGCTCAGTGGTTTGGCTCAGGGCATGATCCCGGGGTCCTGGGATCGAGTTCTGCATCGGGCTCCCCGCAGGGAGCCTGCTTCTCCCTCTGCCTATGTCTCTGCCTCTCTGTCTCTCATGAATAAATAAATAAATAAAATCTTTAAAAAAAAAAAAACTGATTGAACCCAGGGCTCCTGATGCTAATGACCATTCCACTAACAGAAGGGCAGGAGTGGGAGCAGCATGCTCCATGCAGGGGTGGAACAATCACGCTCCCTTGATTCTGTGGCCATAAATATATACCACCTCAGACCACTGTCTGACAGTAGACCCATTCAGCATGCTGTGTGATCAGCCTCATGTTACCCTGACATAATGGTTAAAAGCAAACCAAAGTTTACAAAAGTGAACATGCTTGCTTACTGTATATTGAAGTCACATCCTTCTGCAGAACCTCGACCTGGGTACTGGGCCAGTCGCAAGGCTAAAGTCTTGAGCCGTCTCCTGCATTCCAGAAAATCTTGGGTGTGGTAAAAGTCAGTGGAAGCTGAGAGGGGCAGTCCATCCCTCACCCTCACCACACAGGCAAAAAGGATCATAGACATGGTCTGCAGGGGAAGTCATGAGGACACCTGGGGAAAGCAAGGTCATCTTGTTACTGAGGGCAGATGATGGTGACAGAGGCATCCCTGCCCTTGAAATGTCACTCTGTTTCACCCTCACCCGCACTGGAACTGCAAATGTTGCCTGTAGAATTACTTTCCTGGCCTCTGCTGCTATGTTAGTTGCTCCCTCTCGTTCTCCCTTCATTTTTCTTCCTGTCTCTTCTTCACCTGTATTCCCCTTTTCCTTCTCTAACAAGTCCCTCTCTTTCCAGAATTAAATCAACTAGAATGAGGGAGAATGGGATAGAGAAGCAAAGAAGCAGCACCATAAAGGCTCAGGAGCAACAGCAAAGACATTGGGCAGCCAGGACACAGATAGCAACATGGCCCCAAAGGGAAAGGAAGCACCTGACACTGAAGCAGCAGGGATGCACAGTGACCTGTGCACTTCAGGTCACCCTGGGGAGGTACGGTTTGAGCAGTTTAGTTGTCTAATCCTCACCTGCAGTGGAAGGATTCTGAGCATCCAACCTGAAGCTGTTGGCACAGAGAACAGAAGGCAAAAATGGAGCTGAGAGAGTGTAGTAGGTCTTCTAGAATTTCTGCAAATGTTTGATACCAAGCCAGTCTTCAAAATGATGACTGAGTCCCTACAGATAGCTAAAGGAAGTCATTTAGCAAATTCTATTACATAAAGATACTAAATATTTGGCCATGATATGTGGGCACTGTTAAGAAGCAAAAAGAAACAGATTCTGAGCCTTCATGGTGCCCTTGGCAAATCGGAACAAGGTGCTTCTCACAGTAGAAACAGCCTGGACCAGTTCTGCTGGCAGAGCCTGGCTGGGTTTGAACCCCATCTGTTAACTCTGCAGGTGCTGGCACAGGGCATACCCTACATGTGAAGGCTGTGGCAGCCCCACAACCAGGAATTAGTGAGGTGGTCACTGCAGCTTTAATGGGTCTCTCTGTGCACCACATATCCTGTTTCACAGATTGGGTTTTTGAGGTCCTCTACCTGATAGGATGTTAATAGGTGCATCCACTGGTGGACTTTTCGTTCCAAGAACTCCAAAGATGTAACCTCATTTGACCTCTCATTTCCTACAAATAGGAAGAAAGGGGAACCCCTATGATGCACACTCTTCTCTTCATCTCTGTGCCTCTATGTATTCTTTGCCTGTGTCTGCTACTCCTCTGACCATCCCATATCCAAATGCACATTAAGGACTGTCTCCAGTCCCCCCTTTCCATGAAACCTTCCCAGATGTGTCCAGCCGGAAGTACTTCTACCTTCTCTAAATTCTCAGAGAGCCTCTTTGTTCTCTATTTTACTAATTTATCATTTCCATTACCTAAATATAAGTTCTAAGAATAAAGACCATATCTGGAATGGATAAATGAATAACTATTCCCATTTTATCCATGAAGAAATTGGTGTTGTAAAAAAAGGAGAAGGCAAGAAGAAAGCTTGAGTCTACTAGCTAACAGATCTTATAAAGTCCATTTGTCCCATCTCCTCACACTTCCACTGGGCAGTAAAAATGTGAAAAGTCCCAGGAAAAATATCTCCACAGACAAAATTGCTAAGTTCCTAGCACCACTGGCAGAGCCTGGCCAACTGCCAGAAGGCCCTGTGGGCTGTACCCCAGCTACTTGGCCAATGCTGAGACCTCCAGCACCAAAGAGGTCATGGGGGCTGGAGTGTATGGAAGCTAATCTCATTACCTTCGTATACTGTCATGAATGTTTAAAATATTTAATTTAGAAAGCATTTTTTAAAAATTTACAGGCACAAAGCCCTGATAGAGACAGGGGAAGACTATAAGATCAATTTGAGACTAGGGCTTAGGGGTGAAACAAGATCCACAACTTGCTTGCTCTCCTGAGATCAGTGTTATTTCAGTGAATGAAAGTTATAGACATTCTGCAATGCATGTAGAGAAGTGTTTAAGAATACCTGTAATGAAGATGTTTCTGAGAACACTACTTGTTAAGAACAAGAACAACTTCAATATGAATGTTAGGCCAATATGAAAAGACATTGATCACTCCCTACACCCTACCCCCACCTTAAAAAGGAGAGTGAGACACACACACAATGAACCAATGGGATATGAAGAGAGTCAGAGGCAGGACAGAAGCACCTCAAGGCAAAATAAGAAACTTTCTAGGAGGCTGAGTAAATTCTATGTTCTTCAAGGGAAAGTAGGCGCGTATGCCAATTGTCAATTCCCAAATAACCCTCTCTAGTGCTATTTTTTATAGAATATCTACTATGTGCCAGGTTATTGTGTTAAACCAGTAAAAAGGAAAACTGTGACCTTTCCAAGTGACAGTAATCTAAGAACCAGTTCTACCACTCTCTAAAGACCCAAACATCCCCTCCAGGCTCTCTACTTCACCCACTTGCTCCTCTTGGTGATGAAACCTGCCTCTCCCCAAACAATAGCATTCAAGATAAATAAAACTGTCAGTTCTATCAAGTTACTAGTACTGCAAACTAGTAAAACCCAAACCCATTTAAGATATTTTAAAATTTTTATGATGCTGTGATATTAAATGTTACTTGTATTTGTGTACATGTATGAGTGTGTGAATGTACAGGATGGCAGCTGTCTGAAGGGTGGGGGGATTTTATACACTGCTGTGGAAGAGCCTAAGAACAGAGACACCAGCTTCTTTTTCTTTGTGACATATACTTTATATTCCAAAACATGAAAAATCTTAATGCAAAGAGAGTCTCATCTTTGTATCTTCACAGTGTCTGGTTAAGGATCTGTAGGGATCTGACATTTGCAAATTCAGGTTATGAGCTATGATGAGATGGTCTATACTTGGATAAGAGATCTGACTGCGGCTCAAAAAAGAATGAACTGAGGACTTCTGAAATGGTGGAGTTTAAGTACTTTTTCCTACTCTCACTAATAGTACTAAAAACTATAGACATTATATATAAAATAAACATAAACACTTGAAAGGTGGAGAGAAGAAGGCAGACTGGCTAGGGACTTTGGGACCTGAGGAATGACACAGCTGTGAGCTTGCTCAGTTTTCTTTTTGCCTCATATATCCTGGTCTTGGTGCTGGAGAAGCTGGCAATCAAAAATGCCAATGAATGTAGACCAAAAAAAAAAAAGAAAAGCCCCAACAATGAAAAAAAATAAAGCCTTCTCTCTCTAGCCAAAGAACCAGGAAGGATGCGTGCAGCCTAGCAAAACAGAAAAGTTTCAGACAAAAACATTTTACTCCAGCCAAACACCACAGAAAAACCTGCAGCCATCATATATCCACAACAAAGGCTGAATTAAGAGCCCAGACTTCTACTCTTGCCTGGCAGTAATGGCGTGTCCCCTCCTCCTCAATTTCCCATGCTGCTGGGGTGTCAGAGAAGACCAGGTAGGGAGCTACTGGGAGCAAAGAGCCAACCTCTCCCCCTGTATCATTAAGGAGACAGAATTCCTACCTATGGCCAGCAATAATAAGCAGCCCCTCTCCTTCAGGAAGCCCAAAGGGGCCCAGTTGGGAAACCTGAACTTTACTCCCACCTGGCAGTAATGAGATAGCAACTCCCACCTCCCCTACTAACACAATGTCAACAAAGGCTCCCCAAAAAAGATCTAAATGAGATCCAGTCTCATAACAAAATGTCCAGGTTTCAATCAAAATTCACCAGTCATACAAAGAACCAGGAAAATCTCAGCTTGAATATAAAGAGACCATCAACTGATGCTAACACCAAGATGATAGACTTTGAAGTAACCATCATAAAAATGCTTCAGTGAGCAGTTATAAACACGCCTGAAACAAATGAAAAATTAAAAGTCTCAGCAAAGAAATACAAGACATAAAGAACCAATTGGAAGCTTTAGACTTTCAAAAAGACAATAACTGAAGTAAAAAATTCAACAGATGAGAGCAACAGCCAAACAGCAGGAACAGAAGAATGAATCAAATCAGTAAACACGAAGAGAGAACATAAAAATTATTTAATTTGAACAATCTGAGAACATTAGATTGAAAAATATACAGAGCCTCAGGAATGTAGGACAGTAATAAATTATCTAAGATACATGTCACTGAAGCAGAGGAAAAAGAGGTAAGGACTGAAAAAGTATTCAAAGAAATGTCCGAAAACTTCCCATACTTGGCAAGGACAAGCCAACAGATTCAAAAAGCAGAATAAATCCCAAAAAGGAGGGACGCCTGGGTGGCTCAGTGGATGAGCATCTGCCTTTGGCTCAGGTCGTGATCCCGGGGTCCGGGATCAGGTCCGATGTCGGGCTCCCTTCAGGTAGCCTGCTTCTCCTTCTGCCTGTGTCTCTGCCTCTCCCTGTGTGTCTCTGGTGGATAAATAAATAAAATCTTTAAAAAAAATTTCAAAAAGGATAAATCCAAGTAAATCCATACCAACAAACACAATAGCCAAACTTAATAAAACTAATAATAATATAGGTAGGTTGAAAGTAAATGAACAGAAAAAATATGCCAAGCAAACATTAATCAAAAGAAAGAGTGGGCGCCTGGGTGGCTCAGTCAGTTAAACATCCAACTCTTGATTTCAGCTCAGGTCATGTTCTCAGGGTCCTGGGACTGAGTCCTACATTAGGTTCTGTGCTCAGCCAGAAGTCTGCTTGAGGATTCTCTCTCTCCCTTTCCCTCTGCTTCAGCTCACATTCTCTCCCTCTCTCAAATAAAAAAGAGTGAGTATATTAATATCAAATAAAGCAGACTTCAAAGCAAAGAAAATTCCAAAGATGGAGAAGAACATTATATAATGATTAAAGAATAAATCTACCAAGAAGACATAAAACTAAATGTATATGCACCAAACAACAAAAATGTAACATAGATGAGGAAAAATTGATAAAGCCGAAGGAGAAATAGACAAACCCATAATTACAGTTGAAAATTTCAATATCACTCTCAACAATTGACAGAAAACCAGCAAAGATATAGAAGATCTCAACAACACTATGAGCCAAAGTATATACTCAACATTTATAGAACACTCCACCCAACAACAGAGTTCCTTTCAAGTACCCATGGAACAGATAGCAAGATAGGTGTGGCCATAAAACAAACCTCAACAAATTTTTAAAAAATGCTTATAGAGCGTGTTCTGGGACCACAATGTAATCAATCTAGAAAATAATAACAGAGAGGTACTAAAAACCTCCAAACACTTAAAAGTAAACAACACACTTTCAAATAACCAAGAGTCAAAAAGGAAGTCTTGAAGGAAATTTAAAAATACACTGAGTAAAAAGGAAAACATTTCAAAATTTGCGGGACACAGCTCAAATACTGCTAAGAGGAAAATTTAAGCACCAAATGGTAATATTAGAAAAAATAATAAGGGAATACTATAAATAACTCTACACCCATAAATCTGACAGCATACATGAAATGGTCAATTCCTCAAAAAAGCTCTAACTACCACAATTCGCCCAATATGAAATAGGTAATTTAAACAATCTTACAACCAAATTTCCTATTAAGAAATTTTCACTTGTAACTTTAAAACTTCTGAAATCTTCAAGTCCAGATGGTTTTCACTTAGATTCTACCAAACATATAAAAAATGTGAAAATCCTTAATAAATTATTAGCAACCTGAATTAAGCAATATAATAAAAAGAATCAGACACAATAACCAAGTGAGATTTATTCCAAGGATGCAAAGCTGGCTTAACACAGTAAAATCAATCACTATAATCCATTATATTAACAGGCTAAAAGAAAAATCACACAATGATATCAATTACTATAGAAAGGGCATCTGATAAAATTCAACACCCCTTCATGATAAAACTTTCAGCAAAATAGGAATAGAGGTGAATTTCCTCAACTAGGTGAAGAGCAACTACAAAAAAGCCTATGGTTAACATCATACTTAATGGTTAAAGACTGAATGTTTTCCCTCTAAAATCAGGAATGAGGATGCTGTTCTCACAATGACTATTAAACACATTACTGGAAGTTCTACCCAGTGCAGTAAGGCAAGAAGTAGAAATAAAAGGCATACGGATAGGAAAGGAAGAAACAAAACTACTCCTATTTGCAGATGACATAATCACCTACATGAAAAATCTTGAGAAGCCTACCAAAAAACCTCCTAGAACTAATGAGTTCAACAAGGTTGCAAGACATAAGATCAACACACAAAAATCAACTGTACTCCTATAAACTAGCAAGGACACATAGAAACCAAAATTAAAAATAAAATACTATTTAAAATCATGCCAAAAAAATCTCAATAAAACTATTATTTTTAAAATACAATACTTAGGTATAAATCTAACAAAACATGTACAGGGCTCCTATGCTGAAAACTACAAAACACTGCTGAAAAGAAGTCAAAGAAATCTTTTTTTTTTTTTAAGATTTTATTTATTTATTCATGAGAGAGAGAGAGAGAGAGAGAGAGAGAGAGGCAGAGACACAGGCAGAGGGAGAAGCAGGCTCCGTGCCAGGAGCCTGACGCAGGACTCGATCCCGGGACTCCAGGATTGCGCCCTGGGCCAAAGGCAGGAGCCAAACCGCTGAGCCACCCAGGGATCCCCGAAGAAGTCTTTAAATAAATGAGGAAATATACTATGATCATGGATCAGATGACTCAACAAAGACATTAATTCTCCCCCAAAGTGATAAATATGTTTAATGCACTTCCTACAAAAATCTCAGAAATGACTTTGTAGAGATAGATAAGATTATTCTAAAATTTATGTAGGAAGGCAAATAAACTAAAATAGCTAAAACAATTTTGAAAAAGAATAAAGTGGAGGGAACCATTCTATCCTATTTCAAGATATTATATAGCTAAACTAATCAAGATTGTGTGGTGTTGGCAGAGGAACATACAGATCAATAGAGCAGAAGAGTGAACATAGACCTACAGAATTAAAGCCAAATGATTTTTGATAATGGTATAAAAGCAATTCAATGGAGAGAAGATAGTTTTTTCAATAGTTGGTGCTGCAGCAATGGATAGCTATAAAAAAAATTCTTGACCTAAATCTTACACCTTACATAAAAGTCAATTCAAAATGTATCATAAATGTAAATCTAAGAAGTAAAACTATAAAAATGGAAGAAAATGTAAGAAAAGATCTTCAGAACTTGGGGAAGAGTTCTTAGACATGACATCAAAAGCATAATCCACAAAAGAAAAATTAGTAAATTGGATATCCTTAAAATTAAACATTCAATCTATAAAAGCTCACGTGAAAAGGATGAAAGGACAATCCAGAGACTGGGAGAAAACATTTGTAAACCACATATCTGTTATATAGATACCTAGATAACTAGAAGTTATAAAGAACTCTTAAAACTCAACAGTAAGAAAACAATCCAGTTAGAAAATAGGCAAAGTGCATGAACAGACATTTCACCAAAAAGAATATATGGATGACAAATAAGCACATGAAAAGATGTTCAGCATCACTAGCAATTAAGGGAAAAGTAATTTAAGATCACAATGAGATAAAACTGTATACCTATGAGAACAGCTAAATTTTTTAGAGTGAAAATATCAAATGCTGGTAATGCATGCATAGGAACTGGATCTCTCATGTGTTGCTGGTAAGACTCTAATGGAAGAGTGACCCTGGAAAGTCGTTTGGCAGTGTCTTCTAAAACTAAACATGCAATTAATGTATGATCTATCAATCACACTCCTGGGCATTTATCTCACAGAAATGAACATTTATGTCCACACAAAAATCTGTGTACAATTGTTCACAACGGCTTTATTTATAACAGCCAAGAGCTGGAAACAACCAAATACCCTACAAAGTGACTAGTCAAATAAAACAGTACATTCATATCATGGAATACTACTCAGCAGTAAAAAGAAATAAACTACTAAAACTCAGATCAACTTAGATGGATCTCAAGAGTACTGTGTCAAATGAAAAAAAATCCAATCTCAAAAGGTCACATACCATAGGAATCCTTTTATGTCACATTCTCAAAATGACAAAATCACAGACGGAGAAATTATTAGTGGCTGCCTAGGGTTAGGGATGGTGGGGAGAAGAGGTATGGGTGTGACTAGAAAGGAGAACAAGAGGAAGATATTTGTGGTGATGCAACAATTTTGTATCTTGATTATAGTGGTAGTTATAGGAATCTATACATATGGTAAAATGTCATGGAACTATATGTACTTTTATCAAGGCTAATTTCCTGGATTTGAGACAGGCACTAAAGGAGGGCACTTGATGGGATGAGTACTGGGTATTATACTGTATGTTGGCCAATTGAATTTAAATATCTTAACTTTTTTTTTTCCTGGATTTGATATCGTACTATACTTACATTACGTAAGATGTAACCAATTGGGGAAACTAAGTAAAGGGTATATGGAACCTCTCTGTACTATCTTTGCAAATTCCTATAATTATTTTTAAATAAAATTTGAAGAAAAAAAGTATTAACTTAAGGTCTTTATACCACTTACTTAAATTATGCTCCTATCTGCTTTTTATGTTTAAGTATTACTTTTAGATATCTCTAAAATAGATCAATACTCTTGTCTGCTAATTAATTGAAGTTTTGAGGATCTATGCTTGAATGTTGAAAAATATGTTTTATAGCAAGCAGGCTCTATAACTACATGACATTTCCAAACTGGAAGGGGTTCTAATCTTAGAGTTAATTAATTAAAATAAAAGGTGTTTGTAGATAACTAGTATTCAGTTTAAAAAAAAAAACAAGAAGTAAGGCAGCCCGGGGGGGCTCAGTGGTTAAGCATCTGCCTTCAGCCCAGGGCATGATCCTGGAGACCCCGGATCGATCCCACATCGGGCTCCCTGCATGCAGCCTGCTTTTCTCCCTCTGCCTGTGTCTCTGCCTCTCTCCCTCTCCCCCTGCGTCTCAAATAAATAAATAAATAAATAGTAAATAAAAAACAAGAAGTAGTGGTATAAATCTGGAAAATCATGCCACAATTATAGAAAAAAATTATCAATTATACAAGGGTAAAAGCACCCTCAGAGTACTCACACAGAGACACTAGTATGTCTTCCCTGCTCCTTCTACAGGCCAGTGGGACCTCATAACCTGACACCATGCCTGGCACACATGAGGAAGCTCTCAGTAAAAACTGCTAAGTAAATGAATGAATGACCTAAGAGCTGCCTTATTTTTGCCCACTGAGCCAAGAAATGCGGGTTTGCAGATCTTGCTATATTCCGAATATTTTTCCACAATAAATTTCTACTTGCAGAGGAAAAAAATTAATAGAAGTAGAATTTTTTTAAAGGAGAAACTGAATTAGTAATCAAACATACAGCACCTGAGTTACTACCAGGCTTTATAAAAATGGTATCTTAATCTGCCTCTTCCATTTCCTAAATCCTCTGCTCAGCATCTATTTATAAACTGCTCATGTCATAGATTATCCCTATTCTATCAGCAAAGACTTTGGGCCTAACTGGAGACCACCCTTGCTCCCAATGTTGTTTTTTCTTTCCTCGGTCTTACACTTAGCCCTCTCCCAAATCCCTACCACATATATGCCTCCCCCTCCTCTCTCCAAAAGAGAGAGAAAGAAAGCATGAGAGAAAAACAGCATTAAGTGACCAGGGCCTTGCAAAATAGTAGCATAAACAAGCAAAACAAGTTTAATTTGGCACACAAATATTCAAATATGTGCTCACCATAAGGCATATTACCCATTCCTCAAATACACAATATAGAAAACAAAATTGAGTTATGTCATCCTTACTGAATTCATCTTCAGCCACAAGACTTGAGAACTGGTTACCCAAATTGTAGATCACTCAGGCTCCTTTGTTCCATGTTGCTTGGGGATAGTGGGTGGAGGTGCGTGGGTAGAGGTCAACTCTTTCATAGGAGCTAAGAAGAGCAGAGGCCTGAACTTGATAGCAACTCATATGCAAGACACTGTGCTAGAACTTTTAAACTGATAATGTTATTTACTCCTTTTAACTATCTATGAAGTAGGCATAATCTATACCAGACAGGTGGGGAAACTGTAGCTCCCAAGGCATAAGTGATATGGAGCCAGGGTTCAAACCCAAAGTTCCTTACTCAAAATATTCAAAAACCTATATAACCTTTTCATTACACTCTCCCTCTCTAAATCCAATCTGTGGGATTACAGCTATTTTATTTTCTCTTTCTCCTAGAGCATCACTACTCAACTAATCAGAGACCTGTTAATAGAACAGGGTTTAAGACCTGTTTAAGAACAGGGTTCTTAAAAAAGAACTCTTTTTACAACTGTTCATACTCCTCGCGTTACTTTTAGTAAGTCAGTCAGTTTTCCTCTCTGACCGTCAATCACCTTTCCGATGCAGCTGGTTTCTGAGGCTCCTTCTAAGAATAAAACTTTTCCATTGCAAGATGTCTTCTGTGTTGTGAACACAAACACTCAGAGCTCTAAGAACCATTGTCTAAAATGTATTTTCCAGAGCAAACACCGTTATATCGATTTAATTCTATATACCAGTATTAAACCACTTTCAATTATTTGCATTTTAATTTCACTAAAATTGCCTTTCTCGAGATGAATTCCTTTGTAAAACTTAACTAAGATTTACCTTATCCATCAGTCTGAGCTTTATTTTTTTGTTCTGACCATGTGACAAATATCACCAATTACTTTTCGCCAACTGGGAATATTCTTTT
Source organism: Canis lupus dingo (assembly GCF_003254725.2). NCBI lineage: Eukaryota > Metazoa > Chordata > Mammalia > Carnivora > Canidae > Canis > Canis lupus. The sequence continues at coordinate 11,780,562 of NC_064265.1, forward strand.
GTGGCTCTGATTTCCAAAAACAAAACAAAACAGAAAAACAAAAAAACTAATTTTCCCCGGAGTGCTTCATCCTCCTGGCTCTGGAGGTCCAGAGGTAAGCCTATAATAGGCACAAATGTACATCTCACCTCCTCTATATACCTGATGTTCGGAAAACTGGTCCAGTGTGCCCAGGATTTGGTACCGCAAGCCGTAGAACTCCGGCATGCCAAGGAAAGTTTGCTATTAAAATTAAACAGTACTCTGACCGGGGCTTCGCGGACAATGAAGGAAACGATCGCCCCCTCTCATCTGGACACACCCCTTCTCCTCCCACTGGGAGCAGCGATCGGCGCGCAGCTGTCAGCTCGGGGTCCCTGCCGGCGCGCGCCTCCGCCGTCCCCGAGTCGGCAGACCCGCCGGGGGAAGCCAGGCGGACAGAGGACTCCGACGAGCCCCACGGAGCCAGGTGGGGCCAAGCCCGGCCCGAGGGAGGGGCGGGCCCGGCGCCGCCTCCACCTCCAGGCCCGCCCTGCGCCACACCCGACCCCGCCCGCTTTCGGCTAACGGGCCGCGGCGCCCGGCTCCACCCGCGAGCCCTCACCTCGCCCACGGCGGCCTCCGGGAGTCGGCGCCCGCGGGTCGCGCCGCCTCGCCGCAGTACCACCCGCCGCCGCCTCCGCAACCTCAGCCCACCGGGCGGACCCGGCCCAGGTCACTGGCGGCCCAGGCGCAGGTAGGCGGAGGTGCGCATGCGCAGGCCTTGAGTCTCCATTCGCTGCTGCTAAGCGACACCCGCACCCGGGCCGACCAATCCCGGAGCGCTCTCCCCGCCCGCTCCCCGCGCAGTCCCGACCCGGAGGCTTCTTAAAGGGCTGCGACCCGAAGGCGCCCGGGCTGTGGCCCCGGCGCGCGCGCCTCTCGGCTTGCGTCCCTTCTCGGGGCTCTCACCCGGGTGGGCTTGATGTCCAGGCCTGTAGTCCCCACGTCCGGAGGTGCCAGGAGACTTCTCCGTCTCCGTTCGGTTCCTGCCGGGGTAGAGTACACGACTGACGCGCCGAGGCAGGGAGGTTCCGCGGAACTGCGCGACACGCCCCGGCTGTGGGTTCCGCTGCCTGCGCGGCGGGGCGGGAAGCCCGAGATAGGCGAAACCAAAGAGCACAGCCTCCTGCCACCTCGGACGAGGTGCTGAAGTCCGACCCTGGAGGGACACACCTCAGTCTGGCGGGGGAGGCGCTCACAGATACCACAGATGCACGGCCCGCTGCAGGGAAGCTGAAGTCGTCCATTTAGTTTTCCTCCAACAAATTTTGAGCACCTGCTGTGTGTCAGACACTATGCCAGGCACTGGGGACACAGAAGGAACTCCTGACACTAAAAACTATGTTAAGAGAGGGCAGAGGGCAGCCCGGGTGGCGCAGCGGTTTAGCGCCGCCTTCAGCCCAGGGCCTGATCCTGGGGCCCCGGGATCGAGTCCCGCGTCGGGCTCCCTGCATGGAGCCTGCTTCTCCCTCTGCCTGTGTCTCTGCCTCTCTCTCTCTCTCTCTCTCTCTCTCTCTCTGTGTGTCTCATGAGTAAATAAATGAAATCTTAAAGAAAAGAGAGAGGGCAGAGTGAGAGCACCAATCGAACAATTCAACAGTTACACGTGTGTTTAAATACAAACCGAGACGCGTGCTCTTCAGAGAGGAACAAGGTTTCCTTTTTAAGATGTTTTTATTTTATTTATTCATGAGAGACACAGAGAGAGAGGCAGAGACACAGGCAGAGGGAGAAGCAGGCTTCCTCTGGGGAGCCTGATGGGGGACTCCATCCCAGGATCCTGGGATCACGACCTGAGCCAAAGGCAGATGCTTAACTACTGAGCCGCTCAGGCATCCCAGGAACAAGGCTTTTTAGAGAAATTACGGGAGCTTCCGGTCTGAACTTGGGAGTCGGAGGAGGCTTCTTTGAGAATGTGACACCAGCTGACTAGTAGCTAAGGAGGCAAAAAGGGATAGAAGACTGGTTCAGACAGAGGGTAGAGTATGTACAAAGAACAGGGAGGCAGCAAGGCTTCTTTGAGGGATGAAAAGAAACGGGGTAGTACATGAGAAGCTAGTGTTCAACAGGCACAGAATTTCAACTGGGAAGGAGAAAAAGTTCTGAAAATGAATAATGGTGATGGCTGCACAACAATGTATAATTTTAAACGTCACAGAATTGTACATTTAAAAATGGTTAAAACGGGGCAGGGGTGGAGGAGCGGGTGGCTGGGTGGCTCAGTTGATTAAATGTCTGCCTTCAGCTCAGATCATAATCCCCGGGTCCTAGGATGGAGCCCTGGGTTGGGCTCCCTTCCCAGGGGAGTCTGCTTTCCCTCACCCCTCCTTCCCATTCGTGCTCTCTCTTGCTCACTCTCTCAGATAAATAAATAAAATATTTTTAAAAATAAAAATAATATCTTTAATAAATAAATGGTTAAAATGGTAAATTTTATGTATATTTTACCACAAAGAAGAAAAAGACAAGAAAGATAAAAAAACTCAGAGTTTAGAGAGTAAGGAATATGGTGAGAGCCACTAGAGAGAATAGAAGAGCTAAGACCACCTATCTCCTATCTCTCTGATAGGAGAGCTGGGAAGCCAATGCAGCCATCTGGGCATGAGAGGATGAAGTTGGAGCTTGGACTTAGACCCGAGCGATGGTGAAGAGGGTGAGAACTAGGCAGTCTGCAGAGACATAGAGGAGAAAAATCAACAAGACTTGGTGATGATCTGGATGTGAAACGGTAACAAAGTAGCTTCAAGGACAATGCCACTGTTCAGCCTTGAGTGACTGGGTAGAAAGTGGAGGGATTCATGGATATAAAGAACGCTGGAAAAGGATCTGATTTTGGAGAGACGAATGATCACTAGTTCCATCTAAGACAAACTGAATTTGAGGCACCCTTTGACACTTCTGGTTGGGATGTCATTGTACACAGTCGAACATACAGGTTGGCATTCCATGTACAGGTCTGGGCTGGACATAGACTTTTGAAAATCATCACCAAATGGGCAGAAATTGAAGCAGACCTCACATAGAGAAAAATTACAAAATGAAAACAGAAGAGAGCTATGACAGAGTTGACCTCCAGGGATCGCCACTGAGTCAGGGTTGGCCTGTGTGACAAATGATCATGAGGCTAGATCATAAGAGACACAAAGGATAAAAACAATGAGATTTGATTGGTAAAGGAGATTGAAACCCCTTCATTGTATGTGCCAGGAAAGAGGCTAGGATTCCCTCTCAAGGTGCATTCACACGTGAATGGAGATGAGGTCTTCTCACCACGGTCATGAAAACAAGGCTCTGGCTTGGAATGAGGAAGGAAAAATTGGCACCAGACCTACAGCTTTTGAATATGGAGCCCCGGGTTCTCAGAATCTACAGTTTGAGTGCTTTATAATAGGGCTTTGTGCCTTCTGATTGGTGCAGCTCATGTGACTGGGGCACCAGAGTGGACTGGGCTAAAAGGTAAGATGTAGAATCTGAAGTCCTAGCCCTCCTCTCCATCACTGGTCATTTTGACTTTCCCAGGCTTCTTCATCCCTCCACTTCAGGATCACATCCTGAACTGCTTATCACCATAGAAGAGCTCCACGTTTGAAGTTGTAAATGCAGACACCTGATCTCTGTCCCTTGACTGTTCTCAGAAATCTGCCCACTGTTCTCTGGCCTGCAGAAGCCTCCACTCCACTTGTCCTTCTTACTTTGTTCAATGTATCACCTCTCCCCAATCTTTATTTCCTTCCCCATCAGCTGAAAGTCCAAGGTTTATCACTTCCATCACCTTTTTCCCAATATGCTTACCTCCATTCTGCAATTATTCTTCTGTCACACCTGCCTGGCAGGTCTCCAACTCTGGGGAAAAAAAATCCAACCTTCTGGGTTTCTCTAACTCTGTTCCTGAGCTATAAGTACTGCTGGAAAAAAAAAAAATCTTACAACCACACAGATCAGTGCTATGTATATGCATTGCCCACCTCCACCAGGTCCTCAACACTGTCCAGCAGTCCTATGTTTGCCTCTCTCCAATTCTCCAGAATACCAACCTCAAAATCTCCTGCATGCTTCCCCAATCTTCCACTCTTCAACATCCCCCTCACTTTCCCAGGTGCCTTTTTCACCAAGAAAAGAACAACCATTAAAGGGATAGCCCTCAGCTTGCACCAACTTCTGTCCCTCCCAACTACCACCTTTGTTCCCTTTTCCCCTTCACAGTCAAACTTCTCGGAAAGAGTGGCCTGCTCTAAAGATTCCATTTGCTTCACCTTTCCTGTATTTCACTGTCCCTGACAATTCTCACTGCTGCCTCGACATATCGCTGGAATTTCCTCCATTAAGGATATCAAAGACCTAGTCTCTACCTTGATTGACCTTTCCACAGCATTTGTAATTGCTGTTCTATCTTGCTTTCCTACTCACTCTTATTTCCCATATGACTGTCTCGCCTCTACCCCTCCACGCTCCCGGATTTCCTCTTATATCTCTAGTCTCCCCCCCCCGCCCCCATTCTCCTTTGTAGTTTCTTTTCCTTGGCCAGGAGAGAAGCCAACTCACTCTCCTTGAGTAGTCTTATCCCCTGCACGGTTCCAGTCAGTTTCCACAAGTGATGCTTCTCAAAGTGATGCTTTTATCACCAAACCGGCCCTTGACCCTGAGTTCCAGACCCAAATAGCCAGCCTTGCCTCTCCATTTGACCACCTTGCATGTATATGGTCAAGGCTAACTTTCTCACTCTCACTTCCAGTCCAGCTTCTCCTTTACTGTTCCTTGTCTGAATAAATGGCATTACCAGTCTCTCAGTTGGTTAAGCCAGGACACCAGAAGTCATCCCTAATTATTCCTCTCTCCCTCCCCCATTAATTCACTAAGGGCCTGTGGAGTCTATTCCTCATGTCTTTCAAATGCACAGATTTCTTTTTTTCACTGCTCCCACCATTTCTGGCCTACACATCTGCTGCAAATAGCCCTCTCTGTGTTTGTTTGATTCTCCTTTCTTCTTCTTGTCTGGCTGCCCTACCTTTCACCATACTACAGCCAGGAAAACTCTAAAATGCATCTCTGACTTCATTTTCCTTTTGCCTAAAACCATCTATGGCTCTGATTATTCTAAGGAGAGAGCCCGGGCTCTGGATACTTGTCACCTGGGTAACCTCCACTTCCTCTTCATACTGAAACGTCTATTCTCCTGGAGGGCGTTCCCTGCATGCTGGACCAGGTTGGTAGGGTGGTCCCCTACACTTGCCCCAACTTAACTCCGTCTCTGGGGACACCTGTGTGGCTCAATGGTTGAGTGTCTGCCTTCAGCTCAGGGCGTGATTGTGGAGTCCCAGGATCAAGTCCCACATCAGCTCCCCAAAGGGAGCCTGCTTCTCCCTCTGCCTATGTCTCTGTCTCTCTCTGTGTCTCTCATGAATAAATAAATAAAAATCTTTACATCATCTCTGTTATGGTCCTTCCTCATTTGTGTAACAATAGCACTGCATAGGACTAAGCAGGGCCTAAATTCTCCTCCTAATGATCCTTCTCTGCCCCACTCTGCTTTCTGCAGAACCTCTGGGGACTTTTCCTGGGGAGGGAGACTGGTTTGTGAAGACAGGCTTCGGAATCAGGAAGCCCTAAAGTCTTCGCCCAGTTTAGGTATGTTGCCCCATGTTTCTCACTGGTATGAAAGCTGTGAAATGGGATGAAAGCTGCCTCCTCTCAGGGTTGAATAAGGGGACTGTGGAGGGAGAGCCCAGCAAAAGTAGATGAGAGTGCTCTGGGTCAGGGTCACCACTCAGGGAAATGAAGCTCTGGGGAAGAATTGCCCCAGATCTTTTTTGAGAAAATTTTTCCAAGGTCTTCCAAATGATGTGGCTGCCGCTCATTCTGTGCTGCAAGGAAAACCAACCTTGTTCCCAGGTCCTTAAGGGATGGGCTAAACCAGAGAGAAGACAACCACTTCAGAGTTTCGGTGGTTGCTGGTACTAACTATATGGCCTACGTGGGTGGGCCCAGCTTCCTTCTTTTCTCTTGCAGCAAACCACCTCTGCAGTATGTTGCGTGGGCAGTATGGAGTAATAGCTAAGACTGAAGATTCTAGGGGCACCTGGGTGGTTCAGTGGCTGAGCCTCTGCCTTTGGCTCAGGTCATGAACCTGGGGTGCAGGATCGAGTCTTGCATTGGGTTCCTTGCAGGGAGCCTGCTTCTCCCTGTGCCTGTGTCTCTGCCTCTGTGAGTCTCTCATGAATAAATAAATAAATAAAAGATTATAGAAAAAAAAAGAACAAGGGTTCTAAAAAAGCCATACTCCCTGTGTACAGATACCAGCTTTGCCCTTAATTGCCGTTAGATCTTAGGCAGGTTACTTCACCTGTTTTCTCGTCTGTAAAATGGAGAAAATAATAGTGCCTTCTAGGGTTGTAAACCTAATAAGCATTATTACTACCCAGAGGAAAAATAGGTATGTATGCGAGTTTCTCCCTCTGCAAAGAGTAAAGCTAACACCAGTGTTTTCCTAGGCCCTGCAGGGTTTGGCTTGGCAGGAGGCAAAGGCTAGGGTTCATGCTCCAGACGCAGATCTGTTGGAACCGCAGTGATGTCGAAAGAGGGAGGCGTAGACTCGGAGACCGAAAGCGGGTTGCGGCCACGAAGCCCCCGTGACCCGGGCAGGCGGACCTGACGCACGGCCCCGCCCCCGAGGCTAGCCCCGCTGACTGCGCACAAGCCCCGCAGGGGCAGGCGGCTCCGCGCCCCAGGGGCGGGGCGCAGGCTGACGCTCCGAGCATCGCCCTGGCGCGCCCAATCACGAATGACGTTGCGCCCGGGCCCGGTCCACGGGAGGACCCAATCGACGTCGAGAGCGTGGGTCGGTCCCGCCGTGGCCTAGTGGGGCTGGGGCTGGGCTGCTGGTTGGCTCCAGGCGTGGGGGTGCGCGGGGCCTGAGGCCGGGGTCCCACCCGGCTTTCCGGGATGTCGGTGGCCTTCGTACCGGACTGGCTGAAAGGCAAGGCGGAAGTCAACCAGGAGACGATCCAGCGGGTGAGCGCTAAGCGCGGGCAGAGACACGTTCCTTAGTCGAGATCCCGAGGGAAGCTTCCTGGAGGGAGCAGCATCTCAGCTCAGGCTTGTGGCGTGCGTAGGGGGTCGACTTGCAGGGGTGTGGAGTGAGACGGGAACGGAGTCGGCAAAGGCACTGGGGCGGGACAGCTCGGCATTGGAGACAGCGGGGGTCGGGGTGGGAGCGGTGCGGGGAGTGTTCCCGGCTGTCCCGTTCACACGCTGACTGGCCCCCTTCTCTGGCCTTTCAGCTCTTGGAGGAGAATGACCAACTCATCCGCTGTATCGTGGAGTATCAGAACAAAGGCCGGGCGAATGAGTGCGTCCAGTAAGTACCCTCCCCACCTCTACTTTTGGTGTAGGCTGAAACCATGATACAGCAACCGCCCTGAACTGGGAGTCTTGGGTGATGGATTGCCCATGAAGCTCTCAGGGAAGTTGCTTACCTGCCCAAGGCCACACAGCACATTGTGAAGTCTAGATTCAGACGTGGCACCATCTTCAAAACTTGAGTTATGCTCATTGCAAATCTCAGGTAGACGTGTCAGCTGATGGCAACAGAGATGGAAAACTAGTCTCAGGAGATGTGAGCTGTGGCCCCTTTCTCCTCATAGATCTCCAGCTTATCTCCAGCTTTTCGGGCGGGGGCGGGGGTGTCAGATCATTTGACTGCTGAGTTCCCTTTCATTTATTTATTTATTTTAAGTAGACTTCACGACTAGCATAGAGCCCTAGGAGTGTCTTGAACTCACCACCCTGAGATTAAGACCTGAGCTAAGATGAAGAGTCAGAGGCTTCACCAACTAAGCGCCCCATCCCCTTCATTTTCTAACTTGGAGTCAGCCTGTAATGCACACAAAGACCAATAAAAGACTTCCAAGTTAATTAAGCCAAAGGCAAATTCTGCACAGTAATTGAATGTGGTCTCTAGCTATATACCAAAAGGAGAGACAATAGTCTCTTTTCTAAATGTAGTCCAGGACTATGCTCCATTTATTATAGAAAAATACATTTTTCATTCCTACTGAAGACCTCTTTAAGAAAACCATACTTTCCCCATCCCCTAAAAAAAAAAAAAAAAATCACCTATAGTCCCTTACTGAACAACTCAATGAAATAGTTGAGATATCCATCTTTGGGTGAGTCTTTACATTTGGTTCTGGCATCGGGTAATTTGCTTTTTTGCAGTTTATAGTAAACTCTCATTTTTCTATACAGAAAATAGTTGCAAAAATGTTCTCAACCTATGGGTAAGAAAGTTATCAAGATTTCACATTTATAGGCCATACTTCCTGGCTCCCTTAGTCTGATTTGTCTTCCTGGATAGAGAATTATGCTCCTTGATTGATAATCACTACAATAGTAAGCTCATATTAATACCATAAAAGTGCCTTGTCCCTTCATTAAGTTTGTTCCACAAATATTTCATAAGTACTACTGACTACCAGAAACTGTTGCAGCTATTGGGGAATAGGTACCAAAACCAGCTCTGCTTTTTACCAAATCAGGTACCAGCTCTGCCCTTATGGAGTTTACATTCTACACTCAGGAATCTAGAGAGAGGAAATCATACAATTAGGTACATACTAATAAGTGCTTTGAGTAAGAATAAAGCAGTGTTAGTGGCAGGAAGGGGTGTTGTTTTATATAGGGTATCTCTGATGGGACATCTGAGTAGAACCAGAGGTGAGGGAGCCAGCCATATGGATATATATAAGGCAGAGACAGAATCAGGTGGAAAAGCCCCATTGACTGGAGCACACTGTTGTCTTCAAATCAGAGCAAAGAGGATACAGCAGCCAGAACTCAGTGAGCGAAGGGAAAATGGTAGGAGCTGAGGTCAGAAAGATAATTAGAGGCCCCAATCGTGTAGAGCCTTGTAGGCCATCAGAAAAGCTGGAAGGGCTAAGCTTTAGTCAGAATGAGATGGGACCATTTGGAGGGTTTTAGTCAGAGGTGTGGCAAATCTTGACTTAAACTGTACAATACTCACTTATGTTGCCATGTGGGGAATAGACTTGTTCAATACAATAGTCTAAGCAAGGATAGTGGCTTGGCCCAGAGAGCTGTGAAAGTGATAAGTGAGAACAGGTAAGATTCTGGATATATTTGCATTGGTTAAACAAGGAGGTTGATCATGCTGAATCATCCAATCAATAGATGCGCCATTCCAGTATAGTGGGTAAATTCCTTTCCAGTGTTTTGTTCATGTTCAGCAACACAAAGCCTCTAATTTTTGCCTCTTTTTCACCTATAGGTACCAACATGTGTTACATAGAAATCTCATTTATTTGGCTACCATCGCAGATGCCAACCCAACCAGTGCTTCAAAAGCAATGGAATAATCTTTCAGTTGGCTGTCACGAGGAGTAACTGAGTGTAATCCATGTCCTATGAAGTAAAGACAGGCTCTTTACCAACTCAACTGCTTAAAATATGAATGAACCCTCTATGGCTCTTTTAAAAATGTGACAATGTGAAGAAAGCTACTAGATTAACTGTATTCTCAGTGTAAATATTTACTTTAATAATTAAGTAGATTTAGTGGACTCCAGATGTCCTCTTTTCTGATAGGCATGTTGGGATAAAAAGATATCATGGGCATCATCTTCAATTCTACCTTTTCAGTTTCAACCTGAAGAGGAAACTGAGCAGGTGATAGGCAATTAACAGGAATTGGGGAGACTCCTAACTGAGGCCCTGCCAAATGGGCATGTAACTGTGTGCTCCCTTCTACCAGTTTGTAGTCATGGACCTGATCATCCTTTTCAGGTTGCTTTGAAATAAAACTTGCCTTTCCATGCAACACTCATATTGAGGTATAGAGATTTTCATATAAGTGTTCCATTTGGTCTTCTAGAAAAACTATAAGAACTTAAAAATATATGTAACAATACTACCATTGCTACCAAAATCAATGGTCATTCTTCATTATTATTTAATATAATCTAATAATAAACTTTTAAAATACTTTTTAAAACACATTCTTCCTCCTATCTTTTGAAGGTTCTTGGCTGGGGCTCTATACCAAATGACAGATTAACAAAAGAAAAACATAAAAATTTAAGTTTTATGTGACATGGGAGCCCTTCACAAGGAAATGAAGACCCAAAGATAGTTAAACCTGAGTATTTTTTTTCTTATTTTTTTTTTCGAAACCTGAGTATTTTTATATGAGATTTGGTAAAAAGTGGAAAGCTATGGAAAACTGAGAGGACAGAAGGATATGAGCTATGTGTAGTAAACTGGGGGAACTTAGCCTGGCCTTTTCATTCAAATTCTCAGTGTCCCTCCATTTTAAGAGATAAGGATGCGCCTTTCTTCTGGGTATAGGGAGGGCACCTCTCACATGAGGGTCTCATCACCTGGTTCATGGGAGGTCAGAGAGTCCTTCCAATATCTGCCATTTTTCAGATGCTTCAGCTCAAAATATTCAATAAGCCAAGGTGCCACGTTTTGGAGTATTATGTCCTGAACCCCATCAGTTATCATGGAATGTCTTTTTGTTGATTTAACTCAGGATCCAAACGAGATTCATACACTGCATTGTGCTGATGTCCGTTAAGTCTCTGTAAAAATAATTAGCAGTTCCCCTTCTTGTCTTCTTTGCTATTGGTGCAAAAACTAGGTCACTTGCCCTAAAATTTCTCATATTCTGGATTTGCCTAGTTGGATCCCTATGGTGTCATTAAATATGTCCCACTATTGCCCACTTTTCCTATAAACTGGTAGATCTAAAGGCTCATTCAGACTGAGATTCTAATATTTTTGGCAAGTATACATCATAGGAGGTAAGTATACATCATAAGGTAAGAAGCAGTACTTGCTTTTGCATCACATCAAGAATGAGTTGATTTATTAATCAGGTGCTCAATAGCCTTTCACTTAAATTATGATTTACCAAGTTTTGATCTATTACTTCATCAGGGATTTATACTGATGGTTTCCTATCTTATCATCCCTCTGCCTTTATTATCTTTATTCAATAAAGAACTTTCTCTCTTTGAGACTTATCTGTAAAATGAGGCAGGGAGATTTTCTTAAGTAAACACAAAATTAGAACCTCTGGTGCCTGGCTTATTTAGTAGGAATCAAGGGTTGCAACCCAGAGAGACTAATGTATCATAGTGAAGAGAGATCTCATTTTGAATCATAGCTCAATTGAACCTCTGAGAGCTCTTGTTTCCTCACCTATATAATGAGGATAATGAATGTAGTATTTGCCTCCTAAGGTTGTTAGATTGAGATACTGTGGTTGAGAGCTGGGCATGTAGTAAACACAATGTATTAATGTGTGCTCTGATGTGTTATCTGAGGGCTCTGGCCCTTTCTGGCCCTTCTTAAGTCTGGGAAGAAGCCTGTTCTTTGCTCCCTCACCTATTCTATCCTTAGGGTTCTAACCCATTAACAGACTCTTCCTTCTGCCTCTGTTCATGGGATTGGTGCCCATACTCTATGCCAAGTGGGCTCTTGGGCCTGACCTGGTGAGCAGATATGGTGGGCACTATGCAATGTTTTTAGTTTTGAATTAGTTACTAATATTTAGAGAGGATTTTCCATTAAAGCCTGGATTTCTAGCCATGCTGGCCCTGTAGGTCCACATGGCAACCATCAGCTGGAGTTGGATGGCAGCTGTCTCTCTTTACTAGGCAGCTTGGCTTGTCTACAAATGGCTTGGCTCTAGCTGGAATGAGAGCACCAGCTGATGTTTCAATTTGGGTCTCGCCTAAAACAGCCTGAGACAAGGCCTTGGGCACAGATAGTTTATTTGGGAGATGATCTCAGGAAGCAGGAATAAGGCTGTGAGAAGAGTGAGACAGAGAATGAGGAAAAGCCACTAAATGGGTGTGTTGCCAAGGTCATTGCTGTAGGCAATAAGAGCTCAATTGGTGGTTGGGGGATGATCTCAAAAGCATACAAATGTCCCAGAAGTGTCCACCTGAGTTGGCGTTGCTTACAGGGGACTGGACTAATAAGCAGCCTTTGCAGCCAAGTTGGCCCTAGATGTCAGAAGAAGAAGAAAGTAAAAAGTGGCATGGCAGCGCCTGAGGTGGGCTTCTGCCAGCACAAGGCTGAGTCTGATCTCGCAGGAACTGTTGACTACCAGCAAGGTAGGCGAGGGTCTGTGATGGAGCATCAGAGGTTCCAGTGTGTGGGCTCTGAGTAAGCCAGCGTGGCCTAGAGCAGTTAAGTGTAGCTTCCTGTGTAGCAGGGATAATAGCCTTGAAGACAAAATCCAGTTCTCTCTCAGATGGAAGGAGCTTATGACCTGCTGTGTTCCCCTCCCTTTGTCTCTTGGAAGGTATTTCAATCCGCACGCAGAGGACTGAAGCAGGGCAAATCACAGCCTCTGGAAACAGCTGAGGCTACTTAAGCTACAGTTTACCCTATCTCCAGAGGGCCCCCTTCTGGGGAGATACACTGGAGAAGCTGGGACAGGCCAGTTAGTTGTCATTGTATGTGCCCACACCCACCCACCTCTACCTGTCTGCTTCAGAGACAGCCTGAAGCACAAGTATCTGCCATCCCTCTTAATGGGCCCAGAAATCAATATAGTTGTGAAACGTGATTTAAAAAGGTGAAGACCAAACCTGACCAATGTATTCACCGTTCTCTCTCCTCAGAGGACCTCCTGCTTCAAGATTAAGTCTCTACTCAGCCTGTCTACCCTTTTCCAGCTCTCAGGGTCAAGCTGATCTCCCAACAGCCTACAGAGGGCCTGAGCCTTTCTCTGGGGTTCCCAAGCCTGCCTCCCAGGATTTGCAACCGTGATGACTTCTGTCATTATCACATTCTCCTGGGATGAGGATATGGCAGCTAAAACAAAGAAAGCAGATAATTTGAGGTTAGGTTTCTTTCCTTTTTTTTTTTTTTAAGATTATTTATTTATTCATGAGAGACACAGCAAGAGAGGCAGAGACATCGGCAGAGGGAGAGGCAGGATCCCTGCAGGGAGCTCGATATGGGACTCTTATCCCAGAACCCTGGGATCATGACCTGAGCCAAAGGCAGACGCTTAACCACCAAACCACCCAGGTTTCCCTTGAGGTCAGGTTTATTCCACAAATTGTGAAGCTATATTTCCACTGCCTCATGAGGCTTTTTGACATCTCAGTCTGACTTTTGGGGACCCCAAGTAACAATATGGGTAGGGAGGAAAGGATGTTCAATGCTATCTCCTATGCTCTTAAACCTCTATAATCAACTTCCCTTCCTAAAGATGATGATTCCTAGAATCATCTAGTCTATTTCTTAAGCTGGGTACATAGTATCTTCATTTTGTTGGTACTCTACCTCACACATAATATGGTTTTGATTCCATTTTTTAATAAAGGCAAATTTAAGAAGTTAATTAATCTATTACTCTTTTCCCAATGAAAACCCTACAGATATTCCTCTGGAATCTAGGTGTTCTGTTCAGTCACTGGGACCTTTCTTTCCTTCCTAAATCTTTTTAATAAGAGTCTAGGGTCCAAAGGGAGGTTTTTTCATTTCTGCTTGTGATAAACTCATTCATTCAAAAAATATTTTCTGAATCACTAGTATGACTGAAGGTCCTGCAGTGAGGAAGCCAGACAATGTCATTGCTCTCACGGAAACCTCATTCTCATGTAAAGAAGACAACACAGTATAAATAACCTGTATTTATGGGGGAGACAGGCAATAAAATATAAACAATCAAGGAAAGCTTCACATGGCAATAAGTGCTGTGCAGAGAATTACATCAGGGTCATGTGCTGGAGAGTGTCTGGGTGGCTACTTTAAATTATGGAATCAGGAATGACCCTAGAAAGTAACACTGCAGCTGAGATATGAATAACAAAACCTGACACGTGACCATCAAGGGACCAAGCAGTACAGACAGAAGCAAGAGCTATGCAAAGACCTTTCATTCCAATTGGTTATTTTTTCCTCTCTTTCTCTTGAGTCCATTTATAGAGCAGTGTTCACCTATGTGGTCATCAACTCAATTATAACATGAGTTCTCCAGGCCTTATGCTGGGCTCGTGAAGAAAACTCAATTATAACAGAAGTTGACCAGGCCTTATGCTGGGCTCGTGAAGAAAATAGAGAAGAAGGAGCACAGTGCCCTGCTTTCAGGGAGCTCCTAATAAGCCTGACAAGACAAAAGAGACCCACACCAGGCATGGACCAGGGCACTATGCAAGACCAAGGATGCTGAGAAATTGTCCAGATATTGAAGCTGCAGGGATTCCAAGTGAAATTACCAAGTGCTTCTTATATAGCATAGAAAAAGTCTAGGCTTTTCAATTCCTGAACACTCTTGTCTGCAAACAAAAAATTGCCAGTGGCAGCAGAAGCTTTCAGCATCCCACACTCATTCCTCAAACTTTAATTGTACTGCAGCTGAGTCCCAGCAGTACGTATCTGTATCTCTGTCCTGAAGACTTTTTTCTAAAACTGGAAGTCTGCCTTGCCCAGGCATAGCAGACCAGAAGAACCTGGGGATTACCATGCTGGGAACAGCCCTCAACTGACTCTCGGTAAAGGAGTATTATGATTATTATGAGTATACTCATAGGTATTAGATGAGCTGGGAGTATTAACGTCCCAGCTCCCTCACCCCTCCATAGGGACAATTCCAAGATGTTTCTTCTGTACTGGTTGCCAGAGCTCCCCATCAGGGTTAAGCTCTAATCACCACTAAGGTAGATGGCTTAATAGCACACACCTTATTGGCTATCCTCCCAGTTCACTTCTTCACTCTCTAGATGGAATTTCCTAGGGCCACTTTTCAAATAAGCAGGTTGCATTCAAACCATTGTCTGAGAATCCTCTTCTAAGGGAAACAACCAAGATACTGGTTGTTTAATGCTTTACCTTTGGTGGATAGACCCAGATGGATTGGCTGAGCAAATATAGCTTCCATTAGTACCAGAGCAGATGAAAAATTTTTACCACAACCTAATTTACTAGCAAAAACTAGTGTCTAGAAAAAACCAAGGACTCAGCAGAATTTAGAGTTTGAAATCAGAGAACAAATTGATCAGAGAGTAAGGAAACTGTCTAACAGGAAGTGCTTGTCATAGTGTTTTTTATATGAATTTGGTGGGATCCAAGTTCCCTGCTAAAGAGGATGAAGCATTCAACATTTGTGAAATATAGTCCTGCTTTAATGCAAGTTAGTGGCTAAAAAAAGCCACTTGCCTAAAAGCCCAAAAGATGGATGTAGTATCAACAATTAAGGTGACTTCTTAGTTGGTAGCCATTGCCTCAGTGGCCATCTCTGTGCTGCCATACCCCCATGCTTCTCCTGATTACTGGCCCCACCCCAAGCTGATCAATCACAGGTATTGCCCACTATTGTGGCCATCAAGACTGACGGGCATATTAACATCATCAAGTCAATCAGATGTCTTGCTGGGATTTTTCTTACTAGTGCTGGCAGATAAAGTGCTATCCCCTCAGACTTCCAGGCTATAAAGATGTATGTTTGGAGCTGCTATGGCCATGTCCTCTGACCCTCATAGAGAAAAGAAAGCCCATCTGCTCTTGACTAATATTATGAGAATGTTATTCTATCAAACTACACATTTTTATGTAAAATGAAATAGTCTACTCCCTCGTTTTCCACAAAAAAGAAATCTAGGATTTAAAAGAAAATGTGTTTTCAAATTTTCAATATAGATTTTTGTTATCAAATTCTGGTATATTTGTTGTTGTGTTGTAGGTCTAAGATTACCTCCAGTTTTGATGATTAGCTAGGAGGACTCAAAGGACTCAGCATATAGTTGTACTCATAGCTATGATTTATTACAGCAAAAGAACACAAAATCGGCAAAGGGAAAAGGCATATGGGGTGAAGCCCAGAGGAAACCAGGTTCTAGCTTCCCCCTCCCAATTCATTCCTCCAGGGATGAATCATAACAACACGTGAGAAAATGTCTACCAGGGAAGTTCATTAAAGACTCAGTGGTCAAAGTTTTTACTGGGAGATGGTCACATATGTATGCATCCTCTGCCTAGTACATACCAAATTTCCAGATTTCAAGAAGGAAAGCAGGTGCTCAGCATAAACCATATTGTTTGCTCAAACAGTTTAGGCAGAGTGAAGCACTAATCGTTTAACTGAAGTTTTCTTTAAATGTTGGAAATTGGGATCCCTGGGTGGCGCAGCGGTTTGGCGCCTGCCTTTGGCCCAGGGCGCGATCCTGGGGACCCGGGATCGAATCCCACGTCGGGCTCCCGGTGCATGGAGCCTGCTTCTCCCTCTGCCTGTGTCTCTGCCTCTCTCTCTCTCTCTGTGACTATCATAAATAAATAAAAGTTGGAAAAAAAATATTAAAAAAAAATAAATGTTGGAAATTGATTACAGTACAGGTTCCCAGATCCACCCACAGGCCAACTTTTAAGCAAGTCTTTCTAAAGATGGCAGTCTTGGACTTACTCTTTTCTGTACAATTTTCTATTGAAGATACAGGATATCTTTTTATTTAAAAAATGGTGTAAGCAGGGGCCCCTGGGTGGCTCAGTTGGTTAAGCATCTCAGGGTCCTGGGATCCAGCCCTACATCCTTCCTGCTTGTGCTCTGTAAAATAAATAAATTGGATTTCTTTTCTCTCCTTTTGTTCATCTTTTTGTCCTTTCCCTAAGTTATAAAAATGTAAAAGTTAACTTGGTAGGGATCCCTGCTTGAGGCTAACCTGTGTATTACAGAGGATATACTAAAGGAGCTGAGAGGCAATAGATAGATAACCAATACACCATACATTGGGATAATCATGTGCCTTTTCTTTAATCTGTTAATATGGTGAATTATAGGAATAGATTCTCTGATGCTGAATCATCTTTGCATTCCTGAGTTAAAGCCAACTAGGTCATGAACATCTGGGGGTTTAATGCATTTGGGTTTTAAATACTAGGAAAAGTCCATTTCCTAGTATTTTATTTGGACTTTTAAATCCATGTTTATAATGAGATTGGTCTAGAACTTCCTTTAAAAAACAAAAAAGATTTAATTTACTTATTTGACAGAGAGAGGGAGAGAGCACAAGCAGGGGAAGCAGCAGAAATAGACTGAGAAATAGGCTCCCCACTGAGCAGGGGCCAGATGTGGGCCTGATCCCAGGACACTTGGATCATGACCTGAGCCAAAGGCAGATGCTGAACTGACTGAGCCACCCAGGTGCCCCAGGTCCATAACTTTCTTGCCCTCTTTGTTTGGTATTGGCATCACAAGATAAGTTAGGTAGCTGTCTTTTTTCCATTCTCTAAAATATTTTGATTGAGAAAAGATTATTGATCCTTAAGGGTCTGGTAAAATGTGCCTATGAGACAATGTGGAACTTGTGTTTTTGGAAAGGAAGACTATATTTGTTCTTACTGGTATTATTATGAGTAATTTCAAAGAAACTGAAATTTTGAAATTTTGAACATAGCTCAAAAATCCCCATATACCTCTCACTTAGATGCAATAATGAAGATTTTGGCACATTTGTTTCACTCATTATACCTAAAAAACTAAGAACATTTTCTTGCATAACCACAATTTCATTATCTTTATCTTCATTATTCATTATTAGGTGTCTATCAAAATTAAATGTAGTTCCTTGATTTCACCTAATATCTAGACCATTATCAAATTTCCCATTTAGTTATGTCAAAATGTCCTTCACAGAGTCTTGCTGTCCATTGAAAGATGAATAGATAAAGATGTGGTCTATATATACAATGGAATATTACTCAATCATTAGAAATGACAAATACCCACCATTTGCTTCAACATGGATGGAACTGGAAGGTATTATGCTGAGTGAAGTAAGTCAATCCGAGAAGGACAAACATTATATGGTCTCATTTCATTTCGGGAATATAAAAAATAGTGAAAGGGAATAAAGGGGAAAGCAGAGAAAATGAATGGGAAATATCAGTGAGGGTGACAGAACATGAGAGACTCCTAACTCTGGGAAATGAACAAGGAGTGGTGGAAAGGGAGGTTGGGTGGGGGGTTGGGGTGACTGGGTGATGGGCACTGAGGGGGGCACTTGACAGGTTGAGCACTGGATGTTATGTTATATGTTGGCAAATTGAACTCCAATAATAAAAAAAAAAGTCCTTCACAGTTGTTTGGAAAATTAGGGATTACTAATTCAACTTCTTCAATGCTTGTTAGTTTATTCAGGCCTTCTATTTCTTTGAGTCAATTTTGGTAATTTCTATTTTCTAGAAAATTATGTTTCATCTAAATTTCCCCACTAGTACTCCTGATTAGTTTTGCAAGAGTCCTATCCATTGAAGTGCCAACTGCTGGTGTAATCCTGCTGTAATAAGCTTAACACCCAAAATCATTACCTGAAAATTCCTACTACTGAGTCTTCTCCAAATTAAGCCTGAGTTTGTAAACTCCTTGGATATTAATTTTCTACTACTCTTGCTGATGAGGGAAGAGGTATCAGTCCGTTTGGTGGATGCTAGCCCTAGGTCTTATCCTGGTAGTTTCTTCACCTTAACCAAGTAGCATACCTTATCCTCAAATCTGAAATATAATTTCAACTCACAGGACAGAATAAAATAATTTTCAGCAAAGAGAGAACTTAGAACATATTTCATCCTGCTTATTTTACAGATGAAGAAACTGAACTCCAGGATCAGAGTGATTTGCCCCAGATCATATAATCAGTGGCAAGAAAGACACTTTTAGTGGAGTGTCAAGATAAGAATGAATTCCAGGAGATTCAAAGTATTTTAAATACTCCTCAAATTAAGCATTTCATTCCAGGGCCCTAAAGCCAACCTTACACTGAAGCCAGCTGCCCCAAAGCACAGTAATGACCAATTGCTCCCCTTCTTTCCTAAGTCTTTGTATGGAAGTTAGCTTTACCAACTAATTTCATCTCTGAATAGGCATGTACTGTTTTGTTTTTTCCAAAACTATTAAATGGTTAGCTGTAACACTGTAAGCAAAATCAGACCCAGGATCACTGGCTCTCAATTCAGCCTAGGTTACAAATGTGAAACCCAGGTGACTTGCTCTACTAGGGATACTGTACTTTTAGAGAGGGAGATCTGGCAACCTCTGACAGGTATAGCACTTCCATGATGGTGCAGGTCTGTGCACTTTACAAGGTGGCACAGGTGCAAAAACAGATGAGAAACTACCTAAGTGACTCTAATTTTTAAATTTACTATAAAGCTATAGTAACCAAAACTGTGTGCCACTTCACACTCATTAGGATGGCAATTAAAAAAAAAACAAACCCACAACATAACAAGTATTGGTGACGATGTTGAGAAATTGAAACCTTGTGCAATGCTGATGGGAATGTAAAATAGTGCAGTCACCATGAAAACCAGAATGGCAGTTCCTCATAAAAACAGAATTAGCTGGGTGCACCTGGGTGGCTTAGTGGGTTAAGCATCTGTCTTTGGCTCAGGTCATGATCCCAGAGTTCTGGGATCCAGCTGAGGTTGGGTTCCCTGCTGAGCTTGGAGCCTGCTTGTCTCTCTTCCTCTGTCCTTTCCCCTGTTCACTCTCTCTCTCAAATAAATAAAACCTTAAAAAAATTTTTTTAAACAATTAGCTTATGACCTACTAATTCCACTTCTGGATATGTGCCCAAAGGAACTGAAAGCAGGATCTCAAAGAGAAATTTGTACACTCATCCACACAGCAGTATTCTTCACAATAGCTAAAGATGGAAGGAACCCAAGTGTCCGTCCATCTGCTGATGAATGGATAAAGAAATTATGGTATATTCATACAATGGAGTACTATTTAGCCTTTAAAAAAAGGAAATCCTGCAATATGTGAGAACATTGATGAAAGGAGAACATTATGCTAAGTGAAACAAGTCAGTCACAAGACACAAATTGTACGATTCCATTTAATGCATGGTAACTAAAATAGTCAAACTTATAGAAGCAATGTATAAAATTATAATTGCCAAAGGATGAGAAGGGAGGGAAAGTAGTTGTTATCAATGGTCATAAAATTTCACCTAGGCAAGATGGATGAATACTAGAAATCTGCTGTACAACATTGTGCCTATTTTTTTTCAACATTGTGTCTATTGATTAACATACCATATCTTACACTTGAAATCTGTTAAGGTTGGGGGAGGGGGGTGGTGCCTGGGTGGCTCATTTGCGCTGAGCATTCAACTCTTGATTTTGGCTCAGGTCATGATTTTGGGGTTGTGAGATTCAGCCCTGTGCCAGGCTCCCCATTTAGCTAGCAGTCTGCTTGTCCCTCTCCCTCTGCTCCTCCCTCCACTGGGTCACGCTTGCTCTCAAATAAATAAATAAATAAAATCTTAGAAAAAAAAAAAACTGTCAAGAGGGTAGATCTCATGTTAAGTGTTCTTACCCCAATAAACTAAAAACGGGGGGGAGGGGCGCCTGGGAGGTTTAGGTAGTTAAGTCTCTGCCTTCTGCTCAGGTCATGATCCCAGGAACCTGGGAATCCAGCAGCAGCAGGCTCCCTGCTCACTGGAGAGCCTCCTTCTCCCTCTTCCCCTGCCCCTCCCCCTGCTCATGCTTGCTTCATCTCTCACACTTTCTCAAATAAAATCTTAAAAAAAAAAAAAAAATGTAGAGTAGTTGCCTGAGGCTGGGTGCAGAGAATGCAGAGTTACTGGTTTATGGATACAGAGTTTCAGTTTTCCAAGATGAAAAATGTGGAGATAAAAAAAAAAAATGTGGAGAGATGCTGGTGATTGCACGACAATGAGAATGTACTTAATGCCTCTGAACTGTACACTCAGAGTTAAATGATAATTTTGTGCAGTGTGTATTTTACAGTTTTAAGAAAATAACTTAAAACAAAACAATGGGCCCTGGCATAAAGATACACCGAACAGTCAACAAAATAAAGTCCAGAAACAGATCCACACATAAGTCATCACAAAGCCAAGGTAATTCAACTGACAAGAGGCAGTTTTTTCCAACAAATGGTGGTGGAACTACTCTATGTTTCCATGGGGAGGAGGGGGTAAGAACTTCAACTTGTACCCGACACAACGAAAAATTCCAATAGATCTTAGACTTACATGTAAACATTCTAGAAGAAAATCCGGGAGAAAGTCTTCAAGCGGTTGGGGTAAGTACAGACTTCCTAGCACAGAAAAAGCACAAACCACACGTGAAAACTAAGTAACTTCACTGAAATTGAAATCTGCTTTGCACAAACCATCATCAAAACAATGAAAACGGCCCAGCTCCGGAGAAAACATTCGGAATTACATAGGACAAAAGATCTGCATTTAGAGCATACATATGTCACCTGTTTGACAACACATTTGTACTCGGAACTCCCGCATTCAATAGTAAGACGAACACGAATAAAACGTGGGCAAAGGTCTTGCGCGGACTCTTCACAAAAGATGAATGGCCATGGACAAAGACTATCCCAGCGACGTGGGCGCCAGAGGCGGAACGAACGCACACCTAAGCCCTTTGAAATGCGACAGCCTAACAAGAGGAGAGGATCATCTACTTCTTGCAAAAAGGAAAAGAGGCCAAAAGATCCGTCGCTCCACTGCCACTTTCCTCGCCGCTCGCAAGCAGGTGTACGCAACACGGAAGCCTCGCGATACGGGAAAGGACGCGGACACACGGATCCGGAGGGAGGGCGAGAGGAAACAGAGAGCGCAGGCGCGGCCAGGACTCCCAGATTGGACGCCTGACTCTAACGGGGCGGGAGGGGGCGGGAAGGGGCGGGGCAAAAAAAAGACGAGTTCAGGTATAGGAGAGTCGGGCTAGAGGCTCCTCGGGAGTTCCCCGACACGCCCACCTGCGCGCGCACGCTTCGGTTAAACACCCCCTTCAAGGCCGTGCTCTCGCGGTATTTGTCCCGACTCTCGCGGGGTTTAGCGTGGCAAGGGAGGCCGGCCCGGGGGAGGGGGTGGTGGTCCGTTAGTGGCGTTGGGCTCTGGCCGCCGCGGTGGCAGCGCTTTCTCTTCCGCTCTCGGAGAGCTGCTCAGGCTGGAGGCCAACCAGGTGAAGAGCTCGTCCGTATGTGCGTGCGCGCTGCCTGGGGGTCGGGAGGCCCGGGGCTGGGCTGGGGGGGCCCCCCGTCTCGGCCTCCCGCGGTGTCGCGACAGGCCGGCGCGAGGAGGCGACCGTGGCGCGGGCTCCGCCCCAGCCCCCGCCCTAGCTCCCGCCCTGACCGCTTTCGTCCCCCTTTCTCCTAGCTCTTGCCGCCGCCTCGGTCGCGATGGGGGCGCAGGACCGGCCGCAGTGCCACTTCGACATCGAGATCAACCGGGAGCCGGGTGAGCGGGAGACTGGGTTCGTGCTGGGGCTTGGACGGTCCCCGGGGGAAGGGGAGGGGTCTGTCCTCGTCGACCCTCCCCCGAGCCTTTTTGGGAGCGGGTAAGCGTCGTCAGCACTACCTTTGCTCCCGAGCGAAAATCGATGGAGAGGAGGGGGGCCCGTATCCACGCCTCGCCTCCTGCTGGGCCCGGGCCTCGCCCTCCGAAGCCCCTCGCCCTGCACCCCCGGGCTGAGTGTCCGTGCCGTGCCTGGCGCCCAGAAAAGGAGTGCAGCCCTTCTCGGACTTTTTCTCTCTCGGTGCCTCAGGGGGCAAACACTCCCAGTTCCTTTTTTTGTTTTGTTTTGTTTTTTCCTCCGTACTGTGAGGCTTGGACCCGTATATTCTGTACTTCCTAATCCTTGGATATCAGTCGGTTAACTCCCACTTCTGTTTTTTCCTTAAGTGTCCTTAGCCAGCACTTCTTGGTTCGTGGGAAAATGACTTAGTGAAAAGTCTTGTGTGATAAATACAGCAAAGTATTCTGTACCAACAAACAGACTTGCAGCACGCATGCACTTAGCATTCTCTGTCTAGGGAATCTAGCCATTCGTTAGTATATATTATTGAAAATAAAATATTTCCTTTTAAAGGGTAGTTCTCATTCTAAGTAGTAGAGCCTGCCCGGTTCCGAACTGTTTCCTTAGAAAAAAATAAAATATTTTTTTCTTCTCTTAGGCTTTTAGAAGTTTTAGCTGGAAACATATGCAGTCTTTGTGCAGCATCTCGTTCAGCAGATTCTTGAGAGCCTGCTCCTGTTCAAAACTCTGGGGATATAGCAATGAATAAAACAAAGGACTTTCTTCCTTGTAATTTGTATTCTGTTGGGGGAAGCAGACCATAAACAAAGGGGGAAACCGCAGTGGCTTGTAGTAGGGGTACTGTTTTAATATGTTGGTCAGAAAAGGCTGTTTTGTGATGACAGCTATGCAGACATCTGAAGAAGATTGAAGCGAGCCATTGTGGGTATCTCTGAGGAGCATTCCTAGCGAAGGAAGTTAGTACAAAAAGGCGCTGAGGAGGGAGTGTGCTTTGGTGTTGGAAGAACTGCCCGAAGCCCAGGGTGGAGTGGAGGAGGGATGAGAGTAGCAGGAAATGGCTCTAGACCATTTGAGGACTTTTGACTCTGAGATACCGAGGTATCGAAGGGGGACGGACGCCTGGGTGGCTCAGTGGTTGAGTGTCTGTCTGCCTTTGGTTCGGGGTGTGATCCTGGAGTTCCGGGATGAGTCCCACATCCGGCTCCTGCGAGCAGTCTGCTTCTCCCTCCGCCTGTGTCTCTGCCTCTCTCTCTCTCATGAATAAATAAATAAAATCTTAAAAAATAAAAAAGATATTGAAGGGTTTTGAGCAAAGTAATGCTGTGATCTTAGAAATATTGTTGCATTCTGTTTTTAATATTTTGAACCTTAGTGAAGCTTAATCCTTACTCTACAGTTGAGTCCATGTTTCTGATAACAGGGCTTATGGGTTTTTTTTTTTAAGAATTAAAAATAGCAGACTCATGAAAAATGTAAACAAAAAAGGTTCTATAGCCATGTAAAGTACTCCTTTCTTAGTACATGTTCATATCCTAGATTTGCAGCTAACCTTTGTTATGAACAATTTTCAGAATACTCTTGCTGAATGTTGAACAAACTTCAATCCCCAGCATTCAAAGTAATTCATTATAATACCATTCCAATAGAAATGACTAGCACTCTTTAAAACACTGAATCATACAAGGAATGCTTATACTGTTTTAGGTTGAACCAGTTGATAATTGGCAATTTCATATGGTTCAGTCTCATAATACTTCTAATACTTTCCAGTATATTATCTAAATGATAATTACCTGATTTTTACACAACTTTTAAGGATTACTGCAACTGAAGTGAGGTACCTCACTTTGTGGGATTTAACCATTAGTATGTCATTGAGTTCTTAGCCAAGTGATATTCTTGACTTCTTGTATTGCTAGTACTCATTAACATGAGTAGAAAGTAAAAGATTTTTTAGGAATGACCATACTGACCACATTAATGAGAGATCAAGAAGTACTGATAAAAATTGAGTTAAGTACAACACAGTATGTATTCTTTTCCATTACTATCAATGGAAATTTTTTTTTAAGATTTTATTTATTTATTCATCAGAGAGAGAGAGAGAGAGGGGCAGAGACACAGGCAGAGGGAGAAGCAGGCTCCATGCAGAGAGCCCAGTGTGGGACTCGATCCTGGGTCTCCAGGATCACGCTCTGGGCTGGAGGCAATGCTAAACCGCTGAGCCACCCGGCTGCCCCCAATGGAAATTTGTATGTTTTATAGCAAGTTATCTAGGCTTTTGAATTATAAAATGAGTGTAAGTACATATTAGAAGGGGAAGAGTCTTTATACATGACTTTTTCTCTGTGAATACGATTAATTGGTTCCTATTTGAAATAATTCCAGGACTATACTTTGGAATTTTTCTCAGAAGGTTTTTTTACTAAGATTTTCATTTCTTTAATAATTGCAGAATTGTTCACGTTCTGATGAGTTTATCCATGGGATTTGTAGTGATAGCTCCTCTTTCATTCCTGATACTGATAATCTGTGCCGTTTGTCATTTTTCCTTGGTTTATCATTATATTTATTATCGTGTCAAAATTTTGGTTTTGTTGATTTTTTCCCCCCATTCCAGTTTTAATGATTTCTGCCCTTTATTTCCTTTCTGATGCTCACTTTGGCTTACTTTGCTCTTTTTCTAGTTTCTTTAAGTGGAAATTTGGATTGTTGACTTGAGACCCTTTTCCAAGATAAGGATTTAGTGCTATAAATTTCTCTTTAATGAAGGACCCCACAAATTTTGACAGATTGCTCATTTTCTTTCAGTTTGAAAAATCTTTTTTTTTTTTTTTTTTTAAGATTGTATTTATTTACTCTTGAAAGACACACACACACACAGAGAGGCAGAGACACAGGCAGAGGGAGAAGCAGGCTTCCATTTGCAGAGCCGGATGTGGGACTTGATCCCAGGACCCCAGTATCATGCCTTGAGCCGAAGGCAGACACTCAGCTGCCAAGCCACCCAGGTGACCCATCAGTTCGAAATATTTTCTAACGTCCCTTGAGGCTTAGTCTTTGGTTCATGAATTATTGAGAAATGTTTTAATTTCTAAGTACTTGGATATTTGCAGTTGTCTTTCTGTTAATGATTTCTACTTTAATTCCGTTGTGGTCAAAGAACATACTTTGTATGATCTCAGTTCTAAAATTAAGGTTTGGTATGTTCTATTTTAGTGAATTTCCCATGTACACTTGAAAAGAATGTATATTCTGCTGCTTGTGTGTAGAGTGTTCTATAAATGTCAATTTGAGTCAGCTGGCTAATAGTATTGTTCTTCTATATCCTGGCTGATTTTCTGTCTCCTTGTTCAATTGTTTACCAAGGAAGGAGTATTGAAGTCTCCATCGATAATTGTGGATTTATTTCTTCTTTTTTCAGTTCTATTAGTTTTTACTTTGAGGCACTGTTGTTAGGTGGATGCATGCACATTTAGGATTGTTATGAATTGACCCTTTTATCATTATGTAATGACCTTTGTTATTCCTGGTAATTTTCCTTGCTTTGAAGCCTACTTTGGTATAAACACCACTGATTCATTTTTTGTTAGTGTTTATGTGATATGTCATTTTTCTATCCTTTTATTTTTAACTTATATTTAAGGTGGGTTTCTTGGGGTGCCTGGCTAGCTCGGTTGGTGGAACATGTGGCTCTTGGTCTTAGGATTGTGAGTTCAAGTCTCATGTTGGATGTAGAGATTACTTAAAAAAATATGTGGGGCACGTGGGTGGCTCAATCAGTTGGGTATCTGACTCTTGATTTCACCTAAGGTCATGATCTCAGGGTTGTGAGCTTAAGCTCTGTGTGGGGTTCTGCACTCTGTTTGGAGCCTGCTTGGGATTCTCTGTCTCCCTCTCCCCCGAAAACTAAATAAAGTGGGTTTTTTTTTATAGACAGTTAATCAGTGGATCTTGTTTTTTTAACCCATTGTCACAATCTGTTTCTTAATCAGTATATTTAGACTATTTACACTTAATGCAATTGTTTGAATTTGTCTAATATTTGTTTTGCTTCCTCTGTTTTCTTGCATTTTAGACTATTTGAATATTTGTAGTATTTTAAATTTTTTTATTTTTTGATGATCCTCTTTTTTTTTTTTTTAAGGTTTTTTATTTATTTTATTTATTCATGAGAGACACACAGGCAGAGGGAGAAGCAGGCTCCCTGCAGGGAGCCTGATGTGGGACTTGATCCTGGAACCCTAGGATCGCACCCTGGGCCAAAGACAGGTACTAAACCGCTGAGCCACCCAGGCATCCCCTCTCTATAGTTTTTTAAGTGGTTACTCTAGAGATTACAATATATATATTTGGCTTTTCATGGTGTATTTAGAATTAATAATTTACCATTTCAGGTGAAGTGTCGAAACCATCCCACTATATAATATTCCTTTACCTCTCACCTTATGTTGTATTGATTACATCTACAAACATTGAAAGTCTTTGCTTTCAAACATCACACTTAGCAGCCTGAAAGAAAAATAGTCTCATTATTTATTCACATGTTTATTACATTTCTGTTGCTATTTGTTCATTCCTGAAGTCTCAGGTTTGAGACTGGTCAGTTGGTTTCTGATAAGAAATCCGGAGTCATTCAAATTGTTGTTGCCCATATGTAATGTGTTCTGTTCTTGTCTGACTGCTTTTGAGATGTTTACTTTGTCTTTAGATTTCAGCAGTTTTATTGTGATGTGTCCGGGTGTGAATTTCTTTGGTTTATTCTCTTTGGGGTTTAATAATCTTGAATCTCTGTCTTTAGCCAAATTTAAGACCTCTTCAGCTACTGTTTCTTCAAATAGGTTTTTTGTCCAACACTCTTTTTCCTCTCTTTTTGGGACTTTGATGACACAAATATCAGACCTTTTGACATTACCTCACAAGTCTGAGGCTTTGTTCAATTTTTTTTTTCAGGTTTTCTGTTTTTCACATTGGATAATTTCTATTAAGTCTTCAAGTTCATTGACTTTTTCCCTCTGTCATCTCCATTGTACTGTTGAACCTACCTAGTGAATTTTTAATTTTGACCATGGTATTTTGTTTTGTTTTGTTTTAAAATTTCCTTGTGGCTTTGCTTGAGATTTTCTGTTTTTCCATTCATTTTAAGAGTATTTGTACTTAACGTAATATGATTATAATAGCTGCTTAAAAGTCTTTGCCTAACACATTTCCAGCATCTGTATTATCACAGAGTTGCTGTTTTTGTCTTTTCCCTTGTGGAGTATGAGATTTTTTGTCATTCTTTAAATGTTGATAAATGTTGAATCATATCCTGGACATTTTGTGTATTTTGTTACATGACTGGGTCAAGTTTAAATCCTATGGAGAATGTTCACTGTTGGCGATGCTGCTGCTGCTGATGATAATGATATCATTGTAGCAGGCAGTCAGCCTGGTTAGGTGCAGCTGGAACTACCTTGTGCTGTTTAGAATCCGATCCACATATGTATAAGCCCATCCACACATGGACGAGCTCTGGAGTTCATACTTCATGAGATTGTTTTCTTTTTTTTTTTTTTTAATATTTTATTTATTTATTCATGAGAGACACAGACACAAGCAGAGGGAGAAGCAGGCTCCATGCAGGGAGCCCGATGTGGGACCCGATCCTGGTACTCCAGGATCACGACCTGAGCCAAAGGCAAATGCTCAACCACTGAGCCACCCAGGTGCCTATGACATTGTTTTCTTGAGGAAGCTTCCTCTTCTTGAAGATTTCCCCAATACATTCTGGCCCTTAGGGACTCCTTTTTTTTTTTTTTTTTTTTTGTCATCTGGCCAGAAAGCCAGGGTTTTAGTTTCCTCACTCTGCCATGTGCTTCTTAATAACTATGTCTGTCTCTGAGGCCAAGTGGCAAGAGAATAGAATGTAAAAGAGCAGCAGGGATTCTTCTTGTGCTGTAGGGAGCACAATTTCTCTAGTCAGAAAGATTCTTTGCCTCCTTAGAAGTTTTACATGCTTGCCTGGTTACCCTTGCTCTTGCTGCCATCTGTGGAATTGCCTAGAAGCTAGAATGAGAGAGAATGGAAAAACAGAAAGAAAATGAGATTTTCCTCATTAACTATAATCTGTAGGGGTCCCTAGAAATAGAGGGCTTTCCTCAGAGCTCTTTCTGTAACCAGAATGCAGTTCTGGGTTTCAGATTGCTTTTGATTCCAATCCCTGAGATAATTGGTAATTCATTACCAATTAAGTGGGCTTTTTTCAGTCCTTAGATAATTTTTTCCATGCTTTCTGTCAAAGATTTCTTAGTTGCATTCAGTGAGGATAGGGTGGAGTATATTATTCCACCTTGACTAAGCCTAGAATTCCTTATAAATTTCTAAAGATAGGAACCTGCAGAAATTAGCCAGTCATTTTTAATGATCTCTACAAATAAGTTTGTGTTTTTGAATGCATTAGCTTTTTGTATGAAATGTAATAACCCACTTTGGAAGTGTGTGTATGAAATCCTCATTGACAACTTCATTTTTCCGCCAGACTCCCCCTTCTCTGATTAAATGTTAGTTCCCTGGAGTTAGTGAGAACCTCCCAGGGCAGGCATGAAATGGTAATGTTTGTTTTTCCCTCCTTTGGTGCCTCAAGAGCTTGCCTTTTCTTTGCCTTATCATTGCCTTATCATTCAGATTGTTGTACTAAGAAATTGGAGCCCAAGGAACCAGGTTTTAGATATCTACCAGTAAAATGATTTAACATTGGTTAGTCAAGAATGGCCATTAGGGTTTTTTTTGTTTGTTTGTTTAGTACATGTCTGGGAGTTACCAGTAAGTTGGGTGAGGGCCATAATTTGCCTTTGTCAAACCTTGTTACCAGGGTACACCAAAAGTCACATTTTGCTATACATAGACTAGAAACCAAGCACGTCCACACATAAGAAACAGCTAGTTCCCTAAGTTTGATAAAGTCGCCATTCTGGTTTTTTCAGTGCTCTGAAGCACTTTTTATGTGAAAGATTCTTTTTCTTGATAATTGTCATGCAAATGTGTGTCAGGCACTAGAATGCTCTAAACTTGTTGCTAGACTTGGGACTCTTTTGGTGGACCCAGTCTCAGGTTCTATACTATTGGATGACCCTCCAGATTCATTTGTCCTGTTGATGCAAGGGTGTGGCAAGGGTGTGGAATATCTGCAAATATTTTTATCAGGTCTGTAAATCACTAATTCTGAACATCACTAATTTTCCAGTAAAATCCCATTTCCAACATTTATGTTGCTAATTATAGAGCCTCCGGTAATGAGAGATAAAGACAGCCAGAGTATTTTTAGTAGCCACCTCTGAGGTGTGGCTTTTGATGATCACTTTTGGATGGTATTTCTTTCTGGTTAAGATATAATTTGAAAACTCATGATTCCTTTATATCAGAATGTTTATGTAAGGTGTTTTAAAGTAAATTATAGTTATAAATATACTAAATTATAATAGTAAAATGGTGTAGGCCTTTTGTTTTCAAATTGCAAGATGGCTTTCATGAGGCTCCCGGGTGTCAAACACCCATTTGTTCACTTGCATTCTGTCAATATGCAGTGGTTTTCCACAGGTTACAGGACGTTTGATGACACAACAGATACAATGCAGGAACAAGCAAGATAACTTGTCTTCTGCTACAGCAGACATTAGTGAGATTTGCAAAAATGTAAAGTGATGACACATTATAACCTCTTGTTCATTTTTGAAAATAAAATTACTAAAAATATTTGTGTTATTAACATGAGTTTATTTTATGAAAATTGATTGTCTTAAAATTTCTCCATTTCAATTTCTAATGTGCTAAATATCAATAGATACATCCCATATAAAAAATCTTTAAGATCTTCAGTAATTGCTGAGAATGTAGAAGTGTTCTGAGACCAAAGTTTGAGAACTGCTATTCTAGACACATGTTTCACAGAATGCAAGCACTGGGGTTTATCTACAGAGATTTTGAACTTTTTGTGTGGATATTATTTCATATTTATATGAAGCTGAAAAATAAAATTAGTAAAAATCACCCATCTATCCTTTACACAGAATCACCTATTTACATTTTATACCATTGCTCTCTCTTTTTCTCTCTGCACATGCAGTTTTTTCTGAAACATATGAGGGTAAGTTACCCACTTATGGCTCTTTACTCTTAAATACTTCAGTGTATTTTATTTAGCATATTAAGAATAGAGATACTTCTTACATAACCACAATGTAGTTACCAATTTATAAATTTACTTTGATGTGATACTTTAATCTACCATCTCTGTATTCCTTCTATTTTTGTGATTGGGCCTAGAAAGTCAATTATGCATTCTTTCTCTTCTAGTACAAAATCTAGTCTAGCATCAGATATTTCATTCTGTTGCAAATTTCACTTTATCCTCCAGTTTTACAGGGTTTTTTGATTTTTTTTCTTTTTTGATGTCTTTTATGACACTGTTATTTTAGAGGAATACAGTGCCCTTCCTCCTTTTTAAGTAGAACCTTAGTTTTTGTATCTGTCAGAGGCTTGAAGTTTGTTTTCAAAAGTGATAACCAGGGTATTTTTTTTAGAGGAATGTTTGACTTTGGAATTTTTTCTTAATGTGGACTTTTGAGCAGTATAAAACCCTGGCAATTCATCAAAATAGGTAGAAATGGGTATATAGTTGAAATTAGTGTTTTTACTTTATTGCTTAAGATTCACATGGATCCAAGAAACTGAATTGAAAAGTCACTGCTTGGGACTTTGGGCAAGCCACTTGACCTTTTTGTAGGAAGGAAATACTATCAGTTATGTCTTAATGTGGCTCTAAAGATAGCACAGCAAAATTTGCTTATATTCAAAATTACCCTCTTTTTTTTTCTTTTTTATTTTTTTTGAAAATTTTTTATTGGAGTTCGATTTGCCAACATATAACACCCAGTGCTCATCCTGTCAAGTGCCCCCCTCAGTATCCCAAAATTACCCTTTAAACCTTAGATTCCTCACACTCAATTGAGAGTGCGGCACGTGGGGATCTGATAATACACTGAGGGAACAGGAGAAATGCATCTGCCACCTCAACCTCCTCCCCTGGTCCTAAACTTGTGAATATAGTGACTGGATGCAGTGGTTTGCACTATTTAGATTATTTCTTCCCTTTTTATATACTCAGAAATTAAATAGGACTCCAGTCCTATTTAATACATGTATAGTAAGGTTGTAGGGAAGAATAATAAAATAATACAACTGGCTATATTACAGATTGTGTTTTTGTAACATGAATTTAAGGAGCACGGTGGTTCTTCTCTTCTTCTCCTTCTTCTAATTTTTTAAGATTTTATTTATTCATGAGAGACACACAGAGAGAAGCAGAGAGACACGGGCAGAGGGAGAAGCAGGCTCCTCTCAGAGAGCTTGATGCAGGATTCGATTCCCAGACCCCGGGATCATGCCCTGAGCCGAAGGCAGACACTCAACCACTGAGCCACCCAGGCATCCCAAGGAGCACAGTTCTAATTAGCAGACTACTGTTTGTGTTGTAACAATCACATAACAAGGTAGGAGCTAGTTGTATATGAAGCAAGGGCAGTTGAGCGTCACCACTATTCTGTTATTCTTGTCTGTCCTAACTAATCTGAAAAACCGCAAGAAGGATTATGCTAGTGATAGTGCTAGGAAAAGGAGACAAGTAGGATGTGTTCAGTTGTAGGATTTCCACAGTGATGTTGAATTTTTATGATATACTCTTAGAGCTAAAAACGTGCTTTATTAGTGATACTCCTAACAAAAATTATTCTTACTGCAACCTTAAATTCCCTTGTTCCCAAACTCCCATTTTCCCATAGAAATAATTGTTTTTATATGTCATTTTTGATAATGCAGTTTCTTTAAATTCTTTCATGCTATTGGCAGAACAGACTATTATTTGTAAAAAACCTAACACAGTATCTGACAAATTTTTTTGTAAGTTGCTTTAAATATTGTACGTTCATGAGCATGGGCACTGAGTCAAGTACGGGGCTTTCATATTGAGGTATTTAAGATAGGCCTCAAAGATTAGACCTTTTTGTTCACATTTTAGGAAAAAGCCTTCTTTCAGGTTTCTAAGCAAGAGGGCTTGGTGCAGTTTCTTTCCCCTTTTTTCCTTTATTCACTTATGTTTTTAGAAATTGGGCCTGAAGGGATGTCTGGGTGGCTCAGTGGTTGAGCGTCTTCCTTTGGCTCAGGGAGTGATCCCAGGGTCCAGGGATCAAGTCCTACATCAGGCTTCCTGTGAGGAGCCTGCTTCTCCCTCTGCCTGTGTCTTTGCCTCTCTCTGTGTGTGTTTCCATGAATAAATAAATAAAATCTTGGGCAACCTGGGTGGCTCAGTGGTTTAGCGCCACCTTCAGTCCAGGGCGTGATTCTGGAGACCCAGGATCCAGTCCCAAGTCGGGCTCCCTGTTTGGAGGGCTTCTCTCTCTGCCTGTGTCTATGCCTCTCTGTGTCACTCATGAATAAATAAATAAAATCTTAAAAAATAAATAAAAAAAAAGAAAGAAAGCAAGAAATTGGACCTGAAGCATCCCAGTAACACCAGGCCTGATTGGATGGTTTTGAAGGCAGAAACATGGATTTTTATGGGGACTTTGAGAGGAGAAAGTTGACTCCATAGCACCTTCCTTTCCCTACCCTTTCTCTTCCTCAAAACTCCAAGTGAAATATACAATTATTTTTTCCACCTTTCTACTTTTAACTTAATATGGCTGTTCCTTGTCTGACTCCTGCCTCCTATCTGCACCCCCACATTGAATCTCTGTGCTTTTCTATTATTTTTCTACTTTTGTTGGTATTCATCTGTCATTGTTGTTGCCAAGGGAATTCTGACATTAGTGGTATGAGCTAGCTGTCCAGTACGATTCCTTACAGTTCT
This sequence comes from Canis lupus dingo, assembly GCF_003254725.2. Lineage (NCBI taxonomy): Eukaryota > Metazoa > Chordata > Mammalia > Carnivora > Canidae > Canis > Canis lupus. The sequence continues at coordinate 11,813,806 of NC_064265.1, forward strand.
GTTTTGCACATCGTGTACCTAGTCTTAAAGAAAGCTTCCCAGAGTATATATTGCAACCTGAATCCTTGGTAGAACATAGCACTTACAAGATGGTCAGGTGTTCGGTAAACACTTTTCTTACTGAGAATAAAAGCAGATGGAAACTAAAAAGATTTCTTTAAATAGGCAGAAAAAAGTTCAGGCTACAAAAGGGCAGGACTTGAGTGACTGGCAAAGTTATCTAGAACTGAGGTAATGTTTTTTTAGAATTATCTCAGAAATTGCATTCAAAACCCCTAGATGTGAATGCCTTACTGTAAGCCTTGCTATAGTAGTCCCCTATTTTAGTTTCATTGTATTCCAAGAGATTGTGTCTTAAGCAGATTGCTATAGAGTGAAATCTGAATTCTGTGTCCATTCCTTAGACTTGTACAAATCAGTGAAGCCTTATTCTTAGGTGATTTGTGTGAGAAGAGGGGCTGAGGGGATCCCTGGGTGGCTCAGTGGTTTAGCGCTGCCCTTGCCCTGGGGCGTGATCCTGGAGTCCCCGGATCGAGTCCCACATTGGGCTCCTGGCATAGAGCCTGCTTCTCCCTCTGCCTGTGTCTTTGCCTCTCCCTCTCTGTGTGTGTGTGTCTATCACGAATAAATAAATAAATCTTAAAAAAAAAATAAATAAAAGTTAAACCTGCCTTATAATCCTGCTGTGCAGAGATAATCACAACTAATTTTCTCTGAACATTTTATCTTAATTCTATATACTGGTTCATACACAATTTTTAAAAATAGTATATGCTACATGCTATCCTGATGCTGCCTTTTCCATTAAATAGCACGTTCTTGATTTTTTCCCATTTCAATAAATTGAGCTTTAATGTAATTAGATTGATTATATAGTTTACTGTCATATGAAAGTATCTGTGTTTGTTAGAATATATAAAGGTGATGGTTGCTAAACATAAAGGCTAAATAATGGAAACAAATTTAAGACACAAGTTTTCTCTGACTTGGCTCTCAGAGTCAGCAGATGTCTAGGACCCAGGCTTTGTCTTGTTAATAACTGTCAAAGGGTGGGTGAAGCTCTTAACAGAAGTTTTCAAGTTGGATAAATACAGATAAAATAATGGGATTAGAAGAAATATTTTGCAACCCTCAGTATGATTGATTCAGCAAAGGATCATCAGTAGCCAAACCATTAGTGAAAAGTTTTTATAGAACATGGTATGAACTTAAAAATCAAAATATCATTCCTCTATTAATGTAAAAGTAAGGAGAAATACTTTTACAGCTGAGAATCTAGCTAACACTTAAAACAGACCAAGGGGGATCCCTGGGTGGCTCAGCGGTTTAGCACCTGCCTTCGGCCCAGGGCGTGATCCTGGAGTCCTGGGATCGAGTCCCACATCAGGCTCCCTGTATGGAGCCTGCTTCTCCCTCTGCCTGTGTGTCTGTCTGCCTGCCTGCCTGCCTGTCTGTCTCTCTCTGTCTCTCATGAATAAATAAAATCTTAAAAAAAAAAAAAGAAAAGACCCAAGGCACAACAACCAAATCAGTGCATAATCTGTGGTTAGATTCCAGGATTTGAAAAAGTATAGGTCAGTCAGCCTCTGACTCTTGGTTTAAGCTCAGGTCATGAGGTCAGGGTCAGGAGATCAAGCCCCATGTTAGGCTCCGTGCTCAGCAGGGAATTGGCTTGGGATTCTCTCTCCCCCTTTGCCCCTCCCACCGTGTATACTCTCTTCCCCTCCTCTCTCTCAAATAAATTTTAAAAAAATGAAAAGAGTATAAAGGCATTGTGGAACCAGTTGGGTAAATTTGAATATGGACTATGTATTAGACTGGTGTTAATCACTATTAACATGGTGTGGTAATTGTATTGGGATTAGGTAGGGGGAATATCTTTGTCCTTTAGGAGTATATACAGAATATACTGTACTTGTCCCTTTAAATGACATTAGTGCCGTACTAATGTTCTACCATTAAACGTAATGCTGGCTATTGATTTGAAGGATGTCTGAGAATTTTTGTGTTTATGTTAAGGGATGAATGTTAATTAACTTCATTAAGTGGTCTTTTGATTTTCCTAAGAGTTCTTCCTTCACTTCAAAAAATTAACAGATTTCCTAATATTTATTTTTTAAAGATTTTATGTATTTATTTTAGAATGTGTGTGTATGTGCTTACAGGGGAACTGGCAGAGGAGGAGGGAGAGGTAGAGATAATATGAAGCAGACTCCAGTGAGCCAAATAGGGGCTAGATCTCATGACCCTGAAATCGTGAGATCAGTTGCTAGCCAACTGAGCCACCCAGGTGCCCCAGATTTCCTAATATTTAATTGTATCTTTAAAAAACTGAGATTTGGGGGATCCCTGGGTGGCATAGCGGTTTGGCGCCTGCCTTTGGCCCAGGGCGCGATCCTGGAGACCCAGGATCGAGTCCCGCGTTGGGCTCCCGGTGCATGGAGCCTGCTTCTCCCTCTCTCTCTCTCTCTCTCTCTCTCTCTCTCTCTGTGTGACTATCATAAATAAATTTTTAAAAAAAATTTAAAAAAAAAAATAAATAAAAAACCGAGATTTATCTATAGGGTTTTGTTGTTTTTTTGTTTTGTTTAAGATTTTATTCATGGTCGCCTGGGTGGCTCAGTGGTTGAGCATCTGCCTTCAGCTCAGGATGTGATCGAGGATTTTGGGATCCAGTCCTACATCGGATCGGGCTCCTGCGTGGAGCCTGCTTCTCCCTTTGCTCTGTGTCTCTCGTGAATAAATAAATAAAATCTTTTTTTTTTAATTTCCTTTTTTTTTTTTTTTTTATTCGAGAGAGAGAGAGAGAGGCAGAGACACAGGCAGAGGGAGAAGCAGGCTCCATGCAGGGAGCCCGACGTGGAATTCGATCCCTGGTCTCCAGGATCAGGCCCTGGGTTGAAGGCAGCGCTAAACTGCTGAGCCACCCAGGCTGCCCGTTATTTGTATTTTCTTGCTATTTGCTTTTCTTTGTTTTATATCTTTTTATTATGTGTTGCTCCACTACAGTGGTTTGAAAGATGTATAATATGTTTTTAGCTCTACAGGTGAATTACATGTTTAAGTATTCCTAAACTATATTTCCTCTACCTGTTGACTCCCACTATGAAATACCAGGAAGCAGACTTTTTCTAACCAGCTCAACCCCTTCTTGTTGGTCTTAATGTTACTGTGATATATTCATTAAGTGAATAAAGCAGAGTACAGTAGTGTACATAACATGCTACCTATGTTTGTTTGTTTGTTTTTTTTTTAACCAAGGAACTGCTTATTTAGAATTGAGATATGGGACGCCTGGGTGGCTCAGCAGTTGAGCGTCTGCCTTTGGCTCAGGTCATGATCCCGGGATTGAGTCCCATATCAGGCTCCCTACAAGAAGCCTGCTTCTCCCTCTGCCTATGTCTCTGCCTCTCTCTGTGTGTCTCTTATGAATGAATAAATAAAATCTTTAAAAAAATAAAAAATAAATTTAAAAAATTGAGATATAATTGACATATAACAACTTCTAGTTTCAGGTATACAGCATAATGATTTGGTATATGTGTTTATATTGCAAAGTGATGACTGCAAAGTCTTGTTAATATCCATCACTACACAGAGTTAAAATTTTTTTTCTTGTGATAACTTGAATTAAAATTTTTTCCTTGTAATAAGTTTTAAGATCGGGACATCTGAGTGGCTCAGTGATTGGGTGTCTGCCTTTAGCTCAGGGTGTGATTCTGGGGTCCTGGGATTAAGTCCTACATCAGGCTCCCCACAGGGAGCCTGCTTCTCCCTCTGCCTGCTTCTCCCTCTGCCTGTGTCTCTGCCTCTCTCTGTGTCTCTAATGAATAAATAAATAAAATCTTAAAAAAAAAAAAACAACTTTTAAGATCTACTCTCTTAGCGAACTTATGCTATCTTTTTTAAACAAGAAAAATAAGACTATGTCAATATTTGCCTGTTTGGGGATGCCTGGGTGGCTCAGTGGTTGAGCACCTGGCTTCGGCTCAGGGTAAGATCCCAGGGATCTGGGATTGAGTCTCACATCCAGCTCCCTGGAGGAGCCTGCTTTTCCCTCTGTGTCTCTGCCTCTCTCTGTGTGTCTCGAATGAATGAATGAATGAATGAATGAATGAATGAATGAATGAATGAAGCTTTTTAAAAAATATTTGCCTGTGTGTATGAAAAGACACTGGAAGCATACATATGAAATTAATGAAAGTGATTACCTGTTGACAGAAGTGGGAATAAGACTACTTATTTACTTTTTTCCACTGTTGAATTTTTGAATCATGAAAACGTTGCCTATTCAAAAGAAAAAGAACATTTTTAGAAGGTTCCTGAAAATAATTTTAAAAATTACCAATACATACTCTATTTCTCAATAGCTGTTAACATTTATTTTTTATTTTGTAACCATGGTTACCATAGTTATTTAGGTTTAATTCTGTGTTGTAATAGATTTAGTATGCTCAATGCCACTCTTTTCCTACTAGCCTTTTCTCATTAGTCCTTTGAGTAATATCTCAGGCTTATATTTCAACTAGATTTTTGGGGATAAAATCTGATTATTACATTTCCTTTGCTATATATGGAATTCTTTGTTCACAGCATGTTAGTCCCTTTATGATGGTAGACAGCTGCTGTCTCCAGTTTCTCATGTAGAGTGTCAGAAGTCTGCTTAATTTCTTTTTCCCTGTAGGTGACATGATTTTATTGCTTGGATGCTAGAAGGATTCTTTTCCGTTATACCTTTGAAAATAGCTCTTATTAAGCTATGTCATGATGTTATGCCACTTGTTATACTTTTCCTGTTATATAATGAATACTTTTTATCTGTGTAACTAGGTATGTCTTCATTTATATTTTGTTAATCTTTGTCTTTATCTGAGTATTTATTGCATACTTATTCTGTACCAGACATGATATAAGTCAGTGGGGATAAGGTAGTGAGTAAAACAGACATGGTCCCTATCCCTCTGCCCTCACACTCATCAGTTAGGCCTAGGATGGATATAAGTGCGTTTTGTTCATACCACTGGTGGCTCATCACATTGGTTAAGAATTTGTATCTGTCATTCCCAGCTAAGCTGTCAGCTCCCCAAAACAAGCACTGTCTTACATACAGTTGCACAACCTGACTCATGAGGAGGATCTCAGCTAAATGGGCAAGTGCCCTGATTTTGCAGAAACGGTGCACCCATTCCTTAATTTTCTCTTAGATTTTGCTCTCTGCCTACTGACTATGATGTGTTCATACCTTTGTTCTTATCCTCATTCCTTACTTGTAATGGTATATGTGATGTTCTTTACCCTGTGTAGAATGCCATTTCCTAAATTTTTTGTCTCAAACAGTGCTTACTTTTCCAACTACTGTATCTTTTTTGTCCATGAATAATGTCTCCTTTTCCACTACTGTACCTGTAATTCCAGTGCAGCTGTTTCTGAGAACAAGAAATAATAATAAAGATGATGTTCAATTTTATCCAGATTCTGAGTACTTGCTGATTTTATTCCTGCCACCTAGTGGCCAGATCAGGATTACAACATGATGTAAGTAGGTCTTGGCTTTTACTGTCTGTAGCCAGTATTTAAAAATGTGTTGATATTACCTGAGTAAACTCAGTATTGTTCCCCTGTCTTGGCTATTTTTAAGGATCTGCATGTTGGAATGTTAGGACTAAAGTCAGAAGCCATTCCTGCTCATCATTTTTGTTCTTAATCATATTTTTTGCCCTAAATGCTTACACAAAAGTTTCAGATTTTAGTTTTACATTTATAGAGCAGTGTATTTATTGGCATAGTGGTAGTTCGTTGGAAGAAATCGTAGTATATATAAAAGATAATATTATTGACAATAATGACTAATAAAGATTACTAAATCCCACTAAAGTAAAGTAGTGTTAACAGTATTCCTGAGATCTTATTCATTCGAAAGCAGCACCAGTTTCCAAAGAGGCATTGGCAGAGCATGTTAACTTATTACAGGAGACAGTAAACCATAGGCATTTTTACTATTGGGAAATGGGGTCATTTTTTTCATTAGTTTGGGAGCTAGAGAATCTTCTCTTCAACACATTTATTCTGTCTTTTCCTTAAGTAGCTGTAGTTTACATTTTTCTTTTCAGTATGTTTTATAATCACAGTTAATGCCACTTTCACTTGAAAATAAGCAAACTACTGAGCTACACTGACTTATTTTTTCTTTAAAGACCATATACATCAGAATATTTTCTATTTTGATTTTCAAAAAAGTATGTTTTCTATAAGAGTGCAATTCAATTGAAAAAAATTTGTTGAAAACCTGCCTATCTTGCTAATGACTTGGTTCAAGTTAATATTTGCTGGTGTGTATTCTATAGTGTTCAGATTAAGCTTTTTTTTTTTTAATTCAGTTTGGAGGGAGTTAATACTAGTATGCCTCTTTGTAGGTAGAAATCATCTAATCATCTTCTTGTGTTTTCCTTTTTTCTGATAGAACACTTTAGCTTTGCCTTTTGTTTCTAGACTCTTCAAATTGAACATATGCTGGCATTTTAAATTAAGACAGTCTCAACCAGTATCTGAATGTCCATAGCCTTTCTCATGTCTTACAAGCCCAATTCGGTCCATCTGTTCTTTCTATGGATTTTTAGGTTATTTTTCTGTTTTGGGCAGTGTTTTTAACCTTGCACCAAGGTATTGAAGCCAAAACATTTGGTTTTCTGTTTTTTTCTTTACTCTTAACAACATAATGCCCTAAAGCACACAACACCTCTGTTCTAAACCCTGCTCCATGGGATTGAGAAGTCAATAGATTTTTTTTTTTCTTCACCAAGTTAGAGAATAAGATACTGGAGGTGAGTGTTTTTTTTAAAAAACATCATTGTTGTGTGGTATCCCTCTCTGATTATTAGACCTGGAAATATAATCACATTTAACTGTTTTCACATGTGTTATACCACTAAGCAGGTTCATAATTCCTAATCATCTACAAAGAAGAAACTATAAACATTTGAAACTTTTACTGGCTTTCTTTTAGAGGCATTAAATGTTTTGAAAAAAAAAAAAAAAGAAACTTGATATTGAAGTTACTATGGTCGTAAAAAGGCTAAATTTTTTATTGTTTTGATTATATCTTTTATCCTGAAAAGTAACCGTTTTACAGGGGCCCTAAATATCTAAATATGTTCTAGTCTGCAAAATTAGAGGACTTTGAATTTGACACCGACCTAGCCAGCCATTTCCCAGAGACTTAGGAAGGTTGATGAAAGTACTTTTCCAAATAAATACAGAGTGGTTATATTACTGATATTACATGCATTTTTTAAAATTCTCATTTCCTGGGGTGCCTGGATTGCTCTTTCGGTTGGATGTCCGACTCTTCATTTCAGTTCAAGTCATGATCTCATGGGTTGCCTGCACTGGGCTCTACGCTCTGCTTGAGATTCACTCCCTCTCCTTCTGTTGCACCCTGTGGCCTCCCCGCGCCCCCCCCCCCCCGCATGTGTGTACCCCACCCAGTAAAATAAATAAAATTTTTGAAATTTGAATTTCATATCCTTCTTCATTCCTTTAGATATAAAGATCAGCTAAAACATTTTGAAATTGCTTTAAAATTTGGCTCCATTGAAGCTATAGACAATGTTGACCCAGGAGAGTCTTATACCATTATTCTACTTTTAATCCCTTAAGGATGTCTGTTATGTAGTAGCTTTGTAGCTTTGTTTTGTACTCAGGAACTGACTCACATGACCAAGAATAAATTCAATTCTTAGCAATAGAGAGTAAGTCAAGTCAATTTGTGTCTGTGCTGAAAGTGACTTAGATTTGGTACTCAGTTAATTTTAATTTATAAGTTCCTTTGAGTAAATAAAAATGTTCATTCATAATGGAAAAGATTCTGTAGAATAAAGGGAAAGAGGACTCAGGGAAGTGATTGTAAATCAAAATATTATTTTTTACTTTATTGAGAGCCTTTCATGAGGTCTGCAGAGTCAAAACTACTTTTGTGATAATACAATTTGCTTGTTGTGCTCCTATTCACAAGTCAAGTTTTCCAGAGATTACACAATATGTAATGATGTTGCCACACTGAAAGTTCTGGAATGTATGCTTTTTATATTCTTGTGTTTTTAAAAATTTTTGAGTTTTAATGTATAACATAGTACATAGCAATAGATTTAACCTACATTGTAAAAGCTCAATAATTTTTAAGAGTTGGAAGGAGTCTTGAGACCAAAAAGTTGGTGAGGCACTTTTTTGTAGCGTAGTTCGATCACATGTGTAGGCTTACTCCTTATCATCTTCTGTGTATTGTATGTTTTTGTCTGTTTTGTGTGGTTTTGGTATTTTTAGGAACCATAACCTATTCTCTATGCTCTCTCAGGGAATAGAATGTGTTTTAATTGGAGGTGACAATTCAGGAGGTTGGCTCTAAATAGTTCTTGCATAGAGGTAGAAAGCAGAAAGCTAGATATAGAAGACCAGACTTTCTTCTAATAGTACAGGCCAGAATGACTGTCTTATGGTCTGATGTGCTCTTATCACTGGAGGGGCTTAATAATAGATTGGACAACTGTTATTGAGAACATTCTAAAGCAGATTAATAGTATTCAGGTAGGGGACTGTACTAAAAGGGATATAATAATGCAAAGCCCCTTTACAAGACACTTAAAATCGTACAGTTTTGGAGCTGAAACCACTTAGGCTGCCTCTGAATTCTAACACTAACAAATAGAGTGGTATTCTTGTCGGTTGGTATTAGTTAAATTTTTTCCTGTTAAGTCTTTAGAAAAATTGAAATAAATTACAAAAATGGATCTTTCAATTTGTTAATTCTACTTATTTTATTTCTCCCATGTAAAATGTGGCATATTTAATCATCTTGCTTACCTTTTTTTTCTAATGTGTTTTATTTCAGTTGGTCGCATTATGTTTCAGCTCTTCTCAGACATATGTCCAAAAACATGCAAAAACTTCCTTTGCCTATGCTCAGGTAAATGAACTATTAAATTATTTCCAATGAGAAGTCATGGCTTATGGTTTTATCTTGCTTAACAGAATAGTTATTTTCAGTAAAAAGTGATTGACTGTAAAATGAGTTTAGCCTGTGAAAAAATACTATTTTCATTGATAGGAAATCAGGGAAGCATTTCTTAAAAGGATAGGGAGGACAAAAGAAATGGTCTCAAAAGTAAATAAGAAAGTACTACTGTGTGTAATAAAGTCCTCTCTAAACATTGTAGTTCATAAATTCTAAATTTCAGTGTTTTGAACAAATTTAGTTTTCTAGATTCACAAGAAATTTAGGATTAGAAGATAGGTAAAATATGATGCAGTTTTTTGTTATCTGTAATGGGATTTGTATTTTTTAAAAGTAGAAAAAAATAGGAAGAACATCTGTGATGTTATTTTAAAATAACAAGTTTTTTTAAATCCATGCTTTGATACACTTATATACATATATGATCTTTGCACCACCAACTCCTTGATTGCCCTCTTTTACCGGAGTGATAACCATTTCTGGTCCTTTTTTCTCCTGTGACATGTAGAGTCTGTGCCACACAATTTAACATTTATATGTTGCTTGATATGTTTTTTAGTTTCTGTGTATGTTACCTCGTTGCCCTATGTTTTGTATCTTGTACAGTGCTAGAAAACAGGGATTTCACGAAGGACTAATTGGATGCTTTTTTCCACAGAAAGATGTTTGTAGCTAAATTTCATTTCTTTCTTTTTTTTTTCCAGGAGAGAAAGGCCTTGGGAAAACAACTGGGAAGAAGTTATGTTACAAAGGTTCTACATTCCATCGTGTGGTTAAAAACTTTATGATTCAGGGTGGGGACTTCAGCGAAGGTAGAGCTAAAAGTTATGCTTTGAGTAACTCCATCAGTCAGTTTCTTAAGTGTATCATTCTATTAATTATGAATATTGTGTCGCATATTGTGTAAATATTAAGTGGTCAATGGATAGATGTTGGATGAATGAATGTTGTGAAAGAATGTGTGAAAAGCAAAATACTAAGCCGTTTTACTTTGATTTTTGGACCTTTTGTTGTTTTGTTTTTATGTACTTTTAATAATATTAGAAATACTTGGTCAGGTCTCTTAAAATGAATGCCAGGTACTTTTGGATTATTTTTATTCTTCCTGAATTTTGTTAGTGTGATTACTTTTTGAAATCAATGTGTTATAGAGATAATTCTTAGTAGTATATATTATAATAGGATTGGACTTTTTTTGAACTTCTATTTTCAAGGTAAAGTTATTGAGCATTTGTAGAATTTTTATTATTGCAATACAAGGTGTTAGCTTCTTTAGCAAATTGAAAGCATAAAAAATTATAAGTATTAATATATTTTTAATTTTCATCATAATTAATGTAGCTCTTTATTTGCAGGTAATGGAAAAGGCGGAGAATCAATTTATGGTGGATATTTTAAAGGTAAGGCTTAATATTTTATGGTCTTTTGTTTCAGTTCTGATATTAAAGCAAATTTGATCATGTACTTTTAATGAGGAGAGGTTTACTTATAGTTCACTTTTTGCATGAAACTAATGCTGCATGAAAATACTTTATTTGCATGAACTTTGGGATAAATTATATTATAATATGTAACTTAATTGACAAGATTAATTAAGGCTAACTTTATGGTTAAACATGACTTTCAGCATGGAGGTTAGGCAACTATATACATGAAAACTCCTATCTTCCTGCCTAAAACTGTCAACATATTCTTTTGTTTATAGAGAATGTGGTCTTTTGCAAAATGAAAAGGTAAGAGAACGAAGCTCAGTAACACAAACTCCAATTCTGTTCCCTTGCACCCTTCCTAATAAATTTATGGACAGCCTGGGTTAGGTTGTGGCTGGATTTCTCATAATTGCTTGAAGACTTGGAAAATTCTGTATATTATTTCATACATGCATCTGTATCTTTTTTCTTTTCCCAATGGGTTATTAGTTCTACATCAGGGAAAAAAATCTAGTTGTGTTTTTTTCCCCCTAAACCAAACAATTGCTTTGAATAAAAGTTGGTATTTCCTACTTTCTCAAAGGTTTGTATGTTTTCTTTTATATAATAGAACTATATGATTGTGTTTTATTCCAACAGTAGTAGTATTTGCATAAGTCTAACTATTGCACTTGCCCCAAAAAGCCTTAGAAAAGTCAGTTGCAGAGATTTTAATGGGATCCAATCTTACTAGATTTTAATGCCATGATAGCTTCAGTGTTATAATAGTCTTTTATATTTCTTTTGGGGGAAAATGGATTACTACTCTTTTTCAGAAGCCTGTTCCCAAGGTAATCATTTTTTAAAGTTTTCTATGTTTCTGTTTGTTCTAAAGAAAGATTTGTTTGTATGAATGTTATAAGGAAATTTAAATTAGTTTTGAAGGTATTTCTGCTGGAATTAAAATCATCTCTGAGTGATCTTTATAACAGTTTTTCCTTTGAACCAGTAGGAAGCAATTCATTAGCTGGTTCTATCAGCTTGTAGCAATTTGAAACTAATGTAAGCCACTTTAATGCGGTTCACTGTGGCAGATACTTGTGTATCTTAGAATTATATTTTGCCCTTTATGTTTTTGTTTTTATAGGACTTTCTTCATTAGATAATTTTTGATCCTATTCATTAGGAGTCTATATACTTGATTTAATTTAGGTACATCCTTACAACTTAATTTATGTAACTTTTTCTGTTTTGCTCTCATAGTCTAGCTTCAATACAATTAAATAATAAGTTTATCATATAGAAATTAAGCAGAGAAGATTATTAAACTTCTCCCATTTATATTACGTTAAGCAGGATAATTGGAGAGTTGAAGGAAATGAACTTTACTGTAGAGATTTTTAAAGATTTTTTTACTGGTTTTCCCTGAAAGTTTATAGTTTACATATCATTTAGCCAAAGTATGTTACTACTAAAAGTGACTATTCTAAGGCTGTTTGTATAAAGCATTAAATACATGTTCTTTCCTCAAGGCTTTAAGTAGTATTTTTGATCTTTTTACGCTTTTGTTACTTGATTAGTTAAAAATTTTTTTTCTAAATATTCAGACAAGTATCTGTACTGACCAGAAGAGGAATTTCATCCTTTACTTTCTATTTATTACTGTGACATTACACTTTAAAAGTGACTTATAATTGGAGACTGACGAATTTGTGTTTTCTTCAAACAGATGAAAACTTTATTCTCAAACATGACAGAGCGTTCCTTTTGTCAATGGCAAATCGAGGGAAACATACCAATGGTTCCCAGTTTTTCATGTGAGTAGGCATAATTCAGAGATGAGCTTTTCTTAAACAGAGAAGCGCTGTTCATGAGAAAGATGGTATAGTTAAACCAAGTTTAAATGGAAAAATACTGTCAAATTGGATTTTGTTATTAATCTCTAACGTTACAGAAACTTGGTAAGCTCTAACAACTGCCTCAGCATTCAGCATGTATCTTTTAAGATGGTACTTAAAAGATGTAACTTGAAGATGTACATTATTTTCAAAATATGTTGTCATCTTAGAAAAAGAATTTGGCTTTAACTTAACAAAATTTTGGTGCTCAGTTTACCAAAACTAGATTGGAACATAAACTATTGATCAGCATTTAAAAATGGACTAGGACTGGATGTGCCCTTGGCCTGGAGAAACCATTGTTTGGTTGCTTTTTCTCTTACTGTTGCTCTTCAATCTTATTTGAGAGAGATACCATTATTTTCTGATACTGTACAGAGATGAGTGATATTGCTGTTGCATCAGCATTGTAAAAAAACCTTAATCTTTGAGACATTTATGCATAACTGAATTAACCCAATATTGCTGTCATTTCCACCAAAATTTATGAGATTAGTACTCAGGAAGCTTCAGAATGCTAAATTTGCTTTTTTTTTTTAAAGAAAACAAAAACCAAACACCTTTTCATGTATATTCATGCACAACCACAACTTTATTTCTCATCTGAAAGACTTTTGGCATACTTTTAGTTACATTCTTATCTAAAGCAACTCTAAAACCTATTTTTATTATAATCCCAGGATATAAAATAGGAAATATAATTGGCTAGCATGAAGTTTAATCCTTTTGATTGGAGGTAAATCTCTATAGTTGTGCTGTATATGTTGGAGAAATATTTTACTCATAGTTTGCCAGAAAAAATTTTTGTCATCTTTCTGAATGGACAAGTATGAATGGCGCTTCCCTGTCTTTAAAGGAGTAAATTATTCATGTAAAGTAAATCTCACAATTTAAATTTGTCTGCAGAATAGATTTTCAACATGATCTTATAAAGTTCAGATAAGGGGCATTCTGTTCCTAAGAATGTCCTAAAAATGGAAAGCTGATGGAAGATGACAGTGCTTGGAGCTGTGCAGAAATAAAGGAAGACCGAAAACATTTGTTCCTCGATCATATTTTGATCCCATAGAGCAGTAGTTATTAATACTTCTCTACTAGAGTATTTTTCTTTCCTTTACCTTCTTAAGGGCCAAAAATATTAGTGGGAAATATTTTGAAAAACATCTTTTATAGTAATTTAATATAAAATTATATACTCTTTGATAGAGGTTTCCCATTTCCATTTTTAAGCTTATCTGAACTGTGAACATATAAACTAATGAAATTCATTGGTCAAGAAGCTACCATCTGAGGGCTCTAAAGTTTCTTTTAGATTTCCTTTTTTATATTAGTACATTAAAATTTATCAGGCAGCAGCCGCTTCTTCCCATTGTTACATACCAATTAGCTTGTTTAATTAAATGTTACAAGTAAAAACTGGTGCAGGTACATACATTAATTAATATCTAGTATATGAGGTTCTCCCTTCAAAAAATTTTGTTTCTATATTATTTAGTACTTGATTGTCTTTTGTAGGAATGCTTAGTAGCAAACAAAATTAAGGCCATTGCTGTTTCTACATAGTTAATTTTATATTGCACTGTTATTTTTGACAAGGAATGCCGAATGAAAATTTTAACACTGTGAATTCAGATTAAAATTTTTAAGCTTCTTTTTATAATTAACTGTAGATGGCACTAAAATCACTGTGAACTTGTGTTGAGAGAAAATGTTCTACTTTTAGTTTGAAATTTACTTCTGGAAATGAGTTTGCAGTTAAAAGCAATCTTGGAAGTAATTTAGTGTTTTTTGTACATAAAAGAAATCCTTATTATTTTTTTTTTTTAAGAAATTTTTGTGGCATGTGCTTTTTTATGCTGGCTGAAAGTACCAGTTCCCTACGAAATAAAACTTAAAATCCACCTTTCTAAACAAAACACTTCCTTGCTTTTATAGAAAGGGAAAATGGAGATGATGGCCCATAAAAAGAAAAGTCTTTGAAAATCTCTGTCTTGCAAGCCCAAATCCTTTTGGAGTTGGAAGTAGTGAAAAAGTAAAATGTACTGTCTTCAGGTTGTATCTATGATCACAGATAAACACTCTAAAAGCCGGGGCCGCAAGAGTTGGTGGTGGCAGAGCCATCTGTTGGCTTCCCGAGGGTGGCTGCAGTGCTTTTTCCCTCTCACCACAGCTCTTCCTTGAGCACCTCAAACAGCTCTTCTGCATTCCAAACAGGAAAGGGTAGTTTGCCAAGAACTGCCTTTATAGTTCCAGTTTTATAGGCTTAATAAAGACTTGTAATACTTCCTTGCAAAATTGTATTTGTAGTTTATATTCTAAATCTACTACTTTGTAATTCCTAAGGAGTGAATTTGGTGTTATTAGTGTATTTGCAAAATATTTCTCAAAGATTCTTGTGCTTTGTGCAGTAACTATTGTCTTCATTACTGACGCATTTAAAACCTCCCCTTCATAAGGCATACATCATTTCTATTAAACATAATTATGCATATATTGCTTTCTTTGGAAAAATTATGTATATGATAATCAGATTTTCTTCTATAAAGCTATTTGTGATTTTTGCAGTAACTGCTTATATCTACTACTGTATTAGTCATAATTTTGGTTTGGGGGTCCTACCTAAGTAGAAGAAAACTGATTCTTCTGAAATAGTACTGCTCAAAAAACGTGGAAGAAGTGATAGATGGTACTGTCCCCATGAATCACTGAGGAAATAATGGTTCATGTTAAGGTATTTTTGAAGGAATTCAAAGATCTGGAACCGAAGGAGTAACTAGGTTAACTCAGTATTTAGTCATTTTGTTCTTTTTATTATTTATTTGTTGAAGCCAAACACTAGGACTAGGAAGAAACCATAATAAAAGCTATAGAATTATAAAGTCTTAGTGGAAAAGGATTTCAAGATCATGTAGTCCAGCCTTTTCCTTGCAGAAGTAATGCTAAGGTAAAAAGGGAAACATTTTTCTTTTCCTTTGGCTGTTAGTCTTAATTCTGCTCTAATTTTCATTGTTTTTTATGTGCGTTCATCAAAAAGATAAAAAAGGTATTGCATGAAGTAGTCATTAAAAAGATTAATTAGGTGGTTTATAGCTTTGTATTAAATAACTATGCTCCTGGGTTATTTTAGAGCCACTATTCTAGCTATCAGGAGACCTTGGTTCTTGCTTTATTAGCTAATTATCTTGAGTTAGTTTTGTCTTTCCTTTTCGGCTTGTGAAGTATCTACCCCATTCTCAAAGATAAACATTTTAGCATGAAAACGTGGACATAAAAGGAAGAAAGTGTTTTGTAGGTTGATCCTAAGTTTCTGGATATGTGGAATGATTTGTGTGCAAACATCTTCTTGTCTAAAAGAAAATAGTTGTAACTGCCTAATTTCCATCAGTCTGAAAGATACAACAAAGAAGCTTCAGGCTCATTTCCCTAAATTAGGCAGCAGTCTTTGTCAGCTGGACATAGAAACATTGGCATGGTGATTACACTTGTTTCCCTTCCCTTAGTCTGTGCGACCTTCTGTACAACCATGAAATAGAAAGACCTGCAGAGCTTTGGGGAACAGTCTCTGTCGTTGGCCACCGTCAGTGGTCATAATTAAAAAATTTAAGAAGACAAGATAATGTGGAAAAGTCCAAATTTTAAACACAAGTGTTATCAGGTATAAATAGACCTATGGGACTAAAATAGATGTTCCGATATATGTTCTAACCAGACTTGCAAATGGCTGCTCACCTGAGTGGGAGAGAAGTGCTGATTGTTTCAGAGCAGAGCAAGGGGAGTTGAACAGTGGTTTGGTGTTAAGGGATTTATAGAGCTAGGTTAGGATTTGGGGTAGCAAAAGTAAATTTGGGCAGAAATTCTTTTTCTCTCCACATATTCATGAGTCTGTATGAAAAGAAATGCTAGTAAGTGTTCATAACCTGGAAAATTCCTAGTTTTTCTTTCTTTTTTGGGGGTAGTATCTTTATGTGTAAATTGCAAGATTTTTCAAATCAGCGAAAAATGTTGATGAAACTTAACCAGGTTCTGAATATCAAGTGTCCTCTGTAACATCCAGTCTTACTTAGTGTTTATGTGACCTATGTATTAACAACCTGGAAGGAATTATGTATCTAGTAGTGTTTGATGTGTATAATGTTAACATTAGTGCTGAATTTTTTAAAGCTCTCTATTTGGTTATTTTTGGAACACAGGAGAGCTCTGTAACATGGCTTGGTTAGTTTCCATGGCCCTTACACAAGCTGTGTTACTCTGTATAATTTGGTGCCTCTTCCATGATGGTGTGGTAGTTTCAGGAGTTGAAAGAAAAAAATTGCTTGCTGTTCAAGGCTAGTTTAGACAAATAGGTTATCTTTATAAGTTCATACTACTTTACACCTGGAATCACTTTTTTTTTTACAACATTCATTGAAAACACATTATTTGAAACATGTTCTTTTTGACAGTAATTCATGTAGCAGTGCCTTTATAAGGAATTAAAGCTTGTTTTTAAATATGTCAAGATTTAATATGTCCAAAACCTTTTTAAACAATTTTGTATGTATACAAAATATATATAATATAATATATAATAAGGATTTTGGTCTGAGTATAATAGATGTGTTTAAAGTTTAAAAAGTTGATTAGACTATATTTTTTGAAAAAACTTTTTTGTACAATGGGGAAAATTAGGAAAAACAATTATCACAGCCAAAATTTGATAGCATACTTTTATACTTTCATCTCTCTTGCCTTCTTATCCTTTGAGAAGATCCTTAAAATCCTTGTTAAGCTGCTTTTTTGTTTTACTATTATTTTGGAAGACTTTAACAACTCAGAGGTTGTTAAGGCAGTGAACAGAAACTATAGTCCAAACTCTACTCATTTATTCTTGATAGTGGTCCGTTGTGTGTGCTGAAAAAAGATTCCAAATGTAGAAATATGAAGGATTTTTAACTATTTTAAGTGAATTACTAAAAGAAGAAGAAAAGTTCCCTGAAATTTTGTTTTGAATTCTCTTAATTCTTTTCATTGAAATTTTTGCTTTCTACTGGTAGTAACTGCTCCTGGGCATTCAGATTTTTTATATCCATTTATGTACTCAGGATACATTATTCTCTTTTTGAGAAAGATGTTGGTTGACTTAGCTAGTTTGTAGGATTTGCAAAGCGAAATATAATGTTTGGTTACTCACACTCTAGTGTTAAAATATTAAGGCTCCGAACAGATGCCCACTTTCAGCACAGTGTTTTTCTTAGGCATAGTTCATCTCTACATGCATATCCTATGTGAAAGAAAATTTAGAGCCCTCCATTTTAAAAAAGCTTTCTTGCTTTGCATAAAACTTGCAAATATTTAATTTCAAAGTTATATTGATATTAAAACATAGATTCAGTCTTGTCTTAAAAGTGTATTACAATTTATTTCTTGCCATTTTTGTGTAAAATTTACAGAAAGAGTGTTACACCGTGCGCTCCAAAGGTAATGTCTTATTACTCTAAGGCTCTCTTTTTCTTTCTTTGCCTTTATCTCTTTAATCCTGTTGTTATGTGCATTGAACCATTTTAAGAAAAACTTTCTGCTTGATTTATGGCAGCAATACATGTAAAACAAGTGTGTTTTATTGTTCGTGGTTAATCCTGGGAAGTATATTTTAATTTCAGTGGCTTGTTTCCACCACATTTCCACACCTCTTCTGGGGGAGGGTGGGGAAGAGGGTGTATTGTATATAATGGTTTAGATTTCATTTCAGTACAGAACTGTTAATTTCTATATAAGGCCAAAAGCTTCTTTGATAATGGACAATAATGTAGATTGTTTTTTTGGAGTAATAGTGAAACTTCTCAATTTCTAGGATTTACAAAGTTTAAATGAATCCTTATACATATATTTTTAAAGTACGTTCAAGAGGTGGAGAAAACTGGAAAATTAGTGTCTAAGTGACAGGAAAAAAATGGAAATATGAAAATATTGAAAGCTTTTATAATTATAAGTGTTCTTTGTGGTTCTTTCTCTAGGTATGTTTTCATGAGCATGTGTAAACTTACATATTTATGATAGTCTCTGGCCTTCAGGTCTGAATTTATTGAACATGTATCATCAACTGCATGGGTCTTTAACAACTGTATAGTTTTGAAAGATTAGTACAATTAAGAGCTGGTGGGATGAGATCTCTTTGTCCGGTTGAGTAGGATTGAATAGCTTGGACCGAGTATATAATTTCTCCCTGCCCATTTGGCAGTGTCCTCTGTTTATCCATGTCTGGTGTTAGCTTAGTGCCAGTATGCCTGCTTTACACTGTTATTTCTACTCCTGGAATGTAGGCTGAGAACCCCAAGGGGCTTCTTTGTTAAGATACTTTCAGTATTAACATGTAGTCTAATGCAATTTAAGTATAAATTTGTATTTCTGCATCCTGAATTGTGGATGCAAGTGATGGGCTTAATTATTCACACCAGTTTAGGCATAGCAGGCCAGCTGAAATTTGTTCCTGAAATAATGTTCTTGTCTTCATTTTCTTCACGATTGCAGTCAAGGACCAAGTTTTTTTGTCTTCAGTTTTCACTTGAATTTAAAACAAAATTGGAATCTGTCATAGGGTAGCAATTCCATCCTCAAATTGAGTCTCAAATAGTTTATTGCTACCTCACTGTAGTTAGCTAGAGTGTTTTCATCTCACCATTTGTTCCAAAGGTTTGCTGTAAGGTGGTTTTTACAGGACTCCTATTAGCCAGTGTGGCAAATTGAATTGGGTTCTCTGTGTTTTAGAAAAATCTGTAGGCTTTTCCCCAAAAGATCTGAGAGTTGTGAGAGAAAAGATCAAGGAGTATACCTAATTAATAAACCACTCCTTGTTTTCACTGCTACATATTTGAAATTGATCCCTTAAAGTTGTAGAACATTTTTACCTTTACAGATTTTACCTCTTACATCTTTCATGCAGTGGAATCACTGTCTAGCATATGTACTAATTTCTTCCTATCATAAGCGTGCTTTGGTAAAGTTTTACTTATATGGGAAGCACATTTCCATCTTCAAAAGTTCTTATCCAAAGTAGTTTCTGGATGCTGGTTTAATTATTTAAACATTAGTTCCTCACCTGCTTGCTAGATTTTCTTCTTTTTCTTTCTTTCTTTCTTTCTTTCTTTCTTCTTTCTTTCTTTTTTTTTTTTTTTTTTAACTTACTATTATAATAGCTTGAGTTTTGACTTCTTCAGTCTTCTAACGGGAATTTGAGACTTTGTGGTTTTAAAACTCAAGATTGCTTTTAAAATTCTGGAACTTCTTAAATTGACAATTTTTCAAATTCTGTAGTACTTTTACAGAACTGAATATTCTTAATGTAAGTATAAATGCCACCATTCTTTGTAGAATAATGATTTTTAACGTTGTCAAGGTGAAAATTGTGTTTGGTTGACTTACATGTCTTAGAATTGCCTTAAAATGAATATAAAAATTGATATGGGAGCTTCTAGTACAATTGACTGCTTTACATGGCCTGATATCCAGTGTCCTTCTCAAAATCTTATATTTCTCATTCCTATAAACTAAAATATTTGCAGTATATACTTCTGAGTCTAGTTACCTGCTTTTGAATTTTTTCACTGCAAATCACATAGTATGAAGATTTGTGAAAATGCTATGGGAAATAACAGCTGGGTTAAAAATCTCTTAACCAGATGTACCCCATAGGCTTCCCAAGAGTGACTATCTGCGTTTGTGACAACTGTAGAAGAAGCAGGTTGGGCATTTTCTGGGCCATAGAAATTTAAAGTGTCTATAATGTTATCCATCATTACCTTACTTGCTGTCAGAAGTGTTGATAAAGGAAAGGTTTGCTCCCTATTGCATTTTCAGAGTTGCTGTGAGTGGCAGAGCTTCATCTTAGGTGAGAGAGGCAGGAAGTTCTGAAAACAGGACTCCTGAGTCCTATCTCCATCTGCCCACCTATAAGATGCAGATTGATGCAGTATGAGAAATAACAAATAGAAGAATTCATTCAAGCTGGGGGCCAAGTGTTGATCACACTTTCCTTTCCTTAGGGCAGATGATAGTGCTTTTTATTCTCTATATCTTGATAATTTTTGAGTTTGTTTTTGCTTTTGTTATTGTTTTGGATTCAAGAGTAACTTTAATTTTAATATGTATTTCATATATTTCAAAGCTGTTTCATACATATGTATAAGGATAGACTTCATATTGGAGATACAATTTTATAATTTGTTATAATCTTGAGAATCTTTTTTAACCAGTCAAGTGGCTACTATTGCTGTTTGTAAAGTTCTTAAGTTTAGATGTATGCCACATTTAACTTTTCCCCTATCTTTTTATCTTTACCTCTTTGTTCTCTACATGCTGTGCTTTAAACCCTTCTGCTGTGTTCACCTGAACACCTGGTTTTTGCCATCTTTGTGTTGATGTTTATTACACAGTACCACAAAACCTGCTCCACACCTGGATGGGTAAGAGTGACATTTTATTACCTTGGGGAGTTGTTGGGTGGCCAGTCCAATACAGGTTGGATTGTGAGCGAACCTCAAGGGGGTACTCTTGATCTCTGGGTTAATCTCTCACAGCCAAGCCCCTCCTTAAGAATCACAGGTTAGTTAGTTTTGAGACCTCCCAGCTGTCATGTCACTGAATGGGGTCTTTATCTGGGCCCATGGATAGACCTCTCAGTCATGCTGTCTTGAGTGACCCCGTAACAACAGTTTCTGAGTATCAAGTGCAATTGGACTGTTCTCAGACTCTTTACCATAAAATAGTTAAGAAATACTGTTTTAGGCAGAAAACTAAGGCCCAGTTGAATAATTGTGGTTTTTTTTCCTTTTATGAAGCATATTTCAAAAATTCTAATTTCCTTCTAGTTGCTTCATTCATCAAACACTTTGCTTTTTTTATATTGAGGTCTGTAGACATGTCATTTATAACAGTTGTCATGATTACTACCTATGGTTTAATTGTCATCAAACCAATTATTTCTTGAATTTGTATTTTGACAGGGTGCATGTCGTCTTTGGATTAGTTATTTCTGGTTTTGAAGTAATCGAACAGATTGAAAATCTGAAAACAGATGCTGCAAGTAGACCTTATGCAGATGTGCGAGTTATTGATTGTGGGGTGCTTGCCACAAAATCAACAAAAGATGGTAAGAGTTTTTGTAGAGTGGTCGGAGCTTGGATACAAGTAAAACATGTTGAAGACTATAACTTAAAGATACCTTCTGGATTTTAGTAGTGAGAGAAACCATACAAGTAGTATAGCAATAGCCCTGATGCATCTGTATCACACCTTCTATCCAGGCCATCCACAAATCTTATCAAATCTTCCTTCTTTTTACTTCCCCCTGCTATTAGCCTTGTCCAGACCACAGCTGTCTCTTACCTGAATGATTGCAGTAGCCTCATATCTGTTCCGTTTACCTCTGTCCTTCTTTATAATCTTTTCTCAGCAGGAATTTACTGCTGGTAAATTCTGGTCTCCTTGCTTATACTCTTGATCATCCTCTGTAGTCTGTCCTTAATAACAACCAGAGTGATCTTCTGCAAGGGTTCCCTTCTCAGTCAGCCAAAGCTAAAGTCTACTTGGTTTCTAAGGCACTCTGCTCTCTGTGTATCTCTTCCCCCTTATTCATCACCGTCTCAGCTATGTTGACCTTTACTCAGACACACCAGGCACACAGGGACCTTTGTACTAGCTGTCCCCTCTGTCTGCAACACTCTCCATCCAGATATCTGCATGACCCCTTACCTCACTTCCATCAGGTCTCTGAAAGTAATTTTAAATTACCCCAACTCTCCCTATTCCCTTTACCTCCCGTTTTTTTTTTTTTTTTTGGGTGTGTGTGTGTGTGTGTGTGTATGTTTCTATCCTAGCACTTACTGTTTGTCATATTTTGCAGTTACTTACTTTCTTATCTGACCCAGCTAGAATATAGGCCTCATGGAGGGCAAGGGCTTTGTTACCTTAGAATCACACCAGCAAATGGTATTATTAACATGAAAAAAAGTTTATTTAAATTTTGTCTTTAGTTTTCTGTTTATAAAGTATGTTTTATGATACCTAGGTAGTCACATTTTCTATTCTGGAAGGTACTGAAATCCAGTACTCATATTCTTAATATTTCTTTAAAGTTTTTGAGAAGAAAAGGAAGAAACCAACTCATTCAGAAGACTCGGAATCCTCTTCCAATTCCTCTTCCTCTTCAGAATCTTCTTCAGAAAGTGAAATTGAACATGAGAGAAGCAGAAGAAGGAAACATAAGAGGAGGCCAAAAGTTAAACATTCTAAAAAGAGACGAAAGGAAGCAAGCAGTTCAGAGGAGCCAAGGAATAAACATATAACGAGCCCAAAAGGGTAAGTGTGAAATGCCAGGGGAATCTAAAAAACACACATACCTTGATGGGGAAAGTATGTGCAAATTGTGTAAACTTAGCTTTATTACCTGTTGTTGAAGAACGATAGCGTTTTTTGGACTTTAATCTGAAATCTGACTGCTCTAGGGGTAGCACAGATGTATCAAAGATTATATATTTGCAGGTGAAAAAAATCCTTGGAACTTAAAAAGTTGGGATCATTTGACAGTTTTCATACTAGATCTTTAGTACTGTGGCATTTAGTTAGGTGTTCATGCTTTATATGTTCTCTTTGTGAAAATTGTACAAACCATTTGAGTGAGATTTGTAAGTTAACAAATCTATTTTATTGCTATTATTAGTTATTTATTGTTAATATTATAATGAAATGCAAACATTGCACATTTTAATTGGTGACATGCTTTGTTCTCAGTCACTCTGAGAGGAGTGATACCAATGAAAAAAGGTCAGTTGATTCAAATGCTAAAAGGGAAAAGCCTGTAGTCCGCCCAGAGGAGATTCCTCCAGTTCCTGAGAACCGATTTTTACTGAGAAGAGATATGCCTCTTGTCACGGTGGAGCCTGAACCGTAAGTATGGTGATTAATCTCTTCTTTTTCATTTCTGTGAATGATAATTCCATCAGCTCATTGCAGTTCCACACATTTATTGAGCATGACCCTTAGTCAAAGCACTTTGAACTATACTGTGGGAGATGCCAGGTTAATGGAATGACATGTACCCTATCTTTCAGAATTCACATTCTACTAGTTGGTAAAAGGGGGTTGGACAAGTTGGCCAAGGGAGAGGTTCTTCTTGGAGTTCTGGAAAGACTGCATTACTCATTTTTTCTTTCTCTTTCATTGGAGATGAGATTTGGTTTGTGAGAGCAGAGGGTGATTTGAACTGTTTGGAGCCAATTGAATGATAAGACATGTTCCAATTTGAATAGTATAAAATTAATTGCATGGTGATTAGGGATATAATTTAGTATCATAAATATGTGACTTGCTCACTTGCTTTGCTGGGTGATAACCTCTCTGCATTGGGAAAGATGATGTGTAGCTTTAGATTTAGTCTCAAAAAGTAGTATGTAATATATTTTGTGTGTTACTTCAAGTTTAGAATTGTTAAATGTTTGAACAAAAATACCATAATGTGGCGTATCATTGGTAAGTTCCCTATGAAGAGTTCTGTTGAATGCTGAGAAGTTATGCACATGTCCCTGTTTACAGACAGGTATCTACATAAGGTTATCATGTAATTGATTAAACACTTTTAAAGCCTAGTATTGTCTCATCTCAAACAGCTGTTAGAAAATGGGATATATCTTTGCATTAAAAGCTTATTAACATGCTGATGTTTTCATTTTTAAAAATTCTGGCTTGTTAATAAATTTTAGTGGGATCCTTCTTTCTTAAAATACAAGACACCAAGTTCACTGATCAAATCTATTTGGCTTTCAGCAGGTAGGAAACTTGAAAGGGCAGTTTCTCTGTCATGGCAGGTGTTGTCCATGGGCCACATTTGGCCTATTGCCTATTTTTGTACAGCCTGTGAGGTAAAACATGATTAAATGTTTGTAGAAAAAAAGGAGAGTAGTAGTTTGTGACATGTGATAATTATATGAAACTCAGTTTTCAGTGTGCATGAAGTAAGTTTTAGTGGAACACAGCCACATACATTTGTTCAGTATAAGAAAATAAGAAAGGGCTGTTTCTGTGCTACAACAGCAGACTTGAGTAGTTGTAGCAGAGTTTGTATGTGGTGCTCTGTTGCCTTACACTATTACTTGGTGCACTATGCATCACAGTGATGCTATTACAGCTCTCTGGTATTTCAGGTACTAGACACACAACCGCTATATATGAAAAAAAATATTTTTAAAGATAAAATATGTACAGTCTCATTACAGGTCAGCGTTACCAGATGAACAGCATTATCTATTTTGATAGACAACACTATGAACCCTAATTAAGTGAAATGTTATTCAGCCCCCCCCCAAAGAACTCCGTTCCTCTTGTTAGTAGATCTTTATTACAAAGAAATAATACTCTTATCATATTTCATATTTCATTGATAAAACATTAGTGAAAATTTATTTTCTTTCTTCTTATCTAAGTACCTAAATAATAACCTTAATTTTCTTCTTGGCCTACCAATCCTAAAATACTTACTCTCAGATTCTTTTTTTTTTTTTTTTTTTTTTTTTTCAGATTCTTTTCATAAAAACTTTGCTGACCTTTGTTATCTGGTATTGCTAAAGGAGTAATTGCATTTGTGATTGAAAAGTGCTGATAATTTTGTTTGGTCACATAACATCTTTGGAAGTTATTTTATGCAGAATTGTTTTAAATCATAATTGGCTGGTAGTTGTTTCATGCAAAGATAGCACAATTATTTTATTAGGATCTTTGAGATTTTCATCAGTTGTTTGGGAGCTATAATGAAGTGTCCTTCAAGAAATCAGTATATGCAGGACACCTGGGTGGCTCTGGTTGAGCGTCTGACGCCTTCGGCTAAAGACATGATCCCGGATCTGGGATCAAGTTCCACATCAGGCTCCCTGTGAGGAGCCTGCTTCTCCCTCTGCCTATGTCTCTGCCTCTCTCTCTCCATGTGTGTCTCTTATGAATAAATAAATAAATAAAAAAGAAATCAGTATATGCAAGGATAAGAAGCAGGGGCTGTCAGCCACCTTACTGATACACCAGCAGTTAAGCTCATATCCCTTGTAATTTGCTTAGCAGAATTTGGGTTCCACATTTGGCTCTAGTTTATTTGTTCTCAACCTTAGCTGCACGTTAGGATAATTTGCAGGCTTTTAAGAATATCAATTTCTGGGCCATACAGCAAATCAAATCAGAATGCTGTGGGGAGGAGGTAGAGAGTGGTCACATTGAATCAGTATCTAAAAGGTTCCCATGTAAACATTAATTTTTGCTGAACACATGTAGGCAGGATCAGTGCTTTTTCTTCATGAGGAAAATGGGGTTATTGGTTGTGTACCACAAGTACTTACTTACCTCATTGTGAGAATTAAGTAATGTCATGAAATGACTGAAAAAACTATATGTATACTTTGTAGTTAAGACTCTTACAGTAACATTAGTATGTTTATCTGGAGCCTGCTTCCTAGAGCCTTAGCAAATCCTGTGCATTGGCTTTAAGAGTCAAGTTGCATTTCTTTCTGACTTTGTGCAAGATTTGTAGCCCCCTTAAAATTCTCTATGTTTAAAATGAAGATGCTAATAGTACCTACCTCATAGTGTTATGAGAATTCAGTGAGCTAATGCCTTTATAAAGTGCTTGTTAACCAGCAATGTACAATATGAAACGGGAATTAAGAAAGCAATTCTACTTAAAACAACATCTAAAAGAATGAAATACTTAGGAATAAAGAGGTGAAAGGTTTGTACAATGAAAATTACAAAATATTAGATGTAAATTAATGGAAAGATGTTGCATGTTCATGGGTTGGAAGACTTAAAATTGTTAAGATATCAGTACTCTCCAAAGCAAGCTTTGGATTCAATGCAATCTCTACCAAGTTGCAACAGCCTTTTTGCAGAAGTGGAAAAGTCAATATCAAATCAAATGGAATCCAGGGGGCCTCAAATAGCTAAGACCGTCTTGAAAAGGACAAAGTTGGAGCATTTGTATTTCTTGTTTTCAAAACTTAAAGCAACAGTCATCAAAATAGTATGGTACTGGCATAAAGATACATATATAGACCGATGGGATAAAATTGAGAGTCCAGAAATAAACCTGTACCAGTATGGATAGCCAGGTGATTTTAGAAAAGGATGCAGAGTCCACTCAGTGGAGAAAGAAGTCTGCCTCTTCAATAAATGGTACTGGAATAACTGGATTTCCACCTGTAACAGAGTAACGCTAGACCCCTACCTCACGTCATATACAAAAATTAAAATGAGTCCATGACCCTCAACATAAGAACTAAAACTGTAAAACTCTTAGAAAATATAGGCGTAAATTTTTAAGTCCTTGGGTTTAGCAGTGAATTCTTACAATTGGCACCAGAAGTATGGACAACTATAACAAAAAGACAACTCAATTTAAAAATAGGCACAGCACTTCAATAGTTGTTTCAT
Organism: Canis lupus dingo; assembly: GCF_003254725.2. Taxonomy (NCBI): domain Eukaryota; kingdom Metazoa; phylum Chordata; class Mammalia; order Carnivora; family Canidae; genus Canis; species Canis lupus. The sequence continues at coordinate 11,840,562 of NC_064265.1, forward strand.
ACAGATGGCCAGTAAGCACATGAAAGGATGCTTAACATCAGCATTAGTCATTAGAGAAATACAAACCACACCCACAGTGAGATAATACTCACCTACCAAGATGGCTATAATTTAAAACAATAACCAAGAAAACTAGTGTCAGCAAGGATATGGAGAAATTGGAATCCTTATACATTGGTGGCAGTAGTCTAAAATGATTCAGACATTGTAGAAAATGGTCTGGTGGTTCCTCAAAAAGTTAAACATAGATTTACTATGTAACTGAGCAGTTCCATAGGTAGGTATATATCCAAAAGAATTGAAAATAGAAAATCAAACGGAGAGACGCCTAGGTGGCTCAGTGGTTGAGCATCTGCCTTTGGCTCAGGTCGTGATCCTGGGATCTGGGATTGAGTCCCGCATTGGGCTCCCTACATGGAGCCTGCTTCTCCCTCTGCCTATGTCTCTGCCTCTCTCTGTGTGTCTCTTATGAAAAATAAATAAAATCTTAAAAAAAAAAATCAAACAGATACTTGTATGCCAGTGCTTATTGCAGTATACTCAACAATAGCGAAAAGGAAAAGACAGATCCCAAGTTGGTTGAATACACAATGTGATGTGTACATACAATGGAATGTTCCCTGGCCATGAATTAGAGATTACTAGAGGCTGAGAGAGCTCATGGGGGTGGGGGTGGGTGGGGACAGATTCCTTAATGGGTAGAGTTTGGGTTTGGGGTAATGAAAAAGTTTGGGAAAGATAGTAGTGATGGTTGTACAACATGAATATAAATATGAACTTTACACTTAAAAATGGCTAAAATGGGATGGATGCCTGGGTGGCTCAGGGGTTGAGCATCTGTACCTTTAGCTTAGGGTCTGATCCTGGGATCCGGGATCGAGTACCGCATTGGGCTCCCTACATGGAGCCTGCTTCTCCCTCTGCCTATGTCTCTGCCTCTCTCTGTGTGTCTCTTATGAAAAATAAATAAAATCTTAAAAATAATGGCTAAAAAGGCCAATTTTACATTATATACATTTTACTCAATTATGTTAAAAATGCTTAACATAATGTCTGACACATAGTAAGTACTCCATAAAAGCTAGCCATTATGTTAATAACATAAAAAACTTGAGGTATGAAGATTTCTCATGCATGGAGGACAATAGTTGCCACAAAAACTATACTCTTAGAATTACCACAAGGCTGCAGATTCAGAGCATTGACAGAGGGGCAGCTTGTAGAGTGGGGGGAAGACAAAAGATTTATTAAAAATATAGAATAAAATATGGTTTTAAAAACACAATTGGAGCATCAGAGTCAAATATCTCAGGATTCCTTTAGAACATCACTGTTTTGACAAGAGACATGTAAAGAGGGATTTTGTTTAAAAGTAGTTCTGTGCTTAAAAAGATACATAGTATCACTACCCATTTTTGGGTTACTTTTTTTTTTTTAAGGTTTGACATTTAAAAAGTTTGCCTAGAAAATCAGATTATATGGAGTGCCTTGTTCTACAAAAGTGTTGGATCTAAATAAAATGATTTTTTTAATAGGAGTATAAATTCTGCATTTAAATTTTTTTCCTGCATTTAAATATTGAGAAAACTGCCGAGCATTTGCTTATTTTAAATTTTCAATCTTCTTTTCCAGGAAGATTCCTGATGTTACACCCATTGTAAGTGATCAGAAACCTTCTGTATCAAAATCTGGACGGAAGATTAAAGGAAGGGGCACAATTGTATGTGTGTTAATAAGACTTCTTTTTTTTCAAATTACGTATCTAAGGTAGTATAGGCAAAATCCTAGCTTTAATTTTAGGTAAAATCCAAGATCTGTTCAAGGAGTTAGTTTTATTCTCTGTAGGTATATTGCTAGTAGAGCAAAATTTATTTGCTGTATTTTAAATATGAAATGATATGTGAAACAGTATGTTGAGAAATCTTAGTATGTTGAATAATCTAGGCTAATGAATGCAACCATTAAGACTTAAAGAAAAAAATCCCATTTTTTTTTAGTCTCTTTTATGTTTGGCATAACTTCATATCCTCTTTTGTACTTTAATCATTATTTCTTTTGAATGGCATCTGAGATTGGGTCTTATACCTAACTCTGTCCTATAGCAGATTGTAATTGAGAGGTATTATCGAAACAGTTATTCCTATCTTTGTTTTTGAAGCGCTATCACACACCTCCAAGATCAAGATCATGTTCTGAATCAGATGATGATGATAGCAGTGAAACTCCTCCTCACTGGAAAGAGGAAATGCAAAGATTAAGAGCATACAGACCACCTAGTGGAGAAAAATGGAGTAAAGGAGATAAGTAAGAGCTTTAAGTATGAGCACAGTCCTGTTACTACTATATTTTAAGTGTTAAGAGGCTAGAGACTTACTTCTGGACTTTTCATGAAAGACTTAACATTAAAGTTAGACCATGACCAAAGAATACATTTGAGAATACTTGGCAGAAAGAGAGCTATTAAGTAGGAGGGCTGATTGGCTTCAGGATGCTTTTAAATAAAAATTCTGGGGACGCCTGGGTGGTTCAGCAGTTGATTGCCTGCCTTTGGCCCAGGGCGTGATCCTGGAGTCCCAGGATCGAGTCCCACATCAGGCTCCCTGCATGGAGTCTGCTTCTCTCTCTGCCTCTTTCTCTCTTTGTGTTCTCATGAATAAATAAAATCTTTTAAAAATAAAAATAGTAAATCAAAATTCTGTTTTCCCTCCCAAAGCTGTAAAACTACTAAATCAGAGATACCCTTGTTCAATTTTAGAAATAATCAGGACTTAAAAATCATATAGCAGATCCTTTTCTAGCCAGGTCTCTTAGTCATTGATGAATGAATTAGTAGGTAGGAAAATCTGTACCTAGCATGTGCATTAACTTCTGACCCCGAGGACTGTTGGTTCTTTAGAAGTATACCATCTCTTACCCTCAATAATACCCCACAGGGGAATAGCCATTGTTGAAATGGGGCTGGCTCCAGAATAGCTAGTGAAAAATACACCAGTGGGATCCTCTATAATTGTTCATGGTAGTAGTCTCTACTCTTCTGTGGGTGTCCAGTAGAATGGTTAGAAGTTGGAAGAGGGAAAAAAAGATAATGCGTCTGTTGTGTGAGAGTGATTTAGACACAGTGATACAGAGAACTCTTAATGTTGAGCCCTGACACTACCCATTACCAAGTCTGCATCTATTTTCATGTGCTTTTTCCTCAGTTTCTGTAGTAAGTAATTAAACCTTAAGAGAAAGTCTTGATTACTGTGAAGCTGAAATAAAATAACAGCCATGTTAGCTTCTTAAGAGGCTTCTTTTATAAAGGTCAGGCAGCTGTCCTGTATCTGCAGGAAATCAACAGAATTGTTTGGGAACTTGATTGGACTCTCCCTCAAAAATTGTTCCCGGAAGCAGAGGGTCATGAACAGATCCTACCTGGCCAAGGAGCTCTGTCACTAGTGCTCTTATGATGAATTGGTTTGGTTTGGCTTCCAGAACTGTTTTTCTGTGAAATTTGAAATCTTTTTGCTTAGTTAAAAAAAAATATATCCTTTTATAAGTGAATCTGCTAGTAGTTGTCAGCAGTTTCAGCATTTCTCTGAAATTATAGGTCAAGAGGAGGCCTATCCATACCCTTTGGTTTATCCTTCCTATACGTACTTCAGGTGTTGATGGAGTAATTTGCTCTTTAGGCTTTTGTCAATGCATCTGTATTGACAACAAATGTGTATTTCAATTTAAAGCATAGAAAACATGCTTGTAAATAACCATGCATTTTATATCCTTTTCCATAGATTAAGTGATCCCTGTTCGAGCCGATGGGATGAGAGAAGTTTGTCCCAGAGATCCAGGTCGTGGTCTTATAATGGATATTATTCAGACCTTAGTACAGCAAGGCACTCTGATGGTCACCATAAAAAACGCAGGAAAGAGAAAAAAGTTAAACATAAAAAGAAAACTAAAAAGCAGAAACATTGCAGAAGACACAAGCAGACTAAGAAGAGAAGGATTATTGTACCATCAGACATAGAATCCTCAAAATCTTCCACCCGACGAATGAAATCCTCTTGTGACAGAGAAAGGAGATCTCGTTCTTCCTCGTTATCATCTCATCACTCCTCAAAGAGGGACTGGTCTAAATCTGATAAGGATAACCAGAGCTCTTCAACCCATTCCAGCAGAGACTCCTACAGATCTAAATCTCACTCGCAGTCTTATTCTAGAGGAAGCTCAAGATCAAGGACTCCCTCAAAATCCTCATCACATTCTCGAAGTAGATCAAAGTCCAGATCTACTTCCAAGTCAGGGCACCAAAGGACAACATCAAAATCACCAAGAAGAACAACCTCTCAGTTAAGTGAAAGTAAAGCAGTTAAAACAGAACCCTTAAGAGCAACAGCACCACAAAATGAAAACGTCATAGTACAACCAGTGGTGGCAGAAAATATTCCTGTAATACCATTGAGTGACAGTCCCCCTCCTTCAAGGTGGAAGCCTGGACAGAAACCCTGGAAGCCCTCTTATGAGCGAATTCAGGAAATGAAAGCTAAAACAACCCATTTGCTGCCTCTCCAAAGCACTTACAGTTTAGCAAATATTAAAGAGACTGGAAGTTCATCATCCTACCATAAGAGAGAAAAAAATTCAGAAAGTGATCGGAGTGCTTATTCAAAGTACAGTGATAGAAGCTCGGAAAGTTCACCAAGGTCAAGGAGCAGATCTTCTAGGAGTAGATCTTATTCCAGATCATACACAAGGTCACGAAGTCTTGCTAGTTCACATTCAAGATCTAGGTCTGCCTCCTCTAGATCTCATTCACGAAATAAATACAGTGATCGTTCACAGTGTAGTAGATCCTCGTCATACTCTTCTGTTAGCAGTGATGATGGAAGAAAAGCCAAGAGAAAATTTAGATCCAACGGGAAAAAAAATAACACTTCAAGTAAGAGGCACAGCGGCAGCTCTGAAAAGAGACTTCACCATAAATATGTGAAAAACAGAGACAAGTCTTCAAGTCAGAGAAAGTATAGTGAAAGCAGGTCATCTTTAGATTATTCTTCAGACAGTGACCAGTCAAGTGTTCAGGTTACACAGTCAGCCCAGGAAAAAGAGAAGCAAGTCCAAATGGAAATGAACAATAAGCAAGAGAAGAACAGAGATGAAGAGAAATCTAAGCCTGAACAGGAATGCCCTCGTTCAAAGAAAAGAGTCTTGAGAGAGAATCTTTCTGATCACCTTAGAAATGGCAGTAAGCCCAAAAGGAAAAATTATGCTGGGAGTAAGTGGGACTCTGGGTCAAATTCTGAACGAGATATAACAAAAAACAGTAAAAATATTTCCCGGCCATCTTCTGATAAGGAGGAAGGTGAGGCTACATCAGATTCTGAGTCAGAGTTTGGTGAAATTCACAGCAAAGCCAAACCTGCAACAAAGTCTTCAGCAAGTGCTTCGCTGCCTGATGGTAATGGTGCTTGGAAATCAAGTAAGCAGCAGTCTTCGACCTCTGATTCTGAGGGGTCCTATTCCAATTCAGAAAACACTAGAAGAAAGGCACGGAAGCGCAAACATGGGTCAAAGGAAACTCTTAAAAGAGAGCAGACCAAAAAAGCAAAGGAGAAACTGAAAGGGAAAAAAGACAAAAAGCACAAGGCTCCAAAACGAAAACAGGCATTTCACTGGCAGCCTCCACTAGAATTTGGTGAGGAAGAGGAAGAGGAGATTAGTGAAAAACAAGTTACTCAGGAGGCAAAAGAGAAAAAACAAGTTTCTGAAAACAGTGAAACCATGAAAGAAAATATTCCACACACTGAGAAGTCCTGTGAAGAGGGCAACTTTTCAGGTAAACGCAATCCAGTCACGACTTCTTCGGATATGGATCAGCCTGCTAAAGAGGATACTAAACTCAGTGCTTCTCCCACAGCCTTAACTACTGAGGAGAATGTCACTGCTTCTCCCTCCAACATTCAGCCTATTGCAGAAAGTGTCCCAAGCGGAGTGGAGGATGTGCTGCAGACAGATGACAACATGGAGATCTGTACTCCCGATAGGAGTTCCCCAGCAAAGGAGGCATCCCCTCTAGGGAATTCAAGGCTTGCTACCGCAGACGTAAACATTGTTCTAAAACAGGATATGCACACAGAGCATCCTGAGACAGAGGAGTCAAAACAGGAGAGCAGTATGTCCGAAAGTCAAGCAATGGGGGATGTGGGGAAACAGGACAGCAGCCCTGCTAGCTTGGCCAGCACTATAGAAAGCACTGTGAAGAGAGAGGTGGCAGAGAAGAGCCAGATCAGTCTCATGGATAACAAATGGAAGCCCCTGCAGGGTGTGGGGAACCTGGCGCCACCAACTGCTCCCACATCCAGCACTGTGGAGGTAAAGGCATTGACTACTGCACCTGACATGAAGCCACAAGGCCTGAGGATAGAAATTAAAAGCAAAAATAAAGTTCGGCCTGGGTCTCTCTTTGATGAAGTAAGAAAGACAGCACGCTTAAACCGGAGGCCAAGGAATCAGGAGAGTTCAAGTGATGAGCAGACACCTAGTCGGGATGGGGATAGCCAGTCCAGGAGTCCAAGCAGATCTCGAAGTAAATCTGAAACCAAATCAAGACACAGAACAAGGTCTGTCTCCTACAGTCACTCAAGAAGTCGATCACGAAGCTCTACATCATCTTACCGGTGAGCAATGTATTCTCTTTTGTCTCCCCCAAGGAGCGTTTATTACTGTGTAACTTGGAAGAACATCAAAATTAGGGACAAGATCACTCTTTCCAAAAATCTGGAAGGGAGTAAGGGGGTAGTCTTGTGCTCTGTGGCTAAGAGAGCCAGTTTGAGGACATAGGAAGTGGGGATTTTAGGTGAAGAAATTTAGGTTCAGTGTCAAAAACTATTATTTGTCACTTAAAGCTCTCTGGTAACAGAAAGGAGTTGCCATGATAGGTGGCAAGTTTCTCTCCTTGTCGGTGTGACGCTGCTCTCCCGCCTCTCAAAGATGCCTTCGAAGGGAATCCTGAATTTACAGAATTATGTAGGATTTAAAGATCATTAATCCAACCCTCCATTTTACACTAGTGGGAGGTGAGAGGCAAAGTTACTTGCCTAACACCTGCATCTAGTTGATCTTTATTTTGAGGGTTAGCAGGGAGGCTGTGGTAAAAATGATCGTCTTTAGATTTATTTATTTTGGTTCAAGCTGCATCTAACTTTTGTCATCAGCATAGGTTGGACAGTGCAGAGAATGAGAATTTTTACAAACTAAAGAAATTAGGTTGATGATATGAAGCTAGTAAGTAATTTGTATTCCTTTTTTCTTTTCCTTGTAAATATTTCATGGTTTACACCTCACTATCTTAATTGCTCATATCTCGAATGTGTATTTGTTTTTCGTCACTTGACCCTAAAATATAGTAAGAATCTTTGGGGTTTTTCTCCCCCCTTTTTAGCTATTTGTCTTCCCTTTCTCACCGGAATTTCTTTAAAAATAGGAACCAATGCTTGCCATCTGTAACAGCTGTCTCCCATTTACTCTTTAGTTGCTTGCAGTCTGTCTTCTGTGCTTCCCTCCCCCGCTTCTTCCTAAAAGGGCTATTTTCAGGTACTTCGCATGAGTGCCAGGGCATGTTTGCCATCCTTTCCATCTTTCTGGAACCTGCTGCTAGCTCTCCTCGACCCTCTCAGACCATTCAATGCCTGTGTTGTGGGCCCTTCTTCCTCCTCTTGCCCTGACTCCCAGCAGGCCCAAAGAGCTGCTGAATCCTGGCCTTTTCTTTCTAGGTTCATGTTCCTAGACGCAGGCAGCTATTGAGCTATTCCTGTCTGCTTAACATCTGCCTGCCATTCGTGCTTTGACATTTCTGTGCTGTTGGTGATGCTGGCCACCCTCATTTAGCTTCCTGCCGCTGCCTTTGGGGTGGGTCGCATTTCATTTTATAAATAAAGACAGGGTTAGAAAGCCTAAGGAATTTGCTTTAAGTTATGCAGCTGATGGGTAGTAGACTAGACAGTTAACCTTTACTCCCTCTTTTGGTTACTCACCTGGCTGTGACTCTGCTACTAGACTGAACTCAAGTCTGGGACCATTTCCTACTTATCTTTCAGTTACCTCACAGAATCTGCTCTGTAATTATTTGTTGAGTAAACGACTAGAGTCTTATTAGAACATAACATAATTCTTTCTCTTGTAGATAAACTAGAAGCAGAGCATGTCTTCTAAAACATGAGTACAATGTAGTGAATAAAATAAAGCCTATGAAGATGTTACATAAGTAGCCTAGACACAGGGGTCTTGTTCTGTCATGACAGGTAGAAGGTTGAAGAAGAGTGGGGAGCCGAGGGAATGCCAAGGGGTGGAATTGCACTACTTGTTTTATTAAATATTAAGTAGATTTTTTAAATGATTAGGTATAAATAATATTTCACATTATGTCATCTAGTTTTTAAAAAACAGAGCTTTGACATACCTGATATATCCCTACCCAGTGCCACCCTACTTTCTTCTCTCCTAGAATTAAACATTATTCTAAACTTTTGTTGTAGTTTTGTTGTTGTTCTTTAGATTTGGCACAGATACTTCTATCTGTATACAATGTTTTTGCATGTCTTCAAACAAAATCTTTACAGATATATACCTACATACTTGCGTACATACCTACATACGCGTTCTGTCTGTGCATTTTTCACTCAGCATTATGTCCAGGCGACGTCTGTGTTGATGTACTTCATTCATTTTCCTACTTGAGAATATTTTACTGTATATTTGTGGGCCCCCCCAATTCTATCATTAATGGAGATTGTTTCTTCTTCTGGTCTTCCAGATAAAGCTCCAGTGAACATACCTTTACCAGCCTTTTCTGGTTTATTGCATTCCATTCAGTTTGTTTATTTTTTAAAGATTTTACTTATTCATGAGAGACACAGAGAGAGGCAGAGACACAAGGTAGAGGGAGAAGCAGGCCCCACACAGGGAGCCCGATGTGGGACTTGATCCCAGGTCTCCAGGATCACGTCCTGGGCTGAAGGCGGCGCTAAACTACTGAGCCACCTGGGCTGCCCACATTCCATTCCATTCAGTTTAAACCCTCATAAGCTGTCATTGTCAAACCTAGTATGAAGTGTTTGTGAATGGCCTTTCCTTTGGTTGTATTCTCCCCTTCCTATCCTACTAGTAATTGTTTGAACAGCATGGTGAGTTAATATATTTTTTCACTCTTCATTGTAGATCAAGAAGCTATTCTAGAAGTCGGAGCAGAGGATGGTACAGCAGAGGCCGCACAAGAAGCCGGAGCAGTTCCTACCGCAGTTACAAAAGTCATAGGTGAGTGTGGGGAACCGACCCTACCATGTGGTCTGCATCCTGTCTGCTTTTCTTTTTTCTTTTATTTATTTTTATTTTTTATTTTATTTATTTATTTTGTCTGCTTTTCAAGGGCTGCACAGGCAGAGTGGTGGGAGCCAATGAAAAGAATCCTACCATCACTGAATACCAGACAGGCCTATTGTCTTGTCTAGTTGTTTCTTTCTAGGAACTGTCAGATTCTCACTGGCTTTTCTCAGAGTGAGGAAAGAAGCAGTAGAAATCTTTAAGAGGCCCTGCCCAGGGATCCCCGGGTGGCTTAGCAGTTTAGGCCTACCTTTGGCCTAGGGCGTGATCCTGGAATCCCGGGATCGAGTCCCACATCGGGCTTCCTGCATGCAGCCTGCTTCTCCCTCTGCCTGTGTCTCTGCCTCTCTCTCTGTCTCTCATGAATAAATAAATAAAAAATCTTTTTAAAAAAAAAAGCTCTGCCCACCATCTCCCCCTCCCTCCAGTATATCTTCTTTGACCTCAGTTCACATCTGCAGTCACCTCTTGGCTTGGGTTTAGGACTGGGATAAGAGGATTGATTTGTTAATAAGAGGCCACAGGGTGGAGCATGTGGGACCCATGTTCTCCCAGCTTCATCAAACCCTCTTTCGCCTCTCAGGTAATCTTTCTAATGAAATCCAACATGCTTTTTTTAAAAAAATCCAGTGTTCTTTTGATAAATGAAGTAGATACAGCTACTGGATTTCATGGTGTTTTTTCCTTGATGGTTAAGAAATGTCTAGATTTTTTATATGGCCTATCCTGACCTACAAGATGATAGTCCCTCATGTGATTCATATTAGGACATCCAGCAGGAGCAGATCCAGGAGCAGCTCGTATGATCCCCACAGTCGGTCCAGGTATGAACAGGGATGGGGAGCCACCTGTGAGGGAAGATTTGAAAGGCCTTGTTTTATAAACCCTTCATTCCCTTTCAGAAAGTGTTGTATTCTATTGAAAAATTTAAACACATGTATTTGTCTCTCATAAAATCATATCCTATCTACATGAGGTTTTTTTTTGACCAGCTTTTATCTGTTGGCTCATTGTACTCTATAGTGTCAAAAGTGAAAATTGATACCTGATGGCAAGTATTTATTGAATATAATTGCCTAAAAAGATCCACCAGATTCAGTCAAACTAAGTCAGTGTTAACTTTGTAACATTTTTCAATGCAGAAAAGAAATTAACATTTTTCTGTTTAACATGGTAAGTCTCCCTGGGTCACTTGTTAAATGTTTCCAGTACTTGCTGTGCAAATGTGTCCTTCACAGTGTCATGTAATAATGCCCATGTTCTCAGAGAACACTGATCAGATCATAAACAGAAGTGGAAGCATGTGAATATTTGAATGGGAAAATTGAATATTGTGTTGTTGCTGTTAAAGCAGGTCCTACACTTACGATAGCTACTATAGCAGGAGTCGGAGTCGAAGTAGGAGCCAGAGGAGTGACAGTTACCACCGAGGCAGAAGTTATAACAGGCGATCCAGGTGAGTCTCCCTCCTTTAGATGACTACAGGGTGTGCTGTGCGCACTGGTGTGGGAGGTGACTTTGTCCACTGTGTGTATGTCCCTAGGATCTAGCAAAGTGACTGGCTCCCTGTAACCTTTTCAGAATAACTGAATGGTGACCGTTGCCAGGTCCTCTTGATGCACTGTCCCAGTGGTCCTATCTATACCTGCCCCACCTTCACCCCTCGTGGGGTCCCCATTTTGATTTCTATGTTTTTAAAGAAACTCGTTATGTGCCTTTTTTTATATTCCTTCTTCAGTCTAATTAAATATTGATGTTCATTTTGGGTAACATGGAAAATTACTCTGCTCATTTGCATGAGTGGATTTCAAGTAATTTCCCAAGATGCGATGTTTCTTTATCTTAACCTTGATATTACTACCATCTGTCATTTAAAACATCTTTGAAAAGTCTACACTGTTGCCACAGTCAGGACCCCATTCATCTACCCACTGTGCTATGCCACATCAGTATTGCTTTCAAGCCACTCATATCAAAAAAGAAGCTTTAAGAAGAATTCAAAGGGTTGAAGTTAAAAGGTGTCTGTATATTTCTTTTGTTACAGGAGTTGTAGATCTTATGGCTCCGACAGTGAAAGTGACCGAAGTTACTCTCATCACCGGAGCCCCAGTGAAAGCAGCACATATAGTTGAAAATGTCCCCTTTTTTGATACAAATTATATATTATTTGTAAATATCTGGTAACTTAAAAGTTTAAGAAACTTAATGGCAGTCTGTTGTTCTATTTCAATATTACAGATAAGTTTGAAAAATAGACATTTCTTGTTATTGTTCATTTACATGTGCACAGAATTTAAAATACAGATATGTCTCCCAAAAATATTTTTATGCCACATTTTACAGTAGTCAACTATGGAAATGAATTTCATTTTCTTGAATCAAGAAATCATGAAATTTAAGTATAATTTGCAATATTACTTTAGGTTGTCTCTTTCCATCTCATGTATTCCTTAGAATACAGATTCTTTTTGCCCGTTTTTCAGGTTTTAGCATATATGCTGCCAAGCACAGAACTGTGAAGAACTGTTAAAGGTGGCCAAATATTTATAGACCAGTTACACCGTCTTATACATTTGTGCTCTTAAAACAAACCACCCAGAATTGATACTAATGGTAGCCAGGAGGATAAGGCAGTGGCTCTGGAGTTCTTCATTCATTCATTCCTTCTTGCTTATCTCAGAGGATCAGGAAAGTGGTCATCATACAGCCCCCCATCTGTCTTACTCCAGGCTGGCTGGTGAGGTTAAGAAGAGTAAATCAGCCTTAACTATAATACCTGCACTGTCTCTAAGGCCCTAATATTTTATGTGCTTTTTAATAAATACTATCAGAAGTTTAGATTATAAAAAACAATTCTATTCCAGTTCATGTTTTGGTGCTCGGTACCTTTTGGTATCTCTTTAAGTATACTTTACATTAGAATCTCATAGGAGAGAGAAATGATTTTTTATTTTTATTTTTTTTAATTCGCTGGCACCAGGCATGGTTCCTTCTGAACTATATTCACTTTCAGAATTGGAGAGCTTACTCTCAAGTTCAGGTGTGGCCTGGGACCCACTGGAGCAGGCAGGATTGGCACAGGGAGTTGTGCGGCCCCTCAGGGCTGCTGCACATAACTGGCATGTGTGCCTCTAGGAGAGCAGATTGAAGAGTTGACTTCAAAGTACTACCAAAAGCCTCACTGCCACCATCCTGGAGACATTTTGGAGGGCCTTTGAGTCTTTCAAGTAAGAGAGATCTACCACAATAGCAGTTAAACTGTTCTAAGCACCAGCATGTTTCTCCTCTTTCTTCTGTGACCCACTCTGACTCAGTGAACCCTTGCATGACAGAGTGAGTACAGGATGACAGGGGAAGGGGGCGCCATACAGTACTGCACAAATACATGTTCGGTTTTGGGTGGTTCCTCCAAAAATGATTTGACCTGTAGAAACTGGTGTGATTTTTTTTTTTTTTTAATTTTTGAGTTTTTCCCCCAAGTGTACTTAATCACCTTAGTGCCAGTTTATAAGCCAGTTATGCAGAAGAAATTCATATTGGATGTTTGATATGGAACTTTGCACCATCCTACCGAGGCCTTGCTTGCTTGGGGTACTTGGGAAGTGGGAAAGAGCCCTCAGTTGGAGGGATCTGACAACCCTTGAGGGGTGAAGGGGTGACCATGGATATATTAATAAAATCATCACCCATAAAAAGTTCATAAACAGGGTTAAATTGTCAGCTGTTTGCCAGACTGATAGACGAGAGTACATTGAAAAACAAGACCCAAGTCAAACAAACGTACTTCCTAGTGAATACAGAACAATGTGTTATTCATGTGAAGGGTTTTCAAAAGTTGCCTGTAATACTCCGTGGGGGAAAAAAAAAGGCATTCAGAACCCAAACCAGAAACTGCCAAATCTAATTAGGTTAGGAAAAGTTACCTTTGGACAATGTATTCATTTTCTATTGCTATGTAACAAATTACCCCATACTTAGCAGCTTAACAACACCCATTTCTTAGCTCACAGTTCTGTAGCTTGGGAGTCTGGCACAGTGTGGCTGGACTCTCTGCTCAGGGTCTCACCAGGCTGAAATCCCGGGTTAGCAGAGCAGCATTCCTCTATGGAGGTTCTGGGGAAGGATCTGCTTCCAGGTTCGTTCAGTTCCCTAACTCAGCCAGAGGCTTCTCCCTCAGCTCCTGAAGGCTGCTTGCTTTCCCTCTTGTGTGTTCCCCTCTGTCTTCAAACCCTCAGTGGCCCATCTTATGCTTCCATCCCTCTGCCCTCCTCCACTGTTTCAAGGTTTGTATAATTAGATTAAGCCTGCTGATCAAGTCTCCCTATTTTCAGGTCAGCTCTGCCATAGAACATAGCATAATCACAGGAGTGACTGCATAGATGCAGGGTCCTAGGATGGGTGGGGGGTGGCGTGGGCCGTTCTAGGACCCTGCGGACCCCAGACATTAACTGCCCATTGCAGTGGAGTTTCATCCCCAAAAGGTGGGCCCTTGGAAGAGTTGATTGTTTCCAGCCGCAGCATTCAACTGTGTGTTTACTGAATGAACTACAGAAATAGCTTTTCTGCTTAGAGGGGATTGTTCTGTATTTTAAGTTATTTTTTAATAAAATTTAATTATGTTGTGTATTGTGCTTCTTAATAGAAAATGTATTATTGGACTGTTTTTGTAACGTCTTGTTTACTGCAAATGAAACATATAGCTGGTATTGTTCAAAAACTGTAGAAAATACTTTTGTACATATTGGCAGTGTCTAATTTGTATACACTTCATTTAAATGTTCCTAAAACTTGAAAGGGGGACCTCATAGAAATTAAAATATATACTTAGTCTAAAGCTGTGCCTGTTTCCTTTCTTTACTCATCCAGACTTCAGATCTTTCTGAAGTGTTGAGTCTCTTTGCTGACCCAGCCAGTAAAGAAACTTCATCTCTGCAGCTCATTTTCATCTTGTCCCTTAGTATCAGTGGTGGGGCATGAGGTGGAGCCGGAGAGAACTTCAGGCCGTGATGGAAATGTTCACCTACCCAGAGAAGCATTGATGATGCTTGATCTTTCTTCCTCTGCAAACTTCGGATTTCCTCCAGACTTTGTTGTTGTCATTCAGCTGAGGTGACTTGCATACAGACCTCTTTGCTAAGGAAGGAATATGTCCCATCTTATTTGGGAGTTGCTGCCGAGGGACAGCACGTTTACCTGTGAAACCACGTACAGCCTCCGCACATCCTCCCTAACAGTGGTTCGCTGGGCACATAGCACTCGCTCCTAGAGAAAACATTCATGATATTTTTAGTGTCCACATGAGAATTTGCAGGGCAAGTACAATTAACTTTTTTCTCCTCAGAACTCAGAGGAATTTGTATGTTTTTAGTGAATACAACATAATCTCTCACAGACTTGCAGAGATTCAGTTTTCAGAATTAACAGTAGACCCTCAAGTCAGAATCGCTGACAAAAGTCAAATCTGGATGAGGTAAGATTTAAAGAAAATTTCAGTCTTTTGCTGTAGGAAAATCCCCAAGTGAGGTTCCTTTTTAGTGAGTTCCGGCATTTTGTTCACTGATAGTGATCACTTAGATCAGCAGGGCAGTACTGGAGGGAAGTGCGTTGAGAGCTTCAGTCTTGACTGTTCTGAATTAGCTGGGCATTAAGTAAAGGGTAAGAGAATTCAAGAAAAGTATCCCTATCGCAAGTGACCATGGACACTGGCTAGGCATCACTGTTGGGAAGGGAGAGGAAGCTGTGATCAGTGTAGAGAGAACCTTGCCCTGCTAGTGATGCAAATTAGTTGGCCAGGTGAGGCCTGGAAGCCCCACCTCAGGCTGAAAGAGCCTGGACTCAGTTTCTAGAAAGAAGTCCCATGAGGAACTTGGGATAGAATGAGCTGGGAAGCAAGCTGAGAGGAGTCGTTCTGGGCAGGAAGAAGTCCTTGGATGCTCTAGGGGTGGTAGGCAGCCTCAAATCCGATCACGAATAGGCTGGGGGGCCCTGGAAGAAGAGGGGGAGCGCACCACCATGACAAAGCAGGAGGCTTTAACCGTCCATTTAAAGGTTTTGGTAGAGGGTAGAGGCAGTGCTCCCTTGCCCCTTTCTCCTCCTCCCTGTGGATCACAAGGCCCCAGAGGGGCTGTGCCGAGCTTGAGGCCAAATATTTCTGCCTCCTGGAGACCCTGGGACCTCTGTTCACAGCTCCACAGCCAGCCTGAGGACTGTTTGGGTCCCCTCGACCAGGCTAGAGGGCCGAGGAAATCGGTAACAAAGGAGTGACCCCGAGCCTCTGACTGCTCACGTGTACTAAGAGGACTTGGACTGCCTGTTGCTTGGCTCACGAGCCCTGAAAGAGGGGGTGTGCACAACTGGCAGTTGTGGAAATCGGTGGTGCCCTCCCAGAGGGCTGATGGATGGAGGCTCGGGCTGGCGCTTCCCAGCCTCAGGTCACTCAGGTCCTCCTGCAACCAACATCTCTACCAGCAGGCCAGATTCTCAGAGAACGGCTGAGCAGGACCCCACTAACCTCAATGCCTCTGGCTTCACTTGATTTTATTTTGAGCAAAGGACCTCTGTGAGCAATTATTCTATGGCAGTCCCAAGGGATTTGAGCCAGAGCCACACTGCGTGGGTTCAAGTTCTACTCTGCCAATTCCTAGTTGGATAACTAGATAAATTGCTTGACCTTTGTAATTCAGCTCCTCATCTGAAAATCTGGGAGACCAAGGCCTGCCTCTTCAAAGCAGTGAGAATTAAATACTTAGAACTGAGCATACATCAAGGTCCAGGGATGCCGGCCCCTGGGGTTGCCTGCAGGAGGAGGGTAGGAGCCCATAGGTTTCATGTGGAGAAGCCCAGGGTCCCTTGAACCAAAAGGGTGGGAGAGGACCCTGGAAGCTGCTGGTGAGGCATCGAATGCCAAGGTTGTGACGTTTACACAGCAGGAGGGAACTGGGCAACCTGCTGGTTTGAATTAGGCCCCACCCTCCAGCAGCTGCAGCCTATTAGTGTGGTGCTCGGTGGGGGCAGAACACAGGAGCAACACCCCCAGCTCCACACCCAGAGCTCTATGCTCGTGACCCTGCAGGGCCCTGGTCAGGCCCTAGTGGGCAGCTGGAGCTGCCCTGTCATCCCATGGGCTTGATGCCGTGTTGTCCCTCTGTTCTCTGGCACAGCCCACTGCTGTCCTGTCTCAGCTGCAGCAGCTACATGGCCTCGTGCCCCCTAGGGAGGCCGAGCCCTGCACATGAAGGCACCCCCACCCCCATGCCCCGTCCACCGCTGGGCTGTTTGTTCTTCCCAGGTTCAGTGGGGCGGGGAGGGCGGGTAGTCCGGAGTCCCCAAGCAAGCCTGGGAACTGCCCTAGCACAGTTTGGGTCTCTTTCTCCTCCTTGCCATGGGAGAGAACGGGGCTAGATGCTTAAGGAAGCGAGAACACCCTCGAGCTGGCCCCTCAAGGCAGGGGCATGGCTTTGCTGACCTTGCCAGCACCCAGCCCCAACTGTCCCAAGGATCACCCAGCTCTGCACCTATCTCCACAAACTCCTGGATTATTACTCCCTGGGGCCTGGGATTCTCCTCCCTGATAACCCAGTCCTACCCCACCCCTCCAGAAAGCCTGCCTTGACCGAGCCTGAAGTGAAGCTCCCAGGGCAGGGCCCTCTCCAAAGGCAAGAGCCATTTTGCCATCCCTGTCAGGCCATTCCCGCCGACAAGAACCTGGGCTTTACCGCATCAAACCGCCTCTAGTTCCCTGCAGATGCTGCCCTGTCTCCTCTCCTGGCCTTTACAGGGGCCGTTCTCTCCGCCGGGCATACCCCTCTGCTCTCCCTCTGCTCTAGTTAATGTTCACTTCCAGGCTTCAGCTCTGGGCGGCCCCGTCTGAGCCCACCATACTGGGCTCATGTACCCAAGTGCCAGTGGCCTCTCCCAGAGCCGGCTCTGCCCTGGGGCTCCCCTAGTAGATGGACTATAGACCCCAGTATTCCCTCTCTTCCCATCTAACCCCAGCCCCTCCTTGGTTTGACTGCAGCAGCCAAGGCCAATCCCGAGGAGGCCAGCAGCCCTACCTTGGTTACTTAACGCTGGCCACACCCCCTCGCCAAGCCTTAGCTGGAAGCGGGCCCAGAAGTGTCCCGTGCAGTCCTCTCTGCCAGGCTCCTCCTAGCCCGCCGGGAAGGCCACTGTCTCCCAACTTCCCCTCTCCCCAGCTCCTGACACTGGTGCCTGGCTGCATGATTTGTCCTGCTCTGGGCCTCACTGTCCTCATCCAACGATCCTTCCCTTGCCACTTCCCAGGTCAGTGCCAGGACCCCCTGGGTCCGATGAAGTGGGCTGGAAGGGAGGAAGGGACAGAAAGCAGCCCTGAGGTGACCAGCTGGTCAGGCATGCTGGCCACTCTGGCCTGGCCCCAGCCTGAGGCCTCTGGGAGCTGAACCAGCTGTCTGCGCACTTACCAGGGCCACAGAAGTGTAGGATGTCTGCAGCAGCCGCCTCCGGGGGCACGTCCCCGGCTGTGCCCCCACCTCTCCTCCCATGCCTTTATCTACCAGGGTCTGTCTATCTACCCCACGCGCCATCTAGCTATGTGTATCCCTCCCCTTCCCCTTGGCATTCTTCTGGTCACCCCCATCTTCTTTGCCCCTGAGATGTCTTCTCCCTGGCCTCTGGCTCAGGAGGCCCTTGCCATCTTACAGGACAGTCCATCAGATTTTATGGTGCTGCCTGCCTGGGATCTTCACCTCTGCTCCATTTCCTCCCCCTGACGCCCAGAACCAAGTCACTCTGAGCAGGCTGCAGAGTCCCTGCCCACTCATGAGGAAGATTGCATACCCGGGGGCTACTGCTCCAGCTGGGCAGGGGCTGCTGTGTAAGCACAGGGCACGTGTGTGTGGAGGGCCACGGGTGCTGCCAAGATAAGGGCCCTATCAGGGTGACCAAAAGTGGGGCAGCAGCCAGCCTGGGGTGGGGTGGGGGCCCAGAGGGGCATCTGAATGATGGCATGGGCGGCACGAGAGGCCCACAGAGGCCCCCTCTCCACAGTGGTCCAGCCCCCACCTGGGCCCTGCCAGGCCAGCGCCCCGTGGTCCCCACCCTGCTGCCTGCCTGCTCAGCCTGGCAGCGTTCCTTTGCAGCCTCCTGCCAGCACAGCGAGCCCCCTGCCCCCACTGGTGTCCATGCCAGAGCAGCATTCCGCAGGCCTGGCTGCATCTCCCCAGCAGAGTCTGAGCCGGGAGGCTACTCAGCAGTGGTCAGGTCACACGGCTCAGGGGCACAGCGGGGCCTGGGCCTCTGGCCCCCCCTCCTTTCATCTTGCCTATTCCCTGCCAGGGTCCCGGGCCGGCCACCTTAAAGGCCTGGTCACTGCGGCCGTGGTCCGGTCCCGCATCTCCTGCCCCGTGTGGGCGTGGGCGGCCGGAGGAGGCCACCAGGTAGGGATGGGTCCAGCGGCACAGGGAGCCCCGGGCTGTCGGGCATGGGGCGGGGCGCGGAGGGGGCGCCAGCCGGAGGTCCCAGACTCACCCTCAGGTCAGAGCAGCCCGGGCCAGAGGGTGGGGGGCGCTGAGCGAGGCTGGGGTACGAGGGTTCGGTCTCGGCGTGGGCTGGCTCAGGGCAGCAGGTGGAGGCCTTTCCGCCGCCGGTGGGGGAGTGGGCGCGCCCAGCTCCGACCTCGGGCCGCCTCCTACTCCGACCCCGCCTCTGTGGCGCAGCTGGAAGGCACCGCGATTAGACTGTGGGACGGACTTCCCCGCACACCGGGGCTCCGCGCAGGCCAGAGGGGCCGGGCCCACCGCTGGGATGGGAGCAGGGGCGCCCGGCCGGGGGGCCCCGCGGCCCGCGGCCGAGCAGGCTGCGCAGGGGCCGCGCACACCACGCGTGTCCGCGCCCCCCGCCGGCGCGCAGGGCGGCCTGGCCCTTTAAGCGTCCAGACGGCGGCCCCAGCTGACGCGCGGGCTCCAATCGGCGCCCCGCGCCCCCCGCCCGCCGCGCCCGAGGCTCTGGGGCCGCAGCTGCTCGGCGGCTGGACTCGCCGCGGCCCTGCGCCTCCGCCCGCCCGGCCGCGCCCCCGGGGGCCATGGTCGCGGGGCCCTGCGCGGGGGCGGCCCCCAGCGCGGCGCTTCATGGAGCGGCCCCGGCCCGGCCGCCGGGGGCAGCGCGATCCCGCGGGGCCCTGTGAGCCCCCAGCGCCACGGCACCATGGTACGCAAGGCCCTGCCTGTCCCGCCGCTTATCCGCCCACCTGCCCGTGTGCCCTCCGAGCGCGCGGCCCGCCGGCTCGGGGCGGAGGAGCTGGAGGACCTCCTCCCTGCCGGGGCTCCCCGGCCCCTTCTCGCGGGTCCCCGCGGCCGGGAACGCGGCGCTGTGGCGCGGCCCTCGGCGGGGAGGGGGTTAAATTCCTGGGGTGGGGGCCCGGGCGCGGGAGGCTGGAGTCCTGCTAGGCACCCGCGGAGGGGGGCGCCTCTCCGAGCCTGGGACGGCGCCGCCCTCGGGCTGGGTGATGGGGGGGAGGGGGAGGTCGGATTCCCGCCTGGGCCTTGGGCCACGTGGGCGCCGGAGCCGCCCTGCCTGGGGATTTGGGGCGACGGGGCCAAGCGGGGTGTGTTGGGGCGGGACGCCCGCAGCTCCGGTCCAAACTACTGTGTGACCTTGGGCCAGTCCTCTGCCCTCTCTGGGCCTGTGTCCTGGGAAAGGAATGGGGCCATGAGCGCAGAAGAGGCTGGCACAGACACCCCCTCTCCAAGAGGAGGAGCCTGGAAGTCATGAACCTGTGCCCCCTTGCTCCCCTTGCTCCCCCTTGCTCCCCCTTGCTCCCCCTTGCTCCGGTGGGCCCCACCCCCGGCTGCCCGGCAGTGAGGATTGGCGTGGGTGTTTGGGGGGTGGTGCAGATCGTGCCCAGGTTTCAGCCCAGGGCCTCCAGGGAGGTACCTGGCAGTCTAGGGAGCCCGTGGCTTCATGGCACGGAGACAGGGTGCCCCTGGGATGCAGAAGGCTCTGGCCCTGGTGAGCAATCTCAGCAGGTGTCCCTGGCACCTGACCTCCCACTCCCCCAAGCCCCACCCCGCAGTGTCGCTGGCAGGTAGAGTTTGAGGGCTTGAGGCTCCCGCCAACAGGGTGCCTGACCACTGGCCTGATGGTGCATCTTAGACAGGCTGACCTGGCTTGGACTTGAGGGTGGGGTGTGTGGCTGCAGCTGGCCAGGCCCATAGGGCGGGATATGTGCACTTCCAGGACCTGGCACATCTGGCTGGGCAGGGAGGCAGGCAGGCACAGCTGGTGGGTTTTGCATGGGAGGTGCCAGGTAGGGGGAGGGGGTGGCTGAGCCCCGCTGGAGTATGGACTCTGGCAGCAGGGCTGTGCCCTGTCAAGGAAGCCCCGCCAGGGTGCCTGAGAGTCTGAGAGTCTGAGGCCCCTCCAGGGGGCAGGGTGGTGCTGGCTTGGGGCTTACTGCCCTGGGAATGGAGTCTTTGGGGGCACCAGTATCTTCCAGGCTAACCCCTATCCCTCCTTCCCTGCTGGGGCCAGAGGGACCAGATCTGCACACAGGAAGGTCAGGCACTCCCCTTTCTTTCCAAAGCCAGGTAGGCACTGGAGGGTACTGGGGCCCTGGGACCCAGGATGAGCTCCCCTCAACGGGCTTGGCTTTAAGAAGCCCTTATCTAAAGCCATTTCTGCCACTGTCTGGCCCCCCAGTGGCCCTTAGAGGCCCTGCCTGTCACAACCTAAGTTGCATCCTGAGCCCTCCCTGACCCGCAGGTGACAGTAGCTCAGGGGAGGAGGTTGCAGGTTGCTTGAGGTAGTGGTGGGGTCCCAGGGAGCCCAGCCGGTCCCCTGAGTCAGAGGTTCCCCAGATGCCTCTTCCTGCTTTTTAAGTAACTGAAAGCCAAGAAATCCATCCCTATGGCGTGGTGTCTAGTCCAGTCCAGCAGGGAAAGGGTGGCCTTAGCAGAGCTGGAAGGCCAGGGGCTCTGCTTTTGCTCACAGAACCCATTCTGAGCCTCGGTTTCCCCATCTGGGCAATAGAGTTTGGTCCCAGAAGATGAATCAGAATGAGTCAGAGGAGGGAGATGGGAGGGACTTGGCACCATATCCTTGTTAGATTGGCCAGGCCTGGACAGGCCAGCAGCCCTGAGACAGAGGGGAAGATGGGTGGCTTCTTGGCTGCGGGGAAGGCAGTGTGGGAGAACTCAAGGAAGATGGTGTCCATGGTCAGGAGGCTGGCCAGGCTGTGAGCTGAGAGAGCATAGGGTGGGTACGCAGGGGTGGGGGTGCGGGGCAGGGCTGATCAGAAAGCAGGTTGCCCCTGTGGCTCCTCCAGGTTCGTCCAGAGGCCCAGGGCCGATTCTCCTTGAGGCAACTGAGAAGGTGAACATAGATAACACCCCCCAGCCCAGTCTGTGCCCACCCACTGCTCCCCCACCAATGGAAGGACTAGCACGGACAGTTGGGTTGGCTATGGATGGAAGGGACTGGGGTTTCATCCCATGGCTTGCAGGGAGGTGCTTGGGAGAGAGAGCTGATGGCATTGTGGCAGTGGGGCTAGGTACCTCTCAAATATAGGAGGCTCTGACCCAGCTAGACAGAGCCTGAGGATGGCCAGAGGCTGGGACCTGTGGGATTGGTCCAGGTGGGCAGGTGGTCGGTAGATATTAAGTGAACACCTGTGGCCCGGGCAAGGCAGTGGGCAGCCTGCCCCCCTGTGGGGTTCACCTTTTGGGAAAGCTGCTATGGAGAAGCCAGTCATGATTAAGCCAGCCCTTATTTCTCGACAAATCACGGGTTCTGGATGTGGCTCAAGGGCCTGATAATCTGACCCACCAGACTTTGAGGGCCTCTCTGAGGCTCCAAAGGCCCCAGGTAGTGTGGCTTCCAAGATGGGGCCACCTCAGAGCCTGTGGGCCTGGACCATACCTGTCCTGGGGTCTGAGGGCCTTCGAGAGAAGAGGGTCTAGGGCAGGCTTTGGGGGCCTCCCGTCTCTAAGCATGGTAGATGGGAAACTCAGCTCTGTCCTTCTACCCCCACAGAACCCCCGTATGAGGGGGAATTGCCAGCAGCCAGGCCTGAGGCCGTGAGCAGCAGCCTGGCCCAGTAGGAAGGGGCAGGCTAGATCCCATCAGCCTCTTCCAGCAGGGCAGTGGGACCAAGGCCTGGGCCTAGATTTCTTCACAAGAATTTCTACCCCTGCAAAGCCTTGGGCCCAGGCCTTGAGGCCCCCACTGCTGGTGAGGTGAGGGGTTTCCTAAGTACTACCCCTAGGGGTACAGTAGCAGCCAGAGGCCAAGCAGAAGCTGGTGAGCCTGACTTTCATGCTTGAGGGACCTGAGGTTGGGCAGGGTGGCTTCATTTGTATGTGCGAGGGAGTATGAGGCAGAGAACCCGTGGAGCATAGGACGTGCTGAAGGAATGCTCGGGTCTGGGGGAACCGACCACCTCGCCCCAGTTTGCCTGGATTGGCCCTGGTTTTAGCACAGAAAGCCCCACATCCCAGGAAACCCGTAGGTCCCAGGCACTCCTGGATGTCGGTGACCCTAGTCCCCGTTCCTTCCTCTTTCCTTTCTCCCCCTTCCTTGCGCAGGATGACCTGTTTCACGGGGAAGAGCTGCAGGCCCAGGAAGGTTAGCCCTCACCCAGGAGCCGACGGTCGCGATTGGAGTCTGAGCTCTAAGGGGCGGCTGGCTCGGGCTGGAGTCCTGGTTCCCCTGCGTCCTTGCCGGAGCTTCGGCTCCTTTATAGAACGTGGAGCCAGGAGTGATGGGCAGGCTGCCTCCCGGAGGGTGGGCGCTGCCCAGGTCACTGGCCTTGACCTGACCTGTGCCCTCTGCCCCGCAGTTGCTGGTTGAGAAGACGACAGACTCACCGGCGGCCGAGTTCTCGCTGGTGGAGGACGTGGCGCTGCACTTCGCCTGCTTGATGGGCCGCCTGAACGAGCAGCGCCTCTTCCAGCCTGACCTCTGCGACGTGGACCTGGTGCTGGTGCCCCAGCGCAGCGTCTTCCCTGCACACAAGGGCGTGCTGGCCGCCTACAGCCAGTTCTTCCACTCGCTCTTCACCCAGAACAAGCAGCTGCAGCGCGTGGAGCTGTCCCTGGAGGCGCTGGCACCCGGCGGCCTGCAGCAGATCCTCAACTTCATCTACACCTCCAAGCTGCTGGTCAACGCGGCCAACGTCCACGAGGTGCTCAGTGCCGCCTCGCTGCTGCAGATGGCTGACATCGCCGCGTCCTGCCAGGAGCTGCTGGACGCCCGCTCCCTAGGCCCCCCGGGCCCCAGCGCTGTGGCCCTGGCCCAGCCGGCCACCGGCTGCACCCCGGCCGCACCACCCTACTACTGCGACATCAAGCAGGAGGCGGACGCCCCAGGCCTGCCTAAGATCTATGCCCGGGAGGGCCCTGACCCCTACTCTGTGCGTGTCGAGGACGGGGCAGGGACCGCGGGTGGCACAGTGCCTGCTGCCATCGGGCCGGCTCAGCCCTTCTTCAAGGAGGAGAAGGAGGGTGGCGTGGAGGAGGCCGGCGGGCCGGCGGGCAGCCTGTGCAAGCTGGAGGGTGGGGAGGGGCTGGAGGAGGAGCTAGGGGGCGCTGGTACCTACAGCCACCGGGAGCAGTCCCAGATCATCGTGGAGGTGAACCTCAACAACCAGACTCTGCACGTGTCCACGGGGCCCGAGGGGAAGCCGGGCACCACCACGGGCCCGGCCACCATGGTGCTGGGCCGGGAAGACGGGCTGCAGAGACACTCGGAGGACGAGGAGGAGGAAGAAGAGGAGGACGAGGAGGAAGAGGAGGACGAGGAGGAGGAGGAGGGTGGTGGCAGTGGAGGGGAGGAGGAGGAGGAGGAAGAGGAGGAGGAGGGTGGCAGTCAGGGAGAGGAGGAAGACGAGGAGGAGGAAGCACACAGCGAGCAGGAGGAAGAGGAGGAGGAAGAGGAAGGGCACAGTGAGCAGGATCAAGAGAGCTCGGAGGAGGAGGAGGAGGACGAGGAGGGGGAGGCAGCGAGCAGGCAGGGGCCGGCGGGGCGGCGGGGCGGCAGGGCAGAGCCCCCTGCCCACAGTCGTATGGCCACGCGGTCTCGAGAGAACGCCAGACGCCGAGGCCCCCCTGAGCCCGAGGAGGCCAGGCCTCGGGGCGGGAAGAGGCCCAAGCCGGCTCCGGGAGGAGCCTCTGCGCCAGCCCGCGCGGGGCCACAGGCCGCTGACGGGCTGGGGGCCAAGGTGAAGCTGGAAGAGAAGCAGCACCACCCGTGCCAGAAGTGCCCTCGTGTCTTCAACAACCGCTGGTACCTGGAGAAGCACATGAACGTGACCCACAGCCGCATGCAGATCTGTGACCAGTGCGGCAAGCGCTTCCTGCTGGAGAGCGAGCTGCTGCTGCACCGGCAGACAGACTGCGAGCGCAACATCCAGGTGGGTGGGCCTCGGGGGCTCCTTGGGGTAGGCCGCCCAGGCCACGCACCCAGTGTCTTGCGCCTGCATCACCCACACAGGCTAGGGAGGCCAGGCTTACCTGGGCCCTTTGGGCCAACCCGGGCCCAGGGTGATGAGAGCCCAGGGGATAAGTCAGGGAGGGCTTCCTGCAGGAGGCAGGTAGACCTCGGCTTTGGCACATGGAGACACTTACAGATCGGACAGGAACAAACAGTACCCTTGGCCAGAGGGGCCAAGGAGAGGATGAGAAGAGGGAGTTGTCTGTGTACTGGTGGCTGGTGGGTAGCCAGTTCTGAGGAGGGGGGAGCCCGTGTTTTTTAGGAAATCCTAGAGCTGCTGAAAGCCAGCGGGGCCATCATGTATAGTTTCACGGATCGTGCACTGCACAAAAGCACAGACGAGGTAAGGTAGGGTTTGCCCAGAGGGGGCGCCATTTCCACTTTGCTACAAAGTCTGGATACAGCAAGGGGTGGCCAAGCAGGAGGAAGCCCCTGCTGTCAGCTCTTTGGAGATGCCAGCTGGCCTGAGCCTGGGAAGAGGGATTGGATGAGAAATTTGGGAAGAGCAGGGGCTGCCGAGGCCAAGCAGGGGAGCTGGGCTGCCTGCCAGGCCTTGGGTCAGCCGGAGTGTGTGCCAGCCTGGCCTCTCAGGGTTTGGGTAGCACAGGGCCCGCCAGGCTGCTTTGTATCTCTTCTGGCCGGGAGGAAGTTGTAGGAGCAGCAGGTAGGCGGGTACTAATTGCCTGAGCTAATTGCTAATTCCTGTGCCCTGTGGAGAAAGTGTTACCTGGGGGTTACCTGGTCTCCTGCCCCACCCTCCTGCACCTGTTCCCACTTGCCTGCCCGCTGGGTTGCCCTTTGCCTCTCCACCTGCACACACCTGAGTCTTCCTCCTGAGGGAGAAAGATGCGTGTGCTTCTTCTGACCTGGACACCCTGACCCATTTCTGCTCATGCCCTGACCTACTCCAGCCCTCTAGAAGTGTGTCCTTCAGGAATCAGTAGGACAAGAGCAGGAGGGGAGCGCAGCCCCCAGGGTTCCCACCACCTTCCATTTCCTCACGGGACATGAGACCTCCTGCAGTTCCCGCCATCCCCAAAGCTGGCCCTCTGGCACCTCTCTCCTTGGGTCCCAGTAGGGGGGAGGCAGCAGAGATGGTGCCCCACTCTGGTGGGCCTGTTATCTTAGGAGGGCTTCTCCACGTACAGCGTGTGTGGCCTCCTCACATGTCATGGCCCTTCAGCCAGTTATGTGTCTCCCCTCTATAGACAGGTACCTTGTTGAGATGAGCACAGAGTAGTAGGGCTTCCTGGTATAGGTGTCCCCTGACCCAAGCTAAGGTCAAGGATGGTGGGGGGGGGGCCCAGGCTGCAGCCCCGGATAGGTGGGCATGTTTCCAGGGAGTTACCCAGAACGTTTCCCAACTCCCAGAACGTCAGATTTGGCAGGTCACTGGACATTGAGGGCTCTTCCTCCAGCACAATTCAGGTGGAGAAACTGAGGTCCAGAGAGGGGGCAGATTGTTCCAGGTCATATGGTCCGGACTCAGGACCCGGGACCTGTCATCCTCTCACCCTGCAGTGTGTGACATGCGGCAAAGCTTTTAAGAAGCTCTGGTCCCTCCATGAGCACAACAAGATCGTGCATGGCTATGCTGAGAAGAAGTTCTCATGTGAGATCTGTGAGAAGAAGTTCTACACCATGGCCCATGTGCGCAAGCACATGGTTGGTGAGTCTGGGCCGGGAGAGGATGGGGCCTGAGGTCAGAGCTGGGCCAGCTGTTGCTTGTGCTGGGAAGGACTTCCATCCCAGGGTATTGGGAAGGTGTGAGAAGGCCCCTCTCAATTGGGAAGCCTGGGGAGGCTGGTTGTAGTGGCAGGTGTGACCTGGATAGACTCAGAGGTCGGGGCTACTGTGTACAGTTGGACAAGTTGCACATTGCACGAGGGCTCCTGGACAAGATGGCAGATGGGGACCAGAATCCAGCTGGCACACTGCTAACCAGACTGTGCATCTCAGTATGGGGTTGTGGCCACCAGGGAAAGGTGTACCTTTTCCTCCATTACGCAAAGTGCCATGTGGGCTGACACAGGCCCTGTCTCAGTTTAAGGACAGCTGTGCATCTAAATTTTTCTCACCTTCCAGCCTTTTTCCTTTAAAGATTTTACTTATTTATTCATAGAGACACAGAGAGAGAATGAGGGGCAGAGACACAGGCAGAGGGAGAAGCAGGCTCCATCCAGAGAGCCCGATGTGGGACTCGATCTAGGGTCTCCAGGATCACGCCCTGGGCTGCAGGCGGCGCTAAACCGCTGCGCCACCGGGGCTGCCCTCACCTTCCAGCCTTTACAGGGCTTCAGGCTTCTCTGAATCAAACACGGTAATGAGGAAGGCCCCGCAAATGTATGCTGGGCTACTCCTCTGCCTTGGGCATGGCTGTCCCTCCCCTCTCGGAGAGCCTGACAGGGAGCCTGGGGTTCAGGTGGCCCTCCTTTCTTTGCCTGCTTGGGGCTCAAGGGCCCCAAGGGAGGCAAAGAAAGGGAGGTGTGGCTCCTGGCCAGGCCTAACCCCCTTGCTGCAGCCACCTGGGAGCAGGGACCCCTGGATGGAGGTCCCAGCTGGGAGCATGTTGAGTAGCCCAGGACTAGTGGTCTTCCTGGGCTTGGGTTCCCCAGCTCCGAGCTGTAAGGGGATGACCTCTCTGGCTCCAGTTGCTTCCTCCCAGATCTTCCTTGAAGAGTTTGTTAGTCCTCACCTGTCCGTGGTTTTGAGGGGAGCACAGTTAACTCCCTCTGGACTGTTCAGTGTCATCCCATGAAAAGCCCACCTTTGAGACCTAAGACTACTCCTAGCCTCTCTGTAGAAGGGTGCACTGGGGCACGCAGAGGCTGTGCAGGGAGTCAGCGGTGGGGCCAGGGTTTGAGCTGAAGTCAATCCTGCTTGAGGTCCTTTGCTCTCTCCCGGAAGCTTTGGGAGTGAGGCAGCCTTTGCCAGAGGCTGAAGAACACGAGGGCCTCCATGCTAGTCTGACCAGACTTGAGAGCAGATGGACAGACCTAGCCCAGAGAGAAGGGGCTTGGCCTGCAAGTCAGCCCCAGGTCCCAGCCTGAGGCCCTGAGGCAGACCCTGGAATAGGGGGGCATCCCAGGAGGCCCCGTATGGGAGGCAGCCAGGCAGGGACCCCCGAGAGGAGCCATGGGGGTTACCCTGAGACAAAACGGCCTGCCCTGCAGCCCACACCAAGGACATGCCCTTCACCTGTGAGACCTGTGGGAAGTCCTTCAAACGAAGCATGTCTCTCAAAGTGCACTCGCTGCAGCACTCTGGGGAGAAACCCTTCAGATGCGAGGTGAGTCCCTTTCTGCCCCTGCCCCAGGGGCCACCCCGGATGGGCAGGGATCAGTTGCAGCAGCTGCTTAAAAGCCAGGGAGCTGGGGGCAGTGGAGTCTGCCCACCGCCCCACCCGCCCGGCACACTGAGGGTGAGCGGGCTCCTTGGGCCGAAACCACGCCTGGGACGGGCCTTCTGGGGAGGTGGACAGAGGAACCTCAGGCAGAGCAGAGACGGCTGCGGGCGCGGATGAGGAGGGCCTCCCCACAAGGAGGAAGGATTTGGGGGGGCCCTCGGCGCTAGGCCTGAGGACTCCATTCTGTGGCTTCTTCCCACTCCCGGACTTCACCCTCTCCTGGGCCCTGCCTGCCAGCGGCCCCCCAGGCCCGGCCCCAGGGTGTCCTCCCCGCACCCCGCCCGCCCTGCCTCACCTCCGCCCCACCCCCAGAACTGCAACGAGCGCTTCCAGTACAAGTACCAGCTGCGGTCGCACATGAGCATCCACATCGGCCACAAGCAGTTCATGTGCCAGTGGTGCGGCAAGGACTTCAACATGAAGCAGTACTTCGACGAGCACATGAAGACGCACACAGGTACGCCCCCCGGGGCCCCCCTCGGCCCCGCCCCGCTGCCTTCTGGACTGCCGGGCCGGGAACGGGGCGCCTGCACAGCTGGGGCGCCCACCCCTCGGTGACTCCCCGCTTTGCCGGCGCCTAGGCGAGAAGCCGTACATCTGCGAGATCTGCGGCAAGAGCTTCACCAGCCGACCCAACATGAAGCGGCACCGGCGCACGCACACCGGCGAGAAGCCCTACCCCTGCGACGTGTGCGGCCAGCGCTTCCGCTTCTCCAACATGCTCAAGGCGCACAAGGAGAAGTGCTTCCGCGTCAGCCACCCGCTGGCCGCCGACGGCCCCCCTTCTTCGGGCCCGGGCCTGCCCCCCGCCCAGCCCGCCGCAGCGCACGCCCTGCCCCTGCTCCCGGGGCTGCCCCAGACCCTGCCGCCCGCGCCCCACCTGCCGCCCCCCCCGCCCCTCTTCTCCACCACTGCCACTTCGGGCGGCAGGATGAGCGCCAACAACTGACTGCCCACCTGCGCGTGCCAGGTGGGGTGGGTGGCCCGGAGCCCGGGGCCGCCTCGGGGGGACCCCCTCCTGCCCTCCCCTCCTTCCCGTGGGACGGCGGACACCGGCCGGGCCCCGCGGCCGCCACCTCTGGACGCGGCTGGACGCGGGCCGCCTGAGCCCCTGACCCTGTGGGCGTGCGGGCTGGTGGCCCAGTGCAGGTGGAGGACACCTCACTCCCAAGTGCCCCCCTTTGCAGTGACTCCTTGAAGCCTTTATTTTATTTTATTTTATTATTATTTTTTTTGGAAGCGAAGGAAAAAGAAAAGAGAGGAAACTATTTGCAGCACCCCCTCCAGGTGAGGCGGGTACTGGAGGCAGCAGGTACAGCAGGAAGGGAGGCGCTGGGGAGCAGGTGTGACCGGTCACTCTGCTGAGGCCTGAGCCCTAGGGGGTTGGCCAGGCAGGCTTCGGTCAGTT
Source organism: Canis lupus dingo (assembly GCF_003254725.2). Taxonomy (NCBI): domain Eukaryota; kingdom Metazoa; phylum Chordata; class Mammalia; order Carnivora; family Canidae; genus Canis; species Canis lupus. The sequence continues at coordinate 11,870,201 of NC_064265.1, forward strand.
TCAGTGGCTCATCTCTGCCTCCCCCGTGCCCCCCCAACTTGCCTCCTCATCCTGGAGGGCTTGGGGGAAAGTTGGGGTGCCAGCCTCCCGGGAAGAAGCCGTGGATCTGAGGGCTGTGGACACCGGGGCAGGGGCTTGAGTGTGGACTCCCATGAGCATGTGGTGGAGGGAGTAGGGTGAAGTGTGAAGGCTGCAGACCCAGCTTTGCACCGTGTGCGGTGGGGGAGACAGGGGCTGGACCCCAGGCATTTGCTCACCCACCCACCACCCTGTCAGCAAGCACGGGGATCCCTGAGCTGTACCAGGCTGCACCGAGGTCCCCAAGTCCAGGAGAGGACATCCCCAGAAGCCGCTGGGCCTCAGGGGGCTGGGAGCTAGGCCCTGGGTGGGCAGACGGGCTGGCTCCCGCAGCACCAGATCCCAAGGGCTGCAGTCCAAGAGTCCCTGCAAATGGGAGAACCCCAAGGGCAGGTCCTGAGAAGGAGGCGCTGTTTGAAGGTTTCAAGGTGCTATCAGTGGGGCAGGGGGCGGGGCTGCTGTTCACAGAGCCCCCGGGTCCTCACCAGCTGCCCTGGTCGTCTCTCCGCACCAGAGGAGATGTGTGTGTGTCTGTACCCATCCCTGCTCAGAAGGCAGAGGCCTCCTCCTCTTCCTGGGCCTGGCCACAACCCACTCCAGGCTGGTGTCCAGCACCCCTGTCCTTCCTGGGCCTCTACACTGTGGCTGGGTACCTGTAGCACTGTCAGTGAGGAGCCCACACATTCAGGCCCCCAGGGTAGGGGGGGATTCTGGGGGAGCCCCAGCTTGTGCCCCACGCTTGCCCCCATGAGGCTGGCACTAATAGGACACCCCTTTTTTGTTGTCATTTAACGTCTTTATTTCCTGCCTTTAAAAAGGGGAGGAAGGTTCCATAAGCTACGTGTTTCCTAGTTAAGCTCTTTCCTTTTGTGTTTATACAGTTTTGTTTGTTATACTCTGCACCTTAAACCCCCATGACTACCCCCACACCACCACCTTCCCAAGCATGGCTGGAGTGGGAACAGGCCTAAGCCCAAGGGAGGGGACAGCAGCAGGGGGCAGGGGGGGACGGTGGGGGACTGGGCCCCCTCAGCTCAAGGGCTGAGGGGGTTGGAACCCCTCTGACCTCCTTGTGAGGCCCGTGGCGCTGGCTGGGGGCTGGGGACATTTTAATCATCAATAAACGAAGCACTTTATTCTGTACAGATGTGGGCAGGTCCGAGAAGCCCAAGTGATTTGAGGATTTATAATCCAAGCTACACAGCCCTGACTGTTCTCTGGGCACAGAGGGGGCGGTGCCCTGGCCTAGTTGTGTTTGGGGCTACAGCATTGTAGGGCTAGGGCGGTGAGCCAAAGCCTACAGACGTACCCTCAGAACGGTCCTGCCGTCCTCTGGAGAGAGAAGGTGGGCCCTTCACTCAGAGGGGAAGGCTTCCTGTCTGGCCTGGCCGCAGTTCTGCAGCTCCCCGACTCCGATGCTGAGGCTTCCAGGCTCCTGCTTTACCGTAGCTCCCTCTCCCCCTCTCCCCTTGATCTCTGGGCTTCCATGACGTCCTCAGGGTCCCCTCCCCCCCACTCTCTTTCCTCCTCTTCCTTGCTACTTCTAGCCTCTGGTCCCAGTGCCTGGCAGCTCTTCAGAGCTGGCTCACATTTGCCCCCCCCAAAAGTTGATCTCCCCCAGTGCGCTGTAGGTCGGGATCCCCATGGGTTCCCCAACCCCTGTCACTGACACCAGGGTCTCCCATAGGGACCAGTGGCCTTGTCACCAGCTAGCCCCATTGCAGCCTTACTGAGTGAGCCTGGGCGGCCCTGGCCAGGCCAGGTGCCTGTGAGGCCACACTTTAATAAGCAGAGGCTGGAGATGAGTATTGGGGCGGGGTATCAAAACTCTGTCCCAGGACTTGGGTTCCCTGTTCGAATACACCTCTCCTCTGAGCACACGGGTCTGGACGGTGGGCTGGGCTCTGGTCAAAAGGGTCATTGTAGCTGTGTGTGGGCACAGCCAAACCCTCTCCTGGGAGGCACCTGTCCCACCTGTCCCACCTGTCCTTGGGAGGCAGGAGCCCTGGTCCCTGGTGCTAAATGCTCTCTTCCCCTTGGGCCAGTGTGGGCAGGAGCTCCTTTCCAGCCAGATCACAAGGGTCTGAAGCAATAATGGAACCTCAGCAGTGCCAGTATGGGTCGGGGTTCTTGTTTTACCAGCTTTTACATTTCCTTTTGTTTCTAAAACAAATGAACAAGCACCTAGATATTGGATGAAGGGGACTGGGGTGTCTGTCACCCACTTCCCAGGGCTGGTGGCAGGGAACTGGGGTCAGGATCATCATGTCCCACTGCAGAGGGGCTGGGGGGCCAGGGTTCAGTCCAGATGAACTTCTCAGCCCGTTTGGCCAGAACTCGGGTCTGAAACCTGGGCCTGCCCCCTCATCAGCTCCCCCGGGCGCCCTGATCCTGGGCCAGCTGGGGATGAGCAGAGAGATGAGGTGGGGCCACGGGCCGGGCCAGAGCCTTGGCCTCTGACCTTGGCGTGTGCTGCCACAGCTCCCCTCCCTGGGGGCTCAGCGGTGGCGGAATGGCTGTGCCAGACGTGTGGACCTTTGATGTCTGGGCCCCAAGTGCATGAGGGGGGGACGATAGCAGGAGGGTGAGGACATGAGTGAAGGGGAATAAAATCCGTACAACTGTCCCTTGGCCCAGCCTCTTCTTTACATGTTGCCTGCCCCGCCTGCTGGCTGGAAAGACCTGGACCGGAGCGAGGGAGCCGAGCAGCTCAGCGGCAGGCTGCATGGGTCCCTGTGCCCCGGAGCCGCTCCAGACCCCGTCTCCCACTTAGGGCGGGCTGGGCTTGAGGAACACGCGGAGGCAGGAACTGAGGCAGGAGCAGAGATGTTTGGTCCTGAGCTGGATGCAGAAGGGAATTGAAAGAGGAGAGGTCCTGGGGTGCTGATGCTGAGATCCCCAGAGGCAGCGCCCACAGGAGGCCAGGGCCCCGACAGGATGGTTTTCCACGAGCACCGGGCGTGCAGCCACGGAAGCCCCAGGGCAGCAGGGGCCACTCCCACTCGTGTGCTCAGCGCTTGGCAGGCAAAGGGCGGTTTGAAGGAGCCAGCAGCCACCAGAGATGCTGACGTGGGCGCCAAGAAGACAAAAGCTCGCATGGAAGGCAGCTAGTGCCCTCCAAGGAGGCAGCAGACGGCTTTCCATGGGGACCTCCAATGAATTAATTCATTGCACAGGTAATATATGGAGCCGCGGCTCCGGGCCACATGGTGAACGAAGCCCCTGTGTTTTTGGCACTTTGGCCCAAGATATGTGAGGAGGGGTCTGAGCAGGAGGGCGGGGTGGCTTCATGAGCCAGAGAGGAGGTGCAGGTGCTGTACTCTGCGAGGCCACGCTGACAAGTGGAGGCTGGAGATGGGAGTGGGGGAGCTGGTCCTGTCCCAGGACTAGGGCTTCCTCTTCTTGCACGCACGCCCTCTGAGGGCAGGGGTCCAAACAGCAGGTCCCAGAATTTGGGAGCCTGCACCTTCCCACACAGCCCACCTTCTTGGACGGAAAGGAACAGGCTCACCCAGATCACCCCGAAAACGAGGCTTGCTGATGAGCCCAAGGACTGGGCTGCTCCCCTAGACTCTTGGTGTTCTGCTCTGCGTTTCTGCTCTCCAGCCGTCCTGCTACCCATCTGTTTGCATGATGCCTCTCTGCGCAGCCTCTCCCTTCAGTCCCCAACCCCCCATTCTAATAACGTTCCCAACTTCATACTCCAGCGCTGCTTAGGCACGAGTCACGCTGAGCTGGGAGGAGGAGACCACTGGGTGGTGGCGGCATCTCTGCAGCACTTATTCTCCCTTGGTTTTGCTCTTTGGGACCAAACAGCTCATTAACAACCCATGTCCTGGAGGGTGGGTCCTATATTTATGCCCCAGTTGTAACGGAGGCTGGGAAGGCAAGCATGTCTTCTACTTCAGGCAGGTAGCACTCACCAATGGGGAAAGGCTGTCCAGAGGCCCTGGGTGGCCACAAAAGGTCCCTCTCCCATCTCGAGTCCTGGTTCTGGGACCCGAGCATCCTGAGAGAGACTGTGGCACATGCATTCCTCTGGAGTTTGTACTGCATCCCCTAGGAAGCTCCCGGCCTGGCAAGGTGAAGTCTGGGGGCTTGTTCCCTAACGGATTCTTCCTGGACAGCGCCACCCTTCCATAACATCAGCTGCTCCTGGGCGCTGGGTAAGACCAGTGCATGCTGTGAGTACAGCCCGGTGCCACACAGCACTGTTTTGTGTGGAATCCCTGGGGAAATATCTATTTTTTACAATTAAATTTTTTCTTAGACATAGTTGAAAGAGCCAGATATTTCTGGGAAGCCCTTTTTTAAAAAACAAAACAAAACAAAGTTGCAGTTGCCTGTACTTCTTCTTTTCCCCACTCCCAATAGGCAACCAGTTCCAATTTGATTGGTATTTTTGGTGGTTTACTTTCATGCCTATGAAATCCACCTCCACTCCTACTTCCTGATTGATTCAGTGTTAGGTATCATTCATTGCTTTCTTTCTTCAACACTACACACACACACACACACACACACACACACACACACACACACAGCTTCTCTTCCCCTTTCTTCAAGGATAGTTATATTATTACTTGGGGTTAGATTAACATTCAGTGTATATATTATTATGACTATGTAAACACTGATCTCAATGAAGCCATGTCATAGAATATTATTCCACTTCCTTTCCTGTACAATGTCTTACTTTCGTCTCTTTTTAAAAATGTGGTTACATTGGTGTCTGGGTATTTATCACTTCTGTGCCCCTTAACTCTGCCATAACTGTAACTCTCCTTCTTGTATGTGTGCACACAGCAGGTGTCCTATCAGCTCCCTCTTGGCAGTGTCCCTCCAGAACCCTCACTCAGCTCTGGACTGGTTGGTTTCCCCCCACAGCCACGGTGGGATCACCCATTCTTCTGAGGATCCCCGTTGTCAATTCCTAGGCGGATCTCTCATTTCCCCCAATCCTCTCTCTTCTTCTATCTGGGTAAGCTCCTGCAACTTGGTGAAGCCCATCGTCCAGGAGCTTCCTAAGGTGGGGCTTATGGGCACATGGGAAGCCATGGCCAGACCCGATGTGATCGGTCCCCCCCTAGTAATGCAGGAGGCAGCAGAGCTAGAGACCATCAGAACCTGGCTTTGTTGTCACCCTAGCTCGGGAGCAGTGCAGCAGGATGGCCCTCATGTGCCCAAAAGTGAAGCCATCTCCCGTAAGGACACTTACCGCTTAACAGCATCCCCAGACCTACGTTCCCTATCACACACTCTGCTGAGACTGTGTCCCTTATAGTTTACTGCAGAAAACTAACTAGAAGATTCATGTCTTAGTGAATTACTTTTTTCCCTAACCCTACAATGTAGCTTCTCTTCGGGACCACTTCAGGGCACGAAATCCTGAAGATCTTGACTATTTTTATTCTACCCTCACATGGGATGAGTTTGCCTGGGTTCAGAACTCTAAGTTGGAAATCATTTTCCCTCAGGATTTTTTTTCTTTATTTTTTTTTAAGATTTTATTCACTCATTCATGAGACACAAACACACACACACACACACACACACACACACACACACAGAGGCAGAGACACAGGCAGAGGGAGAAGCAGGCTCCATGCAGGGAGCCCGATGTGGGACTCGGTCCCAGGTCCCCAGGATCATGCCCTGGGCCGAAGGCAGGAGCTAAACGCTGAGCGACTCAGGGATCCCCACCTCAGGATTTTAGATGCCAGTGTTTCTGCTGAGAAGCCCGATCCCGTCTTGACTCCTGAAGCTGTGTGTGGCCTGTTTCCTGCTCTCTAAAGCTTTCAGGGCCTTTGCTTTGCCTCCAGCCTCATGAGCCTTCACAGCGATGTGCTTGGTGTGGGTTTTGTCTCATCTGTTGAGCGGGGTACTCGGTGAGCCCTGTCAGTTTGGGAAACTTTCCTGATTTATGGCTTTCAACCATTTCTTCTCCAAGTTTTTCTCTGTTCTTCAGCTCCTCTTATTTAGATTTTGGGCCTCTGGGCGGCTTCTCTCATTCTCTTACCCAGTCTCCTGGTCTTCGCCTTTTTTGTTCTACTTTCTGAGAGGTTTCCTCAAATTTATTTTCTAACCTTTCTATTGAGTATTACATTTCTGTCATTATACTTTTCAATTTCCAAAAGTTCTACTATGTTTCTCTGGAAGTTCCTTTTTAAATAGCACTTACCCTATATTATGTAAGCGTCTTTCTGATACCATTACTAGCAATGTTTGATTTTTTTCTGCTTCCAACTAATTTTTATCTTTGTTGCTTCTAATTTCCTTCCCTTTCGTTTGTTTCTTATGAGACTTTTTTCTTTAAAGATTTTATTTATTTACTCATGAGAGACACACAGAGAGAGCGAGGCAGAGACACAGGCAGAGGGAGAAGCAGGCTCCATGCAGGGAGCCCGATGCGGTACTCAATCCTGGATCTCCAGGATCACGCCCTGGGCTGAAGGCGGTGCTAAACCGCTGAACCACCTGGGCTGCCTGAGACTTTTTTTTAAATGAGATTTTCCTTAAATGTTGGGTGATCTTTGATCATTTTCTTCATTGGAGTTTTTATTGCGATAATTACAGATTCATATGCAGCTGGTTCAGCGTCTGCCTTCAGCTCAGGGCGTGATCCCAAGGTCCTGGGATCAAGTCCACATCAGGCTCCCCATGGGGAATCTGCTTCTGTCTCTGCCTTTCTCTCTGTGTCTCTCATGAATAAATAAATAAAATCTTTTTTAAAAAAAGAAGACAGAAAACCTCCTGTACATTGTACCTAGTTTCCCCCAGTGATAACATTTTGCAAAACTAGTACAATACCACAACCAGGACATTGACACTCCACTGATCTTAACCAGATTTCCCCAATTTTACTTGTCCTCACTTGTGTGTGTATTTACTTCTATAGAATTTTATCACATGTGTACGTTCACATATCTACCACAACAAAGGAGAAAGAACATTCCATCACTATACACAACCCCCTCCTGTGACCGCCTACTCTGTCCCTCAGCACTGGCAACCAACGATCTGTTCTCCATTTGAAAATTTTTGTCATTTCAAAATGTTATATTAATGTATATGGTATGCAATCTTTTGGGATTGACTTTTTTTCATTCAGCCTAATTGCCTGGAGACTGACGCAACTGACCCAAAAGTGTTGCTGAGTACTATTCCATAGTTCGCGCGTACTACATTTATCCAGTGAAGGAGAACAGGGCTGTTTCTCATTTTTTGCCATTACTAATATGGTTGCTATGAATATTCCCGTATAGATTTTGGATAAACCTAAGTTTTACTTTCTCGGGGATAAATGCCCAAGAGGACAATTGCTGGGTTATGTAAATAGTGGCATGTTTAGTTTTATAAGAGACTGCCAAAGTGTTTTCTATGAGGCTGTACCACTTTGCAGCCCCACTGGCCATGTATGAGGGATATGGTTTCTCTTCTTCTTTACCAGCATTTGGGTGTTGTCACGATTTTTTATTTTAGCTGCTCTGACAGATGTGCGGTGATATTGTGGTTTTAATTTGGATTTCCCTGATGAGTAATATCAGACATCTTTTTCAGGAGATGATTTGCCATCTGCACATCATCTTTGATGAAATATCAGTTCAAGTCTTTTACCTGTTTTCTCATTGGATTGCTTTTTTTTTTTTTTTTTTTTACTGTTGAGTGTTGAGATTTCCTTGTGTGTCTAGATATTGCAAATATTTTCTCTCAGTCTGCAGGGTGTCCTTCCATCCTCTTCACATTAGCTTTTGCAGATCGTAAGTTATGTATTTTGATGAGATCTAATTTATCAAATTCTCCTTTTATAGATCATGCTTTTGGTGTTGGGTCTAAAGAACTCTTTCCCTAGCCAAATGCCAAAGCTACTCTCCTGTTGTTGTTTTTTCTCTAAGATTTTTATAGTTTTTTTTCACATTTTTATTTTTAATTTATTTTTTAAAGATTTTATTTATTTATTCATGAGAAACACACAGAGAGAGGTAGAGACATACGCAGAGGGAGTAGCAGGCTCCCTGTGAGGAGCTTGATGCAAAACTCAATCCCAGGACCCCGGGATCATGACTTGAGCCAAAGACAGACGCTCATCCACTGAGACACCTAGATGCCCCTTTTTTCACATTTTTAAAAAAAGATGCTTGCTTACTTTATTCTTTAATAGCCAACTCCAGTAATGGGACTGACAAGACTCTGTGTATGTGTGTGTTTTAAATTGTGGTAAAATACACATAACATAAAAGTCACCATCTTAACCATTTTTAAGTGTACAGTCAGTGGCATTAAGTACATTCACATTGCTGTATAACCATCACCACCATCCATCCGTGGGACTCTTTTCATCCCATAAAACTAAAAGTCTGTACCCATTAAATACTAACCCCCTATGCCTCCATGGCCATCCCCAAGCCCTGACAACCACCATTCTACTTTCTGCCTCCATGAATTTGACTATCCTAGGTATCTTATATAAGTGGAATCATACTATATTTGTCTTTTTGTGACTGACTTATTTCACTAAGCATAATATCCTCAAGGTTCACCCATGTTGTAGCATGTGTCAGAATTTCCATCCTTTTTAAGGCTGAATAATGTTCCATTTGTATATCAACCACGTTTCATTTATCCATTCATCTGTTGGTGGACTCTTGGGTAGCTTTCATCTTTTGGCTATTGTGAGTCATGCTGCAATGAACATGAGTATACCTGTTTTTAATACCTTTGGGTGTATAACCAGAAATGGATTTCTAGATCATATGGTATATTATATTTTTAATTTTTTGATGAACCACCATACTATTTTTCATAGTGTCTGTACCATTTTACATTCCTACCAACAGCACACGGAGTTACAATTTTTGCACATCTTCACCAACTCCTGTTTGTTTGCTTTTAAATAGTTGCCATCCTAATGGATGAGGTGGTATCTTGTGGTTTGGGTTTACATTTCCCTAGTGATTAGTGATGTTATACATCTGTTCACGTGCTTATTGGGCATTTGTACCTCTTTTTGGAAAAATGTTGAGTCAAGACCTTTGCCCATTTTTAAAAAAAGATTTTGTTTTTAAGTAATCTCTACATCCAACATGTGGCTTGAACTCACAACCCTGAGATCAAGAGTTGCACATTCTACTGACTGAGCCAGCTAGGTGTCCTTATTTGATCATTTTAAAATCAGGTTTTTTTTATTTTTTAATTTTTTTTAAAAGATTTATTTATTCAGAGAGACAGAGGCAGAGACACAGGCTGAGGGAGAAGCAGGCTCCATGCAGGAAACCCGACGTGGGACTCAATCTGGGGTCTCCAGGATCACACCCCCGGCTGCAGGCGGCACTAAACTGCTGCGCCACCGGGGCTGCCCCTATTTTTATTGTTGAGTCTTAGGAGTTCTTTATATTTTTTGGATATTAATCCTTTATTTGACTTGCAAATATCTTCTACTATCCCATGGGTAGCCTTTTTTGTCAATTGTGTTCTTCCATGTACAGAAGTTTTAAATTTTGATGTAGGCTAATCTGTTTTTAATTTCGTTGCCTATGCTTTTAGTGTCATATCCAAAAAATTGTCAGATCTGATGTCATGAAGTTTCACCCATGTTTTCTTCCAAAAGCTTTCTAATTTTTGTACTTACATTTTGAATTTATTTTTGTATATGGTGTAAGACAAGGGTCCAACCTCATTCTTTTGGATATGAGTATCCAGTTCTCTGAACACCATTTGTTGAAAAGACTGCCTTTTCCCCACTGAATGCTTTTGGTACCTGAGCCACCAATCATTTGACCATATATGAGACTTTATTTCTGGGCTCTCTGTTCTGTTCCACTGGTCTATATATCTGTCGATATGCCAGGACCACACAGTTTGTTTACTGTAGGTTTGTAGTAGGGTTTGAAATAAAAATGTGTGAGACCTCCAACTTTGTTCATCTTTTTTCAAGATTATTTTCAATGTTTTACATTTTAAATCCATGATCCTTTTTTTTAATTAAAGATTTTATTTACTCATGAGAGACACACAGAGAGGCAGAGACATAGGCAGAGAGAGAAGCAGACTCCCTGCAGGGAGCCCGATGCGGAACTCAATTCCAGGACCCCAGGATCACATCCTGAGCCAAAGGCAGACGCTCAGCCACTGAGCCATGCAGGCACCCCTGGTCTATGATCCACTTTGAATTAATTTTTATATAAGGCGTGAGATTTAGGTTGAAAGTGTTGCTGTTTTTGCCTCTGGATGTCTAATGGCTCTGTAACCATTTGTTGAAAAATATCTTTCCTCTATTGACTTGCTTTTGACCTCTGTCAAAAATTAGTTGAGCATATTTGGATCTATTTCTGGGTCCTCTATATCCTCCATTGATCTATCTGTCTGGCGCTCTGCCAATGCCACACAATCCTGATTACTAGTGCTACATAGGAAGCCTTAATATCAGGTAGAGTGATTCCTCCCACGTTATTCTTCCTTGCTAAGATTGTTTTAACTATTCTAGATTGTGCTTTTCCATGTAAAATTTAGAAAAAGTTTGTCTATGTATATTAGAAATGTTTCTAGAACTTTGATAGGCATTGAACTAAACCTATAGTTCAATTTGAGGAGAACTGACATCTTTACTGTGTTGAGCCTTCCAATCCATGAATATAGTATGTTTCTCCATTTATTTAGGTCTTCTTTGATTTCTTTTATCAGCATTTTATAATTTTTAGCATAGCTCCTGTATGTGTTTTGTTAAGTATATTCATTAATATTTCAATGTCTTTGGAGTGATTATAAATGGTGTTAAGTTTTAAATTTTGGTTTCTACATGTTCATTGTCAGTAGACAGAAATGTGTTTAATCTTTGTGTGTTGATCTTATACCCTCCAACATTACTGAGCCCACTTATTAGTTCCTAAAGTTTTTTTGTTTTTGTTTTTTAAGATTCCCTGGAATTATCTATCTTTCATTCCTGATAGTTTCACTGAATATAGAATTCATCATTAACAGTTCTTTCAGTTCTTGAAAAATGTTGTGCCACTTCTTTTGGCCTCCATGGTGTCCCATGAGAAATCCACCATCATTTGAATTAGTGTTCCCATATAGGTAATGTGTTTTTTTCTTTCTGGCTGCTTCTAAGATTATTTTCTTTGTCTTTAGTGTTTGGAAGTTTAATTATGATGTATTTTGGCATGGATTTCTTTGGGTTTATCCCTGTTTGGGTTTTGCTCAGCTTTTTGAATTTACAGGTGTGTGTCTGTCACCAAATTTTGCAAGTTTTCAGCCATTATTCCTTCCATTACTCTTCCAGTCCTCTCTTTCTCCTCTCCTTCTGGGACTCTCACAATATAAATGGTGGATCTTTGGTTATTGTCTCACAGGCCCAAGATGCCATCCATTTTTTTTTTCACTCTACTCTCTCTCTCTGTTCTTCAGATTGGGTAAATCCTATTCACCTGTCCTCAAGTGCACTGATTTTATCCTCTGTCATCTCTCCCCTCTATTGAGATTATCTAGCAGATCTTTATTTCTGTTATTGTGTTTTTCAGTTCCATGATTTCCATTTGGCTCTTCTATATAATTATACTTCTTTACTGAGATTTTTCTCTTTTTCAAATTTATTTCAAGAGCATTGTACTGATAGTTGAAACATTTTTATGATAGCTGCTTTAAAATCCTTGCCAAAAATAAATAAATAACTAAATAACTAAATAAATAAATAAATAAAATCCTTGCCAGATAATTTCAACATTTGATTAATGTCAGTGTTAGCACTGGCTAATTCTTTCTACATTCAAGTGATGATTTTCCTGATTATTATTATGATAGGTCACTTTTTTTTTTTTAACCGTACTCTGGACATTTTGGCTTTATGTTAGAAGACTTTGGGTTCTATTTGGTTCTTTTTTTTTATAAACAGGCAGTTGCCCTGTTTAAGTTTGGCATGCAGGTGCTGGCCTACTTTTGTGGGCTGAGGTTCCAACGACAATTTAATTTCTAGAGATTTTACAGTGCTATTTTCACCTGCTTGGCCTGTCTGGTACTGCTGGGGTGCCCACCTATTCCTCCTGCTGCTGCTAGAGAAAGCAGGACTTTCCCCAGGCCGGGTTGCCCAGGGTCCCTTGGCAGGGGAGGTGGGTCTCAGGCCAGGAAGGAGAGCGCTTCCTCTGGCTGCTTGTTTTTCATGGGCTTCTGACAAACTCCCCTTGTTGGTGATGCTACATTTGTCTGATATTGTCAGGGGATTCCTGTCCATTTGCAAGAGGAATAAACCTACCCAGGTCATCTTTGATTGGTTGAGTGTGTGTGACACCTGCTACTGAGTTGTTCTTTTATTCTTAGGGTCTCGAACCAATTAGTCATCCTTCTCCCACCTTTCAGAGTTATCCTTTAATTGCCTCTTGCATATTTCTATGGTTTATCATTGTACTTAATAGCAAACAACAGGGAGAAATGAGTCCCACATTGTCTAGGCCAGAAGTCATCTTTTCAATAGTTTTTTAAAAGTGCAACACCAAAAACCCAGTGGCAGTCAGCATGCATAAAAGGCCTTGTGAACTGGGGGGCTTCACTGCACCCTGATCTGTCTCTTTGAGGTCCCTTGGCTATCAGTAGCTTTTTTTTTTTCTTCTAGGCTGTCAGAGGTCAGGGAGGCTGAGAACAGAAGTTCTGGCTTCTACCTTGGGGAAGGACCACTGATGTGGGACTGTCCTGAACATAGAAAGACTACTTAGGAGATGGGAGGAGACCACCAAGTGTGACAAATGTCTGTCACAAATGGACACCTACCATGGCTACTCCAGCAAATACTCCGCAGTGAAGTCACCAGCCCACAGGCCTACCTCTGGGTGAGCAGTGAGGCTCACTGCTCATGCAGTGAGGGCTACAGACCTTGTAGAATTTCTTGGCGCATCTGCAAGGTGTTCTCTGACCTTGGCAAAATGAGTGTAAATTTTCTCAAGAATTTCACTTGGCATTTTTCTTAAATAACTCTTGTGATGTGCTAAGATTCCTAATGAAGGCAGAACATGAGTAGACAGACTGGATGAAGTTCAAAATAGTTATCTGAGTAAAAGAAGTCAGGACAAAACGACGGACAGACAGACAGGCAGAGCACAGTCTATGATTCTGCTTATATAAAACTTTAGAAAATGTGAATGGATGATGGTAACATAACAGAAAGCAGACCAGTGACTGTCTAGCTGGGGATTTGGTGAGGAGAGATGAGAAAGGAATTAAAGGGCACGAGGACACATGGCTGATGGATATGTTCTCTAACCTGATGGTGGTACTGGTTTCAGGGACATATATCATCAAAATTCATTAAATTGTGGGTGCCTGGGTGGTTCAGTTGGTTAGGCATCTGCCTTCGGCTCGGGTCACGATCCCAGGGTCCTGGGATCAAGCCCCATATCATCGGGCTGTCCGCTTAGGGTGAGCCTGCTTCTCCCTCTCCCTCTGCGCCCCGCTCCCATCATGGTATCTCTATCTTGTGCTCATGTGCTCTCTCTCTCTCTCTCTCAAATAAATAAATAAATAAAATCTTTGAAAAAACTTAACCAAATTGTACACTTTAAATATGTGCAATTCATTGTATGTCACTTACGCCTCAACAAAGCTGTTTAAAGAAAAACAAAAACATGGTAAGACTGATCTCTATTTGCTGGCCATCTAAATGTCAGTTTCTGTAAAAGGGGGTAAATAATACCTACCTCATCATTTTGGATAAGATTAAATGAGTAAAAATTAGGGGCACCTGGGTGCCTCAGTTGGTTAAGCATCTGCCTTCAGTTCAGGTCATGATCCCGGGATCCTGGGATTGGGACCCAAGTCAGGCTCCCTGCTTAGCAGGGAGTCTGCTTCTCCCTTTTCCTCTGCCCCTCCCCCTGCCTGTGCTCACTCACTCTCTCTCTCTCTCCTTCCCTCAATCTCTCTCTCTCTAATAAATAACATCTTAAAAAAATAAATGAGTAAAAATTTAAAGGATGAAGTGAGATGACATTCTCCCTTGACTTGACGGAAAGCCACAGTCAGGCTTTGTCCCTCTCTGTCCTGTACTCATGTCCAATCCCTGGTCGTCTCCCTGGGTAATTACCAGAGTGGAGGGCAGGTGTCAGAGGTGAAACAGGATTGGCCATGAGTTGATGACTAGATAGTTGCTGAAGTGGGGAGGTGGGTACATGGGAAATTGGCATATTATCCTCTCTACCTGTGGATATGTTTGCATTTCCCATAATTATAATTAAGTAATAAACAGTGGCTCCCCATTTCCCTGAAGGGAAAAACTGGCCCACATGGCCCTACATGGTTCCCCACCCTTACCCCTTTTCCCTCATCTTCTCCTATTCACCTCATCATTCATTGTTCCAGCCCCACCAGCTTCTGGCTTCCTCCCAGCTGTTCCTAGAACATGCCAGGTGCACTCCTACCTCAGGATCTTTGCTCAAGCTGTCCCCACCCCCCACCCCAGAATCCTCCTATCCTGTGGCTTGAACATGCTGAAATGGAGTCCTCTCAGTGAGTCCATCCTGACTACTCCACTAAAATTATTACCACCACTACCCCTCCCATGCCCCCTTCTCTGCTACTCATTACTTAGCAGTTATTATCATCTGACATCCTGTATAATTACTTGTTGCTGACCATGCCACCCACTGCTTTGGCTGAACATAAGCTTCATAAAGACAGGAATTCCTGCCTGATGTGTTCACTGATGAACTCTCAACACTGAGAAGAGTGCCCAGTGGGTTCTTGATGAATGAATGAGCCACATATTAATGTGCTACTGGAATGCCTGGTAAGGAGTGAGCACTATGGGATTCATCATAATCTAAAAATACGTCATTGAGTCATTTGATAAACATAAGTTAATTGTTCACTATGTACTTTCTGTCCTGGTCTTTGGAAAATGAAGCTACCACTAATTTTTTATTGCTAATTGGTGAGAAGCAGTATGGTAGGGAGAGATTCCCACAGTCTTTGGAGGTGAGCAGATCTGCTTTGAATCCTGGCTCTGCCACTTGTCAGCTATGAGATTGGCCAAATTGCTCAGCCTCTCAGTGCCTGAGCTACTCTCTGATGGTGCTTGTTGGAAATGCCCTACAGTTGGGGGCTGGGCTGGAACCCCGGGAGTGAGACTTGGTCCTTTCCACAAGACGGACAGGACTACCTCCAGGACCTGCCCGGCTGCTGTGCCTCTCTCTAAGACCTGCCGGTGGGGTGAGCAAATGATGGCTGAATGCACTGCTCAGGAGGGACAGGCAGTGACATCTCTGAGATCACAAAAGGGGAGGTGACTCAGCCCTGGCCCATCCTGGCCCCTCAAGCCTGAGGTTATAAACAAGTGACTCAGAGGAATGATGGGAGAATGCCCCATAACAGTTCACACCAGTGTCCTGGGGGCTAAATTTAACCCACAGCTGCAGCTTCTGGCACTTTGGGAACAAGTTAATCTTGGTGGCTGAGGCTGGTGTGTGTGTGTGTGTGTGTGTGTGTGTGTGTGTGTGGCGGGGGGGCGGGGCGGGGGGCAGAGGGTGGTAAGGAATCCAAAGAAGGCTGGGCATCAGAACTGGCTATCCTGTGCCTCTACCCTGGACACCCCTTAGACAGAAGACAAGGTGCAAGGGCCCCAAAGCCAAGGTAGGCTCAATCAAGCTTAGTATGGATCAGGGACAGTGAGCATAGACAGCTATCCTGGAACATTAAACTCTTAGAGTGTTATTTTTTGAACACTAGAATCCAGAATGTCACTCCCCTAGAATGTGAAAACCCTGGGAGTTTAAATACCTAGAATAGTTGAATCCCAGGAAATTACTTTTCTAGCCCGTCTGACACCTTGCAATGCTAAAACCCAGTGACAGTGTACCCCCAGGGACCCACTCAGTGCTTCTGAACCTCAGCAGCACTGTAACTGAGACGTTTAGAATCGAACCCATCCAACTCCCATTGTGTAGAAAGGGAAACTGAGGCTCAACGGAGCCATGTGACCTGTGCAGGCCCTTCAGAAAAGCTGTGACCCTCTTTACCCAAGGCATCCTCTTGCCGTCTTGGTCTAAGGACGGTCTTTGATCCTGGAGTAGAAAGGGGTAAAGCTCTTTCCATTTTAGTTAGTTTTTTTTTTTTTTTTAAGATTTTATCTATGATTCATGAGACACACAGAGAGGCCGAGACATAGGCAGAGGGAGAAGCAGGCTCCCTGCGGGGAGCCCAATTTGGGACTCAGTCCCAGGACCCTGGGGTCATGCCCTGAGCCAAAGGCAGATGCTGAGCCACTCAGGCGTCCTAGCTCTTCCCACTTTTAAATGTGAGGCAACAAGGTCCCCAATGACTGGATGTCTTTCCAAGCTCATCCAACAGGAAACCCAGGCACAGTGTACCCAGGGGAGTCTGGGGTGAGATATACTCCAGGGAGGAAGACAGAAAGTCCCAGAAGGCAGGAAGGGAGGGAGACCCTGGAAGAGTGACACCAGTGCTTCTCCTTATGAGGACTAAGGGGCAGAGCTTGCTCATCCCTTCCCCTCAGGGGCACCGCCTGACCACGCAATGTGATCAAAGCCTTGCCTCGCTCCATTTAGAAATGAGGCAGCGAGGGCCTCAGG
This sequence comes from Canis lupus dingo, assembly GCF_003254725.2. Lineage (NCBI taxonomy): Eukaryota > Metazoa > Chordata > Mammalia > Carnivora > Canidae > Canis > Canis lupus. The sequence goes on from NC_064265.1 coordinate 11,886,844, forward strand.
GGCCCAGGTACCCCACCCCTGCCCCATGAGCCCCTGGGCTGAGGCAAGGCCTCTCTGGGAGGGGGCCTCTGCCCAGCTGTCTGACCCCTCAGCGTCATGTGCAGGAAGCCGGGCAGCTCGCCTTACACGGCCTCGTCCACCTCTATATATAGCCCTGCGGAGACAGCTGCGGAGACTGCGTGACCCAGAAGGAAAGCAGGGGACCAGCGAGAGCAGGCCCCCGAGCCACCCACCATGACGCTGGGCTTGGAGCAGGCGGAGGAGCAGCGGCTGTACCAGCAGACGCTCCTGCAGGACGGGCTCAAGGACATGCTGGACCACGGCAAGTTCCTGGACTGCGTGGTGCGGGTCGGGGAGCGCGAGTTCCCGTGCCACCGCCTGGTGCTGGCCGCCTGCAGCCCCTACTTCCGAGCGCGCTTCCTGGCCGAGCCCGAGCGCGCGGGCGAGCTGCGGCTGGAGGAGGTGTCCCCGGACGTGGTGGCCCAGGTCCTGCACTACCTGTACACGTCGGAGATCGCGCTGGACGAGGCGAGCGTGCAGGACCTGTTCGCCGCCGCGCACCGCTTCCAGATCCCGTCCATCTTCACCATCTGCGTGTCCTTCCTGCAGAAGCGCCTCTGCCTGGCCAACTGCCTGGCGGTCTTCCGCCTCGGCCTCCTGCTCGACTGCGCGCGCCTGGCCGTGGCCGCCCGCGACTTCATCTGCGCGCGCTTCTCGCTCGTGTCGCGCGACGCCGACTTCCTCGGGCTCTCGGCCGACGAGCTCATCGCCATCATCTCCAGCGACGGCCTCAACGTGGAGAAGGAGGAGGCCGTGTTCGAGGCGGTGATGCGCTGGGCCGGCAGCGGCGACGCCAAGGCGCAGGAGGAGCGCCAGCGCGCGCTGCCCACCGTGTTCGAGAGCGTGCGCTGCCGCCTGCTGCCGCGCGCCTTCCTGGAGAGCCGCGTGGAGAAGCACCCTCTGGTGCGCGCCCAGCCCGAGCTGCTGCGCAAGGTGCAGATGGTGAAGGACGCGCACGAGGGCCGCCTCACGGTGCTGCGCAAGAAGAAGAAGGACAAGGGGAAGGAGGCGGCCGGGGCCAAGGCCGCTGACAAGGGCACGGACAAAGCCAAGGCAGAGGAGGACGAGGACGAGGACGAGGCGGAACGTATCATTCCCGGCATCCTCAACGACACCCTGCGCTTTGGCATGTTCCTGCAGGACCTCATCTTCATGATCAGTGAGGAGGGAGCCGTGGCCTATGACCCAGCAGCCAACGAGTGCTACTGTGCCTCCCTCTCCACTCAGATCCCTAAGAACCACGTGAGCCTGGTGACCAAGGAGAACCAGGTCTTTGTGGCTGGGGGCCTCTTCTACAACGAGGACAACAAAGAGGACCCCATGAGTGCTTACTTCTTACAGGTGCCTGCCCAGCCCTAGGAGGGGCAGACAGTGCTGGGTTCCGGGAACGGGGTGGGGGGGGGTCAGCTTTGGGGCCCAGCAGAGGCTTGTGTCTACTTGTTGAGGGGTGTCATTGGGTTCTAGGATGAGATGTAGACCAGGGAGGTTGACTGACAGCCACTTGCCTGAAGGTGGAAGACAGTTATAGGCAGTGGACAATTAGCTGCATAACTCTGATGTCTCAGTTTCAGGGGAATGTGAGCCCCAGGATGGTCTGATATGTTGGAGGCCCTATCTCTGCACAGGGTTTGGGGTCAGGCACAGTGAGAAGGGGGAGCAAGGTCAGTGTAGGGGCCTGGGACAGGACCTTTGCATGAAGCCAGGACACATGAAGGGGAAGTTAGGTGCTTCTGCCTGAGGAATGGGGAACTAGAGACAGACAGAAATGAGCCCAGTGAGTGGTGTGCCCAGTGAGGCCTGACCAGGTGTGAGAAGGGCGAGGGACAGCTTGGTACCAGGGTTAAACTGGGGGCAGGGAGGCGGAGGGGCAGCTCCACCAGTTACCAGCCAAAGCCTATCACGGGCATTGTTTATTTTCTCTGGGCCTCCCTTTGTAACTGGGATATTTATTCTTCTTGCTTGATAAGGTTGTTTGAAGGTTACAGATGGTTATAAAGTGTTCATCAGCACATTGCTCAGCCTTCAGAAAACTTTCCAGAAAGATGAACCACAAATATGGTTGTGAGACTATGGAGGTATACAGGGTCGCAGACTTACACTAGATTTTAGGAGACGAGTGGCAGAGCTGTATTTGGAGGTTTTCTGTTTGGTGGGATGGGGTGGAAAACAGGACGGGAAGGCTTCAGTTTCGGATTTGTACGTGGGGGAAGGGACAGGGCTCTGCGTGGGGTGCCCCATCGTGGTGCTGTAATGCTGGTGCCCGGGCGCCCACCTCCAGAGGGCCTCGGTAGTTCTCAGCCTGTTAGGAGGACAGGGCACTGTCTCCAGGGATGCCCTCCAGGCTTCGCTGGCCCTGCCTGGAGACCTGGCCTCCTCTGTGACCCGGGGAGGCCGGGCAGGGCTCACCTGGGGAAGGCGGGGCATGGGGGCCGGTGACTGAGTGGACCCCCGGCCCGCAGTTTGACCACCTGGACTCCGAGTGGTTGGGGATGCCGCCGCTGCCCTCGCCGCGCTGCCTCTTTGGCCTGGGAGAGGCTCTCAACTCCATCTACGTGGTCGGCGGCCGAGAGCTCAAGGACGGCGAGCGCAGCCTAGACTCGGTCATGTGCTACGACCGGCTGTGAGCGGGGAGCGGAGGGCGGGCTGGGGCGGGGCGTGGTCGGGGGGGCGGGGCTTGGGCGGGACCGGGCCGTGGTCGAGGGGCGGGGCTTAGGGGCGGGGCGGGGCCGGGGCGGGGCCGAGGGGCGGGGCGGGGCCGGGGCGGGGCTTAGGGGCGGGGCTGGGCGTGGCGAAGCCCGCGGGGGGCGACCAGGGCGCGGACCGCGGCGCGGTGGGGGCCAGACAGAGCCGGAGCCCAGGGCCGCGCCGGGAGGCGGGCTTGGAAGGGGGCGGGGCGGTTGGCAGCGGGGTGGGAGCGGGGACCCGACAGGTGCCGGTAATGCATCGGGTGCACCCCAAATACGTGTTGGGTGGGTGGGTGAAAGCAGAGACAGGGACCCAGCGCACCCTGAACCCGGCGCTCGCCCCACTGCGTGCTCCTCCAGGTCGTTCAAATGGGGCGAATCGGACCCGCTGCCTTACGCGGTGTACGGCCACGCGGTGCTCTCCCACATGGACCTGGTCTACGTCCTTGGCGGCAAAGGCAGTGACAGGTGAGGCTCGGGCCTGGAGCGAGCGCGGGCGCAGGGTGCAGGCTCGAGCGGGAGCACAGCGTCCCGGGCCGCCAGGGACTGGGTCGGGGCGACGGCACCAGAGGGAGGGGCGCGGGGCTGGGGCTTGCTCCCTCTCACTCCCTGTCCCCCACCCCCCAGGAAGTGCCTGAAGAAGATGTGTGTCTATGATCCTAAGAAGTTCGAGTGGAAGGAGCTGGCACCCATGCAGACTGCCCGCTCCCTCTTCGGGGCCACCATCCATGATGGCCGCATTTTTGTAGCGGCCGGGGTCACAGATACGGGGCTGACCAGCTCAGCTGAAGTGTACAGCATCGCAGACAACAAGTACGGCTGTTGGCCGCCCCTCCCACTGGGAGCCAGGGACTGCGAGGGCCCCATTGTGACCGGCGCACTGTGACTGCTTTGGACCTGTTGCCTCTCTCCATGAGTGCCCTGGCAGGACCATAGTCACTGCTCCTGGGGGTCTGCTGCTGAGCTTGGACATCAGCACAGAAATAGCCTCTCTCTCCTAAGCAGCAACGAGGCTGGCTTCCCCCACAATTTGGGGCAAGGGTTAGGGGCCAGCCTGGTCTGCAGGAGAGAGCTCCAGGGGTGGGGTGGGAGGTGCCAGCTTCCTCATTCAGACTCATACCCCGGGCAGTGGCCTGGTGCTAGGGATACAGTAGTGACCAAAACAGAAGTTGCTCTTGCCCTGGGAGAAAACTGAGCTGGCAATCTATTTGGACTTAGCCAGCAAAAAGGATGGCGGGAGAAGGATGCCCCAGGCAAAGGAAAGTTGGTGCCAAGGCAGTTAGGAGAAAATGAGGCAGGCCCTTTGGAGGAAAGGTCATAGCTCAGGTCAGATAGGGTATGGTGGGCGAAGGGAGGTTTGGGGCTGGAGAAGTGGCAAGCAGGGCAGAGGGACTTAACCCTGAGGGCAGTGAAATGCCTGTGACGGGTTTTAGGCTCACATCTGTGTTTTATTAGGCAACAGCGGATGTAGAGAACAGATTAGAGGTTTCCCAGGAGGCAGGGGTGCAGCTGTAAAGCAGCAGGAGGTAGTGGTGGCCTGGAGATGGGGGCACAGCAGAGATGGGGCAGAGGGGATGCACCGGAGAAAGACACAGGCTAGTGCTGCTCACACTGTGATGTGTACACAAATCCTCTTAGGATCATGTTAAAATGCATTTTCTCATTCTCAGGCCTGGGGACGGGCCTGAGTGTGTATTTCTAACAACCCTTCCCTTAGGTGATGCTGGTGCTGCTGGTCCATGGGCCACACTTTGAGTAGCAAAAGTTTAGGAGATAGAAAAAAAAAAAACCCCAGAATTTAGAGATTGATTGAATGTTGGGGATAAGAGGGAGAAGTGGATGCTTCTGAGGAACCATTGGGGTTAGATGGGAAATATGAGGGTCCAGTTAGGACATGTGGATTTGAAGGACCTGGGAGTGTCCAAGAGGAGCCCATTAGGGCAGAGAGAATGCTGAACTGGGGAGATCTGGGGCCAACAGTAAATGGAGGGGACAGGCTCCCTCAGGAGAAAGAGGGAGAAGCTGAGGCCTGAGCCCTGAGGGATCGTGGGGGCTGATGCATTATCCAGGAAGGAGTCTGAGGACATGAGAGACCAGGCAGGTGGGAGATGAGAATGTCACATCAGCAGAGGTGTGTCCTGTGCCTGGATTTTATGCTCTGTGGTGACTGTGGACTGGAGAGCTGTTTTGGAGGGTAGGGATGGAAATTGGGCAGTGAAGAGGGGAAGAAGGATGGGGCAGGGGTACCAGGGAGGACAGCTCAGGGCAGCAGAGGTAGCGAACAAGGAAGAATTAGTTCAGGAGCAAAGGAGAGTCAGTGGGGAGATCCATGGTGGATTGTACCGGGCTGAATGCAATGACCAGCGGACCAGGAAGGGAGATGGGAGAGGTAGGAGAACAGGGTACACCAGAGGGCCGTGCTGGGAGGGGCAGGACACTGGAGGTCGTGCAGGGAGCATGGGTGCCTGGGATTTGGGTTTCTAAGGGGTGTAGTTGAAGCTGTGGGCACTGGGGCTACTGAGCTGAGGCCCCTGGGTGATGTACCTCTTCACACCCCCTCCTCCCCACCAGGTGGGCATCCTTTGAGGCCTTCCCGCAAGAACGCAGCTCACTCAGCCTGGTCAGCCTCGCGGGCACCCTCTATGCCATTGGTGGCTTTGCCACGCTGGAGACTGAGTCTGGAGAGTTGGTCCCCACAGAGCTAAACGACATCTGGAGGTGAGCCAGAGCCCAGGGCGGTGAGGGAAAAGCCTAGCAAGGCTGATGCCCCTCAGTGGTGCCTGGCAAGCTCATCTGGGGGTGGGGTGATCCCTCTTCCAGGGGGTCCCGTGGGGAAGGGATGGCAGACATGCCTTGCTCAGCCCGGTTCTTTCCGGTTTGGCTGGCACAGTCCTGGTTTGCTCACAGGGCACCATGTCTCACTGTGGAGCGTCAAGTATGCTGCAGTCAGGAGCTGCCCCAAGCCTAGGGCACAGACCCACAGAAACAGGCCCCAGGGAGTAGAGGGTCCCCTGAAGAGGCAGCCAGATCTTTCCTCCCCGCTCCGCCCTTGGGTGCTCATGCTGGAGTGGAGAGCTGGGGCCAGGATTGAGAAGAAGCTGGACTCCAACTTCTCAGAGCCATGGCTTTCCACGCTGACCCTTCCTGGGTGTGGAAAAGGTGTCAGTGTCTGGGGCTCCTGCCACACCTTCAGTTATTCCCACTGCTGCAGGCCTGGGGGCGGGTGGGTCTTGGGGGTCTTCTGGAGTGCTGCATACAGAACTCTCCAGAGAAGGGGCTGTGGGGATTGTAGGCCTTCCTGAAGGTGTGGCATTCCCTGAGAGGTGACCCTTCCTGGAAAGGGAGGTGGCTGTTCTTTGGAGGTGGGCCTTTGAGGGGCCCCCTTTCCCAAGGCATGAGAGTTCTCCAGGACCTGACCTTTCTGGAGAGGGGCCTGGGGCTGTGGGGACACTCCAGAGGTAGGCCTAGTAGACTCAGCTGCCCCTCCCCACTGTGGCACACTCTGCACTACTAGGCTGACCGGGCTCTGTGGCTCTGTCCCCACTCCCTCCCACCCCCAGATATAACGAGGACGAGAAGAAGTGGGAGGGTGTCCTGCGGGAGATTGCCTATGCAGCCGGTGCCACCTTCCTCCCTGTGCGACTCAACGTGCTGCGCCTGACCAAGATGTGACCAGCGCAGGGGGTCTGAACCGAGCAGCCCTCCCATCCTGTGGCCACACAAGCCCAGGCTTCTAGGGGCTCCAGAGAGGAGGCCGGGAGAGGCTAGAGCCCACCTGGATCCTGTTGTGCCACCAGGGCGCTGCTTCAGCAGGGGAGGGGAATCGCTGCCCAGTCCTGGCCTTTCCAGCAGGGACCAGGAGCTTTGGGGCTCTCTGGTATCTCCATGTCCCTGGTCTCCTTGTTCCATGAGCCAGAACCACAGGGATGTGTTCCCAAGCTGCGTTCTAGGCCAGTCCCAGCCAGCCTGTGTGGAGGTGAATTTACCCACAGGACTCTGTCTCCTTGCCTGTCAGATGGGGAGTGTCCCTCTCAAGCGCACCCCGCAGCCTGGATGAGTCACCTTCCTTAAGAGGAATAAAGTGCCTTCTGAGCAAGTAGCTCAGGGTCTGAAATCAGGTACTCCGAGAGTCAGTGGCCAGGTGGTTGGAGATTCCGGGTGTCAATGTCAGTTGCTGGGTTGCCCAGGTCGGTGGGCTCCGCACCCCATGTGGGTATCTCCTCCACATCCTGGAAGCCTGACCCCCCTCCCTGTAACCCAGAACCTCCACCTCTTCATTCATCATGGACAGAGAGCCAGGAGATTGCTAGTGGAAGGGATAGGGAACAGCCAGACTATGGTAGAAAGGTCTTTTATTCTATGGGTCAGGTCCCGTCTGGCCTGGCCTGGCCTGGGCCTGGGCTTGGGAATAGCTGCGCAGAGCCATCCTTCGTCCCTCCTTCCTCCTCCCACCTACTCCAGCTTCTCTTTGTCCTGCTTCTGGTCCTCCTCTAGTGCCATGGTTCTCTCTCGCTCCTTCACCAGCTGGACACCACAGTAGGTGACAAATAGGACAGCCAGAGTGGTCTGGGGGAACCCTGTGTGGGGAAGAGGTCATCGATGCCCGGGAGCAGGACCCCATCCTCAGTGACTCTTCTTCTAATGGCTCTCCCCACCTGATTGCCCACCCCCACTGAGCCCCTGGGGTGTTGGGGTGGGGTGGGGGCCTTTCAGAAGGTCACAGACCTCAAGGTTGATGCCTGGCATTTCCTGTGTCCACAACCCCCCTGGGCCTCACCTGTGAGTAGCAGTCGCCTGGCAACCAGCTCTGTGAATTCAAGGCTGTTCAGGCTTACAAGGTTGTACATGATGATGGCCCAGAAGTTCATGGCTCCGAACAGGGCCCGGACCCTGCGAGACATCTGCTCCGACAAAGAGGCCTGCCCAGTCCAGGGAAGCATTGGCAGTGGGACGAGAGGGCCAGGGGAAAGAGGACATGCTTGGTCAGAGGCCCTGCCCACATGGCTACCCTGGGTCCTGGGCATGTGCTTGGGTCTCTGAAAGTCCCCAGGTCAGCCCTCCCTCATTGTTAAAGATGGGAATACTGAGTACCAGAGAGATGGGAGGGCCTGACCAACACAGCCTGGCCCAGGTGCCCACACCCCACAGAAGGGGGTGCTAGATACCTGCAGGGGGAGCCATTGCCCTGACAACAGGGACGTTGTGTTGAGAAAGTTCTGGACTGGGGGCCAAATGTGAGAGCAGTAGTGCCACCCTCTGCAGTGATCCAGCCAACTCCTGCCCCAGACCTCCTGCCACTCACCTCAATTTGTGCTAGGGGCCCCCACTCTGCCAGCTTCTGCACCCAGAGCTCAAAGTTGAGGCCAAAGCAGTTAAGGAATGACCACAGGTAAACAATATCACAAGGTCCAAGCCACAGAGTAGTGATGGCAAATGTGGCCACAGTGGCCCCCAGCTCTGGGATCACCTCGGAGTGCTCCCCACCAATGTGATCATACACATACCTGCAAGAAAGGCAGGAGAAAGGACCAGAGGGAATGTGGGGGAAGGCAGGTAGGAGAGGGCCAAAGGGTACACAGCAGGGGCAGCCGCATTCAACAGTATCATCCTGGGCACATCCAGCATGCCTGACCCCAGGTGGCTGCTCCTCCTCTCCCAACTTCAGAATGTGGAAGGCTCAGCTTTGAACTTCATATCTCTTCATTCATTCCCGAAGTGATCTCATCCAGACCCAAGACTCTGAACCCTGTCTCTATGCTGATGAGCCCAAATCTGTGTCTTTAGCCTGCTCTCTTGCCTCATACATCCGTCACTAGACCTCTCACTTGGATGACTGATTCCCCCATCCCTGTCCAAACCCGCTGCATCCTCATCTCAGATAATGACACTTCCAGCCATTCAGTTGCATCTGGAAGCCTTGGCGCCATCTTGGACCGTCAGTTCTTCTCTCCACATCCAAGCCAGCAAGTTCTATGGGCTCCACACAGTCCTGACTGCTGCTTGCCACCCCCACTGCCACCACCCTTGTCCAGCAGGTCATCCCCTGCCATAGATTACTGCAAAAGTCTCTTAAGTCATTTCCGTGCTTCTGCCTTTGAACCCCTACCATCTGTTCTCCACACAGCAACAAGAGGCATCTCAAAGGGTATAAGTCAGATCACATGACTTCCCCAATCAAACCCTCCCCCAATGGCTCCCTATTGCAGTTAGACTAAACTACCTACCTACTAAGGCTAGGAGATCCCACGATGTCTGGTTTCTGCCACCCTCCCTGACTTCATCACCCACCATTTCCCTCTCATGTTGTCGCCTTACTTGCCTTCCCGTCCCTCCAACAAACACAGCTGGCTCCTGCCTCAAGCCTATGCACTTGTTCCTTCTTGAAATTCTCTTCCCTAGATTTCCTTATCACTCAAGTCTCAGTTTGAATATCATTGCACAGAGGCCTGCAGAGACCACAACTGTAGAAGCTTCTGTCCTGTGGCCGACCTCTATTCCATTACACTAGTTTCATTTTTTTCATAACACCACTCTCTAAAATGATCTTATTTATGTGTTTGTTTACCTGTTTATGGTCTGTTTATCCCCAATAGACTGTAAACTCCAATTTAAGGCCTTTGTCATATTCACTGTTGTAAATCCCCAGTGCTCAGAACAGTGCCTGGCACATAGTAGGTACTCAATAAGTACTTGTTACATACATTCAGTAGAAGACCCACTGAGTAAGGCCTCTCCATGCCTAGACCTCTTCATTTCCAATGGTTTCTTCTCCACACCATCTCAGCCACCTGCTCCCATGGCCATACTCCCAACTTTGGCACCACTTGAATTTTCATTGCTTCCAAGTTACCATTCTCCCCCCATCCCCTCCAGATGTGGCCTCCCCCAAATCAAGTTCTTCAATCTCATTGATTCCTCCCCCTCTTCCTCACCTTGAGACTCTATCTTTACTGCCCTCTTTAACTGGCTTCAATTCAATAAGTCATCATTGTAAATAACCTAAAGCCCCTTATCCTTCACTTCTTCCTTCTTGCCTGTCTGGGAGAGCCTGATCACCTGCGTTCTTACTTGCACTCAAGAAGCTAAAATCTCACAACTTCACATATCGAAGTCCATATGTCCACTGCCTCCACCCCCACCTGGGCTCTCAATGCCAAGGTTTCTCTAGTCAGCTTCTTCTGCCATGCTCTGCAGTGGGTACTCCACCCTTATCACTTCCCCAGCTGTGAGTGCGTGTGGTGGGTGAGCTAGCCAAGAGGAAAGGTGGCACAGTGATGCACAACCCTGCATCTGTCAGCCGGTGACCTTGTCTCCTACTTCATGGAGAAAACTGAAGCCTTCAGGTGGATCCTTTACTTCTCTCCACTAACCTGACACCCTGTATCCATGCTAGCTTCTCTTTCTCCTCCCTGTCCTGAGGCTGAGCCTCTGCTTAGCACTGGTTCCATTGCCTCCTCCCTCCTTGGGGACCTCACCCTATCAATCACCCCTCTATCCTGCCTCCCCAACTTATAGTTCCTCTTAACAACCAACCGTGGCCCATTATTTGCTGTCTTAAGACACCTCACTTCTCCCTTTAGCAACTCCTCTGTCATCCCACTCAGTAGCTAGCTTCTGACAGCAGCCTGTGACCCAGCTGCCCCAGTCCTTTTAGCTCCAATCTCAGCTATACCTCTCCTCTTCTTGACTTTCTCTCCTTGGAACTTATGCACTCCTAAGGACTAAAGACCACCCTCCCACACTCAATGCTCAGAGCTGCATCCATCCTCCAGACTTCTCTGAACCCCAGACCTTCACACCCAACCACCACAAGGACCTCTCCCACTCCAACCATTTCTCTCATATCCAGTGCCCCACCCATATCCAAACCTCTGTCTTTCACCTAGACCTCTGTGACGACCTCCTTCTTCCTTCCTCTGGCCCAGGTCTTATCTTTTAAAGAGTGGACCATCTCTTCACTGCCGGGCTCAGATACCTGGCAGGATGACTGTGACCACTACCCCACTCCACCCCACCCCAACTCACTTGCAAAGCCAGTCGTTGATGCCACGGTCAAAGTGCCTGAGGAAGGAGAGCGGATGTGTGTGAATCAGCCAGGAAGACAGTTCCAGGGGAATAGGGGAAAAAGGCTAGTGGAAGGTGGGGACTGTAGGGGCGTGCCCCCCAGACCTCCTTGCACTCACGTTTCCGCGAAGACGTAGAGTGCTGTGATGCACTTGGGAGGCTGGGGTGGATCCAAGTGGTCGAGGCGTGCCACAGTGTTGACCACACCAAAGAGGACAGCCGCCTTCACCCAGTCATACACCAGATTTGAGTAGGCTAGGCCAGCTGGGGGCAGGGTGTCATCACTGCCTGGAGGGCATCGTGCTGGTCTCCGCTCCCCAGATCCCCCAAATCATGGTGGGGAGGCACAGAGCCCGGCCCTCCCCTATGGCCTCTCTGGGCAGGTTGGCAGTTCTGGGGAGAGATCCTGGCCCCTGGTCCGCCCCCATGGAGACCTCACCCCCCCACACGTCCTAGGGGAGGAGCTGGGCCCGGCCCAACCCAGGGAGACCCCATCCAGGTGGTAGAAACTGTCCCAAGACCCTTGTGAGGTGGGCTCTGCCCCTACCTCTCTGGCTTCTCAGAACAAAGCTAACTCCAAGTCCTAGACATTTCAAAGAATAAATCCCAGCTCCCCCACCCTTGGATAGGTGCTGTGCCTTCTCTGGGTGTCAGCTTCCCCAGGAGTGATGCCAGGGGGTGCAGAGGGTCTGTCTTTCTGTCTTTCCCGGTCCCTGTTCTGTCCCGGATGCGCACCCACCGAGGGCGCTGTCCGGGAGGCGGTTGGCAAACTTGAGGTCACTGGGGATGGTGAGGATATAGAAGAAGTGGAAGAAGATGTCCACGGCTATGATGGTCACCACGCTGAGGCCGGCCTGGGCCCGGATGCGCCACAGCTCACCCTCTTGCCTCACCGGCTCCACCTGGCTCATCTGGGAGATGCAAAGTGTCTGAGTGGGGAGGCAAGCCCTGCTGGGGGAATCCTGTCTGAATGGGGAATCACCAACTGCCTGGGGATCTGAGGGTGAGGGGAAATGGGGCTTTATCCTGGCAGCCCTGCTTGAGAGTGGAGTCACCTTTCCACCCTTTGATCCCCGTCTGAGCAGGGAATGTGACCCATACTGGGGTCTGAGGAAGTAAGGTATTATGGCTTCATCTGGGAGTAATGCCTGGGGTGAGGACACAGCCTGCCCTGGGAGTCCTGGCTAAGATGGGAGCCCCTGTCTGAAGAGGAAGTCCCAGGCCTGTGCTGGAAGCTCACAGGGTGTCCCCTCACCTGGGCATGGAAGCGATCAAAGGTCATGATGGGCCCGAAGAAGAAGAAAGGCAGGTAGAAGTTGTACTTGAGCAGGTCAGCTAGGGAGTAGCGGCGGTCAGGGTGGGCACAGCTCTCCAGCGCAAAGCTGGTACAACGCAGCACTGTGAAACCGCTGCCCCCATGAAACAGCACCTCTTGAAGATCAAAAGTGCCTGTTACAAACCCGCTCTGGATGGGAGAGAACAGGCCGCCAGCTCACCAAGTGTCCCCACTCAGCTTCCCACAGGGGCCCAGCCTTGTCCTGCCCCTTCCTCTCTTGCAGAGCCAATCCACACTGGCCACTGAGTGCTAATTCGCATTAAGTGCTTGGATAGAGCAGGGAATGAGCTAGACACATCCCTGCTGTGGTGGAGGGGGGTATGTGCCACATTCAAAGGCTTAGAGACAGGTGGGAGAGTGAAGGAAATTCTTAGGGGAGATTCTGGAAGCAAGGGCTTTGGATGGGGTGAGAAGTTTGGGGTCCTATTTCTGTACCCTCCACCTTTGCCCCTCCCCAGTGCACACCTGCCAGGAGATTAGGGGATCCAGCTTGAAGGAGGCAAGGCTGACTAGACCCAGGCCAAGGCAGAGCCAGGGCTGGCCCAAGAGTGAGGCCACATAGAGGCTGACACAGTGACCAAACAGCAGCAGCAGGTACCAAGGGCCCATCGTGCCCAGCACAGCCAGGGCCCCATACACAGCATACATCCAGGAGCGGAGCTGTGAACAGAGAGAAGGAATGGCTTATCTAACCATACAAATGGAGGTGGGACCCCAACCCTTGTAGCTTAGGGGAAGCTGGCAGGGGGGCTGGGGTGGCCCAGGTCCAGCTCACCTGGGGGGCAACCATCGTGCAGAGCTTAGCAAACAGCACATGTCCAGAGAGGGCGAAGACGATGACATTGCGGAAGGAGGTGAACCACATCACCCACTCGAAGTCAGCCACGTCCTGGAGCGGGCCCGGGCAGGTTAAGCAGGGGCAGGGGGCAGGATGGGCTGGCACTTGGGCTGATCAGAGTCCTAGTGCCTCCCCAGCCCCCATTTTCTTGTGCATTAGAGGACAGCCATGGCTGGCAGGCCCTTGCCTTCCCCTCTGAGGGAAGTACCAGCCAGGTAGGTAGAAAGAAGCGAGGGGCCCGTGTGAGCTGCCCTACCCCTCAGAGCTCCCCCTCTTCAGCATATTGCCTGACATTCCAGCATTATGGCATTGTTCCTGGGAAAGATGGTGCTGGAAGCCCCTGCTGAAGCATGTCTCAGTTTAACTTTTCCTAAATGAGCAGTGTCTGGGGGCGGGTTTGATGTGGCCCCAGGAGGACACAGGTTGAATCAGTGAGAGAAACTGAAGGCTCTGGAGCTCAAGCCAGGGACCTTTCTCACTGTGAGCCCTCTGTTACATGGGAACATCTAGAATGGGGGGATAGTTGGGAAGGGTCTGGGATGAGAGAGACATGCCGGGGATTGGGGACCTCAGTCAGGGACACTGGGGCATGGGGGACCTACCATCTTCCGGCCAATGTACTCCCAGCCAGGTCGCACGGACTCCCGGAAGGCCTTCCTGTGGGCCCCATCTGAGAACAGAGTGTGGCCTCAGTGGGCGCTGGGGGGACTTCACACCCACACCTTTGCCTGCCCCTACAGCAAGGCTTGACCCCCACCTTACTGGGGAGGGAATGGGTCTAGGTCTCTCTGTGCCTCTTCTCTGTGGGTCTCACTGTGTCTCTTGGGCCAGGTCTCTGACTGTCTCCCTGAGTGTCTCAGTCTCTCTCTGGGGCCGGTCTCTGTCAGTGTCTTTCCTTGTGACTACACCTAGCTCAGTTCAGACCCCTGGAATATTCTGGGTCTGGAGTCTTTAAGTTTATGGCCTTGCTGGGTGGAAGCCTGAGGCCACAGGGAAAGAAGGGTCTCACCCACCCTGTGCTCCAGAGTCCGGCTGTTACCTTGTGAAGCTTCAAGGAGGCCTCGGCCAGCATAGGCCAGAGCCCCACTCAGCACCAGGGAGTACAAGCCCAGCTCCGCTGTGGGCAACGTGGTCCTGATGCCCATAGCCTCGATGGCACTGGGGGAGACAGATTGGGTGAGGGTATTGCCACCCCCAGCCCCGCCTAGCCCCACAGAGGTGATGGGGATCCCATTCGGAAGAGAGATTGCCCCTCTTCCCCTTCAGGGATCTCATGTTATTATCCTACCCTTTCCCTTCCTGCCCCCACTCCCCCCTACTCCTCCCAGATGCCATAACATGGGGCTCCTCTTCCTAGCTGCTGCTCTAGCTCCCACCCTTCCCTTTGGAGGCTTTTGAAAGCATAATCTTGACTCTCAGCTTGCCTGCCTCACCTTCATTTACTCCTTCATACCTTCCAGGTGGACCGGCCCCCCTCTTTGCTCAAATTGCTCCTGCCAAGGCCTCAGATAACCTTAACACAGAGGTACCCCATCTGTATCACCTCAGTCATGTTTCTGTTCCTCAGGGTCCCCAACCCCCTCAGTGAACCTCTGTCAGCTCCTGACAATGCCGCCCCTCCCGCTAGTGCCCCCTTCTCTGATTCCCACACCCCTCTAGAGCTGCCTTTACTTCCCTGAGGTCTCCTGGCCTCCCAGGTCCGATCCCCAGCATTAGGCTTCCTTACCTCATTCAGCTTCCAGCCTCTCACTGATTCCCATTGCCCCAACGGGTTCCTGAGCCCCGGCCTGCCACTTCCCTGGTCCCTGCCTGTGTCCGTGGCCACACCAGCCCACTCTCTCAATGCTTGGGTATTCGGGCCCTGGATGCCAGCTGGAGGCTGTGCTATTTGAAGAGGTGCCCTGGGGGTTGTGGGTGTGGGGCCAAGCAGGGCCGGTTGGGCACTGGGGAGGGTGCTGGCTACTGTCCAAGGTGCTGACCGGTATCGGGCTCAGGGTGAGCCTAGCCACTCCCTTCTTCCAGGGCCTAGTTCATCCCCAGCAGTCCTGCTGGGCCATCTCCTCCTGTGCCCCTCCTATGCTCCAGCCTGGCCTTAGGCTTTCCCAAGGGTGCACAGTTAAAAGACCCAGCAGTTAACAGACCCAGGGCCAAATTAAGAGGAGGAACGTGTCTAGGCACCTTCTTGGGCTAGGCCAGGCTGGGCCAAGAGGAGGCTGGCATGACCCTGTCTCCCACCCGTGATCCTCCCCAAAATTTCCCTTACCAGCACTGCAACCAGCTCTCCTGGGCCCCCACAGTCAGCATTCTCCCCACCACCGAGACAGAGGGGCCATGGACCAGAGAGAGGCAGGGACCCGTCAAGGTCACACAGTGAGCCTGGGATGGGATTGTGTGTTCCTAGGGGAATCTTAGATAAGAGAAGACCATTGCTGCCCCTGCCCATACCAGGGGGCTTCCCGGACTCTGTACTGTCTGCCTGAGGGCCGAGGCACCTCCTCACCCGCCAGGTGGGGGAGGGAGGCCCGGAGGATCGGGTTAATGGAGCAGGAGCTTGAAACCGGAGCACGGTGAAGAGCCCGCGAAATAGCTTTGTCAGCTGCCTCCCACTTGCCACTTTCCAATTTTAGCTCCCCATGGCCGGTGCGGGGTGTCCCCAGTGAGGCCTCCGTGAGCAGGGCCCGGGCTGGCTCCCAGCCTGAGACCTCTTCCGGCAGACCCCTGGACTGGGGCCCCCATTGGACACAGCGGTGCCCCCGTCCCCAGGACCTGCCTACCTCAGGTACACCTGCAGTGAAGACTGCTTTGGGGTCTAAAGTCTGGGATGAGGGGCCTGAGGTGGGTTCCACAGGTCTCAAGGACCCCAGAGTGGCTGCATCCCCGGCTGGCACTGACCTTGAGGAGGCTGTGAGGGACCCTGGCACACTGCCCACCTCGAGGCTCCGGGGTCCTGCGTCCGACCGTGCGTCCGTCCGACCAGCTAGGCTCTGGGGCCACAGTGAGGTGTGTCCAGCCCTGGGGTCCCCACCCCCTCAAGGCTATGAGCGGTGAGTGGTGACAGCAGGAGGAGGGTGGAGGAGGGCAGGGAGGAGGTGGCCTTCCTGGAGCGGAGCTGAGCAGAGTGGAGCCAAGCCGAGCACTGCAGAGCTGCTGGCCACAGGGAGCCGCAGGGAGGATCATGGGGGGGCAGGGGTGGGGGAAGGGGTGGCCAGTGGCCTAGGTTCTAACAGGGACACCTGGGCCCCACTTCAGCCTGCCTCTTCTGCTCTGTAGAGCCTGTGCCTCCCTCTCACTGCTGGCCAGGACTCCTCTCTTCCAGGAAGACTTCTGGGCAGTCCCCACCGACCTCTTGCGAGCCCTGCCCCCACTGCACGCATTCACAAGCACACTTCATGCTCAGCTCCATATTCTAGCCTGCGCCTTTATGAGTGAACTCCCAAGGGCAGAACCATACAGCCCCCTGCCCTGCCTTATATCATTATGCTCAGAGTCCGAACTGGCCAGGCATTGGTGCCTGAGGGAGGACTGGCTTGACTAGTAGGACTGGAACTGTCAGGAGACATGTGGCAGGGGGGGGTCCCATACTCCAGTCGTGTCTCATATGCAGTTGCTCAGGGGGAGGGGTGCTAGTAGGGTCACTTGGCAAGGCTTAAGTAGGTTCCTGGAATGGCTGGCATCCTTTTGAATGTCCCTATCCAACTGGGAGCCCTGTAAGGGCAATAGGACAGAGCTGTACTCGTGGAAGGGGCAGCCAAGGCCTCAGCCCAGCCTTCCCCCAATGGGGAAGGGTATTCTGAAGAACCCACCAAGAGGATGGGAACATCTGGCAGTCTTCCTTTAGGATGAGGACCTCAGAATCTAGGGTAGCTGAATACACTTGTGCCATGTCTTTGGAGGCCAGTTCATGCATGTGCAGGGAGTAGGGCCTGAGGCGTGGAGGGTTAAAGGAGCTTTGTGACTGTGACAAGTCACAGGACAGGTCCTAGAGCTGCTGCTGATCCTCTGACTCCAGCCATAGGCTCGGCTGCTTCCTGCATCCCTCTCCCACCCCCTAGCAGGGGAGCTTCCAGAGCCTGACCAAGGCCGGGGAAGGGGAAAGAGAGTCTCCTACCTTCCATGATGCCCTTAGGCAATGAACTTCCTCCCAAGCAGACACATTGGCCCAGAGGAAGCAGCAAGGAGTCCCCAGCATACATACCCCACAGAACAACACAGAGGCCTTCATCACGGGTGCCCGGCCCTGAGAAGTGTACACTGAAATTGCTGCACCATATAGGGGCTGGGGGAGGGCTGCAGGTGGGCTCATGGGCACTAGGGGAGGCCAGTGTCAGGGACAGATGCCTGAGCAAGACTGCGGGGGTTAGGGAGTGCTTCCTATACAGGGGTGGGTGTGGGGGCACACCTGAGCAGACTCCTGAGGTAAAGAGTCAATGGTGGTTAGAAGGGTAGTAAGTTAATCACAGCAGCTGGGCAATGATTCCAAGGCTTTACATGGACTAACTCCTTTTCATGGCACCACAACTCCTAGGGAGGGTGTTACCATTGTTTGACAGTTGATAGAAAAGGATACTGACCCACAAGGAGGTCAGCCCCATAAGCTTCTGGAACTGATTGCCCTGCAGGAGTAAGAACCCCACCACTCACCGATCCTGGGTGCAAGCGGAGACCAGTCTGGGCCAGCCGTCCAGCTGGTGACCCCATGAGGCTCGGAGAGAAGGGCTCAGAGCACAGGTTCAGCCAGCTGACTTGCACCGAGCCCAAGATCTGCCTCGCTGCGGGGATGCACTTCTCAGAGCCTCAGAGTCTCATCTGTAAGTGGACCCGCTCTCTTATTTATTGGGCTTTTGGGGGGATTCTGTGACTTATTCCATGAAGGGCCTGGCTCACTGAATTCCTCACAAAGAGAGATACAGATGCCTCACTCCAGAAGCCCAGAAAGGTAAGGCTCACGCAGCAGGAGCTGGGCCCCAGGTGACCCCATGCAGTGGGGTCTGCAGGGAGCCGGGCATTTGGGGATGGCAGCCCTGATAGAAGGCTGGAGAGGCCTCTTGGACCTGGCGCTGGACAGTCCAAGGCCAGCTCCTCCCTATATGAGAGGGGCGGTGAGGGAGGGTGCCTGGCATGTCCAGCCCACAAAACAAGGGCAGGAAGCTGACTAGGCTTTGATTGGCACAAGGGCCTGGGGTCAGCCTCCCGAATGCCACCAGGGCCACTGGGAAAGATGCAACGGGCAGGGGGGGGCAATTCTCTCAAGTCTCAGCATCCCTTGTCATTTCTCAGTATGTTGTTACTCAAAGTAAAAATTCATAGAGAATATCCCGTGTCTGATTGTGTTTAGTGTCAGTTGTATGTGTATGTGTGTGTGTTTTGTGTTACGTGTTGTGTTTGTGTATGCTGCATGCACTTTGTGTGTGCACGTGTGTTGTGTGTATGTGTGTGTGATGTGTGTACTGTGTTTGTGTGTCTATGCAAGGCTTACACCGTAGGCAGTGCCTGTGGAGAGGAGATAGGGCAGCTGTGGGCTCGCTGGAGGCGCAGAGGGAGAGGTGAGGCTGGTTCTGGCCGCTGCAGATGGCGGCTCAAGGGAGGACCCCGCTGCAGACCATCGTCCCTGAGCTCCTGAGAGCAGGGAGGGGCCCAGTGGCGATGGAATGTACTCGGGGCTCCAAAGGGCCTGAGCCAGGCTACGCCCTCGTCCGGCTCAGCTGCAGTGCCCCAGAGGCCTTCATGGGGACGGTGGCCCCGCCGCACCCACAGCTCGACCAGGCTCACCTGTCAGTGTTGGAACCTGAGCACCCAGGCCGGCAGCACCTGCGTGGGGTGCAGCCAGGGGGAGTCCGCACCTGAGGCCTCTCCACCACCCGCCTCTTTACTTGTCCTTGCCCCTCTCTCCCCCTCCTACCACTTCTGACTCTGTGAAGGGACCTCGGTGTTCTCATCTGTGAAAAGCGAGTCCAGCCCACCTGCTTCCCACTGACGCCCAACCGCCCTGAGGGCTGGGGGTGCCTCCTCGGGGTCCCCAGGGACAGGTGGTGCTGCTCGGGAGGGGTCACGGGCACTCAGCTGGACGGACCAGGTTGTCCCACTCCCTGCCTGGCCCATGCATTAGATCCTCAGGGCTCTAGTCCTTGGCCCCTTTGACAACCTCTCCCTTCTTTAAAAAGTTCTGCTCCCTGGCTCTCCTCGGTCTTCCGCTTCCATCCCCCACCACCCATGCTTCAGGGAAATATGGACAGCCCCGTCCGTCCCTGCCCAGATCTGGGCGGTGAGCCCAGAAATCCTCGGCACAGAAGGTGAGAGGCTGTGAGGGGCTGCATTGTCTCTGCATCCCATACACCCCAACCCCAACCTCTCCTTTGGCAAATCAGATTATCTCTGACTTGGGGAAGAGGCTGGCATGTGAGTGGCACTCACTGCCTGATTCAGGCAGGCTGGATGAGTGGATGGTGACCTGTAAGTCTGTCTCCCCAGCTGGCAGGGGACTTCCTCGAGCTCAGGGACCGTGTCTGTCTCACCTGATACCACCGTGCCTGGGACGGTGGGGCTACTCAACAGGTGCTTGCTGAACTAACAGATGTCATACTGAGGGCTACCGTTTATTGAGTGCTTACTGTGTGCTAGCCTCTGCTCTAGCACTTGACACTTTTTAAGTCAGCGACTCCTGCAGAGGGACTCTGATGGGGGATGGAGCAGACTTGGTCTAACTAAGCTGAAGGCAGGTGCCAGCAGACGTGACAGGGGCCCCTGGCACTCAGCTCCACAGCAAAGCTCTCAAGACTGCCCGTAGCATCTGGAAGTTAAGACAGTTGTCATTATGCCCCCAGTTGACCTAAGCAAGGACTGAACGCCCAGACTGACCTCTGCAAGATGCCAGTTAATCTGTTGACCCCAAAATAAGCAAACAGGCTTTACTACACCTGACAGTTTTCCTGTCCACTCTCCTTCATGTAAAGCCTGTTTCATCTTTGTGGAATGAAAACAATCTATTGATACGTGTCCATTGTATAGAAGCAAAAGGCAACCTAATGATTAGCTAAATGTCTTTGAGCTATTCTTTGACACATATAACTGCAGCCCTTGAAGGAGGTTTCTCTTCCTGTCCCCGTTTTACAGATGACATGGAGGTTCAGGGAGGTCCAGTAACTCGCCTGATGCCACACAGCTGATGAATGGGGAAAGAGATGTGCCCCAGGTCCCCCACCAGTGCAGACCCTGTGACTTGGTGCCCTTTCCTCTCTCAGACGCAACCCTGAGCCAGGAAAGGCAGTAAAACCACCCTTGAGTGGTTAAGGTGTGGGTTATGCCACCCTGCACTTCCCGGAGGTGGCCCCTGCCCCTCTGTCCATCCCAGAGGAAGGATAGCTGGTTATCCCTCCCAAGGACTCCACGGAGGGCCTGAGCCTGCACCCACACATGCTCAGATCACCCTGTGGGGCTTCCCATGCCAGCAAGGGAAGGTACGGACTACTGGGTCTGGTGCCCTGACTCTGTGTTGGGCCAACTCCTCACCGTCACACACTGTCCCCTCCCAGAACGGGGCCTCTCAGCCTCTCTGGCTCTGCCTGGCCATTTCCTTTCACAGGGAATCAGAAAAACTCTTCCCTTCCTGGAGCCCTAAGGAGCCCACCAGCATCACTGACGGCCTTCACTACACCTTGCCAGGGGACCTCTAGACCTGTGTCTAGAGCACCCCCACCAGCACAGAGCCTGAGGAAGGGCCAGAGTAGGCAGGTCCCAGGAACCCCAGGTGGCTTCCCACACAACATGTGTCCCCACATCTGTGAGTCACTGGGGAGAGACTGGTCTTCGTGTGTGTGTGTGTGTGTGTGTGTGTGTGTGTGAGCGGGAACACATGCCCTGTGGAGAGCCTGAGTCCAGAGCTGGCACTGTCTGGGGTGCATGAATGCACCGTACAACTGTGTGCTCCTGAGTCTAGGTATTTCCATGCGTCTACAGCTTTGTGGGGGCCTGTGTATACACAGGTGCAGCCAAGGGGGCTGTGGTTGGTATGTGTGGCCACCCTTCCCCATAGCTGTACATGCAGTGAAGCCCAGGGGACACTGACAGTTACAGAGGGACGTGGGGGCTCACCCCTATGTGGCCATGAGGGAGGGGCACCTCGACTTGGCCAGGACTCATGTCTCAGAATCCTCCTGCCCCAAAGCTCCTGCCCGCCGCACCCCCCCACCCCCCTCCCCCCACACACACACCGGTATCCACTATCTGCAGCCTTTGGGAGCAAATGGAAGGAACTCCTGTAGTCAGACGCGTTATCCATTGCGCCACTGGCCCGGAGACTGGAAGGAACTCCTGGAGCGGCTGACTGGGGGTGGGCACTCCCACCCTGGCCAGTTGCTCTACTTGGAGGACCCTGCTTTTGTAGTCAGGCGGGCCAGGGTTAAATATTAGCCTAGCTTCTCTCTGTAAGCCTCAGTTTCTTCATCTGCAAAATAGGACTATCAATTCCCAGGTTACTATAGGACTAGGTCAGGCTTCCACAGATGCTCACTCATGGGGACCTGTGGTGAGTGTGAAAATAACCATTATTATTACAGTCCAAAGGTCTGCATCTAAGGAAGAGCCTTGAGGAGTGGGCTGACAAAGTGGGTGGGAGTACATACCCCCACGTTTGCGAAGGCTGGGGTGGCCACAGAGCCATGGAGGGGGAGCTGGGTGAGGGGGGGGTGTGTGCCCTGGTGAGGGGTGGGTGGGCTGGGGAGGCTCGCAGCTGGAGCCCTGAGAGCTGTCTGGTATGGATGGAGCCCTGTGGGCATGCAGGGCCTCTCAGCTAGGCCCAAGGCCAAGGGTGACGAGCACCTGCCCCAGGGGCTGCATCTGTCTGTTCAGAGCTGGCTTGTCGTCCCAGGGCTCTCACTGGTGCCGAGCAGGTCGCCGGTCCTTCTCCCCTGCCATTGCCTGGCCTGTCTGGGCTCTCCGCCAGGGCTTCTCCTTTGCCCTCCTGGTCTGAGGTGCAGGCTTTGCTCACCCTTGGGGAACTTCTTCTAGGAGAACTTCTTCTAGCTGAGGTGGTTGCCCCAGGTTGGCTTCCAGGAACAGATGGAGTCCTCTCCAGGCCTATGGCTGCCCCGTCCCTCCAGGCTGACACCGGGCGACCATCCTAGCACTGTCTGCCTTCTGCTGCCGCAGGGCCTGCAGAAAGACCCCTTTCACCTGGCCCAGGGTCTCATGGTACATTCGGAAATCCTCCTCCTTTCCACGCAGGGCACTGCCCAGGGCAGCCTTCAGCATTTCATTCTCTTCCACCTGGATGGCCAGTCTGGGCCACGTGAAGAAAGGGCTCAGTGTGGCCTTCACTGGCATACCTGTGCATGCACGCATGTGCACAAGGATGCTGGGAACAAGGCTGCCAGCGTGGCTGCTCTTGGTCTCAGGTTCTCTCTGACCCATCCCCTCTTCCCCAGGACCCTGGGGGGACATCATGTGGCACTGACTCCTCTCTGGGCCCACCTGCAGACCTAGGCCTGGCACCCAGGAGCTCCCTCAAATGTTGGCTGCCTTAAGGATGAGTACTAATATGTAGGGGTCCCCCCATGCTTCCAGGAACATCACTGCCTTTGACCCTGAAAAGTTTAACTGAGTGAGAAAAGTGGCTTCAGCAACCCATGCTTAGTAAAACTCTTGGAACTCTGGTCCTCAGGGTGCAGCTGGGTCTCTCTGCCCTCTGATGGCCAGTTGCTGAATTGCAGGCCTAGAACCCAGGACCCAGCAGGCAGCCCTCCTGGCAAACAGAAGTCAAATGGGGAGGGACATGATCCTTCCACCCATGGAAGTACCTCCACCCAGACAATGCCACCCTCAGGAAGATGGGGCAGGAGAGCACCTGGTGGTCAGCTCCTCCATCTGTGATTCCATGGGCACATTGGAGAGCTGGGTGAAGGAGGAGTCCTTCCTTTCACTCCCGTTCGGGTTGTGCCTGGTGTTGGAGGTGGGCAGACCTGCGGGGCAGTAGCAGCCACTTTCTGTGATGAGGCCGTGGCCCTGTGGAAATGCTCTCCTTCTCCCCCTCCACCCCACTGCCTGTTTCCTGCTTTGCTGCTTGCTGAAACATTATACTTCCTTCAGGATGGAGGACAAGGCATAGCATAATTTATTAAGTTGTTAAATCACTGTGTTGTACACCTGAAACTAACACTGTGTGTCAACCATACTTCAATAATTTTTTTTTTTTTTAAGATGCAGGACAAAGGCTGCCTTCCTCCAGAAGCCCTCCTTGATGCCTGCTCTGCATTCCCCTGGACTTACACTTCGGTCTCTACCACAAGTTTCTGGAAGGCAGCCAGGCCTGAAGCCTGCTCTGCAGGTTGAGCCCGAGTCTAGATCATCACTGCCTCTGATACCCTCATACCATTGGGGCCCCCCTGCCTCCAGAGCCAGCAGCTCTCTACATACATACAGAAGCTCTGCCTCTGACCAGCAGCTCCCTACATACATACAGGGCATCCAGGGTGGTCAGGGCCAGAGGCCACAGAATGCTCAGAAAAAGAGAACAAAGACAACTGGTGGGAATTTGGGCACAGTCCCAGCCTTGGAAAACCTGTACTGAAAAGGGCCTCAGAGGTGGCATGGTTCTCAGGGATGGTGTGGCCCAGGGAAAGTCACCTGGCATCAGTGGACTTGGCTTTCACCCCCTGCTGTGTGGCCTCGGGTAAACCACCAACCTCTCTGAGCTGGTTTTCTCATCTGTAAAATGAGGATAATAGTTCTTGCCTCTAGAGTTTTGTGAGGCCTGGGTGAATTCACACTTATACCTCGAGGCCCTGTGTCATTGGACACCTGCTGAGTATTCCCTCACTTCTCTGACCTTGCCTCGTACTCCCCTCCCCTACTATGTGCCAGCCTCACTTGCTATTCCTTGCTGTTCCTTCAGGCCTCAGCCAAGCTCTCACCGCAGTGCCTCTGCACTTGCTCTTTCCTCAAGTATCTATATACCTCATCCCCTGCCCTCCCACACGGTCTCTGTACAGATGTCAACTCCTCAGTGAGATCTTTACTGGCCTCCTGGAAATCAGCTGCTCTCTCAGTACCTCCTGCCCGCTTCTCTGCTGCAGGTCCCAGCATCTGCCTCCATCTGACTTGGCATGTCTTTTACTGTTTTTTTTTTTGTTGTTGTTTTGTTATTGTCTATCTTCCCCACTGGAGTGGAACAGCCATGGAGGGTCTCCTCGTTCTACAGATGGGCGGGGGTGCTCTCCTTCCTAAAGTGGTGGTGCTCTGCCCGTGTCACAGGCCAGCAGGTGGCAAAGGCCACATGGACCCTTTCTCTCAGGCAGCTGCTCCTTGCTGTCTAGGCAGAACCAAAGTGGTTTTTCCTGCCGTGGCTTAGCACTCCCTAGTTGGGTTACTCAGGATGTAAGCCCAAAGCCTAGAGACACCCATTCCTAGAGGACCTATTCTTGAGGGCCCAGCAGGGTCAGCAGGGCTAGGCTATAGGGACCTTCCTCAGTCTGGACTGAGCAACTGGAAGGCCCCTTGTTTTCTGAGCCCCGCTGGTGGGAGCAGGGGCAAGGGCACAACTCCTGCTTTATGCCTCACTCTAGCACATCCTTCTGAAATGTTCTGATCTTATCTGGGCTGGGGACAAAGGTCTGAGTGTCCTTGCTAGGGGAGGGGGTGGGAGATATACTGGGGTGCTGAGAGGTGGGGCAAGTGGGGGTAACCCCTCCACTCCAGAGCCATTAGGGGGTTGAGATGAGGCTGTCCGAGGGAGGCAGGCCTAGTCCCTCCACACTAAAGATTCTCCCTTGGCTTCTGGCTCTGGCATCCCACATCCCTGGCAGGCCCCAGCCACACAAGATGCTGATGCTGCTGGTCCAGGGACCACACCTTAAGAATCACTGTATTGGAGCAATAGATCTTTCAGTTTAGGGCAACAAATTCTCCTTCTGCAACTAGGTGTGGTCATGTGACTAGGATCTGCCCAGGGAATGAAAGCAGAAGTGACCGGAGCAACCTTAGGATCATGCCCTTAAAAGGTAAGGAGCAGGTCGTCCCTTGCCCTCTTCCCCTTCCTGCTGCTGGTGGGGAAGCCAAAGTAGCCATCTCAGACCATGGTGGCTGCATGTTGAGCATGGTGGAACACGAGACAGAGAAGCCAGGTCCCCAGGCCTAGGGAGAAGCCATTTCATCCCTGCCGCCAGAAGCAGAGATTCTTCTCCTGGTCTGCCACTGCCGTCCTGATCTCCTTAGCAGGCCAACTCTGCCCCAGGACCAACTCAACTCTAAACAAAGTCAGCTGAGGACAGAGGGTTAGGGGCTGGGGTGGGGGGCAGTGAGGTGGTAGCCGAGGGCACTGGGCAGAGGCACTGCCTTCCATAGGGTTTGCAAGGTGGCTGGGTCAGGGCCAGGTGCAAGCCCTCTGAGGCTCCAGGTACTGACCAGGGGGTCAGGGGACGAGGACACCCAGTGGCCTGGGCAGGCAGAGCTCCACCCCGATGGAGGCCTCTGCTTCCCACATTTTTCTCAAAGGGACAGAAAGGGTGCCACTGATGGGCTCCTCTATTAGCAGCAAGGCCGCCCCCTAGCACCTGGGGCCCCTGGTCCAGCCCCTACCTGTTTTGCTCCTGGAGGCTGCCTTCTGACTGACCGACGTCCTCCCGGGCTCCAGGCGCATCTTCTCCAGATGTTGCTCAAGCACCACAGTGCGTTGCCGCTCCTCCTGCAGCTTCTTCTCAGATTCCAGAAGCTTGCTGTTGCTCTCCTCCACCCTGGTGATTAGACAGGAGGGGCTCATACCCCAGGGGAGGCAGGGGCAGCCCCCACCCCAGCTGCTCTGGCTCTCAGAGAGGCAGGCACAGCTTATACTGGTGGTGGTGTGACTTGTTCTTTATTTTTACTGCAGAACATAGGAACATGTGTTTAAAAATCATATAGTTATCTCCAAGGCTTAAAATGAAAAGCTTGCCAGCCTCTCACACTCCTCCCCACTCCCATTTCCGGCTCTCCAGAAGCAATCACTTAGAACACTTTTAGCGTTTCTTTGAATATTTACTGCCATATTTCTACAGATGCCCATACTGCTATTTTTTAAGTTTTAAATATAATTTTTCAACTTCCTGTCATGCAACACGAGAATTTAGTTTTATTTTAGCCCTCTCCCCTTACCAAGCAGAATCACCGTCCACCTCCCAATGTGTTACGTATCAATTTTTCAGCTGAATTAATAGTAGGGGGGTGTATTAGTTTTCTATTGCTGCTGTAACAAATTACCACAAACTTAGCAGCTTTAAAACAACACACATTTATTATCTCGTGGTTCTTTAAGTCAGAAGGCCAGCAGGCTCTGTTGGTTTGTCTGCTCCAGGTTCCACAAGCCAAAATCAAGGTGTTGGCTGACCCGGGCTCTTACCCAGAAGTTCTGGGGGAGAATCCACTTCCAGGCTCACTCAGATTATTGAAATAATTCAGTTCCAGTTGAAGGACTGAGGTCCCTTTTTCTCACTGACTGTTCGCTGGGTGATTTTCATCTTTTAGAGGCCACTTGGTCCTCTCCATCTTCAAAGCCAACCAGACACCATTAGCATGCTTTGAATCTCTGACCTCTTTTGCAGCATCTCTCTGACTGACCCCAGCTGGAGAAATTTCTCTGCTTTTAAGGGCTCAAGTGATTAGATTGGGCCCACCTGGTAATCCAGGATAATCTTCCTATTTTAGGGCCCATAACTATAATTACATCTGCAAAGTCCCTTTTGCTATATATCATAAAGTATTCACAGGCACAACAGCAGGGAGTGAAGGGTATGGGTGGAAAGAATCCTGTCTACCACAGGGAATTACATTAGAATAATTATTCAAATATGGAGCATGGTAATGATCACATTTTCTTTCTTTCTTTTTTTAAGCTTTTATTTATTTATTCATGAGAGACCCAGAGAGAGAGAGAGAGAGAGAGAGAGAGAGAAAGAGAGACAGAGGGAGAGGCAGAGGGAGAAGCAGGCTCCATGCAGGGAGCCCAATGTGGGACTGGATCCTGGGACTTTAGGACCACGCCCTGGGCCGAAGGCAGGCTTAAACCTCTGAGCCACCCAGGGATCCCTGATCACATTTTCTTATTTAAGTTTTTGCTTTTCTTGGAGTTAGTGATTGCTTTCAGTTTATTATTATTTATTGTTATCACTTATTATTATTTTCTATATGCCCATCATGAATTCATGGGACTTGAAGACATTGCTATTTAGTCATTTCACATGAAGGAATTGTTTAATCTCACTGGGACTCTCGCAAAGGTCTTTCAGCTAGGTATGGCACTCCAGACTTGTGTGATACAAAAGGCTCAGCTTAGAGGGCAAGGACTTCCTGAAATTTAACCTAAGCAAAGAGTTGCATACACACATGCAAATTGGAATGGAGGGCTGGAATTTTACAGTGTTGGAGGAAGTCGTCTTCCACTTTGGTGAAGAGTCAAGAAGGAGCAGAATCATGCCAATTTTGAACAGTATACAACTACTAACACATACTGTATACTACCACAGCTATACAGCTACTAACATGACTTGTCCAAGCATGTTCCTTTAAACTTTATTTGCAAAAGCATAAAAAACAATAATAATTTACATGTCCATCAATAGAGGAAATACAGAAAAAGTCAAATATTTATACCATGGAACATGTTGGAATATGACAGGGTTGTGCTGTCAGACTAATGTCCATATGTAGTTCTTTATTTATTTATTTTATTTTTTTTCATATGTAGTTATTTAAATTGAAATTATTGAAGATGAAGTAAAATAAAAAAACTCAGTTCTTTGGTCACACTAGCTACAGTTAGAGTGATCAAAGCCCATGTGGCTAATAGCCACTGCACTGGACAGCAGAGCTATAGCTACCTCCATCGTCATAGAAAGTTCTACTGGACAGCACTGCTCCGGCAATGGGAAAGAATAAGGTAGAGCTACATGAACAAATACAGACCACCAAATCATGAGATTGGTGAAGAAAACCACATGCTGCAAGAATGCATATAATATGATGCCATTTATGTAAATAAAGGACAAATAAATCACAGTGGATTAACACAATAAAAATACTCCTTAACCATAAAAAGGGTATGTGCTGACTTGAAGAGGATGTCTGAGATATATTATTGAGTGAAATAAGTAGCAGAAGATTATGCATAATATATGACCTAATTAAAAAATTTATAACAGATTAAAAATTTAAAAACAAATAGATACCAGTGCTAATGAAACTCAGCCAATGAGCTGACAATAGGGATGTGCAGCAGTTACTGACTAGTCATCTGGGGGTGAGGGGCTTTCATTTTACTGTCGTGTATTTCAGTAATGTTTGCATTTTGTTTAGGTTTGTATTGTTTGTTCTAGGGGAAATAAACTAAATGCCTTGTCAATGCTAAAGCACTTTATGAATTCCAACAAAATTGAGGAAAAAACCAAACTTTTGGTTTCCCTTCCCAAAATGTGCCTTCCTCATTTTGATCAATGTTACCACCACTGATGCAGTTGCCTGACCTAAACACCTGGGTGTCATTCTTGCCTTCTCTCTCTTCCTTGCTGCTTTCAGCTTCCAATTTATCAGCAAGCCCTACAGCTTTTCCTCTAAACACACACCAAAGCCAGCTCCTTCTCACTCTTTTACCTGTGGCCTGGTCGTGGGCTGCTCCTCTGTGGGCCTCCACAGATTCCACAGATTACACTTGCTACTCAAGACTTCCCTTTGGTATTCTGATTATCCTTTTTTGACCAGTCTTCATTTTCACAGATTTTTTTCTTTAATCATTAGCTGGGCTAACTCGGCTAGATGCTTGTTTGTGATGGCTTTGGGGGTGATTTTAACAGCTCTCTCACACCATATGCATCAATTTCATGACAGACCAGATTTGTTTTTAATTTGTCTTTTTACTTTGTAATTGAGTTTTATGATATTTCAAGAGTCCGATCAAATTGACCCAATGGCAGTGTAAAGTGAACATTATTATGTAAGGCAAGCCATTAGTGAATGTTTTCATGTAAAAATTTTGCTTTCATGAAGACTTTAAGTGTAGGGATACTGATTAAGAATACTCAGATAAGGGGTGCCTGGGTGGCTCAGTTGAGTATCTGCCTTCTTCTTGAGTCATGGTCTCAGGGTCTAGTGATTGAGTCCTGTTTCTCATGGCATTGGGCTTTCTACTCAGTGGGGAGTCTGCTTCTCCCTCTCTCTCTGCTTCTCCCCCATCCTTGGTGCTCGTACGCACGCATATGCTCTTTCTTAAATCAATCAATCAATCAATCAATCAATCAATCATTAAAAAAAAAAGAATACTCAGATAAGGAGGTCTCCCTACCTAGGTATTAATTTAATATAAATGATACAAGACCTTTATGAAAGACAAACATAATATTATACTACATACATAATACATAATTATAATACATATGTAGTCATAATACATAATTATGAATACATAATTCATAAAGAGCTCTGTAAAGAAAAAATATGACTCCCTAAAAAATGTGCAATAGTATGAACAGATATTTAACAGAAAAGGGTATAAATGTGAAAACTATGCTCATCCTCACTTTTGGTTTTAGCAAAGTGGATAAAAACAGCTGAGATTATAGTGTTTCTTTATTAGTTTGGCAAAAATGTTATGCGCTGATAAAACCTTGTAGAGGTGAGGGTATGGGGAAATGATTATTGATGGGAATGCAAATGGATTCATGTTAAAAGGGCAATTTACCATCATTTGTGAACATTTAAATGTACGTATTCTTTGATCCAGTGATTCCACATTTAGAAACTTATAGTTACATACTCTTGCAAAAATGTAAAGATGTGTTTAGTATGAGTCAATCTTGTAATAGAAATATATGTGCATTTATGTGCACATATATATACACATGTATATATATATTTAAAAGATGTACATCTTTGGATGTGCAAAGAAAACATTTTAGAAGTTCTGACAGTTCTTTTCTATGAGAAATGGGTAACTGTAGGTTGGAAAGGAGGCTTTTTTAAAAGATTTTATTTATTTATTCATGAGAGACACAGAGAGAGAGGCAGAGACATAAGCAGAAGGAGAAGCAGGCTTCCTGCAGGGATCCTGATGCAGGACTCCATCCCGGGACTCTGGGATCACACCCTGAGCCGAAGGCAGATGCTCAACCACTGAGCCACCCAGGTGTCCCCAGAAAAGGAGACTTTTTACAATAAGTAAGTATACACTTGTAATAGAAAAACTAATAAAACTTCCAACCACATAAAGTGGAGATTTTGATGCCAATGTGAAGGTAGAGGCTGTAAACCTGGGCTCCCATTAGGCAGCAACCTACAAGGAAGCTCTCTGCATGATTCTAGAAACATCAAGAATACCTGTTTGCAATAAAAGACAGACATCCATAATCCAGGGAAGCGGTAAGGAACGTTGTAGTCTACCAGGGCCTTAAGTGTGTGAAAGGGGGAAGCACCAATCATGAGAAAATTGAAATACAAGGCCAGCACTCATGAGTTCAGGAAATCCTAAACCAATAAATTAGCATAAAGTACCAATCAGAGACCACTGAAACCCCCAAAGCTCCACAGAGACAAAAGTAGAACCATTCTTTAGGAACACTTTCACAACCTGAGAACTCCCACAAGAAAAAAAAAAAAAAAAAACCAACAACACTGAAGACAAGCTCACAGAAATAACACAAAAGTACAAACACATTGAGGAATTATTCACTGTGAGGGCGAGTCAACAGACATTACTTAGGATTCTAAGTAATGAGGATGATAGAACAACTCTAAGGGGATGAAGTAAGTTTAAAATTATTACAAAGGGAAAAGCAAGAAGTCTTCATGAAAGAATGAATGCTGTAAGAAAGAGAATGGAAGGTTTTACACAAAAAAGAACTGCCAGGGATTTAAAAAAAAAAGTTATTAAAGTAGGTTTCATGGCACATAAAGCACAACTGAAGAGATTTAGTGAGCTGGAAGACAGACTTGAAGAAACCATGCAGTTATCAGCCTAAAATATTGCGAAGGTTTAAGAGTTGTGGAGGAAAGAAGAAGCAGGTCTAACATGGGCTGACCAGGCATTTCAGATGAAAAGAATAGAAACCACAGGGAGAGGCAACATAGGGAGAGATGTCCTTGGCAATACATAGATTGAAGTCCTTGGAATGAAAAAAGCACACCAAACCCTAAGTATGAGAAAGAAAATGAAATAAAGTGCCTTGACCCATCACAGTGAGACTTCAAAATACCAAAGACAAAAGGAATATCTGAAAAAACGTCTAGAGAGAAAGGACATCACTACGAAGGAACAACAGCCAAACAGAGCAGATGTCTTTTTT
This sequence comes from Canis lupus dingo, assembly GCF_003254725.2. Taxonomy (NCBI): domain Eukaryota; kingdom Metazoa; phylum Chordata; class Mammalia; order Carnivora; family Canidae; genus Canis; species Canis lupus. Next base: position 11,918,119 of record NC_064265.1, read on the forward strand.
GGCAACAGTGGATGCTTAAAGACAATGAGCTGTCACAGCCTCCCAGTGCTGAGAAAGTACCCAACCCTCTAGAATTCTATACCAAATGAAATTCTCCTCCAAGAGCAAAGCAGGATAAAGATTCCAAAGTAAGCAAAGATGCAAGGAGTTTACCATCCACGTGGCCTCATTAAACTAAAGGATGCACTTCAGTAGGAATGAAGCTGAACCCAGAAGGGAGGCTGAGAATCAAGAAGCAATGGTGAGGGAAGACATTTTTAAGTATGTTGGCCAAAGTAAATGAACACTGACTAATTTTTTAAAAGATGAATTTGGAGGGTTAATTTCAGAGGGTTTAGAAAGAAGACTGCAATATTAGAAAAACATTAGAAGCCAGTAACATGAAAGACACAGTAGGGGAATCAGAATTAAACGTTCAAAACTTATCAGGCTGCCTGGCTGGCTCTGTTGGAGGAGCATGTGATTCTTGATCTTGGGGTCGTGAGTTCAAGCCCCACGTTGGGGGTTGAGATTACTAAAACAAAACTGAAAAACCTTTAAAGTTATCCTATTGTTAAAAGGGATTATAAAGAAATCTACTGATTTTAGACTTGTTGAATTCTGTGGTAAAAGTTATAGGTAACCACTAAAAGAAGAGAGATAGAATGTGTAACTTCCAAACTTGTATGGGAGAGAGGGAAACAAAATCTGACCTATCCAATAGAAAGGAGAACAGAGAAAAAGGAGCAGAAAAATCATGGCAAATACAAAATATTGAGATGATCAAAATATTTCCAAATAATACAAAAATGAAGATGGGTTAAATTCTCCTCCTCAAACACCAATTCTCAGATTGAATATAAGAACAAAGCCAAGGGGGCCTGAGTGGCTTGGTCTGTTACGTGTCAGACTCCTGGCTTCAATGCAGGTCATGATCTCGAGGTCGTGGAATCAAGACCCACATCCTGCCCCAGATCAGGTTCCTTGCTCAGTGGGGAATCTGCTTGAGATTTTCTCTCTCCCTCCCCTTTTGTTCCTCCCCCTTCTCTCATGAATGAGTTCTCTCTCTCTCTCAAATAAATAGGTAAAATCTTTTAAAAAAATAAAAAGAAAGCCAATTATATGTTTTTCACAAAGAGACATAGTTTGTGACATTTGTCATGGGAGACTAAGCAGACTAACCCCTCCTATTGTAAACAACTAGAAAAGTGGATAAAATATAAGAAATACGCTGTTCTCCGACATTGGACAACAGGATAAGAGACACAGAACACTGGATACAGGACTGGAGAGAGGGGACACAAAGACAAGTTCTATCATAGTTTTTTAGTCTGACTGTACCGGTGAGGGGGTGAGGGGACCCCAAGCAGAGCACATTGGTCTTGCTGGGATAAGGACACAAGCCTGGGGAACTGCGGAGAGCCGGAGGCAGCTGGAAGTTGTAGGGAGAGTATGAGAGGGGGAAGCTCTGCCCTCTTGAGGCAAGACTAGAACACTCCCCCATCCCCCCCCTCCCCCCCGCCCCTGCCCCAAAAAAAGAAGGGAATAGATACTGGAGAATCTCTGAGAAGGGCAGGTGCTATGCTTTGGGGTGAGAAATCTGAATAGATTTGGGGGATGTGAATGCAGAGGGGGCTTGGCCCTCCACCTTTCCTTGTTAGATCACCAGGAGACAGCAATGCTCCAGACTAGAAAAGGCCATGTGTCTTGTCTGATGAGCCTGGGACAGTCTCAGAAAGCTAGCTCCCCTACACCTTAAAATGACACAGAGCAGCAGAGTGAACCCCAAAAGGTCAAGGATCTCAGCTAAGAGAAAAATCACACACACATGACTCATAGTGAGTGCCTCCTTAAATTTTGTGCCCTGAATAAAGTACCTTGCTTGCCTCATGCTAGTCCCAGCTCTGCATGGGGAGGCCCTGGAAGAGAAACAGTGCACAGAAAGAGAGGCCAGTGAAGGAGAACCCTCTGCCGAGCTCCTAGCTGGACGGGCCATGTGAGTGATGCAGGCGTTGCATGGATTAGAATCCCTTAGGTAACCCGCAGAATGATGAGGAAAAAAAACCCATCATGTTGGAAGCCATGAAGTTTGGAATGGTTTGTAACATAGCAATACATAACTGAGTCACCTTGGTTCACAACCCCCTCCCCCCAAAACTCAGGAGCAACTCGAGGAAAATGGGAGAGAAAGCCGCTTTAAACCGAGTGTGTTTCTTCTATTTGATAGACTAAAGGCTTGTACCATCTATTACATTTCAGTTACAGAAAAAGAATTAATGTTACTTTTCTCCTATTCCTGAATAGGTCTGAAACTCATATCCTCTTCATGTATTACATGGAAAAAAAAACACAATTAAACCTGGTCACTTCTCATTGCTTAGGTATTAGCCATCCTTTGACCACTTCCCAACAGCCCTCACTCCTTCTTTGGTAATGATACTCTGTTTTTCCCTTTGGCAAACTGCCCCTCCTTCATTCTATGAGCACCTGAGGTACTTCCAATCAAGGTGCCTGGCCTAAGTCCAGGGATGGACACGTGAGCAACCCAGGCCAGCTAGATCTTCTTTCCCAGAATCTGCTGGCTTAAGAACTGGAGGCCACTGGGCCTGTGTTGTTCCAATGCCCCAGGAGAGACTGCCCAAGGGTTCCTGCTACTGCATCCAGCCCCCAGGATGCCCAGACCTTCTTGGGCTCCTCTCCTGCCCCACCCCTTAAGGTTCACCAGCACCTTCCCAAATCTGCCTTTCCCTTAACTTAGCCAGAATTGGTTTCTACTGCCTGTCACCAAAGAGCCTTGGCTGTATGCCCTATTAGAGCAGGAACCCAGTGGTGTCCTTTATATTTTCCAGTGTGGAGGTCACATGATTGGGCCATGTGTTGGCCTGAGTACCTGCAATTGTTGCCAAAAGGGTCACTTGAGGGAGGAACACTGATTTATCTGAATGGAATGGAGAAAACTATGCCTCCTGATCCATGGCCTTGGGCCACATGCTTCCTCCCCCTCCCCAGAGAAGTCTCAGCTGTCATCTATGAGCAGCTCTCTTGCTCTTTGTAATTCAGACATGAGTCTAGCCTTTGTCTTCCCACCAAATCCCCCAATGCCCTGAGTAAGGTACCATATTCATCAGAGATCTTAATTATTTATGGATTGATCTGACTGCTTTAACTACTCCAGAGAGCCTCTTCCCGGAGACTCCCACCTCATGTCCACCTGCATATAGCAGTCCTATTGAATATGGTAGAACACAGCAAACCACAAGTGTGGCAGTAGGGCCCCAAGGCTGTGGAACACCTAGGTGAGCACACAAGTGGTGACTGGGAATACTCTAGACCAACACTGTGGAAGCCAAACTCTCCAGGAAGGTGGACCCAGTCATAGAGGAGACCTGGTCCCTGTCCAAGACGATGCCCTTGTACCAGGCTGTCCACACCCCCAGCCCACAAAGACTCATGAGAGCATGTCTCCCTGGGTGCCATGTGTTACCGTTTCTGCAGCACAGTGACAAACTCCGTGAGCCGGTCACGCTCCACTTCAGCGGCCTGCCAGAGGGCCTTGAACTCGGTTACCTGTGTCTGCCAGCTTTTTTGTTCTGGGGAGTCTGAGAACCTAGGGACCAGAGTGGGGGCAGAGGGCAGAAGTCACTTGGGTTATCTGAAGACACACTTACCTGTGATGGTGGGGGGTACTGGAAGAACATTCAGGGATTTTCAGAGACAGCCACAGAGAAGGCAGCCAACCCAGTCCTTCCTGGCCCTGCTGGTCCTCCTCCTCTGGCTCCTTCTCAGCCCACCATTCCTGTGCCTGCTGAGGTCTCTAGACCTCACTTAGCTACATCAGTACCTCTGTCCATCCAGTCCCTATAGGGGCCTGGAGTTAGGCTGGCTCTTATGGAATTTGGCCCCTAAGGGCCTGGGGTGCCCCAGGAACCCTTTGCCAGGTAGGCTTAGTCTCTGTCTCCTTGCCAGTCTGCCCCGGCCCTCCTGCATCTCCTGGTTTGGCCCTAAGCCCATTGTACTTTCCTGGACTCTTGGCTTTGTATCTTGGTCAGTTTTCTTCAGTGCTAATCTAGCCTGTCACCACTTCCCTCCTTGCCACTGGGCCTGCCTACCAGCCCCTTATCTGTTTGCTGGTGAGCTCTGCCCCCCGAGCTCCCCAGAACCCACCTGTGAATCTCAAGGCGCTCTCTGCAGCTGAAACCCTGGTGATCCTGGGATTGTTCCCACAGGACACATGGATACCTGGGCTGGGGCATGCGAGACCAGAGGCTAACTTGTTCTGGGGCCTTGGGCAGGTCTCTTTCCCTCTCTGGGCCCGGGTCCTCCCTCTGAACACTGAGGGGGTTGCTGAGAAGGGCCTGAGGACCTCAGACTCCTCTGTGCTCTGCCTCCTAAGTATACTTTAAGGCATTGCTGCTCAAAGCACAGTCTCTGAGTCAGTGACTACAGATCCAGACCTGCCGAATCCGAACCTGCATCTAACCTGCAGATAACTAGCTGCTCTGTGTGCACTGTGATTCAGAAAGCTCTGATCAACTCACCTCCACAATTTTCTCATGGGGAGCAGGGGAGTAAGGGAGTTGCAGGAGAAAGGGGATTTCCTCCCAGATACCCCATCACAGTTACCACTCCAGCCCCAATAGACACCATCTCTGGAGTAGCTCCCTCCTGTCCTATCACTGATGAAAGAGAACTGTGCGCTCCATGGGGGTAGAGCCCACACGTGGTTGGGTTCAGTAAGTATTTGTGTAGCATGCAAGAAGTAAGCTTGAGAACCAGCAGTCTGCATAGCTGAGGAGCACAACTGTTTCTGCTTCCCTGTGGAGGGCAGAGGCCATGGCCACACAAGCCTGGAAGGGATCTTGAGGACCACCTTGTCCCTCTTCCTGCTCCCACTACAGTGACTAAAACTCCAGAGAGACAGAGGCCATCCGCTCTCCCTGTAGCACCAGACCTCGCACTTTTGGAAGTGTGCCATGAGCCCCTGTGGCTTAGAGCAGCCCACTCTCCCTGAGTGCCCTTGGGACCCCCCGGCTCATGGATGGGGCAGCTGCAAGGCTGGCCTTGGCTCACAGTCCCAGTGCTGCCAAATGTCAGGCCAGAACTGTCTCAGGCACTTCTTGGGAAACAGCATCCCAGAGAGGATTGATGCCTAGAGCCATATAGCAAGTCAAACACGGACTAGGGCCACTCAGAGGCCTGGCCCAGAACCTGAGCTGACCAGCCTGAGGGGTGAGGACGGGGGTTGACAGCAGGAGCATGGCTCCAGTGGACAGTGGGCAGGGCTCAGGACAGAGCTCAGAGGCAGGACAAAGCCATCATTTGTCTGTGAGCTGGCAGGGAGAACAAAGGGCCCATTTAAGCCCTGGGCTTGATTCTAACAACAAAGAGGGGGCCAGAGAGCTGAGGGGGTATCAGTGACTTAAAGTGGGAACCCATATGACATGAAATTCTGCCCCTAGAGACTGATTCTCAGTGGGGAAGAGAAGGCAAGGGAAGGAGCTGGGCTCCAGGCCCTGGAAGATTCCTTGTGTTAACTCTATGGTAGCAGGAAGGGCAGGAGACTGCAAGCCAGAGGCCAAAACTCTAGTTCTAAAGCCACTTGCTCTATCACTTTGGATCAGCACTGGGCCTCTCTGACCCTCCATGTCCTTAAGTAAAGTTGGAAGAGTCCCTGGACTTGGCCTGGTCTTGGTTTCCCCCCCTTTCAATGCGATGGCAATACTGGCTGAGCGATCAGGGATGGGAAGGACTGTGAGGGCCCTGAGGTCCCGAGTTCATACCTGGGTGAGGCCCCATGAGGACTGGGCAGAGAAGGCCACGTGAGAGCAGATTCCACCAGCGTGTGGCCCAGGCTGGTCACGGAGCTGTGTGAGGGCAGAAGGGGCTCATCATCATGGGAAGGCAGGCTGCGGCCTACCTGGGAGGAGAGTAAGGCCAGCAGGGATTCCAGGAACCTGAGAAGGCAGCCAGTGCTGGCCCTCGCAGCACCCCTGGCTGGGCAGTCCTGCTGATTTCCTGCCCTTCTTTCCAGAACTCTTGCTTGCTCAAAATGAGACAGAACCAGAAGACATTAGAGCACCAAGCAATCCAACACAGGTCTGTTTGAGAATTCTAGAAGCAGGTGCATTTCAAGGCCAGCTGAGAGAGGATGTACAGGGAGATGTAACCAGACGTCCTGCAGTAATAATATCTGGACCTAACGGGCTCCTTGGTGCAAATGCAGGGCTAGTGGAATATGAGAGGCGCACATACTGGAAGGACAACGCCATAGTCATCTTAAAATTGCATCTGTGGCTTCCCAGCAGAGGCAGCCTTTCTTTGGAATAATTAATATTCATGTTCTCACCCCTCTATCCCATTTTTTTCTTACCGAGAGGATCCCAGCCTGCCAACGTGATCACCTGCTGAGGCCAGGGACTTGGTCTGGATGGGGTCCTCCAGGAACTTGGTGTAGGCTGAGTGGTCCTCAGTCCCACTGGACCCCTTGTCCATTCCTTTATTCTGACGATACTGCAGGAAACAGACATGGGTTCGATTCTCAGTGCTTTGGCTCAGAGGCCTGCAGAAGGCAGGAGGGGGCCTTGGCTTGAGTCTGGGGCTTTTAGGGGATGTGAAAGAGGCTTCTTTTCAGGAGTGAAAAGCAAGGCCTGTTTGGTGAAGGCATTCCTTGCATGATAATGACATCTAATAATGCCTCTCTTCAGAAAGGGAGCTACGTGGGGCGTGGGGCGGGGCGAGGTGGTGGCTGGGCCTGGAAGCTGTTCTACATTCAGGTCCCAAAGGGAAGTGCATGGCCTTTGATTCAGGGCAGATCAGAGACTGATGTCTTTGAGTGGACCCACCTCTCTGGGCAGCCCCACCCATGCAGGGTGAGTGCCAGGTGTGACCTGAGGCCAGCTGCCTTTGTCAGCTGGAGACACTTAGACTTTCCAGACACCCGGAGCCACAGAGGTTGGCAGGGCCTCAGCAAGGGCCAGCAGTCTTGGTGGGAGGCTGGTCTTACCAGGCCCCCTCCCCTCCTCCCACCTCCTTCTTCTGTATAGCTGGTGAGGCCAGACTGAAAAAGGAGCACTGGAGGACCCCCAGCAGGAGGGCAGGCCGTCAGGGGTGGATAGCTGGTGAGCCCTGGACAACCTGGCATGTCCCCCAGCCCCACTCATCCTGAGATGCACACACCAATTGCCTGGTGGGTAACGCCTGGCTCAATCAGCTGATGATCTCCAAGGTAAGGATCGATTCCCTTTTGTGTGCCTGGAGCCAGGACAGTGGTAAGGTGAAAATACTGGAATGTTCCTGTGTGCTCCTTCAGATTTCACTTCCCAGTGGGAAACAGGGCAAGGAGTATGAGGCCATGTCTCCACTCACTGCCATACACACTCTGTCCCCAGACCTTTGTCATAGCCCTGGGCTCCCCATCAGCCTCGGGGACTTCAGCATTCTCCATCACAGCCACTGAGGCCCTGGGCTGCCTGGGCCTCTGGGAATGGATGGCTCTAAGACAGACCACCAACCCCAGTTGACACCAGCCTGAGGCTGGGGCTGAGGGGCTCTTGGGTTCCTGTGTTTTTGACCAGACCATGGATCTCTGGGAATAAAGGGTGGGGTGCTCTGTGACATGCCTTAGGCTATACCAGTCAGCCTGGCTATGAGTCTTCTGTCACTGGGAGACCTGAGTATCTGTCAAGGAATCTTTACCCCAGAGGCCACCCACTCCCCTGCCCTCTGAGCACCACCACCACCACCACCACGGGAAGGAGCCACAGAGAGCCCACAGAGAGCCCACAGTGCCTGACTCCTAGCAGCCAAGGCTGTGCTGGGAAGGCACCTGTCAAGGTTCAACACTTCAGGAGCTCTCTCCTTAGACAAGCATTTATGAGCATTTACTGGCTGCTCAATCCTGCACCAGACAACTAGGCACCACGGTATATGCCCTCTCAGGAGGAGTTCGGGGGAGGAAATAGGAAAATGATCACACAGGGTGACAAAAGTTTGGCTTGAGGATGCACAGAGAGTTAGGAGAGTGACTGAGAGAGGCATGTAACACAGAATGGGGAGCCCTGGGCTACCTGGAGGAGCTCATGACTCGGTAAGGCTTAAACGCTGGGGGCCATCAGCCAGGCATTGGCAGTGGGGGAGGAAAGGGAAGGCCCCTGCCTCAGGCATGTGCACAAGCCTGGAATGGGGAGAAAGCAGGGCTATAAGAGGAGCTAAATGGTGGCCCTGTGGCCAGAGTGCGGGGAGCGAGGGATGGGAAGGGGAGGGTTGGAGAGGAGAGGTAGGAGGAGTGGCCAGAAAAGCTGGTTGTAGTCATGTGGGGGCCTGCAAGCTGGATGAAGTGCAGCTTCCTTCCCCCCATCCCACTGCCTGGAATGTGAGTACAAAGCCTGGCACTGTAGCTACCATTGTGGATCGTAAAGATGAGGCCCAGAGCTTGGGAGGGTGAGGAGAAGCTGGATAGAGCCTGGACCCTTGAGGACTGAGTAAGGCCAAGGGTGAGTGGGAGCCCCACACAGGTTTTATGCAGAGAAGGGAGACAATCGGAAAAAGAGGAAAAGTATGTGAAAAAGGATGGGAAGCCCGATGCAAGCAGGGGACCAAAGTGGAGCCAGGTGGTTTCTCCGGATGGCAGATGGAATTGTCAGGGCTTGGACATGGATGCTGGGCCAGACCAGGCCAACGCCTGACTCACCTGCATACTGAGCTGGCCAATCTCCTGCTCCAGCTGCTGCACCTTGGCCTCCCGCTCAGCCACCATGGCCTGCAGCTGGGTGATAAGGCTGCTGCTCCGCTGGGCCTCACTGTTGACACGCTGGTCCAGACGGTGCTGCGACGCCCGGCTCTTCTCCTCCTGCAGACTCAGGCTGCCCAGAATCTCTTGTAGCTGCTTTAGCTGGTCCTGTGGGGCCAGCCAGGAGGGCAGATGACAGACAAGGTTAGCCATGACCCCTGGGCAAGGCAGGACAGGGAAGACTGCCTTCCCTTACCTGCTCCCTGCTCCTGTGGGAGCCTAGAAGTGGGATACCACCTGTTCCCTTGAGAAGCAGAAGGAGAACTTTCTTTGCCTTAGGGTGGGGGTGGGGCACACTCAACCAGGCACGTGGGGACCAGGCCCTCTTCCTGTTCTCAACTTCCTTCTCTGAGATTAGGCCAAGAAGGACATAGAAGGGACTCCTGAGACTGCAGAAAGCAACTCACATGGTGTCCCCTCAGCCAGCGGGGGAGATATTTGGGGAAAAAGAAACCCTATCCCTCTGCTGGGAGATGGTGGCAGGCAGTACCTGGACCACTCACCAGGGATCTCTCAGCACCCAACTGAGGCACCATCCCCTGTAAATGCCCCCAGAAGACTACCAGGTTAGAGGCTTCACTAGTGGGCCAACAGAAAGGACATGCCAGTGATTTGGAGGGACTGAGGCCCAGAGAGCACAAAGCACACTGCTGGTGAATGGCAAGGCTGGGGCTGGTCTGCAGCTTTCATCATGACATCTGCAGTAACAAAGGATGGTGGCACACAGGGACCTCCAAGGACATCCAGGTCCACACCTTGTTTAAAAACTGGGATCAGGGACGCCTGGGTGGCTCAGCAGTTTAGCGCCTGCCTTCAGCCCAGGGCATGATCTTTGGAGTACCGGGATCAAATCCCACATCAGGTTTCCTACATAGAGCCTGCTTCTCCCTCTGCCTGTGTCTCTGCCTCTCTCTGTGTCTCTCATGAATAAATAAATAAAATCTTTAAAAAAAAAAAACAAAATATAACTGGGAGCTGAGGCTCAGAGAAGGGGTAAAATCGATCTAGGGTCACCAAGTGAAGTGTCAGCAGAGGCAGGCCTAGAGTTCAGGTCTTCTGTGCTCTGCCTACCACCCCATGCCCCCCAGACAAGCTAGGCATGGCCACCCAGGATCTGGGGCACAATTTGGGATTCAGAGACCCTGGGGCATCCCAAGTCCCAGAGAAACAAGGCCAATCTAGGGTCGGGAAAGCAGTGTGGCCTTGCTAATCAAGGAAGGCCTTAGAGTCAGACCAACATGGTTTGAACTCAGTTATATGGTTTTGGATGACTTAGCTAACTAATTGGAATCTTAGTTTCCCCATGTGTGAACTGGGATTATAATATATGACCCTAGGGGTTGTCTCGGTGAGTAATCATGAACCACATGCACCCCAAGTGCCAGGTAGGGGCTCTATGCTGTCACATGGACAAAAATTCAAACTGGGCCCTCAGCTGTCCCTTCCATTCATTGATGAAAAAATAACCCAGGGTCCAATCCCATCTCCTTCCCCTGCATCCATTTCTTCCTCTTTTGCGGTCCACAAGTCCAATGGCTGGTGCCAGGCTGTAACACATCATAACCAGCACAATATCACAAAACATGACTGGTACGTGTGCTTGGGCAGCCTCTGGTTGTTCTCATCCCTGGGGCACGGCTTTGGGGCTGGCACCCCTGGGGCTGCTTCTGGATTATGCAGGTGGCATCTGGGGTAAGTGAGAGCTCACTGCGGCTGGGGCTGGGTCATGGGCTTCTGGGCAGGGTGTGGGCTCAGGTTTGAGGGACCGGGCCATACCATGAGGGCATCGATGAGCTCATCATCATGCCTGCCCTTCTCTGCCAGCGTCCCCATCTGACTCCTGAGGGTCTTCACTTCACTCGACAGCACCTTATTCCGGGACTTCACACCCTCAAACTTCTTTTTCAGTTCTTCAAGCTCTCTCTGGAGGCCATCTCGCTCACCAACAAGTTTCTGTAATCCAGAAGTATAGTTGTGGGCAATGGGGCTGAATGGGACTTTGGCTACATCTGGTCTCTGGCTCCTACTCAGAGGTGAGGCCCAGTGACAAGAGAGGACCTGCTGAAGGCCCGAGAGCAGGGCAGCAGAGCTGGGGCCCCAGAGCCTAGCCCTCACCTCTGAGGGTTGTCAGGTGGGCCCATAGACTCCTGCCCCCTGCCCTTGCATGCAACTGATGTCACTGATAGATGACAGCACTCCTCCATCAGCCTGAGGACACAGGCATCCAGGCAGCTGCCCTTGCTCTGCCAGGGTCAGACATGAGAGGAACCACACTTGCCAACTGTGGGTGTGTCCTCCACAAAGGATGGCTGTCCTCACCTTTCAATCCTGGCCTGAGCTGGGGAAAGAGAAAAGCCATGCTTTCATGAGCAGCACTGAGTCTAGGTTCAAACTGAAGTGGCTCACCCTACCAAGAGCCAGAATGAGAGGGAGGTGCCTGTTGCATCACCTCACTTCCTCCATGTATGTCCAGCACATCAGCCTAGACTGTGCCTCACTTGGGTCAGCTACTAACTGGCAACTCAAGTGCTGTGCATGCCTTTGGAGTCTCTCTTTATTCATCCCTCCCTCCCTCCCTCCCTCCCTCCCTCCCTCCCTCCCTCCCTCCCTTCCTTCTCAAATATTTCCTGAGGGCCTACTATGTGCTTAAAATTGTTGTAGATGCTGGGGATACAGCAGAGAACCAAATAGAGTCTCTGTCCCCAAGGAGCTAACATCCTAGCTGGGGAGACAGATGTTAAATAGTGACAAGTGCTTACTGGAAAGTGGGGAAGGGAATGGGTAGAAGGGACAATGGCATGGTCAGGGAAGTCCTCTCTAAAAGGTGACGTCTGAGAAGAGATCTAAAGGAAGTGAGGGTATGAGGAAAGGCCCTGGGGTAGAGCATGTGTGGCTAGAGCCCAGTGGGAGAGGGGGCAGATCAGGAGCAAGGTCAGAGGGGGCAGAGTCCAGATTAGGTAAACCATCAGGAACCAAGATTGAGACACTGAGGAGGGTTTTGGGCAATAGGTTACATAATCTGCTTTGGTTTTGAGGGTTAATTATCATTGGAAAAGTATTTTCAGATCCCCGTGGAAGTGACTTACAGAAATGAAAAATTGTTGGTGATGAATTTAGAAGACCACCAATCTCTGCAGGTAGGCAGCCATTATTTACCTGTTGCTCTGCTGTCTACACACTCTAGGCTCTAGAAGCCTCCTGGCAGAGGAAGTGCACACAGGGAATATCTTCTTTCTACTCACATTGTGGCTTACAAGAGGTTCAATGACTGTAACATATTCTATTCTGTGTGAACATGTAAGCCTGAGCTGGGTGCACCACACACCCAACATTTTCAAATCTCAGCTCCCCATCTCCCTTGAATTCCCCTCCCTGTGTCCCCTATGCACCCACTACATTCACTGGAAGTCCTTCAAAACCCCTCTGTATCTCCCCTTTCCATCTTCCATCTTGTCACTGAGCCCTGTAAAGTCAACCCTCAAATGTTGCAGGTGTCCAGCCTTCGGCTATAGTCCTACTGCCTTGGCTCAGGTTCTTGGTCATGTCTCAAATGGATTACTGCCTCCGCCTTCCATGCCTCCTCTGACCTAGCCCCCCATACCTGACCATGTGACCTTTCCAACATGCACAGCAGTCCAAACCCTTTGGTGGTTCTCTACTTCCTTCAAGATTAAAGCCCAACCCCCTAGCTGGCCTTGCCCACCTCTCCAGTCCTACTGTTCTCTCCTCACACCTGATGATCTAGGATGCTGGGGGTGCAATGGAGCAATGGTCACAACGTTCCTAGCACAGGGTCTAGTCTTGAGTAGACACTCGCAAATGCAAGTCTCTTGATGACAAGGTAAGGCCTCACCGTTAAGAGGCCCATTGCCAGGGCCACTGAGGTAGGCTGTTCAGCCTGCCAGCACTCTGTCCTGTCCTGCTTCTTCCTCTACTTTCTTTGAGAAAACCCTGCTCCTCACTCTCACGCCAATTTCTCAGAGGCTGACTCACCTCCCAGACCTAGGGGTTAGGATCCGAAGCCTGGCCAATCACAGCAGCCTGTATCAGTGACTGGCTATAGTGACTGGCTCAGGGATGGGCCCATGACCTATGCTAGCCAGGTGACACTTAGTTCTGGGACTTCATTGGAATTACCAGGAAAGAGAAGCCCTTTGTTTGTTTGTAGTACCAAAAGCTGGAATTACCAGGAGTCTCCACTCGAGAGGGTGAAGTCAGGTCCAGAAAACGTGGCATTAAGTAAGACCAAGTCCCCAGATCCTTGGATCCATCTGTGCCTAAAGCTAGGCTGCTTCTATACTGTTCATCTACAATGTGCCAATCAGTTCTGTTTGTCACATAAGCCCGGTAGAGTCCAGCTCCTGCCACTCCCGGCACTGCCAGTGAGATGCAGTGCATGGTGCTAGTGTTAGCCCGCCCGCCTTCCAGCAGCCTAGAGCTCTCTTCCATTGAGCCCTGTCTAACACTGTTACTGGCCATCACTCTGGGCTGTGACTTTCTCCTCTCCTTCTACAGTGACCATTTCAGGTCCAGCCTCTCCAGAACAGCCAGGATGGGCCACCAGAAGCTCATGAAATGGGCTGAGGACCCAGTCAGGAAGTTCAAGCTGGATTAACAGGACATAAGGAACATGCACCGATGTGACCCCAAACCCCATGTTCCCTGCCTCTAAGGGGTGGCTTGGAGCTCATGACCACAAGGGCTTTGAGGCCCTGCAGAGGTGGTCATGATCTCCTGGTCCCACGTACCCAACTGACCTCTTCCCTGGACATGCATTACCTCCCAGCCGTCCTGTTTTTCTCTTTCTAGGTTGCGGATCCTCAGCAGGTTTTTCTCCTGTGCTGAGAGCTTCCTTGGGTCTGGATAGGCAGATGGCTCATCACTGGACATTCCCGTAGACTGGCTCCGGGTCTGTCCCAACTGCTTCTCAAGTTCGCGAACCTGAGGGTGATAAAGTTCGTCATTCCACAGTGGGTCTGCACTCACAGACTCAACTGCTCAGGGGCTGTCCTAAGGTACAATGGGAAGCCCCACTAGACAGAGGACACTGTACTTCCAGATGAACACAGAAGCCCCATATGAGGGGCACTGAGGTGGGGAAAGAACCTGGGGTGGCATCTGGAGCAAAACAGGGGAGGACACAAGGGAGGTTTAGTCTGAGAATGAGAAAGATCACGCCATCCTTTATCAACTATTTGAGACCAAGAAGCAGACGTGTGACTCCAGGAACCTGGGAGGGAAAGGATGGAGGACCTCAGTACAAGGAAGAACTCTCTAACCCAAGACTGGGTGCATTCCTGGGGAGACTGTGGGTTCCTGGCCACTTGCAGGAGATGCTGTAGAGGAAGGGTGGGGTTTAAAAGCTGAAAGATCAGCTCAGAGCCTCACTAGCTGTGTGACTATGCACAGCTCACCTAACTTCTCTGAATCTCGGGTCCCTTACCTATGAAATGGGCCTAAGGGTCCACCCTGCATAATGTTATAAGGATTCAGTATCCTGAACTTGTTTAAGTCTGGGAACTCCCAAGATGCTTCTTGAGATGAGAAGTCTTGGGGCCCACTCCAGACCAACAAGTCAGAGCTCCAGGGGAAGGACTGGGAATCTGCATTTTAAACAAGTGCTATGGGTGCTTTCTAGGATTAGGCAACTTTGAGGTGAAGCTCTCAGCACACAGTCTAGCACTCATAGGCTCTCGGCAAGTGGCAGGTAGATGTCACCCCACAGAACGATGGCTTTATTGCACTGGGGTTGATATGAATAACTCTTAGGGTCCTTCTAACACGGGTTTCCGTGTTGATACTACATAAACGATGGAACACAGCTAGGTAAACCTGTGCCGGGGCAAAATTCACTAGGATCCCCAGTAAAGGCCCGCAGCACGGCTCTGAAGGCACATATCAGCGCCCTCGTGTGGCATGCTATGGTAATTCCATTTAAGCATCAGCACGAACAGTGTGAAACTTTTAATCATTTATCTGTGCATCTTAACAACAACTAATGTGTGGTGTGCTTATTATGGCTGGGCACTGGGCTGGGTGCTTTACAAATGTTATTTCATTTAACTCACAACACTCTTTTTTGCAGACTGAGGGGCAGAGGGATGAAGTGATTTGCCCAAGGTCATCGAACTAGTCTATAGACTAGTGACCGAGGCCAGACTCAAACTGGGGTCTCTTGAACCCCAAGGCCACACATTGGTCATAAATCACAGTGTTTTGGACACTGTTCCCCCTTCGTGTTGGCCTCAAGGGTCCTATAGGATGCCCTAGGATAAAAGCCACCCAGGAACTGTGAACTTGGAAGTTCCTGGGGATGAAGGCCATGTACTTGCCCAAGAGGGAAAGTCACCCACCTACTCTTGTGCTTCTTGGTTTGAAGGTGAAAGAGGAAAATAACCACCACAGCTAACCTTTGTGCAGTGTTCCCTTCACGCAAGGCACCATGTTGGCCATTTTACACCTATTGACTCATTCAGTCTTCCCATCAACACTGTGGGGTAGGTCCTGTTGTTATCCATGGTATAAGGAGAAGAAAACCGAGGCCCAGAGAGGTGAAGGAACTTGCCCACGGTTGTACAGCTGGCAAGTTGAGAGCTGGGATCCAAATTCAAGCAGTCTGGCTCTGGAGCCTCAGCTCATAGCCTCTAGAGAGTGCTCCAAAATATTTAGAACATAAAGAGGGGGACAAGGCTAAGTCTTTAGTGGGTAATTAAAACTTTCAAAAGTCTACAAAGCCATCTGGACAAAACTGGAAAAAGCCGGCAAGTACACCAGTCACGCAAATTTACATGAACTAGGGGAAAAAATATGCCTAGAGTAAAATAAATCAAAGGTTTTGGCATTTCTTAAGTGCCAGTGCCTGGCACATGGTAAGTGTTATATAAATCCTTGTTCATCAAATAACAAATTAAAATCAGGTTGGTGGGGGAAAATATAAAACAACAGCCCTGCAAGTATGCTCTGCTGGGCCTAAAGGCCTTTCTAAGGTCCTACATGTCCAATGTGAATTGATATGTGCCTTTCTGGTGCATTTCAAGCCCTCTGTTCTGGGCCAGAAGAAGTTCACTCACCTTGCTTTGCAAAACGAGAATTTGTTGAGCCCTCCCCCTCCAGGTCCCTGGGGAAGACAGGAGCTGTTGGACATTCACATCTTCCCCGACCTCGCTGGTCAAAACCTGGAAAGGACAAGGCCTTTGGTGAAGACAGGAGAGAGAGGGCCCCACGAGAACCCTAAAACTGCCATGTACTCAAGCAACACTGGCTGTGTGGGGCTCCCAGAGGGCCTAGGCCCTGCTTACACACTTTTCTCCTGCCTCAAAGGCCGGCTGACCATGCTCTCAGAGCATCCATCCTTGGGAAAGTAATGATTCTCTTGTCCTTAGTATTTCTTGGTCATGTTGACCGCAGATAAGGAATCGCCAACAATGTTTAAATGGGGTCCCCTGCTCTTGACATATTCTGGGATGAGTGAACCACAAAGTTGACCAAAATCTGTTTCCTCAATTTGCTCACCTATCACTTAGAACTGAGATCATTCTAGATGGCTACAGGAAATACATC
Organism: Canis lupus dingo; assembly: GCF_003254725.2. Lineage (NCBI taxonomy): Eukaryota > Metazoa > Chordata > Mammalia > Carnivora > Canidae > Canis > Canis lupus. The sequence goes on from NC_064265.1 coordinate 11,934,446, forward strand.
GCCACAGGGACTCGACCTCTGTGAAAAGCCACTGATGAGGGGCCATGTCTGAGTACAGCAAGAAAGAGGACCATCAAATGCCAGCTGGGGATATTTGGTTTCAGCAAGGCCCAACATTGTGGCTGCTGAACGGTGGGGTGCAGACCCTAACTCAAGGCTTTGAGGTGGAAACAGAACTCTCCAGCTGGTGCCCCCAAGCCCCTCTGAAGCCTGTCATGGGAACCAATCTAGTGCACCAAGTCTCTGGTGCTTGTTTCCACAATAGAATACTGTTTTGGAAAACTTGGCTAGTCTGAGTGGTTCCAGCAGGGAAGACAAATGCCAGAGAATTCACTATGTAAATAAAAATAAATAATGAAGCAGCTGGGCCTGTGTCCCAAGTCTGAGTATTTTCCTTTGAAAGGGGTCTTTAATACACAAACAACCTATTCATTTTCTAATATTACAGATGGCAGAGGGCAGGAGGCAAGTCTTGGCAGGCTTCCAAGTCCAAGGTGGCTTATTAAGGAGAGACCCAGGATCTACTAGGGTACATGTAGCACAAGGAAAGTCCACAGAACTCTCCCTGGGTAGGTGGCACTGTCCTCTTCTGTCCAGGGTGAGAAGGGTACCACTAGGGCCTACAGGCAGCTGAGAACCCTAATCACCAATGGTCTGCATGAAGGGTGGACAGAAGGAAGTTATTGGATGTGGAGCCTGACCCAGAGCAAGCAGCATGATGCTCATGGGGCCAAGCCCTTGCTGCTCCTGAATGGAACCCATTGTTCTGGCCATGCTCTTCCCAATCCCAGCCAGTCAAGAACATCTGACCCTTGGCTCTGGAATACCTTCTGGGCCATCCGGAGCTCCTGCTTCACAGTCTGGATCTGGTTGCGGAGGTCACTCATCTTCAGGTTTGTGGCTGCCAGCCTGTCCTGCAACACCTTCACCTCTGGGGTCTCTGGCTAGTTGGGCAGGGTGAGAGGAGAGAGTAGTCACTTGTTGCCTAAAGAGTAACAATAATCATAGGATCCGTTCAACCAGGTCTGTGCTGGGCATCATGCTAGGTGCTCCATGAGGGGACACTCATTTAATCTTCATGAACCTCTGTGAGATGCATCCTGTTGCCAGCAAAGCAGAGGTTGGCAGAAGGGGTGCATCCCCTTGGCTGGGGGGACCTGGTTGGAAAAGCTGGAGCAGGGACACGAATCTGGCAGCCCACCTCTGGGAGCTGAACCTTTCACTCACAATATCGCACATCCATGGATGCAGGTGGTGGCCACAAAGGGGGAACCCCTGGAGGGAAGCCTGTGGGATCCACAGCTCCCAGACACTTCCAAAGTGTGGGCACTCTCTGCTGTGCTCCAGAGACTGGCATTGCAGCTAAACTGTCCCCACTCAGAATAAAGAGAGGACTAGTTCCATCACAGAAGGCAACCCTCGCTTGGCAGGAGGATCACAACCATCCTAACTTGAGGCCTCCTTCTCCTGAAACCCATCAGCTTGGGCCCTGAGCTCCTTTTCCTGGCAATGAAATCACTAAACAGAAATAAGGACCCTGTTTCATTGCCAAATGTTCCATTTCTGTGGCTTGAAGAACTGTAGCAATCATGAAAACTGCCTGCTGGAACTCATAGAAATATCTTTTTTTTTTTTTAATAAGGTTTGATTTAAACTACTTGGATGTAAATTTTTCTCAAATGTGCCACCCATTTCTGTCTTTGGTAGAAGTTTCTGAGACTCACAGAAGTTTGGCCTTAAAGGGATTTCCACAGTCAGCCCATGGGAACCCCTTCCATAAGTGATGAAAATAAGGTCCAGAGAGGGGAAGTAACTAGCCCTGGGGCACGCAGCCTGTTGGGGGTGACATGAGTTGGATTAGAAGAAGCCCAGTCCTTCCCCAGCGCTGATTTTCCCCCTTGAGGCTGTTTCCGGCACCCAGGCATCACGAGTGGGCTGATCAGGAAGCGGACACACAGTCCAAGAAGTCTGACCTCATCCGGTTCCCTCCCCTATGGAATGAGTATACAAGCACTTCCCTGTCCGCTTCTTCACAGCACCACCATGAGGCTAAACAGAATAACCAATGTGAACAGAGTATACACTGGGAACTTACATAAAACACAGATGTATCTTTTTAAAAAATTGTGTATGTGTGCACATGTGTACGTGTGTGTATGTGTGTGTGTGTGTGTGTGTGTGTGTCCTTCCCCCCAGTCTGGCTGCTTGCCATTCCTTCTCACTGCTGTTGGATGCCTGTCCTGCCCCTGCTAAGGTGCTGCTTTGCATCTGCCCAAGGCTGGCAAGCAATACCCCTGCCTGTCAGGTCTTTGATGCCATGGGCCCACTGGCCCTGACAGGTGGTGCAGAAGTTGTGTTTATGAGCATCCCATGGGATGGGCTCACAGCTGTGAGCCTGCTCAAAGCATGGGAAGGGCAGACATCTTGGACCCGGATCTAGAACCCAGGCAATGACTCCCCTCTCCAAGCCTGGTTCCTCATCTGTAAAATAGGATTGTATTAACACCAGTGCCTGCGGCGGGGGGTTGCCGTATGAGTTGAGAGGAGATGTGTATGAAGAACTCTGTCTGGGGCAGATTCTGACAGAGGACCGTGCTGGGGTGCCTAGCCTGGCTGGGGTGAGGTGCTGCTGGGGTGAGCAGCTGGCAAAGGGTGCTGAGGCCTAGCTAGTGTCCTAGTGAGGGCTGGGCCCATGTGCATGGCAGCCTTCTCCCCTTTGCTCCCCTTTGCTTGTCCAGGAGTCCTCTCCTCCTGGACAGCTGGGCCAACTCTATGTCGTTGTCATCTCAGAGCTGCTTCTGCCTGGAGCAAAATTCCACAGGCTTTGTGGGAGACCTGAGCATGGGCCTAATCCTCCCGTTCCCTGTGCTATTTTCTTTGAGGGAATAACTGACATGCAGTCCAAGGGGAACAGACAATGCCAATGCTGCTCACGACATAGCCTCTGGGAGCCCCACACCAACCATGCCAAATGGAGACAGGGCATTCAGGTCCACTCTGGAATGTGCTTTGGCACATGGGGGCCAGAATGTGCAGTGATCGCAGGCCTCTGAAATGTGGTTCAGGCTTGGGCTACCCTGAACCGCATAGTGAGGGGGCACATTGCTTTTGTCCTTTCTCTGATCAGAAGGTGCCCTGGAAAACACAGGGTACTGCTGAACTGAGGCTGACAGCCTGTCACCCACTCTTCCATCAGAAGCCTACCGGGCTCCCTGCAGCCACGGAGCAGAGCTGAGTGCTCCAGGGAGGTCAAGGCCTCCCTCCGTGGGTGACTCAGCCTCCTCTGGTTTACATTCCCCTTTCCCTCTTGTGGGAGGCTGGGCTGCAGCCAAACATTGCTCAGCCAATACCCAGCGAGGAAACAGAATACTTAGTGCTCACCGGCCTCTCCACCATGCTTATACTGCTCCTGCTGGAGGGCCCTTCCCCATCTTCCTTCTGCAGCAGGCCCACCACAGGAACCCCTCCTTCAGCCCATGTCCCAGCTGCCTCACATGGAGGGTGTGTTCCCCCTGTGAACTCTTGAGGGCCTGGGGCTCTTTCTGAAGGCCCTGTCCCTCTCCTTCCTTCAGCATGGCTACCCATCCCCTCTTGGGCTCCCCTTTGTACAGAGGACCTGTCTTTGATTCCTTATGTCACAGGGCTCAGAAAATCCTGTCAGTCTCCCATCAATGGCAGCCTAGTCAGGGACATGGAAATGTTCTGTGTTGTAGATAAACCAGGAGCAGCTGAGCCAGGAAAAGTCCTTCAGAACAGCCCCTGCCAAGGGCAGAGCCCCTCTCTTGCCTCCCTAGCAAGGAGACAGGTTTACACTAGACTAACATTCACCCCAGTGAGTTCCCTTCCTGGAACCTAAGGGCCTGTCGCTGTAGACTGAAGGCTGAATCCTCCTCAACACGGGCATGAGGTGGCTTGATGCTGAGTTGTAGGCAAAAAGGAGGTGGAGCTAGAAAAGGAGCACTGACGAGGTAGTCCTAAGGCTTGACTCCCTGTATCTCCAGGCTTCCTATGAAAACCCCTGGGGAGGCTTTATTCTTAAGACTCTGATGCTACCTACTATTTGGTGTGGGCTCCATGCCTTTCCCTGGTATTCCACAGGGTCAGACTGCCTTCCTTTTATGGAGCAGCAATTCCCATTTCCTGGGTTCAAGGCCCTACTCACTGGCTCAGTGGACTGGAAGGTAGGAAATAAGCTGCCATTCCCAACAGTCACTTTTATTTTGTAGACTTGGGAGTTCTAAAAAGGCAAGACTTCTCACAATATGAAATGTGCTCCCCACTGCCCCAACTAGGCTCAAGGAGCAGTAGTGAGCTCCTTGTCCCTGGGGTAAGTAAGAGGCTGGATATCTCATCTCCCCAGTGAGGATGCTGTAAGGGATGCTGCTGGGCCAAGAGTAGGAGGCCAGTTGGAGCAGGCCTTCCCTGCTGGTCCTGAAATTCTAGGGTTCCAGGGTCTCCCTCACTGGGGGCTGATCAGAGTTAGACCTTCTCTGGCCTCCCTGGGGGCATGTCTGGCCTCAAGCCACAGACTCAGTTACTGTTCCCTGACAACCACTCTGAGGATGCTGCACTAGTGGGCACAGGCCAGGCAATGGGGTGGAGGTGGACCCCGAACAGAGGCGCCTACCCTCCCATAGAGGACAGGAGAGCCAGGCCCACAGCTGCCCCACAGACTCTCTAGCACAGAAGAGAACTCATACCAAGGCTCTGTCTGCCGTCTGAGCCCTCGGCGCCTTGGCTCCCGCGTCGGTGGCCATCTTGGCTGGTAGCCTGGCCAGGGCCCTCTGCAGCTGAAAAGCAAACCTTGCACTTAATACTGGATCGTGCTTGGCAACTGTGGTGCCTGAGTGCAGCGCTCCCCTGCCACCGCTGGGCGTGTGCTTACTGGTTTCACTGGTTCAGCTCACTTTAGGACCATTAAGGGAAGAGCTCTGCCCTTCAAACTGCTCTGCGATGGGAGAGGGCCTAATCGATTGTCTGCCTCACTCCCCAGGCACACACCAGGATTCACTAACAGCTTAATACATAATACTGCAGCCATGGTCTGCATCCCAGAGTTCTACCCACAATCTGGGAGGTGTTACATAAAGGGACGATGGACTTTGTGCAGTAGACAAGAAGACAGGGTCTGAGATGCTAAGAAATCTGCCACATGAGCTGATGGCCTATTGCCAAGCCTGGCACTTCATACAGGCAGCCAACTGACCCTTTAAAAATTTCCCAACTGTTCACAGAAAGGAAGACCATGTCTGACAAGGCTGGGGGTGGCCTGCCCTCCCACCTCTGACCTCACCTTGCTCCATTCTTGGCCACACAGGTTTCCTCTCAGACCTTCTTCCCCACTCAGGGACTTGGTGTCTGCTGGACCCTCTGCTTGTGACCCCTTCCCACCCTCCAGGGACCCACTGTGTGTGCCCCCTCCTCTGAGAGGCCCTCGGTGCTGGATCTGCTTCTGAGGAGGGCAAGGTCCATGCCTATTTTGCTCCCCAGTAGAGGGCCTGGCACAGAGCCTGAGATGGTTCTCAGACAATTTGTTATAGAGTAAAGAAGCTCTAATTTGATGCCCAGAATAACAACTAAGGACAATTCCAGAGGACAACAGAATTCGAATTGCAATGCAGCACCACCATGTGCTGTGTGACTCGAGAAAGCCCTCTAACCTCTTGGAGCTCCAGCCTCTTCAGCCCACATAAGGGAGCTAGGTTTTCTCTAGCATTCAGATTCCATTCCAGCTCCTATGGGACCATGAACTCCTTGGGTTGTGTCCTTGCAAGATTGGGGGGGAGGGTCTGTGACTAGCTGTGGGACGGCAGGGAGCAGCAGAAAGAGGAACATGGGCAGAAGTGAGACCCACTGGTGGAGTGTGCCGGGCTCTAACTTCACCTTAGCAAGGACCCCTGTTAATGTATGTAACAAACATTTATCTAGCATTTGCTACATGCCCAGCACTGCCGAAGCATTTTATATTATTGAGTCTCTTAATCCTCAGAAAAACCTTAGGGTGAGTACTATTATTACTGCCATGTGTCAGATGGAGGAAACTGAGGCACAGTGAGTTTATAACCTGCTTGAAGTCACAAAGCATGTCAGTGATGGAGCTGAAATTCACACCCAGGCGGTCAGGCTCTGGGTCTGTGTCCTAACCACCATGATGGCTGCCTCTCCATGCCCTCTGACCTCTTGCTTCATGACACACTTTCCCCCTCTCAGAACATGGTGAAGACTGAGGGACTCTTTGCACACGCTGACCCACAGGCCCTTCAGAAAGACCCAAAGCATCTAACTGTGGCTCCCTCTCTCAAGGAGTGGTCCAGGGTCCTGGAAGTCCCCTCTAGAGGCAGGAATGACTAAGGCCCCTCACTTCCCGCTCCAGCTCCTGGATGCGATTGCTCAGCTGCTTCACTCTGGTTTTCGCACCCTCTGACTCTGCCGTCAGCACCCGGTTCTTTTTGGACAGCTCGACAATTTTGGTGGCAATCACATCCCCGGCCATACCAGCTGTCCCTATGATGAAGGAAACAGTAAGGTCAATGAAATGCACAGGCCCACACGTCAAACTCATGCCACACTACCAATGGCCCCAGGGTTTTAAAAGCTGGAACACCCAGGCAAGGGCAGAGGCTCAGGGGAGTTATGACATACCTAGTCACCCTGAAACCCAACTCCCATGAATAGAAATGCAGCCACTCAGAAAATTATAAATTTTATTTCTATGGGATATAAGTTTATTGCCCCAATTCTTCATGCCTTTCATGCCCTCCTCAGTGACAGGTTACACATCCACATCCTATGCTCTATGACTCTACTGTGCCCTCTAGGCAATAGGATATACTCCCTCAACCCTTCTATGCCTGCCTGACTCTGGCTCAGCCAATGACTTATTTGGCCAATCAGTTGTCAGCAGATAAGGCACAGGTAGAGGCTTGAGAAGCATTTGTGTAGTTAAATCCCCCTCTTTTTGCTCATGCCATCTCCACAAGAAGAACACAGCTAGGCCAGCTGGCTGGTCCCAGGAAGAGGAAGAGAAACGTGGCACATAGCTGAACCACCCTAGCTAGGCCTGGCCTAGGTCTGCCAAGCCCCAATTAACCCCAGATGTTTGAGCTCAATACATGCTTCTTGCTGAATGCTGCTGACATTATGTGGTGGTTTCTTTCAGAGTTTTGTGGTGACACCGAACCAGTACAAATGCAAGCATCCATTTAGTATGTATTTATTGGGCTTCACAAAGGGTTGGATACTCTCTGTATTAGGGATTCAATGGTGCATAAAAAAGATTTATAGAGTTTACATTCTAGCCAGGGAGATAGATAATAAAAAACAAATAAATATGTATTCCAGTGTCCAGGAAGACTACGTGCTATGAAGTAAAAGAAAGCTGGACAAGAGAATGAAAGGGATAGGTGACACTATTTTAGACTGAGTGGTCAGGAAAAGCCTATCTGAGGAGGTATGTATGAATAGAGACCTGGGTGAATGAAGTGAGGGAGCAAGCCATCAAGAAGAGTGTTCCCAACTGGGAAGAACACTCTAAGAGGAGGACACAGCAAGTGCAAAGGTCCAGAGGCAGGAACATGTTTGGAGTTGTTGGTCTGCTAAGAGCATCAAGCAGGGCAGAGTAGCTGGAACACAGTGGACAAGGGCAGGAGGCTGTGGAAGAGGTGGCTGGAAGGGTGTGAATGTGGGAAACTGAGTGGTGTGGGGCAGATAGCAGCCCAGTAGACTGCCTGGCTAGCCTTAGAGTCCCCTGTCCATCTGTGCAACAGCATGTTTGGTCAGATGGTCTGCAAGTTCTCTGAATGCTTCTGACACTCCGAGAGTGGGTAACTGGCAGAGACACCTGCCTAGCCCTGCTTTTTAATACGACTGTCATGAGCCTCATAACAGCCTGGGAGTGACAAGTGGTGGAAGGTAAATAGGCAGGCTTGATGGTTTTCAAACCGACTCAGCCCAGGCTTGCTGCTGCTAGCCTGGGCCAGGCAGTGAGTAGAGAAACTGGGAGCAACTATCCTTGGCCACCTCCTATCTGCTGAAGAGGTTGGGGATGCTTCAAGAGGAAGGGCTCAGAACATGGGGATGGAAACCAGATCTAGAAGTACACATGGTCCAGCCATGAGTTTTCTGGGTTGTTTTCCTTCCAGGAATCAAAAATCCTGGAACTAGAGGTAATTAAGAGGTCCAAGAGAGGCCTTTTCTAGTCTAAAGGGCAGGAAGGGGTACTCAGAGAAAACAAGAAAAATCTGTTTTTTTCCACCCAAGCCCCACTCTTAAAACTTTAACCCCATGATTGGGGGGGGGGGCAGTGAATGGGTAAGCACAAAAATGCTAAGTATGTGGGTAAATATAATGGACTACTTTTGTCTCCTTAGGTTACCCTATGTGTAATGGTTGAGAGCAAATATTATAACATTGTCTATTGGGATTTTCATATAGACATATAGACATATAATACATCTAAAAGCTGGGGGACCGATATGGTGGTCGTTTCTTCATTCCACTTGAAGTGGTAAAATATTAATTCTAAGTAGACTGTGAAAAGTTATATAATTTGTGATCAACTTAGCAATCACTAAAAAATCATACAAAGAAATATCATCCAGAGAAATACCGTCTAAAAAAAAATTAAAGCCATCACTAAAAATCCAGCTAAAGGAAAACGAGTCTGTCAGTGGCCTGTCACTTGTGGCCTGGTCTAAAAACATGGGCCAGGCAGTCAGACTTTTCTCTTTCAAACGTGACATTGGAAATTAGAAATGGGGGCCACACAGCAAGGAGTGGATTCTAAGGGGTCTTGAGGAAGAGTTAGGGCTGGCAATCAGACAAGACCATGAGCAAGTAGGCAGAGACCAGGAGAGAGCATGGGACAGGCTAGGCAAGAGCGAGTAGCCCTCAGGCCCCAGTCTCCCAGGATGAGGAAGCATCTCCTGCTCCCCTCCCTGGAGCCCATCAGCTTCTGCTGAATGTCAAGCTGCCCTTATTCATCTAAACCCAAGCCAGGCTGGGTGTGTTTCTATGCCTCACAAGTCCCTCTCCTCAGTGTGGTTTTTGTTTTAGACAGAAAAGTCCAAAGAATGGAGGGAGAACACAATAGGCTACCAAGGGCCTTTAGGATACCAAATTCCCTTGCTTTTTAACTCCCTACTGGTGCTTTGCATGCACCTACCCTTAAAGACACTGGCTCTCAGAGGCAGGGAGGGACGCTCTGACAGATGCCAGCTGAGGCCCATTGGTATCTGTGATTCATTACACCAGCTTTCTGGTTTAGTCAGCTACCTGGGAATTACTCAATGGGTGTATATGGAACAGAGGACAATCAGGGCCAAGGTCCCCACCACAGCTGCGGGGCCAAGGTCTAGCTCATAACCACAGAGCCAATGTCCAGCTCACACCCACAAAGCTAAGGTCATCCTCAGGTCCATAGGGCTGACCGACATCCCTACCAACAAAGCCAAAGTCCAGCCCAGACCTGAAGGGCCAAGCCCGACGCTACACCCTACTGAGTCCTAGGAAATCCCCTCAACACAGCTACCTTCCCTGTCTCAACCATTTTTTTGGAGCAGCAAGTGCTGTAGAGTGAATGCCTACTTCCACTGGGGCTTTTTCACATCCACAATACAATGTCTGAGTCAGAGCAGCAGGATAAAAGGGACCTTGCTGGATCGTCAACACGCAGTGAGTGAGCATCCATGGCGAACCCCTGTCGTGAGTCCTAGCTGGGTTACCAACACTACCCAGAAAGCCTGCCCACTGTCCCTGCTATTCTTGCACTCCCATTTCCTGGCATGCTGGCTTCCTTAGCCTGTTTTCTTCCTCCACCCTCTCCTTCATTTCCAGGACTTATCTGGACAAGCCTGACCGCAGCTGACCCTTGGCACTCTCTCAAGCACCTACCCTCTGGAACCTGCTGTTTGCCCTGCCCAGAAGGCTCCATGGCAGCTGAGCCAGCTACGTGGAACTCAGGGCAGGCACTGTCACAGCAAGGGTGGAGCTACCTGTGAAGGCAAATCTGTCATCTTCTATTTTCTTTTTGAGATGCTTGATTTCAAAATCCCTTTCCTTCAGCAGCTTATACAATCGCCCGTTTTCATCTACCGTCTCCCTGAGCTGCTCTTGAAGGTGTGCAATCTCATCTTCAAGCATCCTACAAGGGCAAAGGCAGAATTACAGGGACCAGTGGGTGGGAGTCAGGTTTGTTGTATCTGGTTAGACACTAGGTGGTGATAAGAACAGTCTGAATGAAATAGAAAATGTCAATGAGCAGATTTTAACACACTGTTCTCAAAACTGAGTGACTATGAACACATGCACAGACACACACACACACACGAAAGGACACAAAAAGTTTGAATAACATTGTTTACTACAGGCTTAAGAGAGGGCTATAAAACCAACTACCTCTCTCTAAGAATTCATACTCCTTCAAGCATCCACAGAACATGGATACAAATGTATTATATTATAGGTCACAAAGACAATCTTAGCAAATTCCACAGAGTGGACATCATACAGGCCATTTTCTTTAATGGCAATTGACTAAAATTAGAAATCATACTAAAAAGGTAGCAAAAAATAAAATAAAAATGCAAACCCCCAAATCCATCATCTGTTTGAGACTAAAAAAACCCACACTCCTAAATAACTTAGGGTTGAGAAGAAATTGTAACGTGTATTATGAAATATTTAGAACATAATGAGTGCAGCGGTGATATACATCAAAGTTTGTGAAATGCACCTAAAGTGATACTTGGACATTTATAGTTGTAACTATATATATATATATATATATATATATATATATATATATATATATACTGTATATATATATATACTGTATATATATATATATACATACAGTTAAGGCTAGGCCTCTAGGTAAACCTGATAGAAAATCAGAGCAGGTGCTGTGTTTTTTTTATTATCAGTGTCTTGCCAGGCTCTCTTCAGCCCTTTAAAACATGAGTAACACGTGGTTGATGGGTCTGTGATCACTTCTACTGTGAGGCTCGGAATGGACTCCCTAGGGACAGGTGTGCGGGGGTGGGGGTGGGGTGGGGAGCAAGTACAGAAGTTAGAGGGAAGAATAATTATTAGGAAAGCTGATATTATCATTATCATCATCATTTTTTTTTAAAGTAGATTCCATGCCAGGCACAGAGCACAATGTGGGGCTTGAACTCATGACCCTGAGATCAAGACCTGAGCCAAAATCAAGAGTTGGATGCTTAACTGACTGAGCCACCAGTCAGTTGTTGTTATTCTACCAAAGGCTAAAGTCTCCATCAATTCTGGTTTCTCTGATTTGAGGAAAGATCATTGGGAACTAGGCCTGGGGTTAATTTAGAGCTAATATTTAGGAGCCACGGGGACTTTTTCCATTTTTGAGCAGCCTGTATGTTTTTCCCAATTAGCATTTTTTAGTAGAATATTTTGAAAATTGAGAAACCATAAAAAGTAGAATCTGAAAATGGAGAAGATAGATTCTGGGCCAAACCAGAAGCAAAGAGACAGCTCAACAAGTATTGTGGGTTTTTTGGTTTTGTTTTTACTAGCAGAGAATTTTGTATCAGTATAACCTTCTTCTTCTAATAACAAGTATAAATCAACATGCATCTGTGATATTGTTGGATTTAGAGCAAAATGAGAAGATTCTGGACTCCTTACAACCTTTTCACCAACTGTGAAAAACGAAGGGACCCATCAAGAAATCTTTACACAGGTATGTTTATGGGTGGTCAGGGAAGGGAAATGGCATAGGAGAATGATCCCAGATGACAATTTAAAGCAATGATAATTTAAGACCCATCAGAGTTAGACAGCCAGCTCCTCAGAAACCCAAACACAGTTTTCATGAAAGAGAGGCTGAATAAGAAAATTCAAGTGAATAAACTACACTCTGATGAGTTTCAAATTTTCCATTTGACTTTAAATGATTTTTAAATACAGTTCATATCAAATCATATCCACCGGAACACAGCACTATCAGATGCAATTCTTCAGTAACCACCTCTGTGTCAAACCTCTGTGGCTCAACTTATAAACACATCTAGTCAACGTGAATGCCCAGCCATCTGTAATCAGCTCTCTCTCTCTCTCACCTTCCCTACCTCCCTCCAGTGCTCCTGGAGGAGTTCAAACTTGCATTTACCTCTGCTCAAAGCTGTTTTTTGAGTTTTGCTCTCCAGCTTGGAGAAGGCTGAGGCCATCGGAGATCTTCAAGGGCTCTTTTTGGTCATCGACTTTGATTTTGAGGCTCAGTTCTTTTTCCATCTGTCTCTCCATCTGCTTCTGTAACCTTTTGTGCTGCATCTCCTGCATGGCCTTGAACTGGAGCCGCAAGGTGTCCTGTGTGCCTTCATCTGCTGCCATCATGCCCCAGGCGTAGGAAAAGAAGCCTGCACTGAAGCAAACCCCACCAAGTACACATTTCCCAAGATTACTCCGCACACAGTTAGTCCTGTCTACAGCCTCCAAGTCTGGAGTACCCTGAGTATCTTTGTGTGTGTCCATAAAGAAGCTCAGAAGACCCAACCTTACCTTGAATCCCCTGAAAGCCAAAGCTGAGCTGAGCATCCTCCCCAGCCTTGAATATGCCACCAGACTGCAGATGGCATCAGAATACTCCTCATTGCTCAGACTCAACACTGCCCTTTCCTGTCTCTAAAAACACTCTCTCGTAGATGGCTCTCATCTATGGCTGGATATTAGACTCTCCTAGGAGCCCGTAAAATATAGCTTGGGCACATCCTTGGACCAATTAAATCCCAATTTCTAGGAGTGGGATTCAGACATGACTACTTTTTAAATTTTCAGTATAATTTACACATGGTAAAATACATAAGTCCTGAGTATACAGCTCAGTGAATCTTTACATAAGTATACATCCCTATGGTGACCACCCAGATCAAGGTATGGGGTATTCCTGTCCCCCCGCAGGCTATCTTGTGCCCTCTCCAGGCAGTTATCTCCCCTCCCCCAAGTAACCACTGTTTTGACCTCTGCCATTAAAGATGAGTTTTGTTTTCTTTTTAATCAGCTCTATTGAAGTATAATTCATTGATGATCAAATGTGCCATTTTATGTGTGGGAATGAGTCTTAACAAATACATATACTTGTGTAAACCACCACCACCATCGTTGTAGAATATTTCTTTCACACCAAAAAAGTTCCTTTGTGCCCCCGTGTAGTTCCAATCCCAGGCAAACTCCTATCTGCTTTTGGTCACTCAGTTTTTGCCTTTCCTAGAATTTCATATAATTGGAATCATATAGTAGGAAGTCTGTGGTTTCTTTTTGTTTTGTTCTGTGTTTTGTTTTGCTCTTGTGTGTGTGTGTGTGTGCGCGCGCGCGTGCACATACACACATGCTTAGTACTACCTTCTAGAGATTCTCCATGTTGTTGCATGCATCATTAATTCATTCCTGTTTATTATTGGTAGTATCATAGGTTGTTCATACATTCACCCGTTACTGGACACCTGAGCTGTTTCTGTTGTCAGCTCTTATGGATAAAGCTGCTATAACATTCACATATAAGAAAGTCTTTGTGTGAGCATATGTTTTTAATTTCTCTTAGGTAAATACATAGAAGTGGAATGCCAGGTTATATGCTAAAATTCATGTTAGTTATATAAGAAACTGCTAAATTGTTTTCTAGAGTAGCTGCAACATTTTCCATTCCTACCAGCAGTGTATTGAGAGTTCCAGTTGCTCCACATCCCTGCCAGCACTTGTAGGGTCAGTCTCAATTTTAGTTTTTCTAGTGAGCTCTCAATGGTTTCAATTTGCATTTCCCTGATGTCAAATTATATTGCGCATCCTTTCACAGGCTTACTGGCCATTTGCATATCTTCTTTTAGGACATGTCATATTTTTTGCCCATTTTAAAATTGCGTTGCCAGCTTATTATTGAGAGGTCAGAGTTCCTTATACATTCTGGGTGGTTTGTCTACTTTTCAACTTCAGATAAACAGAATAATAAAACACAGACACTGGAATTTTTAAATGGTCACCACATGATTTTAAAGTGTAGCAAGTGTTAAGCAACTCTGCCTTAAGCCAAACTGAAGTCACATCATCCACCCACCATCTAACTAGTCATAAATTTTCTTGATTCTCCATAAATGTCTTCACATTTGCCCCCATATTTCCAGCCCCACTGTATACCACTCTCACTATCATGCTCATGGCTACCTCTGGGCCTTTGCACTTGCCGTTCTCTCTCTCCATAGAATGTTCTCCCACTGCTCTCCTGGCTGAGGATGTCAACTTCACTCACTTTTCTCAAATGTCACCTTATCAGAGAGGCCTCTACACCATTCTCTTATAGAAAGCTTTCTCTCACTCCCCATGCCCCTTATCCTGTGGTATCTTCCTCCACAGCACTTAGCTTCACCTGACACAGTATATGTTTGTTGATTGCTTCTCTCCTTGTCTGCCAGGCTTTTAATGGCAGACACCATGTGATGTTCACTCTTGGGCCCTCAGTGCCTAGAATGGGGTCTATCAGTGAATATCACATAGTAGCAGGCATGAAATGAGTGAACTAATGGCAGATGGTTCTGTTCCCAGGACGGCTCAGCAGGTCCCTATTGCCCTGGCTGCCCTCTTCCTCTTTCCCCCACACTTACAGTCTAGCTTGCATTGGTCAAGGGACTACTTTCTTTAAAGCACAGCTCTGAGCCTGACATACCCCAGCACCAAATAGCCTCACTAGATGCCCATTAGCCATGAGACCAAGTCCAAAGGCATTAAAGGCTTTAGGGGATTAAGCTCTGTCTCTCCTTCCAGCCTATTGTCCCTTGTGCTCCTCTGTCCCTATCTGTCCTGCTCCCCTAGACTTAAACCTTGCTGATTCCCCAGGCCCTGCACAAACAGCATACCCTTTCCTGACCCTCCAGGAAGAACATGCTCCCTGCATCTATCTCCACTATACTTACCGCCCACAGGGGTGGTCCGAGCCTATACCTGGGGCTTCTCAAATCTGTCTTGATAACAAATCTCTAGGGATACAATCTACAAGTACTGATGTCCAGGCCCCAGCCCTGGAGGATTCAATCTAATTGGTTTGGAGTGGAGACCAGGCATGGGGCTGTGTTAGTGCTGCCCAACTGGCTGGGATGTACTGAGGACTGAGCCTGCTGTCTGACCCTTGAGCCTGTTGCGTTAAAAGAGGCACTAGTGTTACCTTGGAATTCCTTACCAGGTAGCTGGACCCGTAAGAGGAACTGTGTGCAGTAAAGAATTAAGTCATCAAGTCTGGGTTGTCCACACCCTGCACATTCCAAAGAAAGATTTGACCCTTGACCTGTTCCTAGAAGGTAACCTCTAAGTCTTTGGTATATCCTTCCTGGCAACAATGCCCTTCTTTACCTGGGGGACTTGGGCCACTAACAGACACTGGATGGTCTATGCTAACAATGTGATTTTATGATGGGGGCCTTGGGCCACGCTATGTATCAGCTTGACTTCTAGAGGGGTGGGTAATTGAGTGACTAAGGTCAGCCACGCAGGCAGTCAGCCACACCTGTGTGACTGACCTGCAGTAAAAACCCTGGACCCCAAGGCTTGGGTGAGCTTCCCTGGCAGGCAATGCTCCACACGTGTTGTCATGCACTATTCTGGGAGAAGCAAGTACTGTTCCTGAGACTCCACTGGGAGAGGGCAACTGGAACCTTGTGCCTTGGTCTCCTGGACTCTGATCAATGTGCCTTTTTCCTTTGTTGATTTTAATCTGTACCTTTTGTCATAATTAACTGTATAAGAGCTTTTCTGAATTCTGTAATTAATTAATTTAATTAATAGTAATTAATTTAATTCTATCAAATCGTGGAAACTGGGAACCCTCAAATTACAGGAACCCCTGGACACCTTTGCTGAATATGTGATAGCCATAGATAAGTCTCTACTCAGACTGTATTAAACAAGCAGACAGACAAACAAAAGGGCTTTAATTGGGGGTCACATAGGCATGGCTGAATGCCTGTGGGGTTGACCTTAGTCATTCAATTTCCCAATCCATCTTTTGGGACACCCAGGGATATAATACAACTTAACAATTGGACTCAATGTTATAAACAGGCAAATCAGACTTTTTCTGTAAAGAGTCAGATAGTAAATATTTTAGGCTTGGTGGGCCATATGGTTTCTGTTGCAAGTATTGTACTCTGCTGTTGCAGCAGAAAGTAGCACTAGATAAGCCGGAAATGAGTGGGTGTGGCTGTGTTCCAATAAAACTTTATTACAAAAACAGGCAGTGGGCTAGATTTGGACTATGGGCCTTAGCTTGCCAACCCAATTTAGGGGAATTTCACCTAAAAAGTGAGTCTTGAGATTGAAGAAAACCCTACTGAGCCAATTATTTGAAAATGTAACTAAAGAGTTTAAAAATAAATTTATCCCGTGATTCCCTATTTTTGTAGGTTATAAGAAGGGACAATCATATACTTCATTTTCCAAATTGGGTCACCTTGGAGAATGAAAGGAAGAGCTATTAATAATCATTCTGGGTCAACTTGGAGGCTGTGACTAGCATATAAAGCAGCAATTTCCACTCCTGCGACACACTGGAACCACCTGAGGAGCTTTAAAGATACTGGTACCTGGGGCCCACACCCAGGGCTTCTGATGTCATTGGTCAGGCCGCAGCCTGGGTGTTGGACACTGCTGGTCTAGGCTACTGTACAAGTAGCCTGGCCCTGGGGTTCAGGATGAACTTGGCTCTGTGTGAGTCTAGAGTGTTTCTAGACCTCTTTGGGCCTCAATTCCTCTTCAGTAAGCAAGAAATGATGACAGGGAGGCCATAGATGTGCTGTGAGGGCCAAATGCAAAGTGAGGGTGGTGTGTGTGTGTGTGTGTGTGTGTGTGTGTGTAGATATTTTGTCAGCTATGCATTGGAAGGAACGAAATATTTTTTCCTCACTTCCTGGTGGTCTCTCTTGGGTACTCCCTTTCTCCTCCACTTGCCCCACACTCAGATGCTCCCTGTCCCTCACAGTCATTCTTGTGACCCATCAGCAGAAAGCCTTCCCTGGGTTCTGGGCCCACAGTGACCCAGCCCCATGACATGGCTGCCTCTAGCCCCCCCAGCCACTCTTTCATATGACAAGGTCAACTCCTATGCACCTTATCTCCTGCCTGCTCACCCCAGTACCCTCCTGATGCCCCTCATGTCTCTGGCTGCCTGGTTCTTATCTTGGTACCTCTGATCTATACTGCACATGACCATTTGGGACCTTTCTAAAACCAGATATAAGTGGGTCCTATCTCTCCAAGACCCTGCCAGGACTCACAGAGGGCCATCTGGCTCGCCCAAGGGTAGCATTCATCCCACACTTTTATTTATTTAACTTTCACAGAATGCACTATAAGGATTTGAATTTGTTGCCAACATTCAAAGATCTGTAGATTTCAATTAAATCCAGATTTCCAGTTTCTTTTTTTTAAAAGTTTACAAGTCTGGCCATGCTGGGTTCATAGCCTTGCATGAATAGCAGCTGCTGGATAGAAAGAGTTCCCCCTGGGCAGGCTCTTTCAACTCAACACCATCCCTACCTACTCACTCCCAGTTGCTGCAGCCAGCACATCAGCTGCCTGGTATCATTGCTTGTAAATGCTGTTCTTTCTCTTATAACTGCTGGAATCACCTCCTTTCATTTCCTATCAGTCTTGGCACATGTTTAGGTTTGTGACTCCTCCTAATGTTCAAGCCTGAGGCATCTCAGAGACATGCTTCAGCTACTCTACCATCCCGGGATGCCTTCCTCCCCAGGCTTTATCCCCCTGACCCCTACCAGTTCCTCTAAACTCCTGGTTAGCCTTTAGGATTCCCCTGGGGGCATTCTGTGGACTCCCTAGACTCCTCTGGGTGTCCCTTAATCACTAAGCTTACCCCAATGTATTATAATTATCTATGACTTTGTTTCTATTCCTTCCTTTTACTAAGAGGACTCTTGAGGGTAGAGGTCTCATGTCTTATTCTTGAATTCTCAGTATCTTGCTAAGAATGGGCCTTCAATTATTTGTAGAATTGTCATTGAATGAATGTAGCAGGTGCTCAATGATGAAGCAGAAAAAATGAATGAATGATACAGAGAACAAACTGACGGTTGTGAGAGGAGGGGGTAGATGGCGGCCAAATTGGGTAAAGGGAAGTAGGAGGTATAGAATTCCAGTTATGGAATGAAAAAGTCAGGGGATGAAAGGTACAGCACAGGAATATAGACAGTGATATTGTGATAGTGCTGTATGGTAACAGATGGTGGCTATGCCCTCGGTGGTGAGCACAGCATAATATATAGAGTTGTCAAATAACTATATTGTACACCTGAAATGAATGTTACATTGTACCAACTATACTTAAATTAAAAAAAAAAACTTAAAAAAATGAATGACTGAGTAAAAGCCTTTTTTTCTTTTTTTTATTCCTGATGTGTACTTGAAGTCTCCAGGGGAACAGGTACTTCTCAGATACACACTGTTTCCTGGGCAAATTAATTTATGCTTCAGTTTCCTCATCTGTAAAATGGGTTGATAATCATTATATACTTCACAGAATGGACATGAGGAGTAAATGAAAGAATGCATGAAAACTGTGTGCTACAGCACCTGGCACAGAAGCACTCCTGACAGTTTAGCTCTTATTATCGCTCTCCTCATATGAAATGGGGTGTCCTCAACCCAATCAAGCCTGTGGAAGACAGCATGTCTTCACTGACAGGGCACCTTTGGTCTCCATCAGTCCCCAGGCCATTGCTCTGTGCTATGCCAGCCACCAGTGGGGATTTGGATGTTGTTGGTCTGGGCTGTGGCCTGGGCATCTATTTTTAAGGTTTCCCAGGTAAGTCTATTGATGAGTTAGGCCTGAGAATAAGGGGAGATAAGTGGTCTGAGAGGCTCAGGAGACCTGCAGGAAAGGTAGCATCCCAGTCAGCCTGAAGCTGAGTGCTAAAGAAACGGGCTTGGGGTAGGGGGAAATGGGGGTGCCAGGAGTTAGGGGGGCAGAGGGCTATTCTGCCAGAAAAAGAACATTTGCAGAGAGAATGTGATGAGTGTGGGGAACTGAGAAAGGCCTTCAGGATGGCCAGAGGGCAGGGCAGAGGTTTGGGGAGGGACTGGAAAAAAGGCCTTATCTGGCCCAACTAAGGAGCCTGAACTTCATCTTGAGGATGTTGGGGATGTTTGGAGGGTGCAGACAGGATCACATTTACATTTTACAAAGCTGGAGGCAAAGAAGCCTAGATGGGAGGATGTTTCTGGGAAGGAACATGGTCCTGAACCTGGTCAAGGCTGTGGCAGTGGGGAGGAGAATGGGGAACAGGAATGGCGACAAATGGAAGATATGGGTGGCAAGTGTGTCACCTAGA
Organism: Canis lupus dingo; assembly: GCF_003254725.2. NCBI lineage: Eukaryota > Metazoa > Chordata > Mammalia > Carnivora > Canidae > Canis > Canis lupus. The sequence continues at coordinate 11,953,807 of NC_064265.1, forward strand.
AGGAGAGGGAGAGTCAAGTGGGTTTGAGTTTGAGTGGCTGGGGAGAAGGTGAGTCCTTCTCCCTTCCAAACTGCAGGCAAGCCTGGTGCCAGGCACTGCTGAGTCTGAGATTCCCTAGGTTTTCCACATGGGGATGCTGGGTGGCTCAGAAGGGCAGCCTGACGTGGAGCTTCAGCTGTCCCAGACTTGGGTGGGGACAAAATACTGTGGGCAGAAGGTGAGCAGGAGGCTGGAGAGGAGGTGGGAGAGAGAGAAGGGAACAATGGAGGAAGAAGAGATGGCCAGGAGCAGAGAGGTGAGCAGACATTACCAGGTAGAGATGGGAACAGATGGATAAGTCTGAGCAAAGAAGAGGCACGGTGGGCTGAGAAGGACAGAGGTGGTGGGAGCAGGAAGCTGTAGTTAGGGGCAGTCGAAGTGTGGATGCCAGGGACCTCCTGGCATGCGGACCGCATGCACCCCAGACCATTCTTCCTCTTCTTCCTAAACAACTTAATTACAAGTCAAGGTAGACCCATGACCAAAGACAACATGGATCTCCATGGGGGATGCTGATTGCCAGGAAGCAGAAAGGAAAACATGTATTTTTTAAAAGCAGATAACAATAGTGCTAAGCTCAAGTTTTCAAAACACTTGTTGGCCCTGCTTGATTCCTGACTACTTCATGACAATGTGGCTGGTGTATATTAAAAACAGGACCAAAGGTATGCCTGTTGTTTATATTTTGAAGAGTCCAATGAAAGAATGGAAGATTTTCTGTCACCTTCTACCTATTCTCAAGGTAGGAACTGTTATGTTCATCTCTGAATCTGGTCTCTGCAGTACAAGCCAGCATGGGTATGCAGTGGGTGCTAAATTAACACTTGTGCCATGAATGAATAAAGGAACTACAGCAGCAATTTTGGCCTTAGAGCAAACAGCACTTAAGACATTCAACTTGATTTCATTTGCTCCTGTTGGGTGTGGGTTATAGATCACTCAGCAAATATTTATTGGTATTGCACAAAGAGCTATGAGTATATCTCTCCTTGTGGAGCTTACAGTCTGGTAAGGAGACAGACATTGATCAAATGATCACATAAAAAAGCATAAAATGATCATTGTGATGCTCTGAAGGAGATACATGTGTTGAGAGTCTCCATCAGAGAGTTTGGCATGGTCTGGGAAATCCAGGAGAGCAATTCCAAGGAAATGAGCTGAGACCTGAAGTATGAGTAAGAGTTAAGTAGAGGAAGATCATTTAGGGCAGCAGAGGGACAGCCTGTGTCAAGGCTCTGTGGCAAGATGAAAAATGCCAGGGCCTCTCATGATCAGTGCTCTCTACTCCCTGTGCACATCTAATCCATCAGCAAATTCTCTTGGTCTACATTCAAAATATACCCAGAACCTGAACATTTCCCACCTCCTGATCCTTATTGTAGCCTCCTAACTCCTGTCTCTACATCTACCCTTGTCCCCAATCCCTTTTCAACACATTGGCCAGAGTAACCCTGTTAATAAGTAGGTCAGACCATGTCCACCTCAGCATAAAAATGGGGCCTCATGTAATCCAGTTCCTTGCCAATCCCTCTTTTATTATCAAGGATGCATCAAACTCACAGACTTTTGTGCTGGCTGTTCCTCTGCTAGAATGTTCTTCCCAAGGATTTTCATTATTGTTGTTGATTCTTTGGGATTTTCTACATAGACAATCAGGTCATCTGAGAACAAGACAGTTTTATTTCTTCCTTTCCAACCTGTAATGGTTACTTTTCTAGTCCACTGCCAGACAGGTAGACAGATGTCTACTCAAAGAGCATCTCCTCAGGGAGACCTTCCCTGCTCACCCTACCTAATAATACTGCATTCCTTTCTCCTGCTTCTACCCTCTAAACTCCCTCTCCCAGGCCCAGCTTTATTTTTCTCCATCACACTTTTAACCATCTGATATACAGGACATTTTACTTGTTTACCACTTCTGTTTTCCAACTAGCATATAAGCTGCCTAGGAGTGCATATTTTATTCTATTTTGTTCATTGCTGTATTGCTGATCTTGCAACAATATTTAGCACACAGTAGGTGCTCAGTAAATACTTCTGGAACAAATGAATGAATCTGGCCTTTCTTAGTCCAACTCTCTTTGGTAACCAGCTGTATCTGTGAACATGCTATTCATAAGTAATTGTAAAAAATGTTTAGACAAGCATTATCTTTAAAAATCCACCTTAATAACATTTGTGCTTTCTACACATGGTGCTCTGGGGCATGACCAGGGTCTTTTTACTTGCTCTGGACTTAAGTAGTAGAAGTGGAGGTGCAAAGAGTTTCAAAAGTTAAAACGGACCAGAACCTCTGACATGTAAAGAGTTTAGAAGTTGTCATTCCTATCCTCACAATAAGAAAAAATGTAAACTAAATATCAACAATTGGAAATCAGTGGAACTCCCAATCATTAGACAATTGGGGTCATAGGATAAAGTATTCCCTGAAAACTGGAGAGTCAGGTGAATACAGAGAATCACAGTTTACTGGGAGCAGAAGCCTGCAGCTAGAGTCAAGATCAGTAGAAATACTAACCTGTAACTGATGAGTTGTTGGGGACTCAGAGTGAACTAGCTTGCAGTTTTAAAACTCCAAGGGGTCTAGTCCTTTGGGAGACCTCATACTTTTATGAATTTTACCCCCAGGAACCCTACCAGATCTCACTGTGAAAATCAGAGGAAAATCTGCTCCTGCTTTTGGCAGTGGGAGAGGAAAAGTAACTATTATAGACTAGAAGGAAAAAAATAAAACTGTCATGTTTTCTCAGATGACATGATTGCTATGTAGAAAATCCCAAAGAATCAACAAAAAGAAAAAAGACCCCCCCCCCCCCCGCAAAATCCTGGAACAAATAAGCAACTATAGCAAGGTTGCAGGACACAAGGTTAATAAACAACAGTCAATTGTTTTCCTACATACCAGCAAAGAACAACCAGAAATTGAGATTGAAATGTAACACCATTTACATTCACATAAAAAATGGAAATACTGGGGGATTCCTGGGTGGCGCAGCAGTTTGGCGCCTGCCTTTGGCCCAGGGCGCGATCCTGGAGACCCGGGATCAAATCCCATATCAGGCTCCCGGTGCATGGAGCCTGCTTCTCCCTCCTCCTGTGTCTCTGCCTCTCTCTCTCTCTCTGTGACTATCATAAGTAAATAAATAAAAATTTAAAAAAAATGGAAATACTTTAGTATACATCTAACAAGATATGTAAAAGATTTATCTGTATGAGGAAAACTATAAAACTCTGATGAAAGAAATCAAAGAAGAACTAGATAAATATTCCATGTTCATGGATTGGAAGACTTCACTACTGTTAAGATGTCAGTTCTTCCCCCCAAACAAAACAAGATAGACAACAAAAAAGCCGTCAGTTCTTCCCAACTTGACCTATAGCTTCAACACAATCCCAATCAAAATCCCAGCAAGTTACTTTGTGGATACTAACAGACTGATTCTAAAGTTTATATGAAAAGGCACAAGACCTAGAATAGCTAACATAATTTTGAAGGAGAAAAACAAAATTGGAGGACTGATGCTACCCAACTTTAAGACTTCTTATAAAGCTACAGAGATTCAAACAGTGTGGTATTGGGGAAAGAACAGACAAATAGATCAATGGAATGGAACTGAGAGAGCCCAGAAATAGACCCAGACAAATAGAGTCAAATGAAAAGAAGCAAAGGCAATTCAATAGTCTTTTTGACAAATGGTGCTGGAACAACTAGACATCACATTCAACAAAATGAATCTATGCAGACCTTACACTTTTCACAAAATTAACTCAAAATGGGTCATAGACCTAATGTAAAATGAAAAACAATAAAACTACTCAGATAATATAGGAAAAAACCTAGATGGTCTTGGGTTTGGAGATGAGTTTTAAGATACAATACCAAAAGCATGATCCATGAAAGAAAAAATTGGTAAGTTGGACTTCATTAAAATTAAAAACATCTACTCTTCCAAAGATACTGTTATGAGAATGAAAAGACCAGCCACAGTCTGCAAGAAAAACTTTGATTGCAGAACACATATCTGATAAAGGACAGTATGCAAAATATACAAAAGAACTCTTAAAACTTGACAATATAAAAACAACCCAATTAAAAGGTGAGCAGGGATCCCTGGGTGGCGCAGCGGTTTGGCGCCTGCCTTTGGCCCAGGGCGCGATCCTGGAGACCCAGGATCGAATCCCACATCGGGCTCCCGGTGCATGGAGCCTGCTTCTCCCTCTGCCTGTGTCTCTGCCTCTCTCTCTCTCTCTGTGTGTGACTATGATAAATAAATAAAAATTAAAAAAAAAGGTGAGCAAAAGATCTGAATATGTATCTTATCAAAGAAAATATATAGATGGCAAATAAGCATATGAAAAGATGTTCAACATATGTCATTAGGAATTGCAAATTAAAACAACAATGAGATAACACTACACACCTGCTAGAATGGCTAAAATCCAAAACAGTGGCAACATCAAGTCTTGGCAAGTATTTGAAGCAACAGAAAATTTGATTCATTGCTGGTGGGAATGCAAAATGGTACAGGCCACTTTGGAAGACAGCTTGGGAGTTTCTTGCAAAGCTAACCATAGTCTTACCAAATAATCCAACAATCATATTTACCCAAATGAATTGAAAACTTCTGTCTACACAAAAGCCTATAAGTGAATATTTATAGCAGCTTTATGCATAATTACTTAAAATGAGTAGTAACCAAGATATCCTTCAGTGTGTGAAAAGATAAACAAATGGATACAACTACACAAGGGAATACTGTTTAGTGATGAAAAGAAATGAGCTATCAAGCCATGAAAACGCATGAAGGAAAGTTAAATGCATATTGCTAAGTGTAGAAGCCAGTCTAAAAAGGCTGCATTCTGGGCAGCCTGGGTGGCTCAGCGGTTTAGCGCCGGCCTTCAGCCCAGGGCCTGATCCTGGAGACCCAGGATCAAGTCCCGCCGGCTCGTGCATGGAGCCTGCTTCTCCCTCTGCCTGTGTCTCTGCCGCTCTCTCTCTCTGCGTCTCTCATGAATAAATAAAATCTTAAATAAAATAAAAAGGCTGCATTCTGTATGATTCCCACTACATGACTTTCTGGATAAGGCAAAACTATAGAGAAGTAAAAAGACTAAGGGTTGCCAGGGCTTGGTGGGAGGGGAGGAGGCATGAGCAGTGGAGTACAAGGGGTTTTAGGGCAATGAAACTCTTCTGTAAGATACTTTAGTGGTGGATACTTGACATTATGCATTTGGCAAAACCCACAGAACTGTACAACACACACACGCGTGCACCCTAATGTAAACTCCGGACTTTTTAAGTTAATAACGACATCACCTTTATCAGTAGTATCAGTGTACCACACCAATGCAAGATGTTAATCATGGGGAAAAGGGAGGAGCATATAGGAACTTTCTATTCAATATTTCTGTAAATCGAAAACTGCTCTAAGAAATAAAGCCAATTATTATTTTTTCTTTAAGTTAAGGCTAAGTATGCATGGAAGGAACTCGGTTCGGGGAAAGCCTTGGAGCCAAGGGATGGGGAAGGTGGCACCCACCCACTAGGCTGCTTCCTGTATGTAGCAAAGCAAAGGTCCCAGAGGCAGTTGAGCACTGCGGACAGAGACCAGTGAGGAAGGGCTGAGGCCCCTCCAGGCTTGAGCCTCCTCTGCCCCCACCAGCCTCCGTCTTCCCTCTGCCTCTTTTTTATTATGTTCTCCTACAGTATTCCCAGCAGCAGCCTGGGGCCCGCGGGTGGAGAGGAGAAGCCCAAGAAATTCCTCGTTGGGAGCCCTGTACACCGACTGCAGGTCAGGCCGGCGTCAACGCAGGGATGGGGTGGGGGTGGGGCGGGGATCCGGCTCTGAGGGGACTCGCTCGTCCGGGGGTCGGTCCCGTGGGGGCTGGCCCTGAATCGGGAATAGGCGCGAAGCGGATACCAACAAGTCGCTTAGTTCCCGCTTGTCCTCTCAGTCCTGTGCGGCGGGGCTCCGTAGCAGAGACACCGGAAGGGGGTGCTGCTCAGGCCGACCTGGGTCGGAGCTCTGGCCCTGCCCCCTGTGTGACTTGGGCAGGTGACCCACCGTCTGCACCTCACTAGCCCTTCTACCATACGGAAACTAAGCGTCTGTCTGGAGAGGCGAGGGGGGTGTACGCGGAGATTCACAGAACGAAGCGGGGAGAGACCTAGCTCGCCGGCCAGCCTGCGCGCTCCGACTCAGGTCCAGGCCCTCCCAGCTGCCGCGGGCTCTCCCGGCTTCAGCCTGGGACCTTCTGCCCTTCCCCGCACTTACAGCGGTCACTCCGCTCCTCACGTCTAAGGCCAGAGAGACTCTGTCTCCTCTTCCGGACGCCGGCACGCGCTGCCCCGGCAACCGTCACCAGGGAAACCAGCAACGCTGTGTGCGTGACGCCGCCACGCGTCTACGGAGGCCGAGGGGGCCTCGGAAGCCGGCAAAGTGGCAGCGGCGTTGGTGGCTCAGGTCGTGGAGGTGTGGGACTAGGAGCGGTGGCTGGGTGGGAAAAGGCATCTTGTACCTGAGACTTAAAAGTTGGCTCAGTCATCCGCTTCTGGAACACGTTTTAAAAGTTACGTCGGCCAGTTGTCCTGCAAGGAGCTGACAAGTGAATGATCCCACTGCGAAATTTAGCGCACTCAGAATGCCTTTGAAAAATGTGGGGGGAAATAGTGTTGCGAAGGTGAGTGAAAAAAAGCAGGACGCAAAACAGTAATTGCTAAATCTTTTTTTCAGATTTTTATTTTTTATGTATGAGAGAGAGAGAAAAAGAGAGAGAGACAGAGGCAGAGACACAGGCAGAGGGAGAAGCAGGCTCCGTGCAGGGAGCCCGGCGCGGGACCCGAACCCAGGACTCCAGGATCACGCCCTCGGCCAAAGGGAGGCACTAAACCGCTGAGCCACCCAGAGATCCCCTAAATCTGTATTTTTAAAAACAGAACAATACTGTGAGGAATACATAGAAATATTAAAAGAAAATGGTAATATTTGGGTGGTGGAATTACAGTGCTGTTATTTTTGCATTTTGGGGGACTTTTAAAGATAATGAATATAGTTTATCTTCATCGTAGTACACACTTGCATGTTTGTTTTTAGACACTGCCTAGCATAAGTTACTACTCTATTCAGGGCTATACGGAAGTGGGAGGCAAATTTCTATGAAAGAAGATCCAAGGAAGCTTTCCAAATATTTATCCAGGCCTTTCTTTATAATTTGAAAATGTCCAGACATCTCAGCTGCTTTTCTTTCGTTTTGCTCAGAAGATATGCACTCCGTAGACATGCACGAAGATGTGGCACCAGACCATACCAAGCAGAATATTAACACGGATAAAATCCAGCTATCTTATTCATATTTGTATTCCTGTTGGTGATGTATTTTGCCCTATTCAATTTCACATGTGTAGGTCTGCATACCCACCACCGCAGGCAGGATGCTGAATACTTCATTCACCACAAGGATCCCTCTCACTCTTTTATAACCGCACCCATATCTCTCCCCAACCTCCCAGCCCCTAAATCCTAGTAACCCATTCATCTGTCTTCCTTTTCTCAAATGTTGTCATTTCAAAACATTATATAAATATACGATACCTAACTTTTGGGGATTGATTTTTTTTTTCTTCCTTGGAGGAACTCTGGAAAGTCATCCAAGTTGTATCAATAATTTGTTCTTTTATTGCTGGGTAGTTTTCCATGGTATGGATATGCCAGTTTAACAATTTACCCATTGAAAGACTTCTGGGCTGTTTCCAGGTTGGGGATATTATGAATAAAGCTGATACAAACATTTATGTAGTTTTTTTGCATGTGTGAACCTAAGTTCTCATTTCTCTGGGATAAATGCCCAAGAGTGCAGTTGTATGGCAACTGCATGTTTAGTTCTGTAAGAAATAGCCAACCTGTTTTCTAGAGTGGCTGTACCATTTTACATTCCCATTAGCAACTGTACCTTGAGTGATCCAGTTTCTCCACATCCTTGCCAGTATTTGATGCCGTTACTATTTTGTGTTAGTCATTCTAGTAGGTCTGTGGTGATAACTTATTGTGATTCTAATATGCATGATAGGTAAGGATATAGTACATTTTTTTCATGTGCTTATTTGCTGTCTATCTTTTGGTATTTATGTCTTTTGCCCCGTATCTGTTGAGTTTTGAGAATTCTTTGTATATTCTAGATGCCAGTCCTTTGTTGGATATGCGGCCTGTAAATATTGCCTTCCAATCTGTAGCTTGTCTTTTAATTTTCTTCATGTGGGCTTTCACAGAACAAAGGTTTTTGGTTTTGATGAAGTTCAGTTTATCAATCTTTTTTGGATCATGCTTTTATAAGAACTCTTTGCCTACCCCTGGATCCCAAAGATTTTCCTTCTGATTTTCTAAAAGTGTTAAGAGTTTTATGTCATGATTGGACATTATCTTTGTATGATTGAGGTTTTCCCCCAACCTCCTCCTTAGCTTATGGATGTCCAGTTGCTCCAGCACCATTGTTGAAAGGTATCCTTCCTCCACTGAATTGCTTTTGAACCTTTGAAAAATCAGTTGAGCCAACTCAACAACAAATGAAGCAACCTAATTTGAAAATAGGTTAAGGACTGGAATGGATTCCTCCTCTGTAAAAAGATATACAGATGACCAGTAAGCATATGGGGAGGTGCCCAACATCACTTATATTGCATCCCATTAAGGTAATGCAAATCAAAATCACAATAAGATACCACTCCATACTCATTAAGATGATTATCAAAAAATGGAAAATAACAAGTGTTGATCAGGATGTGGAAAAACTGTAACCTACGTATTGCTGGTAGGAATATAAAATGGTACAGGCACTATAGAAAAGTGGCAGTTCCTCAAGAAGTTAAACATAGGATTACCATATGATCCAGGAATTTTACTTCTGGGTATAGACTCCAAATATTAAAGTAAAATATGAACTTGTAAACCAATGTTCATAGCAGCACTATTCACATAGCTCAGAGGTGGAAACAACTCAAGTGTCTATCAAGAGAAGAATGGATAAACAAAATGTGCTTTATCCACACAGTGGAATTATTATTCGGCCATAAAAAGGAAGGAGATTCTGACCCATGCTACATGCAATATGGATGTACCTTGAAAACATTATGCTAAAGTGAAAATGGCCACACATAAAAGGACAAATATTGTCTAATTTCACTTACATCAGGTACCTAGAAGAGGCGAATTTGTAGAAAGTAGAAGAGAGGTGGTCAGGGGAAGAGGGAAATGGATTAGAGAGTATTAAGTTTCTCTTTGGGATGATGACAAAGTTCTGGAGGCAGATGGTGGTAACTGTTAAGTGTACTTAGTACCACTGAATTGTTAATGTATGTTTTATAATAAAATTTTAAAAATCCGTTGCAGATTTGTGTGGACCTAACTGCTCTTTTTTCTAATCCCTAAATTAGGTTCTTCCCATGGCTCCAACTTTAAATTAGGACTTTTATGTATGCCTATTTACTTTTTAAATGATCATAAGGTCACCAAATAGGTTTTCCCACACTGAAATTATATGCTCTCCCACAAATAAATAAATATAACACAAGCAGTGATCCTACTCTTACCACTATGAGAAAGTTGAATAGAATAAATGATCAGAAGAGTATCTGGGTTTTAACTCTGACATAAGTTACAAACCTCAACTTTCTTCCTAAAATAACAGTACTCTTATTACCATGATAATCAAATCATGAAAGTGCTTTGTAAACTGTGAAATACTCTTTAGGTGTACTATCACATATTTAGCTGTTTTGCCTCACAATGGAAGTAAGCTTTGCTGCAGCTTAAAACTAAGGCTTCATTTGGCTCTACACATTTCAGACCTCTCCACTTAATGGATTTTGTTTTTTTAGGTCCAAAATCTGATTTGGTCATTATACTATAAATGTCTCTCGGGGCTAGTCTTGACAGCAGTCATGCTATTAAGTGATTGACATGTAAACCAGAACACTAAGCCACTAGTTTACATTAGGGAATACCCAGAGTCCCTCCCTTCCTAGAATCAGACACCCACCAAGCCAAAAGAGTCACCAGAAAGATATTGAGCATGGATTTAGAGCAAACAGAGGGAAACTGCCTTGAGATATTTTTGACCTAATATTAAGTCTTATAAAAATATTTCTCATCACAATCAGGAGTCCCTCTCTTCCCCCACCCCCAGTAAAAAATCACTCATTTTCTCTAGGTGCAAGATCCTTCTTGCTGAAAGGTGCTGAATATACCGTCAGTTCTGCCTCTTCAACTCACCATGGACTTGGGCTTTGTTTGTTGCCTATCAGCCTCTCATACACTCCTCCCAGTACATTGTGTTTAGCCTAACACCATTTTGGCTACAATCCTTATTTTATCCGTGGGCCTATTTCATCTAAGATGTGTTTGTACATATGGTGATCTCACTCATCATACGTTGATTTTTATTAGAAAACTCAACGTTCTGCTAAGATTCACTAGTCCTCAGTGCCAAAGACCTCTCTGGAGAATGAGACCTACCCTGGCTCTCCTCCGAGCCTTCAGCACAATTGACTGTAATAATATATTTTACCCCAAATTTCTCACTCTTAGCTTCTATTATGGTCTTTCAAAAACACTTGGATGAATCACCTGGTCTCAGTAATTATTGGTTTCTCCCTGTTGACTAGGTCCCTAATGCCTCGTGTACTAGTTTTTGATTTACCTCCCTCACAGTAAAGGCTATGACTGTGAGAGAATTTTTTCATCTTTCTTCTCATAAAGGCCAAAGCAAATACTGAGAATTTGCATAAATGAAGAAATCTGAGGACAAAGCAGCTATGGTATATTGGAAAAAAACATGGGACTTGGGACCTGAATGGGGAATGAATATATGTATGTGTGTGGTGGAAGGTGGAAGTGAAGGTAAGAACAAGTATTTCTTGAACAGTTATTACATTATGTACCTGCCTTCCCTTCCATCATGAAGTCTCCCCGTGTGATCAAGGCTCTAGGTTTGTGCTCTGCCACTTTTTCAATTGTACGGCCTTGAGTAAATTATAGATATCCTTGTTGATCAAGTCAGGGTAATACATACCTCAGCATTTCTGTGAAGAACTACATACTCTTAAATACCGTGAAGAGAGTATTTAAGCATTTACTATACAGCAAAGCAGTGTACCAAAGTATTATTATAATGGATCATACATTTCCAACTCATAGGAAGATGTGAGAAAAGGGAAAGTTCACTGTGGCCTATAAGAGTTCAGAGAAGCTTTACCAGAAGTAGAATTTGGGGTATGTCTTTACAGCGTGCACTTGACTTGTCTGGGAATGGGGAAAGGGAATATTCAGGAAACCAGTGCAGCATAAGCAAAGGTGTTGGAGGCAGTGGTGAGTACAGGTTTTTGGCATCGCTATACTAGGTCACAGAATAGATCAAAGGCCTATGTTTAAAGTGGTAGCAACAGATGGAAAAAGACAAATCTGAAAGACTCTGTTTATGAAAAACTGGCCAGACTGGGTTAAGTGGTTCAACAGTGATAATAATAGAGGAGGAAGGGAAGACATTTCTAAGAGTCTGAGGCCAGAGCATGACAGAAGGAAATGGAGGGTGTTACTGACAGAGATGGGTGAACCTGGAAGGGGCACCAGTGGGGAAGACAGTAAGTACAGTCATGTGTGGGCTGAGTTTAGTTAACAGGTATGAAAGGCCTCTAGCTGTCACTCTAGCTGAAAGGCAGATGGCATTTCCTCCTCACATTATAAAATTTTAGTCTGTGCCACTTCAGTTTACACTGGGGACAAGAAAAAAACCAAATGCCATTATAAGAAGCTCAGAATACAGGGATCCCTGGGTGGCTCAGCGGTTTCGTGCCTGCCTTTGGCCCAGGGTGCGATCCTGGAGTCCAGGGATCCAGTCCCGCGTCGGGTTCCTGGCATGGAGCCTGCTTCTCCTTCTGCCTGTGTCTCTGCCTCTCTCTATGTCTATCATAAATAAATAAAAATAAATCTTAAAAAAAAGATTGTTGGTGTTAAAAACCAGGTAATCTCTGATAGGTTGTATGTCTAGCCAGGTGGGACATAAATTAAAAAAAAAAAAAAAAAAGAAGCAGCTCAGAATACTAGAGAGGACCTGTTGCTGGGTTCCTCTGAGGGAACTGACCTCCAACCTAGAACCATTTATCACTGCTGAATTCAGGAATAATTTTCTAACTTTTCCCTTGCTTAAAGCAAATTCTTTATTTCAAACAGGATCAAGTATATAATAACTGGCCATTTTATTTGACACAGGAGAGCTTTAAAATCCTTATATTCATTAAGCTTTGTTCTAGCCTAGTAAGTATGTTACAATGGGCTGTCGATTTACATGGAGACAGAGCCTAAATTTCAAGTTCCTGAAACTCTCTGAGTAGCATTTCCTTATCTGTGAGGGAAGAGGCTTGCCCTACCTGACCCATCCTCTCCAAAATCCTGACAGAGAAACTGTACTTTGAAGATTTCGGTTCCAACTCTTACCACCAGATGTCACCATTGCTACTTAGAAAAAGGTAACTTGAGAGACAGCAGAATCATGAATAAACAAAAAACCTCTACTTATTCCAATTAATTAAATATTTATTGAACACTTAAATTGCCCAGACCACTAATAACAGGTGCTTTGGATGAAAAAGACTACCATGCCCTCAAAGAGATTAAAGGAGACATGGAAGCAATCATACATCAATGCCCTTAAAACATACAACATAAAGCCAAGAAATCAAATGCTCAGTGAAAAATCAACATACCATCTCCTTAAGGTACAACATCACTTCCAGGAATACTTTCTCTGACTACAACCCTGGGGTTAGGTCCCCCAGCTGGAAGTTACTGGTGCAACCTATGCCTAGTATTCATCATGCTTTTTGTAATCACTTAATGGCAGCCTACCTTGCTAGACTGTCATTTGTGAGGGCAGGGCCCATGCATCCACCCTGTTGTTTTCCCAAGCTTACCACAGTACTAAGGGTAGTAGCAGTCATTTGCTGGATTTACTTATGCATCAGGTGCTATGCTAGACTCCTTATAGTCACCACTGCATTTAATCTTCCCAATGACCCTAGGCCACTGATACTGTGGATCTTACAGATGAGGGACCCATGGCTACCTGGCTAGGAGGTGGCAGAACCATGAACCCAGAACTGATTCAGTAACATGTACTATCACATCAACCTGAGCCACTTTTAAGAACTTCCATTATTTGATGCCAACCTGTTTATCCAGCTAACTTACCACTCTTTTCCTTGGATAAGCAACCCCACCCTTAATTACATAACGCTCACTACCCTTTCAACACTTCACTCCTGTTTGCCCTGTCCTCTGGCATTGGCCAAGATCAACTTCTTTCAAATGATTAGTTTAATAAAATCAATAAGGTACTCATCTATTAGAACAATTTTCTGAAATTTGTTCCCAAATTTGTTCTTCTACAGAAGGTTTATCCTTCATGAAACAATGGTTAGAACTGCCTACCAAGACCTCCTATGAGGGCTATTAGAACCTGAGAAAATAGTTCCTAGTAACAGCTTTTACTTTTAAAGCACTTTTCAGACTCATATAATGACCTATAAACTTTATAGGACTGTAGAAATTACCTAGCTCAAACTTCTCATTTTATAGCTAAGACTGAGAAAACTCTGATTTGATCCAAGGTTTAGTCAGGAGAGTCAAGACCATGCTGTAACCTCTTGCCTAATTGTATTAATGTATGAAAACTGCTGCCACTCTAGCATTAACTTCACAAAGGCCAACATTTCTAGTACCTGTTGGCATCTACCACTTGACTGCCCAGATTCCAGTACCAAACCTGCCACCCTTTCTAGCTCTGAGACCCTGGGTTAGATATTTACACTGTTTATGCCTCAGTCTCCTCCTCTGCTAAATAAGGATCATAGTTCTTACCTCTTAGGATTGTTAGGAAATCTGACATTATAAATGAAAAGCACTTAGAACAGTATGTGGCATACAGTAAATACTCAATAAACATTAACCATTGTTCCTACTTGATAAATATTCTTTCACCGTCATTCCTACTAAAAATACAAAACATTCTCTCTTTTCTTGGAACTTAATCCTTGTGTTACACTTTGAGGAATGATTTATTTTTTCCAAACTGAAATAAATACAAGGCAATTGATGTGTTCACTTACTTTACTAACACTACATTTACCATGTTATCACCATGGAATGTAAATTCAGGTTAGACGAGAAAATTTCACGTATAATAAAGCATTCTGGAGTACGCCAAAGTTTGTGTATAAATGTCTGACCGAACCACCTTGCTGATAAATCATTAATCACTTCAAATATAGGTAATTTGTTAACATTTATGATTCTTACAGAGAAAATAAACAAACTTCAAACATTTAAAAAGTATTTTTCATTTACCTTTGCATTAGTACTTAAAATACACATTTCTATTTCAAGATGACATTTAAAAATTCTAATACAACAGCAGCATAAATATAACTGCAATTACAAAAAAAGCTAAACTGGGATCCACAGTTAAGTTATTCTCATGTTTACAAGTATGATTCTGAAATAAATACTACTTCTAAGCAGCTGTTATCGGCTTTTTGGGTTTGGTTTAAATACACATATTTTCAGTTGTGGGGAAGCTTATATTCTTTGCACTGTTCTGAAAGGATTAAGAGCCCTAAAAACTGAAGTACTCCGTCTGCAAAACAGGCAGAAAAAAGTTAAATAGGATTCCTATATGACATCAAAAGCATGTGATATTCTGCAGCAATTGGGAGTACTTCAGAATTGGCAAACTGTCCTCTTTACAACTAATTTTAACAGAAGAGTTTAAGAAGGAGCATATTTTATCACTACATTTAAAAGTGACATGTTTCTTTTGTGCTAATTTGACTCCCGTGAATGACCTAGCTAGTTAATTGGTCACAAGTAATTTGGTTACCAGGCAAATCAAACCTGCAAGAAAAAAAGCCAATATTTAAATTACCATATTATTGTCTGACCCATTCAAATGATTTATTTTCAACATAAACAAAAACTCACTATGAGATACCTAACTAAAAAGCAAGCACCACCAACAAAACCGAGACAGCTTCTCTTCTTCTAAGGTTTAGGCTTTGCCCAGAATTCCTTATACATGGAATAGCCCATACCTAAAGGAAAAAGAAATATTAGTTAAGCATTTAAATATTTCCCACAATATTAAGGAGATTAAAAACAGTTCATAAGACAGTTAAAAGTAGCATCTTACTAACATGCAATATTTACAAGGTGAAGATGACCCAAGGCTGCTTATTCTTGCCTTCTTAAACTATTCAAGTTTCTGAAATTCTTTTTATATGGGTTCCTAACTAGCTCAAGGCTAGTATGACTAGTTCAGACTACTGAAATATTTGTTTTAAAGAACAATCAGTACTTACCTTACAACTTTAAAAGGAGTCACTCTTGACTTTATTTGGTATTATTTGATATTACACAGCAACGAAATATAAAGCCAATAAAAGAATGTAATACCTACATTAAAAAAATCTTTTCAGGGGTGCCTGCATAGCTCAGTTGGTTAAGCATCTGACTCTTGATTTTGGCTGTCATGATCTCAGGGCTGTGAGATCAAGCCCCATGTTGGGCTCCACACTGAGCATGGAGGCTGCTTAAGATTCTCTCTCCCTCTCTCCCTGTCCCACCCCTTTGGGTTCTTTAAAACCCAAACTCTCCCACTTTCAAAAATTCAGTAAAACAGCAACCAACCATATGTCTCCCAGATAATGAATCTTACTACCAACCCTATTTACATAACTGGACTCCAGTGAAATTATAAACTCTGTAATGAACAGAATTGCCTTTTCTTTCTTTAAAACTAGTAGGATGTATCACAGACTAAAACTATGTCACTATTTGAACTATTTTATTAATGCAATTTTTATGTGAGAATAAATATGTGACATTACAAACTACTTCAAAGTCAGCTAAAAGAATCTACTTTGTTTTATTTACAAAGAAATCTATTAATGGGAATTACAAACTTGAAAGTTTCCTGCAAAAACCTACCAAGAGTCATTGCTCCCACAACAAAGCCTTGGGCTGCCACACGCATGTGGATCAGGTGAACAGACATTTTAGTATTTCCCCTGCTCTTTAATTTATATAATCCATATGCGACGATTGCTGCAAACCCCGCCATTCCTGTAAAACAAATCGTCACATATGTCATATGCATGGGGTCGGAGAACCAAAATGACTTTACAATCAATGTACTTTCTACTATTTTTATGAGGATGTTTTATAAGACTATTAATCAACTAACATACAAATTGAGTCTTTAGTTTTCTCCCTCAAAACCAAAAAACCATAATCGGCAGCAAACAGTAGCAGATTCGGAACGTTAAGATCATCTTCAAAATGTGGGCTGTGGGGCCTGTAGGTGCTTTAAGAGTGCCAAAGGAATGCTTCCTCTAAGTCCTACTTCCTTCCCTGAAGGGAATCAGTTAATATAGCACAGACTGTAATAAACCCTGTGAGTGTAAGCTTTTTTTGAGTCTTTTGAGTCCTTCTAGCAAATCATTGAGACTGAGGGTAGTTGAGATCACACACATTTAATGAAATAAGAGTCAATAAAAGAAGGCTGCACACAGAAATTTGTAAAAAGAGGTATATCTAGCCAATCTCAGATATTTCAAGAATATATGAAGACAATGAAACAAATGCTTTCAGGATGCAGCTGATGAACAAATTGACCACACTTCCCCTGTATTAAAACTTACAACAGACTCATTAGAATATTAAAGTCAAACTTACCAATGGGAACAAATGGTGCCTCTCTAGCTTTTCGGATAAGTTTAGATCCCTGATCTTCATCATATGAAGAAAGAGAAACATCTGTGCCAGTTGACATTGTGACTGAAGAATCCTCCTGAAAGAGAATTTCCAGGAGGTTCTGCTATTAGAAACATCTAGAACACTAAATAGCTGGATGTAATTATTTTTTTTTAGATTTTTTATTATTTATTTAAATACACAGAGAGGAGAAAGAGAGAGAGAGGCAGAGACACAGGCAGAGGGAGAAGCAGACTCCATGCAGGGAGCCTGATGTGGGACTTGATCCTGGGTCTCCAGGATCACACCCTGAGGGGCTGAAGGCGGCGCTAAACCGCTGAGCCACCTGGGCTGCCCAGCTGGATGTAATTAAAACATTCTGGTTTCCACATAAAAATCTGGTAGGTTATCCTTGAAGTTTAAAAAGAATTTTTTAGAAACTAAATGTATTTTTAACGCGCAGCTACCTTTAGGAAGAGTTGTATTTATCCCTATTGTTTTGATGTTTATCCCATACAACCAATTCCTATTTGTTTATGTTTAAGTAGGCTTCACACCCAGCATGGACCCCAGTGTGGGGCTTGAACTCACAATCCTGAGCTCAAGATCTGAGCTGACATCAAGAGTCATATGCTTAATAGAGTGAGCTACTGGGGGAACCCCAATCAATTCCTTTTTAACACCACATCACTGATAACAGGGAAAGTTGTTTTTTTTTTTTTTAATTGAAATAACTTTTGTCAATTAAAATAGTAACCATTGATTTTCTGGCTATTTTCACCCTAAATTCAACTTAACATCTTCACTCAAACCAAACCAATAAATATTCCTTACTGTCTCTTCAAACCATGCTGAATATCCTAAATGCCTCTAAGTGTAGTTTTTATTGGTTACAACTGAGACTGACTCCAACATGGCATCTGGCTTCCATTCTCACCTCTGATATGGTGCCTAACCTATTACACTAATCTCTATTATTAATGGTGGTTGTTTTGGGGAAAAGATTATAGCCTTTCTAAACAACCAAAACTTCTACTTAGTTCATTATTTACTTCTTCTCTCTCTCTTTTTTTTAAAGATTTTATTTATTCATAGACACAGAGAGAGAGGCAGAGACACAGACAGAGAGAGAAGCAGGCTCCATGCAGGGAGCCTGATGTGGGACTCGATCCCGGGTCTCCAGGATCACACCCCAGGCTGCAGGTGGCGCCAAACTGCTGCGCCACCGGGGCTGCCCTCATTATTTACTTCTTTTAAGGACAAAGCTTTTATATTAAATACTATTGCTAGAAACGCCTCTTTTTAAGTATAATTTATATTCAATTGAACATAATATAGCCTTTTAATTTTTTTTACTTAGGGTTACTATTTTTAACATCACTGCAGTGAAAGAAAGAAAGAAAGAAAGAAAGAAAGAAAGAAAGAAAGAAAGAAAGAAGAAAGAAAGAAAGAAAGAAAGAAAGAAGAAAAAGAAAGAAAGAAAAGAAAGAAAAGAAAGAAAAGAAAAGAAAAGAAAGAAAAGAAAAGAAAAGAAAAGAAAAAAAAGAAAAGAAAAGAAAATGACCCTGAGGGTCTTCTCAATGAATGAATACCTCCTAAATTTCAGCTCTCCTTTCCTTTACATACCCTGTATTCCCTGGGCCTCCCTCTTGAAATTCTCTACCTTCTTTTATATTACTCCTTTAAGCAGTACCAAAAAAAGGCAAGATATTAGCCTGATCATTATATGGATAAGGGGGCCAGAAAAAAAAAAAAAAAAGATTCATTTCCATGACCACAGAGACCAAAAAAGGCTCCATTCTCCTTTTACATAGGAAGCTATTTAATAGGTGTCTCATAATAACGAGAAAACAAATTCAGTTTCAACCTTGGTCACAATAAATATGTATATACTTCCTTCTTCACTGAGCTGATTTAAACTGCCTGTAAACGTTACCCACAGATAAAAGGGAGTCAAGCATAGTATGTTAAGTATACAAGTCTGATTAGTGTCAGTTACAATAAACTCAAAAGTCAACTGCCCATCCCACTACCCACATAACATCCTACCTTCACTTCTGGGTTTTTCATGTACATCATGAATCATACTCCCTTCAATAAAAACTCTCATTCAACACTTTGCTATTCCAGGGTTTTAAGTAGAGGTAGGACCCTCAAAGAAAATCCAACTCTAAGGGAGGCATAGTGCTTAGTCTGAAAAGTGAAATCATCCTTCCAAGCCCCCATCCCTATTGGGAAGAATACCACTGATCTGAAAAGGAAACCTTATACCAGGGGAGTTGTACAGCATCACACATCTAAAGTAAGAGGAAACTCTAAGTAGAACTAGCCTTTCTCTTTTTTAAAAAAATATTTATTTATTTATTATTTATGATAGACATAGAGAGAGAGGCAGAGACACAGGAGGAGGGAGAAGCAGGCTCCATGCCGGGAGCCCGACGCGGGACTCGATCCCGGGACTCCAGGATCGCGCCCTGGGCCAAAGGCAGGCGCCAAACCACTGAGCCACCCAGGGATCCCCTCTCTTTTTTAGTACTGATACCTGCTAACTGACTAAAGCCCTACTTGCTGAGCTTTTATCATATATAAGGGTTAGCAAGTTCTAGGTTTAAAACACTATGTATGTGAGGAGTTAGAACAAAAAAACCACTGAAATAATTAATGTGATGTTAAACATTAGATATATTTTTTTAAAGGGACAGGATAGAGTATGATTACTTGCAAGAGCATAACAGAGAATGAGGAACTGAATTCAGAGTGTGGTTCTTTTAGCTAAAGTACGTTTGGGAACTTTCACAAAGAAATATTTAAGACTGGCCCTCAAGAAAGAAGAGATTGGACTAGATGGAGAGATTAAACATTATATTTTAGGCTAGTGTATGCTTATTTGTTGCTTTCAAAACTAACCATTAGTTTCCGAAGGTCATAACAGTTTATAACAACTCCTCCTTCCACCTTTCTTGCCAATGAACCCCACAATCAAATCATATTAAATTTCTTAAAAATGGGGGATCCCCGGGTGGCTCAGCCTTCGGCCCAGGGTGTGATCCTGGAGACCTGGGATAGAGTCCCACATCAAGCTCCTGCATGGAGCCTGCTTCTCTCTCTGCCTCTCTCTGTGTCTGTCATGAATAAATAAATAAAATCTTAAAAAATAATAATAATAAAGTTCTAAAAAAAGGTTCTCTATACTCCAGTGCCTCTGCACAATCTGATTTCTCTGCCTAACACTGTTGCTCCCTTTTCTTCATCTCCTTCAGATATTCTTTTTCCTAGCTAACTCCTCCCATTTTTCAGGTTCTTACCTTAACTGACTTCCACTCGAAGTCTCCCTGGACTTTCTAAGTTTATGATCATTGCTTTGACTATGCAGTCCTATAGGATCCCATGCTTTCCCTAAAAAAAAAAAAAAAAAAACTCTTATAAAACTTGCTTAACTGTTTCTCTTGCTAGAATCCTTGAAGCAAGCAGGCTATACCTGCCCTGCTTGTATCTATCTCCACTACCTGCCATGATGCTTTGCATGTAGTAAGCATACCACAGAATATTTGAATAAATTTAAAAATAATATATTTCAACAATTAAAATTATTCTCAGTTAATTCATTTAGTAAGATTTAGTGAAAACAGTAACAAGTATGCACATTTGTAGAGTTTAAGTGTTCAGTAAGAAAAATGCCAAACTAGATGTCCCTAAGTGCTTATTTAATTCTAATTCATAAAGGAAGAAATGATAACTTGAGCAGGTCTTGGTTCCTTGCAACCACAAGAGACAAAACTATTATATAACATAATCCACTTTTAAAAACTAGCACCTTTTGTAGATATATGCATTCTTTCTTCCTTTGCTTAATTATTCCTAAACTAAGAAGTTATTTGGGAATTATCTGGATCAGTATAACTGTTCAACAGGTCAACAGAATTTTTTTTCCTCCCTCCTGCAGGAAGGTGGGGATGGCAGTCTCTCTCCTATATATAAAAGAAAATCCACTCATCTCCATTCCTCACCTATGATACAGACTGAAGTTTGTACGGGTAGGATATTTGATCTGGTTTTCTGATCAGAGTAAGAATAAGGGTGTGGGGAAACCATGTGGTCATTATTTGCTTTCAGTGATTAATGATAACCTGTCTCTGATTGAGACCATCTTATAGCAAATTTGAAGATAAAATTAATAAAGAGGAATATAAAAAGTCCAACATACACCATAGATTACACTAGACTTCAAATTTTATTTTTATACCATCTCATGAATTCTAATATACCATATATTCCTAACACTCCTTGCACGTAAGATTTGGTAATTCTCTAATTACCAGCTGAAAGTTTCCCAAGTATTTATGATTTACAGCCAGACCAGTTGAAAATGGCTAACTTTTAAAGTAACAGGATCAATAACTATGAATCATATAATTTGAGAGTAACAACCCAGATGATTAATCCATGCCAACAGC
Source organism: Canis lupus dingo (assembly GCF_003254725.2). NCBI lineage: Eukaryota > Metazoa > Chordata > Mammalia > Carnivora > Canidae > Canis > Canis lupus. Next base: position 11,975,096 of record NC_064265.1, read on the forward strand.
CTAATTTTACAGACGGAAAAAGGGTTATGAAGGGTTATATGAACTGCTCAACCGGAGAGGGGAGGATTAGAACTCAGATCTCGGGATCCCTGGGTGGCGCAGCGGTTTGGCGCCTGCCTTTGGCCCAGGGCGTGATCCTGGAGACCCGGGATCGAATCCCACATCGGGCTCCCGGTGTATGGAGCCTGCTTCTCCCTCTGCCTGTGTCTCTGCGCCTCTCTCTCTCTCTGTGACTATCATAAATAAATAAAAATTAAAAAAAAAAAAAAAAAAAAGAACTCAGATCTCCCCAAACAGTCCAGAGTTCTTTTGACAATATATTGCCAAGCATCAATCTTATAATGCTGGTAAAATATTTGATCTGAGAAATATTAAAATCTATTCCTTAACAGGAATTTTTTTCTGCAATTTTTTTCTTCGAATTGTAAAAAAAAGATGCAAATCATTCCTAAAATTAAATGAAACTTTCTTCTCCAGTGACTTAACTCATCCACCAATTTCAACTGTGCTTTGAATAGATCTTTTTTCACTAGCACCACTTCCAGATTTTCCTTTAATTTCTCATCCACCCATAGCAATTGACCCAGATCTCTGTCAAAAAGTTGAACAGGTACAAAAAGGGGCACCAACGACCGGGTGATATTCAAAGCCAGTTTGAAAATACTAATTATTCTCTAAACTTAGTAAGATACCACTGCAGACCTTTCCAAACGCATGGGAACCTAGAAATGACATCAGCGAAGATGAGCTGCCCAGCTTGAGGTGCTGTAACAGACTGACTGAAGGATCTTCACACCCTGTCATTTTGGTCACAGGAACAAGGGCTTCAAGCTTTGATTTTCCATCAGTTACCTGTCAGCTGGTTTAAAAGGACTAAAAGGCCTCAGTCTGGAGATTCCGATTCAGAGGGTCTCGGGCAGGGCCCGAGGAATCTGTATTTTATTTAAGAAGCCCCCTTCAACTGACTCTGGGACACAAGGAAGTTAAGAGATTCCCCGATACAGAGTATTCAAATACATGTGTCATGCTGGGGCCTGGTGCCACTTCAATTGTCTGGACTTTTCAATCCAAACCGGTTAAACTCGAAAGCGCCTGGGTACTTCTGGAAGCCTGAGTCGTGAGGTGGCGATGACCCCCGAGCCGGAACTAGCTGCTGCCCACACTCGTGATGAGCGTGAAAAGCGAGTAGCACTGTCGAAATTATTTCAGCTGCTCCCAAATTCTAGACCCGCGCTTTGCTTTCTAACCCTCGCCGGCGGGTCTAGCTTTCAGGAAGAAATGTAAATCCCGTCACGGTTGCCCTATACAGGGCCCGAGGCCTTCTTACCTTCCCAGGGTAGGAGGGGGTCGACCAGGGTGGGAGGAACCACGGGGTCGTGGGGAAGTTACAAGGCCGTGCGGTTTCCGCCCTCAGCCTTTCGAGCCTCTTGCCCTCTCTGCTCCTGTGACCTTGTCGGGACTCCACCGCCGGAGCGCTCGGCCCCCCCCGCCCATCCTTCCTCACCCACCGCGCGGGCCCGCTCTCCGGGAGGCTCCCTGCTCCGGGGCTCCCGGTACTTGCCGCGCGACCTGCTGCCCGAGGTCGGCCCCAACCCCCTCCGCGGGTCTTCCCTCTCCTCGGCCACGACTCATCCACGAGCCTTTGCTTCATCCCCTCAGCCGACAGGCCGTTAGGCCTGGTCTCTGGACCGCCCCCACTCCCCCCCCCGCCCCCATCCGGCAACTTTCCCTCATCCTCGAGGTCGGGCCGAGACCGCCAAGCCCACCTCGCCCCCCTTCAACTCGGGCATCGCTCCCCTCCTCCCAGTCCCGCGGCCCCCACCACTCCCAAGGCCCTCTCGGCCCAACCAAGCGCGGCCGCACTTCTTCCCGCCTCACCGTCGGGCGTCCTCGGCTCCCAAGGCTCCCTCACGCTTCACTCACCAAAGACGGCGCTCGGCCCACACTCCAACCGGCTTCTGGCTCTCACCCACGCCCGCAGTGCAGCCGGCTTCTCCTCGTCCCGCCCACACCCGGCACCAGCCAATCACAGGCCAGCGAGTGGCTGGCGGGGGTCCCGGGGGGTGCGTGCGTGTGCGCGGTGGGTGGGGCGGGTCCGGGATTGACTGGAGCGACGCACGCTGCCGGCTTCTCCTCGTCCCGCCCACACCCGGCGCCAGCCAGTCACGGGCCAGCGAGCGGCTGGCGAGGGTCCCTGTGCGTGAGTGCGTGTGCGCGGTGGTGGCTCCGGCTTCCCGGCCCTCGCGTGGTGATGGCGTCACGGTGACGGTTCATCGGCCGCGGTTCTGCGGCGCCCCTGGCTCCTAGCCCGGCGGAACCTCAGATTTCTCTCGCCCTTTCTCCCTCGTGCAGCGACGGCGAGCACCGTGAACGTTGTGTTCCGAGCGCGGGTGGGGCGGGGCGGGGCGGGCCCTGAGGGGTTTCGGCCGCCGCCAGTCCTAGGGAGGCTCGGGGGAGGGCGTTTCTGCGTTCAGGGGCGGCGGCGGCGGGGCGGCGGAGCGCTGGTTCCGTTCCGCGACCCTGGTGGCTCTGTGCTGCCCCGAAGGTGTGCGGTCGGGCCTCTCGTGGAAACTTCCTTGGCGCTTAACCTGTGGTGGGGGCAGCCATTGGTTGCAAGCAGGGGTCGCTGGAGCGGTGACCTCGCCCAGAATGGGGGAGGTTTCTCTGACGGAACAAGTGTCAGCGGCCCCTGGTGACGGGGAACTTCCGGGGACAGAGCCTTTAGCTTGTTCGTCTGATAGCGTCTGGCGAATTGGTGCAAAGCATCAACGACTGTGCCATAGGGAACAGGTCTAAGTTAGAATCCCTTAATAGAACCGCGGAATGCGGCTGATTGCCAGTGCTGTGTCACACAGGTAGGAACTGAGTGCCCTGGGCCCCGGATTTTCAAAATCTTCTGTCACATAATTGACTTAAGACACATGTAGGAAACATTCATGCTGTGGCTGATGAATTAAAAACTCCATACCTTTATTATATTTGTGCTTTTCAGCTGCTTGAAGAAGGCACCTATTTTTTCGGTTCATTGCCAGTGATGTTACATGAAGAAAAGCATAACGGATGCAGTAATTGGAGGGCTGCAAAAATAAGGAGGGATAATCAGGGACTTATTTAAGATAATAAGACGACACAAGAGCCTAAGAGACCTGAATAGGAAGGCAAGTCATTAACTCCTGTGATTCTGGAAATACAAAGGCTAACAGCCGCAGTGAGCAGTGGGCGTATTCGTTCCTGAAGGGGGTTTGTATACATCAAAATAATGTTAGATAATTTGATTTCCAGAGAATGAGATTCGAGATCAGGGAAACTTGAGTGTTGTTAGCCCCAGGCTGGCCACCTCGTTGTCATGACGAGGGCTTCTTTCTCAAAGCCCACTAAGATGGGGGTAACGGTGGTGCTGGTTAATGAGGAATGCACGTAGTGTTTAGCGTGATGCCTGCGGTGAAAAGTGTGAACTTTTGCTTTAAAAACTCCTGTGAAGGGATCCCTGGGTGGCGCAGCGGTTTGGCGCCTGCCTTTGGCCCAGGGCGCGATCCCGGAGACCCGGGATCGAATCCCACATCGGGTTCCCGGTGCATGGAGCCTGCTTCTCCCTCTGCCTGTGTCTCTGCCTCTCTCTCTCTCTCTCTGTGTGTGACTATCATAAATAAAAAAAAAAAAAAAAAAAAAAACTCCTGTGAAAAAAAGAAAAAAAAAAAAACTCCTGTGCTTTATAATTGTGCTTCTGAATTGGCTTTCTGACATCGAAAGGGAATAAAAGGCAAAGGAGAGAAAATGAGTGAAAATATCAGAGAGGGTGACAGAACATGAGAGACACCTAACTCTGGGAAACGAACAAGGGGTAGTGGAAGGGGAGGTAGGCGGGCTGACGGGGTGACTGGGTGACGGGCACTGAGGGGGCACTTGACGGGATGAGCACTGGGTGTTATGCTATATGTTGGCAAATCGAACTCCAGTAAAAAAAAATTCCTGGGCTGTGAATTGTATGGGAGGAAGCAGACACTTCCTTATTTGTGTGAGAAATTATCTCTGTCTAATCGGTATGTAGAAACCAAGTTCTTGGTAAGTGATAAATATCTCAATCAGATAATGTAGGTTTTTTTTATAGAAATTATTCTGCTGGGATCCCTGGGTGGCGCAGCGGTTTGGCGCCTGCCTTTGGCCCAGGGCGCGATCCTGGAGACCAGGGATCGAATCCCACGTCGGGCTCCCGGAGCATGGAGCCTGCTTCTCCCTCTGCCTGTGTCTCTGCCTCTCTCTCTCTCTGTGACTATCATAAATAAATAAAAAAAATTAAAAAAAAAAAAGAAATTATTCTGCTATACTTGATTCCATATTGTGTTATAAGAAAACAACAGTGACTACAGACAAACCATTACATCTTTCATAGCGCAGACATAATTGGTAACAAATGTACATCATGTACATTTCACTCTTACTTTGTCATTTAGAAGTATAATGCAGAAGATGTTAAAACATTATTTGGGTTCTCATGTATTAAATGAACCCACTTGTAGTTTATAAAAGGAAAGAGCACAAGAAGCATCTGCCTGTTTTGCTAATTTCCCCTCTCTTAGCCTTTGTAACTTCTCAGGTTGCACATAGCAGTCTTCACATGACCTTATCTTCTATGAAAGAAATGGGCTTCTAAACTCTGATGTCTCCTTAGGCTGAGGCCCAGCTTAAAGCTACATTACCTTGTTTTCTGTTGTGTGTGTGTGTTTTTTTTAATATCTTTCTTAAAACTACTTTGTGATCTTTGTGAAATTTTGTCTAAACCAAATGTTAAACCTTTGGAGCAAATTGGTGATATCTGCAGATATTTTTAAAACTAGAGTTCGAAGTCCCCTCCAGCAATTACTGGACATGTATGTTGTGGTGGATACTGCACTGGATTCGGAAGCTAAAGACTTAGTTGCTTCTCTGAGGCGATTTTTAGGTAGAAAGAACAAGTATAGAAAAACGTGGAAGACAGTCTATGATAAGTGCTTTGAATATAGCTTCAGCTAGATCCCATAGTGAGTGAGCAGTTTCAGAGAGGACTTCTTGGGACTGGGGCTTGAGTGAGTTGCCTTTGAAGAATGACTAGCATGTAAATAAATTGAGAGACTATTCCAGAAAGAAGAAACAGTGGGCAGGGGGATAGCAGTAGGCTATGGGATTGTAGCTCTAGTATGGACAGTGAGTGGGGGAAAGGCAAAAACAGAACTGTGACAAAAGCAGACTCAGAATAATGGGAAATAGGTTGAAGCTACTTGGGGGAGGGTTTTTAATACTAATTGAATTTGCACAATATTCTATTAGGTGGCCCTTGAAGGTTTTGGAGCAGGATGTTGACAAGAACAATACATTTGAGGTAGTTTGTAGTGAAGTACAATGGATTAGAAAGTGAATAGCAGTATTACTCAGCCAGAAAATTAAAAACTACTCAGTATGTAGCTCGTATTATTTGTATTGAGTCCATATCCTTGGGTACAGAAGGCTGCTACGTCATCTCTCTACCTCCTTGACAAGGACCGCTGCTTTGAAGCAATAGTCCTTACAAAGCAGTTGCCAAGAAGAACTGTTGAGGCCCAGACCATCATAAAATTCCATGTTAGAGGACTGCCATGCAGGGCTACTCATAATATGCTATAGTTTTGTACCTTTTACATTTTGCAGAGTCATGGAATAGTACTTAAACTGTTTGTTTTAAGCAAAAACAAACTTCCCAGGCACATGAATAGATTGTTTTAAAGTTTTATTTAAAACTAGTCTGCAAGATAGAAGCTTTTAAGCAAGCAAAAGATTCTCCTGTGGCAAAAAAAAAAAAAAAAAAAGAAAGAAAGAAAGAAAGAAAGAAGGAAAGAAAGAAAGAAGAAAGAAAAGAGAAAAGAGAAAAGAAAGAAGAAAAGAAAAAAAGAAAAGAAAAAAGAAAAGAAAGAAAAAATTGGGTCCCTCCCTGGACTGCTTATGTAAGTCTGTCAAAGTGTTTTATAAGTAATGTTATTTTCTTCCCCAGAAGAAGCAGCTGTTGATCCTATCAGACTACCATGTTCTTCTTGGGTGTGACAGTTTCTCTTTTTCACAACTTATATTTCAGAACATTAAATTTGAGGTACCTCATCCATCAGTAGTTCTAAAATGCAGTCTCAAAACTCTCCAGTAGGGGGAAAGTCACAGCCACCTTTTAAATCTTATGAGAGGCAGTATAATAGTATTTAAGACTGCAGACTCTGGAGTTTGCTTTACTGCTTACCAGGTCTGTGATATTGAACCAGTTACTTAATCATTCTGTGCCTCAGTTTCTTCATTCGTACAATAATAGGACCTACATAATAGGGCCCTTGGGAAGCTTTAAATGATATGTAAAGCCCCAACATTGCCTATATAGTAAGTGCTATATATATTATTATGACATTTCTGGCTTTGTTTATGTGTGTGTGAATTTCTGTCTGTTCTGCTTAGCTAAGCTATACACACAACTGATAGTTTCACTTGTGTGTATGTGTTTGCATTTTTAATTTTTATTATTATTATTTTTAAAAAGATTATTTATTTATTTATTCATGAGAGACTCAGAGACAGAGCCAGAGGGAGAAGCAGGCTCCATGCAGGGAGCCTGATGCGGGACTCGATCCTGGGACTCCAGGATCACGCCCTGGGTGGAAGGCAGGCGCTAAACTGCTGAGCCACCCAGGGGTCCCCAGTTTGCATTTTTTAAAGTCTTTTGGTTACAAAGGACCTGCTTAAAAATAATAAATATGCTCAAGCCGAACTTTAGCAGAGAAGAAGCAAGGAACTATTAGGCACTTTTCATCTCTTCAGTTGACACTTTCTCTTTTATATGATTGGTTTCGTTCAACTATGTAAAATATTTTTCCCGTTAGTAACCAATATGGCAGTAGGATTTGTGTGTTTACATAGTAATATTTTCTGTAGTGACCAAACATACTATGTTTTAAACATTTTAGTCTTGAATTGGTTTTTCCACTAATGCGCTTAGTATTTGTTATTGATGTTCTAGGCAGCAACATTCTTACCCAGTACCAAGGGAAAAAGTGTGGTGGAGTGGAAAGGGGACTGGTTTGTCTCTCCAGAATTGCTACATGCATGTGGTCAAAAGACATGAATTTGAATGCTGACTTGAATGCTTATTAGTATTATGACTTTAAACAAGTTTTTTAGCCTGTTGGAATCTCAACTTTTTATCAATAAAATGGGAATATTAATAAGTGCCTTGTGGGGTGGCATCATGTGATCTAAATAACCCTAATAAGATACCAAGAACAGTGTTTGGGACATAACAAACACTCAGTACATGTTAGTTCTCTCTAAACTAGCCCCCTTCCTCTTGCTGTCATATTCCTAAGCAGTAACCAGCAATGTAACCTTAAATTTCTTTTCTTCTCTAGACCTCTGAGTTTCCTGAATCCTTTTATTTATCTTAGCTCATCTTCCATTTCCCTGATATCCCCATTAACCCTTTCCACTAAGAACACTGAGAACTTCTCTCCCCTCCCTTTGCCCCCACCTTGGGCTTATCTGCATTCACCTCAGTCATTTCTTCTGGTCTTGGGTACCTTCTTCCCACTAAACACTAATCACTCCTATGCTGGGTTCCATCATTTCTTGCCACCTCAGCTGTCTACTGTTTGCTCTCTCATCTGTAATTTTGCGTATTTTGTCTTGTTACAGCCTTCTCATATCCAATACTCTTCTATTTATAAAAAGTCCCTTCCTAGCTTCTTCATCCTTCCTGCAGTTATTGCTGTATTTTCTCTTACCCTGGCTTAGGAGCAAAAAAATTATATATATATATGTATATATATATATATATATATATATACACACACACACACACACACACATATGTATATTATTTCTACATCACTGTTCGCTCAGTTTGCTGGTTTCTCTTCCTGTCACACTACTGAGACTTAGAATAGTGTTGGACATCACTCAGTGGACATAATTCAGTTTATCAGCGCATATATGACTTGATTCCTCATACTTGACACCACGAATCTTCTTGACATCTTTCTTTTGGTTCTTCCAATCTGGCCTTCTTTCTTAGTTCCTATCACTGAATTCACTCCCTCTGTCTCTTAAATGTGGGTGTTTTCCAGGATTCTGTTCTCATGCTTTCCTTCTGACTCTCTTTTCTCCTCTTGGGATGATCTCATGTGCCCTCATAGTTTTTTTTATTCTCATCTGTATACTAATGCTCTCTTGTCCTCTCTCTGCCATACTTCTTGCCTAAAGCTCTAGAACTGTGTGTTGGACTTCTCTACCTCCGTAGTCCATAGATTCCATAATGTGTCCATAATGAATTGAATTAATCATCTGTCTCAGGGCGCCTGCCTTCGGCTCAGGTCATGATCTCGGGATCCGGAATTGAGTCCCACGTCGGGCTCCCTGTGAGGAACCTCCCTCTGCCTGTGCCTCTGCCTCTCTCTCTCAGTCTGTGTCTCTCATATAAATAAATAAATCTTAAAATCAATCTTTAAGAGACTTTAAGTCTCTTAAAATATCTCTCTCCTCTTCTTCCCCCTGCTCTGGACATTCCCCTCCCGATAAGCTTACACTTTCTCCTAAATTCCCTGACTTGGTTGGTGGAACAGCTATCCATCCCATTAACCAAATATGAAACCTGGATAAACCCTTGACACAACTTCTTCCTTTCTCCACATCCAATTAGAGACATCTGAGCAGAGAACTGAATGACAGGCCAGCCTTATGAATTCTGTGGGAAGATCTGAAGCAGAGGTGAGACTACCTTTACTGTCATACTAATGTGCTCTGAACATACTGGCCCAGATTTGCCTGACTCCTGTATGCACTGATGTTAAGAAGATTATTTATATAGGAAAGCTCTTAAACAGATCAAATAAGGAAATACATATGCATCATCTTAGGCTGTTTTCACTGACAATATTTTCAAATAAAAAGTTGTGAGGTTGTCCCTAAAAAATGGATCTTAGATTCATTACAGCTCCTCAAATTCCCTTTTTGTTCTTTATGGGAGGAAGCAGGGAAGATGGCAGGTGGGGTGGGTAGGCACAGAACTCTCCTAACTTAGCCGAAGCTCTCCTGCCTGTTGGCTTTGTTTTGAAGACACTTAGATTTGGGATTAACAACACAATTGTTCCTTCTTAAAAATTTATGTAATTTTATATTCCATATATTTTGTTATTAAATACACCCTTTAGTAGAGAATATTCAGCTTTATGTGTTCTATATCCTGATTAACTAGAAATCTTAAAATTTTATATAACTTATATAACTAAAAAGATTATATTATTTTTGCACAGGTATAGAACTAGGTTATATGAAAGCACAATTGATTACTGGAAGCAAAAGCTTTCTGTTTATCACAGGCAAACAGCTCTTTCCACCAGAAAGGATAAGCATGATCTCCCTCCCCAGCTGCTTCCTGGCACTTAATACAATGTTGAGTACTGTGGTTATATGTGAACATTGGATTGCCAGCACCCTGGCAGCAGACCTTCTGTTACATGGGATCTTTACCTCACCCTCAGTGCTAGCTTAGTGATGTCCTGCACATAGGAGGCCTCTGGGAAATATTGACTGAATGATTCAAGGTTGTCTATCCAGAGGTGAGTACCTGAGCTCAGTGGCACAGACTACGATTCAGCTACTGGGGCTGCAGTAGCCAGATGGAGTCTGTGGGCTCCTGTGCCTTCTTAATTCTCTTGGTCACCCACCCTTTACACTCATCCTATTAAAACCACCCTCCCTTTTCCCCCATTGACTTGGATACTGATTGCCTCTCTGCCTCTCATGCTGTCTCTCTCAACAATGATTTAGGGCTATTTTTATAGTCTGCTAATTCTCTGAGAATGAGGTGCCTCTTCTGGGAAGCACTGCCATCCTCAATGGCACTGCAAATAGGTTTTTGTTGACTGATCTCCAGGCTCTCCAAGTCATTTTGCCCTCACACTGAGTACAAGGCACCATCTGTTTGCCTTGATGGCTTAGTGAATTGAGGGCTCATAAATGTAGCTGATATCTAAAATAGATTCAAATCACAGTGAGGACAGAATAATGGTCTTCTTCACCAGAGATGGATGGACAATTACTTTTATAGCTTTGTAGAAAAACGGATATGCAAATAGACACTTCACCCAAATTGATGGCCTGAATTACTCTCTCTGTGCTGATGCTTTTGCTCAGGGACAGGAACCTGCCACCCTGATTCAGGAGAAAAAGGAAAAGAAACATTATCTGACTGGCCTAAGTTCACTCTGAATCATCAGTAAAGTGTTGGCCATCATAGTCCTTCTGCTACTTTGGTTTATGAGGGTCAGAAGAATTTTTCAAGCATAAAGAATATTAGAATAACCATTAAAAATGTGAGCTAGTCACCTTGGCCTATGCCTACTGTAATACAGTTGATCATAGGGAAATCCCTTGCAGTGAGACAGCTGATTGTGGCCTGTGTACTATGCAGTGATTTGTCTAGAAATTGAGTATGCTGTTAAGTAGTTTAAAAAGATTTATTACCACTTCTGGCTAATTTGTTCTTAAAGTTAGCTGAGATCTGGAATCCTTGTGATCCATGGGTTATAGTGAGTGAGTTGTCTCTGACCTCTCCATTACCTGCAATTATCTCCCACCAAAAGCAATCAGAGCCACACGCAGCTGCCCAAATAGCCCGCTCTACCCTGACACATGCTCAGTGCCTACTGTTCTCTAGGCACACTGCTATGCACCAGACACATTCATGGTTCTGATCATTAAAGCGGCCCTATCACATAAATATTGTTATACCCATTTTACACATGAGGAACCTGAGGATCAACATAATTAAATAACTTGCTTGAGTTTCCACAGAAGCAGAGGCAGGATTTAAACCCAGTCTTATTTATCTCCTGCTCTTTCTGGAATGTTGCATTGCTTTCCAATGCTCTTTTCCCCTGCCTATGCTTATTCTGTTTCATCTTCTGTTTCCTAGTCAGAATCCTTATTGATTGCAAGTGTTTTTTGACATATAAAGTATGCATTTGTGTATATACACACACATATGTACACAAACATGTTTTAATATCTACATGTCTATATAGATAGATATAGATATTTATAGATATATAGATGCAAATGTAAGTAGATATATAGATGTAAATAAATGAGGAAAGATATACACCTCAAATATTAATGGTCATTTTATCTGAGTTGTAGAATAATTTGTGATTTTCATTTTTTCTTTGTATTTTTCTGTATTTCTCAAAATAAATTAATATTGTGATCAGGAAACAGTTTTTTAAATATTTCACATCCTTTCAAGTTCTTATGCCACTGCCTTTGTGAGTAAAATCTTTCCCAATCTCCACACTGATGCTACCTCTTCCTCTTTGAAACACACTACCTTTCCCCAGCACTTTGTATTGTCTTGGGGACATTTCTAGCATTTTTGTGTTCTGTGTAACCTCAGTTCCCCAAGGCCCACAGACTCATAGAGGAAAAGAGTCAGGGAGGCACAGCTAATGATAAAAATGATAATTAACAATAGTTGTTCCAGTCTGCACCCATCATGAAGGCTAAAATCTTGCTGTATCCACCATGTCCCAAACTTTGGTCTCTTCCCATCCCTGTGGTCTTGACCCTCTATCCTCTGTATTGCTATTCCTATGACATGAGTCAGCCATCGTGCTCACTCTGCTGTTGTGTTTGAAACTGTCCCCTCTCCTATCACTTGGTACCAAACTAGGCCCCATTATTCCATCAGGCCTCATACGGGCCAGTCTGTGACTCTAATCTTCATCACTTTACTAAAATGGGGCCACCTCTTCTCACTCAGATTGTACTTTTTAATAGTTATCCCTCTTCCCCTCATTTTATTAATCTCTGATAAAATCTATTGCATGACTCATGACTCATGTCTTCCTACTTCTTAACGTACTACCTTCTCCTGTCCCGTTGCGTGGAAGAACTTGCAATAAAATTAGGCAGGAGACCGAGTAATCTGACCCAGTCCTTCCCTCGGTCTGGGGCCCCAGGCAAAAGGATGCACAACTGCTCTCACTTGTCTGGGAGATCAAAGTGTGATTTCATTCTATAAATTATTCAAGTGTCTCTCTCCTGGGTAGCTTGTTAGCCTTTATCTCACCAGTCATTCCCTTTCCAGGGAGGCCTGTCTGCAGCTCCCAGGACCAGAAGCTCGTGGCCTGCTCTGATAAGCTATGCTTGGGTAGACAAGCAGAACCAACCATGCTTGGGCTCCCAGTACACTGTGTCGTCGTCGTCTTCTTCTTCCTTCTTCCTTCTTCTTCCTTCTTCTTCCTTCTTCTCCTTCTTCTCCTCCTTCTCCTCCTCCTCCTCCTTCTTCTTCTTCTTCTTCTACTTCTTCTTCTTCTTTTCTTCTTCTTCTTCTCCCCCCTCCTCCCTCCTCCCTCCTTCTTCTTCTTTTTTTTAAAGATTTTATTTATTATTCCTGAGAAACACACATGAGAGAGAGAGAGGCAGAGACACAGGCAGAGGGAGGAGAAGCAGGCTCCATGCAAGGAGCCCCATGCAGGACTCGGTCCCTGGAATCTGGGATCAGGCCCTGAGCCAAAGGCAGATGCTCAGCCGCTCTGCCACCCAGGCATCCCCACTGTGTCCTCTTCTAAGCCTCTCCATTAGCTTCTAAGACCCTTAGTTTGCATAGGATGGCAAGAGCTCCATTAGCTTTTGTGGAATGAATTACTGAAATCTATTGAATTTTGTGTTTTGCTTTTCTCCCTTATTATCACAGCAAACAATCAAATAAAAGTGATTAGTCCCACTTTGTTCTATACTAAGTATATCACACTAATTCTGATGTTGTTACTTATTTGAGTTTTAGAACTTTGAGATGTAATTCACATACTGTAAAATTTACCCCTTTAAAGTTTACGGTTTTGTGGTTTTTCATATATTCAGAAAGTTGTACAACTATCACCACATCACTGATACCTGATTCCAGAACATTTCATCATGGCAAATACAGGTGACCTTCTCTGTCACTCTCTGTTACCCTCTCTACCCCAGACCCCTCCAGTAACCAGTCTGTTTTCTTTCTCTATAGATTTGCCTGTTCTGGACATTTCATAAAAATGGAATCATATGACATGTGGAATTTTGTATCTGCTTTCTTTCACTTAGCACAATGATTTCAAGGTTCATACGTGCTGTAGCATGAATAGGTATTTCGTTACTTTTTAATGGCTAAATATTTTACTGCATGGATATTCCACATTTTTGTTTATCCATTCATCAGTTGATGAACATTTGGATTGTTTCTTCTTTTTGGCTATTATGAATAAAGTTGTTGAGAACACTTATGTACATGTTTTTCCTCAGGACATATGATTCCTTTTTTTTTTTTTTTAGAGGTTTTCTTTATTTATTCATGAGAGACACAGAGAGAGAGAGAGGCAGAGACACAGGCAGAGGGAAAAGCAGGCTCCATGCAGGAAGCCCAATGTGGGACTCGATCCCGGCTCTCCAGGACCAGGCCCTGGGCTGAAGGCAGTGCTAACCTGCTGAGCCACCCGGGCTGCCCGAGGACATACGATTTCAATTTGGGGGGCATTTGCCCAGGTGAATCATATGGTATGTTTAACTTTTTAAGGAAATGCCAAATTGTTTTCTAAAGTAGTTGCATCATTTTACGTTCCCAGAAGCAATGCATGAGGGTTCAGTTTCTCTCCATCTGTACCCACATGTTATTGTCCATCTTTTGGTTATAACTATCCCAGTGGTTGTGAAGTGGTATCTCATTGTGGTTTTGATTTGCATTTCCCTGATAGCTAATAATGTTGAGTTTCTTGTCGTGTGTTCATTGGTCATTTGGTATTTTGGTGGGAAAATGTCTATCTAGTTTATTGCATGTTTTCTCATGTGTTAGAGGGTGGGGGAGAAAGAGTAAAATATCCTCCAGATTGATACTGATAATTTGTGCCTTTCCCATACCAGCAAACAACCTATGTAATCTATTTGCCAGTGATAAACAGGGCATGTAATCTGCCCAGTATGCCCAAGGGTATTGGCACAACAGCCCTTGCCTGAGGTAGTATTGGGGGCAGTTTGTCAACAGCTCATAAGTCAGAATATTTTACAGGCAAATGTAATCTTTTTACTATTTCCCAAGTAGTTTGAGGACCTCATTTCCCTGATTTACAGTGGACCCATCCTACTGCATCAGACAGAGACAATTTTTCCTCTAGCAGAAGGACTCTCGCCCCAGCTAACACATCTGCTTCATGATTGCCTGGCACTGTGGGTAGGGAATGAGTGGACACATACCGTACTTAGCTGCATCGGGTTTAGCACATATACCCCAAATATCTTTCCATAGGTCTGCTCCCCACAGGGCTCTATTTAATGTAGTGCAGCTTCCTTTGTGCCATTACAGCATCCATGTTGTCAACCCTTTCCAAACTGCCCAGCTGTCAGTAGCCAGATCGGTGGGCAGGGGTTCATGTGTCAACACAATCCATAACACACAATTCTGCCCACTGACTACTTTGTTTAGTTCCTTCTTCAAACCAAAGTACATTAGAATCTAGTTGGATGGCAGAGGAGTGCCAAATAGGCAGGTTTCCCTAGTAACTACCATCAGTATACCGTGTGTCCTTTGGAGGTAAACCTACCTCTTCCTTTACTTGGGGGAGGGGAGGCATAATGTCAGTAACTTCTGGAAGTTGGGCTAAGTTGACATAAGTGACTGGCACTAATAATGAGTACACAGTTAATAAGGTGATATTGTAAGTGCCCCTGTGTTATAGGTAAGTGTGCCCTTTCTGTAAAGTGCTTACCAACATGTCCTTAATCTATCCTCCTATTGGCAGAGAGGTTTGTATCACAAGCAGGTCAGCAGTCAGTCCTTCCCTGTGTTGAAGTGCAAGATAAGACAGCTAATACTTGTTTCATGATGGGACTATATCTGGTTTCTTTTAAATTTCTTGAGACTTGTTTTATGGTCTAACATGGTCTGTCCTTGAGAATGCTTAATGTGCACTTTAGAAGAATGTGTATTCCATGGTCATTGAGTGAAGTGTTCTACTTATCTGTGTTTTTAGGTATTCACTCTCCACCTGTTAAAATGCTAATCATCCTTTGAGTCCCAGGTCCAAAGGGTCTTGTCAAATCTTCCTTAATACACCTCACCAGTTACAAATGTACAGTTCGCTTATTTGTTTTTTTTAAAAATATTTTATTTATTCACTCAGAGAGAGAGGCAGAGACACGGGCAGAGGGAGAAGCAGGCTCCATGCAGGGAGCCCGATATGGTACTTGATCCCGGGTCTCCAGGATCAGGCCCTGGGCCGAAGGCGGCGCCAAACCGCCAAGCCACCCGGGCTGCCCAAGTTTGCTTATTTGAACTTCCATCACCCATAACTGTGGTATATTGGTAGGCAAACACTCATAACAGTATAATAAATTCTATTATTACAAGTCAGTTTTTCTAAACTCTGCTGTTTGGGTTTCTTTTGTGTAGGGACCATGTATTAATTGTATCTCTGTATCCCAGAAACCTTACTTCTAATGGTAACTTGAAAGCATGCCATTGAAAGGATGAAAGAATTTGGTGGCTCTGAACTCCTCTTAAATGCTGAACTCTAGGCTATATACTGTAGAGGCTACAGCAGGAGAGGAAATGCAGTGTGCTCTGCCTCTGGAGAACCTGAATCTTAGTTAAGAAGACAACATATCAAAAAAAAAAAAAAAAAAGAAGAAGACAACATATCTATACAAGAAATCTTTAACACAGGATCTGATCAAGTGCCAACATAAGGGCTCTAGAAGTTTGGGCTCGTCCTCTTTGTCTCTATCCATGCATGGGAAAGAGTCTTGTAGAGTTTTGAGGTTGAAACAACCATCAGGACTATTGATGTCCAGCCACCAGTCAGTGTAGGATCCTCTGGCAGCTGGTTATTCAGCTTAAACATTCCTCCACTTACACACTCTCACCCACAGGGAGAAGCCCCAACACTCCCCCCCACCCCCCCCAGGACTTGATGTGGTTGTTTGCTAACTTTGGGCAGTGAGAGAAAATCAGATTGCTTTTTTAGCTAGATGTATGCATCTTTCAATCTTTGCCATGAAAGAAACTACAAGCCTGAAAGAAAGCGTATAAAGTCAACAGGAAAGGAAAGAGCTCTAGTCAAAAGCTTGAATCTCAATGGGATAGGTCAAAGGATACTGACATGCTGATGTTAGGTAAGGAAAATCAGATCAAGTTCATCCTGAGAGGATCACTTCTGGCGGGCCAATATGAATTATTTTTTGAAGCCTGTTATCGTCCTTAGAGCCCATGTGTATGTGAATGTTCTGGGAAGTTCTGAAGATATGAGATTTGGAGAGGTGAATTCATTCCACATACCAGTTAGACATTTTATTCTATCTAATTCAGGATAAAGACTGATAATTTCTGGGGCTAATCAGATATTCCTGGAGGTTTCTTGTCAAGAATGCAGTATGATAAAGGTTTTCAAGCCAGAATGTAAAACTCTCCCCTAGTAACCTTTGAAAATAGAATTATATTAGGAGATAAAAGTATATTATGAAGTACAATACCCACAGTTTTAGTGGTGCAAGTTAAATAAAACAGGAGGATAAATAAAACTTATATTATGAAGTACAATACCCACAATTTTAGTGGTGCAAGTTAAATAAACCAGGGCTGACCCACAGTTGTATATGATAGTGGGCAAAATGTATGGCATCCTTATCACAGTTATCAAGGTCCCATTGATTGACAGCCAATCAGAACACGTAGAAGGAAGCACTAAACCACTTGGTGTTGGAGGATTAGAGAAGGCACAGAGCAGGTCTTCTGGTGGGTAACATATGGACAGGGTGGAAGAGAAGAGACGAGGTCAGTGAGAGGGCCATAGAGGCTAGAATGTATAAGATATAGTATTTGATCAATGCAAAGTACCCAGAAAGCTGCAAACCTGGGCTTTGGTAGAGGCAAGGCACAGGAAGACTGCTGTCCCTGTGTCCACCTAGGTGTGTCAGGACTCTTACAGCTTTCAAACAAGATTAGCTCACTTGGTGCAAATATATCATCCACATGACTCCTTGTGTTCCAGTCAATAGCCCCTATTGAATTGATGACTAAGGCAATCCATCTATGACTTATCAGAAATTCTCTTCCCAAGGAGGTCAGGGGAGAAAATGGGTGTGGTGGGCCAAGAATGATTGGCCATTCTGGGTGGGCCAGAGTGAGTCACCTTCCCCAGAGCTAATGCCAGAGACAAGGCCAAGGCCTTTTGCCTTTGCTGCTCATTCTCTTCACCTTTTCCCCAAATCCTGACCCTGTCAGCTCTTTGACTTTTCTGATACAGCCCTGGAGCTGAAACAGCTCTAACTTTATAGGTAGGGATCCTGAGACCCAGAGAGGAGAAGGGATTTGCCCTAATTCCTATAGCACATGGATTTCAGAATTCAGAGTAGAGGGCCTCTTGACTAACAACCCCTTACATTCTGTTCGCCACCATGTGTTTTTCCTCTTTGAGTCTTCCCCCCACATTGTGCCAACTGAGAGGCAAAAAGGACACAGACAGGACATGGCAGAAACCTGAAGGGGTTATCCCTCAACTGTAAAGTGCCTCATGGAACAGGAGGAGATGCAGGAAGAGTTTGGTAGCAGAAGCTCATCTTCCATGACCCTATTCTCAAAAGCAAATCTGGTTTCAGGTGGCATTTTCTAAAATGTAAACTGAAAAAAAATACACAAAATACATAAATTAAAAATGTAAACTCTGAACTAACAAACTCTGTAATGCTTTCATCAATCTCTAATAAATTTTTCTGAACAAATATTGGAGTCTATTCAAATTTTTGTTTTCAGTACCCTCCCTTTTTAACTTTTTAAAAAATAGTAATTTTTTATTCAGGTATAATTAACATACAGTGTTATATTAGGTACAGATGTACAATATAGTGATTCAACAATGCTGTACATTTCTCACTGCTCATCATGATTTGTGTGCTCTTAATCCTCTTCACCTGTTTCACCCATCCCCCAAACCCCCTACCCTCTGGTGACCACCCATTCTCTGTATTAAACTTTTTGAAAAGTTTAGTGTGTTATAACAAGGTCCATATTTCTCTCCCCTGATAAATGTCATCTTTCCTGCCTGGATATCCCAAGGCCTCTCTTCCTTCAGTGACCACAAAGCAAACCCTAAAGAGGGGCCTTAGGTTGAATTCAGATCAGAGGAAGCATATAATTTCCATATTAAAGATTTGGAGGTGGGACGCCTGGGAGGCTCAGTGGCTAGCGCTGCCTTCGGCCCAGGGCATGGTCCTGGAGTCCCAGGCTCCGGCTCCCTACACGGAGCCTGCTTCCCTCTCTGCCTATGTCTGCCTCTCTCTCTCTCTGTATCTCTCATGAATAAATAAATAAAATCTTAAAAATAAAAAAAAAAAGAATTGAAGGTGCTGGTCTCACTCTGGCTGATGAACAATCTCCTATTCCCTTTTGCAGTGTGGTCCCCACAAGGGGAAATCTTGCTTTTAAATCTTCTGTACCCCCTTCCCACAACAATTTGGCATAAGTCAATGAGGCATGGAACAACACAGACTCCAAGAGGAGTAGCAGTGTAATGTGGGATGAAACGAGTGCCTGAAAAAAAAAAAAAAAAGAAACGAGTGCCTGCTCGTGAGACCCTTTAATGTCTTCCTTTCATGTCCTCCTCTGGGCCTCTCAGAGCCTTCCACTCCTGAGAATGTTGCATCCAAGTTCCATCTCTGGGCTGGGTTTTGTTTTTGTTTTTGTTTTCATAAAGGACTTTGTTGTTTCAGACAAACGTCATAAACTAAACCTGGCTGTGTATCTGTTTTGACTATGCATCTGGCTTTGTTGTACCTTCAGCTCACAGACTCCTCAAAATCAGGTGTACCTATTTCTCCTTAGGCTAGATAATTGTTCTATGTATGCTCCTCTCTGGGTCAGGAAGGGAAGTCCAACTTCCCCCCCATATCAGTTAATTTTAAACACTCTAGTTCCTCTTACGTATATTTAGGGATTGGTGTACCAGAGATGACCCAAAACTTCCGAGACTGATCCTGGGAGCACAATTTCCTGAAATGGTTAAG